>NC_137479.1:5644797-6953176 GCF_918807975.1 Aplidium turbinatum
AACCTTACTTTTTTTGAAAAGCTTTTGTGCACCGCAAAATTAATGTAAAGAAAAAAAAATTGACTTCGATGGGCATCAAAAAACCAATGTCCCCATGAATATTAGGCAAAAGACGAAACTACTGAACCAAACGCGCCAACGTAAAATGTTTTCATTCACACGGTATAAATACAAACTCTATGCGAAGTAACAGAAAGTTCGTGGGGAAAAAAATCGCGACCGGGACACGAGGTCTTCAGTATTGATTCGTTTATTGGCTTATTTTAACTGAGTAGCGCTAAACGACAAAATCCAACAAGAACACCAAATGAAAACTCCAGAACATTTAACGATTCCACCACCAGTGTTCAGTGCAATGCGCTAGGCCTACATGGTTAGCTTGACTTCAGAAACTAAGAATTCTTTTGAGTAATACTGAGTAAAACTGAATAGGTGGTCACAGCGGTAAACCATAATCTTTTCGTGAGAAAATTGTAACATAAGATTCCCGAATCCGTTCGTCTGTATGTAATAACTGAAAGAGAAACACTCCTTTGAAACGTCTACTCAAATTTGTATTTCTGTAAAATTAGCCACCTGGCTGTCGAAATGGAGATGCAACACCGTACACCGCTAAAACTTGTCACTACGATACAAACTAATTAGATAAAGACGGAATTTTTGTCCAGCTAGCAAGCACTAAGCCAACAGTTAAATGTGCGACTAACTCTCAAGCAACCATTTCACGAATGACCAGAATAGATAGCAATATCTCAAACTCACGTACGCAGTACTGTGACGCAATAATGAAAAACATTGTCACGCAATTCAAACCGGTGTTCAAAGGTAGTGATGCAATATTTCATCAGGTCTTACGACCGATGGTGCAATATTTGGACATTTTCTAGCAATTTCCATGACGTAAGATGCCAGCTAGGTTAAGTAGACCATAACGGTTTTATATGACGTTTGATTTGGTGAATAATTGTCGGGAACAATAGGCGACCCCTAGTTATGACAGTCTGACATGGCATAACTAAAAAAGAATTGACGACAATTGTGAGCCAGTGAATAAAAACACACGATACACAAATTGTTTGAATCATTCACGTTTAAGTTAATACGTAAATACAAAGGGCATGCAAAGAATGAACAACAATAAGAATAATACACGACGATACATGAAATTGGTACCATAGGTACACGCTAAAATGACGCTATATACAATGGTTGCGATAATAACCGACTGTTCTGGGCTCAGACAAGTGTCGGCCACCGCAGACAAAACCAGGCTCAAACCCTAACACTTAGGTGTTCTTTACGGGAGCGAGGCACGAAATATCCCTCAACACGTCGTCTACTTTCACTTTCCCCGTACTCTCATCATAGTTGCAGACGGCAACTTTAGCTCTCCGAGCCACAGGCTTCCCTTTCCTAATTTGTGGAACTACCTCATGCACCCTCCCAAGTTGATACTTCCCACGTTTACCAATGTCCTGGAGAGAACCTACCACTACAAGTTGACCAGGCTCCAAATTCTCGGCCATTTTTAGCCATTTTTTCTGGCCCTGAAGCCCTGGCAAGTAAAAATCTATCCATCTGCTCCAAAACTGCTGAGAAAGTGACAAATTGAACCGATAATCCCTTCTTAATTGGTCACGATCATGTGGTTTCCCAACAGCACAGTATGGGTCTAAGTATGGGGTCAAAAGTGAGGCAGGAGTGATGACAGTAAAATCCCTAGTGTCGTCACTCAAAGGTACCAAAGGGCGTTCGTTCACGATCCGAACGGCACTGCCTGTGTACGTAAGCAGTTCAATAAAATTGGGCTTACGTAGTGAAGAGTCCAAAATGTGAAAAAAGTACTTGGTCATATCGGCCACGAAACCAAATCTACTCAGCCGAAATCTGGCCAAGAGATCTGCCAGAGGGTTTAACAAATCAGGACACGAAAACATTACATCATTTACACAAGTTCCTCGAAATTCAGGCTTGCCATCGTAAGCAATACGCTTTTTTAATTGAGACCTCACAAAGTATGGTAAATACCATTCAAATCCCTTTAGATTCTCTGCTTCACCAGCACGCTCAATATAGCCATTAGATTTAAGATCCTTCATGGTGTCAGTAAGGAAATCACGAAGTTCAGGTTGTTTTAAAGCCTTCTTTCTTAAAGCAGCAGCTCTATCTGACGCCAACACAAAATTGTTAGGTAAATTAATATCTTCCTTCAACGGTACAGGTATCTCAAATCGACCATCTTTCAACTCAATATTCGGTTCAACAAGTTCTCTAGCCAAAATGTCATTGCGAGACAATTCACAGGTTTCATTTTGCAAGGTCAAATCCTGAATGACTTTATTCAGGTCTGCTATTTCCATATCACGAGACTCAATTTTACGTTGAAAGCTAGAGATAACATCCGACTCTGAAGACGTTTGCACTCTGCACACGTTAGCAACGCTTTCATCTAAGGGTGACTGACCACCACAAGCCAACCAACCCAGAGGAGTGAGCAAAGCATGTGGTTCACTACGATTCTCACCAACACGCTCTTCTTTAGCACACATCAAATAAGCGTTGTCGTTTCCAATCAGTAGGCTACATCTACAGTACTACAATCATTCAAATGAAACATATACATGAAAATGACGGAAACCACTTAAATGTTGTTTATGCGGTAAAGTTTTAACATCGTCAGCCCAAGCTGGGTTAACCACCGAAGTTATATCACAAAACAGTTCATTAGTTTCTAACGACTTGATGTGAAGTTTAACAAGGTCAGCACAAGTAGGTTTCTGACCAACCAGGGTATCCATCTTAAACGACGCTTTATCGTACGGATTAAGGCCAAGTTCGCACACCAAATCACTCGAAACAAAAGTCAACTGCGAACCAGGATCATGCTGACAATACACCAACTTCGATTTGCCAGTCATTGGATTCAAAACACGAGCAACAGTATGGCGGTTAAAGGCTGCTTTAACATTTCCAATCTTAACATTACGCACAGGAACTCTGGCACCAGCATCATCTTTACCGACCGAATCCAGAGAATCACGTGACGTCACATAAAAATCATGCAGAAGAAAATAGTGTTTCCTATCGTTGTTAGGGCCACATTGACGACAGTTGTTTGCATGAACGCAATCCCTAACCATATGCTGGCGCAAACAATTCAAGCATTTGCCAGCTTTCACAATGACATCTCTCCGATCATTAGGTGTCAACTGCAAAAAATCTTTACAATTAGACAAAAAATGATATTCAACTTGACCACGTGACGAACAATAAAAACATGCCGGTATGTCTCTACGTCTGGCCACACCACCGCGCGGTGCGCCAACAGCAGTCGAGTACTGCGAACTCCCTGAAATCACATTATCATGGGGTTTTACCGACGTCTGCCTAACCGGACATGAAGGCAATTTTTCTTTGCCAAACTTTTTAAAATGCTGCGACTCACCAGAATCGCCCATTAGCATAATGCTAAAATCAGTCGACTTGCGCGTTTCCTCCCGTACTACAAATTCAAACAAACTCTGAAAAGTAGGCTCATCAGTACCACCATACTGATCACCTAAAAAGTCAAGATAACGCTGCTTAGCGTCAAACGGGAGTCGCTTAGCCAAATCCAAAACAAAACGTCCTTTCAATTTGTCACGCTGACCATAAGCTTGCGCGTAAAGCAGACACTGCGACAATTCATCTTTAAACTCTTTCAGATCACTGAAAGGATGGATGGTCATTTTATTTTTGTTTGGATGCGAAACCGAGGTCGAAGTCAATTTGCTACCATAGCGAGGTCGATAGCAATTTGCTACCATAGCAATTTGCTACCAATAAGAGGTCGAAGTCAATTTGCTACCATAGCGATACTTTCTAATTTCCGGTTCGGCGAAAAGACCTCCACGAACCCCAAAACGCTGGGACAAGCGAGCTAACGACATTTCTATCATGTCTTCTTCTGACAAGCCAGGAGTGTCGGAAACCAAATTAGCAATCGTTTGCGCAGCTGTTCTAACACAAGCTGCTTGTAACAAAGTCAAACGAGTTCCTTTAAAGGGAAAAGCTGCCATTAAAGCCGTAACACGATTTTTAAAGAAGATAAATGGCATATTATTACCATCGTAACCAATCAAGGCCGCCTTATCGAAAAACGTCCTACTATTTTGGTATTCAAAAAAGCAATCCTGTTGTTAGAACTCGATTTAGCGGGAGAAGACAAACTATATCCCTTAAGGGGCTGAGAGGGCTCAGTCATATGCACAGCCTGATCACGATCCTCACAAACGTTACAATCAGGAGACGCGTTACGCCTCTCACAATCACTTAAATTACGTGTAGCTGGGCGATCAAAAACTAGCGGCGCAGAAAACTGTGAAGGGGGCAAGACATTACTTCTGATAGCGGCCCCGTGACCTGTACGCTCTGGGGGAGGAGTTCGGTTGTAATTCGCAGACCTTGGCTCTACAGCATTCGGAAGACCCTTAGCCGCGGCCCCGAGACCTCCTGAAACAGCTTAAAAAGATGTGGATTGTACTGGTCCACTTACGGATTGAACAGGCGTCTGGAAAAGGTTATGTAAATTTAACCGCGATTGGTGTTCACTTCTGGAATGCCTAGAAGAGCCCTTCTTGGAGCTACGCCGGGAGCCCACATCTGATCGATATTCAGCCAAAGCTACCTCTTTACGTTGTTCAGCCCTCAACTGTGCGTCTTTGAGTGCGAACTCAGCAGCTCTCGCTTCGGCTCTCGCGGCAGCCTCTGCTCGTGCGGCCTCAGCAGCTCTCGCGTCGGCCTCAGCTCTCGCGGCAGCCTCTGCTCGTGCGGCCTCAGCTCGTATGGCCTCAGCTCTCGCGGCAGCCTCAGCAGCTCTTGCTTCGGCCTCAGCTTGTATCTGGAGCTCCTCTCGTCTTAGTTGTAGGTTAATTTGTGCAACTATCCGAGACGAACTCTTAGACATCCTAGTGCTTACATTTGATGCGCTATCCCCAGGATGTACGTCAGCATCCAACATATCTGAGAACTCACTTACTTTTTTTTCAAAGTTATTTTTTAATGAGTTAAATTCGGGATCTACCCTATCACGAAGTTCTGCCAAGATTGCAGAGTTAACAATAGACCTTTTGCATAACAAACCAACAGAGCGTGACGTTGGAGTCGTGAACGACTAGCCGCTGTTTGCAATGCTGTGCGACAGGGTTAGTGGCGTAGTTTGCAGGCGAATAAATTGTTTAACGTTTGCTTGAGCTGTTGTTTTGTGGTCTTTACAGGCGTGTATCAGTCTTCCAGTATAATTTGACAGAAAATAAAACTCTTTTAAGTTGTAAACTTAGGCTACAAAAGTGTTAACCTTCGACCCGTTCTCTGCTGTATTGGAAGCGATCTTGCCAGGCAAAGATAGGAAGAATTTCCTGTAATATACAGCTCCAAAAGCTGGGCATGCCAATCAAAATGTTGATGCAGAACTTGATGACGATGCTACTTTCGAAATACTTCAAAATGCTACAGGAGCACTGCATCTAGGCTACATAGACTAGCGGTGGAAGATGAATTTTTCTTGGTGTTGATGAAGCTTCGCCTGGGTTTGTTTTATACAGACTTAGGAACAAGGTTTGGTATTAGTTCTGCATTCGTACTGTACACCATATTTTTCATTCATGAAAGCATCTCATGTATTTAAGGTTGATTAGTTTGAACATATTCCTTCATCGTGATGTTATCATAGCAGCCATGAAGCTAGACTTCAAAAAGGACTACTCAAGCACCATGATCAATATCGACTGCACGTCTGCACTGAAGTAGCCTACGTCTCGAAACACCATCCTCACTTCACCGTCAGTCGCAAATGTACTCTAACTATAAAAGTACGAACACTGCAATGGCATTAGATTAGTGGGAGTTGATCTAAGAAATGGGGGTATTATGTTTGTATCTCAGTTGTAGGGCCTACACTGGTAATGTGAGTGACAAAGAAATATGTCAGAGGAGTTGATTTTTCACCTTTTGAAGCAGAAAATAGCTGCTAATGAACTGCACTTCAATGATGCTGTTATGGCCGAAAAAGGGTTCTTATTTTAGCCTACATGGTATTAGTCTACATTTGAATATCTCTCCGTTCCTAGGTAGGCCTCAAATGAATGAAGACGAAGTGTTGAATACACGAAGTATTGCACGCCATCGCATTCATGTAGAGAGTGGGCCATAAAAATAATTTGTCAATTTCACATCTTTGACAGGAAAATACCAGTGACTATGCTTGGCATCACCAATGAAGTGTGGTTGGTTTGTGGCATATATTATGCAGAATGAAAAGAAAATGTTGCAAGACAAGGTAGGCTACCACTAACGTGATCCATAATTCCCGGTCAAAATGCACACGATCCACAATGGCCGTCCTAAATTGCCTTTCCTAGTCTGTTAGCCAACACTATGATTAAAACGAACAAGAACTGAAGTGTACCGATAACCTACAACAATTCATAAACACAAAAAAATTACTTTCACCTGCCAGCGACTTCACGCTTGCTTGCAATAACAAAAAACGCTTTCATAAACCGTAGAAAACAAGCGATTCTTAACCCTCGGACTCCGCGTAACTCAAACGTCACGCTCTGGTGATTTTAAATGTGCAAAAGGTCTATTTTAGTCAAAAGAGCATGGAAATGCCGTAAATCCTCTTCCAAAGTAGAGAACTTAGATCTAAAAATTAACAGTTCCTGCTTATCACTCAAAGAACCTAGGGCTACAGAAAGTTCCCCAATTTGAGTCAAAATATCCCGTCTAAGATGCCGGGCCTCTCGAACTGACTTAGCCTCATCGTTACTGGGTCCCTCCCCAGAATGGCCTGCCCGACCGCAAAGAACATCATCAGGCTTAAACTCAGTCGAGTCTACGGCGGTCGAGTCCCTGTCGCCACCGAGTGTAGACATATTAAATGTTGGGGCTAAATTTAACAATTAAAAAATTAAGTTACACAAACACACAAAATTAAGTTATAAAAAACTTAACTCCAAAGACCGTAAAAATACAAAAAGAATTTAAATGCACAATACCGTAGATGTAAGGGTATATGAATGAAGTCCAAAAGTTCCACAAAACTTGCTTGGATTCGTTCACTTGAATCTTCAAGCACAGATCAATTGTCTTTAATCTTTTTTCTTCAAATGAATGTCAATGTTGTTTTTTCTTCAGAACCAACAAAGAAACGCTTTTAATTTTTAACTTGAAGTTCTTCAGTACCAACTGAGAAGAAATGTCTTTAATTTTCTTTGCTTCTGTAGACTACCAACCAACAAGATCTTCTTTTATTATTTTGCTTTAATTTCTTCTTGACCTACCAACTGACAAGAACTCGTCTTTTATTTTTTATGTGCTTCAAGTGCTTCTTGGCCTACCAGCTAACAAGCCACGTCTTTATTATTTATGGTCACAGCGGTAAACCATAATCTCTTCGTGGGAAAATTGTAACATAAGATTCGCGAATCCGTTCGTCTGTATGTAATGACCGAAAGAGAAACACTCCTTTGAAACGTCTATTCAAATTTGTATTTCTGTAAAATTAGCCACCTGGCTGTCGAAATGGAGATGCAACACCGCACACCGCTAAAACTTGTCACTACGATACAAACTAATTAGATAAAGACGGAATTTTTGTCCAGCTAGCAAGCACTAAGCCAACAGTTAAATGTGCGACTAACTCTCAAGCAACCATTTCACGAATGACCAGAATAGATAGCAATATCTCAAACTCACGTACGCAGTACTGTGACGCAATAATGAAAAACATTGTCACGCAATTCAAACCGGTGTTCAAAGGTAGTGATGCAATATTTCATCAGGTCTTACGACCGATGGTGCAATATTTGGACATTTTCTAGCAATTTCCATGACGTAAGATGCCAGCTAAGTTAAGTAGACCATAACGGTTTTATATGACGTTTGATTTGGTGAATAATTGTCGGGAACAATAGGCTACCGCTAAGTCAAACTAAGTAACAAAAGTGCGTCAGGAATCCTGGTTATAGTTTCTTAAAGAAGGATCCTAGTCTTGAATGGGAAAGCGCTACTATGCGCATTGCAAACGCTTTACAGTAGGGTTTCCCAAACTGTGGTCCGCGGACCATTGGTGGTCGGCGACGACTGCACAGGCGGTCCGTGGCGATATGACAAGAAATTAAAAAGTCACACATATACTTTGTACAGTACCAGGGGCGCCGGAAGCGGGGAGGCAGGGGGGCGAATTCCCCCCATGCCCTCAATTTTTCTCTGGATGGGGGGCAGGGGGCAATGGTGCCCTTTTAAGGCCATGTAAGCTACTGCATATTTTGCAATATAACACTTTCTGTTATTCGCTTTTAGTCTAATTATAATCTTTCATGTTTGCCTCAAAATAATATTCACGGCACAAAATTCTGTATCATAGTAGGTTACATAGGCCTACCATATTTTGATAGCCCAAAAAGAGGACACGTTTCGCCAGCAAGTACAATTTTACGTTTGGAAAATCTTTTACATCTTTTGGATAATTTTAAACTGATGCAGCAAAAGTTACAGCAAAAAAACAAGATAAATTTGTATGCCAGATTTGGCCTATGAATATTTTGCAGCCCCCTTATAGCCTACGGCCTGATTTGTTAGCCTACATTCTGCAACACGTTTCTAGATTTTTCCAACTTTTGGTTACTGTCTGAGTGAAATTTTTAAAAATTATATTTTAACATTTTTTGCTCTCTTTCCCAAGTGACACAATGAGTTTCAACATCACAAGGGTTGGAAAAACGAAGACAATTTAACCTATAAGATTTCATTCAGACTGGCAACAGGACTTGCTTACAAGACTTTTTAACAGTCTGCTTGAACGCTTTTTAAGATAGTTTTTCTCATGTTTGACTGCTTCCTCAAGACAACAAAAAGCTTTCATACTATTACGAGTCAGCTGATTTTTAGACAATTTAAGTCAGACAGCAACGATCGCAAAAATTTACGAAATGTGACAAATCAGGCACCACCTCCAGGTAGCAATGCCTTAACTTTTTCAGTGAGAAAGGATCAGCTTTGAAATTACGAAATTGTTGGCATGAAGTATGATTGAGATTGTATGCTACTCTATAGATAAGATTCTGAAAACGGACTGAGATAACTAAAAGGCTGTTTATTTCCATGCACCATTGAGGCTGAAACGAGAATCGCACATAAAATGCGTTCTATTTGCATCTGCATCAACTGAAAGTATCTATGCCACGATTTCTTTTTGCAGTAGCCTACCGCAAGCTATGTTATTTATGGTGCACTTTTGTAAATTCGTTCCTACTTGCTTCACTTGACCAATGAGCCAAACTCTTAAGTTGGTAATCATAACGTCTACAAGCGTTGAATCAATTGAATAAAATCAGAGTAAAATGATTGTTGTTTGTAAAAGTATGCAGTGGGCCGTAAATTATAAATACGATAAACTATTTTGCATTTTTCTGTTTTTAGGTCACATTTTTTAATGTATTTCCTGGTGATTTAGCCTATATAGCCCACTCATTTTTTTGATTTTTCAAATTTCTTATTTCGTCACAAATTTCCTTATAAAATTCCAAATTCAAAGTCATAAATTTCCGATAATTGCGAAACAATGGTGTTTGATATGTTACAATACAGTAGGCTGTAGACGTCTGATTGTTTACAACAACGGATCATCAAGATAGGCTACGCCAAATTTTTAAATTATCTTTGAATACTACATTGGTGCAGAAAATTGTTTTGGAAAGCACATACAAGCCATCGCCGCAAATTCGCACAGCAATAAAATCCTGTTGAAAATTTAAGCAAGAAAACTCAAAATACCAAAAAAAGAGGACATTTGAGCATTTCTGAGTGTCCTGGGAGGACTATTCATTTTTCTTGAAAATAGAGGACAAATCCTCTAAAAAGAGGAAATATGGTAGCCCTAAGGTTACATCATTATAATATAGTATGATGCCCTTTCGTGCCATTGCTCTTTGTATACCGGACACTTGTATAATTACTCGATAGTGAGCAGATAGAAAAGCATCATTGCTTTGTCTTATCTTAAAACTTAAAAAAAATTGGCCTTTCAGCAACAAAAGTGCCCTTTTTTCATAATCCTGCCCCCCCCCAGTCAAAAATCGTTCCGGCGCCCCTGTTCAGTACTTACCCTGTCAAAGGTAATTGCTGCAGTTCTTTACAACTTAAATGATTTCGAAAGCTTTTGCTATCCAGTAGCCTATCGTAAATCTTACTTGTTGCACCTTCGTTGCATTTAAAAAGTTGTTTACGAAAAATTAGTGGTCCGTGGCCCAAAAAAATTCAAAAATAATGGTCCGTGGCTCAAAAAAGTTTGGGAAACCCTGCGTTACACAACCGTACACACAATGTAACATAGCCTAACCACAGATCAACGTGTCCATCAAGCACTAGTCAAAATGCGATTAGGCATTCTTTCAAAAAATCATTGCTTACAATTCCTTAGATTTCTAAGCGAGACTCAGGATTGAACTAAAAGCCCGCGGTATTTGTACTAATCATGTAGATTCCAGCGCGTGATGTCAGAGAAAGTGCTCAAGCGCTACACTATTTTGTTTGTTTGTTTGTTTGTTTATCTTTATCCTGCATTGCGGGAAAGCAGACTTGAGCGCTATGCATCGGTGTACGCCTTCCGACGTACACCTGACCCACGCTGCAGCCGACAGCAATGTCTGTTTCCGGTTGTCTACTTTACTTATGACTTAAATTTGGTACTACCCATTACTCGAAATCGATCACTAGGTAGAGGCAATTATCGTAAAGTTTCTTGCCCAGAGAAACAACAGCAAGTGCGAGTGGCTGGAGTCGAACATGCAGGCTCTCGACTGCCGAGCCCAACGCGCTAACCACTCGGCCACTTTTAGTGAAGAATATCTGGCAACACTGACAATGCCTGACAAGTGACAATGGGTGCAATGGGTATTTAGATTTGGACTCTTTTTGGAGGTACCCGGAAATTTCCTGACTGAAAATGTGACTTCAAAATTGATGAAAGAGGAAATGAAGAAAAATAAGGAAATCAAGAGGAAAAGATTAAATATGAGAAAATCAGGAGGAGAATTGGCAAAAAAATTCTTGCTTTTTAAGTAGCTAGAAAAATAGGAATATGTAGCCTACTAGCATATATATACAAGGCCTGGTCGCCTAGTCCTGAAATATTTCACATTTCTCAAACGTATTAAAAAATTTTGGAGCTGGTTTACAAGCTTCCCACTTGGTTAAAAAGGTTGACTTCTTAAAACTTCTTCGTTAAAAATTTTTTCACAGATTTGTGAATACAAGCAAGACTGCCTATCAGAGTGGGGTATAATTTTGGGAACAAATATATATATTTTTTGCATTTGGCTACTTCAGCTGTCTGGAAATGAAGCACAAAAGAACAAACTGCTAACAATGTCATGTGTGAATTTCTTATATGGACAAAGCCACACTGACCTGGCTTTTGCCTACCTGCCTAAACTTTGAACAACCTGTCTCATATATAAAAAATTATTTTTCTGAAAGGTTTATAAGTGTTTGCCTAGAAGCGATTGTTAAAGATTGTTGACTATTGTTCCAATCTATGAGACTACGTAAAAGTCAAGTTTTCATTGTCATTAACAAATTATTTATTTGTTTTATGACTTTTTGTTGGTATTGATTAGACTAAAACTACACTTTCTAAAACTTGGCATCATATTAAATTGGCACATGTCTTTGTCTACAACTAAAAAGAAGACTCCAGCCATTGGTCTTCCTACTGGTTGGGTTAGAGAAGAATGCATTCGTCAGAACGGATTATCAAGGGGAAAAAGTGATATCTATTATATCAGGTGATGAAAATTCTGGTAAATTTATGTGTGCCAATAGTGTTAACTTGTTTTTTTCCAAACCAGAAGAAAGAAAAACTAGTTTTCTAAATGTCAAACGCCAGGTTGTTGCTGTTATTTTGGCATATTGCATCATAACAGAATAGTTATAGCTCCGGTTATACTTTGTATACCATACTAGTTAAATAAGAACATAGTTTTTCGGAGAATAGTTCACCATTTAACAGAATTTGTCACACTTGATGCATGTGCTTGTTTCTTTTATTGCTTGCTGAAAGGTCAAATAAAAAAGTTTCTCAGGCAAAATTGAAATTCAAAGTTCATGCAGTTATTAAGGTGACATCTCAGTTTAATATTTAGACTGACATTTAGAATTTAGACTCTAATTTCTCACGGTGACACCTATTAGCTAGTTTAATAGGCCTAGCCAATGGTACCTCAGCAGCTCCCAAAAATCGGTATATAAGTCATTGTGGGGGTGGTTCATTTTATAGTTATTATGGTACATAGAACTGTTTACATTGCAAAATGCTATCAAAGCATAGGCTACATTGGTTGGATGTATAGTCCAAACAAGTTTGGAGTCATTATGTATCATATAGTAATAAAAATTACTTCTTGATTTTTATGAGAAAAGCTATTTACAAACTTTGAAAATGTGTATATACTAGGGCAGGGGTTCCCAAACTTTCTGTTCATCGGTACCCTTTGGTCAATTTATAGATTCGCTCGTGTACCCCCAAAATTTTGTTTTAGATATTGCAACAAATTATCAGTAGAGCTGCATTAGAAGACTGCATACATGATATTTTGTACCAATCAAAGCACACAAAGTTATTCATAACAATGTAATCCAAGGTTAAACAAACACTACAATCAATCAAACAAACAATAGCCTATATCCGCTGAATAAGCCCAGCAATCCTAGCTAATGTGATGGATGAGCCTGCTTTTTAGCAACAAGCTCAATAATAGGGTGGGCTGAAAAAACTTTTTTTTTTTAAATTACAAATGGGGGGGTCCTAATGCCTGGCAAATGATCCAAAAACATCCCAAAAAATTTTTTGGGGAGTTGGGGGCAAAAACCAGCCTCCAACTCCCCCATCAAGGTCATGCGGGGGTCAAATTTCATGAAAATGCTGTAACTCGAGAACCGCTTGTGGTAGAAAGCTGTTCTTACACTCAAATGATGCAGAATAGTCATAATTCTATCTGTCCTAAAACAACTTTTCTTCGTAAGTAATGTATTTATTGAGATATTTAGAAAAAACTGGTATTCCATGTTCTTATGTATATTCGCATGTGCGTATCACATCAGCCTTTCTAGATTTTCGCTATTAAAACTGCTTCAGCAGTCAGCACTTGTCACCAAAGCATTTTGATGAGTTGTGTGCAATAGACAATTACTGTAGACATAGAATTAGACCAATGAACGTCTTAAGAGCGTTCATTAAAAACGAATACAAAACGATATACTAGCAAAATCTAAATATAAAATCGTCTCCACTCCTGCACACATGAAAGGCCATTCAGTTGCAAAGTTATCATAGCAGTGTACACTGTACAGTATAATGTTCTGCAGTGTATAACTGAAATGTTGTAGCCTACTTGTATTCTAACTGGCTTGACAAAACGTTACGTTGGCGTCACATGGGGGAGGGTGGGGGTCAAAAATTCGGAAAAACAGCGTTATGTAATATTTGAACCTTCCCTAAGACGTTTCACAATCAAAATACTACTGGCATCTTGTTTTGAGTAATATAAAGTTGCAGTGAAAACAAAAAAACAGTGAAATAATGCAGGATGCAGCCCACAGAAAAGTGATACTGCAGTTATTACTTTGCCTAATCTGTGGCAAAATGAGACTTATTGTCAATTTTCTTCATCATCTTTCTGGATCTAATTTTTTGCCGTATAAGCCCATCACGTCGCTCAAATGTTGCAACTGCTGTTGCTGCTTCACTGACAAGCTTAATGTGGCGCTCAACTGCTTGATTGTGGCATGGATGTAGCAGCTTAAAAGGGTTGGTACGAATGTCATTTACTTCGGCAGAGGACTTCTTCCTAATTGCTGGTGGTTCAGTAACACCGTCCATGTTCATGTCCACAAGTTTGTAATAAACTTTGGCCTTTACACTAATTTTTGGGACTGTAAAACGGCGAAAGGTTTCAGAAGATACGTCTTCATCTGGTTCATCTTCTGGCCAATATCCTCCTTCATAACTTTCTGCTGGGATTTCAGCATCAGCACTTGCCTGCAGCTCACCGCGGATAGCCATAATTTTGTTTACTGCTAAACAGCGAACCTGGTAATCACTATCACCCAACATGGCCAATAAAATATTTTCTGGGTGAGCAAAATAGGCATTGCGCTCGAGAGATGCTATTGCTGTTTCTCTTATTTTTGGACTAGGAAACTTTGTAGTTCGCTCTAGCAATGCATGGAAATTCTTTGCTCCTTGAGATATGGCATTTCTTCGTTTTATCTCAAACCAGGAGGGAAAGAAAATTTTAACACAAAATTCTGCTAAAAGAGCAAGGTTTTTTGATGTTTTTTCTTCGGAAATGTAAAGTCTTAAAATCCGTGGAGCAAGTGCAATTTCCCTGCATTGCTAGAGCGAATTACAAAGTTTCCTAGTCCAAAAATAAGAGAAACAGCAATAGCATCTTTCGAGCGCAATGCCTATTTTGCTCACCCAGAAAATATTTTATTGGCCATGTTGGGTGATAGTGATTACCAGGTTGGCTGTTTAGCAGTAAACAAAATTATGGCTATCCGCGGTGAGCTGCAGGCAAGTGCTGATGCTGAAATCCCAGCAGAAAGTTATGAAGGAGGATATTGGCCAGAAGATGAACCAGATGAAGACGTATCTTCTGAAACCTTTCGCCGTTTTAAAGTCCCAAAAATTAATGTAAAGGCCAAAGTTTATTACAAACTTGTGGACATGAATATGGACGGTGTAACTGAACCACCAGCAATTAGGAAGAAGTCCTCTGCCGAAGTAAATGACATTCGTACCAACCCTTTTAAGCTGCTACATCCATGCCACAATCAAGCAGTTGAGCGCCACATGAAGCTTGTCAGTGAAGCAGCAACAGCAGTTGCAACATTTGAGCGACGTGATGGGCTTATACGGCAAAAAATTAGATCCAGAAAGATGATGAAGAAAATTGACAATAAGTCTCATTTTGCCACAGATTAGGCAAAGTAATAACTGCAGTGTCACTTTTCTGTGGGCTGCATCCTGCATTATTTCACTGTTTTTTTGTTTTTCACTGCAACTTTATATTACTCAAAACAAGATGCCAGTAGTATTTTGATTGTGAAACGTCTTAGGGAAGGTTCAAATATTACATAACGCTGTTTTTCCGAATTTTTGACCCCCACCCTCCCCCATGTGACGCCAACGTAACGTTTTGTCAAGCCAGTTAGAATACAAGTAGGCTACAACATTTCAGTTATACACTGCAGAACATTATACTGTACAGTGTACACTGCTATGATAACTTTGCAACTGAATGGCCTTTCATGTGTGCAGGAGTGGAGACGATTTTATATTAGATTTTGCTAGTATATCGTTTTGTATTCGTTTTTAATGAACGCTCTTAAGACGTTCATTGGCCTAATTCTATGTCTACAGTAATTGTCTATTGCACACAACTCATCAAAATGCTTTGGTGACAAGTGCTGACTGCTGAAGCAGTTTTAATAGCGAAAATCTAGAAAGGCTGATGTGATACGCACATGCGAATATACATAAGAACATGGAATACCAGTTTTTTCTAAATATCTCAATAAATACATTACTTACGAAGAAAAGTTGTTTTAGGACAGATAGAATTATGACTATTCTGCATCATTTGAGTGTAAGAACAGCTTTCTACCACAAGCGGTTCTCGAGTTACAGCATTTTCATGAAATTTGACCCCCGCATGACCTTGATGGAGGAGTTGGAGGCTGGTTTTTGCCCCCAACTCCCCAAAAAATTTGTTGGGATGTTTTTGGATCATTTGTCAGGCATTAGGACCCCCCATTCGTAATTTTCAAAAAAAAAGTTTTTTCAGCCCACCCTACTCAATAATACGAGGTGAAACATTAGCAACAGCACAACGAAGATCATGTTCAGGTGTTTTGAGCTGTGATCTGTTTTTTGATTTGATTCCAAGCAGCACTGAAAATGTTGACTCACACAACCATGTTGATGGAAACAACAACAATGCATGAATAGCAGGTTTCGCAATCTTTTTGTACGACTTGCACATCGTAAACCAAAAATTTCTCTCAGAGTACCGGTAGCCTACACATCGCGTGCAAAGCCATCATGTTGGAGTTCAATCAGTTCCTCTTGCATTCCTGTCCCAGCCTGCAGTGCAGGCTAGCCTTTGTAATTACCGTAGCCTACGGTTCTCATAGCTCAATCAATCAGCTGTTTTGTCTTGTGTGCTATGATTGGACAAAATAAGTCATTTGAACTTGGTAGTTACTGTAGTTGTAGTTAAAGCTTCTACTGCCCGGGTGAAAGTGTGACTTACTAAGGAGTTCTTAATCTCAGGTCTTCAAATTATTAACATCATCAGGTGATAAAAAATATTTTAAGGCAGATTAGAAGTTATGGAAAGAATATTCTTATACTTAATCTAATGTACCCCTTGAAAAGTCAAAATGTACCCCTGGGGGTACATGTACCCCAGTTTGGGAACCCCTGTAGGGTGTTGCAGGCGCCCCATGAAATTTAAATCTTGGTTTCACCAAGCTTACCTTTTTTGTGGTACTGTGTTTAGATCAGTAGACCACAAATATGAAGTTTCATAAATTTTCATCAACGTTTACCTCCACCGCCGAGGCCATTTTGAGGCCCACTTTTTGAATTTTTTCATGTTTTTTACCACTAGAGGGCAGTGTATAAGTTTTGCAATATTGGGGGTAGATTCAAAAGATGCTCTATGATGTTCTAAATAATGTTTAAAAAAAATTGGAGAAATGGAATAAGTATATCCAAAAATATTCAAGTTTTGTCACTAATTTTTTGCACAATACTGCTCCTAGTGGTGAAAAGAAAAATTAAAATATCTTAAAAACTACTCGTCATATTGTTATGGAACTTGCATGCACCCCCCCATTTCCATGGGTAAGGAATTTGATTTTAGCAATATTTTTGCAAAATATTACCACTAGAGGGCGGTAATTCTAATTTTGAACTATTTTTCTGCAAAAAAGCGATATTGTTGCATTTCTTGAGGTGTGCTATCTGAAGAATACAATTTCATGGCTTATGCACAACAAAATTTATTCAATTGTAAAGAAACTGCATCATGCATGCACTATATCAATAAATCCAAACAGGCAATGTGAGTCTTATAGTTAACACAATTTCCGCAAAGGCAGTTGTGCATCTTCATTGTGTTGATAAACGATGTTTTCTAAGATTTGGTATCTTCGATCCTCCTCCACCACTTGAATATAGTTTTGCAGATTTTTTTCTTGCTTTGCTAGATGAAGAAAGTCGGATACCAGTTTTACCCCTCTGCTGATTCATTACAGACTCTGAGTGCATTTATGATACCATTAGCAGAAGCATAGCCATCATCTATTTACCACTCTTTCGGGTGTTTGGCAAGAAAAGTTGTTGAAATGTGCAAAAGTACAAAAAATATTTTGCTGCTGGCATTTGCATAGTAGCACAATGACAATGAGATCATTAACAATGTCTGGCAGCCCTGGCTTACTTTATCCATTACCAAACCTGTTTGTAACCTGGCCATGGAAACTTGCATTTAAACGCAGCAGAGTTCCAGCTAAATCTTTCTTTTCATCCATAATGACTTGTTTGTCCCATAGAACTAAGGGGATCAGCTCCCTAGTTACATATCATGTGTGCCTACCTAAGCTTTTAAAGCAGCAACACTGATAATTTTGTCTACTGCATCATAGCTTTTGGTGTCACTTACCAGTTGCTAATCTTCTCGGGACGTGCTGATGCAGCAATTGGACAGTTGAACCACTATCCATTAAATACAAAAGTCAACAAATCGCTCTAATTTTTGTATTTGTGACTTGGAAATGATTCCTTGTGGTAGAAAGTCTTGCAGCATTACCATCTTATAGCAATAGAGCTGCTTTCCCATCCACCTTGCTCGATGGACTGCACCACATTTTCCCATATGTTTTCTGCATGCTAGGCGGAGAAGTGGTTTGTCTAGCTTTATTTGAAGAGAAATGCATGCAGCAGAGAGATGGAATGAAAAAAAAAAGAAAAATTTAAAACAACAACACCCAAAACTTTTTTCAAGCCATCTCTCTGCTGCATGTATTTTTCTTCAAATAAAGCTAGACAAATCACTTCTCTGCCTAGCATGCAGAAAACATACTGGAGAAGTTATACTTTCTCGTGTGTGGGAAGCCCTGAAAGTCAAAACGTCAAGATCTCCAGGCATTGAACTATTCAAAAGATTCCGGAACAAAGGATTCGATGCAACCCCACACGCTGCAGCTGTACTGCATACCAAAGTTCCTCAAGAGTTGGGAAAATTTGTAACAGCTCAAAGCAGAAAAGTGGAAGCACTTATAAATTTTGAGAGAGATATGCAAAATTATCAGAGGTGTGATTACAAAGAACTTTTAGACCTGATGGCAATGTACATTAGAATCAACAGTGGACAGTACAACTTCATGAAATGTGGTGCAGTCCATCGAGCAAGGTGGATGGGAAAGCAGCTCTATTGCTATGAGATAGTAATCTATCATCATTTCCAAGTCACAAATACAAAAACTAGAGCGATTTGTTGACTTTTGTATTTAATGGATAGTAGTTCTGACATGCAGATCTGGGAATGGTTTTGAATGTGAAAGATGCAAGAAGATTGAGGAAGGAATGATTGGTCCTGTTGAAAAGCTGAATGATGAAGTTGAATCAGTAAATGCCTTTTGCTATCTAGGAAATAGATTGAATGCCAGTGGTGGTTGTGAAGCGGCAGTGACTGCAAGAGGAAGGTTTGGTTGGGTGAAATTCAGAGAGTGTCGAGAGTTGTTATGTGGTAGAAGATTTCCGTTGAAAATGAGAGGAAGAATTTATACTAGTTGTGTGAGATCTGCAATGCTGTACGGAAGTGAGACATGGTGCTTACGGGAAAACGAATTGGCGATTTTAAGAAGAACTGAGAGAGCGATGGTGAGAGCAATGTGTGGTGTAAAGCTGATGGACAAAAGGAATACCGAAGAACTTATGAGCTTGCTTGGGTTGAATGAGAGTGTTGATAAGTTGGCAAAAGCGAATGGAGTGAGGTGGTATGGGCATGTTTTGAGAAGGGATGAAGATGATGTTTTGAGAAGAGCGCTGGAGTTGCGAGTGGAGGGTCGTAGAAAACAAGGAAGACCAAAGAAAACATGGAAAAAGCAAGTTGAGGAAGAAAGCAGCAAGGTGGGCTTGACAAGAGAGGACGCGCTAGACAGATTGATGTGGAGGCAGGGTGTGAAGACGATTGCGGCACTTGGAGGTGAATCCCGCCACCCTCGGTAACGGGGACATCACCGGATTAAAACTGGACTACTACTACTACTAGTTCAACTGTCCAATTGCTGCATCAGCACCCCGAGAAGATTTGCAACTAGTAAGTGGCATCAAAAGCTATGATGCAGTAGACAAAATTATCAGTGTTGCTGCTTTAAAAGCTTAGGTAGGCACACATGGTATGTAACTAGGGAGCTGATCCCCTTAGTTCTATGGGACAAACAAGTCATTATGGATGAAAAGGAAGCTTTGGCTGGAACTCTGCTGCGTTTAAATGCAAGTTTCCATGGCCAGGTTACAAACAGGTTCGGTAATGGATACAGTAAGCCAGAGCTGTTAGAGATTGTTAATGGTAACTCATTGTCATTGTGCTCTTATGCAAATGCCAGCAGCAAAATATTTTTTGTACTTTTGCACATTTCAACAACTTTTCTTGCCAAACACCCGAAAGAGTGGGAAATAGATGATGGCTATGCTTCTGCTAATGGTATCATAAATGCACTCAGAGTCTGTAATGAATCAGCAGAGGGGTAAAACTGGTATCCGACTTTCTTCATCTAGCAAAGCAAGAAAAAAATCCGCAAAACTATATTCAAGTGGTGGAGGAGGATCGAAGATACCAAATCTTAGAAAACGTTGTTTATCAACACAATGAAGATGCACAACTGCCTTTGCGGAAATTGTGTTAACTAAGACTCACATTGCCTGTTTGGATTTATTGATATAGTGCATGCATGATGCAGTTTCTTTACAATTGAATAAATTTTGTTGTGCATAAGCCATGAAATTGTATTCTTCAGATAGCACAGCTCAAGAAATGCAACAGTATCGCCTTTTTACAGAAAAATAGTTCAAAATTAGAACTACCGCCCTCTAGTGGTAATATTTTGCAAAAATATTGCTAAAATCAAATTCCTTATCCATGAAAATGGGGGGGTGCATGCAAGTTCCATAACAATATGACAAGTAGTTTTTAAGATATTTTAATTTTTCTTTTCACCACTAGGAGCAGTATTGTGCAAAAAATTAGTGACAAAACTTGAATATTTTTGGATATACTTATCCCATTTCTCCAATTTTTTTTAAACATTATTTAGAACATCATAAAGCATCTTTTAAATATACCCCCAATATTGCAGAACTTATACACTGCCCTCTAGTGGCAAAAAACATGACAAAATTCAAAAAGTGGGCCTCAAAATGGCCTCGGCGGTGGAGGTAAACGTCGATGAAAATTTATGAAACTTCATATTTGTGGTCTACTGATCTAAACACAGTACCACAAAAAAGGTAAGCGAAATCCGAGAGGGTCGGGGCGCCTGCAACACCCTAGTATATACGTATCATTGCAAACTATTTAAATACGTTTTGTATTGTGTCTTGCAGCCCAACTGGAAAGAAAATTAGAAGCAAGCCAGAATTGATTCGATTGATTGGTTCAACATGTGATTTGTCAGGATTCGATTACAGATCTGGAAAAATATTGCCTGAAAAAGCAAAAGCATCCAGGGGGCATCGTTCTCATGACATCAAGGTTTAACTAACTTATTATTTTGAATACACTGTTACTGTAATCTTCAAAATAGTTCATAGTTAGAGCCTTGAAACCAATGTTTCTCTCTTACCGATCTTCTTCTTGCATATGAGGCAGCAATTCAAGCAACATCTCCCAATTGTTGCAACCAGTGCAATGTCTACATATCAGGATGTATGAGATCCACATGTTCTGCAGGTCGAAAGACTGGACAGTGATTTATGTTGCAATCTTATGTTACCGATAAACATAATTTATTCTCGACAAACAAATTATACATATGTAAAAACGTTTTCTGTGATTTTAACTTTTATATACTGTATATGTCATTACGTTCAGTTAATATATAATTATACTGTAGAAAACTTGTGTTCGGAACAGAATTTTAAGTGTTCCATGTGTACACTTAAACACATATCATAATCTTTATTTTCACATTGAGGCCTTCAATTTTCATAATTTGAAGTTTAATCTTATTTGGGTGATGTTTATGAGTGATTGCAACACGACATGTCATTAAATGTTTTTTTGTTTAGTCCGGAAGAATAGATTTGGGCACTTCGGTACCAAATCGACAAACGGCTTCAATATTCAACCAACCAGTCACCAAGCAGACCAATCATAAAACAAACAAAGTTAAATCCGAGCAGACCAAAGCCGGAGGGAAAGCCCCTCAGCAGGTACCACTTTCAGTCTTGACAATCTGACACTTATACACATACAGTGCACTGCTGTTCTCAATATCTCAACTGTCGGGGGTCAACGATCATTATGTTTTGTCGCTCTTTGTCCTCTGCTAATTCAGTTTTCACTTGATGTTTGCTTATAAGGATACATCCCGAGTAAGCAAAGCCGCAAAATTGATCTTCTTTGCATTCGCTGGCAATGTAAAAAGTTCAATTCTGCAAACTGAGTGTATTTCTTGTATCATTTGTCAATTTATTAATTTTCTGTATTTCCATGATCGCTCTCTCCGCAGCTAGTTGTCACAAGAACACTACACTTCGTGTGTTACGTGAATGGCAAATATTTTTTGTGTTTCTATTCCCTGTAGTTATCTGAACAAAACAAACTGCGAAAGGCTCATCTCACGGAGACCGCTGGTTGTTGCACTGGACGTATTTGCAGTTTACATCTTAAGTTATGCATCTAGACCAGAGGTGGGCAAACTACGGCCCGCGGGCCGCATGCGGCCCGCAACAACTTTCTGTACGGCCCGCGAAAACCTGAAGCAATTATATAAAAAAATAATCCTAAAATTGCTTGAAAATTTTAATTACTACAATGACTTAATTAAACTTTTTCTTTATAAATTTCGTCTTGATAGATAAATTATAGTCTTTTTGTCACATTGTAGTGGTTTGTTTCCCCAGCCACATAGTGATCTTGCATGAATGCATGGCTATTATTAGTGTCAAAGCAGCCATTGCTAAACAGTCGATGAGGCCTACGTCACAATCGAAGTTTCTGACTTCAGCCTGTCGCATCATGAAACTTTCTTTGTCGTTTTAGTCTTGGATCAAGGCCAAGACTCTTGGTGCTGGTAGAGAGAAAAGCGGCGATTGAGATAGTTTTTCTGATTATGTAAATTCGCTCACAGATGTATTCTGTTTAATTCGCTCAAAGTGCGTCTGGCGAAGTGTTATCTTGATGTGGGTTGTATTCAAATAAATAACTGAGACAAACATTTTTTTTAGATCTTTTATGTAATACATGTAGGCTATCTGTATATAAAATCTCCTTTTCTTTCGTCACTTTAAAAATAAATAAAAGCTTGTGTTTTGACTAGTTTAGATTTGATGTTTTGGTTTATAATCTTAATTGTACTATACTGCGGCCCTCGAACAAATTCAGATTCTGAATGCGGCCCTCGAGATAAAAAGTTTGCCCACCCCTGATCTAGACTAGACTCTCATGCAAAAGTGGCAACTTTGTTGTGTGTCTAATTACAGTTGTTTCGTGAAAAGAGGCTCACTGGTCTTCAAGCAGTTGATATTGCGAACACCATCGTAGAAACTATGGACCTTCCTGAAGTAATCCAAGGTTAGTTCCATGAAGTTTAATGTAGTTGTGTCTTTACTTTCACAAACCGTCGGATGCAGAATTGTCAGTGCTGAGGTGACTAACATTACACAATGGCAGAGCTCTGTAGAAAAACATTCTTTTTTTGTAATATTCGATCTCACAGTGATTGTGTTATGCGGTGAAATAGATTATTTTCAAGCGTTTAAATTCACTTTAAATTTCGTTTGACTTGTGATTGGTTACTGTTGGAAACACAGCTTCATCAAATCAATTTAATTGTGGACGACAATGAACTTGCTTGGCTGCAAAAAAAAAAGCCTGCAGATACATTTCCCTGCGCTCCATGTGCAGTGCACCCAGTTAACAGATTTACTTATGTGCTTGTATAAAAGAATGCGGTGAAGGGTGCATCCATTGAATGTATATATGTATGTGGAAGCTGGTACACGACCTAATGACGCGGTCCGAATGAACCCTTGTATCTATTGTTGAGGCTGCGCTGGTCAGAGGTAGCACTTGCTGTGTTGGTGCAGAAAAATTAAATTTATTAAGGACGTGAGTTATTTCAATATTTCATTAGTCGGTGTCTCTATACAACTAGGTTTTAACTTGCACACGATTTCTTAGAATGTGTAATGTATATAACTCTCCTAAATAATTCTTCCGCAGGCTCATTTGCAGCCTTAAACGCTGCGTCAGATCTGCTTGTTGGCTCTAGGCATAATTTATTGCCTGTGCTCACGCCTAGATTAATTGTTGATAGCGTCTTTGCCTGCGGGAAAGTCTTTTTGAAAGGAATGGCAACACTCTTTTGTTATTCTCATTTCAGTGCAATGTTAGATGCCATCCGGATGGCTACGACTTCTTATATATATGTTTAGTATTTTGGTGTTCAGTGTAAGAATCTATTTTTAACCCTAGTTCGATAGAAAACACAAAATAAAAAATATGTTAAGTTGGTGATAGTGTAAAGTCTGCCAGAACAGGATTGAAAAACTTATTGGACAAGCTTCTTGAACGTAGCAAGTGTTCTTTGGCAGCTTTGTGGGATGCTTCAATAATCTCTATAATTTTCTAACTATGCAGATGCCGTCGTGGGCTTTCAATGTCTTCACACAGACACTTTTATTTTCATTATAAAACGCTGTTTGACAGTGCGCCTGTAGCGTATCCATGGTCTCGGAATACAAAAAAATGTAACTGACCGCCTGGGTCGTTCAATGTTTATGAGCCAGCGAGGAATGAACTGCCGGAAACTGGATTCACACTAAGAGTTTGCCAGACGTTTTTAATTAAGATTTCTCTTCAAACGTGTCCATAAAGGATAAATAGTAAAAAAAAAACTTTATATATTTGTTTAGTGCAAAAACTTCACTTGTCGTATCGCTTGTCGCATTGTGTGTCAAAATATTTTAATTTTTTAAGTTTCATTTCATTTGTGCCTTGCGGCTATCATGTCTCGCGTCATTTCTGTTTTGCGGCATAGGATGGCGGCATTGGGTCGTGTATCCTCTCAAAGCTACCCTGTTGTAACTTTGTCAAACTCTAAACGATAACTTCAGTGCAATGCCTTTCAGTCTATTTTAAAGTTTAAAATGGCGAAATAAATGTACTTGTATCTTAAAATAGGTTAGAAAGGTAAATCTCCCGTTGATTTACTCTTCCATCTCAAGATATGAGAAACAGTTACTTAGAAAAAATTCTATTCCCCTTCTAATCCCCCAGCCATCAAATCAATTCATTGTACTTTGATTCAATATCTAAAGACGTTGAATAGTGTAAAAAGGACAGATTTGCTATTTTAGGTTTAATGTTTGCTCATATTAAACTATGGCTGTGTCAGTCCACTCAGGTTAATGGAGTTCACCTTAACATGTTCACAGCCTTTGCTGACGAAGCAACCCATAATGCGTCATTTCCCGATATTACATCGATGAAACTTTGTTTGAGTTTAAACCAATGTTACTTTACAATTTTACATTAGTAAGCTCTTCTTTTTCTCTGCCTTCATTTTAGTGTTGCATCATTCATTTTTCTTGTTCCTTTCCAACTTACGTTACATGCCGGTTCGCAGCATTTATATAATGTCACGTGACGTGAAATGGATATACAACTATAGTGATTTGCGTAAAAATTGCTTTTTGAGTTTGTGCTCTTCATGCAGAACTATTATTGATATTATTGTCTCGTTGTTTTTTGTTGTTTTTTTATGTAGGGATAAACCCTCAAAAAGAAGTTGTATGCGTAAATGCCTCTGATGAGCTCTGAACCTTTGCTTCTACTTTCACTGTGGTCAATCATAGTATGAGGGGCGTTATGTGTTTTAACGATAACTCAAGAGACTGCTTGATGTTTTAATAAAAAAGTATTACCATGAAGATATTTATCTCATTGGGTTACTTTTGCAGCGAACGTTTTATCAATAAACGTACTTTGAACTATAACTAGAAATTGTAGAATGTTTTGACAAGTTCTAGAATTACAGATTAATTAGTTAGAAAATATAGAGTTACATCATTGTGTGAGTGGCGCATTTAAGACCACAGTGATGAATGCCGATTAGAAGTTCCACAATCCACACCAGGGTTACATTGCCTAATGATTCACTTCATTTAGAATGTCATTTTATTGGTTTCTTCACAGCAATAGGAACAAGAACCACCTCCGAAGAATTGCTTCAACGCATTGCGTCACAACTACACCATGCATCTACTCCAATCACCGGTTAGTTCTTTTTTACGTCTTTTTGACGTTTACGTCATTTTAGTATAGCGCGCCCTTTCAAAGCTGATAAGAAATTCAGATTTTGAACATTCTCCGTTAACAGAAGATTATGTTATCGGTGTGTAATAATATGATTAATCAAGAAGTAAGATAAAGTTACAAAAACTACGATATAAACAATATTGGTGAAAGTGTTTTTTTTTCATTTGCCCAAAACTGGAAGGAAAATCAACTGCAAGTTTTTCACTTTAACATTCGCGCAGTATCTCATTTCAAGCCATCAACGAATCTATTTAGTTTGTACTTTCAATCATTAGCTTTCCCACACCCTGTTCATGATATCTTTCTAGGCCAATCTTCCTCTATGGTGGCTAAAGATCCCTGTATTTGGCTCAATGCGCAACAACCTATCTGCAAATCCTTCCGGATAACTGAAGAGGATATCAGGTATTCCTACCAGCTAATTTATCATCTCTTACGTTGATTGAGCGTCTATAAATGTGGAATTGATATAAAAAAAAGAACTGATTTTGGTGGCTGGGTGTGAGCCTGTTATCGGTACATTAGTCAAATTTGTAACAAAATTGAACATGTTTTTCGGCAGCCGATTATAGCAATAATTGACAGCAATAGACACCGTGTTTATCGCTGTCAATTGTTGGTATAATCGGCTGCCGAATGGTCTAAATGGCTAGCGTGGAAGCTACACCGTTATGGTTAGCGAATCGCAACTGCTCGCTGTTCCAGTGAGTGCTCAGCGTTGTGGTGATAGCCAAGAAGAACGCTCCATTCACAAAATTGAATATGTTCCACCAATACAACTTCAACGTAAGATGTCGTTGCACTGACGGATACATTGCCGTTTCAGGAAACAAGAGTACAGGGTGCTTGCCGCAAGGGAGCGCTTGGAACAAGCCATCGAACAGGACAGGGACCTTCAAAGGAAAGAACTAATGATTCTCGTCTAGCTCGAGGTAAGTTTTGACAGCCGACTCAAACATGGCGTTACTCTCTGGCAACACAACCGTGTGTACTTGAACCATTTATATATATAGTGTTAGAAGCACGACATTTGCATAAGAGTTGTGACCAAGTGCCCCGTTTTAGCCTTGTCTTCCTTCTCACCCCAAACTTCTTCTCGCTTCGCTGCATGAGCCATTTTCCTGATCCCAACCTTGCGTAGTGTTGTTAAATATTACATGAATACGAAATATTTGATCTCTACAAAGAAAGAGTCGCAACGTTTGCATGACATCTTCCAAACCTTTAATCGATGGTTGAGCTCACATGTTTCTCAGCATCGCCTTGAAACAGCGGTTCCCGGCGGGAAGCTTTATCAAATTAAAAGCAAAGTCTGGTGATCTAGTTAAGGGATTTGCTAAATGTAACTAAAAGTTTCAACAATACGTGTGTATTCATAGCAGAATTTTCACTCCATTTTTAAAATACTCCCTTCATGTGACTGATCATTGCAAACATATCCTGAAAAAACAGTTCAAACTAATGGCTAGTCTCTGCTGTGATTCTACTTGGTCCAGCTAATTATCGCCGTGTGGCGAAATTTGATACTTAATGTAATAATGTAGGCTACTGTTTTGCTCCAAAACCGAAAAATGGAGTGGTAATCATTTGAATGAGGCTGTTCACAAGACATTTTTTTTAAACATTGTATATTCTTCTACTGTATAATAAGCTAAGCTATCAACGCTTGCAAAGATCTTATAAGATGGCTTGTTCATAACGCAGCAACAGTTTACCTACCTCATTTTTATAATTGGAAATTGATTTCATTATAATTATAGCACCTTCCGTTCTCACAATGTCCGATAAGAGTTCAGTGGGTGTTTCGAATGATAACTGATAACCGTCACTTATGTCGACGTTTCGCCAATCTAATACGACCGACTTCTTTAGAGGCATAATCTGGTAATAGCTACCTGTCTGGAATGGCAGAATGCAGAATCATTTTGCTGTAAATCACCATAATAGCATGGTCCAATGTTGCGCCAATGCGCCATTCTTTATTTCTAGGCAGGTAGTCTTAACCTGATCCGGCACTCTGAAGAACTCAGTCGTTTCTGATTCACGAAACGTCAGAGGAAATTAGGATTATCACTCCAAACGCCTTGTATTCATTCAACTTATATCATACACCAGAAGAGCGTATTGTGTTTTTGAAGTCGAGTGGTTGTTAGTTAACAAAATAACCTCCGCTTGTTGGCATGCAAGAGTTAACTACTTTGCTAGTTGATTGATGTTAAAAACTTGTCAGTTGGTGCTTGGAAGTATGCACGCACCAATCAGGGTTGGCTGATTTAAATCAAATGATTTAAATCATTGATTTAAATCATGATTTAAATCAAACAATAAAAATCAAAAAAATCAATTAAAAAAATCAAATGATTTTTTATTTGCTAAAATAAAAATAAATACATCAACAAACGTTTCACTGCTTCTCTGTAATACAAAAGTTATATTTAAATACTTAAGGCTATAGGCTATACATGTTTTGAAAGGCAACTTAGTTTACTTAGCAGTTCACAAACAGTGTTGTTCACTAAACATAGTTTTTGAGCAAGTTTTTTCCACTTTTGGTCTGGTTCAATCAAAAGTTCAAAATCGATTGGGCACTGCAAAAGCTGGCGAGCTTGTATTTATGTACAAACTTCTCAATGCAAAATAAACTGCAATTTTGTGTCATCTGAACTTTTATTGTTTTGGTATTGTACATCGGTAACATAATTATATTACACAGTTAAACTTTCTTTGCAAAAAGTCTGGTTGTAGGCTATGCATCAGTTGAGCAAAAAAGCAAAGTAATGTGTGCTCAAACGTAAGGAAAGATTTTAGTGTAGTGAGATGACAGTCTGAGACGTACCTCAATCTCGATATGCACATTATGATTTAGTATAAAGCAACATATCACACCTACTTAAAAATATGTGCAATAGCGTGACGCGACAATTTATCGAAAGACAATTTATCGAACGACAGTTTATCGAACGACAGTTCATCGAAACGACAGTGTTACATCGTATCAGGGTATTACGTAATACGTAAGGCTTTGTAACGTCATAAATATGCTTTGGCTCGCTGCAGTTATTTTTCGCGGGCTTTCTGTCTTTCTTGCGGCATTTCGCAGCTGCAGCAGTCGTTTTGTGCTACTGTTTTTTAGGTTTGGATGTCTGTATATTACAGAAACTGACTGGATTCTATTCTTTGAAAGTGATAAGTTGTAATGTATACTGCTACCGTAAGTTAGGAACGTATAATGTTGTGCACCAGAACCGCCTGTCTGCCAAGCTGTGGTAAAATTATTCGAAAACCATAGCCTGCGAGCTTTTTACCGTACTCAATAAAAGGTGTGCGTTTTTGATTGCCAACCCATCGTGTTTGATCCGCGTTGACAGCTTACGCTTCATGATCTAACAGACAGTTCATCAAACGACTGTTTATCGAAACGACAGTTTATCGAACGACGAAGCACATATGCAATGGAATACTCAGGGGCTAGGGGATAATGGTTAGTGATTAGGGGTTACTGGTTAGTGGTTAGGGTAAAGGTTAAGGGTTAGGTTTTCGATTAACTGTCGTTCGATAAATTGTTGTTCGATAAATTGTCGTTCGATAAATTGTCGTTCGATTAACTGTCGTTTCGATAAACTGTCGTTCGATTAACTGTCGTTCAATAAACTGTCGTTTCGATAAACTGTCGGAGTACCGTGCAATAGACACTAGACAGGCTAGCCTACAATATGATAATAAAAATGATTAAACACTTGCAAAGGAAAGCCTTTCAATCAATCAACGGGTTAAAAATAACTCTGCTATCTTACTAAAATGATCTCTTCCCCCAAGTAGACTCGACGCTTTTTTATATAAAAAAAATCTGATTTAAATCAAAAAAATCCGATTTAAATCAAAAAAATCCGATTTAATCGGATTTAAAAAATTAAAAATTAAAAATAAAAATTAAAAAAATCATGATTTTTTCCAACCCTGGCACCAATATTAACGTTAAAGATACAAGACCTCCGTCTGAATAACCAAGGTTTATTTTATTTTTGTTGTATCGTCCTTGTGCCACGGAAAACAACACAAGTTAGACCCAAACGTTATGTGTACGAATAAAAACTCAGCATTTGCGTGTAGCGTATGCGTATAACAAGCGTTTAACAACATTAGCTGTCATTAAACTTTTTAAGTTTATTGCGGTTAAATTAATTCAACATTGTGGCCGAGGTCTCATCCAGATTTGAGGACCGCGTTATGTGAAAATTGTATTCTCAATCCCAGTTGCTGAGCGCATGACATCAGCTTTGCACTACAACGCCATCGTGATGTGAAGGCTGACTTGGCACACTCCAGGAGATGGCTGAGGAAAACAGTTGTATAATCACTACAGGCCTACCTGGCAGCGCATTTTTGGATTCAAACCTCCACCTCACACACACATCTCGGCTGGTCAGCAAACAAAACTGTTCCGCCTTGCGACAGACTACCTCATTCCTTCAAAAATTTTATCGCAGCATTTAGAAATTGTATTACTGCTTTGAAGCGTCCAAAAAAATTGTTGTTATTGCATCTGTCGACGCAACCCGTTGTTGTTTACAGTGCCGTACAGAACACTTCACCACAAATAAATTTTTAAACAACGAAACCAACTGAAGTTTATGTAATGAAGTGGACGCTGATGTCTCTCAACCTCTGAATGTGTTGATGACATGCGTAAATACACAGTGTAATGTTGCCATATGTTTTGCTGCTGCTAGCTTCCGTTCTGCTGGCTAAGTTGTAATTTAATATACAACATAGGCTTTCCTGGCGTTGCTTTTTCGGTATGAGCAGAAATTCGCCTGGAAATTATCGATTTTTGTTGTTGCCTTCCTCCTTGAAACGACCCATAACATGGCCGCTGTTTGGTGCTTGTCAATCAACTTCCTCAGATAACCCAGCTAGAAAAACTGGTCCTTTTTACATTAATTCAACGTCTGCAGACGTAAAATCCAGTTTTGCTGGTTGGGAAGCTAGTAAAATGCCGTTACAAATACCAACTTTTTCGTATGGGGGATGACGTGTGACATAAGCGCCTATTTCATTACTTTTTGGTATAGTTTTTGAATAACTTTTTGGTATGCACAATCACTTCTGGGAAAATAAAATAAATCAGAAACGCAATGGTCTCTGACGCTTTTCTCAACGGAGGGGAGGGTACTATAAGTGATGATGTTATTCACACAGCCGTCGTCTCCACTTTTTACTACGTTTTGCATGCTCTTTTACTGCGAGCATATTTCAAACAATGCATACTTATGAAGTCACTATGAGAGTGGCGATTAGAACGCTATTGGGCTGTCTTGCGTTTAAAATCATTTTGCTATTTCAAGCACTGGTAATTGTTTTACTGTCCTTATTAAAAGCCACAGAAGCGTGAAACATGAAATTGTTTTCTGATTCGTTTGTAGTAAATCGTGTGTTCTTGGAGCGTAGGAATGTAATGATGCAGAGTAATTGAAGAGATTAAATCTTCTTGCCCCAGTTTGTACTCTTTTTCCTTCGCTATTATTGAACTGACCTAATAAACAAAATAGGATTCGTTAAGCTTTAAATTGTTGTCCCTGCGCTCTTTTGCCATCATCAGATGCTTTTGAAATGTCGGATTCGCGATAATCACTTCTGAATTGTTTCAAACCGTTCTTCGTCGTGCTTTTCAGAAGTAGGACAGTGTCTTTGAACAAATGTAAAAAGAACGGGTTTTGCTGGCAGCGTTTTCACATGGCCCTTTCTAATATAAACAAATAAATCCCTGTTATAACAAGCCGGACCTCAGTGTTTATTTTACACTACCGCAGCATCGTATCCACTCAATGGGAGCTTCCCTGTGTAAACAACACCTCGTTTCCATTCGTCCTATTTGTCAAACCACTTGTGATTCTGTGTTTTCATATTCATCTGCATACATTCGTTTTGCTGCTGATCCATTGCATAGGCAACAAATCAGTCCTTTTTTTGGCTGAAAGCCATGAAGAATTTTAACAAACGACTGATTTCTGGATTTCTTTTGTACTTGCCGTATGACAGGAAAAATGGAGAATTTCTAAGGCAACAATTTCGGACACTTTCGGAATAACAAAAATTCACAGCCAAACAAGAGTAACTTCGATGTTGCACAGTATTTCATAGCAATTCAAATTTCGTAGCGACAGCGCAGTTAATTTAATTATTTCTTTTGTTAAATTTGTAGTCGCAGTGTAATTGTACGTTGTTGTAATGGAAGCAAAATGAAACAGGATTAGCATTAACCCTTTGCTTTTCAACGTTTTTTTGGAAGTTAACTGCTCAAGGGGGGGCCATTTTTGGATCAAATTCAATCAGCTGTTACGAGTTATCCGCTGATGCTATTTCAACAGAAGTTGCACTGGTGTGAAAGCAAATCATTTGTCCATAAGTTTGAAAACTCATTATTTTAAAATTTTATATGTTAAACTTGATATTTCAATTTTTGCAAAGGTACCTAAAAACGACAATTTTGATTTAACTTGCCGCCTTTAATTAACCGTGCTAATCCGATTTCATGCAAACTTCTAAATAACAAAGAGCTCGATCGAACGCACGAAGTGTGTGTGCGGTGTGCCGAATCATTGCATTGATTAGAATTTACGACTTGCGAGCAAATCTTATTGTAAGCTACTCAGTACTCACTGATTCTAAAATAGATACAATCAGAGTAATATTGTTACACGAATTTGAAAAAAACAAAACTGCGTTTGTTGTCTTACATTTTTGTCCTAAACTAATGCATTCCGAAACTCATGGCTAGCTTCTAGTTTTATGGAACCAAATTTCTCATAAGTAACACCTTAGCCTGCTTGAATAGCTGTTTACATCTTCGTTTGTGTATTTTAGGTCTACAATTGAGTTTGTAGTATGAATATTTTTAGTAGAGAGAAGACAATTGAACAAGTTGTTGAAATAATCTGAAATTTCTAAGTTCAAATTAGGTGCTTTTGAAATTGTGGATTTGTGTCAAGTCGCATCACAAATATCATGCAGGCCACATCATAAGTCATTTCGCTTACGAGTGTTTATAAACATGACTCATAAATTACATCCACAAAAAATACAGCATTTACATCAACAAAGCTAAGTTCGAAGCTCACTTTTTATTGAAGATTGTGTCAATCAATTTGAAAATACATTTTTAGTCCGCCAGCGTCGAAATAATGCAACAGCGAATTGAGGAACATGCGTAAACAAAGGAAATGTGAAATAACCCACAGTCAGCAAATCTACATAAATTTAACGTTTACAAATGTTGAATCAATGTAAAAGGACTGGATTGCTGACTGGGTCCTTATTGTTTGAAGCACTAAAAATACGCGTAAAAGCGACAACGTCAGCAAGGCAGTGATTATGTTTCTGGCCAAAAAAAAAATAACGTTTGACTTCAAAGATAAAAATGATTATAACGAAGCTTCAAAGTTTGTCGTAAAACATTTTACTGAGATACAATAAACATAATCATTTTGTGCCAGATTGTGAGAAGACTTCCTAGATTCTTTCCAACCATTTGCATGATTGCAAATTATTTTCTATAACTTTACATTGCTAAAAAATGGCTTCTTTGTTGAAACAACGTGGCTACAATTCTATAAAAAATTCTTAGGCCTACTACATTGAAGTAATGAAATTTTTTTTGTGATTTTGCTGATGACGTTTTACAATATCCGAGAAGTAAAAAATAATAATGATGAATTATTTTACAAAACCGTGGTTTGCAAGTGCTTCACAAAAAATTGTTGGGGGAAAATTTACTATTAGACGTAAAACGTTTGTAAAAGAAATTTGTCGGTTTACGTATTTATAATGTTTATTGCGCTGTTATCGAATTATAAACTGCCTGTAGGCTATTGTCTACCTTTGTGGTTGCCGGCCAGCTTAGAGCAGCATGCAAACTAAGCGTTTATGGTATTTGCATCGTGTTATGATTCTCGAAAATTTCCCACAAGGTCTTTATTTTTATCGTGATATTTTGTGCCTCTTCTGTCCTAAACTTGAAGTTATTGTGCAGCACTATCCACATCGGTTTTTAGACTCAGTCTTCATTGAAAATCTTTTGTGTGGTGCATCATTTCAAATAGTGTCTTTCCCTAAACTGTTACACAAATCGCCCAGAACCAGGTTGATTATTATGTATCTTACAGCAGTTGAGAGCCCGTTATTGTATGTGTGGAATTATTAGATGTCTGACTAAATTCATGCCAAAGTCGAGCAAATTCTGCTTTCGGGATCCTTGCCGTTATTTACTGTATTTTTTGTTGATAAGTTTAGGCAGCATTTTTCCAAGATAAATGAAGACATCGGTATTGTTCGTCACTTAGATTTAGTTTTCTCAGCATTATTTATTCATTCTTTGATCCACTAGTTTGTCCCACTTTTGGTATAATCGGATCGTTTATAAATGGCGGGTCTTCACAATAGCCGGCCTCTTATACATTGGCGCAACGTATTCAGATGTTGAATCAATGATGAAGAAAGCTGATTTGTTGTTTGTCTTATGTGACGCCTAAATTTATGCCTCGTCTACAGTACAAAATATTTTGTAATGTACATTGTGTACATTGTACATTTTGTTTGTAGGCCTACATTACAAAATATTTTGTAATGTAGATGAGGCATTATCATCTTTATTTTGCGCTTTTTGGAACAAAACACAGTGCACTGTGAAACAAAAATACAGGACATAACAACAAGTAGGCGACATAAAGCAGTGAAGGGACGCCATCGAGTTAGCTGCTACGTGCAAATGGAGCCTATCTCATAATTTTGAGTGTATCTCACAATTACTGTTTGCAAAAACGCTATTTCTCCGGCTTCTCCCAAAAGCATTTGCAGTGATACATTTCCTCAATTGCAAGTTTTGTCAATGAGAGCATTTCCATAGAACGTTTATTTCGAAACCAGGTTTTCGTGTCTTTATCCAAGAAAAGATTTCTTATTGTAACGTTTTTTATTCGTCAATGAATATTATCTGCTTGAAACAACTGTTTTGAATAGTTTGTGGCCTCCATAGCCTACTATTTTGATCGTGGATTGCTATTCTTCTTTGTAGAGCTGATAACGCAAAAAAGCTTGCTATTATTGTTTCTAATTAACAGCTTTGCGATCACTGGCTTTTCTTTGTAGCATAAGAAATAACGCGCTTTGTATTATTGAGGTCAAACCAAACAAAAGAAAGCAAGAGGATGCTTCTCTCTGCTCGCGCATATCGATGCACGAAGCAATTATGAGCTTATGGCTTGTCATCGCAATGTAATCCATTTCACGCTTTGCTGGAAGTTAGCTAGAAATAGCAAAAATTCACCAAAATCTTGAATTTACAAGAAAACTACACAACTTTTAGCATCAAATTTAATATCATCAGATCCGCCTGGCAATTTTAGGAAAAGTCAAGAAAAACCAAGTGCATGGCGTTACTGTGCTTCAAATAATTAAAGGAAATATGAGGGGGGGGCCAAATCTGGCCTCCCTTTGAGGAGCAAAGTGTTACTAAATTTCGGCGTTGCTGTATGCCGATGCATGAAGAACTACGAAAGAGGGGAAAAGGAGGAGGAAAAGTTTTAAAATAAAAAAATGCTTGCAAAACTTGAAATTGCCTCTTGTTGACCGATGCAGTGTGCTTACCGTCTAAACTTTAAATACACAAGTCTTCAAGTTTGCTTTTAAAGGGGTTTACAACGGCGCTCTTCGGCCTTGGCCTTGTTGTCACCGCGTAACCCCTGATTTACTTTTGCATTTTTCACGGAACCTCCTAAAAAAAATTTGATTATAACAATAACGTTCTTGGTATAACAATGAACAAGTGACGCCACAATTCTTTTTCGACGACTGACTGCTCATTTTCTTGTTTAACTACCTGGCTTGGAGTGTGAATGTGCACGGTGATCGAAAAATTTAGAATGACACATCAATATACTGTAGCAAGAAATCAATCTCCCTAAAAAAAGGGGCAAACGTTGGAGATCCCCCGTTAATGCACCGATATGCACTACAAAGTATCCGATCGCTCTCGATTGTTGACTCATTCGACTCTGTGGGGCACGAATTAATCAACTTTACTTTTTGCAGGTTTTGGAGCTGCTGATCAAACTTCGAGCTCGCTGTTCTTCTTTATCAAGTGATCTATACACAACGTGCAACGTTTGCTGATTTTTACATTCATTCAACGCAGTTTGACGTTAACTGTATGCAAAATGTTGTTTTTGCATCAGTCCAGAAAATGTCACAGCCACAATGAAGCTGAGGAAACAACGTTTTGTGTTGAAGACTGACGTTAATTATTTTGAACGGCGGGAATGTTTCAGTCTTGAGCGTATAAAAATCAAAATCAGCAAGATGGCAGTATGACCATTCCAATCATCGTTTGCAAACTTTTTAACGCCCCTGTTTTTGGGTTGAATTCCCGAATTCATTGAAATTTTTTAAAACAACTCATCGAATTGTTTCAACTCAATTACGAATATTAATTTCTTATTGAAAAGAATTAAAACGGCTTCGAATGAATGAAAACTTCAGTGATCATACACGGGGCAGAAGGAGATATCCTGGGCCCCTTCCGGTGTAACGGTCCAAGAGTTACTGCGGTCCAAAAGTTACCAGGGTTGCCAGATGTAATTAGTTATTTTTTTTATGAAAATAATTGTAATTTCTACAGCTCAAAAAGTTACATTGACAATTTTAGGCATTAATTAATCTTAAATGAAAAAGTATGCATTATTTTGAGAGTAACTACCCAATTAAACTTGGTTGTAAAATTTTTGTTTTTGTATTGCCTTCAGAAGCGCCGGGCAGCTCTTGTTATTTGTAGTGTGACGTCATTTTTAGAGTGCCACGCTACAGCAGCACGGTAACTTTTGGACCGCAGTAACTCCTGGACCGTTACACCGGATAGTAACTTGGTAGTTTTCACATTGATTTCACGTAGACAGACGTTGAATCTATTTCAAAAGAACCATTGTCCATTATGCTAGCTGAATCTTACAAGAAGGCATACGCCTGGTCTTTCATTTACCTTCCTAGAATGTCCGATTTTCTTCCATTCTTTGAAAGGCTTTCTTTATCCCTTGCAAGCAAAAGTTGCCCTTTCGTTTACTCAGTACTTGATAAGAATTTTAGTTTCAATGAAATTCAACAGCAGCGCGTTGCTTAAAGTCTTGTTTGTGGATTAGCAAGTACGTGAGTTTCTTGTCTGTGTATTTGAGTGTTTTCCTTTTTTATTTTGATGCTTCTTGTTCAGTAGACTATCCCAGCCAGCAATTCAGTCCTTTATGAAACGTCTTTTGACGTTGAATCAATGTACGAAAAGATGAATTGCTGTTTGAGATGTTGATCTACAATTTATTGCTCATTTACTTTTTTAAGTATTACCTGTACTGCGTCATTTCTACATCGGCTGAAAGCATTTGAAACAACTGTGTCTGACAACATATGAAGTCATTGGCAACTCATCCAAAACCTTCCCTTTTTTGCATTGTTTTAACGTCTCCTGATGTTATGGTTATCTTCCTGTTGTAATATGTGGTTTGTGGGCGTGTGTTTTTCATCCACAGCTGCCATCACAATTCTCCCTTGAATGAAAAATAATGTACTTCTATTGTAAAAAGGAACTACACTGCCTGCTTTGCCACCAATGTTTAGTTTTCCCAACCAGCGTTTAAGTCATTTTTACAGTGATTAAACGTCTGCAGACGTTGATTTAATGAAAACAACGACTGATTTGTTGGTTGGTGTTCTTGATATGAAGCCAACACATGAAACCTTTTGGAAAGATTACGTGTTTGTGAGGTTATGCAGTTGTTTCGAAAGGTAAACTTTAAAGCATGACCATAGAATTAACAAGAAAGAAATTTTAATTTCTCTGTTTCAAAACCCACACTTTTTTGCTTTTCTTTCTTCCTTGTCAATTCTATGGTCATGTTCTAAAGTTTACCGTTTTGAAAACTGGTTTTGCAGTGTTTCAAGATGGTCCTTCGAGATTTGCCAAGTTACCATTGTTGCGTTTATGCCAGACGTCGAATTACATTGGATCAACGTACCGGTAACAATTTTCACATTATCGCCGTGCTTTCCCTTCGCTTTTATGTAGATACATGCCGCATTTTCTTTCGTAATAAAAGAATTCCCGACAATGCAAAATGTTTTAACTTTCCTAATCTGGCTTCAAAATGTTTAAGAATAGACTTAGGTTACATTCTCGTATTTTTCCCCGTCAAAGCGTACCTGAGTCATCTCAGCAACATTTCCAGTAAAGCTGTGGAGTGTGGACTCACTATGGAAATGGTCTCTTGGTCTGGGCTCCTGTTCCAAATCTATGATGTTTTAACTGCAGCTCCGGGTCCATTATATCGTCAGGAAACGAAAGTGTTCTCTGGTCAATCACCAGTCGGCAAGGTTTTAAGATTTGCGTTCGTCAACCCAAAGTCAGCAGTTAATTACAGTTAACTTATAAATTACTGTAACTTGTGAAAACTGTTTAAGGTAATTGCGTCGAATTGATATCCCACAAGAGAAAGTGGAATTCAATGTCACATGAAATTTTTTATTGTTTTCCCTTTGCATTTGAAGTATTTCTCCATTTTGCTTCAAAGGACCCTGACCTTTATTTTGCAGTATCAAGGTCGACTGCAGCGACTTCTCCACCAATCTTTATTATTGGCATCTTCAATTTTTAAGTTTCACTTTGTCAGATCTTCTTTATGCTGTCACTTAATGTTATTGTTTGCTAAGCACTGAAAGACCACGGTAAGAGTACGGTAGCCGAAACTAATCCCAAGTTTTTGAAGAAAATACGGTACTCTATTTCAAAGATTTGAAAGATGAACTGCTGAAAGATGTAGTTGGCATATGGAACAAAACTGGTCTTTCAGTGCTTAGCAAACAGAGAATTGAAGCCAAGTTAAAAGACGTGATAGAGAAGTACAATACAGCAAGAAAGAAAGAAATGAAACGCAGAGGTAATGAGGTTAATCAAGAATGGTTACAGAACTTGTTCGATATATGTGCATGTAAGTGAAGTGTTCGATTTCCGAAAATCTGGTTGTTTTTCAAAAGAAACTCTCTTGCAGCTGTGAACTCGAAAACCGAGTCCAGGAGAAAGGAATCGCTTTCTTGAAAGATCAGCAAAAAGATTGAAAAATGTTTATCGGTGGCGTAGATGTCAACCATGTAGAAAAGGCTTTAGAACGGGAAAATCATAAAAGGAGGTGGGAAACGAGCAGTGAAGTTGAACAACCGAGCACTTCTGGCATACAATCTGCCAAAGCATCAGCATTACTATGTTCAAAACAGAGAAAAAGAAATGAAGCAGTTAGATGTCTACACGGTAGCGAAAGCGACTCTGATGGGGATATGAATTGGGAAGATGATAGGGAATACGAGCATCTGAAACCAGCTATTGGGGGAAAAGTGTACAAGAAAGTGCATTCTTTTTCCATAAATGATAGAAGTTGTGTAGCCTACTTGCTGATCGTAGGATGACTTCGGTACGCCAACAGCTGCAATGCTGCATCACCTTCGACAGTATACCGCCAACGACAAAAAAAACAAGAGAAAAATCTCTGATGGAAAGTGAGAACCTTCTCAACTCAGCTTCTGCCATGCAGTTATGTTATGATGGGCGCGTTGTCGATAAAATAGATCGATACGTTTTCTTGGGTCAACTTGTTGATGATAATGGCATGAACCACGAAAGTGTGCTTGCTGTTAAATATTTTCCCAAAAGTGTGTCGGTCACTGCAGCACTGATTTTTGACACCATCATCCAGGAGGCTTGCAGAGTTCACCTATCCCAAGTATATTCAGTCATGGCTGATACGACTGCTCTCAATGCAGGAAAAAAGTCCGGAGTCAATACTCGACTGGTCAATTATTTTAATGATGAAGTTGGTCATGATATTCATACCTTTAAATGTATGTCCCACATAAACGAAATATATCTTTCCCACGTCATTTCTTTTGTGGACGGCGCCAAGAAGGGTCCCGGAGCAATGCAAGATGGGACTTTGCTTAACCAGATAGCAAGACTAGACAAGCCCAGTACTGAAACCTTAACACCAACTATTACTACGCAATAACAGCTTCCAAGAGTGGAAAAATACAGAAAAACTTATTATCTTGATCACCTGATCTCTGTTCATCAGGAGAAAATAGACCGAAAATCAGATTTTTTGAAATAACTTTTTTTCTCAAGCAGGTATACCTTAATATTCTCTACATCAGGTATAGGAAACCGACCCTTCTGCGCATTTTGATACTAATTTTGTCGATCTATGATGTGTGGTTCCGGAGATACGCCCAAATTTCGAGATTTTGAGGCCCAAAAATTTCAAACCTAGTGGACCACCTCAATATGACGTCATAATTGAAACAAAATTGGGGTGTAAACTTTTTTCCCCAAATACCACCAGATGGGACCCCAGGCATTTTGAATTTCAAAAATGGTGAAAAAATGAAACACCCTATTGTGTAGCCTACAGAGGTTGAATCAATGTGATAAGGGCTGCCTTGCTGACTGAAAAGTCTAAATTTTGTTTGAAGTAAATTTTTGATTTGTTGCTGAAAATGCTACATTTTGTGAGTTCTGAAACTCAGCAACAACGTTTTCCAAGAGCTCCACCAAGACGGCTTGATTGTCTTTGCTTTTGAAGTAGCTACGCTGATATTCTACAGTTTCTTCAAGTGAACATCGTTTTCTTGAACCTGCCTTTGCACGTCATCAAGGAAGAATTTGCATTGATAATCACTTGGGTAGAAAAGGAAGTTTTTTAAACGTTTCAAAATGTGGCAGATTAAAGAAATGTTACGGAAAACTTTTTACTGAGTGACTAATGTGTGCCGTAGCGCTTTTTTCGTGTTCAGACTTACACCTGGTGGTTGAAGATTAAGTGGACGGGAAGGCAAGGAAGCCAATCTTCATGTCCACCTTCAGGCATGCCCTTAAGTGAAGTGTCCGCTTGTCGAAGTGTTGTTGCCAAGGTTCCGGAGAATTATTCCATCCATTTGGTGCCGATGAATGAAAAGCAGTCATTAGAATGTGTTGCTCAAGCGCTCACCACGAAAGTCGAACCAGAGCCGCTTGATCTTGAAGAAGCTTCTTGGTTTACGAAGTCGCGCTAACCAACTGAGCCATCGGGCGGACTATCTGTTCATAGGGCCGGGCTTTTCATTGGTACCGGACCAAAATTACTCTCTCAACGGCCCTGAATGTGTGTCTTGAAACGATGATCACAAAGTGGATTGTCTTTTGCTTTTATAGGCAAAATTTAAGGTGTTCAAAACTGTAAATTTTATAGCATCAACTAATCTGCTTTGTCTTCAATCAGCATCTGTAGGCTACAAAATTTGCAGTGGTTTTCTGACCAACCACAGTCAAGCGGCCTACTGGAAAATATCCCCAATTCCCATTCCCAATAGGCTGGAACAGCTCCATTCATTGATAGGCCTACAATTTTTGATAGCAAAAAAAAATTAAATCTTTATGGCATTTTGCCATGAAACTTCTTTTTGTAGGTTTTCCAAAAGTTCAGTTTATCACAACGTTTCGTTTTTAAATGTTTTGCAAAAATTGTGGTCTTGCAATTATTTTATTACAAAAATCGATTTGAATTTCAAAATAAAACTCTTTAAAAAAAATTATTGGAATGAAATCAAGACTAGCAAACTGACTTGGCGATTCTACGTTCTTTGTGTTTAACTTGCTACCATAAAACGATTTTCAATAAAATTTTGCCCCATTGCGGTCTGACCACCATTGCCAGAGCTTTCAAACGAGATTTGGCCTGAGCAGCGACCGTACAGCTACGTCACTAAAGACTATAGCAATCAGCTAATCGCGCAACAATTGTTACTGCGGGGGATTTGACTGTAGGCTATGTATGTATGTACATCAAAACAACACATTTCAACAGCAAAACATCAGACAGTTTGCTCAAAACATCAGATGTGGTAACGTGGCTTTCGTTATTGCTGTCTTTAGTGACGTATTCTCGAGCAGTGTTTGCACTTTTTGGTCATTTTGAAAAAAATGAAAATAAATGAAACATTGGACTTTGGGCCTTACCAGCGCCATTGAAAACAAATTTTTTTCGGTAATTTTTTTGAAATGTATTCTTGAATGTTCAGTTTACTCATTTTAATGCTTAATTCCCGTTTGAAATTTTCATTTAGTATGCCTTTAACTTTTCAAAAGCGAAACAGACAGTTTTAAACAGGCCGAATTTATAACCGTTAGGAGATGCAAATGAGTCATAGTTGTGCCTCAAAGATGCGACTTTGTATTGCACAACCTTTTATAAGCAACAACATAAAATAAACACGCACGACTTGAAAATGAAAAGTCGACTTGGTGATAGTAGGCTAGGCTATGTTTGAAATGAGTTTATCATCAAACTCAAAAAATGTTGTTGGTTACCTGCGCTAGTTTGTGCTTCATGTCTGTTGTGGAATTCAAATTGTTATGGTGCTTATTTTATTCGCATTATTTGTAATTGTACCATATAGCCTACTAATATTCTCGCAACAGACGAAATAAAAGGTTTCTCTCTCCCGTGGTTATGGAAGTTACATTTCAGATGTGTACTTCACCTACCACGTAGGCTGCTACACATCCCAAGTCACTTGCAGTTTCTAAATTTAAATGCAATGAGTGGTAAATTCAACCTTACCATTATCTATTTTCGTTATGTTTGTTGTGTACAATGTGCATTAAAGCTATACGAAAAGAGCTAGAATCAGTCATCTTTGCAACGAAAATAATCAACAAACTTGCTCTGCCTTGGCTTGTTTTTCCCTATTTTGAATCATCTTGACTAGTTTGCCCAGCACTAAATGAAAGCCTCGTGCTTGCTGTGACCCACGTGACTGGTTCCGTAGCTCTCATTGGATGATACATTCTACAGAAAAAAACACAGCACGAGGTTGCATCAAGAAGAATGAGAAAAAAGTTCAATCTTGGCTCGATTGCTATTGATGAAGTGTTGATCATGAGAGTGGTGGCAGGTTAAAATGGCTGAATTGGCTTGCAGGTTGAGGAAGAAAATTTGATTGATGTTAAAGCTAACTTATCTTTTCAAGTTTGTATTTTCGGGCAACCAGTGAATGTAATCGTTTACTGCCAAAAACTTTTCAACTAGACTGCAACCCGAAATTTCACATTGCAAGCGTAATGAACAGGTTTGATTAGAGGTGCAAAGTCACTCTTTTTGCATCATTGTAGCCTTTGCCAAAATATTGAAGTAGACAGAGCGACCATCCAAAGTCACTACAAGTGTGCGAAAAAAACAGTCTAAGTTTTCAAAGAAATGGCAATAGAGTTTTCATACAGCAGACATACCGGTATTCAATTTTTCCTATGCCGTACAACAAAATGTCTTAATCTTACTACTAAACTAATTATTTGTTTTCAGATTTTTATAGCTTTATTAGTTAATTTTGTAATCAGAAATGAATTCAGACGAAATTATGCAAAACCTGAATGTGTTGCTGGATCAAGAAACAACCACTGCAAGTGAAAATGTTCGTCCAGAGAAAGACCGTGAATTTAATTTTGTGCTGGAGATGTCGAGCTTAACAAAGTTAGGTGATCCTGGTGATGACGATAAAGCATCCAATTCCAGTTATGATGAAATCACAAAATGCAAGAAAAATCAAAATATGACTGAATGCGTTCCTGTGCCAAGCTCAGAACATGTCGCAGAGATTGTTGGAAGACAAGGTAAGGAAAAATAAACGCTGGTACTTTTAACAACCATTGGTTAAAAATGCTTATGCATTTAAATACAAGGCTGTGGCTATATTTACACTATATAGCCTAGTGTAATAATAGCCTCAATAGTGTTGCCAGATAAGGAATTCTGCCTTAATTTGAGAAAAAAAGTTTAAAGCTGTTGAAAACAAAAACTTGTATTTTGGAAATTTTTTTTTAGTCCTGGGCAAACAGATGCAACCTACCGTAGTTCATACCATGAACAGTTCGTACCCTCAGTTCGTACCTTAAAAAAATCGAGAGAAAAAATTAAAAAAGCCGAAGTCGCTGATCGCAGTTTCCGCAATCATTTTAAAATTTTCCCTTTGAAAAGATTGTGAGAAAAATTAGCAAGCCGAAGTCCGCTGATTGCAGTTTTCGTAAACATTTTTCCGCAGTTTCCGCTAACCCTAACCATAGAGTAATCTATGCTCTAACCCTAACCTTCGCTGATCGCAATTTCCGCAAACATTTTTCCGCAGTTTCTGCTAACCCTTACCCTAATTCTAACCATAAAGTAATCTATGCTCTTACCCTCGCTGATCGCAGTTTCCGCAAACATTTTTCCGCTAACCTTTACCCTAACCATAGAGAAATCTATGCTCTAACCCTCGCTGATCGCAGTTTCCACTTACCCATGGATCACAGAATTAAAAATTAATAAAAATTAAAAATAAGAATTAAAAATCTAATTAAAAGAAATAAAAATCTAATTCAGTGATCCATGGCTTACCCTAACTCTAACCATAGAGTAATTTATGCTCTAACCCTCGCTGATCGCAGTTTCCGCAAACATTTTTCTGCCGTTTCCGCTAACCCTTACCCTCGAGTTTGTTTCAAATTGTTTGGGGAAACTCCGATCAGCGACTTCGGTGTTGTGTTATTAAACTGCGATCAGCGACTTCGGCTTTTTTTAATTTTTTCTCTCGATCTTTTCAGGGTACGAACTGACTGTACGAATGGTTCAAGGTACAAACTAGGTTGCACCCTGGGCAAACGTCAAAACCCTAATCTTAATCCTAACTCTAACCCTTACCTTAACCCTTCCTAACTTTAATCCTAACTCTGGCAACACATGATTGTAACCATGGAATTAAGTGTGGAAAAATAGCCACTTAAATACAAATACTAGTGTACTCAGAGGTTTCTGCTCAAGTTTTGTGTTTGTGATTCTATTCTCTAATCCTAGATCCTTTTAGAATTTCGTCCAGTTTTCAGACCAATGCGGTTCAGTGTCATTAAATTTAGTTATATGTGCTGCAGAAATCTAGTATGGTACTAGGCCTACCTCATTTTTTATATTGGTGTTCAGAATTAACTATGTTCATTGTGAAAGCAATACTTAGGCTATTGTTAAGGGCTTCCTGACTCAATTGTTGTGGTTTATATGTTTAGGTTGCAAAATCAAAGCACTTAGAAACAAAACAAACACTTACATTAAAACACCTGTGCGTGGTGAAGAACCAGTCTTTGTAGTCACTGGAAGAAAAGAAGATGTTGCAATGGCTCGACGAGAGTTGCAGTCAGCTGCAGAACATTTTACGCAAATTAGGTGAGCTTAAAATTATATATACTATCTGAGGATACTTCAAAATTGATGTAATTTTTTACTGAGGCTTTCAAAGCATCTTTTAGATGTGCCGTTTATAGTTAGATCAAGATTTGAAGAGTAACAATAAATGTAAAGAAAAATCTGAACGCTATCATTGTTCATCTTTTCAATTTTTGTCAAGAATAACATAGCCTTTCATGAGTTGCAAATGTATTTTTACTACCACTTTGCATACCAGACCATCATTATAAGTGAATAAATAGAAGAAAATAGTGTTTTGTGATAAATGCACAGCTAAGATATTGTTTTTATGTAATGTAGGCTACTGGTTTTATATGACCAGTAGCTATTCATACCATATATTGTGAATATCTGAGGATATATGCACATGTCCATTGCCCACTCGAGCATGACAAATTCTATTCTTTCATTTTCTCTTAAAACAAAAATTGAATGAATGATGAAATCAAAAGAAATTGAATGAATGATTGAATGATGAAAAAGTGTGTATATAATATAACCTCAAGAGTTTTTTACAACTGAATCTGTGGCTTGTGCGCTGTTTTTGTGTTGGAAGGTTTAATACAGCCAGGAAGCGCTTTTTTTAAAAAACTAAGTTCTAAATCAAAGCAACACAATCATTATCGTCCTGCTTTTTTGTGGTGAATTTTCAATTTGAGTACAATACAGCTAAATCCTTTTGTGTCTTTTCAAGTATGAATAATAAAGTTACAGAGTTTTTTTAATTTGCTGAAATTTTAGAAATTCACTGGGTTAGTTTTCATCATAAGGGGATGTAACTATGTTTGCTGAATGAACTTCCGTGTGATCTTTATTTCAACGCACTTTGTTTTTGCTGTTAACAAGTTAGTTTGGTGACTGTAAAAAGTAACAATATAATACTTATTAAGTGTTTCACCAAGGTATAATTTAAAAATTTTAGTTTTGCAATTTGCTTTATTTATTGCTGCCACCTTTATGTACGTTTATTATGCATGCCGCGCGACTCAATGTTTTGTAAAACGACGTAGAGCTGATGTATTAAGCATACCTTGTATATTGCCATGCTCGACTGATGTATATTGCCATGCTCGACTGAACATGTGCATTGTGCAATTGCATGTAGCCTCTGCTGTTATAAAAAGTGTAGCTTTCATTTAACCTAATTTTGCCTCAATTTCACTACATGCAAGATTAACCATTTCAGAGCTTCTAGAAATAGGCATGCATATCTTGGAGAAAATCTTGCTGCCCCTGATGGAGGGTCTTTCACCTTGCCGGTTCGGGTGCCTTATCGAGTTGTTGGACTTGTAGTTGGACCAAAAGGTGCTACCATAAAAAGAATCCAGCAGCAGACACACACTTACATTGTTACTCCAAGCAGAGACAAGGAACCTGTGTTTGAAGTTACAGGTAACAACCTGCTTTTGATATGTGGCTAGTGGCTACTTTTAATTGAGTATGGAACTGTCTTATTTAATTGACTTGTATAGTTTTAATCATCAGACTCTGGTCAATGTATTCTTCGATGATAGTTTGAAGTTGAACTTGCTCAGCAATCACAAGTTTTGTTGCAGGACTACCTGAAAATGTTGAGAAAGCTAAAGAAGAAATTGAAGCTCACATTGCTTCCCGAACTGGTACACAGCAAACCAGCATTGATGATGACTTTCGAAGTAATGGTACTGAAGTAGGGAGCCCACCAATGTATCAGAAGTTCAGTCAAGCTATGGCATATTCACAATTGTACAATTCTGAGTAAGTAAGAACGTCTTGTTTTTCAGCCTGTGGTTTTAATTTCTAGTTGTTTTTAGTCAAGCTGCTAACCATTCAATTTGTTTACAGATCAGCACTCCCACAGAACTTGTACAACAGTGCCACTCAAGCAGGGACCTCAAGTTATTTTCGTGCTGGTTTACCTAACTCCAGTTTGTATTCCACCTACAATACTTCGCGTGATCAACCACAGCATCCAGGTAATGCTCTGTCCCTGTTATGTGCCAATTCGACGATCTCTACGATTCGTTTTAATATGAAATAGAACTTAAGAGATTATTTTTTCCTTTCAGCTGAATCACTGTCAACACATTTCCAACCGACAGAAGGTGTTCCTGCTGCTCAACATAACGTCATGAGCTTCCCTTTCAGCCAAGCTGTTGGTAGATCTGCTTCCCATTGGAATGAAAGTGGGATTGATGACACATCTGGGTCTCTCGACCACCCAGCAGTGGCAAATCCACAAGCGTTTGGATTTAATGCTTTTTCAACTCAGACTTTTGGGTCAGAGAGAAGTAGTGTAACACCAAATGGATTAAGTCCCTCTTCATCTGTTGGTGTGTTTCCTCGATTGTCTCCTACCTTGTTCGATAAAGAACCTTTTTCCCTCGGAGGCAGTCACCCAGCAGCACGACGTGTTGCTTCGGATGAATCAAGTTCCGGCAGTGTTGCAAAAGGTGCTGCAGTTACTCTTCCTCTCAACATCGAGAGCGGGTACAACTCAGGTAAACAGCGTTTCTCCACTTACGATTAGAATAGCTGTTTTAATTGCAAACAAATTTTCTTAATCGACTAGCAGACATGTTTGTTGTCTTTCGTGTGTTTTTCTAGTCAACCTTTTGCTTACACACATGCTTGTGTTTATTTGCAGGGGTAACCAACAGTGCTGCTGGATCACCTGAAGAAGGGTCCACACTTGAACAGCGTCTTGCTCAACTCGCACTTGGTGAGTCCACACTGGAGCGGTGTCTGATTTGCAACCAGGGGGCAGTAGTTGCTGCTTTTGTGCCTTGTGGCCACAATCTCTTCTGTTACAACTGTGCTGACTTGTGTGTTAAGCAAGACAATCCGGTATGTCCTTTCTGCCAGAAAACTGTCACCTTAGCTTTGCGTATTAAAAACAAATGTTAATTACTGAACAAAAGGGACTGGCGTATTTTAATTTGAAAGATAAACCTAACTGCTACCTTTTTATGATTTAGTGTTTGTTACTGCCAATATAGTTGTCTTCCACAGTCACTATCATTCTTGCATACCGACTTGGTCCAGATGGCAAACTCTGCTCCTTTTAAATTGCTTCCAGCCTTCCAGGTTATTAAAACATTGAATTGTGAAGGCATAGTTTTCTATCTAGAAAAGCTTATTTTGTATTTTCGATTTGAGAATTACATATTGCCTTGTATATTAATGTAATTTCTTATATCTATAGAGTTACGTGTTGCTTAAACAAAGTGATTATTTGCAATTATGACTTTTCCTACACTACCAATCCTGCTTGCAAAAAATATTCTTTATTTCTTGCTTGTAGTTTAATCTTATCTCAATCATGAGTAAACTGCATATCGTAGCCACTGCCCTGCTTCTGTAAAATAAACGCTATGAAGCTTTAGTCATGTCCTTCCCCTTAGTTGTGATATCCATCTATCAATGTTATTGCTGGGGAGCAATGACCTTGCTGTAGTGACCCTGCATAGCACATTTGTGGACCGTTGTTTTATTTATTGATAAATAATATATTTTATACGAATATCCTATGTGTAGGTTATTTTTGTTTTATTGTCTTTAACAAAACTGAGTATTTTTACTGGTTTTTCTTTTTTTACTTAACCAAGTGAATGCTAATTTTAATTTGCCATCACTTCATTTGAATTGCTTTGAGCCAAACATGTCACTATATATTGGAAATTGTAACTGCATGGATACTGGTCAAATCTTCGCCTGGTCTTTGTATCTCGTTTATTCAAGCTTAACTGCTCATGAACTTTTCTACTGTGTCATAGAAGTATGTGTACGTATATTATTCGTGGAAATCTTCCATAGCCTACGCCGCAGACGTGTGGTTTTGGTGCTGAGTTTTTATTTCAAAATATTATTTTCTTGGGTAGTAAAAGAACAATTAGTGAATGCTCACTTTGTAAATTTATTTTTGCTTTAAGATATTACATTACAGTTTTACTTTGGGTTGCTCTTGAAGGTTTAAGCACAGTCCTCCCATGATGAATTATGTCTAATTATTGTCTAACAGAACAAATCATAAGCGTTTTTTTATTTATGAACTTTTACGAGACTGCCATTCTGTAAGAGTGTCTTGCCATTCATTATGTTTTGTACAGTTTTGATTGACCGCCTTGCCAAATATTTGGTGCAGTAGAATCGATCGCACAATTATGTGAGATGGTGTAGCGGGTATTGTCCAGTAGGTGCTGGGCTTTTGTGAGCTTTAAGCTTACTGAAGGAACGTGGCTACCAGAGGTAGACATTTTTTTCTTGTAACAAAATTAATATATATACAATTTTTTTGAGAAGTGGATCCTTGAGGGAGATTTTTCCATAAAAATTTTCTGCCTAGCTACATTCTTGGATCATTGTGCGAATAAGAAGCCTGTATTCTACTGTGCCCTAACTTTCGCTGGAAAAGTGCTGGAGTTTGCTGTAATACCTTGAATGCCCTATTTTAAATGTTTACTGTGAATGGTATATTGTCAAAAACAAGCGTCATTTTCCACTGTCTTGTAATTGTGTAACTTCAGAGCTAACTTTTTAGCAACTTTTCTAACAAATCAAAGCACAGCGAATTTCAAAGTTTTTCAGTTTTACTTGCAGCTGAGATTTTTACGAATATAGTCTGACATGCCATCCAGACATACGGAAATTTTGGTATCTTCTACCATCATCCAGTCATTTTTTTTACATTGCTCAACGTCTGCAGATGTTGCATCAATGCAAATATAATGTACCGCTAACTGCTTATGTAAACAAATTTCATCAATGTATATATTTTAAAAGCTATAATTCCCCCTTTGAATTTTTGTGTTACTGCTTGTGCGAAATATTCGGTTATCTGGAGCGATTGCCCAGACAGCTAAATTTGTCATTTTTCATCGATTCAAAGTCTGTAAACGTTCCAATATCATTGTTAGGAAGAAAACATGTTTGGCATGGTACTGGAATGGTACAATCCTGGCATACATTTTTTCATATCTTGTTTTGGAGCAATGTGTTCTATGACTGAATACCCACACCGCTGTATATTCTTAACCGTGTCAACTTTTCAGAATCGATGATTTGTAAAAAGTGACCCTGAATGTTTCAGAGATTGTAAAAGTATATTTTTTGTGAATAAAAGTTGTATTTCGTTATTTTGCGTTTTGTTTCATTTGTTGATTTGGCAACCTGGACATAATCTCAGCGGCCCTAGGTCTTGCCACACCGAGGTTGTGTTTCGCCTGAGGCGTCCAGCAAAATGTGATGGTGACGTCAGACGGTGGTCGTCAGAGCGTGTCGTACTGTATATGGAAGCTTGATCAGGAAACAACAGACCTAAGTTATTTCTGATCATCTCGTGCCTAAGTCGTATTTTTACCTGCATTTCCAGCTCAACACTTGTTTCCGCAAATAGGTATTCTTAACAAGATTTGTCGCGTAGGTTGATGCCAAAGTTGCGCGATTTATGACATTACCACGTCTGTTTGTCCACACATTGCTTTGACTCATTAGTGCAGCTGAGAAGTTAAAAAGTTTAGCAGCATTTAAGTTTATTCTTCATTAACTCAACTACTGCAGCTTTTGTCACCACTTCCGCATGTTGCGACCTTGTGCATTGGAACGTTGAAAGCTAAACCAACCACATTGGTCAGGCTCACCACCCAAGCTATAATAATCAGCAATTTCTCTTGCAAAGGACAGTCGCTTAATGAATTTGCCATTGGATTGCAGTGTTATTAATCAATAGTCTATAAAGCTCATGCAAAGCAATATGCTTCGAAAAAATGCATTTGGCAGTGCACAGACCAAATGCAAAGACTTCAAAACGCTTTTAGAATATATAGTGTCCTTGAAAGTTGTGATAACTGGTTTAGATTCACACCATGCTTGATGTGTAGGGAGGATATGATAGTCAAACACCTTCAATTACTGAACTGTTTTGGCTTTTGGATTAAAATTTTAATTGTTCGCACAGCAAAGGAAGCCTTGTGTTGTCACAAACGGGATATGTTTCGTATGATCCTTGCAAACTATTGCACGTATGACTGGCACGATATTTTGCAGCATTGTTATCGACTCACTGATTATGAGCAACGTTCTTCCTTGTACGTATATCAAATCGAAAATAACATTGCGTTTCATTTTGAATAGCTATTAATGGTGAGCTACTCAAGTGGTCAAAATGTTACCTTAGAATCGTTTGTTCTCATCAAAACCAAGTCGAAATGCACTTTCAGATAACTCAATACGGCTATTGTTTAATATTTTTCAAAACTCTGAAGGAAAACCGACACTGGCCACTTTACTGGGACAATCACTTCAGGGTAGTTTTTACATTCACAAAAATGTAGGGTTATGAGGTTCTAAAAATGTGATCTTCTGTGGAGAAGGGGTGTCAATCGTAAAATTACGTCTACTACTGTATGGTGAATAAAAAAGACATAGCGTGATATGCAGGGTGGGCCAAAAGTGGGCTTGCATTTATAAAAAGTAGAGTTTGGGTCTAAAAGTAAATTTATTGTTTTCATGTGGGTACTTTTAAATTTCAAGAATGGTCGATATATCTTACACAGAAACTGTTTAATCTCATGAAGTGTACCGCAGGTCAATTTACAGCATACAAAAAAGTTTAATAATTGTAAGCCTACTTTTGGCCCACCCTGTATATTTTTAGCAGCCTTTTACACAAAAATGGTTGTTGTGATTCCGGACAGGATTCCATAGTCAAATATAACCAGTCAGAAGGCAATTTAAAGTAAAACTAGTTCACCACTAGTTTCTATTTGAATAAGATGATGAAAAGGTCGTATTTACGGTGACTATATCAGTAATTACACAAGTTTCTGAAATTGGCTGATTTGATTCACTTGTTTAATTGCTAGAAAGTTAGTCGTTTTACATTGAATCGTTAAATGACAGCGTTGAATTAATGTACCTAAAATAACAACTTTCGGTGCTGTTGGGGTCTCGAAAGTTATCAATCATTGCGCCATGATTGAATACTTTGCCCAACGACCACGTCTTTGGTCGTTTACAAACGAGCGAAAAAGAAACTCCATCAAAGAAAAGTCAGACGTCAAAACTTTGTATTCTTACGTAAATATAACGTCGAGATAGCTGTTTGCTAACTGACGGTCATGCTATTTCTACTACGTCACTCAACAAAGCTGTGAATCATCAGGAGAATATCGCAAACTTTCATGTCGGTCAGCAAACTAATCCTTTGTGACACTCAATCAACATCAGCAGACGTTCAATGAGTGTAAAAAAGGACTGTAAAAAAGTGCCAGGGAAACACTTAGTTGCACATGAGCTGGTCCGAGCATGGTCAAATCGGTACAGTTGTGTAGTGTTACATTGTTTCATCAATGTCCGCCCCTATAGCTCAGATGGATGGCGCATGACTTCGTGAACGAAGAAGCTTCAAGATCAAGCGGCGCTAGTTGACACTCGGGGTATGTGCTTGAGCAACGCATTCTAAACACTGCTTTCCATTCAGCGGCATCGAAAGGATGAAATAATTTCCTGGCAATAGGGCCTTCAACAATAGGAAAACTTCACTCTGTCAGTCTCGGTAACCGGCCCTCTACAAGTAGGCTATGCGAAACTACCAGGAATAACCTATCAAGGCTTTGTCAGTCCGAGAATAAAGATTCAAAACCAGTCACTGCAACAAAGCCGATTTTCAAATCACCTCCAAACTGTTTTAGTGTGAAGCTCGTCGTCGTCGTGTGAGCCTTTGGGCCGAGGGTTTATCCTTTTACCACCCCATATTCACGATGTTCTCGTGGTGAATCGTGAACTCGTGAAGTGCTGCTTAAATAAAGCTCAAAAAAATCTAATAATAAAATCTCCATTTCCGTGTTTCTTCATAAAAAAAAGCGTTACATGATATTTGAACGAGCTAGGTTGCAAAAGTGATCTTTTTGTTTTTATTAATTGAACATTTACTTTGGTTTCCGGTCAGCATCCAGCCAGAAAACATTGTACGTTTCACATCTATGTCATACTTTGCTTTTAATTAAACAAAGAAAAAGGCGACTCTTGTTAGCTGGGGAACTTTACATTAAATTTAAAAACTTTTCGGTGGTGTTCCTTTGCGTTGACTGAGCAGAGTTGCTGCAAAAATTACTTTTCCCAATCGATGTTTCTCAACAAAAAAATTTCCGATAGTTTCTTTGTTGAGTAGATTAGGCAACAATACCTACGAGATAGTTTCGTCTGTAGCTTCTATGTGATTCAACATAAAATTATTTAGTCATTTCTTGCTGACCTATCATAATGTGTTAGTCATGCTTAAAGATAAGCAAGAGCTATGTTGGCATATTTTTAAAGTTAGCTGAGCTTTTTGATGGAAAGCAAGAAACGATCAGTACCGTATTCAAAATTGTGATCATCAAAAAGGTTTGAATAGAACTGAGAAATCATTGTCATTCACTTTCAGCAGAATACTCATTAGCAGTAACTTTGACAGGGGTGTCCAGAGGGTACTTTTGGGCCTGGGATGATTTAAAGGGCCCATAACCATGTAAAGGGGCCAGAAAACTTGAAGAAACTACTTCGGATTCGTTGGATACGGTGCGTATTTCAAAGAAGGGTCTGAATTTGGGGCCCAAGAGGCTCGTTGGTACCTCGCCCAAATTATCCTTTCAACAGCCCTGCTCATTAGTCATCACCATAATTCATGCTTTCATGAGTTTCAATTCTTTGCAAGTTTCAGTTCAGTTGTTTTTTTATTTCTGACCATCATATCAAAACAATACACATCAACATAGCAAAGGTCAAGAAAAAGGTAGAAGCGACAAAACGCGAACGTTAAAACGTGCTTGTGATCGAAGTAAGTTATTGAGTTGAAAAAAATTTGGCACGGTCGCAACACCTTCAGAAAAATTTAAGATATAAAGGGAAAATAAAAAATGTTACAAAACAAATAAACATATATAGGCTATAACTTTATTAGCCTATAATAGGCTATAACAAGTTTGTTAAGTGCCGTGAGATTGAATCAAGGCTATGCTTAATGTTGTCTTGACATCGGTCTGCTTGTCTGCGACGTGTTTTCCTTCCTTCATCTTTACCAGTTTTATGCAAATTACTCTGACTCCAATTTTTGACCTTTTTGCTGTCATCAAACAATTTGCGGACTTTTGATTTTATTGTGTTTGAAATTATTAATGTAGCCTACCGATTTGCAAATTTTTCGGCAATATCCCAAGTCCCAAAGATCGTGCGAGTGATGAAGGTGGTAAACACCACAGTTACTTGTTTCTGCCGAAACCACACATGCATTGAACACTCATTCACGTTAGATTAACGTTTGTGAAATTGTAAGTGCTAGTCTGCCACGCATGTTTCAAGCAGCCACAGAGGCGAAGATAAAGCTTTGTGAAAATAGTTTTGTGTTTTTTCAAATGAGTCAAATTTAATTCTACAGTGCTGTAGTACAATGTACATACAGAAGATGTCAGAAGATATTTCATTTTCTTGATACAGTACTGTAGGCTTCAACTTTTAAAACATATAATCCCAAACAAATTAGGTAGGCGCTGATTAACTGCAACTTTTAGGGTACGGTATTCTTTTCAAGGTAGTTTCCTATACAGAAAATTTAAACGTCAGACTAGAATCGGCAGCAACCGGAAAGCCGAAAAGTTCCGGGTTCTGACCTTTTCATTTATGATTTTTTTTAATTTGAAACTTTTGAAATCAAGATAAATTTTGAAAGTCTGGTTGCCACAGAAGCATGCGATACTCAAGCTGACTCATTGTATTCAGTTCCACTATTAAGTAATAAGCCTAAATATAATTTATTTAACCTAAAAAATTAATCCACTTTAGCCTACTAGATTGAACGAAATGCCCAAAAGTGGTATTCCCAAAATCCATCGAATGAAACCTTTCTTCGGGAGAAACAAGGATTGTATGGACATCCATTAAAATCTTGTTAGTATTTATAAAAGCATCCCTTGCGAGTTTTAAAAAGGAACTTCTCTATTTACTAATTTTAACATTTTTACATTTAGAAACAATTTCTGCTGTGTAAGAAGATTATAAACTTTTATTATTTAAAGTGATTCCATTTGGGCCAGCTCCAGCAAGTAGCGGAGAAGGGGATGAGCAAAACACAATATGATGTGTTGGGACACATTATTCGGACCTTCCAAATACGCAGTGAAGAAAGTTACTTTTCTGTGTTTTAGGGGGTCGATTCTCCCTGGATCTTTCACTGGGCCAGTGTTGTGACCTATCGATTTTCCCGCAAGTTTGAGCTTGTATTTTTTAGAGTTTGCTTGTATTTTTTTTCGAACTGCCGGTTTCTTTTTTTGGGCTTGTTTACTTACAAATTTCTGGAAACAAAAAATAATATCAAGGCAAGGCGTAGAAAAAATCTACCTTGACGATGAGGACATGCACTAGGACCTGCAGTTCTTTCACTTGTGTAGATTACTGTAGCCTACCTGATACCTCATTGCAGTTCAATCAAAAATCACGCTGGAAAGTAGCGGAAACTGTTTTTTTCAGTTGTGACTTGGCAGAAATTCACCATTTTCTGTTGACTTGTGCTTTTTGGGCTTTTTTTAATTTACTTTTTGTGTTTACAAAATAACCTGGCATTTTGCCAACGCTGCGGACTGGGCTTATAAAACTTAAAGAACCAAGGAAAGCGTCGCAAATATCTTTACTAATTGCGCGCATGCGCAGAGCAAATAACTTATTATTAATAAACGCACTTGGAAAAACAAAGTGCGAAGGCGGAAGGTATTGCAACTGCAGCACATTACCATCTGTCTTGCCGTCACCAACCCTGATAGAAAATCACATTAATTCAACGTCGGCAGATTAATTGACTCTCTGGGAAATGTACCGAAAAAATTCTGAAAAACGCTTTTCTACATAACTTTTTAGAAATTATCGATCATTCTTAGTGAAATATTATTCATGTGATATCCCAATCGCCAAAATCAGTCTTTTTTGCATTGTTCAGACGTTTGCAGACGTTGATTCAGTGCAAAAAAAGACTGATTTGATGGTAAGATTAAACTTTTTTTGTAAGTATTTTAAAATTTGTTCAAACCGAAATAGCTGGTTTAGAATTTAGATGACAACATGAGTAATATGGCAACGCAGACCGGGAAGTCTCCTATTTCTCATGCTTGTTGATTCCTTGCCAAACTTTCGCTTGTTTACAAGCACGTGCGCTGGCGACTTATTTTTAACTTTTAGCTGTTCTTGGACCGCCATATGCCTGGTTGAAGATTCGTTCGCAAATTTGAATGCAACAAATAAACAACTTAGCTCGCTTGGAGTATTGCGACAAACCAACAAAAAAAAGTCAACGCATTTTATCATTAAAACTTCGATATGAAATTTCTAAGAACATGGTTGTGAGTTGTTTTGCCATGTGTTGTTCAGTTTCTACAAATTACTTGCCAAACTACACCCAGTTGATAGAGTTTTCGCCATGGCAACGTTGTTTCGATGTGCAAATGTTGCAGTTTAGCAACTGGGCCGAGAGTTTTTTGCTGAGAATATAAGGAAGTTGACAGCTTCTTGGAAATGGTAAAAATATTCAGATATGCTTCTGCCTCCTTAGGTCGTTGATTGGGTGACCTTTATGCTGCAACTCCCGAAAAGCTAACAGTCATTGCAGCACTTCAACTTCCGTTGACGTTAAGTCACAGTTAAATTTGCTGATACAAAATAAAAACTTAACTTTATCTGCCTTTGAAGTATCAATGTTAAAACATTCAAAAGCAATATCTTCAAAATAATGTTTAGGTGCCGGTAGCCTATGTCAAACAAATCATTGATGATGTGGTCTGAATTAATTTGTGGTATCCAGAGCAAAATCTGTCATTTTTATATTGATTCAACGTCTATCAATGTAAAAATGACGGATTTTGTTGTCTGGGATAATTACGTTGAACAAATTTAAGTGAAAACATAATAAACATACATTGCCTAATGCTTTTCTAACCAACAAAGTTGCCTTTTTCACATCATTTCAACGTCATCAGGCGCTGGAATTTATTTCATTTTCCACAGTTTTTGTCGAGTTTAAGTGGTTATATTTGAGGGTTTCTTTACTTGATTTAAAGAATTTCCTCACTTTTTTCTGATTATGAAAATATTGCTAGAATAACTTTGTAGTTGTACCAACAAATGGTTCATACAAATTAATTGTGAGTCACATCTCACCCCAGACAGCAAATCAATCCTTTTTTACATTGATTCAACGTCTGCAAAAGTTTCAGAGAATCACATTCTACTCTGCATACGTTAAATCAATAGCAAAAAGGACCAGTTTTGAAAGCTGGAATTAATTTTGCAAACTGTGACATTTTATCAGACATTTTCAGTTGCAGAAAAAGTTGCCGTTTCACGTCTAACAACTTTTAGAAAATGTGAAAAGGACAATTTAATCTAGCTTAGGATTAAAGGCACGAAACACCAAATCAATAAGAAGCGCTTTTGCTTGCCAATTTATTTCTCTTGCAACATTTGAATGCTTTTTTTAGAAAATGAATCAATATGTCTTGTTTTTTGCCTTTCCACATAGTTTCGTGAATTACTCGTGTCATGTCGCAAGCCTTGTTCTTCTCGAGTTAATTTCTAAGTTATACGTTAAAAAGTTTCTGTAAAAGTATTAATGATTTTTGTTAGTTTTTGTTTTATTAATTTATAATTGAAAAAATAGAAGAATTCAATACATTTATTTTGGAGAAAGTTTGGTCATGAACAGTACGCCCCCTCACGATCACCAACGAAGATGGTGCAAAAGCAATAAGTTTATTTTGAAATAAGTGGCCAACTTATCGCCGTAAACAAAAAAGTAAACAACTCTCGTTTCTGTAACTAATGGTTTCAATGGTTATATTTTAACTAAACGGCTGAACACGTAGCTGTGTTTCACAAATGAAAGAAATTACGATATGATTACGACCATGACTGGAATGGCGGCCTGATGCAGGGAATGCATTGTGTTGTTACATTCTTTTTAAGTTCGCTTAATATAACATCACTTCATAATAAACTCAGAAAAGGTCACAAAAAGGAACACTTTATGTAGCCTTTGTGCTGGTTAATGCATCTTTTTGTCTGAGTTGATACCTTTTTGCAAAGTGCATCTGATCTACTTTTAAATCAAAGCGAGGGCAAAATACCTCAAACCGAGGAATTCTGCACTTAATTGCATCATTTTTTTCCACTTCGAATGGCAATAGTTCTAAACCTGAATGATTTTGTAAAGGACAGTAGGCTATAAAAAAATGTCTAACACAATACGGCCCCGGTTTAAATCATCATGAATCGATTTCCACTAAATCTCAGCCACTTGCTCTACTCTACACAAAACTTTACATCCCACCTCAATAATCTCCCCCGCAACTGAAGACAATACACCTCTTTTCACCACTTGCTTTTGAATTGGTGCAATCATTGCGTTCCCCTGTTTATTTAAATAGAAACTGGTCGCTTCTATTCCAATGTGCACTAGTGGGGTCTGGCTTCCTCATCGGCCTATGAATGCGGCTCGGAGGTACAAATTGCTGACCATGTCGCCCTTAATTGTCTCATCTACCAAGCAGCAAATGCAATGCATGGCATGGCAGCACTGGACAAAGTCACACCCACTTGGCTTTACATCACCTGCCCTAAAAACTGAACAATCCTGTTTCACACAAAAAAAAATATTATTACTGTATTGAAAATTAGAAAAAACATCTTTGGCAACATAAAACAAATTTTAGCTTTTTTTCCTCGAATATGCTTGGCTAGTGTAGATAACAACCTTTAAAATTTTCGAAAATTGCTACACTGACCCCGAAAGGGAAAGCCTAGTGAAAACAGACAGTCATGAATAAATTGAAAAACTGCAATCTTTTGGTTGACCAAGAGATGAAAGAAAAAACAATGTTTTATTGCAGCGCTTGCAGCTTGTCAATAGATTGAAAGCTGGAATTTTGCATCAGAAAGTTTACAGTGTCATATTTTCTTGAAATGATTTGCTGTCTGGGATATTTCGCTTTCCGAATCCAGATTTGACCTGCCGTTGAATTCTTTACAAAAAAATAATGTGGTCAGCTACAGTCTTGTTATTAATAGTAATAATGTTATGGTTTTAGTTATTATCACCCTACAATAGCTATGTTATGGTTTTAGTTATTATCACCCTACAATAGCTATGGTCTTTTAACGGCAGGGCTTATTTTTAATTTTGTATCAGAATAACGATGTCATCACATTTTTACCCGACTTATTCTCACAGTGTTATGCAAGAAAGAACACAATCAGTGGATACTGTTTGTAAAGTTTTCGGTTTGACCCGTCCTAGAATCGATCTCAGATCTGCCAGCACCAGAGCCAAAGGCAAAATCCTTCGGCCACTGAACTGGCCAGTGTTGTTGATAAATTAAAAGGACAAGGAACGAGCAGAATGTGAACTCATTATGACCCCCAGGCCACAGTTGCAAAACATCTGCTGTAAATCGCTTTTCCAGGAAAACGTGTGGGATATCTTTGCAATATCAGCGCATTCTTTTCCACAATAAATACACAAGTTATTTTGACGCCTTCACACAAATCGCGTATCTGATATCGCGATAATATAAAAATTGAAACTTATTTCTTCATATCAGCAATTATATTTTATAACCATTGCTTTACGTTTTAAAATCGGCCATGTTTGTTTCTGAATGTTTGCTAATATATTCTGAGCAAAGAAAAACGAGCAGAGATGCTCAAAATAAACTTTGTTTAAATCGAATTCGAAACAAAATGATGTTGTTTTTGTTCTGCTCACTCCCAGGCGTGAAAGATTGTACTTTAGTGTTTACTTACATCTTGTTTCAAACGTGCATGATCTTTTCAAAGATGATCTTTGTTTCGGAATGAAGTGATGACGCAATAACATATCCAAGAACTTTTCCACAAAGGAAAACAATTTTTGTCCAAGTACAATACAAAATGATTTGTAGGCCTACATTTCTTAAGAGAAGAAAATTATTCTAAAAATGTGAATCTTCAAATAAATTTAGATCAATGAATAATGAAGGTGTTTGTTTGTTTATTTATTTCGTCTTCGAAGTTTAAAGTTCAACACTGCGTCATCAGTTGCGTCAATGCACTGCATTGACGCAAGATAATGCATTGTAAGATAGGGGACATTGTTGTGATGGGATTTTATCGCCAATTTCAAAAGCAAAAATACTGAACGAAACCAACCAAACCAAGCAGTGACCTCATTAGTGTGAATATGAGCTGAAAACAACAAAAAACTTTAACCTCAGGGTATTTATGTCTTAGAACAAAATGAAATTAAATAGCGTCTGAAAAAATTGCAATAGCAAACTTTGTAGCCCAGTCAAACTTCTTGCATGAAGATTGGAGCATTACACTATGCAGTACCGGTACTGGAAGAACCATAGGCATCCGAAGCCGAGCAACGTGATCAAGTTTAACATAATCAAGTTTATTAAATTTACAGAAACACAAAACTATGCAACAAATTATTATCGAACATTTTCGACATCACAAGATTTCCTCTTCAGAAATAATTGTATATATGTTCTTCCTGAAGAGGACATTTTGTGATGTCGAAATCGTTCGATATTTAATTTGCTGCGTAGTTTTGTGTTTCTGTAAATGTAATAAACTTGAAGATGTTAAACTTGATCACGTTGCTCAGCTTCGTATGCCTATGGTTCAACAAGACAAACTCTCTATCGAAGCTCTAGTAGTAGTACTGGAAGAGTATGAAACAACATGTTATTCTTGCAACTAAAATATCAGGTACGGAATGGTTTTCGAAACGACATGATTGCAAACAGACTGAAAGTCTTTTTTATAGAAATGGAGTCATCAGCTAACGGATAGACTGATTTCTTTGTATTTAGGTAACTGGCAATTACTCAAGTGTTGTTATGCTTTACCTGGAATAACCATATATAGATAAACCACTTAGCTTTTTCGACGTAGATACTAATCAAGCTTTCTTCAAAGGTTATTGAATTGTGCTGAATCAAGTTTTTTTCACTCAACTTTTTGCAAAACTTGAACTGATATTCAGCAAAAACAAGTTGTGTTTCTTTCAGATCAACGTCGCGCAATGTTCCAAGAACGCACAAACGACTACTTATGATGGATGCTTGATTGTTGTTACTGAGCCGCAAATTTGTTTGTAGGCTATTGCTGTGTCAAAATGTCTGTAAGATTTGAGTTGATGATACAAGAAAACATAAACAAATAGAAAGCAGTTTCTTGATTTACACCTAAGATGGCTGAACACAAAAACATGTTGACGCAAACAAAAATTATGTATCGTGTTTTTTCGATTGCTAAAATCAAAAAAAACATTAACTTTGTCGAAAGAAAACTACGGTTTCATCTTTGACTTTGGCGAATGGATGGAATCTGGTTTTGCAAAATGATCGATGACTTAAAAATGTCACACATTGTAGGTAGTGTAGCTTACACGTTCATGGCTACAATAGGATAATATTTTGTAATAACTTAACATGGATCAAAAACATTAATTTTGCACTGGTCTTTATTAATGAACACAGCAATTAATTTGAGTAATGAGATAAAAGGCCGATTTGTTACATTGCGCATAACAAATGACCTTGAAAATCATAGATACGCATTTGCTAAGCTGGAGAGCTTTATTTAGGGTATAATATTTGCTTCAGTGTTTAGTGAAAATTAACACAGAAATCGAATAAGCATAAATTCACAGCAAAAGAAATGATATGAAAAACCGCCCAAGAATTCAGGCAGCATACCCACTATTTTACACAGATTTAACAATTGCACACATTTAATTGGTGCAAAAAGGACGGATTTGCAGCCTGAAAAAAATGCATGATTAGCTTGGATTTGTTTCAAACTTGTTTACTGCGTTATTATAACGTTGTATTGACGTCTTGCAAAGTTGATGCTGAAATTTTTAATTCCTTGGCAGTGAAACCGGCAAAGCAGTGTCTTGCCTGTTCGCAGTGCCACAATTCAAACAGCTGGCTTCTCTAATTCCAGATCAAATTTCAAAATCGATTTTGTCTCGTTTTTGATTGCAATTGAGTTTGCTAAACCATACCGACGCAATCCGTCCATATGGTTTTTCTGACAAAAAGAAGATTGCATAAGTTTTGATCCTATTTCCTCAAAGTTGTCAGTTGCTTTCTGAGTTGCTTGGAAATATTGGATGGTGGTTCGACTCCCGGCCGCTTCCTACCAATGACGTCACAAACGCTACCGACTATGTTTTTTTGTAAAGAAGTGAGAGAAACGTCGGGATAACAACATTTTTACGTCATAAATATGATACAAAGGTTAAAAAGTAAAACGTCAAAAGATCATAAGAAATTGCAGAGCGACATACAGTTGATAAATCATATCATTATTATGAAGAATGATTGTGAATGACATTTAGTGGTATTCATGACGCATTGTTGGTAGCGTCCATCAAGACTGATTTGTTGCATAATGACTCGATTCGGGACCAACATTGCCAGGAAAGTAATTTCTTTCTTGCATGCAAAAAGCTACATAATCGATGCTGCATTGTCGTGCGGAGTTGATGATCGAAAGACGGCCAAATGAGCCTAGCAACCATCCAAATAGCAAAACTCGTCATTGACAGACCGATTTTTGTCAAAAATGAAGGATTTTACTGCCTGAGATATGCGCGAGCACCAGCGTATTATGTTCCGGCTACTGTTTCTACTGGACTTTCGTTCCATGCCAAAAAATTCATTTCAAAATTCTTTGAAACATCCGTGAACGATAACTTTTTCCATATTGATCGTTTTTTGCTTTCCATCAAAAGGTTCGGCTAACTATAAGAATATGCCAAAATAAATATTAGAAACAGGAGTTACAAAACTCGTTTATCTTTGAGCATAACTGATATACTGCATACCTATGACAAGCTAGTTAGAGATGGTGGATTTGACACACGGTTTGGCTACACCCAGCTTTGCTCAAGCGATGAGACTTTGGTTTCTGGAAGATAAATGGAAGATTGAAAACATTTTCGTCCCTGACGCGTTAATAACGAAAATGATTGATTGTACAATAGTAAGCTCTTAAAGTTTGATCATTGCTGCGTCACAATGCCTTGCGTTGCGCTAGCGAATGTGACGTAAGTTGTATTTTCTCGGTTGCAGAGTTTACCTAATAGTTAATCTTTCTTGCATTCTACTTTCTGGATAATTCTATTGATAAAATCTTATAAACAGACAATCGATAACAACTTAATAACATTGAATTGCATAATTCAAAATTAATACAGAAATGAAACAGATAGCCTACATAATTTCAAACGTTTTCGGCAAAACTTTCTGCCCTCTTCAGGAAAATATCTTAATTCATCTAAACAAAACAAAATTATTCGTGGATATATTGGATTCGTGGATTCGTGGATATATCTTATAAGTTAAATATGAATACAGTTCTCGTGAGAAAAGATAGTTGATGTGAGAACAGGCAACGGAATTGTGGACGTGTATTGGTTTAGCTTTTTAGTGGATAGGGTCGGATATACTTTAAGCTGAATTACAATAAAATTCGCTGAAGCTTACATGTATTTGTCCCATAGACCATTTTTTTTAAGAAAAAAATTCCATAGACCATTGCATATGATGTCCATTATGTGAACCAATAAAATTTTCTTTGGACCACTAAACATTCCAGGTGGACCACCAGCGGCGCAAATTGTTATATTGCAAATTGGGCAGTAGCTTACATGGCCTTAAAAGGGCATCTTCCCTCCCGCTTCTGACGCCCCTGTCGGTTCCACTGTAGATGTGCCATTGTTAATGTGAAAATTGTTTGTACCGGTATTTATTTATTTCGTTTTTTTTTACAATTGACAATTTGAAGTTTGTTTTGTTTGGTGGTAGGCTACTGCCGCTTCTTATGTTTTGATTGCTTGCTTGTTGACACGCCAAGAAGAAAGTGTTTTCAAAAGGTCCATATTTTTTGGATTTGGGAACCCTCCCCTTGTAAATGTCTGGCTACGGGCCTGCAGTCAAATGAAGAGTAAACCTTGCACAGGTGAATATCACATCCTAGCCAGCAACGTCGACCTTTTTACGTTGATTCAACATCGTTAAACGTTGAAACAACGTAAAAACGTCGATTTTGATAGTTGAGATTCGCTTGGGCATTCTTGTCGCATAGCTGATTTGAGGTTATACTGCTGACATCATCAATCATCTGGTAATCCGTCCCGTAACAAAGCTTGACATTTTGCTTTTAGTTTGCTGCATCGTAGTGCTTGCTCAGCAACATTGTGACACGTTTATCGAATGTTTCCTAATGACTTTCGTAATTTAGATCATTGCTTCAAGTAACAAAAAGTATCCACCCACTTGTCTGACTCGCTCGTTCATTTACCTGCTTGGACCAGCTTAGTTGCCGAGCGGTTTCGTCTTCGGCTCTGGTGCTGGTAGATCTGAGATCGGTTCCAGGTCGGGTCAAACCAAAGACTTTAAAAACCGTAGCGATTGTTTTCTTTCTTGAATAACGCAGTGAGGTAATAATGTGATGACATCGTAAACCTGATACAAAATTAAATTTGAGTCCAGCAGCTAAAAAAAACCTAAGTTGTTGTGGAGTGACAACAAATAAAATCACAACATTATTATGAAAATGAAAAAAAGAACATATTCTTCCCTTTCTAGCACTAGTTGCAACGTTCATCTGATGAAATTGAAAGTAAAAGCAACAACAAACAGGTTGGTTTATTGCTTCACTGACGTTTCGCGCACCATGACAATGCGCATCCTCAGAGCGAATAACATAGTGATAAGTTGAGTTAAAAGCATCGACTGGGCTTTACCTTTGCGATTCATGGATTTATGTTAAGTTTTGAAACACACATTTGAAAAGTTCCAACAAAAGTAACCGTCCGAAATTCTACAAACAACTCCATTATCAGACTAACCTTTGGTTTGTAAACACGAAAGCCACTTTCTAAGAGATCCATCGTGCCATAAAACTATCATGAGGATTACTCCACAAACTTAGTAACAGTTGGACGTGGAGAGAAGGAAACCTACTTGTTCGCTTGCTCATCAAAACCAAACTTATAATTTTTCAACGTTTTTACAAAATTGTTTGCTTGCTTCGATTAATGGATACTGGTGACGTTTGTTTGTTCGCAAGTGCAGTTCTAGCCCACAAGTATTCTTGCTTTGATTCAAGGTCTGAAAACGTCCAAAGAAACATTGATTGTCTGGCTGGACCAAGGGTCTCAAACTCAAATTGCTCTGAGGGCCAAATGAAGACTTGTAAATTATCCCGAGGGCCGGGATATACAATAAAAGTCAATAAACAAAAAAAACACAGTAAAAATGCAATAGAAAAGGTATAAGAACGCACCAAGAACGTTAGATCGCAAGAAAAACTAGGAAAACAAAGAGATGGAAAACACTGTACGAACATAAAAATAAACGCAACGAAAAACAAAAAAGAGCGCAAACAAAACGACGGACCCGGTGTGTAGGCTAAAAATCTTGCAATCAATTTTCAACAGCGGAAAAAAACTAAGCCTTAGAACTGACTTCAGCAAAAATCAAGGTTACTGTTGCGATAACCACACAATACTGTAATTGAATAAGCAATGTGATTGTAATGTAACAATACGAGTTTCTCGCACCTAATAAAATGGCACGACAGTAGTGCGAAAAAGCAACAAAAAAGTCGCCTGAAGTTTGATGGGCATTTTCAGATGTTTTGAGTAATTTTAGAGTGAATTTTACCTTTCTAAGCCTATAGAAAAAATAAGTAGGCTACTGTAATAACTGTTAAAATTATTTCAAAGTTAAAAAATGCATCGCGGGCTGCACCAAAAGTCATCGCGAGCCTCATGTGGCTTGCGGGCCGAGTGTTTGAGAGCCTTGGGATAGACTATGTTTTCAGTAAAATTGAAACCAATCGTCGGTTAGTTTACCAGCTTCAAGGGTGGCGACAATGTGAAACCAATAACTTTACCTTCGCAGCTAAGTTCATTTTGTCACAGCCCGCCCACATCAACTAACCTTGCTAAATACATTAGTCATGCGGTCGTTCTACGTTAAAAGGCGTTGGTTTGACATAAAACGATTGATCAAAGCAGACTGAAAGAAACTGCAAACATTGCAGGGGTTCCTGAAAGTAGAATTGTCTTGTTTAGATGTCACTCTGTGACGTAGGCTACAACGAAACTAAAGCGACGTTTACTTTCTACTACGGAACGACATCGAATTTTGTCGACGCACAAATGAGCTTTGGCTCCGACCGATGTTAAAAACTATTTCCACAATTTATATTTATTCAACAACATCAAACTTAAAAATATGAATATTGAAAGAACTATTCTGGAGGTGAAGTTCTATGATATTTCGACTTCACTGTCTTCATTGTCTCCGATCCGCGACTGAAGAAAAGAACCAGATCATAGAGATGAAGTTTTATCAAAGTTCCTTTTTTTTACTTTTTCATGGAGGATTAGTTAGAGTGCTGGTTAAATGTTGCTAATGTCTTCTTCAGTAGAAATTTTGTTGTTCAGTTTTGAAATAAATATCAAAAAATGTTGCCCGTTTAATTTCCTGTACTTGCCCAGCTTGCACAACCAGTCATTTTTACATCAATTCAACGTCTGCCGAAGTTAACTCAATATGAAAAGAGCTTGTTTTCTTGGTTTTTAACAGTATTTTATCAGAAACAAATTTTTTACCAAGACTGCGTTTGTAAAACCGTTTGCTTTCACTTCACGCTTGGTTGGTGAAACTATAAACCATTAGCTTCTTCAACAGAGGTGTCAATGTCACCCGCCTGTTTGTGCTATTCACTTTGAATGTCAAGTCCAACTATGGTTTGCAACTACAAAATCCAGTATTTTTTTTATATCGTCTCTTGATGTTGTATGATGAAAAAAAAGCTTTTGCCTGGAAGAAGATATGTTCAGGTTCAAGTCATCTATTCATTGACATGACCCGATAGCAATAAATTCTATTTTTTGACCTATTCTCAGACATTTTTAGAATTGTTAGAAAGAAGCATTTAATTTTTTGCAGCAAACAAGAGTTTATTAAAAAGTCTCACTGTGGTTTTCCAACAAAATACCTCAACGTCTTTGAGAGTCCAAAATCATAGAAAAAACTTCGTCTTGTGCTGAATTTTTGTCGGTTACTTTTTAAAATTAATTATTCAACCTAACTTTATTTTAAATACTCTTTAAATTCTCATGTTTAAGAATGTCAAAGCAATAATATACTAATCTTCTTTCGTTACTGGAACAACTTCAGTTAAAAAGATTCCACTACTGGGACAGAATTGAGTGGTAACCTAATCGAGGCAATTTCTTGGACCTCATCAAAGAAACTGAGAAATGATTGCAGTGCTGTTAGTGATACGTCATCAGTTCCTACGTAATTTTATGTTTTCATTTAAATGTAAATACAGGGCAAAAATTTCGTGACGTTTCTTTTCGCTTTTATTGGACAGAATCTCACAATAAAGACTTCACTGCCATTTTTTATGTTGATGTAGCCATTGTGTTTGTGGAACCACAGTAAACAATAGTTTATGATTTCAACTTCCTCCAACGCTTGATTTAGTTCGTGAGACACTAAACTCTGCCAGCAAATCAGGTGTTTTTTACATTGATTCGACCTCTGCAACCGTTAAATCAATGTAAAGAAGGAGTGGGAAGTAGCGGCTTAATGCCGGCGTGGTGGAATACTTAACACTCTGAAAATATTTTAAAGCATTTTCAGACAGCGGTCGGTGACTAAACTACATTTCTTTTAATAATTTTGCCAGACGAAAGTGTTTGACAATGTCTGGTTGACATTTGTTAGTCAGATATCTTGTTTCAAACCAACTCTTTACATTGAAGTGATGTCGTGGGATGTAACAATAATATAATAGATTTCATCGTCCACTGAGACCCAGTAGCAAAAACTCAACAAGCAAAATTGATTTGTTGACATAAAATCATTGTCCACAAACGTTGAATTATTGTTGAAAGAACCAGCTTTGATAGCTTGGAAACTTAGAAGAAGTAAAGTGCTACTGCAAACCAGACAAACTTCATTTTGCAACAAAGTAAAAACTTGCTAGTCGGGAAAAGGTCAACTTGGTTGCATTTGTATTTCCTCTGTGTTTGACTCATTTCAGTGTTGATCAGGAAGTGCACTTGAGATACAATGCCAAATTGATGTTGTCTGTCTTTTTTACAAAAATAGTAAAAATAGCATTATTCAAAAAAGACTGTATGGAAATTAAACTTTTTTTCAACTTACCATTACGTTGGGTTGATTTTGTTTCAAACTAATTTTATAGTGAGTTACTTTGCATAATTTCCGGGGAACAACATTGTATTCCAACGCCCTCATAAAACAAAGTTTAGTTCAAAACGATGTGACTTTGTCGTTACCGAAATTGTCTCTTCCAAGAACGACGTAGTTGACAACGCGTGCCCCCGTAATTGTGACAAAGCAGAAAAAGTCTACCACACCGTTTTGACAATGCATGATAATATTTGGTCAAAGAAATAAATCACTCTTTTTTTACAAGGAGCAGCGTGTCATTCTGCCTTTCATTCAAAAACAGTTATTCTCAACAGCTGAAATTTTGTATGCTTTGCCCCATCCTGGAGTTTGATTGGAAATATTAGATCAAAATCCAGTGGTCAGGCTACCTTGTTTAACTTAAATGTTTTCATTTGTATTTGCTTGCACCTACCAAGCTATATCGGACACATGCATGGTCACTGGGCAGTAATCTGAAAGTCAAGTTAAAATGCGTGTTTGTTGTGTGCTACGTATTCGTCTGTTTTGCAAGTCTCTGCTTCTACACTGTGCATTGAACCGCCAGCCTACGGCCACCATATGCTGCCTTATCAAATTCAAGCATCTTGTTCAACTTTTTCAGATATTAATCTTAGTAGCCTACTATACAAGATGACTACTTCAAAGGATCTTTGAACGAACCGTGTATATTGCTTCAATTTTTTTGCAAAACTTTGGTGACATTTTGTTGTTTCCGTCTTACAATAACAAAAATTACGTAACTTGACTGCTTTACCGTGTTATTACCATAAATGCTTTGATTGATTTACTTTGTCATTAAATTTACAAAGAGAAATAAAACAAAGTAACCTTAGCGGGTTTAACGTACATTTTACACTCAAAAATATAACATAATTAAAATCACACGTTTTCGACACGTACGTGTGTCCTCATCAGGAATTAAATCTGCAATATACATAAAATGAAAAATCGTAAGATAAATTTGACTTTGCACTACAACTGCAACGACATTCTGGACTGAAAAATTTACAAAAGAATTTACGAAGAGTTGAAGACCGCATCCCTATGGATTGAAATAGTGCTCCTTTAAATATGCATGTGAACAGGGTCAGACAGCAAATCAGTGATTTTTTACATTGATTCAGCGTCTACAGACGATTCGATGTAAAAAAAACTGATTTGCTTTCCGGGGTGTCAGTGACTCTGCAGGAATGACCTGCTTCTTCTTCTTCTTCTTCTTTCGTTTGAGAGTGAGGTAGAAATTGTTCAGATTTCAGGGCAGGTTGAGGTGCAATAACATGGTGCTAATTGTAAGCAACAAACAGTTAGTGACTTTTACAAGGAAATACAGCTAGTATCAGCATTGTTTGTTGCCAGTTTATGCAACACGTTTTGATCATAGCTAGGCTTGTTTTGTGGGATGATTGCCGACGGTGTTTGTTGATTTTCATATCACAATGTTGTATATTTACTTTTTTGCCTTCCATGTTGCGCAGCCACCCTTGCAGTGGTGGAAGTTTTGAGCTTAATTAAAATGAAACGTTTTACCAAAACTGATCAAAGATAAACGAAATCAAGAAAGACCAGAAGAAACATTCATGCGAAGGGTTCGACTTCTTACAAAGCACAACCCCGAAGAGCCGCGGCAATTGGCGGAAAATCGCCAATTATGGAGACTTTTTGTTGACGCTATTTTTTGCACCCAACTGGTGTGAAATAAATTATTATTAGCCTATTATCTCACTGTGAATTACAATTTGTTCACTTGGATAAATCGTTGTTTCGTACTTTTGTGTTGCCTACGCTTTCAAAGCAGAGTAGGTTACTTCTTTCGCCACTCTTTTGTCATATTTGCACTTGCCACAACCCACAAGTCATCATCCTATTATTCATTATAGTCGCTTCAACTACATGATGATTTGGTTTCATGGCGTTGAGCGATTTGTGGGAGTGACGGTTTTGCCAATTGAATGTGTTGTGTTGAACTGTCAACGAATAGGTTTGGAATATGTGCGTTGTGCATAGCTGTTTCCTGCAACGCATCCTACATTGTGCTTTGTTTCTGGTGAAACTTGTTGCAACCTGAAGTCGGTGATTTCAACACAACGTACTCATAGTTGTTTTTTAGACTTGAGTGTAGTTAGATAGATTAGCTGACTAGTTTAAGGACTATCCAATATTTGAGACATTTTCTCAATTGTCCATGACGACTGAGTAAACGACGGTTACTGATTGAACAGCTTCATGAACTGTCTACAAAGTAGGCTATGATTCAGAAATAAACTCATCTAAACTTTTTTCTATTTCCTACCCAAGGAAGTAAGGTCTTGTCATGATAAAACCAAACAAAGAAATGCAAATTATGTCATGGAATTATGAAATCGGTCAGAGATATCGATTAGCCTTTGAAACTACCATAATTTGAAACTACCATCTCTTGCTCTTCATTTTTGCTGGGTGGCCAGCCCATTGCCACTTCAAATTTAAAAAAAAAAATAAAAAAAAAAATAAAAAAACTTCAGATGTTTCCTCTAATAAGGCAAATAGATTTAGGCTACCACAAATTCAGCAATTCATTTTTGTTTCTGATAACAAAATACGAAAATTTTAAAATATTCTTAACAGCACCCAATGGCGTACTAACAACATCGTTATTTACTTTGACAGTGCTATGCAAAACATATTGAATGCCGTACTCTACTCCGTTAAATTACTGAATTTTTTTTTAAAACGGGAGGCAAAGCCCAATGGCCTCCTCAGCTTACGTCACTGACTGCACTACGTCACTGACTGCACTGCTTCACACAATTTAAATAATAAACGAAGTAGCACAAGTTTTAAAAAAATATTTTTGTATTTTTTAAAAATGTTGACTTCTTTCAGTTTTAAGAGTTTATTACTTTTGTCGGGCCGGTTGTTGAAGAAATTTGACGTAATGGATAACCGTTAATATAATTATAGGTGTTCAACGTATCAATTAACACACTCGACGCAGACAATGATTCGTTGAATGCAAGAAGAATGCAGAAACTCGTAATGAAAGGGACTTTGGTTTATTGTTTTCTTCGATCACAAAACTTACTCCCTCTTGAGAATAAGTCCGGATTTGTTTTTAGTCGTCATTGTGACCATCTGTCTGCGTTCCACTGCCGATCATTTCAAGACAGATGGTTTAATTAGCAGCTTGTTAGCAGCGTCCCTGTGTTAATTTAGTGAATCGTCTACCGCAGTTTCTTTTAAATTGGCAAAAAGAATCCTTTTGTATCACTTGAAGTTCATTATGAACGTTTTCAACGTATCGTTGCAACTACATTATATCATTTCAGTGCCCAAGTGATTATAGCTTTCGGCTCCAGTGGTAGATTTGAGATCGATTCTTGGCGGGTCAAACCGAAGACTTTAAAAACGGTACTGATTGTGTTCTTTTTTGCATAACGCAGTGAGGTAGTTGGGTAATAATGTGATGGACGTCCTAAACTGAGCCCTGTCGCAACGAGACCTTAGCAGTTGTAGAGCGACAATAAATGAAACCATAACATTACTATTATTAATGTGTCTACATGGCTTCAGCGTTCAAGAAAAAGCAAAGGCTGTTTTATAGCAGTGAGATACGTAGAGAAACTTCTATGCTGTAACTAAATACGCCGGTTCAATTGAAAACATAATTCTATAAAATTTGTTTGCCGTGTTGTAAAAATGTTAGGCTACTTCAAATCAAATTCGCAACCAAAGTTTCTACTGAGAGTGCTTAGAAAGCTGAAGCCTCAATCGATCAAGATAATTATTTATGAGACAAAACAAGTAATGATTTTCCAGACTAACCGGTACCTAACAACTTTGCTCGAAATGAGATAGATTTTGAGTCATGGTTTCTCTTGACAATCGATTTTTGATTAAAGTTTAAATTGAATGCGTAATCTCATTCATCTAGTAAGCCAGCGTTCGTCCATCGACCAGAAATCAGAACGCAAACTAATTATTTCGAAAATGATTTTTAATGGATAGCTTTGTAAAAAATAGCAATTCTTTTCGTTTCAGCTGTTTTGTCGTTTTCTTGTGCGTTGTTATTGTTTTCAAGGCGGCCATGTAGGCTATCCAAGCACGTGGCATGCTTTTGTGCAGTGCTGACTGCTGGTATGCCAGTTGAAAAATCCACAAACACGTTTCGTGCAAAAAAATACCTTTCTTGGAGCTTGAAATGATTCGAAGATTTAAAATCATCGAGTAATGGATTTGCTGAGCAATTGCATTGAATCAAACAAGAGCTACAAGCAGTGCTGTATTCGTAAAAAAAGCACAGGGCATACTGCCAGATTTGCCAAAATGATAAATAATACACAACTTGCAAAATACCGGTACTAATCTTTATTCTACCATAACATGAATTATCAAGATCAAAATTGGACGAAAGGTACAAAATTGTTTATTTTTCTATGAATACATTCCGAACAGCCTGCCGAGAGGAATCTACATCTTTATCCTTATAACAAATTTGGGTTCTAGTAGTTGTCAAGAATCTATCAGTAAGGATAGAATAGGCACTCTCTTTGAAAAACCAGAGGGTATACTATAGTTGCTCGAAAAAGCAGAGAGTATACTGCGTATACCGCCGTATACCCTCGAATACAGCACTGGCTACAAGCTAAAACACAAAACGAAGTATTAGCCTACTTCAAAGCTGCTTGGGCTGTCACCCTTCATGCAGCATGTAAGTCGATTATAGTTTGCAGAGAGAGCTACAGTAAACCTTATGTTAACGTGACAATACAAAGCAATTTCTGGCGAGATCACTTCCAGTTCATGGTAAACCTGTTGGTCTGGGCGAGCGATTTAGTTCAATCGTCAGTTGTATGTAAATTGCACCACGTGGGCTACAGTTGAGAGTATCCAGCCAAGAAAGGTTTCAGTTTTTACATCGTTTCAACGTCGCTAGATGTTTTTTAAATACAAAAGTTACGTTTATTTGCTGAGTGCTTGGAATTGGCTCTCACTGCTTTCGTTTTTTTTTGTAGTGTGCAACTAATGACCTAGATAGCAAATTTATACTTGACTGGACGGCAAAAGGCCGATTTTGCTAGCTCGGTAAAATTTGAAAACATGCTTTGAAAGTCCGGTTGTCTCGAAATTGGAAAGTCGCTCAATTGTCAATACAGGCTATCAGCACAACACTATTCTTTGTCCAGCCAGCAAAAGTTCCTTGTTGACTACAATACTACATTACAACGTTGTAAGACGTTAAAGCGATGTCAAAAAGCAACTTCTGCTGGCTGGTATATAATTCATGCACCGACTCCACTGATAACACATTGCAAAACTCTTGAGGTGTACTTCAGTTTCGAAAACAACGCTGCTAAACGTTGAAATGATGCAAAATACAAACGTTTGTTAGCTCGGTTGCTGTGAACCTGTGATAGTGCAACAGGTGGAACCGATTACATCATGTAGCGCAGGGACCTCAGAATACCGTAGCGTTACCAGCGTATGTTGTCAGTGAATTTGACTTGCAGCGTTGAAGCCACGCTTGTAGCCTACTTTACTTATTCGACTCGGCTGCGCCGTTTTGTGGTTGCATTAACAGTACTTTGTAAAGCGTTAAGAGCAACGTACCTGCAATACATAGGATGCAACATGCAACCAGTGTCTGGTTTTGAATCTTTATCCTCGGACTGACAAAGCCTTGATAGGTTATTCCTGGTAGTTTCGCACAGTGGCGTAGCCAAGGGAGGGTTTTGGGGGTTACAACCCCCCCTTTGGCACGCGTGTGACGTCACGATATTGACAATGATGCTTTCAGTCTAAAAGAAATTGCTTAATTTTAAACAAAATTGCATTGAAAGAGCAAGTTTTGCCAATACCAAACATCTCAGCCAGGAATTAGCAACAAGAAAACATAGAGACTTAGCTTTATTTCCGAAAAATGCCGAAGAAAACATGATCTTATCCTTTTGCTATGCCACCAGACACCACCATTTTACAGGAATATTCGTAACTACATTTTTGTTGAAAATGCTCTCAGAATGCACCAAATTCAAAGTAATTTTTCAAAATTTTCTGGGGGAGGACCCCCAGCCGTTGGGTCGTCAAAACCCCCCATTTCAAAATTCCTGGCTACACTACTGGACTTTCGCGTACTTGTAGAAGTAGACTGTAGAGGCTCTTAACGCAAGGCAGGTTATCGAGATTGGCAGAGTGAAGTTTTCCGATTGTTGAAGTGTTGTTGCCGTGGAATTATTCCATTCATTAGGTACCGCTGAATGGAGAGCAGTCCTTAACGTGCGTTGCTCAAGCGCACACCCCGAGAGTCGAACCAGCGCCGCTTGATTGTGAGCCAGGCGCGTAACGACTGAGCTAACGGGGCGGACAGCGTTCCCTGTGAGGTGTGCAACTGCGCGGTAACATTAGCGACTCTCCAAATATTAAAGTAAAAATAACAGATGTTTTTAAAGCGTGGTTTTAAATTCGTGATTGAAGTCTATTAAAGGGATGTGAGGATTTGTAAAATCAGCGATTTGTAAAACCGCGCGTTGTACGTGGCCGCATAGCCGTAGGAGAGTAAAACATTTTTGGGGGGCAAACAAAATTTACCCAAGTTTTGTCTTTGCAAAAATACTTTCAAAAACGCAACATTGCTCACAATCTCTGAGGTGGTGTGTAATTTAATACAGGAGTCGGGAACCTTTAACTGAAAATGAGAAAAACATCGAAAAGTCTGGGGACCTCCCCCAGAAAAATTTGAATAAATGCATTTGATTTGGTGCATTCTGAGCGTATTTTTAACTTGAAGTTGTAATAAAAAGTTGAGATAAAATTTTTTGGGAGCCAGCCCAGATGCCATCACAAAGAGCCATATGCGTCTCGCGAGCCAAGGGTTCCCAACCCCTGGTGAGATTATAACAATTATGTAAAGTTTGTAAACTGGTGAGATGTCGGAACATCATGGTAAGATCAATTTTGCCCAAATTCGCAACGTTTTTCTTTCAGCGGGAGAGCGACCCCCCCATCTCCTACGGCTATGCGTGGCCGCATACGCGTGGTGCAACTGCGCCGCGCGAGCACCGCGCGGAATTTTAGCTGTGTGAACCTCGCCGCGCGGGCACACACATGTTATCTGCCGACACCATTATTGAATTTTTTTTTTTGATCTGGCAACGCTATTAGGCTATTTGTGTCAGTTTGCAAGCGTTGTGTGTGAAAGATGTCACTTTTCAGCAACTATTCAACATATTATTTCATTCAAAGGCAAAACTTTGATTATTTTTTGCAGACAATCAAATTGACTCAAGTTTTTAAAGTAGGTAATTATAAGCTAGTGGCAAGAATATAGGCTACTAGAGTGATTTTTATGATGACGAACCGAATGGATTTGACAAACGGTGGTGGAATACCCTTGTGGCAAAAATTAGTGATGCAATATTGATGAGCCCAGCTTGGTGGGCGAACACAGTGTCTAGCGCTGTCAATTTTTGCTACAAATCGGCTGTCGAGAAACATATAGTTGTTAGTTGATTAAATGGTCTAAAATCTAAATGGCTAGTGTAGCGCCAGAGAGCTCTGTCGTCTCTGACGTCACACGTACACGTCACTAGAATCTTCCAGAAGACTCCGCCTTGAGCGCATAACTGCACGTCTCGGGAATTCAATTCAGCAATCGGGAATTCAACTTCTGTAATCAACGTCACTATGCCGAATTCCTACCTTGGTTCATCGTTATGTAGAATTGCAGTCGTGTTGCGTTGTGTGATCATATGTAAAACTCGCAATCTCACACTAGTACCTTCTTAAAGAAGTTAAGCTCATGATTTTAAATCAATCAGTCGTTTGCTATGTGAAAATCAATCAGTCGTTTGCTACGTGAAATTTAGTCTTTTGTAGAGTTCTACAACATGTAAAAATCAGAGTGTGTTAAGTTTTTGCTATGTGAAAATCAATAGTTTGTTGAGTTTTTGTTCAATATGAAAAGTCGGTTCTTTCAATATGGAAATCAGTTGAATGCAATATCAAAAGTCAGAACTTAAAACCAGTATCAAGAAATCAGTCTTGGTAATTCTAAAGCAATATATCAGTTTCGTTGTTGCTACCGTTTTCTATTTTTGGCACTGCCAGGATGACGTTTGGATCAGTTTATTGTTAATGTAGCAGCGACGACATTTCGTATCCAGTTGTTGGTGGTGGAGCTTTAACATTCCGGTGTTTTCCTTTACTTTCTGTGTTGCTGGATCGAAGATTAAAAACTATAAACAATTACGTTGTGAGCAAGCATTGATCTTCTGAGTTGAGTTAGTAAACAATACAGCAGCTAATCGACCTCGTGTCCTATCATTCCTTGCCGACTTTGCCCAGGAATGTTGCCATCCCACTGATGGCTGTGTATGGGTGGACATGCTGAAAGCAGCGTCCGCTACAGCTAGCATGGAAGCTACACCGTTATGGTTAGCGAACCGCAGGTTGTACTAGTGAGTGCTCACTGCTCAGCATTGTGCTGACGGCCAGGAAGAACGCTCCCTTCTTCACAATTTATCAATATCATTATATTTAGGACGCGTTAGACAGATCGATGTGGAGGTAGGGTGTGAGTGAAGGCGATTGCGGCACTTGGAGGTGAATCCGGCCACCCTCGGTAACGGGGACCACCGGATTAAAACTGGACTACCATATTTAATTATTTATATAGTAACTTTAGCGGGTTTAGCATACTTTATTTCACACAAAAAGTAACATAATTAAAATAAAATAAACTCAAACGTTTTCGACACATACGGTCGTACGTGTGTCCTCACCAGGAATTAAATCTGCAATACATAAAATGAAAAATCGTAAGATAAATTTGACTATGCACTGTAACTGTAACGACACTCTGGACCAGGGGTCACCAAACTACGGCACGCGAACTGATATCATTCGGCCCGCCATGTGCTGCGGAAATAACAGCTGCACTACAACTGTTAAGGAAAAAAGTTACCTAACTTTTTGTGAAGGACTGACGTTGCTGTTTATCATTAGGCCACTACAAATGTCACATAAAAATTTCTTATCGGTATAGCTAGGTTTTTCGCAAAACTTGTTGAATCTTTTCCTAGAAAGGGTATAGGCCTAGCCTACTAATAAAATAATTAAAATCTACTTCTTCAGGCGTGTCTTTTGGTTCATCAGCAATGAAGGTGTTTAAGACTTTATTGAAAAATTGAGAAGGATATTCATTTAAATGAAACATGTTTTTTAATTTCTTTCTGAAACAACTGATCATCAGAACACACCAAACGAGCAAGAGATAACAGACACAAGATTAATGTGACATTCATCCTGTGTATAAAACTTTTAAAGTGCACCAATATTTTCAACTGAAGTCGTCTACCCCCTTTGCTCTTTCTTCGAATGTTGTGTATAAATTTAGTTGTTTGCGTGACGCAAACCAGACATACATTGGTATGTCAACCAGACATTTGTTGACAAGGGCCGGGGAGCACTTAAACCCAAACCTAACAACTAAAAGTGCAATTAAAGAGCACATTGCCTCTTGTAAAACCTGCACTGGCAATGTTTCAATCGACCAATTTAAAATCATCTCCCGAGGCAGATCTGATTTTCAGACTAAGATCATGGAAGCCTTAAGACTCAAACGTAACAATCCATCTCTCAATCGGCAGTTATTCGCCTGTGGCTCATCATTCCTTTAGTGTGTGTTCTAATTGTTTTGTGGTTATTTTTATCTTACGTTATATTTAACGTATAAGGATAGTTTATATTTAAGTATAAGAATGGTTTGTTATAAGTTGAATTAAGATGTAGGCTGTCTAACTGCATGATGAAATTTCTATCTATCTAATTTGGCTATCTGACTCCATGAAATAATTTCCACACAATTGTTATTCAAATTATAATTTTAAGTTATCAGAAGGTGTTCATATAATATTGTAGGTCTCTAACGCAATTTGAATTTATACATTACAAAATAGTGAAATTACAGAACAGGAAAACATTATTGAAATTACGGAACAGGGAAACATTATTACAAATCATTACATTTTTAGCTAACCAATCAATTTAATGTTTTCTGAGAGCTGAACTGGTCTAACTGGGCTGGTTTGATGTGAGCTAGTCCGATTTGATAGAGCTCGTCCGATTTGATAGAGCTCTTTGTCTAATTGAGCTGGTTTGATGTGATAGAGCTAGTCCGATTTGATAGAGCTCGTCCGATTTGATAGAGCTCGTCCGATTTGATAGAGCTCTTTGTCTAATTGAGCTGGTTTGATGTGATAGAGCTATTTGTCTAATTGAGCTGGTTTGATGTGATAGAGCTCGTCCGATTTTATAGAGCTGGTTTCGTGTGAGCTCGTCCGATTTGATAGAGCTCTCGTCAAAGGGCGAACAAACCCTTTTATTTTCTGTTTCCTTTTTTCTATTTACTTCGGGAGCAGTTTACATGGAAAATTACAGAAACTTTAGTAAAAGGCAGGAAAACTTATACAGTATGTTGAAATAATGGATCGCTACAGTTTGTCCAATGCCTGTAGTCTACACCTCACGTGATCTGTTTCCCACCGCATAATTTACTCGCAATCTTTCTCGTATCATTTGTTCAGTTTGTGCTTTTAGTCCAGAGAGTCGTTACAGTGCATAGTCAAATTTATCTTATGATTTTCCATTTTTTGTATTGCAGATTTAATTCCTGATGAGGACACACGCACGTGTCGAAAACGTTTGAGTTTATTTTAATTATGTTATATTTTGTGTGAAATAAAGTACCGGTATGCTAAACCCGCTAAAGTTACTATGTTTTATTTCTCTATGGTTCAACAAAGCAAACTCTCTACCAAAGCTTTAACTATTTATGTCTTAGAAATGAAAAACTTGAACACAACGTTTGTCATAAAGTTGTTCTAATCTAAACAGTGTTGGATTAACGTCGATATCCTTCTTGTTTCTTGGGAGAGTTTCATCCACTGCTGTACAAAGTTGTAGGCTATTGCTATCGTCAGTAAGTTTCCAGCAGTGATATTAAAATTGAAGGTAATCCACTTTTAGAGGGCGATTTTAAAGTCTAAAATTAGTTGGTTACATTTTTTTCGGATCTGACACACTGCGTGTCCCAAGGCTGCTGGAAACCAAACCACTGTAGACTACTTGGAAACGGAACTACGTTTTCGAAGTACTTCGACTGGCTTTGTTATTTATGAAGGTTCGTGAAGGAAAGTGCACAGCATTTGCTCTCATATGTTTTATTTACTTTAGTAGGAAGTTATAAAATTTTCAAAAATATTAAATAAACGCAAATCTGAATTCGAGCAAAATTGAACGAAATCTCTTTCCAAGTCCGCTGGAGGGCAGTCGTCAAGTGCAGCAGTTCTCCATCGTTTAGTCTGCATGTAATTAAAAGACCAGTAAAATCCGGTTCCATCCAGTTCTGCTTGAGTGACAGCAAATCCTGCTTCAAAGCAATTCGGGGTTGAAGGTCGCGATGCATGGTCCCCTAGGTTATGGCCCACCCTAGACTTGAAACTGACCGAATTCCTTTGAACGGTCCGTGAATGGATGGGTATTTGGGCCAGGACTTGGCCCGTACAATGAATGTAATTTTGGGGCACTGAATTGTGTTTTGATTGGTCAATACCTTCGTCATGCGACAAATCTCGAAGAAATCCAAACCTAGAAAAAAGAATGATGCAATTAGCAAATGAACTGATGTTGAGAAGTTAACTCACCTAAATTGCCATTTGTAAAGTTGCGCCATCGCCAATAGAACCAGCTAAATGCATTTAATTTAATACCCTGTGTACCTTCTGCAGTGTACCTTTCTGCAGACTGAGGAGGCTGGAAGGCCGAAACGGTGTGCAGTGTGCACTATCTGCAGTAATTTAATCTTAAATGTTTTAAGTACAGTAGCTAAAAAAATCACGAGCAGGTTACTTGAGCTCTTTCGTCACAACTCACTTCATTAATATCGCTTCCATGAATTCTATTATCATGTTCCTGTATATGTCCCCGTTTTGCTTGTATTCTGTGCATAAAGTCAAAGTGAGGTAAACGCCAGTGTTAAAAAATCAAAGATGCTTCATCTGTTCAAAACCACACCAAACGCAGGCCTGGGCTAGATTGAGGCATCCAACAAAAATTCCTGCTCAATTATTTTCCAAATTAATGACAAAAAAAGGAAAAAGTGCAGTAATTGAGCGACGAAATTATTGTTAGGCCTGGAATACATGTAATCACCGTGCAATGAAACAGAAACTAGCTAGGTGGCTTCCATACAAAAATATCAGAGGACCAACCCAACCATGCTTTCCTACTAGTTGTAACGTTCTATAACATTCTATGGCGTTCTATTCTTTTACACCACAACTGATTTAGATTCGTTTAAGAAAATTTCCAAGTGGGAGAATTGTAGGTTTTCGCTTTCGTTGCGATGCATTGCTTCACAGACCGCTGACCACTACTTCTGCTTCGCTGCAAACGTATATGAAAAATGAATGGTAGCGGAAGAACGAAACAAGTGAAGGTGCAGCTGGTCTAGAACAGCAAGGGGCCCGCGAAAGCAAGGGGTCAAAGATCACCAGGTCGTCAATATCAAGATAAGTGGGTTAGGAACACGAAGCCTGGAGCAGTAAACTTCATGTTCTGCACTGTGTTTGAAACTTCACAAACCTTGAAACTTCACAGAAGATTGATCAAGGTCTTTTAGGTTGAGGGGTACAAATAGGGGGCTTCTTAGGGGTCCCGTGACCCCGGTGGAGGGAAACGCAAATGGATCGAGGGGGACTGGGCAGAAGTATAGGTCGCATCTTTGAGCTTCTCGGAACCAAGTTTGGAGCTGGGAGGAAGATAGAAGAGTCATTTTAGGAAAACAAATAAAACAGACACAAAAATAAATAATCTTAAGATCCCCTACCACAGTGAATCAAAATGTGATTGAAATGATGTAAAGAAAACATTAAATGTTCCTGGTCCATTAGATGAAGCCTTAAGACTTGTTTCTAGGTCAAAACTTGACATTGCTTTAAATCAGCAGCGCGCAATCTTTTCCTAGTCGTGAACATAAAGTTTTATTGAACCAAGTTCTGCAAAATCTCGAGGAGAAACGGCAAATATTCTATAATCGATTTTCAACTGAGTTAATGCTAAAAAGAAATGAGGTGAATTACAAAAAGCAATTTTTTTAAAGGAGAACCAAACTTATTCTATGAGCGGATAATGCAATAAACGGCGGATTGTTAAGTCTGTTATGTCATTATATTCAACTGTCGTCATATTGAAAATCGAACGCAACAACAATGTGTTTAGAGAAACTTAGAGAAAGTAATTAAGAACCCATGCTACAAATAAGTATAACCTTATTGAGGGTTAGAATTTCCGTTATAATATTATACAGACTGTTTAATGTTTATAAAGTCCTGTTACAATTTCAAAATGTTGACAACTGAAATTGTAACAGGACTTTATGAACATCCTGTATATTATTTCTTTAAGTGTTGCGCCTGATGAATGTTATCCAACATGAAACCTTAAATATGCCTAAACTTGCCCATGCTAGTTTTGCTGGAATTGGTTCAGCTCAGCTTGCTGCATTGACCACATTGTTTGCAATTGCTACAATTGATCTCTGCAATTTATTTCCAACACATAATCTATGATTACTCATGTCATTTTGAGTCTAACTGTGACGTTTGTGCCTACTCCACTCGCAAGTATGGTCCGACGGAATGTATATATACGAAGTCACTAACCAAGTTGAATAAGGAAGTAGCCGTCGCTACCATCCACTGAAGTTCGAAGCAGAAGATGAAGGTGTGCATTCCGGCCCTGGTCTCGGAGGAATGCTTTATCTGGCACCACTCAGTCCGGTTGTTACGAAGTTTATTTTGCAATATCATCTTCACCACCTTGTTCTATGAGGAACAAACACTTATTGATGTAAACTACAACGTCAAGTATTACTACCCCTTTCGTGGTATCCAGGTTTAGCCCGGTAGTTGAAGATTTAGATTAAACGGACGGGAAAACAAGAAAACCAATCTTCCTGTCCCCTTCAGGCATGGCTTTAAGTGTTCTCCTAAAAATACAGCCACACGCTCTAGAGCGGTATCGAACCAGCATCCTTTCGAACATCAAATATTAACTCAGATTCAAACAAGCCACACTTCTATGTTGTGATGCTACTTTACCCGCAACGAGGAGTTCAGTTTCTTCGCTTTGGACCCAGCTCTTCTTGGAGTGACATAGAAAGCTCCAGACTTTCCGTGCGGTAAGTCGAGATTGGAGGATAGATGATGATGATCGCTGTCTTCATCCACGTCGCTCCGTTTGATCGACACCTCAAACCATCGGTTCTGCATCCCGTCAAGAGCCTGATCAACGTAGCTGTGGTACTGGTAACTGGTGGGATCTTCAACTGTGAAGAATCCAAGACATTTTCGCATTTCAAACGCAAAGTGGATCTGATATTGTTGTACCAGACCGATATTAAAGAATGGCTCGAAAACGGCAGCAGATTTCAGTGTGGTGAAAATATCCCTTGCAGTGCCTTAGTGCCAGAAAGTTTTAAGTAATTAAATCCCATTATCAAATGATATACAAGCCAGGATAGCCCAGCTATTAATAAAAGTTTCCTCTTTGAAATATGAATCAAGTCATTGCCTATGCTCAAGTCTCGTCATTGCACATGAGAAGGAAATTGTATTCCGAAAGCTAGTGCAAACCGCAAACTCGAATTCTCAAAATATGAATCAAGTTTTTCCTCTTGCACACTTACGCTCAAAGTTCTGCGGTTTGTCCTTGACGTTGTACAGATGGTAACCATATCGGAATACGGAAGCACCTTCGCGGGATACTTCTGCTATCAAGCCGTAAGACCTCATGCGCTGAGAAAAAAAACAAGCAACTATTCACAGAGCTATCGTTGTGGAATGTAAGACGACACCAGTTTATCTGTAACACCGGTAGAAATAGATCAGTAAAATACTATATCGTTCCTTATCATCAAAACATGAAGCTTTGAAACCAAGAGTTTACTAAGGTTCGAAGTGGCAGCTACCAACTTGTCGTAAATATGAGTAACCGACAGACAGCGTATCGGGAGACTTAAGTTTATCTTTGACACGCATGACGTATTTCGTCGGAAAACACTGCAATTAAGAGACTGTGGCGAATTAAGCTCATCAGTACATGCACGCAATAATATTCTACCAGTCCATGTGACTCAAATATTAAAACTATCTGCACTGGACAGTATTAGACAAGAGCAAGCATTATAATTGTTTAAAGACAAATCAACGAGTTTAGTTCAAATCCACTTAACAACTACCGATTGCACCAATTGCTTTCAAACCAGTAACCAAGCGCCCACCTCGAAATGAGCACACGCCTCCTTGATGGTCATCACCTCCTCAATGTTGTCGATGGCCCAGTGGACAGCCTCGAGACTGATGAAGGTGTACTTGGGAAGACCGGTTTGCTCAGGGAAGAAACTCAAGCCCGATCTAAAGCGACCCGATTAGAGTTTCATGAACAAGCGTTTACTGCAAGCATCATCCTTAACGCAACACGCTATGTGTCATAAACACCCTGACAACCGGAGGTATTGGTTTACTGAAAATGAATCTTTAAGTGAGAAAGACACTACAGACACTTACTCATTGCAGCTTCGCATACGCGCAGAGGTCTTGAATCACTGACATAGTCTTGACGACCACAATTATTGGTTTGAAGTGTCCGTTAGTTAAAGTGTTGTTGTCTGTGAACTACTCCGCGCTGGAGTAGAACTGTGAACTACCGAACTGCGAACTACTTAGCGCCAGTGAATGGAGACATGCAGAGCTGTCTTGCAATGCGTTGCTGAAGCGCACACTCAAAGAGTCCAACAATCGTTCTGTCTTCCATAGAGACCAATGTTTGGCGGTTGAGGTATGGAGAACACATTCCGACAGGCTTTGCGAACAAAGCTTTAACATGATCAGGTGATGCGGGTTCATGTCTCAGCGAGTGCAGCCGAGAAACGGAGAACAAGGGATTCTCACTTGAAGGATTTCGCAAATGACATACTTTTCCAGACAACATCACTTTCTGGAAAAGTAGCAAAGCTGATATGAAAGGTTCGCAAAGAGAGGCTCTATGCTTACGGGATTGAAACCTAGGTTCATGTTCTCGGCGGAAACGGGCGCCTGTGCAACCAACTTACTGCAAGTTCTTCATGGCGGTTATGATCTCAGACATCTCAGAGTTGGTTGACAGATGACAGGCCTCGGATGAGGGGGAAGCACCGGTTCCAACGATATCCTTTGTAGACTGTAAAACAACGTTAAGTTACGTGTTTCCTTGCGTGGTATGACACTGTGACTAAATATGGGTTTGCATAAATTTCTAAAATCGATCTAGTGTGGCCATCACGCATGTTTCAGCCATGGTTTAAAGTGAAGCTCAATCGCTTGCAAACTGGGGTGGGCCGCTTCAATATCAAATATTCCATGTCACCATCTTGTGCATGTGGCTTAGATATTCAGACTGCACACCACATTATCTACCAACGTCCTGTATACCGACCCAAGGATAGATATGTGGACCTAACAACGCTCGATGAATACACAATGCATTGGCTGCTGCACCTGGATATAACAACGTGACCTGCGGCGGCCTCAAACACGAGAAGTAGAAGCCAACTACAGGTAATTCAACTTCAATGTTAATCCAAAAATAAAGTTACTTTTGAATTCGATGTCTCAGTTTGATATTAAAGAGCGTTTAAGTTTGAAGATCACATTTACCTTTATAGGAACAGGCTGCGCATCCACTCCATGCATGAGACTCCCGCTGAAGAAAGCAGGAGGAGTGTCCGTAATGGAGCGAACAGGAGTTGATCTTTCGCTGGTGGGAGTACTGGAAGTTGGTCGGATTGGAGGAGTGGGAGTGGCTTGGTTGGAGCCGTGCACGCAAGATGAAGAGGAAACCGAATATGATTTGGAAAGGTTCCCAGAGAAACTTGCAAACGACTTCTAGAGCATGAGGGAGTGCGCCATATTATTATCAACACATCAAGCCTACAAAAGTCCATCAAACAATCGTAGTAAGTTTACTATTGAATTTACATGAGAATCAAAAACCATCTTATGGTTGAGTGTCTCTGAAAACGTTAAACTGGTAGAATAACGAAAATACAGTGCGTTAGTTACGTTTCTTTACGGTCTGAAAACAATAAAAGAGTCACAGAATAATGGGTGCATTGATACGCGTCAGGTGTTTAACCAACCCAGGATTTTCTTGAGTTTTGATCTTTTCTCTTGAATTTGTTGAGATGCTCAAGAAATCGAACAAAACCTTCCGTCAAAGCAGCACATTCGCCGTTTTCTAAACACGTTTCATGCGACCTGTCAGAAACGTAAGTTTCAATCACTACACAATAAATATTTCTTTAAAAACAATATATGGTATGTATTGCCTTCAGTGCTTTCATTCCAGATTCGATCTTATAGATAACACAACCAACTTTAATCTTTCAAATCACATCTTATTTGACCTTTCTATCCGACTGACCATGGTTACATAAACAAATAAGGAATCACCTGCATGAAAGAAAAAAGCAGCAACAAAGTAGTAACCTGTATTTCTTGCATTGAAAACCACGAAACAAACAGGACTGCTTCTTGAAAGGGAATAAATATCCCTTTCCTTGGTCTACAGCAGAGATCACCAACTGGCGGCCCGCGGGTCGCATGCGACCCGCCACGCTGTTATGTGCGGCCCGCGGAAGCTATCAGCGTACAAGCATAACTAAAATTACTTTTCTTGAGGAATTACAGAGCATGAATGTATAAAATACTTTCCGGGAAGCATATTTTCGCTTCGCATACGATTCCACCGACCGACCAATCAGATTGTAGTTCTAGGTGGGGGTCGCTTAAAGTCATTGCAATGCGATGTCCAGCCACACTGTCCCAGTGGTTGATTAAAACGTCTGTTTTCGAATTTCGAAATTGTCTGTGAGCACAGGGTTGCTTATTTTAAATTTGTAAATGTCATGTAAAGACTAGTGTGCATTTCACCGTTATTGTGTTTCACGAGCAGTGTTCCCTTTATGCAAGTTTTTGTTGGAAAAATAGGTCGGTGTGCCAACTCAATTGCAATAAATTGGCAAAATATTATATATATAAATTTAAAGATTTTTGCTGGTTGTATTATGAAAATATTCAGGCTAGCTTAGTACTGCAAAATGTCGTTAATCGACAATTCTTGCCATGCTGATAAGCATCGCAAGTGACAGTTGTCTAATATAATCAAGGAAAGACGGTTTAATAGGCTCTCTCAAAAAAGATGAAAAACCAACTCATTGCTTTTTAGAGGGAACGAACTTTTTAGATCATAAGTTACGATAGAAACGTTTTTTTCGGTGATTTCCACAAGCGTTTGTTTCATGGTGCCTGTTTTTTTCTCCCTGTTATTGGAGCCTATTTTTTGCTGATATGTTTACAGGTCACTATTGTTGCCTGTATTGCGATGTGCCAAACATTTCCTTGTTTACTGAAACTGTTAATTGCAAGATATCTTTTGTGAAGCGAAGTGACGACACCACTCTTGCTTGGCGATGAATATTCTGATGAAACCGCTCGTTTCGGTTTAAGTGCGCAAAATAAGTGGCCTCGTTTATCAGACATTGTTAAAGAAGTCAAAAGTGTAGTTAAAGGAGCTTGGCCTGGCAGTAGCGTTGTTCGACTAATTTTGTTGCTGCGGTATTCTAAGACAAATATTAACAACATGTAACGCTGGATACTGGGTACGTAATGCGCTCTTTTCTAGTATAAGAGTCAACCTACCTAAAATTTTATTAGTGCGGCCCGCCACAGCTCTCCTTAGTGCCAAAGTGGCCCGCATGCAAAAAAGGTTGGTGACCCCTGGTCTACAGTAAAACCTTCGATTCGACATAATATGACGTTTCGTAGACGTCACAATATGTTGATTTTCATACCGAACGTTCATTCATTAATGCCTATAACTGAAGCATGAAGAAAAAGTTCTATGAAACTATAGAAAATCAGCATTGAAGCGTTTCTATTACGTTGTAAAGAGTTGAATAAAACACCAACCTGGTACAGCCACAGCCCTCGAATACGTCATAACGCTTCGCCTCCCGGTTGCCCTCGTTCGCTGCTTTGAGCTGTCGAAGTCGCTTGGCAGGGGCAGCCAACGTCACGAACTTCGTGCGCCAAGATTTCAATTGCTGCATGATGTGGTGGTGTAAGTGGTTGTAAGATATAAAAGTTAAGGTTTCGCTCATGCTAGAAGTAGAACACTGCGACTGTGGTTTTTGAATTGCAATACAAAACAAAAATTCGTCGTCAAAAAATGTTAGTTTAAAAATAATTCTGCAGTATTTATTGTTGATAACGCCAAAAAAAGCAAAAAATATGAACTTAAAGCAAATATCAAGCAACTTACATTGATTTGAAAGTGGTTGTCGTCAGGGTCACACACGTAGATGTCAAGATGGTTCCAGTAATAATCTTCAACCTTCTCATGGGCGAATGACGTCATGGCGACTTGAAACTGGGCTCGCGTCTTGGGCCACAGCATGTAACTGTACTGCACTGTCACCGTAGCGGATGGGTGCCTTTTAAAACAACAACTGTTAGGATTTTTGTATAACTAATAACAAATAGAGCGAAGAGGTTGAGAGCAAGTAGAAAGACCAAAATACAAAAACTACACCCATGTTTAAAAAGCATTTTGGAAACTGTGGTGTTTCTATCTTCAATGCAGCATCTGATTTGAAGCCCTTAATGGGTTGATTCAATAGAACGTAGCCCAGAAGATGAAAACAATCCGGTACGTTAATTGAACGTGAATCTAGTTTTTGCATTACGAGCACCAGCACTCTGATAACATAATGTTGATGCAATCAAAGGCTTTGCTTGTCGACTTAAATGAAACGGGCAGTGTCCAAGGTATCTATCTCAGCAAAAGGTACTGAGCTGCTAAACCGACATCATAAAACCCCTAATAACGTGACTAAAATGAATTTGGGGCTCTCTACCTTAAAGTAAGAATTCTGTTTGTCGTTGCAACAAAGTATGTGACAATAACAAAGTGTGTGACATGTGACAAAGAAAAAAATAATAAAAAGAATTATTGTATGAAAAGTGATTGGATATGACAAGCGATTCTTCACGAACAACCAAAGCTCAAAACAAAAATAAATCGAAGACGGTACTTTGGTTTGAATATCTTGACGTCAATCTTGTCCTCGTCGGTAGACAGGCGGAGGATGTGGTACTGACGACCGTGACTCAGCATATATACGTTAGACAACCCGTCATAGCTGTCCACAGTGCCGAATGCTGAACAAGTTTAATAATAACCAAGGTCAATGGTTCGTTCGTATCAAGCAGCTTCAAATGCTGGACAACAGTACGAAGTATCTTGATGATGATGATATGAAAAAGACCTTACTTTTTTAACAGGAGTTGCAATGTGCACTCGATGAATTTCCACATTGACGTGTATTTCCGTGCCTAACAATTCCTTCTAAGGACAGGCCGGTTATTTTGAGTTTTATTCAAATAGGAGTGGTAGAAATTTCAGGAAATTCTCTGTCATAAGACAACTTGTATGCACCCGAGGTACGGTCAACCAGTAAGACTTGCATTTCTCTACCATGATAAGAAAAGGAGAAACCGCATTGTTCAAAGAAGACAACTTAGTGTCAAATATGTTTTCATTTCACTGGTGTCAATGATTGGGGTTATGATAAAAATAAATGTCATATATCCACTTTAGTAACATATGAATAAAACACGTCAACCAGCGCATGTTTTCTGAACACATCAAGTTTGATAAGTTTTGAGATTCTTTCTCAATGCAGAAAGCAACGTTTGCACAAATTCACAAAAGTGTTTTCCAACCAACTTCATTGAAACTTACACGAGGTGAAGAAGGGGCTTGAACCTGCTGCAAAAGAACGGAATGATCCTTCGCTGGCGTTAGGGCTGGTGAGGGTGGCACAGCTGCTTGAACTGTCCGTGGTCCTCATTCTTTTGGAGAGCTTGATGATCTGAAAGCCATGGCAGAGACGTTGGTTGATAAGCTCTAGAAAGATCTCCATCGAACTTCGACCTTCCTTCTCGCTCGAATCGTGGCGCATTTTCGTTTGTTCGCCACTTATGTTCCTGGGTTAAAAAAGACGTAGAAAAACGTAATCTCAACGTAATACCAGATACAGCTTCATGCACCACAGGAAGTGTGAAAGGAAATAATTTAGTGTCAATGAAACGCAAATAGCACATAGAAATTGTTTTAACCAGGGCTGTGGAATTGGGCGAGAAATACACGACTCCAAATCATCGGTTTATAACTGGATGACTCTGACTCCGGACGCACCACAATACCCTCCGACTCCACAGCCCTGGTTTTAACAGGAAGCTCAACCTCACACACTGTTGATCGTCCGATTAAAAACCGTCCTCATCCCTCTCCCAACTGGCAAAATCCCGTCGATTTTGCATTGATTCAATGTCGGTAAACTATAAAAACCAAACAAGGCACACATACATAATATATCATCAGTATATAACAAAGTTCATAAAACAACGATACGATTGTTGCATTTGAGTAAGCAAAAGTACGGACCCTCCATCATTGCTGTAATTTATTTCGTCTGGAACGATGGTGTAGCCCTGCTCGGTACATCTGCTCTGCAGGTGGGCTTGCTGGGGGGAGTAGTCGGTAGTAATGGGAAGACAAGCGGGGCATTTCAGTGACTTCCAATCTAGCCCTGTAAAATTCAAATGGAAATGTTAAGATTAAGTTGTTGTGCTTGAAATAGGATAGTCAAAACTAGCAAGAAAGGTTGTAAGAAAAGCGTTTTAATAATTTCTTTAACAATCAAAATTTGTACTTTTGAACGGATTTCGAGACAATGTTACAGCAGTAAATTCTTAACAAGCATGACATGAAGTTTGTGACTCGATCGGAGTGACACTGACGCGCACAACTTCGCAAGATCTACAGATTAATAAAAAGCAAGCATGACAGATGAATCCATTTACATTACATTTGTATCAGATAGTTAAGGTTCAACTAGGTAGCTAATATAGCAACTACTGTTAGACTTCATTGGATCTATTCACCGTGAGTTATGTGAAAGCTAACACGAAAAATGACATCTGTAATTTTTACATGACGTAAAAATGACACGTTACTAGACAAGGATGCGACTCAGAAACGAAACGTTAGAATTTGTGGAAAAAAAAACCTTTCCAAAAAGCGGTGAAATAACATGCCAAACTATCAATTTTTTTCCAAACTTATAATAGTCGGACCTCTGGATTTCTTGCATTGCATTAGAACAACAAACCGAACTGATCATGTGAGTGATAACAGTGCAACATTTACTTGAATAATTACATTTTGACATATTTTTAGAAAAAATGTCCTTTATCTATGAAAAACTTAACGCGTTGCTTCCAATGGAAGAGTTTTACAATTGAATGCAATGCAGTCAGATCTTTTAATCCATTTATCAGAGATTCAATATAGACGTATAATGACTCTGGAAGGCCTATCTTTCAAAACACAACTTACAACGCCTGTTCAGACAAGGCATCGGAGCTAGTCAGATCTCACATTCAATCTGTCAAACAAGTCCATTTACAAAGGTCTATCGCATTGCAAACAATGCAATAAAAGTGAAACAATTTTTGTCGAGAAAACTATTTGTTCTTGAAGTTTCAGTCAAATTTGCCGCAATTGTCCAAATTGCAAAAATAGCTGGCAAACTTTTGACTGCACTACCCGGTGGTTATAACACAGTGCACCAATGCGGAATACCTTTAAAAACTGCCTTAAAATTACGATTTGAACGTACGGAAGTCACCGTATGAAACTACGAGTCAAAATCTGACATTTCAAATTGAAGCTACACATCCAAAACCTAACCAAATGTGCTGATATACTTTGTAAGGTGTCAAAATAATTTTAAGGGTACCTGCTAAGCTGACAACGGGGAAATTTTTTTTTTATATCCCAAAAACGTTCCATTTAGTTACCAGTCGGTTTGTTTGATGGGATCTTAATATTTTATCATGGAGATATCTGTGTGGTGGTTAACAATAACATGGTCGGCTGCGTAGCCGAGTGGTGAGAACGTCTGCACGACGTTCGAAAGGACATGGGTTCGACACCGCTCCAGAGCACGCGGCTGCGTTTCGGCAAGACACTTAATGGCAGCCAAAATAAGGGGAGCAGCTGACCCGAAGACTATAATAAATGTCACTTCGCTGCTTCCTGTCGTCTGTTGTATCGCATCTGTGATCACAGTGTACTGTATGTTATCGCAATGGGCGCAAATAAAAACATGATTATTATTATTAAGTTTAAACTGAGTCGCATCTTGATGGATGATCAACACAAACCGTGTTAGATACGAAGTCAGTTGAACAAATAAACAATAATTGAACACTGATATTTCACCAAGAAATAAACCAAAAAATTTAAGTGATTTGGATCGATGAAAAAAAATCAGCTTTTGAGTGGCAAAGAATGAAAATCTTAACCACGTTGCATCAAGAAGCCACATAAGAGTGAAGCTAAAACAATCTCAGACCAAACAAATTGTTGAAGCAAAACAAAACGTGCCGGTGTAAGTTTCGGGTGTCCACTGGATGTCGCCCGCAATCCCCCACATCCAACTGAGCCCATAGCTCGATATTGGTTTGTCGCACCGGATGCCTGAGAATGACCAAAAAGTAGAAGAGGTTGAACCGATAAAGAGGAACACACAATGAAAGGGTTTTGGAGTTAGGCAAGGTGGATAATAGCAAGCTCTAATACACAAGCACGATGGATATATACAAGCACCAACAGAGATGCGAGCTCACACATCACCCACAACGTTGCAAGTTTCATCACAGGCTAGCGTTTACAAATCTGGTTAGGCAGCAATGTAATGAAGAATGTTAGTCCTGCTGCAAACTGTAAGATAGCATCGGAAAGATTCTCTACAGTGTCCTACGCCCTTGCCAAGTTTATAAATTCTTCTAGTGTAAGTGTAATGTTCATATTTTTTTTGTCGAGTATCGTGAGTTTTGAGCTTTCGTGTTTCCAGGTTTTACAGCAAGCTCCACACCTTATCAGATGCATTTTCTTCGTTTCTATAAATTGCCTGCAATCTTCACTCTTCAGCCTTGTAGGTTGGTCAAGAGTCAACAACTGGGTAGCATTGATGCATACAAGTCCACTTAGAGGCATGTTTTCAAATTCAAGGATAAAGCAAATGCCAATGGATTGTTGGGGGTTAGTGTGAGCATTCACTTCAAACACAACAAGATTTGTAAGCTTGGTTAAGTGCCACAGAAGAACGAGCATGCAATCACAGAAGCAAGGCACGGCGGTGCACTAATTACAAAATAAAGCAAACGTAAGAACAAACACCGATCACTTTAAGAATCATTGCCACACCACACAACACAACTACAACACCCAGCAATAACTACAAGTTCTACAACGTAATGCAATCCCAGATAGCAAATCTCTCCTTATTTTCATTGATCATGCAGACTTGGAGTCAACGTAATAAGTGATTTGCTGTTTAAATAGAAATAAACCGAGATATAGTCCGTTGATTTGATGGACAAGACATCGAACCATCTGGAACAATAAAACAAACCAAAAACTAATAATAAAACGCCAACCTTTCGACGATGCGAAACCTTCAGCGGGACTCGGATCCATGAAACCAGCATTGCTGGCCGGCGTTCCCTTCAAGGAAGTATTGGAACCCACTGATGATGTCATATTTGTACAAGAGCTTTCATCAAAACTACCTTGGATGGTGTGTTGGGTGCTGAATCTAAATGATGCTGTTTATTAGGGAACGGTTACGGATGAACGGGTTTATCTACGACACTTGTTGCATAAGGCCAAAACACAAGCGCATTAAGAAGTAAACAGAGTGTTTGAAAAAGTTGCAAGTAGTTTTTGAATATTGTGATTATTCAACTATTGGAATCTAAATTCATTCCAAACTTATTCTAGATTATAAGCGACTGGACATTGGAAAGAAATCATCCTGATCAAGTCGCAAAATCATCAGTCAATTGAAAACCAGCTGCGCTCCGTGCTGAAACGATTACAGTTGCTTCGCATAAGAAATTCGCATAACAAAATATCATATTAAACTCTCTGCTAACCCGACGCTGTAAGGTGATCCGACGTTGAGGTTAGAGTTGAAATGAGGCGACATCCCATCTACGGCAAGAGGAAGAGTCAATCCCGGATCCTCGTCAACGTGATCATCTTGTCGGGTGATCTTTGCTCTTGAAGGGAAGGAAGAAGAATTTCGGTGATGCAGCACAAGCGCTTCACCCTGGGGTCCTCTGGGGTAAGTGTGAACCCAACGTCTCCTGTTCGCCGTCAAAGGAGCAAACATGAGAGCAGGGTTGAATGGATTGAATAGAGCTCTTCTGGAGACAGAAGTGGTCTTCCGGACTTCCAGAAGAGCTGATCGGGATGTGGTTGCGCTTCCAATAACGGGGCGAACTTCAAGGTTTTCCTTCTAAAAATTAGTTAGTTTAACTTTTTTCTGGAAACTGTAATTTTTCTGAATTTTTTTTCAACAAGTTAACGTTGTTATAATGTTCATGCGACGCAATAAGCTATTTCTAACACAAATAATCAAATATACATTGTGAGAACTCAAAAAGCAAAACTGTTTCGTAAAAGTGCAACCAACTTAGCTTTCTGTATTAATTTTAAAGATGAAATCACAAGAGTACAACACTCGATGCTCCGTGAATGCAGAATGGCTTTCTACAAAATAACAAGCTTTAGCTGTACCTGCTTTTGAGCAAGAAGTTTCTCGAAATGCCCGGCAGCTCCTAAGGAACTAGCCATTCCCTCCTGAGCTTTCATATGGCCGAGTGTGCCACAGAAGGGGATGTGGACAGGTCGGGTAGGACTGCGTTTAGCTTCTGAGGTAGAATTCTAGAATAAAAATGTGGCTGTAGCAAAGTGGCAAAGTGGCTGTATGAGTCAGTTAAACCGTCAATCAGTAACAATAACGGACGATATGCGGTTGCTTGAAATTACAAGACATATTGTTAATGGTAACTGATAATTAAAAGACCCCCAAGGCGTGTTGAATCGATGATAGACATACTGTAAGTTAAAAAAAAAACTACAAACGTTACTACAATTAAGAAAGGCAAGATCACAACAGAAACAGACGAACTCTTGGCATTTAAAATCGAGCAATCCACTTCAAGGGGACAGCTTCCCTACCTACTAGACATAGTGCATGCAACAACATTTCAACCAGACAACCACAGACGAAAGGTTTAAACTGTCAACACCGGTGACTGCATCTGTGTTAGCTGACGAATAAGATATCTATTTTTCAAAAGTTGTGCTTCACTCATAAGTACGCAATGACAAGCAATGTCTGAGAAAACACTGAGCTACAATGATCATTAACTGAAAACAGATCTACTCAACAAAAATTAAAAAAGATATGTTAAGTGAACCTTTGTTTTAAAAAAATACGCAAAGTATTGTATACGAGAAAAATCACAAAAGTAACATAAATAATATCTGCGATTTCAAAATGGTGATGCATGCAAAATCTAAAAACAAAAATCAATACCATGTGCTAGTAAACCCCCAGGGCAGTGGAACGTAAGGCACTAAGGCAGTGGTGATCTGTTTGGTAATGTTGAAAAATAAAAATGAAGCACCCTTCCACCCAACCACCCGATCCTACAATTACCCTGTTCCCATGTTCATCCCAAATTCTAACTACCGGGATTTTCTTCTTCATGTTTTCCGAAACCGACCGCTTTGTGGAAGGGTTTTGTTTCTGGGTTTCTTTTGAAGATGGTGACGGCTTGTGAAATCCAAAAATCTGATAAAGCAATGGAAATGTTTATTTTAGCACTATGGCAAACAATTTAATTATGCAAGAAATTAACTTTTATGCTTAAACAGTTTTAGGCAAAGAAGCAAACAATGCATCATACAGTGGTTAATAGTGCTTTTTGACATATAAATATTTAGTGTTAAAACATAATTTTCGAAGTACAGATGAAACCAAATAATGGCATACTCAATTCCTCAAGCTTTTATTATGCGCTGCTTAACTTATATATGCAGTTTTCCGAATAAAATTATTCGATCATCTTATGAACTTTGGGATTTAGAAACCGTTAACGATAAAACGGTTTATGCGTTTAACCGGTATACAATCAACCGGTTTCCTCTGTAAATTGAAAACCATTGATCACAACCAGAACCAAAGCAATTCCACAGAACGAAATTTTTACAACTACTTATGGAATATGACGTCACAATTCTTTCAATGACGTTGCATTGTGCGTCAACAAGGCACCTGCTTGTCGTGGTCAGCGTAACTGATTTGCTGCACGCTAGGAAGCTCGTCGTTTTCTTGATCGACATGTTTGGAGGAGAAGGGACTCGGCATCCTCCTTCCTGCTCTCCGTGGCTTGAGAGGAGCGTGAATACGAGGGATGTACTTGATGTTCGTTGATCCTGGAATGGAATTCCTCATGAGTGCACTCCTGATGGAATTTCACGAGTGATAATACCTGACATATACATTATAAACCACATGATCTGCACCGACAGTGATACTTTCATCTTTATTTCGTTAATTGTAAAAAACAATTTGTACAAATTAAAATTAACATTGCTACCATGGCAATTGAAATTACTACCGTATTCAAAAAAACAATTGATTTTATTAGGAAATAATTAAGTCTCGCGTCATTCACGTATTGTGCACTCAGGTCTCGCGTCATTCACGTATTGTGCACCCATGGCCACCTAAAGATACGACTTGATTTGTCACATTTTGCAGAAATTTCCAGGTTTTTCTAACTTTTGGCAAACGTTTAAATAAATTTTCTAAAAATTAGATTTTTACGCTGTTCTGTTACAATAACCAGACATTTCACTTACTGAAGTTTTAATTAACTTAAAAGTATGATATCTAAATACAGAACATAAATACATACGTAAACAGAAAAGAACATCATTACTCTGTAAACATAGGAACCTAACACCAGCTAACAAACTCAAGACTGCAACGAGTTGAAAACACAAAACACCGCGTGTACCAATAAAGAAAGAATGCCTGCGTCCGAAACAAAATAATAATGACGTCACACACGCGAATCAGAAGAGCGCAATTTCATTACAATCTCCTCCACCAAAATAGTGAGAATATTAATAGCGAATACATAGCAAATATAATAACACGGTAGCTTAAAGAGAACACATTTAGTAAGATAGCCTATCAGGAGGTTTACGTTCTCTTGATGATCGCCAACCCACTTCAGTTTGTGCTTTCACAACCTTTTTGGGCGAGTCGTCAACTTCGGCGAGCGGTAAGTCGGTAGGCCTATTATCTGCTGGGCTAACTCCCATGCTATCAGGTTCAAGCACGCCATCTTGTGACGGAGGTGAAGACGAATGTCCTGTGGGGGCAAGATCTCTGGCAGATACAGTGGCTTCATGACCATTTTCGAAACGTACACGGGCATAATTCGGATTACTTTCGAGAATCTCGGCACTGTCAACAAGGGGTTCATATTTACTGTTACGCACATGCCGTCTAACGTACACAGGACCATCTTCGAGCCAAGTCGGGACAGAAGTGCCACACGATGATCGTCGTGAAAAATTAAACAAGCGATCGTGAGGGGTTTCGTTTGTGGCAGTATTAAGCAATGATCGGATCGAATGTAAAGCCTTGGGTAACACAGCTTCCCAGTGGGCAGTACGTAAATTTTTCGATCTTAAACACAGTTTTATGGCAGTCCACACAATACCATTGTAACGTTCACATTGAGCATTCCCTTGGGGGTTATATACAGAAGTGAAACTAGTCGCAACAGACAAATTTCTCAAGTACTCTTTTAACCTCTTAGAAAATTTAAACGCTTTGGCGTTATCAGAATGGATAATGCTAGGCGTACCGTATACCGAAAACAAATTATGCAAACATGAAATCACAGTATCGCCACTGGTATCAGCACAAGGAAATACAAACGGAAAGCGAGAATACTCATCCACGATAGTAAGAAAATAACGATTTTTAGAAACTGATGGTATCGGGCCTTTAAAATCTATGTTCAGTCTCTCAAACGGTTGGGTAGATTTGATTAAAGTAGCATTCGGTGGCTTATAAAATCGTGGCTTTACTTCACAGCATACTTCACAATTAGCAGTCAAACGTCGAACGTCTTCAACTGAATACGGTAAATTTTTCATACGAATAAAGTGAAACATTCTTGTCACCCCTGGGTGACATAATTTGTCGTGAATTTCGTACAGTGTAGTGTCTGCTGTGCTGGCACAATATGCTCTTGAAATAGCATCTGGTGCTACGTTCAAAGTCCCAGGCCTATAGATAATGTCGTAAGAAAATTGTGAAAGTTCAACTCTCCATCGGAGAATTTTGTCGTTTTTAATTTTGCCATGATTTTTGTTGTCAAACATAAACTTTACCGAATTTTGATCGGTGACGAGGCTAAAACGACGGCCGTGGAGAAAATGCGACCATTTTCGAACAGCTTCCACTATTGCCGTGGCCTCTTTCTCAACACTTGCATGATGCTTTTCATGGCGATTTAAGGTGCGAGAGAAAAATGCAACCGGTTTACCGTTTTGTTGAAGTATTGCTGACAGTGCTACGTCCGACGCATCGGTTTCAACACAAAAAGGCAAATTTTCATCAATTGCTTGCAACGTCGCGTCCGCCAACACTTGTTTTAAGGTTTTAAACGCGTTTTCAGCATCTTGATTCAATGGAAATGATGCTGTTTCCGTTAGAGGCTTTATTTTATCCGAATACTTTGGTATCCAACGTGCATAGTACGCAAATAACCCGACAATTCGTCGTAGAGCCTTTGTACTCCGGGGCACAGGCATTTGAAGGAGGGGCCTTACTCTTTCTGGATCTGGAATTATAGTTCCATTTTGAACTCTATACCCTAAAAGATCAATTGTTTTACATGAGTACTTGCACTTCTTTTCATTAAAAGTAAGGTTGCAGTCTTTAGCAACATCCAGGAAGTGACGCAGATTTTCGTCGTGTTCCTGTTTTGTTTTGCCACACACTGTCACATTGTCTAAGTAAGCAAAAGTACTTTTACAAGAATGTCGATCAATAATGTCATCTATAATTCTTTGAAACCATGGCACCGCGTTAGTTAAGCCGAATGGAATGACATTGTACTCGTACAGTTGACCATTTGCTTCAAAAGCGGTGTACAAGCGATCAGCTTCGGGAATTTCAATTTGATGATAGGCACTTTTGAGATCGAGTGTGCTGAAGAACGTGTATTGGGCAATTTTGTTTACTTGATCTTGCATATTGGGTAATGGGTAAGCGTCTAAATCAGTGAATTTGTTAATTGTGCGGCTATAATCCACACACATTCTTTTCCGGTGAATTTCTTCATTTTCCCCAGACACAACAAGAACTTGGGCTCTCCATGGGGAGGTACTTGGACGAATTGTTCTATTAGCTAGTTGCGTTTGAATGGCATTTCCAATAAATTTTTCATTAGTAATAGATTGTTTTCTTGATTTTGTGGCAATAGGTTTGCAATCTGCAGTCAAATGTTCAAAAAGTTGTGGCATGAGAGGTGTTTTAATTTTTCCTAGAGCGCCAAGCTGAAGTAATGGTTCCTTTCCACCAAAATCAATTTTTACTGACTCGTGTTGTTTTAAGAAGTCTTGTCCCAAAATTACGTCAGTCAGTAAGTGTTTTAAAATCACCAGATTGACATCAACATATTTGCGTTGCTCGAGTTCAATGTTTACTTGACAGTAACCTTGACTACTTGACGCTTTTCCTTTTATCGCCATTCCAATTTTACATGATTGAGGGTGAACTACAAGATTATGCCTTCGAACAAACTCTTTATCCACATGGCTTAAACTGGATCCGGTGTCAATTAATGCATTAGCCCAAATGCCATTGATGCTAATTCTAACATTTACCTTTGTCGGGGGGTCTCCTGTTGGTTCCGACGATGATACCACCGCGAGCGATTCCATTGCAGAAGACTTCTTCCAACTCGTGCGACAAACCACCGCGTAGTGTCCGTAAGCGTTGCATTTGTAGCACTTGACTTTTCTGGCAGGGCACAGCGACCGAGCATGTTTTGGAAAACTTCCACAATATCCACATTTTGATTTGAAGCTGGATTGATTGGAACTACCCGCAAGTTGGTTTGGAATAGCAGCAGTACTGGGTTCATCATGATACTCAGAAATCGGCTTTGACACAAACGGCCTGTCGTATTGTTCGGAGTTTCGATGAGCAATTTCTAGGGAACGAGCTTGCTTGAAAATAGCTTCTAGCGTTGTGGTCTCTGGCGTGTTGTTTTCCAAAAGACGCTGTCGAATCTCGTGAGAGACAATACCAGAAATGAACGTTTCGCATATAGCTTCATTTCGATATTCTATTGCCGTCACCTGTCTATAATCACAATCTTTCGCTAACGTTTTTAGCTTTTGTAGATAGTCATCTAGCGATTGACTTATTTCTTGTTTGCAAGTTTTCAATTGGTAGCGTGAGAAACTACTGTTGATAGGTTTCTCATAAAGAGCACGTAGTGTAGCGACTGCATTGTCGAACGTGTCGCACTCACTAATATAATCATAAACGTCGGCATCTACATGCGCAATCAGGCATCTTAGCTTGTCCACATCAGTCGCATCCGGTGTACCTTCTAAGAATCCCGTGAATTGTTTGTACCAATGTAGCCAGGTTTTCTTGGATTGCGCAGAACTTGGATCAGCCTTGAAGACGTTAGGTTTATAAAACTTGCTTTCCATTTTCAAATAAGTTAATTAAATTGTTCTGTTACAATAACCAGACATTTCACTTACTGAAGTTTTAATTAACTTAAAAGTATGATATCTAAATACAGAACATAAATACATACGTAAACAGAAAAGAACATCATTACTCTGTAAACATAGGAACCTAACACCAGCTAACAAACTCAAGACTGCAACGAGTTGAAAACACAAAACACCGCGTGTACCAATAAAGAAAGAATGCCTGCGTCCGAAACAAAATAATAATGACGTCACACACGCGAATCAGAAGAGCGCAATTTCATTACATACGCTTTCTTTTCTCTTTTCCCCAGATGACACAATAGGTTTTAACATCCTCACATGTTAAAAAACAAAGAAAATTTGATTTCGAAGATTTCAGTCAGACTGTTAATTTTTCAATAACAGTCTGATTTAGCGTTTTTCAACTTGCTTTTTCTCATTTGCTGCTGCTTCCCCAAGGCAACAAAAAAGTTTTATGTCATTAGGAAACCGCAAAAAGTAAAAACATCTTAAAAAATGTCAGTCAAACACTAGCAGTAGCTGTAATCAAAATCTGCAAAATGTGACAAATCCGGCCGCATCTCCAGGTGGCCATGGTGCACCCAGGTCTTGCGTGATTCGTGCATTGCGTGATTCATGTATTGTGCACTCAGGTTTTGCGGCATTCGGGCCTTGCTTCATTCGTGCATTGCGCACTCAAGCTTTGCGTCCTTGCCGTTGCGGCATAAGGACCGCATCATTCGGGCCGCGGCATTAAGTCGTGCACCTCGTGCACCGGGCGTTTAACAAAAACACAAAAATAAATCTCAGTATTAAACCAAACGTGTCAACACTGCATCATAACGTTTAGTTTAAGCAAAAAGCTTCGACTAAAACGCTAAATTGATTTAATAGTACCTTTGTCTGTGAATGGATTTGAAGTGTAGAAGCTGTGGTTAATCCAATGAGGGATGTTGAAGTCCCTTTCTGCAGGTTGGGAAAAAGTTTTCGAAATTTTGTGGATCACTGAAGAGTTTTGCAAATGAAGCCTGAAAAAAAGTAAAAAGGTAAAGGGGGTTTTGTTAACCCAGCAGAGTATATCTTAGCTAAGAAAACCGTTCCTTTTGTACTGATTTAATGTTTGCAAACAATAAATCAATGCAAAATGCAAGCAAAAAACAACTCACCAATCTGGGGGCTTATGATGAAATTTAAAGAGGGGTACAGCGTGTAGTGGGTGTTGCCCCAAACATATCAAATCGCTCCCAATCCCGTTGTCGATCATTCGTTCCTTTGTCAGAATCGTCAAATCCCGATCAACATCAAACACACCGACACCTGCCAAAAACAACGTAAATGAAAACGTCATAACGCTTTTTGTGTGTAACTTAAGTATCGGTCAGTTTGTGACGAAGAAAACGTCACAGGCTTCTAAACCTAGAAATGATTCTTGTCATTTACAAAACTTCCCTGCAATTCCATGCATTGTTTAAACTTTATAAACGTCTTGTACCTCACCCTTCCAGAAGTAGACTAGCATCATTTACCGGAACTCCCACCCTAACATCATACCAACAATTTGCACATTACATGAAATCGATATTCGAATCTTGCACTGCTATTTATTTGATACCCAATACCCATAGCAGTTCGTTTTAAACCGGGGTTTCGCGAAACAGCGGTAGTTTGTGGACGATAATTAGGTTTTTCTGTTGAAAATCTTACCTTACACTATTGTCATCACGGTAAGGCTCTATTACTCGAAAGCAAAATTCAAATCAAAGTACGATAATCGTGCGTAAGCTCGGCTTAACTACAGAGTGCAGACTAGACTAGTAGTTTACAATTCAAAGCGACAGAAAAAAAGGATCAGACATCACACTTGAAGAGAAGCAAACATCAATGAATTGTAATTGGTGTCATTGCTTTGGAACAGCATGTTATTTTTGAGTGTTTTTTTTGGGAACATTCTTTAACACAAAAAGTGTTACTGAATACAAAAACAACCTTGTTATACATTTACGGCGCGAGAAAAGCATACCTGGTGTGATGCAGACGACAATTTGTCCAGTCCCGTCAAAGTTTCGGTTGATGTTGTGCTGCTCGAACACATTGAGCGACATGTTTATGGCTTCCAGGAAGTTTCCTTCAGAAGAAGTTGAGTTCCTTCCTTTCGGGCAGCCAGGTATCTGTGTCAGTTGATCATAATCTACAAAATATGATGCATACATATTGGTAACGTAACAGGCATATGTGTAATGTATGAAAGAGAAGTAGCCGACTGCAGTATTGTTTAGATTACCTTCACCTCTACAAACTACTGTTCGGAGATTAACGTTAAAATAGATCTATAAGCTCTTTGGGAAGCTGAATAATTAAATATCTAAGTAAAATGTACTAATAAAGTCAACGACTACGTTTTGCTAGATAACCTCGGGTGATTTTCCCAGCTATCTCAAGTCAACATTCAAAAACTTAACATTAGCCACAAAGCATGACATTGATAATAGCATTTGGAATGAGTAAAATAAAAATTAATCTGTTTTAAAATTTACACAAACTTACAATAGAAAACATCATTTTATTGCGCTAAAATATAAAAGTAAAAATGTAAAATATTTGCAGAAAAAAAGTTGCTAAAAAAACAAACAAAATTGTAGAAAACTTATAAAACTTTGTTTCTCACTGTGAAACAAAACCTTGAGCTGAGTGAGCAGGGGGGTGCAGTCCTCCAGTTTCTCGGTCTGGACGACACATTTGTAGAAATCAAGGTACAGTTGCCCTCGATAGTTTTTTCGCACCGACGCCTGAACCTTGTCAGGAAAATCACCGATATCTTTAGTCTCGTAGAAAGTTCTGCAGTTTTCAATGGTGAATTAATATATTATGATAAAGAGCAGAGGCGTGCAACTGTGATCAATGACAATCAGACACATTCTGGGATTGAACTACAACACGAGCCATCGAAGCAATATCTTGGTTGGATTGCCGATATTTTGGTGTAGGCAAAAGTTTTGTCATTTTATTTTTCAGCAGATGATTGTTTTTTTGTTTTTTCATTTCTGATCAATGATCATCACATTTTTGACTTTCGCTACATCTCATATTAGGTGTTACACATCTCATATTGGCTTTTGTAAACCATTAACACTCATTCTTTGCAATTTATATTTCCTTAAAGTCCGAAGCACTTCTATTCAATGGAATTTTAATAAAAAATGGTCTAAACAACATGAGATGAAAGACTTCGTCTGAGCTGAGCAATGCATCGTGAGCAAATCTCCAGAAAAGAGAAGACTGAGACATGATCAAGTGAAGCTTCACGTGGGATTACCTTGCTAACACAAAAATGTTCTGCTGTGGACCTAGTGTGTTCGATTCCAATGTAAAAATTTGAAAAATAACCAATTCAGTATGTCTTAAGACCAATTTTTAATGCAATGACTCAAAAACGAAACTACTCGGTCAGTGTATGTTCTACTTGCACTTTGATTGCAGCATTGCGCGACCTTGGAAAACTAAAACTTTTAAAATAAGTTACAAAGAAATACATTAATTAATACCTAAAAATGGGCACAGTGGTGCAGTTCAGGAGGTTCAGAGAGCCATAAATAACTTCAACTGTTGCAAGTTTAATATGAGTGACACTCATGAAAATAACTTTACCTTGAAAACAGCACCAGAGTCAGCTCATGGCAACACTTTTTCTCTTTCCACTTGGTAAATAACGCCTACGTAAAAGGTACGGTCAGTGATCTTGCTTGTTAAACTGTTCATGAGAAAACACAACTTAACCAGGAGACTTACTGAAATTAGGATTTTAAAAAGCATGAATAACACTGTCATCACCGATTATAACGCATGGGTGAAAGACAAGTTTACTTTTTACCTTTAAGAAGCCATTAACTGCCCTCTCGAATTGCAGGTAGCCATAAGCATCATAGTCCCACATCTCCATGCTCATTTGGATGAAGACATATACCTTGGCAGTGAATGATCGTAGCACAACATTCGTGCTGTCGCTAATGTACCCACACTTGGCCTTGCTGCTGTTCACCCATAATTCGCTGACCTATGCAATCAACAACAGAACATTATTGAAAACTTACCTATTACAATAATGTACTATTGTGCGACTTCACAATTATTTTAGTCTGCATCGAAAAAAATCAGGCACAAACCAAAACATGGTAAAAATAGGACTTCTTCTTTCGTGTGAGACAGGATTGTTTAGATGCCAGGGCAGGTGATGTAAAGCCAGGTGACTGTAGCTTCGTCTAGTTCTGCTATGCCATGCAATCCATTTGGCGCTTTGTTAATGGGGCATTGAAGAACAACATGGTCAACCGTTTGTTTCTCTGCACCGCACTCGCAGGCCGATGAGGGAGCCAGACCCCACATATACATATTGAAATGGACGCAGCCGATTCCTGGTTTTATACATCACCCGGTGGCGTACTTCCCCCTGGTATGGACCTGCCACGGCTGACCTGGGTCAAGCTCAATAGAATTAAAAAAATAGCCCAATAAGTCAGCATACTGTTTTAAAAGGAATTCCCTCATCTTTGTTTGTATAAATTACCTGGGCACGAATGTCAGAATATTGCAGATATTGATCCAGGTAAGTGCAGGAATTAACCAGATCCTTTTTCATTCGCCACATATCACTCCTGCTTATGTACTGATCCTTGAACGCAACTTCCAACAGATCTATGGTGACTTCCTATAATAAAACACTCCAATTCATGTTGATTAGCATGGGTCATTTTAATATATAGAAGTACAAAAAAGGATAAATTAAACTAAAACATCAGACAGCTCTTAATCCAAACAATTGACACATTCTGAATTTGAAATTTGAATACTGAAAAGTTTGAGTGTTCATGAAGACAATTATCGTTTCTAGCACTAGTTGCAACGTTCATTTGATGAAAGTGAAAGCAACAATTAACAGGATGGTTTATTGCTTCACTGACGTCTCGAATTTCTGTTGGTCTCCATTGCTTCGAATTTATGTTTAATGTTGGAAGTTTTTGCATAATTTAACGTGGAAAGTAACTGCTCACACATCTTTGGCCAACGTTTAAAATAATGTGTGTTTCACTTTTTCTTGCCTTCAATCGCACTGCAGTATATAACTTTGTAAATTTTATTTTGTATGTTATTCGTTTTGAGGATGCGCATGGTCAATTGGTCATGGTGAGCAAAACATCAGTGAAGCAATAAATCAACCTGTCTGTTGTTGCTTTCACTTTCATCCGATGAATGATGCAACTAGTGCTAGAAACAACATTCTAAATTTTGTGGTTAATAAAAAAGAATCACCTCAGTTTCCACTTGGACAATGTAAACATCTTGAAAAACTTTCAATCCAAAAGAATTGGCAAAAGTTTGTTCAACGCTGACAGTGTCTTTTGGCAATCCATCCTTTAAGGTCTTGACCTAAAAGACTTGATCAAAAACCGCTTGCTAAAGTGAACACAATTTCTCTGTTCTCTTTTGATTATTACGATGTCTCAGCCTTTGTCAAGTGATGTTAAACGAAAGTAATTTCTTTCACAAACTCTGGATTAAGTTCATTTGTTTCCATATTATCTCTTAAACTAGAAATCACCAAGTGTATCTACATGAACGACACTGAAAACAATTAGTCTGAATGCATTAAAACATACATAATCTTTTTAACTGTAATATTTTAAGCTAAAAAATCCTTACCTTTACAGTTTAAGTAGGTTATATAGTTAAACTACCAGCAAAATAAACCTACAATAGTGAAGTCACTCATTTTTTGACTTTATACCAAAGCATATCATACCTGGACTAATAAGTAGTCAGATGCACTTTCATCACAAGCATTGACTTTTAAAAGATCGTTTTGCTTCACATCTGGCAGATCAGCACTATTGAACACCAATGGCTCTTCTGCAAATAAAATTGGTTTAGAAATGCATAAGCTTAGACAATAAAAAATATTCAAATAATAACTTATCGCTCTTTATGTGCATTCACATGGGGTGATATCCAAGCTGAACAACCTCTCATGTACGATGACTGTACATTACAACGTACGTGCATGTGTTGTAATTTAAACAGTTGTTTATTGGTACCAGTACTTGGGCTTGGCACTGTAAGTGTAAAATTATATAGCCTAGTAAAATTATGTAAAAAAACGCTTTCAATAATGTTTTTTCTCGGTTTTGCTAACAGCGATCATAAAGCCTAAAATAGAACAGTTGCACACTTAATATTTCTGCATATCCTAACAAAATAAATAAATTTTGAAAGTCAAGCATAAACAAGATTCAAATAATTACACCAATTTATCAATATCTGCTATAGTATGGGTGGCAGCTGATTTGGGTGGTCTCTTGGTCTTGCGCTGTTATCCTTGTTCTGCAAACTATTTTCTATCTATGTTTATTGTGTTTAAAGTACAAGTTTTTTTCTTTCTCGTCAATAAAAACAAATAAACTGAATTGATATTATACTCACCACTAAAATTCTTCTGGTGAAAACGAAGCTTAAATTGCTTCTTAAAAGATTTCATGCTCACAATGTTATATGCTTCACACAGGTTATCCTTGCCACCAGTTTTACATGTTGTAGTCTAGAAGCATAAATCAAATAGCAATAGAAAAGTATGAAATATGAGTTTCCTTGAAAAAGCCTGCATTAAAAAAATTGAATCCTTACAATGCAATTTTAAACCATTCTTGCTTCGTGTTGTGAGTTATGTGAGTCTCCTGCAGGTCAGCAATTATAAACTGAGCAAATGATCATTAAGCAAGTAGTGAAGTATGGTAACAACTGAACTAGCAACATTTCAGCAGGTAGCTAAAAATGGAGGGCAAGAAACAAGTTGGCAAGTCACAAGTCAGCAAAATACTCAGTTTAGCAAGCAATGATTAAGCAAGTCCGATGCTAGATGAAAATCTCATTTGCTGACTTGGACAGTCCAAGCTGGACTGTAGCTGAAATGTAAATGCTGTTGAAGCACTTGCTAAATTGTCGCATGCTGAATGGTCTGATGACCATTGACCAAGTTATTTAGGGTCCACGTCTTTTAGGCGCAGACAGTTAGGCGCCGGTCAAACAGGCGCGCACACTGTGGCGTCTGGATATTTAGGTGCGGAGCACTGTGGCACCCATTCGTTTAGGTGCTATTTCTAGTAAAGTCTGCAGATTGTATCAGCTTGGCAGGTAGGGCAATGCTTTTCACACAAAATGTTATATTGCACACAAAAATATGTCATGGCTTCCGCGAGTGAATCTGCTTAAACCGGCATTGCTTTTCACACAAAATGTTATATTGAACAGAAAAATATGTTGTTTTGTCAATGCGCGTGTAGAGATGAGGTGCGAGACACCGCTCTACTACTCTTGATATTAGCACATCTCCACAGGACATTTGCTATGCATCCTGAACACAGGTTGCAGCCAGATGGAACCTTATTTATTTAATCTGTTATCTTTCGCAATTACTTCTACTCGGGATGGATTGGTCGTGTGGCGGATACTAGGGTGTTGCAGGCGCCCCATGAAATTTAAATCTTGGTTTCACCAATCACCATGCTTACCTTTTTTGTAGTACTGTGTTTAGATCAGTAGACCACAAATATGAAGTTTCATAAATTTTCATCGACGTTTACCTCCACCGCCGAGGCCATTTTGAGGCCCACTTTTTGAATTTTTATGTTTTTTGCCACTAGAGGGCGGTGTATAGATTTTGCAATATTGGGGGTATATTTAAAAGATGCTCTATGATGTTCTGAATAATGTTTAAAAAAAATTGGAGAAATGGGATAAGTATATCCAAAAATATTCAAGTTTTGTCCCTTAATTGTTTGCACAATACTGCCCCTAGTGACAGACATATACAACCAAGCAACCACACGGCATTTAACATAATGGATTAAAATTGAACATAAACTATAAGCTACAAACGTTTTCGACCATACACACGTTAGCCCTTATCAAGTAACAAAAAATAACTGCTTATCATATCTACAATGAAAATGAATGACTGATCTAAACACTGAATTGAAAAACGAAATGCAAAATGAAACGGCAGAACAGAAGAAAGGCACATCACGTGGCGTTTAAATTACACCAGGCAAAGACGCAACATATGACGTATCAAGAAAAGACGTTGAGTAGATAAGAAGCACCTGAGGCAAACAACTGTGTATTGAGGCGAGGATTGTATGATTTTATTAGCAAAGCCTCGTGGATTTTAGTGTCGAATTCGGTGAAACATTTGGTCAAACACGGTCAAACATGTTCAAATAACAAACCATCCTTAGAGTCCTTTAGAATTATGCGTAAATGTTTCACCGAATTCGACACTAAAATCCACGAGGCTTTGCTAATAAAATCATACAATCCTCGCCTCAATACACAGTTGTTTGCCTCAGGTGCTTCTTATCTAAACGTCTTTTCTTGATACGTCATATGTTGCGTCTTTGCCTGGTGTAATTTAAACGCCACGTGATGTGCCTTTCTTCTGTTCTGCCGTTTCATTTTGCATTTCGTTTTTCAATTCAGTGTTTAGATCAGTCATTCATTTTCATTGTAGATATGATAAGCAGTTATTTTTTGTTACTTGATAAGGGCTAACGTGTGTATGGCCAAAAACGTTTGTAGCTTATAGTTTATGTTCAATTTTAATCCATTATGTTAAATGCCGTGTGGTTGCTTGGTTGTATATGTCTGTGGCTGAAGAAAGTAACCTCTTTACCAAAATTGTATTACTGCCCCTAGTGGTGAAAAGAAAAATTGAAATATCTTAAAAGCTACTCGTCATATTGTTATGGAACTTGCATGCCACCTCCCATTTTCATGGGTAAGGAATTTGATTTTAGCAATATTTTTGCAAAATATTACCACTACAGGGCGGTAATTCTAATTTTGAACTATTTTTCTGTAAAAAGGCGATATTGTTGCATTTCTAAAGCTGTGCTATCTGAAGAATACAATTTCATGGCTTATGCACAATAAAATTTATTCAATTGTAAAGAAACTGCATCATGCCTGCACTATATCAATAAATCCAAACAGGCAATGTGAGTCTTAGTTAACACAATTTCCGCAAAGGCAGTTATACATCTTCATTGTGCTGATAAACAACATTTTCTAAGATTTGATATCTTTCTTCGATTCTTCTCCGCCACTTGAATATAGTTTTGCTTTTGCGGATTTTTTTTTCTTGCTTTGCTGGATGAAGAAAGTCGGATACCAGTTTTACCCCTCTGCTAAATCAATACAGACTCTGAGTGCACTTATGATACCATTAGCAGAAGCATAGCCATCATCTATTTCCCACTCTTTCGGGTGTTTGGCAAGAAAAGTTGTTGAAATGTGCAAAAGTACAAAAACATTTTTCTGCTGGCATTTGCATAGGAGCACAATGACAATGAGTTATCATTAACAATGTCTGGCAGCTCTGGCTTACTGTATCCATTACCGAACCTGTTTGTAACCTGGCCATGGAAACTTGCATTTAAACGCAGCAGAGTTCCAGCCAAAGCTTCCTTTTCATCCATAATGACTTGTTTGAACCACCATCCATTAACTACAAAAGTCAACAAATCACTCTAATTTTTGTATTAGTGACTTGGAAATGATTCCTTGTGGTAGAAAGTCTTGCAGCATTACCATCTTGTAGCAATATAGCTGCTTTCCCATCCACCTTGCTCGATGGACTGCACCACATTTTCCAATGAGTTTTCTGCATGCTAGGCAGAGAAGTGGTTTGTCTAGCTTTATTTGAAGAGAAATGCATGCAGCATAGAGATGGAAAGAAAAAACGAGAAAAATTTAAAACAACAACACCCAAACCTTTTTTCAAGCCATCTTTCTGCTGCATGCATTTTCCTGCAAATAAAGCGAGACAAACCACTTCTCTGCCTAGCATGCAGAAAACATACTGGAGAAGTTATACTTTCTCATGTGTGGGAAGCCCTGAAAGTCGAAACGTCAAGCTCTCCAGGCATTGAACTATTCAAAAGATTCCAAAACAAAGGATTCAATGCAACCCCACACGCTGCAGCTGTACTGCATACCAAAGTTCCTCAAGAGTTGGGAAAATTTGTAACAACTCAAAGCAGAAAAAGTGGAAGCACTTATAAATTTTGAGAGAGACATGCAAAATTATTAGAGGGGTGATTACAAAGAACTTTTAGACCTGATGGCGGTGTACATTGGAATCAACAGTGGACAGTACAACTTCATGAAATGCGGTGCAGTCCATCGAGCATTGTGGATGGGAAAGCAGCTCCATTGCTATAAGATAGTAATGCTACAAGACTTTCTACCACAAGGAATCATTTCCAAGTCACAAATACAAAACATAGTGATTCTGTCCGATTGCTGCATCAGCACCCTAAGAAGATTTGCAACTGGTAAGTGACATCAAAAGCTATGATGCAGTAGACAAAATTATCAGTGTTGCTGCTTTAAAAGCTTTAGGTAGGCACAAAGGCACACATGGTATGTAACTAGGGAGCTGATCCCCTTAGTTCTATGGGACAAACAAGTCATTATGGATGAAAAGGAAGCTTTGGCTGGAACTCTGCTGCGTTTAAATGCAAGTTTCCATGGCCAGGTTACAAACAGGCTTGGTAATAGATACAGTAAGCCAGAGCTGCCAGACATTGTTAATGATAACTCATTGTCATTGTGCTCTTATGTAAATGCCAGCAGAAAAATGTTTTTTGTACTTTTGTACATTTCAACAACTTTTCTTGCCAAACACCCGAAAGAGTGGGAAATAGATGATGGCTATGCTTCTGCTAATGAAAAGTGCACTCAGAGTCTGTAATGATTCAGCAGAGAGGTAAAACTGGTATCTGACTTTCTTTATCTCGCAAAGCAAGAAAAAAATCCGCAAAACCTGGGGGGTTTTTTTTCGCTGAGACTTTTCGGTCATTTGTCCGAAATGACTTGAAAAAATTCGGTCATTTTTTATTTATTTTGGTCATTTTTTCTGATGAAAATATTTCCTTTCAAGTAGCTGATACAAACCGAAATTTGCACTTCCTGACCAGCTACAACATGAAGTTTCGCTGAGAAACGTGTTATATCTGAGAAAAGTTAGAACAGACAAACGTTTCTTCAACGTTCATCAGCAAAACTCAACCTTGCAACACCCGACCGCAGACATCTTTTATTGCACAACGGAAAGGAATAAAAACAAGTAAGAATGACCAAATAAAAAAACACGTTACGCTCTAAGTCTAATGGTTCGCATTTACAAAGTGATTTAACTCGTCAACAATTTCACCGCTCACGTTGTAGCGTGCTCGCTTCGGGTTGCCGTGCCAGTGCGCGTATGTCGAGTCATAATTGAATGTTTTGTATGATGCAGCATTCAACCTCAAACGCATACGCGCCGACTTCCGGGGGCGGCGCCCCCCGTAAATTTATGGTTGAGGGGCAACAAAAATGGTTATTACAAGTGGTGTTTCAAAGATAAAACACTTAGCGAAAGAGATTTAGATAATTTAAACGGACTTAAAGAATGCCGAAAGCAAAAAAACAGCCCACGTTGCTCTTGCCCGCAAAACAGCAGCTGATCGCATGGCTTTCTCATACAGTATGGAAATTTCAAAGTAGATGGTAGAGTAACTTGCACTGCTGGAATAGTCACGAAACTATTCACTGCAATATTAAGTAAACCAGCTAAATTAGACGCGCTATTTTCAACGAGGTTTTCCCGCTGTGAGACAATTATGATTCAACAGAACGCATTGTATTCTTCGCAATGTGTGAGAATTAAATCAAAAACCGATAAAAGAAAAGAATTTTAATGGTTTTGATCGCAGATATTGCCTGCATTAACGACGTCTCTTACCGCTATTATCACCTAGCTAACCTGACATCATTGTTTTATGCGGCCGCTAAGGTTTCACATCGACTTCAACGATCATGGAATGTTACGTAATAAGAACGATTACAACCTACACGCAAAAATTAAAAAAAATGATCTCTTCAAATAAATCTTTCTGCAGTTTTGTCTCGTGAGCTTTGCATATTGCTCAACAAATGCATAAAGTTTAGAATTGACAAGAAATCATTAAATTGGAAAATTAAGTTTGAACCACTGCTTATCACTTATCAAGCATCCTGTGTGTGTAAAACGTTTTTCGTGGGGGCACCTTTGTAGTGTTTAGCTCAGATAACTCAGATGACTTAGATAACCGCATGTTTTTTTCGGTGCCTCCATGGTGTAGCTTCCATAATAAAAAAAGCTTTTTGTTATATCTCCTGATGTGTAAATTGAAAATGAATGTGGAGCTATGACGAAATAAACTTGATTGATCAAATCTAAATAACTGTACACAATACCCACAATCAAAAATCGGAGCTGGTGTACAAGTCGGCCGTCTTCAAATGTACCATAGCAAACCTAGCAAAGCAATTTTTTTTTTCTTTTTTTAGCAAGCTAGCAAACGTACGGCAGCAAACCTTGCAAACCACAAGGTTGCCAGATGGACAAGATGGTATTTTTAATGGTATTTTTTTTTAATTTCTTGGCGTTTTATTTTTCGGGTGCATGTGTTTTAAAACCCTTTTTGAACATGTTATTTGTTCTGTGTTGACGTTCTATTTTCATCTATAAAAATATATTAAAATCTCTACTTTGTTGGTTATGGTTAATTTTGATATAAATACGTTTAAAGCAATGCTTTTGCGATCAACATTTCTGAGATGTTGAAAGTTAATATTAACGCAATATTTGGTAGTCAGACATTCCGTGAATCAGTACTCAATCCCTTTGTTCAGGGTTTCCCAAACTGTGGTCCGAGGACTATTGGTGTTCCGCGACGACTGCACAGGTGGTCCGTGGCGATATGACAAGAAATTAAAAAGTCACACATATACGTTGTAGGCTATAGTAGCCTACTTACCCTGTCAAAGATAATTGCCGCAGTTCTTTACAACTTAAATGATTTCGAAAGCTTTTACTATCCAGTATCGTAAATCTTACTTGTTGCACCTTCGTTGCAGTAAAAAGTTATTTACGAAAAATTAGTGGTCTGTGGCCCAAAAAATCTCACAAATAGTGGTGCGTGCCCAAAAAGTTTGGGAAACCCTGCTTTAGTTAGACCATGATGAAAAAAAGTGCATCATGCTTGAGTGACGTATGGTGCATATAGCCTCAGAAGTTATATTTTTAATATAACTTATACAAAGAATAACCATTGCTAAGTTTTCTTCAGTCTAATTTAGGGGTTTACAAACTTTTTAAGCTGCATAGCCTATATTTTCGATTTATCTGGAGTAGGCTGTCGCACCCCTGTTAATGTAGGTAGGCTATAGCCAACCCAACTTAAACGACAAAACACAAACAAGCTGTCTGGTTACACTTAGGCTATAGCAGTGGTTCCCAACCTGGGGTTCGCGGACCCCTTGGGGGTCCGTGAGAAAGCATTTGGGGGGTCGTGATTACCGTGATGAATTTTGAAAACAAAAAAAACGTTGTTCTATATGCATGGATGGAGCACCAGCTGTGCTCGGGAACAAATTCTGATTTGCTGCTTTAGTAAAAAAGGAAGCTTAGCAGCAAAAACTTTACTAGCAAGTCTCAAAGAAATTCTGACGAATTGCTTGAAAGTCGTTAATTTCATAAAAAGCAGAGCTGTAAACCACCGTACTTTGAAAGTGCTCTGTCAAGAAGTAGGGTCAGATGACGGAGTACTTTTGTATCATTCTGAGGTACATTGGTTGTCTAGAGAAGTTTTAAAACGACTGCAGCAACTAAAAAATGAGGTATCAACTATTTTGAAAGCAAAAGGAAGTCCCCTCTCAAAATTGTTTGAGAGTAAAAGCTTTTTATACGGCATGGCCTACTTAGCCGATACTTTCGGTCATATTAACAATGTTAATAGTGGCATTCAAGGACCAGTTGTGACAATAATTGATGCAGCTGAAAAACTGAAAGCGTTTTTAGCCAAGTTGCCGGTTTGCAAACGCAGATTGGAAGCAGGTAATTACGCTAACTTTCCAATATTAGAAGATCTTATCTTGATGGAGGAAACTCAAAGAGAATGTACTCTTTTGATCTATATGAGAAAAAAATTTTGTGCACATTTGAAACCCTGCAAATCTCATTTCAACGTTATTTTAATTTAGAACACCTGGCGAACGAAGTTGAAACATAGATTCGAAATCCTTTTCTTTTTGACTTAAACAACATTAGCGATGACGATCTAAGTAAAGATGACCTAATTGATTTGAGATCAAAAGAGTTATTACGCATTGAGTTTTATTCAAAAACTGTGGAAGAATTTTCGTGCTAACAACTGCAAACCTACCCATTCTTGGCAAAGCAAGCGATTATTGTTTTGTTACCATTCATAATCACTTAACCTTTGCGAGGCAGGGTTCTCAGCGCTTGTTACAATAAAAACAACATTGAAATCGCCTGGACAGTGGACGTTGAAGATGACATGCGTGTTGCATTGTCAAAAACTCAACCGCAGTTCAGTCGTTTAGTTCAGGAAAGACAACAACAACCATCTCATTAAATTTGCTTACGTTGAAAAATTTTCGGCATGGCACTTTGGGTCACCTTAATATTCAAATACCGTAGTGCTGACATTTCTTGAACAATTCATTCATTTTCTTATTTGAGCAACTGTTTAACCTGATATTTTCCGCAGGAGTCATAGCGACAATGCAATATGACACAGTACAGTTGTTGAGTTGCATAATTATTTCAATAGTCAATTAGTATGTTAATTGAGTTTCAGGCAAAATTTAGGTAGGAGTCCGCAGAATTAATAATTTGTCTAAAGGGGTCCGTGACAACAAAAAGGTTGGGAACCACAGGGCTATAGTACAACCATCTTTTTACACATTTAATGAGATAGGCTATATGAAGTTGGCGTTTCTCCACGTGTAACCTAAATCTATTCTGAAAATTGTTTTAGAATGGTAGGCTACCGGTAGGCTACACATGGGAATAATGTTCAACTGAAACTCTGACATGAGATTTGTTCCTCATCAGGCACCTGCTTAAAACCCTTTAACTGCCTCGCTTTTTTATGCATTTTTCAGAATTTAGCTTGAGCAAGGTTTTGATTTTGAACTGCTGTATTTTGAAAACAGTAACTGCCAGAAAAAAATCAATACACGCAAGCAGTTGCATTTTCAACAGTCCTTAGAAATAATTTTACAATTTTGTGTATTTTTTGTTTGGAAAATATTTCAAATGACTAAAACTTCTGACAAAATATAAAAATTTTGCTCGTTTTGATTTTTTTTCTTTTCCGTTTAGGTATAAAAAAAATCTTCAAACTGCGATAAACATCGGTAGATATCAGGCAAGTGTTACGCTTTCCATAAAAACGTTGTCACAGTGATGTTTGTGCGTCATGCGAAGAAAGAACCGCATTAACTTCACTTTGCACAAAAAATAAAAATTCTCTGTAAATGATTGAAAAATTGCAGAAAAAAATTCAAATACAAACCTAGCAATTTTTTTCAACTTTTAAAAAACACAAGTCTTACTCTTTCTAAAAAAGTAACACCCATACAGCTGGGCAAACAAAGACCAGAATTATGGTTTGATTGATTGATTGATTGAATCTTTATCCTCTGACTGGGAAAGCTGCTTGCAGAGCTTAATCCTGGCAGTTTCGCATACTTGTAGAAACTTTGAATCACTAACGCAGGCCCGGTCACAGAGCTTCACAAAGTAAAGTTTCCGATTGTTGAAGTCTTGTTGTCGGAGAATTATTCCATCCATTAAATGCCGCTGAATGGAGAGCAGTCCTAAACGTGAGTTGTTCAAGCGCACACCCCGAGAATCGAACCAGCGCGGCTTGGTCTTGAAGCTTCTTCGTTCCAGAAGTCATGCGCTAACCAATTGAGCTAATTGGGCGGTGTGGGCGTATTTTTTTAGGGCTTGGGCTCTTCAAAGAGCCCGTGGCAGTTAAAAGATTAAAAAACTTGCTCACAACTGTAAGTGGAAGGGAAGAGCAAAAGATTCTTGAGTCTTGACACTACCATATGGATATGACTTTGCTATAGAAAAAAAAAAATGTTGGCAGAAAAGATACTTCAAAAATATCTTTGGCTGTTGAATCATTCAGAAGTTCCACAAATTTATAGTGCAAGCAGTCTGGAAGGGTAGCCTGATGTTTGGCATATATTGTTTTTGGTTGTGATGGTCAGAAATAAAAACAAACTGAACTGGGAAATCAAGCCAAAGTAACTTAGCTCAGTTGGCGTGTGTAGCGGACATCGACTTGTCTGAAAATCTGCCCATAGCTAGCTATAAACGTTACAGTAACATTCTAAGCACCAACATGGTAGTGGGAATGATCTTGAGAATGATACCTTGATTTTCTGCTAGTGTGATTTTATTGCAAGAAAAAGAACCAGCTTCCAGATCGAAAACGTTGCAACCAAATAGGCTAAAGCCTTGATCACAAATAGAACGAATTGAACTGATTCAGAACATAAACACTATAACCATAACTAAACTGACACCGTGACTTCCAAGAAAAGAATCTGTGGTGAACTGACTAAAATAACGCACCACGTAATTGACTGACAAAAACCACACTGATACTGACTTTTTATTTAACACTGAGCGGTTGATTTTAAAGAAGCTCAGTGTGATTAGAATGCTTCAAGCAATGCAACATGCGGCAGATGCACAACTCTAAAACGACGTAAAACTACGTATATGCAGAGATGGGCGTGATCTTGATCTTGAAGATCACAAGTGATCTTGAAGATCAAGATCGTGATCTTGATCTTGATCTTGACGATCACTTTTTTTTGGTGATCTTGATCTTGATCTAAGATCACTTTTTTTGTGTGATCTTGATCTTGAAGAACAATAAGATCAAGATCACTTTAAAATTGAAGTTTACTTACAAGATAGAGGCATTTTTTTAGAACTCGTACTGTACAAAGTAGTTAGTGGCAACTACTAACATTAAGCCACTGTTGATATGATATGTGTCCAACAAAAGACGATTTGAAGTCTCCATCTGATCTGGTCAGTATTGCCATTTCAAAATTGAACAAAATTTCTGTGTTGGTCATAATAAAGAAGTCAACTTCCGTGTACTTCATGTTGACGTATAATAAAAATGATTTAACTTTGTTCACAATTTCCATGTGTTTATTTTAAAGAAATGTTTGCTTTCTTTGACCCAGTTTTAGATGTTTCAAAAGTCTAGAATGGCGGTGTTAAAAAATTTGGACTCTAGCCGACTTTGGTCATGTAAAGTGGTTTATTGCAGCAAATCAACCAGACCAAGACTTGTTTAGTGTCTGAGTACGGAGGGGTTTGTCTGACCGCAAACCTCTGAACTTTTTTGATAGCAGACAATAGTATAGAGGTTTCCAGATGGATAAATGGTGCAATAAACTTTGACATAATACAGTAAAAGTTAAAACTACTTAGTAACACGAATCAAAACTCCCACATGAACCAAACAAAAATTTGGTAAAAAATGATGCAGTTCAAAGTTTATGTTTATTTATTTATTATAAATATTGTCACAATCAATGTGCGAGGTCTTACGACGGGCCGCTTTTATCTCGATCGAGCGTGCTGTTTTGATTGTAAAATTCTTATGCTATAGGTTATCATCGGTCATTATCCTGAAGTAACCTCTGGTTACGAAATCTGTATTATGTAACGTGTATTCTAGGTCATTCGATTGCTACGTGCAGTTCTAGAGTCTTCTTTAAACTTGCTTGTTTATGCCGCTCAATGCAACGTGACCGAACGATGAGTTCGTGTGATGCAACATTACGTAACCTTCTCGAAGTTACTAGACCGAACAAACCTTTTATAAATAGTGGTGTAATTTGTGTGATTATTATTATTGAGTTGATTATGTGATTATGGGAGTTGTGTTATGAGTTGTGGATTGGTAGTTGATGCAGAAATTATTGTTGATTGAGAGTTGAAGAAATCGAATACAAATAGATGAGAATTGGTGCTGATATAAATTGTGTTCGAAATTAGAGTTATTGAGAAGCCATTTGTTGGAGTCCTTCAAGCGTTTTTATATATCATCTCACCAGTAGAACTATCCGTGAATTTAACTGACTGCTTTTCGGTTTGACCCATTAAACTACGTCATTGAACCTTTCCAAGTCTTTTTCCTGGTAAGAGATAGAAAGAAATCGTGACATTCTGGGGGCTCGTCCGGGAATTAACCGAAAAACCGAAGAATACCGAAGGATTTATTGAAAGACAATAAATTAACAACAAGCTGTCAAGATGGCGGATACTGTCAAACATGAGATGATTGAAGACTTAGGGAGCATGGCTGAACGAATGGGGCTGACTGGTAATGAGAAGTCTCAGTTTGTGATGGAAGAGTATCGCAAGATAATGGACCAAAAAGCTCAGCGAGAAGCTGACGAAAGAGAAGATAGAAGAGCTGCTCGTGAAATAAGGAAAGCAGAACTTGAAGCTGAGGAGAAGCGAGCACAACTTGAAGCTGAGGAGAAGCGAGCACAACTTGAAGCTGAAAAGAAGCGAGCACAACGCGAAGCAGAAGCTGAAGACAAGCGAGCCCAACGCGAAGCAGAAGCTGGAGAAAAACGGGCACAACGGCAGTACGAAGCAGAAGCAGAAGAAAGAAGAGCGCAATATGAATTGGAAAAGTTAAAACTTGATTTAGAAAGACAAAAGCTGGACATTAGTGAGCGATCTAATTCTACTAATGATAATGCTCGAGATGTTATTGTGGCGCAAGTTAGACGTCCAGATTTGCCATCATTTGTTGAAGAAAAAGATGAGTTGGATAGTTATTTGTTAAGATTTGAAAGATATGCTACAATAGCCAAATTAGAGAAGTCGACGTGGGCTACCCAGCTAAGCATGTTATTATCGGGACAAGCTCTTGACGTATATTCAAGACTTTCGCAAGAAGAAGCCATGAATTACGACAGATTGAAGTTAGCTCTGTTAAAGCGATACAATTTTACCGAGCATGGATACCGTCAAAGATTCCGTGAGGCAAAGCCTGAACGACACGAAAGCCCAGGTCAATTTATTGAACGTTTAAGACACCTTTTGTTAAAATGGTTTGAACTTTCGGGGGCCGATCAATCATTGGACGGATTGGCAAACCTTATAGTTAAGGAACAATTCACAGATTCATGTTCAAAAGATCTGTCTGTTTATTTAATGGAGAGAAGTCCAAAGACTCTAGAAGAAATAGCCAGTGTGGCGGAACAGTATTTAGTTGCTCATGATGAGAAGTTGTCGACTGAAGAAGCGTTGTCATGCGATAATGACGAAGAGCAAACAAATAATTTTAAAGGAGGTGCTGTTCCAAGAGATGTACGTTGTTTTAATTGTAATGGCTTTGGTCATAAGGCTGTTAACTGCCGGAGGAAGACTTACAGAAATCATCAGGAATCGAGGAAGTGGTGCAATCGTTGCAATAGGCAAGGACACGAAGCGAAGGAATGCAAGGACAAGTCGTTTTTCCTATCCAATCAGTCTGGAAAAGATAAAGACACGGACGTTTATCGATGCGGTTGTGCGTTAATGAATCCTGAACCCACGTTTAAGGAGGAGAGACCGGATGAAGATGTTTGCGAAAAAATAATACCTGAAGATTACCTGCCAGTAGTGAATGAAAAAGTTGGAAACAAAAAGGTAAAAGTTTTACGTGATTCTGGTTCTACGGGTATAATGGTGAGGAGAGATTTGGTTAAAGACAGTCAGTTAACAAGAAAAACTGGAATTGTGATGTCGATAAATAACACTTCAATCCAAGGACCGTTAGCGAAGATATATATCGAAACTCCTTATTGTAGTGGGACTGTGAAAGCGTTATGTTTACAAAACCCTTTAGTTGATCTTATAATCGGAAATGTTATTGAGAGAAATTTTGAAGTTACTTGTTATTCTTGTGGCAAGAATAGTCACTTTGCTCGAGATTGTTCTGCAGATAATCAGCGACGATCTCACGGTCATGGATACAACGAGCGCGAAGAACCGAGGGGAAGAGGCAGGCGACGACCATTTGGAGTTTGCTATAGATGCGGTAGACGCGGACACTTCGCCAGGGAGTGCGTTGCTGACGGCGGACATTCGGAAAACAGACGTTGCCGTGACAACCACTGCTACCGATGTGGGGAGATTGGACACATAGCCAGGAGCTGCCCTTTTGATAAAAAGGCTTGCTACAACTGTCACAGAGAAGGTCATCTGGCCAAGGACTGTCCGGAGAGGAGGTGTTTCCGATATAGGAAGATGGGTCATCTTGTTCGCCGATGCACTGAAGTTATTGAGGACGTTGGAAACTTTCACAGTAAACGTGATTATTGTTTAGAGAAACGCTGTCGTTGGTAGATCATGCAACGATGGACTAATGAGAACTGTTTTATTGAGTAATTAATTGTTTTGTGATGTGTTTTGTATTGATTGTGTTGTTATATTGTTTGCAACAATATTCTAAGGGGGGGCGTATGTCACAATCAATGTGCGAGGTCTTACGACGGGCCGCTTGTATCTCGATCGAGCGTGCTGTTTTGATTGTAAAATTCTTATGCTATAGGTTATCATCGGTCATTATCCTGAAGTAACCTCTGGTTACGAAATCTGTATTATGTAACGTGTATTCTAGGTCATTCGATTGCTACATGCAGTTCTAGAGTCTTCTTTAAACTTGCTTGTTTATGCCGCTCAATGCAACGTGACCGAACGATGAGTTCGTGTGATGCAACATTACGTAACCTTCTCGAAGTTACTAGACCGAACAAACCTTTTATAAATAGTGGTGTAATTTGTGTGATTATTATTATTGAGTTGATTATGTGATTATGGGAGTTGTGTTATGAGTTGTGGATTGGTAGTTGATGCAGAAATTATTGTTGATTGAGAGTTGAAGAAATCGAATACAAATAGATGAGAATTGGTGCTGATATAAATTGTGTTCGAAATTAGAGTTATTGAGAAGCCATTCGTTGGAGTCCTTCAAGCGTTTTTATATATCATCTCACCAGTAGAACTATCCGTGAATTTAACTGACTGCTTTTCGGTTTGACCCATTAAAATACGTCATTGAACCTTTCCAAGTCTTTTTGCTGGTAAGAGATAGAAAGAAATAGTGACAATATAAAGTATAAAACTAATAGCAAATTTTGCGACTTTTTTAGTACTACTGTAATTAACCTCGGCCTTGGGTGTGACGTTGCGATTCTACGCAAACTACGTCAACAATTGATAGACCTAACATGGCCGGATTTAGCTGATGGGGGGCCCGAGGTACTTTTAGATCGGGGAGCCCCCGTGCAAAACAATTTTTCGCGCCTGTGGTTTCGAAAAACCACCTCTACGTCTACAGTAGCATTACTCCAGCACTGCACAGCATTTTGCAGAAAACTTTAAAAGCTGAAAGGAAAAAAAATAACACAAAATCACATTTTTTTCCAAGTAGGGGGGCCCTTCAAAAATCGGGGAGCCCGGGGCACCTGCAGTGATGGGCATTATCGGCGATAATTATCGGAGATAAGTTTTTATCGCTTATCGCTATCGCTTAATTATTTTTTCAGTTATCGTTTATCGTTATCGCCAAAGGCAATATTTGATTATCGCCGATAATTAATCGCCGATAAATTTTATTTCGGATCAACACACAACTGGAAAGACCAGGAAAAGTAATATTTTTACTAGCCACCTAGTTAATGATACTAAAATTAAACCCAGTTCTTCTTCAGTGCCTGAAGTGTGTGTGCACAGGTCGTTGTCAGGGGAGAGGGCACGCCCCCCTGCAGCGACGGCCCTGACAACACAATAATTTTTAGAGTTGCAAATTGCAATGCAATGAAATGCATGCAACAAGTCTCTTGTTGTTTTGCTACAATCGGCAATCGCGAGTGAATTTTACAATTAAAATGTAAGCGCACGGCGGTACAGATTCCTTTGAAGCGAAGCGAAAGAAATTGGCAAGTGGTTTGTAAAAGTGTCGCAATACGAGGCCGCTTTTACACCGGAAACATGGTCTTTCGCGCCACCTCACGATCAACTATTTTATTCTTGTGTTTTCTTTTTTCGTTGGAAGTGTTAGTTTTTAGTAATTGTCGTAAAAAAATAAAATCTCTCTTGTCAAAACATGAAACTTACTGTTTTAAGCGCATTAAATCTTTAGATGAGTAGATTAACTAAAATTGTAAGAACTTGCCTTGAGACGTGCGGTTACGTCACAAACTCAGATTAAAAGATAAAATTCACACACAATAACAACACAAGATCGGTTATAGACTGTAAGATCGATTTTTTTCTAGCTTGGTGATATAACTTTAATCCAAAAATAATAATCAAATGCGTAAGTGCCATTTAACTTAAAAAGTTAACCCATTTGTGCCGAAAGTGAAAGTACTTAAAAAAAATTTCGGAAAATTTAAATATTGCATAATCATGACCTAAAAAACATATCACAATTATTTTTGTCCTAATTGTGTTTGTACTTTTTGAGAAAAAAGCCGTCTTATATATAAGACGCTAGGCAAATCCGTTATCAAATTTCACAAGTTTCTTGTGCGTAATGCTTAAGCGTTATTACATTTTACTTTTGTTTGTCGTATCCAGGCTTACACCCGGTGGTTGAAGATTTAGATTTAGTGGACGGGAAGGCAAGGAAGCCAATTTTCGTGTCCACCTTCAGGCATTATACAATTTTGGTAAAGAGGTTACTTTCTTCAGCCACAGACATATACAGCGTGCTCCTTCAGCGTGCTCCTTCAGGCATGCCTTCAAGTGTCCTGCCACAGACACAGCTCTGCATGCTCTTGAGTGGTGTCGAACCGGCGCCCTTTCGATTGCCGTTCCAGTGTTCTCACCACTCGGCTATGCAGCAAAAAAAACAAAACAAACATTTTACTTATCGCTCAAAGTGATAATTGGGAAATGTCTTGTTCATGTTTTGTCATGTCATTATTGTCATCGAGCATTTTATTGAAATAAAAGTTCAAAAAATATGAAGATGAAAATTAGCAAAGTAACACAACATCACTGAAACAAGTCATTCCGGAATATGATATTGCTTGAAGCATTTGACATGCAGACCGACAACATATTTTTTGCATCTTTTAGTAGTTTTTGCATGACAATAAGCGCATCGAGTTGCGTGGTAAAATTATGCTAAATACAGTATTACTTTTCTCATTTACATATGTGACATAGCCTACCTCAATCAATTATTTTTATTCCCACTAATACAGTGCCTATATTGTACTTCTTATGTCAACAACTCAGCGTTCTGCGATTGCTTTAATGGTGGTGTCCACAAAAAAAACAAAAAAAAATTATCTGAAATTATCAGTAAATTACGATAATTATGTTATTGTTCTAAAACAAACACGACTAATTTGACAAGCTTGGTGGATTTCACAGTATGCACATTTTTACTACCAATAACGCTTAAGATTACTGATAAATTTTCAAGCATTTTGCGTTTTGTGGAATTTTTTAAATTATTGCTGACTTTGCTGTAAACCGCCCTTAAAGCAGAAAGCAAAATACAAAGTTTGGAATTTTTTATGGTATTTTCATTTGATTGATTTATTTTGCCTACTGCACGTAAGCGGCAGTGTAACTCAATTGATAAAAGCATCCAACTGGTATCTGAAGGTATAATTATGAGCACGGCGGTTACCTCAGTGGTTTGATTCTGGATCAAGAGGTTGAAGATTCGATACCTACTGCCGCTGTTGCGATTCTATTCATGCATAACTTACAAAAAGTTTTGTCCCTTTACACTACAGTATATTATGTTCGATCTTTCGTTATGTTGATGAAAACAGTTCGTGCTGCATGGGATGGGGCAGCGCTAATCAAGAAAAAAAAATTATCGTTATCGGACATTATCGGCGATAATTTATCGTTTATCGTTATCGCTTAACTTTTTTTTGATTTATTGTTTATCGTTATCGCTTTAGGCATTTTTCGTTTATCGATTATCGTTATCGCTTAACTGAAAAATGAGTTATCGCGCCCAACACTGGGCACCTGCACCCTCTGCCCCCCTAAATCCGGGCATGAGGCCTAATAGAAACAGTCACTAACTTATTACAATTCTTAGGCCAGCGATCGAGTAGTTGAAAGTTAAAGTTAGCAATACCAACTATATACCTTTACCCAGGTTGCTTATAGTAATTATTTTTTGCAACAGCATTGATCAAAAACTTCATTTTTTTCAAGTACATAAAAAGTGATCTTGAAAGTGATCTTGATCTTCAAGATCACGATCTTGATCTTCAAGATCACGATCTTGATCTTCAAGATCACATAGTTTGGTGATCTTGATCTTGATATTCAAGATCACCTATTTTTGGTGATCTTGATCTTCAAGATCACCAATACTGGTGATCTTGCCCATCTCTGCGTATATGTATATCAAACCCTAATAAGTGGTAGGCCTACAAATTCTAAGGAAAAACCAAATTCCAGCCAGCGTTTTAAATTCCTGATAAACACCGATTTCACAACGGCAATGAGACGCAAAGAAACATAAAAAATGCCGAAATCGCTACATCGTGCAAAACTAGTGAACCTGACAACCCTTGAAAATGACCAGGCATTGTTGGCTTTTTCAGAAATTGGCAAACATTTCAAATGGCTGTCGGACCATCATCTTAATCCTCACCTCAATCGTAACCCGAACGGTAATTCGCAAAACTGGTCCAATTTGAACTGGCAACCCTGACAATGCTCGAAAATACTTGACAATGCCCGAAAGAAGACGACAATGCCTGACATGGGTATTGGGTAGGCCTATTGAGAGGCACCGTCCGGAAGAAATTTGGAAACAAAACCAACGGGATTCCAAATTATGCGATAATAATCAAAGTTTTCCAATCAGGAAAATACGTTCCCAACTGCAACAAGCCTATGCAACGAAGCCAAGTAATTCTAGATTCAAGTGATAGTTCGCCCCGATAGCTCAGTTGGTTAGCGCATGACTTCTGGAACAAAAAAGCTTCAAGATCAAACGGCGCTGGTTCAACTCTCGGGGCGTGCTCTTGAGCAACGCCGTTAAGGATTGCTCTCCATTCAGCGGTATCTAATGGATGGAATAATTCCCCGGCAACAATACTTCAACAATCGGAAACTTCACGCTGTCAATCTCGGTGACCGGGCCTGCGTCAGTGATTCAAAGCCTCTACAAGTATGCGAAAATGCCAGGATTAAGCTCTGCAAGAAGCTTTCCCAGTACGAGGATAACGATTCAATCAATTTACACAATCGTTCATTCATTTTATTTTTCGTCATTAATGCGTCTGGGACGAAAAAGATACTAGCCTACTAACTACAATAGACGATATAGGTCTACCATCACGTTAATGAATGGGAAAAGGAGAGAAAACCTAGAAAGGTTTAAAACGTGCCTGAATAGTAAATCATGTAATAGGTATATGATATCATGTCTGTAGGTAGCACGGCCACAAAACCCAAAAAACAAACTGCAGAAAATAAAACAAAAACAAAGAGAAGCACACATGTAAGTTAGTCATAATATGACAGTCTAAAGAAAATTTATCTGGTCCAGATTTGCTCAGCTCCGTACCCGACCTGATAGAGATCTGGATTAGATAAAGTGGCTGTCTGGAAAGCTACCATTGCACAACTGCGCGTGGTTCGAAAACTCTGGTAGGCTATGGTTTCAGTGGTTTATTCATAGGTCCAGCAACGAAACTATAGGGAACAGTTATAGAATAGTATTTCAACCTACAATACAGGAATTGAGCCATCCTTAATAAGACTCTTTATTACTTCAGAAAGTTTGCTCACTGTATAATTGGAAAAGAATGAAAAGTTTCAAAATCAAACATGGGAGATATGTATAAAAAAAGTTTGGGAACCATCGTTTTAAACTCGTGACACTTTTGACTGCAAAAAGTAGTTTCTGACATTGCAATGTTTCATTCTAACAATTTAGTATTCAAATGTAAAACATGCCACAGTAATATCATTTAACGTTGTTCTTAGGCGGTTTAGGCCTACTATCAAAATTGTTAACAATTCATCCAGACAATAGCTACCGTAAACTGGGGATACTTTGAACACTTTTCGTCTTCTTTATATCGTAAAATTTTACACTCTGAACCAACCGTCCTGATGTTGCAATATATTAGGGGCTACATATACCCCTATTGACTTGTGCAAGGAATGTTAAAAAAATTTTGCACAAGTTACCTTTTTTTGAAATTATGTGGTGTTCAAAGTTTCACGATATTTTTGGGTTTCTTTGAACGAGCACTAAATTCCTTTATGTGTTCAATATTGTTTTGCGTGTCACACTGCTTTGAACAGAAAATTGTATTTTGAACACACAAGTCAACGAATATGTAGGCTACACACAACAGTCAGTTTATGACATTTAACCCTATCTGGAGGTTATTTGAGACAAGGAGGAGAATTCCTGCAAATAGTGTTTAAGGTTTATTGTCCCAGTTCTTTTTCAAGGTCAAGGAATCGGAACAGGCCACGATTGTTAACAGGAATAGGCCTAGCCTCAAAGTTACCGATTAGTTTGGATGGTTGGCTTGGTTGGTTTTTAAATCTTTATTCTCGGACTGACAAAGCCTTGAAGGGGATTCCTGGTAGTTTTGCATACGTACTTGTGGAGGCTCTTGACGCAGGGCCGGTTACCGAGATTGGCAGAGTGAAGTTTTCCGATTGCTGAAGTCTTGTTGACGGGGAATTATTTGTCATTTTGTTCATCAGAAACGCTAGAGATGGAGATTTCTGGTAACTTGGAGCTTGCTCCAACTTCCAGATCATTTTCATCGCAGTTGGATAGACTTGCATCACTTATCATCTCTTCATCATCTTCGTTTCTTTCCTCACTTGTGAAAGAAGCCTCATCTCTTGGCACACATTTTTTTTGCTGCTTGGAACATTTACTTCTGGATCACGTACATCTTCATTGCGAATGCTTTTACCCGGTTCCACAGCCATTTTTCTTGTTCAAAAACGCCGTTCAAAGTAACCCCACCAGTAAAATAAAAGCTTAGCTGGCCAGAAAACCTTGATTTTTGGAAAAACTGAGAATAATACAAAAAATCCTTTTAGATCTTAATGGTATTTCCAACATCTGGTTAAAAAACTGAGATGAAATACCATCAAACGGCTGAGAACCAGATAGAAGTTGGAACACAACACTTCACCATGCTGTTTGGCTAGAATCACTCATTTATGAAATTGTGCACTGGAGCGTGAAATAAATTAAGTCTCGAACCAAATTTTCAGACTTAATCAAAAGTAATTTTCCCATGGATTACGAAAAAATGACTTTTAACCCGAAATTCCGCTTTATTAGGGAGTTATTAATAAAGCTATCACCCTGTCAACTAATTTTGGGAAACTGTTCAAAGTTTACCCCGGTTTCAAAGTATCCCTATTTTACGGTACACATGTTTCACACAATGATCGATATGATATTCCATATGAGACTTCTATGGTTATTGAGCAGAATTTGCTAGTAAGTGTTTATTTCCACTCTTTCTCGCATAGGAATGAGAGAGTGTCACTGCAAGAAGAGTCATAGGTGCGTAGGTTGACATGCATACACGCGCAATCCCACTTTCTACCGGAAGCACGATTATCTGGTCTTTTACTAGTCCACAAATTTCATAAGCTTTTTACAAAAAAAAATGCAAGGTTTGTAACACATTTGTCCCCCTCAACGGCATAAGCTACCATCGCACTACTCCACATAGTTCGAAAAAGTCTGGTATGCCTTCAGTGGTTTATCCAAAGATTCAACAACGTAACGAAAGAAAGATTAACTTACAACACGGGATCTGAATCATTCTAAAAACGACGCTTTACTTCTTCAGCCATTCAGCCACAGTACTTTAAAATAGTCTAAAATAGTCCGCTCCTTTAGCTAAGTGGTTGCGCGCCGGACTCAAGGTCAAGCAGCGCATGCTCGACTCTCGGGGTGTGCACTTGAGCAACGCATTTCAGGACTGCTCTCCATTCAGCGGCACCTAGTGAATACAATAATTCTCCAGTAACAACACTTCAACAATCGAAAACTGTCAACCTCGGTAACTGGCCCTGCGTCAAAAGCCTCTACAAGTATGCGAAACTACCACGAATAACCTACGAAAGTCTTTGTCAGTCCGAGGATAAAGATTCAAAACCAAACCTAGTGGAGGAATAAAAAGTTTCAAAATCAGAGGTGAAAGAAATACATAAAAAAAAGTCGGAAACCACTGCTTTCATTCTTACTGGAATCATTCTCGCAATTCAAAAATTAAGTTAGAAGTAAAAAATACAATAACAGTATTAGGCTATTACGCTTACTTGCGTTGTTAGGTGGTTTGGTTTGGTTTTGAATCTTTATCCTCGGACTGACAAAGCCTTGATTGGTTATTCCTGGTAGTTTCGCATAATCGTAGAGGCTCTTGACGCAGGGCCGATTACCGAGATTGGCAGAGTGAAGTTTTCCGATTGTTGAAGTCTTGTTGCCGGAGTTATTCCATTCACCAGGTGCCGCTGAATGGAAAGCAGTCATGAAAGTGCGTTGCTCAAGCGCACACGAAGAGTCGAACCAGGGCTCCATGATCTTGAGCCGGGCGCCTAACCACTGAGCGAACGAGGCGTTAGGCCTACTTGCTATTAAAATTGATGACATTTCTTTTTTAACAATAGCAACACATATTTTGCGCAACGATCGATATTATATTCCACATAGCACTTCCATGGTTAATGAGCAAACTTTGTTAGTAAGTGTTCCACTCCTTCTCGCATAAGGCGAAGAGTTCAAAACTGCAAGGTATGTTTATGCTAAGCAAGTTGTAAAAAAGTAAAGACCCGCAATTCCACTCTTTAACATCAATATATGGTCGTCCACTGTTCCACAAAGCGTCACCATCAGTTACAATATCACCATTGATCCATCTCCACTCTCCCTCTTCGTAGGTATGATTCATTCCAATCCATACGTAGTACCGGTAATGGCGTAAGGGCTCCAAAGCATTCTGGATGATTCTGATGAAGCATTGAACAAAGTATGAAAGCGGTGAGGCAGATTGCTGCACTGCTCTAAAGGTTGTGTGCTATTCAACTACATGTTGTTACTTTCCCCTCAAAGCCTCAATATCTTTTCAAAGAAAAGCTTGACAATACGTATTTATTATATATTAAACATAGATTATTTTATATTATAGCCTACGTTTATAATTGTGAGGCCAATCAATGCAATCAAATATGATGTAATTGGTTTAACGATATTTTTTTGAAACAATTTACAGAAATCAAAATCGTTTGATTTTACATGTGATTAGAGATGTAAATGCAAAAAAACGAACCTTTTTTTTAAAGAAAACGTGTTTTTTTTCAAAAAAAAATTGGGCCAAAAAAAACACGCGTTTTTTGTTTTTTTTTGTTCTTTTTTTGTTTTTTTTATATTTTTCTGGAAAGTTGCAAATTTTTACAATTTGCAGCTTAGTTTCATTATAGTGCTCTTGAAAAACATTAAACTAGTAAAAATGGTTTGATGGCTGTGCTGAAGTTCCTAAGTGTTTGTGCCTGGCAGCAGCATATGTTTTTTGCATAGTCCTACGTTGTTTTGCTTTCTTCTTCATTCTCAGGCATGTTTGCGACAGTAGACCTGACAAACATTGAGTTAATGCAATTTTATACATGACATAATGTAGATGAGTTAATTTCTTTTTTCTTTTATGGAAGTTAGCCTACGATGTTAGTATACCGGGACTGGTTATTCTTGCACACACACAATGGGTTGAATGAATCTTCAACCAGGCATGTAGCAGTCCAAGAACAGCTAAAAGTTAAAAATAAGTCACCAGTGCACGTGCTTGTAAACAAGCCGAAAGTTTGGCAAGGAATCAACAAGCATGAGAAATAGGAGACTTCCCGGTCTGCGTTGCCGTATTACTCATGTTGTCATCTTAACCAGCTATTTCGGTTTGAACAAATTTTAAAATACTTACAAAAAAAGTTTAATCTTACCATCAAATCAGTCCTTTTTTGCACTGAATCAGCGTCTGCAAACGTCTGAACAATGCAAAAAAGACTGATTTTGGCGATTGGGATATCACATGAATAATATTAATATTTCACCAAGAATGATCGATAATTTCTAAAAAGTTATGTAGAAAAGTGTTTTTCAGAATTTTTTCGGTATATTTCCCAGAGAGTAAATTAATTTGCAGACGTTGAATCAATGTAAAAAAACGGTTGATTTTCTATCAGGGTTGGTGACGGCAAGACAGGTGGTAATGTGCTGCAGTTGCAATACCTTCCGCCTTCGCACTTTGTTTTTTCAAGTGCGTTTATTAATAATAAGTTATTTGGTCTGCGCATGCGCGTTAATAAAGATATTTGCGACGCTTTCCTTGGTTCTTTCAGTCTTATAAGCCCAGTCCGCAGCGTTGCCAGAATTCCAGGTTATTTTGTAAACACAATAAGAAAATTAAAAAAAGCCCAAAAAGCACAAGTCAACAGAAAATGGTGACTTTCTGCCAAGTCACAACTGAAAAAAAACAGTTTCCGCTGCTTTCCAGCGTGATTTTTGCTTGAACTGCAATGAGGTACAGGTACAGTAATCTACACAAGTGAAAGAACTGCAGGTCCTAGTGCAGGTCCTCAACGTCAAGGTAGATCTTCTCTACGTACTGCCTTGGTATTATTTCTTGTTTCCAGAAATTTGTAAGTAAACAAGCCCCAAAAAAGAAACCGGCAGTTCGAAAAAAATACAAGCTCAAACTTGCGGGAAAATCGGAAGGTTTACAACACTGGCCCAGTAGAAGATCCAGGGGGAGTCGACCTCCTAAAACACAGAAAGGTAACTTTATTTACTGTGTATTTGGAAGGTCCGAATAATGTGTAGCCTATCAACACATCATTGTGTTTTGCTCATCGCCTTCTTTTGAGGCTACCTGCTGGATTCGCCCCAAATGGAATCACTTTAAATAATAAAAGTTTATAATCTTTTTTTCTTCTTACACAGCAGAAATTGTTTCAAAATGTAAAAACGTTGAAATTAGTGAGTAGAGAATTTCCTTTTTAAAACTCGCAAGGGATGCTTCTATGAAAAGTAACTACATTTTATTGGATGTCCATTCACCATACAATCCTTGTTTCTCCCGAAAAAAGGTTTCATTTGATGGATTCTGAAATACCACTTTTGGGTATTTCGTTCAATCTAGTAGGCTAAAGTTAATTGATTTTTTAGGTTATAAATAAATTATATTTAGGCTTATTACTTAATAGTTAGGGCTACCATATGTCCTCTTTTAGGAGGATTTGTCCTCTTTTTTCATAAAAAATGAATTGTCCTCCGAGGACACATGAAAATGCTCAAATGTCCTCTTTTTTGCATTGCTATCATTTTCAACAAGGTTTTATTTTGATGTAACGTTGGCGAAAGCTAAATAAGGCTAAGCAACCATACCAAAAAAGAAAAGTATGTTTTCTGTGAGTTGTGGCAGAAGTACAGTAAGCTATCCTTGTTTAAGAAAAGTGTTTAGGGTTATTGACTTTGAGGTTGACAATACATTGCTTGCTGTAGATATGATGGATACATTTATTTCTGTGGCAAACGAAGGCAGTGTTTCTCGATGACCATGTCAGATGTATTTCTATAGTTCGACTCTTGTGTTGCCTATTTGGATGAATAGACCCGACCACTAATTTCATTTTCCGAGTTCATATCCTTTGATTGAATGCTTATTGCTTATGCTGTCTTACACCAAAGAATAGCAGATGGAGACAGCAGAAAAATGGTCTACCACAAGGGAGTGTTTTAGCCCCCATCTTGTACAACATTTATACAAACGACCAACCAATCCATCCTGGTACAAGAAGCTTCATATACGCTGACGATTTGTGTATAACAACACAACACAAACACTTCACTTCCACGGAGAGAGTACTTAGCGATGCTCTGGATGGGCTGACAACATACTACACGGACAACCACCTGCGTGCCAACCCCAATAAAACTCAAGTCTGCGCATTCCACCTTAGATCCGGGGATGCATCACGCCAACTAAACATTTCCTGGAATGGAACCAACTTGGCACACTGCATCAATCCAAAATACCTCGGTGTCAAACTAGATAGGTCCCTCACATACAAATCCCATATCGAAAAAGTAAGAGCTAAGGTGGCTTCTAGAAATAATATTTTATAGAAACTCGGAAACTCTGATTGGGGTGCCCTCCCTGACACAATACGATAAACTGCTTTAGCCTTATGCTATTCGGTTGCAGAATATGCTTGTCCAGTGTGGGAAAGCTCAGCACATGCCAAGAAACCGTTAGCTCAAGAAACTAGTCCGCCCCGTTAGCTCAGTGGTTACGCGTCGGGCTCAAGATCACGCGGCGCTGGTTTGACTCTCGGGGTGTGCGCTTGAGCAACGCATTTCAGGACTGCTCTCCCTTCAGCGGCACCTAGTAAATGGAATAATTTCTCGGCAACAACACTTCAACAATCGGAAAACTTCACTCTGCCAATCTCGGTAACCGGCCCGGCGTCAAGAGCCTCTACAAGTATGCGAACAAGTACCAGGAATAACCTATCAAGGCTTTGTCAGTCCGAGGATAAAGATTCAAAAACCAAACCAAACCAAACCAAACCAAGAAAAATGACTCCATATTGAACCAAAGCTGCCGTCTGATTACAGGTTGTCACAAACCAACCAACATCACGTCGCTGCACATTCTGTCTGGAATTGCTCCCCCCAACATTAGAAGAAGCGTGACCAGCAGAAAGGAAAGATCTTGTCAGGACATAGATTTGAGACATCCACTGTATGGTCAAACTCCAGCACACAGGCGTCTGAAGTCAAGAAAAAGTTTTCTTGCTTCAGTTGTCCCATTAGGTCAAGACGATGTCGCCGCCAATGTGCAGATTCAACTATGGCAGGAGGGACTGGCAGCCGGACCGACAATGGTCAATATGGAGCTCACACCCATGGAGAGCCTTCCTCCGGAAAACGTGAACCGTGGAAGTATTGGCGATGCCTCAACCGCTTAAGAACTGGTATTGGCAGGTTTAAAACCTTGATGAGACACTGGGGGTATTCAATGGGGAGCACAAGTTGCAAATGCAGACAGTAGCAAACGATGCAACATCTACTCGAATGCCCTGACCTAAAAGCAAGGTGCTCTGCACAAGATTTGGCGGAGTTCAACGATAGAGCAAGAGCCTGCGTGATGCTCTGGGCTACGGCCGTGTGACACACGATGAAGAAGATCAAAGAATAGGATAACGCTTTTCAGCGGTGTGTGGAAGTATCTGTCAGAGAAAAATGTTGGCATTGATGATGTTAAACTGTTCGATCTATAAGTATTGTTCGAATTAATTGAAACTGTCAAGAAAACAGGCTGAATTTGTGTATCTTATATTTGGTTTATTGCGATAATTTAACAGATGTGTATAGTTTCATGCCTAATATGGCCTCCAGCTTCTTTCAATATTGCACGAACACGGTTTGGCATGGATTCGGTTAGTTTTTTTGCAGTTCTCTACAATTTTTTGGATCCGAAACCACACCTGAATGATGGCCTCCATGAGCTTCCTTATGGTGGTGCAGTCCTTCTTGCGTGATCGTGCCTTGATTATGCTCCACAAATTATCGATAGGATTTAAATCCGGAGAATTGCTAGGTCAATCTAACACGGTAATCTTGTTTTTTTTTCAAAAAATTAGTGTTTTTCAGAAGAATGGCATGGTGCGAGCTGCGAGGTCCTGCTAAAACATGCCCCCACTTTCTGGAAATGCCCTTCGCAGGTCTGGGATAACTTTTTTTGTGATCACATCGATATATCGTTCAGAAATCGTCATTCCTTTCACCGGAAACAGTGATTCAACCCCGCTGTGGCTAAAACTTCCCCAGAACACCCTTCCCAGTTTCCACTTAGCAGAAATATTCCTAGTTAGCATAAACATTCCAGTTTCAATTAATTCGAACAATACTGTACCAAAGCTAGTCTTAAACCTGATAGCTAGCTTGCATTAGTTTATTTTTAAATGATGGCAGATTAAAAAATGGACAGAATAGTTCAAATATTGCAGAACTATAGATTTGTTTAATGAATTGTTAAAAATCCAGCATTGTTAAAAATCGAGCATGCAACAGACTATGGCTCAAAATGCAAAACGCATGTTTTCTGTGAAGAAAATCAAATGAACAGCAAAATGTTCATTGACTGAATCTGACAAATAAATATGTTATGTTTCTTATTTGTCACTTTTGCTACGTAGGCCTATAATCATCTAAGAAGATGTAAAAATTGTTTAAACGTAAAAATCCACTGGCATTTTACTTGCTTACTAAACATGTCCTCTTTTTGGGTGATGAAAATATGGTAGGCCTATTAATAGTGGAACTGAATACAATAAGCCAGCTTGAGCAATCAGACTTTACTTTCAAAATGTATCTTGATTTCAAAAGTTTCAAATTAAAAACATCATAAATGAAAAGGTCAGAACCAGGAACTTTTCGGCAATCCGGTTGCTACCGATTCCATGTCTGTCGTTTAAATTTTTTTGTATAGGAAATTACCTTAAAAAGAATACATGAAATAGGCGACACTAAAAGTTGCAGTTAATCAGCGCCTACCTATAGTTTGTTAGGGATTTTATGTCTTGAAAGTGGAAGCCTACAGTACTGTATCAAGAAAATGAAATATCTTCTGATAGGTGTCATCTTCTGTATGTACTACAGCACTGTAGAATTGAATTTGACTCATTTGATAAAACACAAAACTATTTTGACAAAGCTTTATCTTCGCCTTTGTGGCTGCTTGAAACATGCGTGGCAGTCTAGCAGACCAGCACTTACAATTTCTTTCACAAACGTTACTTTAACGTAAATGAATGTTCAATGCTTGTGTAGTTTCGGCAGAAACAAGTAACTGGTGTTTACCACCTGTCCACCTTCATCACTCGCACGATCTTTGGGACTTGGGATATTGCCGAAAAATTTGCAAATCGGTACGGTACATTAATAATTTCAAACACAATAAAATCAAAAGTCCGCAAATTTTTGATGACAGCAAAAGGTCAAAAATTGGAGTCAGAGTAATTTGCATAAAACTGGTAAAGATGAAGGAAGGAAAACACGTCGCAGACAAGCAGACCGATGTCAAGACAACATTAAGCATAGTCTTGATTCAATCTCACGGCACTTAACAAACTTGCAAAGAATTGAAACTCATTGAAGCATGAATTATGGTGATGACTAATGAACAGGGCTGTTGAGAGGATAATTTGGGCGAGGTTCCAACGAGCCTCTTGGGCCCCAAATTCAGACCCTTCTTTGAAATACGCACCGTATCCAACGAATCCGAAGTAGTTTCTTCAAGTTTCCTGGCCCCTTCAAATGGTTATGGGCCCTTAAAATCTTCCCAGACCCAAAGTGCCCTCTGGACATCCCTGTCAAAGTTACTGCTAATGAGTATTCTGCTGAAAGTGAATGACAATGATTTCTCAGTTCTATTCAAACCTTTTTGATGATCACGATTTTGAATACGGTACTGATCGTTTCTTGCTTTCCATCAAAAAGCTCAGCTAACTTTAAAAATATGCCAACACAGCTCTTGCTTATCTTTAAGCATGACTAATACATTATGATAGGTCAGCAAGAAATGACTAAATAATTTTATGTAATGTAACCTTGTGTGTTTTTTGACTTGTGTTGTGTTTATGAATACGGTCCTGTCTCTTTAGTGCCTGATGCAAATAAATGATAAAAAAAAATATTAATAATAAAGTGGAGTTTTTCAGCACTGCTCAGTGTTCACATAGGGAATAAATGCTTTATAATACTTTTTCTGACAAGTATAAAGTTTTACCCATATTCCAGCAATGCAGGATAAAAATACAAAACAAACATCAAAGATGAAAACTTATTTTATTTGGGAACTAGGCCTACTACTTTTTGAGATAAAAAGAAATTGACCTCTTGTCGTTACGCACCAATAAAACCATGATGCGTAACTTAAAAAAAAAATTTTGTTGGGTAAAGGAAAGATTGACGAAAAGTTTGGCAAAAACAGAAAACTGCTAGTCTCAAAGTCCTGCAAACTAGTTCAAATTGGATGGATTAAGTGCAACCATATTTCTTTTAAACATGTCTATGACAGCACAATGGCGTGATTAAGGGAAAACAAACATGACTATGACATTACAAAGGAGTATTGTACCTCTTCAGGGAAAATAAAAAACATCAAAATGTTCCATCTTTCAATACATTTAAGTGTGACTTGGGCTAAAAGTTGGAACTTTAGCACTACACTGCTTTTGCCAAACTTTTCATCTATCTTTCCTCTACCCAATTATAATTTTTTTCCTTTAAGTTATGCATCATGGTTTTATCGGTGCCTAACGACAAGAGGTTAATTTATTTTTATTTCAAAAAGTAGTAGCCAAAACTTGTTTTAATGTTCATAAACAGATAGCCCACCCAGAAAACATGGGGGTAAAGCTAAAAATTATCCAAATGTGATGAGCGGTTCTTGATATACTGCCGTTTTTCTATTGCTCCTTATCTATGAAGCCACCTAATGGCTAATGTTATTTCACTTATAACTCGAGAACCGCTTGTGTGGTTTTCATCAAGTTTGCACCAAATGCACATCAACTGGAACAACCTCTTGACGTTGTACTGGAAAAGGTGTGGTGTGCTGGTCAAAAGTGCCTTTGTGAAGCAGAGAAACAGGACGCTGACCACCTGGTCCAAACATGCCCATTAACTAAAATCCCAGGTGGCTTCGAAAATGTACACGAGTGTGGCACTGCATTTAACAACTGGCTGGACCAAATTACAGACAGAGACAATACTTGAGATATGCCAACCATAGGACACTGTTACTACTATTTGAGACGATGAGAAATCTTTATGGCTCGTGTGTTGAGACTTGAGATCTACAAAATTGCAATGAAACAATATAACCGACATATAGTCTGATTTGAAATAAGGTATACGAGTTATGAGACTGTTTGTTTGTTGAAAGAGACGCTATTGCAATGAGTTTACCCTAATTGCTGCATATTGTGACATTCAATGTCAAAATAGGTAAAAAACAAAAAAATAAAAGAATAAAAAACAAAAAAAAAACGATAAAAAACAAAAAAAACGAGCTCGTTTTTTTTTAAATAAAAAACCCCGTTTTTTTACATCTCTATATGTGATAATAATTAGATTTTGGCGGTTCTGACTCATTTTGAAAAAGTTTATAACTTTGATTTGAAATCAGTTTACTCAATTTGTCGTTTTTACTAAGTGGCCTTTTATTTTGATGTAAAGATTCCGCACGACGTCACCAAAGGAAGCGGTTTCATTACACTCGTAACAATAAAAAAACCGTGATGAGACGAGAAAGATTTTGTAGATTTTGGGAAGTGATTTATGTGAATCGTTCACATGTTGAAATTTGACTCATATCAACTTTGTCTTGTTCGTGATCTTCGACTGAATCTGGATGTTTCTCTGGGCTAATGACGTTGAATAGGAAAATGCAAAGGTTAAGAGAAATAAATATTGTTGGATGTAATTGGTAAAATTTCAGGTTAAAATCTTTTTAACACTCAGTTTCATTTTATAATAAGTTTTATTCAGGACCATGTGAGCATTATCTTGCCCCCCCCCAAATTCAGTACTTCAATAATGGGTCCATAAAGATCGCAAACCAAGGGTTAATAACGAGCGAATACTAACAAATGAACGATTGATAGAAATCACTTCCTAAAGTTTATGAAATCTTTAATTTGTTTAAACCAGGGAGTTTATTTCATTTGACAAAACGTGTGACAAAACAAAACAGTGTGAGACAAAACAGTGTCGACATGATAGTTTTCACCCTGCGACAGCACATGGTGTCTTAATATCAAAATACTGTACTTCGAGATCAACAACTGTGATGCATTTTTTGTTAATTCTGCAGCAGAAGACTTGGCTCTACCATGAATTTCTGAAAACAGCACCTTCAAGTTCAATTGCCCCGTTAGCTCAGTGGTTACGCGCCCGGCTCAAGATCAAACAGCGGGGGGTTCGACTCTCAGGGTGTGCGCTTGAGCAATGCATTTCAGGACTGCTCTCTATTCAGCGGCGCCTGGTGAATGGAATAACTCCCGGCAACAACACTTCAACAATAGGAAAAACTTCCTTCTGCCAATCTCGGTAACCGGCCCGGCGTTAAGACCCTCTGCAAGTATGCGAAACTACCAGGAATAACCTATCAAGGCTTTGTCAGTCCAAGGAGAAAGTTTTAAAAACCAACCAACCATATCAAGAAGTAGATCTTACACATTTAGATAAACCGACAAAATCTGAAATCATAACTTATTTCAAGATGAGCCGTTGAAACGTTGAAACAAGTTAGACTGATGTTTCAGTAAAAATGAAAGGAAAACAAAGAAGTTATTTGCTAATGCGATACTCAAAGTAAAATCTTGTGGTTTTATTCAAAAATCCTAATATCAAAATGAACAAGCTGTTTCATAGGCAGTTCAGTGATTTAGTGGTAAAAACGGATTTCTAAATTTCAACGAGTAAACTGTTATTTAAATAATGTAATAAACCTTATAAGGACTGCTTGTAACCTTACGTTCTATTTTCCAAAGTTCGGATGCCGTAAACTGCTAAATCAGCTCCCATTCTTTGGCAAACTTGTCTGCTTGCTTGAAAAGTTTTAGTGGTATTTGATATTTTGTATTGATAGCCATAGGACAATCCAATCCATCCGCCATCTAATCTTGTAAATCCGTTTTGGAGTGCTAAAAAATAAGTTGTAAAATAATATTTAACATCAAGGTGAAAGCTGTTGTCTAAAATAATCGGCTTGCTTCTTGGTCTTTTGACATATTTTTAACTTTGTACTAATAAGCGTAACCTACAACGTTTACGATGATATTACTTCAGCGGTGTTTTGAATTCAGAGCTGTAGAGTTGGGAAAAGTATATAAGATTCCGACCTCCGGTTCGGTGTACAATTGACTGTGGACTCCGGCTTCAATGTTGCCAGATCTTGGAAAGCTGCTAAACTTTGTTAATTTTTTTGTTATTTTTTTATTTAATTTTTTGTGAGTTGTGATCGAAATTGAAACGGTAAGTTTCATAAAAACTGACCAGAACACACACTTTTGTTTTCTGCTGAAGTTTCAGAGCGCAATACGGAGAAAAAAAAACAATATTTTGAAAAAAAGATTGTAAACAAAAATGTCTTTTGTGTCAAGCTGGAGTCGGATTCGGCCTTTTTTAACAATTCCGACTTTGAACACGCTATAATACCTCTGACTCCACAGCCTAGAATTATTTCTGGTGTGACTAGCAATTTTGTTTGTAGGGAAAGGGAAGGTAATTTGATACACTTTTAACATTTTTGCCTGTTAACTGAAAATTACGTGACACAAACTATTGATTTTAAGCTGAAATGAAAGTCTGATCCCTTTTACACACTTTTTAAAAACATTTTCACTTTTCTATTTTTGTTACTTTTTTTTTAATTGAAATTTTAAAAACGTCACTCAAATGTATCAATTTACCTTCCGTGGAAGGTAAATTGATACACCCGGAAGGTAATTTGATACAGTAAAACTAATACAGAAATCCCCTTTGACAGCAAAGCAATAAATGAAAATTTAATATGTGGTTGGCGTGCTTGGGTGCAAAGATGACTGTTGAGGCTCATGTGTGCGGCGAAGCTTCTGCAGCGGGATGGACATGGGAAGGATTATTGGCTGGAGTTCTTATTCAAGGGTGGTGCTTTGCGCTTTTCTCATTTTTTGACAGCAGATAGCGTGTAGGCCTACGAAAGCTTACATAATAATTGTTTCCCAAAGTAGCAGGTCTTGTTAAAAAGAATAACTTATTTAAATCAACTAGATCAATGACAATGTTCATTACAGTCACAAAAAAGAATTTAATATACTGTATCACTTTACCTTCTCCACATGTATCAATTTACCTTTTTCAAAAAAAGTTATAAAATTCTGATTTTTGTATGCTTAGATGCACATTGCAGAAAAAACGTGACATGCCCTTGAAGCCTTATCAATGAACTATCAAATGAGTTTGGTTTCATCTTTCAGGAACTTTTCTTTAATTTTCCAGACGAAAATAATCATGAGTTAAAAATTTTACGAAAATACTCAAAAAACACACTTTTATAATTTTATGCCATAAAAGCACGAGTTAGGTGCATGGTGCAATTTTTGTAGGCATTATTTTCACAGATCTTCCATCTAATGACAATATTTTTGACTAATATTTTTTGTACATTTCTGTAGAGAGGGTGTATCAAATTACCTTCCGTATCAAATTACCTTCCCTTCCCCTATAGATTTTTACTGCTTCCATTCCTTACTTTTTGAAGTCAAACCAGCTGTTGTTGCTGTGGATGTTTCTTGGGTAGTCAGAGTTTGTTCTGAAAGAATTAAGGTTTAAATTTATCCTTAACGTTTCGTCTGGTTTTTCGCTTGAATAGACAATAATGTGAAGAAAAAAAACACTTCAATATAATTAACCGCTTTGCCAGTCCGAGGGTAAAGATTCAAAAACCAACCAACCAGTATCAGTCAATCTTTTGACGTCACGAGCAATTTTGCTTGTATAGATTTATAATGCTTCCATTCCTTACCTTTAGTAGTCAAAGCAGCTGTTGTTGCTTTAGATGTTTCTTGGGTAATTAGAGTTTGTCCTGAAAATACTTTTTTGTTAAAAAAAAAACACTTCAACAATTAGTGACTTATCAAATTGTTGTTGCCATGCATTGCTTAGGCTAACTTTTATTTATTAATTTTTTCACAATTCAAACTATCGTTAGAAAAGTTAATTTCCGGAAATGATGTCTGTAGGCTTCAAGCTTACTTTTTGTGGTCCGAGCAGCTGGTGCTACCGTAGATGCCTCTTGTGTAGTTGGAAGGAAAGCTGCAATAATTTTGATAGACGTTGATGTTACAAAATGTTACCTGCTCAGTTGTTGGAAACGGTGTTCGTGTTTGAGCTACTGCATGCAAGTTTAATATCCAGTTGGAACAAGTCTGAGAAACTTAAATATCAATATTTCGTTTCTTACAACTACGCATTGAAAGAACAGGTCTTAATAAATTGAGAGAAGGAACTTGAATAAAAACATGATTGAATATAAATGAGCAGTAACAACTATCCAACAAAATAATGTGATTCTTGGTTCACAAAAAAAATGTTTCAAGAACCACAGTTGTAAATATTTTTCTTCAAACAATTCTTCAAACAATGTTTAACTGTCACACTTCGTGTTCGATAACTTACGATCAAGGCCGTTATTTACCGGTTTGCTCCAACGCTAATCTTTATTGCTACAAAAATTATTCTTTGAATTAAATTACAGATATAAAGAACCATGCTCCAAAAACGACTTGTTTTTGTTCAATTTCATAGTTCGATTCAATTCGACTAATTTAAATTCAATTTCATCCATTAATCGAAAATATTGTTTCAGTGGTTGTTTAATGTCATTAATTTTGTTTGTATAGATTTCTAATGTTTCCATTCCTTACTTTTTGAAGTCAAAGCAGCTGTTGTTGCTTTGGATGTTTCTTGAGTAGTTAGAGTTTGTTCTGAAAAGATTAAGATTGTCGTGAGGGGAACACATCTTGATGCGTTTAGTTTGTATCAACGAAGACCAAGGTAGGCAAAAAATCCCCGCAAGGAAATTCTACCATCGGCGAATCCATTTCCAACCGCAACGCACCAGGCCTTGCACGTCTTATACAATTGTCATGGTTTGACGATATGAAACAATGCAGTAGGAAAAACAAGAAAAAAATTGCAAAGGAACATATACTTTAACAATATTTTACACTTAACTTTAAATATTCGCTTACAAAACAAATTGCGACAAAATTTATTAATTAATCATTAGATTGGGTTATGTTAAGTCTAATGTTAGGTAGATATTTTGTTTGCTTAGATAACACTGGTCAACAGCAAATTTTATCAGAGATTATATGTCCATAAACATATTTGTGATGCTGATTTACTTTTTTTTTTACTTTTTTTCTGGCACAACACGTTTTTGAAATATTTACATGTTTTATATTTAAAGCTTGATTTATGGTAACAAAGGGCAATCTATGGCTTTCTATTACCTTGACCAGGGACTCCAGACATTTCCTGAGAGTGGGGCGGGGGGTAATTAAAGCAGGGGCGGAACGATGTTTTGACATCTACAGGAGGCTTATTGGATTATCGCATCACATCTACTTCTGGGAGGTCTCCCCTCAGGCCTCCCTTCGCAATACTGAAAGCTTCAATTTCTTATACAGCGGCTTAGGCGGCATGTTGTGCGCCAAAGGCGCAAAATTTTTGCCTTTCAGAACAATTTAAAATCAAAAAATTATTTTCAAGAATCTAAAATCGCGAGCAAAAGCTTTTTAACATTTGCCAAGCGTCAAGGTCAAAGCTTTCTATAACTTAATTTACAATTACATAAATAAGCATGCGGCTGTGTCTGTGGCAGGACACTTAAAGGCATGCCTGAAGGTGGACACGAAGATTGGCTTCCTTGCCTTCCCGTCCATTTAATCTAAATCTTCAACCACCGGGTGAAAGCCTGGATACGACAAACAAACAAAAGCTGTGCCATAACATCCACAGTGAAAGGAAAAGTTTCAGCATCTGGAGTCTAGGCCTACATTACATTCAATTCTGAAAAAAATAAAATAAAAGCTAAAATGCATTAACTTTTACAACAACTGAAAATATAAAAACATTGAAACAGCGCAACTGTAGTGGGTTTCGTTCGTGCGTGGTAAAAGCGAAATTAAACAGTTTGTATCAGTGAAAAACTATAACATCACACATAGCGCTTTGTGATGCGTATATTTTTGACAGGATACGTAGTTCGGCGTTGTCTTGCTAGTCGAACTTTCCAAGCAAAAACCTCAAAAGTTGTGCAACAAAATAAAAACATGAAAATAAAATTTAGAAGAAAAAAAATATTAAAAATACAATTTTTATCTGTACATTAGTGGGGGGAGGGGGTAATTTTGCATTAGTTACTCCCCACTCCAACTGATGGGGGGTAATCACTTCCGCGGCCTCCCTCTAACGGAGCCCATGACCTTGACAATGGTATAATATAAAAGCATCAGCTCCTCTGTCGCATTTTTTGCATTTAAAGAAATCTTATGAAAGTATTAAAATCCTTCTCAATGTAATTCAGCAAAGTGAATATCTATGAAGCATGTGTGGAGATTTTAAGGTCATCGGCATTTTAATTGAAATGCAAGAAGTGCTCACCAAACACTGCTTGGTTTCTCTGTATGAAATAGTGGTGCTACTGCAGAACACTTTGTCAGAAGAGATTGGCCAGCAAGAGACTCATATATTCCAGGAAATACAAATATCAAAAGTGCCCCTTTAGTTGATTCTAACAATGTATTATTGCCACCACTTCATATGTAATTGGGCAAAATGAAGAATTTGTTAAACTGCTAGGGGAGACCAATTCCAATTGATTCGCTTTTCTCTGCAACAAGTTTTCGAAAATAAACGAAGTAAAATGAAAAAAAGCATCTTTGTTGGCCCACAAATTCGAGAAGTTTTGAAAGATCCAGGTTTTGAGAAAGCGCTAATTGCACTCGAACTGCGTGCTTGGAAAGCATTTGAGTGGCTGTGTGCAGACTTTTTGGGCAATAGAATGTCACTTTTGTTTAAGGAGTAAGTTGAAAACTTGCTTGAAGGTTACAAAGAAATGAGCGGTGTGATGTTTTTTAAAGATACATTTTCTTCACTCACATTTAGATTTTTTTCCTGCTAACCTTGGTGCAGTCAGTGATGAGCAATGTAAACGATTTCATCGGGATATACAAGCAACAATGGGGCGAAGCTACCAAGGTTTTTGGAACGAAAGAATGATGAGTGAATTGCTGGATGCTGTATCGTGATGACCCGAGCCATTCTTACAAACAAAAATTTTACTTTAACCATTTTGGGGTGTTTATAGTAACGTTATTAATAAAGAAACCATACATGCAATTCTATGTGCGGATAGGGACTCAAAGTGCTCAAAAGATTTCTTTAAAATAATCAGTATACTTGTTGCGTAAGCGTATTCAATATATGTAAATTTCTGCCTTAAGATAAACGAATTGTATGCAATTGGCAATTGTTTATTTCTAATACTTTTTTAAATCAGAACTGCAGTTTTTTGTTTCAAAACAATGCCTGCACGAAAGTATAGTGAAGCAATGAAATGATAATTTTTAAGATATTTTGCAAAAATTAATATGAAACAAAGTTTGGGTTAATTCATAAATATTACTACTGTAAATACGCAAAATATAAAAATGCAAATATTTTGAAACCTGATGTGTTAGAGAAAAACGAGCGCAAATTAGGAAATTAGCGCAAAAAAGTCACATAGAAAAGTTTACTTGTATCTCTGATTAAAAAATTAGTAAAAATTTGCTGACCAGTTAAATTATCATGGAATGTAATCAGTTACTTGCTATGGGCTGAGCAGTTGTAGGCTGAGCAGTTGTAGTTGATTTACATTTTTCTTCTGCTGAAAGAAGTTGAACTGCAATAATTAATAATTGGTAATTAAAAGACCTAAATTAAGTAGCTGAAGATACCGTCTCAATGATTCAGATATCTGGTTTTGAGTATGTTGTAAGATCAATGCTTTTATCTTGTCATTTTGAAATCTTAGCTAAAAGTCGAATTTTGGCCTCTTTACACTCAACATTGACCTTTGACCTCGAGGTCAAGTTACTTGCTCTATCAATTGGTCGATTCAATGTTTTTGGCTTATGAGTCTTTGTTTATTACTTATACTTTAGCTTACGAGTTATCCTTCAAATACGATGTTTTCTATTTGTATGTCTATTTCACCTGTATAAACCCACACTTAACAACCAAAAGTGCAATTAAAGAGCACATCGCCTCTTGTGTAATATGAATTGACAATGTCTTGATCGACTGATTTAAATCATCTCTCGAGGCAAATCTGAATTTCAGACTAAGATCATGGAAGCCTTAAGAATCAAACGCAATAATCCATCTCGATCTCGACAAGCAGTTATTCGCCTGTGGCTCATCGTTTCTTTTATGTGTGTTCTAATTATTTGTCACATGTCTGTAGTTTACACCTCATGTGATCTGTTTCTCACCGTATAATTTACTCGTAATCATTTTTGTATTACTTATTCAGTCTGTGCTTTTCAGTCCGGAGTGTCGTTCTGTTTGTCTGTATATATATTTGACAGCTACAGAAAAGGTTAATTTCCCAGACAGCAAAATCTGTCATGTTTACATTGATTTAACGTCTGCAGACGTTATAAAATGATGGATTTTGTTGTCTGGGTTGTCAAACTGGGGTCAGAATAAGTTCAATGGGTATTTAAGTTGCAGTCAGCCAAGATAAAAGCTAAATCTGAATTCTACTTTGATGTGCATTTTTGTTTACTGCCCAAAATGTTACCAAGTAGGTTTGTAACTAACAAAATGTTTTATTTTTTTGTAGCAATTTGTACTTGTCTATTCTCTATGCTACAGCGTTCTTCAAGTACTTGTGGTTTCAAACATTTTTTTTTTGTGACTTGAAATGAATGTGCATTGTGCAAACCATGGTGCAAACATTCACAGTTTGTCATCCTTGCCTATCTATAGTCTGTATGATTAATACTGTAATAAAAATTTGTCATGTTTCTTGAGATGTTTTCTTCCTCGAGCTTTTTTTCCTCGGGTTTTATTCCTTTTTTTGTATTAGTGTAATCCTCTACATCACTCTGCCAGTAACGTCTTTTTTTTGCTCTTCTGTTTCAAGAGCTACTACAACACACTTTTCCATTGTTTTTGGTCTTTTTTGAATTTGTGTTTCAACTTTCAATTATTTCATTGTTTTTCTGACATAATCTTTATCAACCTTTATCTTCATGCTTCCTCAGACTGGTTTGTTCAATATCATCTGCCATAAACTTTAATCCTTTTATCCTTAAACACAAACAACGATTTGAATTTCTCGTGTAAATGACATGCTGATATGCTTAGCCGGATGGTCGTGGACGTTAGAGCTGTTTCAGTTAGGACAAGTGCTCTCACTGATCCTGCTTAGTGATGTAATTTACGATACCTCACGAATTTGGCTACGAAGAAAATATATTACAGTAAGCTATCTTTGGTTCGAAAAAAAAACTGAAACTTTGACTACGGTACATATTTGTATGAAGCAGTCAACGCCTGGTTTCAGCAAATAGGCAAAGAACAAAACCGCTTGAGTAAAACCGTGTCAACAGCACATTCTGAAAATTAGTAACTAAAATGTAGGGGAGCGTAGCTTATTTATTTTTTAAAGAAGGCTAATTCTTAACTGTAGTATATTTTCAATGATAAAACCTTATACAAGTAGTTAGCAGCATGAGGAATACTGTATTTTATTTCTCAAGCCTACAAACACACCAGCTATACTCCGAAGTTGTTCCAGAGTTTCTTTTCCTTCCGGGCTATCTTTTGAAATTGTTCCTTCAGTGATACCAGCCACGTTAGAAAAAAGTTCCCCCAAATTTGGTGCAGGTAAGATGAAAGTTGTCAATACCAACGTGTAAGTCAATACCAATATATTTGCCATTTTCCAAGACACAATAACAAAAAGATCTGAAATTTCCCAAATCGAAACAATTGATAAAACCTAACACATTTTATTAAGTTATCTCAAAATGAATGCCAACGGCCAACGCGTGCATGAAAAATATATTTTGCTTAGTAAACGTAACCTAATAATTTGTTATAATAACAATAACATTCTTAGACCTTTGCTGTGAATAATGTACCTTGCCTTGAAGCCGAGTTGAGGTTCAAGCGGAATTTCGCAAAATTATGATTCCAAACGTTTTAATGCAAAGAAAAAACACTTTCATTTAGTTTCTGTAAACAATGATTAGCCTACTTTTTGGTAACAAAAAAAATTAAAGCTAGTTGTTGCCAATAATTGAATACTAGGTGCTGGCATCACCTAAAATTACAGCTACCTCATTTTGCAACAGACAAGCAACTGACTGGCCTTGGAGTTGGGTACAAAGTTCTCTTGGTTGGTCTTAATTTTTGTTGGATATTCCGGCAGAATCTTTCACTTTACTAAACAATTGGTCGCCTTTGTTCTGTTACAACCAGGTTGCTCACAGGTATAAACAAGTCAATGCGGTTTAAGCTCCTGTTCAGATTGGTCTGACATTGCTAGGGCAAAACCAACGCTTGAGTGATGAGGTAAATGTGGAACTTTTATTAAGGCAGAGCACTTTGCACAAAACTGTTGATGAAAGCAAAGTTAATAGACTGGCACACTACGTTGTGGGACTCAAAACTTTTGTCAGATTTATAACGGAGGGCTTTGTACGTTCTTTCTCTAACTATGGAAGAACTACATTCAGTCTACCATTAAAACAGTAAACCATAATAACACAAGAATGTAAAGTAACCACGAAATAGAAATCATGATAAACCTAATGCGTAGGCGACACTTCTACACCACGGAAGTTGGCTTTTACTTATGTGTGGGAGACTAACTATACTTTAATTTTATGAGATGTACAGATATTAAAAGAAACATCCCACGTAAAAACATACACCAATTAAATTAAAGCAGAGATATACACGTAAAGGTAAAGGTGATCCCATACATGATTCAAGTGTCGGGTATGAGAAGATAAGATTTTCATTGTACTCAGAACTACTAAGGAGAATTACTAAGACACTGAGGAGAGTAGGGTGGCCAGTTCTTTTATCTCGGTCGCCTTTCCATCAGCAATTATGCCCTACCCAATTTATTACACCCTAAGTAGAGGTGAGCGGTGTTTTCAACAACCAGCTTGAGCCGGGAGTCGAACCAGGTTTGCATAATTGGAAAGCCAACGCTTTATCTGTTACGCCATCCCACCGCAAATATATACAATAGATAGATCTAAATAAAAATATATTTATTGATCAGTTAACTTCCAAAAGTAAGCTAGGCCATGGCTACCTAAAAATACGGCCTGATTTGTCACATTTTGCAGAAATTTCCAGATTTTGCTAACTTTGGGCGAATGTTGAAATACATTTTTCTAAAAATTATATTTTTACGCTTTCTTTACTATTTTCCCCAGATGACACAATAGATTTTAACATCCTCAGATGTTGAAAAACAAAGAAAATTTGATGTCGAAGATTTTAGTCAGACTGTTAATTTTTCAATAACAGTCTAATTCAGCATTTCTCAACTTAATTTTTCTCATTTGCTACTGCTTCCCCAAGGCAACAAAAAGCTTTTATATCATTAGGAGTCAGCAAAAAGCAAAAAAATCTCAGAAAATGTCACTCAAACACTAGCAGTAGCTGCAATCAAAATCTGCAAAATGTGACAAATCAGGCCACATCTCCAGGTGGCCAACCATGGCTATAGGCCTATGTCTACTTGTTTCATATATCAAGCATTGTTGTGTACTATGCTCGGCCGTTTTAGTACCATTATAAGCACCATAGCCTCCCACTATGCTGCACTTTATTAATGCTTTGCAGTCTATTTATTATTTGTCTGTGCTGCCCCACAAAAATTGTTTTCTCTTTGCTACTTTTAAGCTTTGTGAGCCAACTATGAGTAAATGGCGTGCAGCACAAATTTTACTTGCGTGGCATTCAACTTAACTTCTGGGTAGAGCGAACTGTACAAATTGCTGTGTTGCTAATGGTTTCATTAATTATATCTTAAATTAAATTATATCTTAAATATATCTATTACGTTCGAAAGGATCAACGTTCTACACTGTTCTAAAGCACACTTCGCTATTTTGCAGTTGATTAGTGTTGGTTACATTATTGATTTGGGCGAGACGATACAGCTCTAGTTGTTTAAATTATTAACCTACTTGGTTTACTGCACTGCTAGATTTCATAAGAGCAATAACCATCTTTCCTGTTTTACGGTGTAACTTTGAACCTTTATTTCTGGACTGACAAAGCCTTGATAGGTTAATCCTGGTAGTTTCGTATGCTTGTAGAGACTTTTGACGCAGGGCCAGTTACCGAGATTGACAGAGCGAAGTTTCCATAGTTGTTGAAGTCAGGGTACGGGATGGAATGGAAGACGTTTTTTCCATCTTCCATCCTGAGATTTTCTTCCATGCCACAAATAAACCTAAAAACCATAGGCTAAATGTAAGCTAAAAATTTAACAGCAGTATTTTCTTAAGGATTACGTACCCTTGGTGTTAGAACTAGAAGCGTAGATTGATTCAATAAAATAATACAGAAAGAAACAACACGTAGCAAAGTTAAAGAAACTGTAGTAGCCTAGTAGTAGTTTACTTTGGAGAAGATAAAAAAGTAACGAAAATACTTGAGAAGCAACACTACTTTTGTTCAGGTTGCAAATACTTTCAAACGTTTACTTTTGAGACATTTTTGTTTTGTTTCCTTCTGTTTTCTATCAACTTTTGCTTTGTAGTTGTTCGTTTCGAAATATACAAAAATCTATTTCGTTTAGCTGCCTTCTCGAAACAAAACCCACGAGAATCTCCAAACATAGAACACAAGTGTCGTATAATGGAATGCTGTCAAACGTCAAGAAGTTTCCTCCTCTTGGGAGAAGTGTGAATCGATTATTGCTTTCTGATTGGTCAATTCTACCTAACGACAGTAGGTTTGACAAATACGCGTCAGGCAACAGTCCCGTTGATGTAATACGAACCGAAAATCGAATTATTTCAGCAAGCAACGTCATATTTTGCATGTCTTGATAAAGCGTTAGAAAGTTAATGATGGAATGATGGAAGATTGTCTTCCATCCCATCATCAAGATCTTCCATTCCTTTCCATCCTTGACATTTTCCATCTTCCATCCCAAAGTTCGTATTCCATTCCATTCCATCTTCCATTCTATTTTCCATTCCATCTTCCATCCCATCCCATCACATCACATGACATCCCATCCCATCCCATCCCATCCAACCATCCATCCATCCATCCCATCCCATCCCATTCCTTGGTTGAAGTGCTGTTGCCGGGGAATTATTCCATCCATTAAGTGCCGCTGAATGGAGAGCAGTCTTTGAAATGCGTTGCTCAAGCGAGTACCCTGAGAGTCGAACCAGCGCCGTTTGATCTTGAAGCTTCTTTGTTCAAGAAGTCAAGCGCTATTCAACTGAGCTATAGGGGCGGACGATGCCTAAATGTTCTGCCTAAACTTCATATCTGTCCTCTCCTGATATTGAAATAATGTTCTATATTTCAAAATATTAGTTTACGTCATGCTTAGTCTAGAGAGAAACTACAAAGAAAATTTTAAGGGAGAACAGCTACTGTTGAGAGGCAAGATTTTAATACTGTATTTGATTTTTTGTTTGTTTTATTATCTTTATCCTGCATTTGCGGGAAAGCGGACTTGAGCGCTATGCATCGGTGTATACGCCTTCCGACGTACACCTGACCCACGCTGCAGCCGACTGCAATGTCTGTTTCCGGTTTACTCTACTTATGACTTAAGTTTGGTAGCCTACTACCCATTACTCGAAATCGATCACTGGGTAGAGGCAATTATCGTAAAGTTTCTTGCCCAGAGAAACAACAGCAAGTGCGGGTGGCTGGAGTCGAACATGCAAGCTCTCGACTGCGAGCCCAACACGCTAATCACTCGGCCACTGCTGCCACTTTAAAATAAAGAGTTTGTTTATAAATATATTTTCTGAATGCAGTCAAATATTTATGAAAAATAATTCAACATCTAATACACACTTACACAGTCATTAAAATTTTGTAATAGCATTATTTAATCCAATTTTTTGGGGGGCGAGATACAATTTCACGGGGACGATTGCTTCTCCAACCTCATTGTGGTTACGTTTCTGAACGAAACCTAAGGCATCAAGAGTTGTGTCCTCCACGATGAACGCTCTTAATAACGCACCATGGCCGACAAATCGAGCAATTGTATATCAATTTTTTTTATTGTTTTGTTATTTTGTACTGTAATATATTTTTATTTCAGATACGCTACCAAGTTTTGAAAGTTTTTTCACGTTTTCTTCAGTTTTTAAATTTCTCAAGGCCTTGTGACTGTGCCATATCCTTATATTTAGTAATAATTTCGGTTTCGAGAACGTTTTAACGCTTGCGTTTTGCAATGGCGTACATTCCAAGTGTTCACTAAACACTCGTTAAAATCAAAGCAACTTTTTATATTTTGATGATCCAGGTCGTTACTTGGAATTTCAAAGATCATTATGAATTTGTTTTTTACGTTTGACTAACCTCAAGCGTTTATTTCAAGAATTTACAGTGGAGTTTCTTTGTTTTTTTTTACTCTTTAATATTTTAATTTTTTTTCTGTTAGCCTACTATGGATTATGGACTACTAAGGAAACTGAACTGGTGTTTCCTAAACATGAAATTAATGAACAAGCCCATGTTAATTCAGGTAATACCTCCCTTTCAATTGTCTTGACCACTGACCAGTAAGGCGATTCGAAAATCAAATTTCAAGATTTAACCTATCGCTCATGGATTGTAGCAATATGTAGAGCATTCCTGTAAAATATTTTGTAATAAAACGCTCTAACTTTAAACATTGAAGCGTTTAAAGATTAGGTACGGTATTTACAACTTTTGATAAGGCGATTCACCAAACTAGATTGCGTAACGCCTGAATCACGTGATCCAAATAGCGCTGTGTGATTGCGCAGTTCCATGGAAACGTGGTCTGTGACGACACACGACACAAATATTAGAGTTTCTGCAGGTGATTGCTTGGATGTAGCCTAATTTCTGCTCGGTGCTAAAACATTACTGGTATGAATCACGATGACAAATTGTATAAAATGTAGAGTTTGTTACAGATTAATGAAGTACAAGGCCTAGGAATTTCAATATTTGAAAATCAGTGTTAGAAAAAGTTCTGTGTTCTATTGAGTTCTAGTCTACTTCACAGTTTGTATGTACCGTAGTCATAAAATCACAAAACTATAACGGTACCATACTCTTCAACTATCTTTTCAGTTAATAACGCTAAAATAATTGTAGACTGTTGTATCAGTAAGATAATGCCTAAAACTTGTACGAAGACTGTTAGAAGCGCTGAAAGCTCTGTCATTGGACCCTCGAAAGAACTCCCGACTGCAGATCTACCAACGCTACGAGTTGTCCTCGCATTCTGTGGTTTGTTGAAGGTAATATTGAAATTAAACAATTTAGTTCTGGTTTTATCTTTTAGTTCTGGTTTTATCTTTAAGTTCTGGTTTATCTTTTAGAAGTAACATAAATTGTGTACGTCATATACCACAAACAGATTCCTCCTTATTACAATAATTAATAAACCACATTTTTTCCAGGCCATCAAATGCGATTACCACTTCCAACAGTCGCAAGGGAAGTAATGCGATGGGGTACAAGTTAAAGAGAAGCTGCTGCTTTGGTAAATGCTACACTTATTGATGTCGGATTTATTTCACCAGACTACCCTTCAATGATAGTAGACCAAAGCAAGATCCGTAGAGAAGTGGAAAAGGTTTGCAAGAGAGAAACAGAAGTAGGAAAAAGGTGAGAGGAAAAGTTACAGGGTATCTTCTTCGATGGGAAGGAGATTAAAACTGTTCCGGTAGAAAAAGAGGATGGGGTTTTTAGGCAAAACCGAATAAAGCAAGAGCACATAATTTTAGTTGGAGAACCGGGAGGCCAATACATTGGACATGTCACACCTTTTGGGAAAGCTGCAGAGCCCACAGCTGTTGAAATAACAAAACTTTTTAAAGGAGGAATACCTCATCGACAACTGGTTGGTTGTAGGAGCAGACTCCACTGCTGTTAATACTGGGAAAAAATAATAGAATAATTGCCAGGTGTGAACGACACATTGGCCACCGTCTCCAATGGAATATATCCATGTTGCATACCAATGAGCTCCCATTGCGACATTAATTCCAAAATCTTGATAGAGCAACTTCTGGAAGTGCTTCCTTCAAAGGGCCGAACGGAAAAATTCTGCCGCATGTTGAAGACCTTGAATGGGATGCAAAATTTCAGCCAATTGAAGGCCCAAAATTGCAAGTACCACCTGAGATTATCTCTGATCTTTTCACAGATCAAAGATATCTTCTTCTTTCTGTAACATCAATTCAAGGTGGAAACATTTTAGACAGCTTGAAGCATTTGAAACCCGGTCCAATTTCTCATTCACGATGTCTTACACTCGCATGTCGGTTATGTCGTCTTTACATGTCAAAGCATGCTCTACAGGGGACGATTGTTGATGCTCTCCAGAAGTTGGTAGCATTTATTGCCACTAATTATGCTCCACTGTGGTTTGACATAAAAAGCAAGCCATACATTCACCATGCCCCATTTCATGTTCTTCGTGAGGTCCAGCTGCTACATCTTCTTCCTGCGGATAATCGGAAAGTTGTCGCTCCTTATATAAAGTCGTGGCATGCTCACAGTGAGAGCCTCCTTCCAGCAATGGTAAGCAATGACGACCCTGCTGTTCCATCTTTTGCTGTGGGAATTTTGGAAGACATTCGTAAGTGCAACAACACTGGTGATGCTTCCATCCGCACATTCATACCTCCAAAATTAAATTGGAATGCCGACTCACTGTGCTCGTTAATTATTTAGGAGGATATCACACCTACAGAGTCCGTATTAACTTCTCACTTGACCTTGGACGAATTAAGGAATACGAAGTTCGAATGCGCTCATTTCCTTTGTCATACTCAGGCTGTGGAGCGCCTTATCCGGGAAGTGACCAACGCCTGCGGAAGTGTGGCTGGCTACCAACGACGGGATGGCTATATTCGAACTAGACTAGCTTCAAGGAGAGTCACTCCAAAAGCAAATACAAAATCCGACTTTGTTGCAATGACCACGATTTAGTATTTGCTAGTGAGCACGGTTATATCGTTCTGATTGCTTTTTCTGTTGATGTGGTTCAATATTGTAATTTTCTTGGCACATATTTTATAGGTAAACGTTAAAGTCGTACATTTCGAAGTGATTTTTAATTTGTAGTTGTTACTACGTCCATATGCATAAGGTTGTTGTATGTTAGTGTTTACTGCAGTCCTACAGCAAAGCAGATGTTTGACGATTTAAGACGATCGAGATTATACTCTTGATATAGAGTTGAATAAGCCACATTTGTTGCTGACTGAACAACAGCAGGGTTGCCAGAGTGATCGTGAAGGATCGCGCAGAAGATGTTGAACCTGCTTTTGAAGAAAAAGTAACCATTACACTGGTTCTTATTGCAATTTAGCTCATTAGGGTAGCCAAATTTTTCTGTTTTTAGAATTTTGCACAGTTAAATTTTTAGAACAATTAGTTTCTGGCAACTCTGTCCTTGTTACAAACGCCTGATCATAAAATCGCCTCAATGTTTAAAGTTATGCAAAATACAAAAAAATTTGCTTTGAATTAGTGTTAGGAAAGGTTAAAGGTTGCTTGATTGATAGGTTAAATTTTGATTCTTCATAATTTTTGAAATTTCGAATCGCCTTACTGACCAGTGTATTGTCATGCAAGTCTGACAGCTTTAATGCTGTTAAACATATTTTAATCCAGTGTTTCTCAATCCGAGTCTGCGGTCTTAAATGAGTCTACCAAAGACCACCGTCATTCTGGCAGAATAATTTTTCCGCTTTCCGCCTAAAAAAGTTATCCGTGAATAAGTGCGAGGCACAAAATGCGACATGACATAAGTTCGAAAAATCTTAAATAAAACTCTAATCCACAACATGTGTGTTATAGTCGTCATTTTATTTACGTTGAATATATGTAACTCGTGACCAGCGTCACTACATAATCACAGTTCAGCGTTTTCTGGTACAGACGTTGGAATTGATTACCACCGCACTGCGCGTGTAATCAATTGAGCGTTCTGTACCACGTTCCTTAGTTGATTGTTTTTTCTTTCTTGATATATATTGAGTTGTTTTTGTGCACATAAGTCAGTAAGTAACAAGAGGTAAATGGTTTTCTCACTTGGTTGGCTATCGCTACAATTATTATTGTTTATATTATATTAAACGTCTGGAAATACAACAATGTGCCACTTAAATTTTATATGCATTAGATTCAGTATTAAATTACCTTTCCACGGATGTGCACCAATAGGATGGCATTTGGAAGGAACTCTCAGCAGAACGCTTCAAAAATAATAAGATTTTTGCAGAATCGACACCTCTTCAAACATCTTCGAATAAAACTATAATCCGCAATACGTGCCACTTAAATTTTACATGCATCGGATTTAGATGTTTGAAGAGGTGTTATCGTTTCTGCAAAAATCTTATTAATTTAATGTTTATCGTAAATATATCCTCCAGCATCTTTGAAGCGTTCTGCTGGGAGTTCCTTCCAAATGCTATCCTATTGGTGCACATCCCTGGAAAGGTAATTTAATACTGAATCCGATGCATGTAAAATTTAAGTGGCACGTATTGCGGATTATAGTTTTATTCGAAGATGTTTGAAGAGGTGTCATTTCTGCAAAAATCTTATTATTTTAATGTTTATCGTAAATATATCCTCCAGCATCTTTGAAGCGTTCTGCTGGGAGTTCCTTCCAAATGCCATCCTATTGGTGCACATCCGTGGAAAGGTAATTTAATACTGAATCTAATGCATATAAAATTTAAGTGGCACGTATTGGGGATTAGAGTTTTATTTAAGATTTTTCGAACTTATGTCATGTCGCATTTTGTGCCTCGCACTTATTCACGGATAACTTTTTCAGGCGGAAAGCGGAAAAATTTTTCTGCCAGAATGACGGTGGTTACCAAAGGTCTTAAGTGAGCCCACAAACATGTCAACTTTAGCAAATAAAATTTTTCAATCACTTTCTGCACTTTTGCGTAATATTTCTTTAGCTGGTGTTATAATTTCCAAAGCGTAACTTTACAAGCCTTTCAACCAAACGTGAATTCAATGACATCAATTATTATATAATTATTTTCTAAAAGCCGAAATTTTGAAATCTAGGGCGCTTGGCCAAGACAAAAGAAGGCTTTTGTTGCTTGCTTTCAGAGTTAATATCGCAAATAAGAACTTGCTAGGTAGGCTACAGACAATTTTGGCAACCTAATCTTTATTAAATGCGATTGTAGGCCTACTGTCTTTGATAAAATCAAACTATAAAAATCATTGCTACACCAATTATTCATCGTGTATTTAATTACGTTTGGAAGTAAGTCCAAAGTGTTTGAAATTTCAGAATTAAAAATTTTGATGGAGTAATTGTAATGTAATTGAACTTAATTAAAGTAACTTGCGTTCCTCTGGTTACTATAGGTTACTAGGCTACTAGGTCTATTTTTTCTTTTCTATTTTTCTCTCACCTCCTGGTACCTCTCATAACGGTGATCAAGAATTCAACATTGCTTTATAATCAGGAAGTTTTTTTTATGTGTAACAATGTCTTGAGCGCTATTGCGATAATTAATAAGGGAAATTCTATTGCACACGTCTGCCGGGATGCTGATTATCGTGGCAGTTGCTTTAAAGGACATGTCTGGATTTGTTCCAGCGCCCCATCGCCCGGATGTAAAGCTGGCTATATCTTTGGGGTTGTACAATGGGGCATAGTTGTTATTTGATGACCAGTTAGCCAGACATGCACCAGCTGGGATGGTGGTGCGGTAGCCCCAGCCGACGTGCAGACAATTAAAATCACCCGTGTAAATGCAGGAGTGAGGGGTACATTGAGATGGCTATTGGAGACAATGGCTTGAAGGTGGCTTGAAGGTGTTGACGATTTTGTAGCCGTTGAAGTCTGCGCTTAGCCATTCGATCTCTTAGTCTGAAGGGGTTTGTATGACCAGACTCCAGTTCAGCTTCTCGTGAAAAACTGTAGCTAGGCCGTGTGTCCTTCTAGGGATTGATCTACTTAGTGAGTAATTTGGAATCAGTAGCATGTTTGCACTGTAGCAGTGGATCTCCTGAAGAATAATGATGAGGGCCTTTTGTTATTGAGCTATTCATTATACAAGTCGATTTTTCCAGTCATAAGACTTCCAATGTTAAGCTGTAGGATGTTGGGGTATCTGGCTTCTTTCTTCACCGTTACCAGTTTGTGCAGATTGGTACTACAATTTCTAAATATGAAGAAATCAAATGTGGTGTACCCCCAACGCTCAGTTCTTGGTCCATTGTTGTTCATTATTTACATTAATGACCTTAATCACGCTTCAGAATTTGAGACTCGTTTGTTTGCTGATGGCACACTAGTATGCAGGATAAAAGCCCTACTAGATTGCAAAAAAAAAGTGAATTCTAACCTAATGCTACTGATTCAACCTAATGATGATGATGGCGTATGAGCGATCTTTCCAGGCTAGATTGGAGGGCAGGAAATCTTCAGCCACTCAGCAGTCTCGTCGTACAGGACCCTCAGACCATGCGCATCGTGTGGAGGCCGGTGGGTTAGGCAGTGGTGGATGACATGGTCTGCGGTCTGTTCCGTGGCACCACACTCGCATTTTGATGAAGGAGCCAGGCCCCACATGTGCATGTCCAAACGAAAGCGGCCAACGCCAGTTTGCAGGCGGTTAAGCCTGACCCACGCAAGCCTTGCGAGAGACATCCCTGGTGGATGGGGATCGGCGTCGGGTATGAAGCCACGGAGCGTGGAGGTGTGATTTTGCCACTCCGAGTTCCACATGTGGTTCGTCCAGTGTGCTGCACTCAACCCAAGTTCTTCTGCGTTCTTAAGTAGTTGTTGTGCGGCAGGCACAAAGGGGCGTCTTGATTTCAGCCGCTGCTTTATAGGTGGTGGTCGCTTGAATGTTGCATGGAGGAGATGGTCGGGGTCCAAAGCGCGGCGAGCGAGAGAAATCGTGGCTCCTTTACGGCGTAGCTCAGCGGTTTAGATGCCTGCTAGGATGGGTAGGCAGTCCGTTGGAGTGGGACGCAGGCATCCAGTCACAGTACGCAGTGCGACGTTGATGGCGGTATCAATCTGGTGGGTGTGAGAACTACGACACCAGACCGGCGCGCAGTACTCAGCGGTAGAATGAACAAGGGCTAGGGTAGCTGTACGAAGAGTTTTAGCACCAGCTCCCAAGCCGGAACCCGCCAATCGCCTCAAAAGTGCGACGCGTGTTGATAGTTCTTTGCGCAGTGACTTCAAGTGCCGGCGGTACGTGAGTGACCTGTCCAGGGTTATGCCGAGGTATGTAGGTTCGTCACAGTAGGGCAGGCGTTCCCCGTCAATGTTGATGTTTATCTCACGCTGTGCCTCCCGGTTGTTCAGGTGAAAGGCGCCGACACTGTCTTTGACTTGCTGAGCTGTAGCTTCCATTTCTGGAGGTATGCTGATAGTGTTTGCATGTCTTGGCTGAGGTTCCTCTCCACTGACTGCCAGTTTCCTGCTGAGTGCAGGAGTGCCAGGTCGTCTGCGTAAGCATATTTCCTGGAGATGGTTGGTGGGAAAGTCGTAGGTGTATATGTTGAACAGGAGAGGAGCCAAGACTGAGCCCTGTGGGACGCCGTTTTTAAGTCGGCGTAGTCTGCTTCGACGACCGCTACCGGTTGTGAGGGTAAAACTGCGTTTTCGCACAAGTTCCATCATCATATGGACCATGTGTTTGTCAGGGGAGCAGACGGAGTAACTTGCAGGTAAGGCCGCTATGCCATACGGTATCATAGGCAGCCGTGAGATCAACAAACACGGCGTTAGCCTTCTTCTTAGCCGAGAAGCTGTCCTCGATGTCTTGGATCATAAGTGTGACCTGATCTACGGTTGATCGTCCGTGTCGGAAACTAGCTTGTTCACGGGGGAGCTAAGGATCTATTATTGGTTCGACACGGGCGTAGGTGAGTCTCTCAAGGATCTTGAAGGGGATGCAGAACAGTGAGATTGGACGATAGCTCTTCGGGTCCCCTGGGGGCTTCTTCGGCTTAGGAACTGCAACCACAAGGGCTCTTCTCCAGATTCTGGGAATTCTCAGGTGGCGCAAAAAGCAGGAAAGGAAGTCTTTCAACCAGGACTTTAAGGAGGCAGCAGCATGGAGTATCAACTCCGGGCATAGGTGGTCAGGGCCCGGGGCTTTACCTGGCTTTATGTGCTGGAGGGCGGCAGAAAATTCTTCCGGGGTGAACTCACCCGAGATGTTGTCCCCGTCTGGCGTTGTTACCCTCCAGAGGTCCGTCATTTCTTGCAAGACGGATCTATCTGATTCACGGTCTCTCGATTTGTATTTCCCGTTCTCCACAAGTTGTGAGGCGATGGAATTTGCTGAAACGGGACATTGTTGACGAGAGGCACGTGATCTGCCAGTTAGGTTGTTCAGTGTACTCCATGCTATGCGGCTGGAGTGCGTGAAGTCGATTGATTCAAGGGCTTCTGTCCAGCGTTCCTTCCTCTTTGAGTCCAGCCTTGCCAGCAGAGCTGTGGCTGAGCTGTTGGTGTCGTTGCCCTGAAGGGCGTTGAGGAAGTCGGAGTAGAGGCTTTCGCACTCCTTATCCCAGCACGGTATGTAGGTCTTTCGTCGGCCGCGGGAAATGGATTGTTTTACCGCTGATGTTATTGCATCACAAAAGTCCTGGTAGGCTTCTTCCACGTTGTTGGTGTGATGGGATGGGAGATACTTTGTGGTTTCATTGGTGAGGAGGCTATAGTACTCCCAGTTAGCCATTCTGAAGTTCCATCGCTTAACCCTTTGAGGACCGCTGGGACATATGTGTCCCATGCACTTAAGCGATCACCCTGCAGTTAACTTTAAAAAAATTGCCACTGCTGATACCCTAACATAGTATTAGATGTTTATCTTTCAAAATAAATATAAAAATTGGAAACTCTGAATCATTTTTCTTATTTTAGTTTGAAAACAGTGAAAAGTTGAGGTTACAAGTGCATTTTTTTAGTGACTAAATTGAGAAATTTTCATATCATTTAAAAAAAAAATTTTGGTTGCAATGTGGTCTGTAAGACCTCTTTGTTGTTGTATGCCAGTTAGAATTAGGATAAGAGCGAATATTATGGCATGAAAGGATATTTTGTTTGCATGGGACATATGTGTCCCATCGGTCCTCAAGGGTAATTTTTTATGTTTCTTTAGAGACTGTGTATTCGCTATATTCCAGGATTGAAACACAATTGTTAGGCTAACTGAAAGTTCTGCAGACTGTTGAAGATGATAATTTTTTGATTAAAAAACATTAACAGCTAAATTAGGCCTATTCACTATTTTAAGCTGCTAAACTGCAAATAACTAGCATGCATTATCAATGCAAAAAAATATCTCTTACATCCACAAGTTCAATTCTCTGCACACCTTTAATCAGTGCATTTGCCCAAATAGCCCACTAAAGTTTGTACAGTTACATGCTAAAAGTTCTGCCCTTGCACACACTATGTTTTGTCAAAAATAGGCTATCTGTATATTCCAGGGTAGTCTGTTATTATGCAGTTTACAAAGCTGTTCTTATGCTGTTGGCCAATAATGTGCTTATCTTTCATATGATTTAGCCTATTTCAAGTATATTTCAGCTTCATTCAGTACCGTTTCTATATTTTGCGATTTATTTCAGCAATTTATTATACATAATTGCATACACAACAGCTAACTGCTAAAATGCTCGTACAAAAATGTTTCATTTGGATGAAGAATCGATTAGTCAACTTCAGTATTGCGATTGTCTGTGGTGACTTGTAGACGTTAACAACGCATACGCTCTCGATAGTAGTAGCGACCCACTCTATGTCTGAGTCACTATCATCAGAAGAGGACACATGTGACCAATTTGCAGCACTGTGCACAAACGTCGCAACTCCATGGATTTTACTAAGAGTGTAGGAGGCAAGTTGGAAGCCCGTTATCTTCAGGCGCGAAACATCCACACAGTGAGTTTCTTGGAGCAGGATGGCAGTCGGTTGCAAGGGTTCAATCAGGTGTTCTAAAACTGTAGACTTGGCTCTTGAAAAGCCTTCCACATTGAGCTGCAGCAAGGTTATTCCTTCCCTTACGACATTCGTTGATGTCCGCCCTAATAAGGGCGCTTGATCGGGGTCGGAATTAATCGGAGACTGCAACTCCATTTGCATGTTGTTTGCTTCAGATAAGCTTTGCTTTCTCTTTGCTACTTGTCGGTTTGTTGTCATTAGTCGAATCCAGGGCTCACCACGTGGAGGTTGACAACTTGATCCTTTACCATACACTGCAAACCCAACTTACCTTGGAGTAAAACTTGACCGGCAGTTGACCTACAGACCCCACATCGAGTCACTCCGTGCCAAGGTTACCTCGCGAAATAACCTCTTGAGAAGCCTAGCAGGAACAGGATGGGGAGCCCGAGCATCAACCTTGCGTACAAGTGCACTAGCCTTGGTCTACAGCTCAGCCGAATATGCCTCAGCTGTGTGGAACCGCAGCAGACACACAAAAAAGATGGATGTATGCATTAACGACACCTTGCGCATCATCACTGGCTGTCTCCGCCCCACACCTACTGCTTATCTGCCAACTTTGGCTGGCATTGCTCCTGCTCATGTCCGTAGGGAAGAAGCCTCTTACAAACTGGCTCTACATGCGAGACTCGATCCTCAACACCTTCTCCACAGTCACTCCCAAACAAATGGACCAGTCAGACCTCAACGCCTATCATCAAGGCGCCCATTCCATCGATACGCTATACAACTTGTGGATAAGAACTTCAGCTGCATGGAAACATGGGCCCAAGAATGGAACGAGCTGCCACATATCCCTCCCCAGTTTTCAGTTATGCCAGCACTCTCCATCCCTCCTGGAGCAGACCTCTCAAGAAAGGCATGGGTCACATTGAACAGGATCAGATGTGACGTTGGCTGTACTGGAGCTAATCTGTTTAGGTGGGGGTTGCATAATTCGCCGATATGTGTCTGCGGAGCGGTAGAACAAACAATGCAACACATACTCCACGAATGTTCCATCTTACGACCCCCAAGTGGAATCACTGGTATTCGACAACTGGACCCAACTACCGTATCTTGGCTGCACGAGGAGGCATTGCCAATCTAAGCTGCTACAAGTCAAACGAGAGAAGAAGAAGAAGAAGTATTGCGATGATGAAGATGTTTTGGTGCTTGATGAAGAAGATATTGCCTTCTTGGAAGATGATTTTAAAAATGTTGTCAACAATGGTGGTGATTGTCCAATTGAGGTTGTTATTGAACCTCTAGAACAAGTTCAGCTGGTCACACATCTCAAGCTGAACCTCATGTGGTAGACCATTCTTCAATGATGTCAATGAAAGCCAGTCACTGACAAGAGAATGTTCAAGATCCCAATTTGTTGACATGGAAGAAGTCTAGGCCTACTGGTACACCTGTAGGCCTAGACTGTCAATTGTCTAGTCTAGGCCTACTGTGCAAATGTAAAAAGTTGGAAAACAGGACAAACAATAAATGTGAAAAGTGCAATATTTTCCTTTGCAATGTGAATGGCAGGGACTGTTTCAGAATGTACCATCAAGTATAAGTGCATGTTACAATAGCTTTCAATGATACACTGTTAGACCCTAAATGTTCTTCATTACAATGTTCTGTTTTGTTGTTTTGTGAAATTACAAAAATTTGCATACATAGTAGTATGGTACGCATTCTAAAAGTTACTTCTTCTGCAGTAAATGCTGTAGGTGGTAGGCTACTTCAGGTTGGTAGTGGTGGACATCCACTGCAATACCATATAATACAAAGCCTGCATATGAAACAGAAGAATTTGTTTTGTAAAACTTCTGTCTATTGTGTTTTTAGCCATGTTTTTTAGTCACTGTAAGAGCAAAAATTAAAAAACCAATGTTTAAGTATTGCGGATAAAAAATTACCGTTGAGGACCGATGGGACATATATGTCCCATGCGATATCTCCGGCATGTGAAATATTTTTTTAATTTTTTTTTGATAGATGTTTTTTATATGACATATGAAGTGTAAACAAACAAATTCTACCTAAAAAATTTGTCTGGAAAATTAATGGTCCTCAAAGGGTTAACAGGCTTGCTCGGGACAGGCATTATGAGCGTTGGAGCCGTGATAATCGAGGGTCGATGTTGGGACCTGGGGAACTTCTCTAGCACACGTCTGTCCGGTTGGCATCGGGGTCATCACTTGCGAAAGCCAGATCGGGGTTTGTATCAGTGTTCGGAGAAGAAGATCGCTGCACCCTTGGGATCGTGCATTAGGGTGAGGTTATTATTGGCTGACCACGAGGCCAGGCTTTCTTCGTCGATGTTGGTGGTGTTGTAGCCCCAGTCAACGTGGTGGCAATTAAAATCGTCAGCATAGAGGCTGGGTTGGGGGAACACTGGGATGGCTGTTGGTGTTAAGTGTGAGGGTGGTGGCTTATAGATATTGATGATGTGATAACCTGATATGTCTATGCATAGCCACTCTATCTCCGATTGGGCACTGGACTGGTCTATTGGCGTCCAGCTCAGTTGCTCATGGACAAACGTGGCGAGGCCGTGTTTCCTGCTGATGGTTGCGCCTGCGAGTGTGAAGTTGGGTAATATCAACTTATCCACAGATGTGCAGTGGGTCTCCTGGAGGAGAATAACGAGGGCCTGATGTTTTGTGGCCAAATACTCGATGATCCTGAGCTTGCTGGCCGTAATGCTCTCGGTGTTCAGCTGCAGTACGGTGGGTCGTCGGTACTTTTCGACAGAGGATCTGCCGCGCCCTGAGAAGGGCGTTTCCTTATCCACCCTGCGTTGAACCTGGGCCTGGTTTGCTCGAGTGTGACAAGCTTCGCTTCGCATATCTTTTTTTCTTGAAGATATGGTACTGACGGGAGGGACCACGAGAAGGTGCTTGTTCTTCCCCCCGTTCAACCTACCTACCGTTCAACCTAATGATTCACTGGATGCATACAAAAAAGTTAACAATTAATGTAAGCAAAATCAAATACATGGTGTTCGGGTCAAAGTTTGTCGGAGAAAATTCAAATCTAGAAATAATTTTTTAAAATACCAGTTTGCAACGCACAAACACCTACAAATACTTAAGAATAACGTTTGATGAATCGTTACCATGGAAACAGCACATCAATATAATCTCAACAAAACTTTTTCAATGCTGTGGTGCTCTATATAGATCAAGAAAGTGCGTAAATTCCCTGACATTAAGAGCAGTTTACTATGCTCTAGTACAGTGCTACTCAAACGCCGGTACGCGTACCGGTGCCGGTACGCGAGCACTTGGCTGCTGGTACGCAGTCAGTTAGGAGAAATTGTAAATTGAGTAATTTGTTTTATGTTGATCAGAACGTCTATATAATAATTTTTAGGCAACGATAATGTTCAATCTGCTTTCCCAGCTATAGACTGTTTGGTGGCCCGCTACTACGACGACTTCCAGTTACGTCACAAAGAAATGTTATTTCGTAATTGTTATCCATTATCTCAACAAACTATCGTAATGTTCGATGCGAGATGATCAATGATCATCCTTTTTGTGTGTTTGTGCTGTGTCCACGTGCTTGACTATACCTGCAGCCAGGGATATCTAAAGAAAAAAGGCTTTTATTACGTCTTACAATAGAAGGGCTTTTGTTTATCGTAAATAATCTGTGTTTATCGTAAAACGACAATTGGCACTGATAGTAGTTTAATAAATCTTGTTATGATATCTTGCATTGCGCTATTAGCATCAGGCCTGGATGCTCACTGCATGCACATGGTTACTTGTTAATTCAACTACCCATATAGTTGCTTTACATCTAGCCTACTGCAAAGGCTTTGTTAAAAAAAACGTCTTACTGGTAACATTTCAACTGTCTTGGTAAACATGTATTCTTTAAATATGCTTTATGTAACATTTGCTAACTGTCTTTTGTAGCTCATTCTACCAGCTGCACTAAAAAATTTCTACGATTTAAAAAAAAACACATGTTTAAAGCATTACAAACTACCGCCCTGGTAGTGTCATGAGAATAAGGCAATTAAGGCATTGAGAATAAGGCAATTATTAATTAATAAAAGTGTTTTTTACTTGTTTTTTTTTGTGTATTTGATACAAAAGTAATACAGTAATAATAATAATAATTTATTTTCATCAGACAAAGCTGTCCATATCCAAAACAAAACAACAAAATAATACACAAACTGCAAATGCACAAATAACGAACAACAACAACGAAATAACATCAAAAAATAACAAAATAATACACAAACTGCAAATGCACAAAATCTCAATAAATAGGCTAGGCCTATCTACTGTTACAAGTTTACAGACAATGGTACGGTAGCGTTACAAGTTAGAAGAACTGAAAGTATTGAGAACGATAAAAACAATCAGATGACATGGCAGCCATCAAAACTAGATAATAGCATACATAGAATTATTATAATGAAGACGGTAATTTGATATACGATGGCAATCAGACCTCATCAGGGAGGCAACAATAGAGTTAGACGATACTTCGCATCTTCCAACAAAAGAAAAAACATATTTACGAAGTAATGCATCAAATGTTATGATGTTACACAAGACTTGATGTTCACGTACGCTATAGTGTTTAGGCAAATTGTGTATAATTCTAAACGCATTATTGAAGGCAACACGCAGACGATTAATGTCACGTTGATGATAATTTTCCCACAGATGACATGCATACATTGGAGTACAATAAGAACGGAATAGAACATTTTTAATATCACTGAAGCACTTGTAAAATTTTGATTTTAATTTGTTGGCAGAACAGTAGATTGATCGCACTTGTCGATTTATATCCTTGTCGTCACACATTGCCGTGTCAAGGAAAACACCCAAATATTTGACACTGTCTACGAATTTGATCTCACTTCCATTGAGCCGTACAATTGGATTCAAATTTAACTTTAAGCGTTTGGTTTGGAAGTACATAGCAAATGACTTTTTGCAGTTAAAAATGACATCGTTAGAAAGCGCATAATCTTCACACACATTCAAGATACTCTGCAGACCATGAACACTTGGAGAAATACAACAAATATCATCAGCAAACATGAGATGATTAACAAATGTATTACCTAATTTCAATATTTTAACAAAAATGGCAGAAAAGATTAATGCTTTTGAAATGTGGTGTTTCCGTAGAATGCAACGCATTTCATGGCTGGCAAAGAAAACAAATAAAGAAATTCTACACCAAGTGAACCAAACCAGAACTCTGTTAAAAAGTATGAAAACCAGACAATATAAATTTCTCGGCCATGTAATAAGAAAGCAAAAACTGGAGCATCTCTCTTTAACTGGTAAAATTTTTGGAAAGCGGGCACCTGGCAGACAAAGACAAACACATCTGGAACAATTTAACGACAAAACAGAAACAATTATCCATGCAACATATAATAGGAACATTTGGTCTAATTATTCATCTGAGGCCGTCGATGCCTGGTTCAGGCAAGGCAATTGAAGAAGAAGATTACCTATGTAACAGCCTGCCTTGGTTTTGCTTAACACAGTCGATAGATCATCCATATACACGGCAAATAAGTAAGGACTGAGAACACCACCCTGTTTGACACCATTGCTGACAGAAAAAGACTATGAGTAATGACAACCCTAGCGTATGTACATCCGCTGATGGGTATACCAATAAACTATTAGACGAACAAGGCACATCGGCACTCCTCGTTGAATTAGTTTCTTGAATAGGAGGTTGTGGTTTACCCTATCAAATGCTTTCGAAGCATCTAAGAATACAGAAAAAACTGGACTTCCACGTTTTCTGTAGTAAGACACAGCTTGCTTAAGTACAAAAATGCACATATCTGTGCTATGCTTAGGTTTAAAGCCAAATTGATTATTGTTTGTTGTGAGATAGTCGTTAATAAAAAAAAAGTACAACATGTTCAAATAGTTTAGAAATGACAGTAGCAAGAGCAATAGGTCTGTAGTTTGCGATGTCTCTAACGTCACCAGATTTGTTTTTAACAATGGGAACTAATTCAGTTTTAAGACAAGCATTTGGCACATACCCATGAACAAGGCACATATTAAAAAATGATGAAAGATATACACTGATACTGGAATCTGCATAAGCAATGTGCTCAGAAGATATTTTATCACAATAATGAGTTTGCTCTTGTATTTTTTTCGCAAATTGACCGGGACGCCAAGTGATGGAAGGTGCTCAGCCGGTACACGGCATAAAAAAGTTTGAGTAGCACTGCTCTAGTACACTCCCACCTAATGTGTAGTATTATCTGTTGGGGTCGTGCTTCTGAAACGGAACTGTATCCATTAAATCGGGTACACAATCGCATCATTCGCTGTTTAAGCTTCACCAAGGTTGAGGACAGAACTCCCTCTAATCTCTTTTCAATAAAAGTAACGTGCTACAAGTCGAAGATATGTTTTTAATGGAAGCATGCGAGTTTGTTTATAAAAGCAATAAAGGACATCTACCAGCAATTTTTTGAGTGCTTTCGTCCTAGCAAGGAAACTCATAACTATAATACCAGAGGTGCGAAGAAAGATATACTTTTTAAACCAAGAATGCGTATAAAGCTTGGCCAACGCTCAATTAAATTTATTGGAACAAACTCATAAAACAAATTACCAGAACAGCTAAGAAAAGTTCAAACAATTAGTATGCTTTCCAAAAAATTAAAACTGCACTTAATGCCTGGGTATAAGTAACTGGTATATTATAATCAAATTGTTTTTACTTATGCTTACCGTATCTCTACAATTACTGTATTTTTGCTTTTGTCTTACCAGTATGCTGTGTTGTGCATTGTATCTATATGCCATTTTGTATTACTGCATCTTTTCTTGTATTCCTGTTTTATAATATTGTACTGTTTAATTTCGTATGTGTAATGTTTTTTTTTATGTTGTAGCCTAATATATATTTGCGTTCAACTCTGACACCGTTCTATGTCAAATAGGCTATGACACCACACGGGTGTGGCAAACTTGGTGACCAGTTCGGTCCTTCTGCCACGCCCATCATCTTCAGCAAACAACTTAGCTCGCATTGTAATCTTGTACTGTTTTTTTCACATGTGCTGATAATGCGAAATAAAAGAACAATCTCTTTCCTCGTACTTTGGAGTTGATGGTTTAACAACTAACAATCCACCATAAAGCATGAAGTTCAAAACTGTGACCTAGTCCAAGATGAAGGAGAAACAGTTCAGTTTAGTAAGAAAAAACATTGCTGACAACTCAAGGAGACATCTATTTTGCTTAAAAATAAAATAAAGCCCATTGAAAAGATTTAAACTTTTGTGAAAATCTTCCCGATGAGTTACTTTTGCTGTAAAAAACTATTGTTGCGTCATTACCTCACAAAAACCAAACCTGATACGGTGTTTTTTTGCAAAAGAAGCTTGGAGTTCAGTAGTGGAGTTCATCCGCTACTGAACTCCACTACGTGCAAGTCAATCAGCCATGAGTAGCTAATATTTACAATAATTGGAAATGATGTATACAAAAGAAAAAGGCTCGGATAAATAAAAATTATTCGGTGTATATCAGATTTAAGCATTAAATATATGTCACAAATAGAAAAAAATTAAATTGTCAATGGCTTAAAAACAAGAGCATGCAGAAAGAAACTGATTGCAGACTTGGAATCCGCATTCCAAACTCATTCAGAATTCGTTAAAATTTTCATACACGAAAAACATTGTTCACTGCTATCATTGCGCTACAGAAAATAGATCGAAAAACTCTGGTCCAACAGCGTAACTGAAGAGAAGAATTATAGCATGGTATTTCAACCTGCAATACGGGATATGAATCATCCTAAAAACGAAGCTTTACTCCTGTACTTTACTACTTCAGGCATTTTGCTTACTTTACTACAGGGGAGAAATGAAAGTTTTACAGTCAGAGATGGGAAAAATGGCTCGGGTTCCAAATAGCGACTGTCAGAACAGCGACTGTCAATAGAGCGACTACACGACAGCGATTCATTTAAAACAGCGACTGTCAATAGAGCGACTACACGACAGCGATTCATTTAAAACAGCGACTGTCAATAGAGCGACTACACGACAGCGATTCATCAAAAACAGCGACTGCCACAACAGCGACCTCACTTCTTTTATTAAATCCAAGGCTTACGCGCACACGCACTCTTTCACCCCCTCCACACATACCTTCCATCCCCCACACTTCTCTACACACGTATGCACGCACAAATAGGCAAACACTGCGTAGTGAAAGATTGAAACCAAGAGGGACTTTAAAACAACATTTTATTTGGACTATCCATAGAAGTCACATGATTTAAAAAGAAATAGGCTAGTCAAGCCAAACAACAGAAAGTCGTCAAGCCTTGCAATAAAATTCAGGGTCTAAAAAAAGATTGAAACCAAATAGGACTTTAAAACAACCAAAAGTCTTGCAATAAAAATCAAGCCACGTTTATTTCTAAATTGTGAGCAAGGGCTCGAAGGAACTGCCGCAGATCATACTGGCCTCGATTTTGCTGTACAACAGTGATTCGTGTGTTCATTGTCACGTATCTTTTCATTCGCTGAGTCAGGTCTCTGCCTTGTAGTAGCTGGGTTCGGTTTGGTTCGGTTTAAAGTGTTAAGTCGCTATCATAACAGTCGCTGTTTTAATGCAGTCGGCATTTATACAATCGCTGTTTGGAATGTCGCTCACTTCATTACGTCGCTATTATGAAGTCGCCATTATGACAGTCGCTGTTTTGACAGTCGCTATCTGGCCTGGATGCCGGGAAAAATGCATCGATAATAATTGGGAACCACTGCTTCAAACGTTCTTCATGTGACACAACGCTACATAAGTTGATAATTATAAAGCAGTTACTGGCATTACAAGGTATCATTCCAACAATTCAATATTAAAAGTAAAACATGCGATAGCACTATTATCTAACGTTGTACTTACTATTCAAATTGATGACAGTTCAGACAATAACTACACATGTTTCACGTAACGATCAATATTACATTCACCTTGAGACTTCTATGAAGTTCGTTGATAAGTGTTTAATTTCATTCTTTCTCGCATAAGGCAAAGCGAAAAGCACTGCAAGAAGCGTCATAACTGTTGAAAAGGTGTATATATGCGCAACTCAACGCTGCATCATTATATGGTCGTTCACTACCCCACAAAGCCTCATCATCAGTTGCAAGATCTCCATTGATCCATCTCCACTCTCCCTCTTTGTCGATATAATTCATTCCTATCCATATGTAGTAATGGCGTAGCCGTAAAAGATTCATAGCATCAATGAGAGTTCTGAAAAAGCATTGAACAAAGTATGAAAGCGGTGAGGCAGATTGCTGCACTGCTTTGAGGGTTGTATGCTGTTCAACTGCATGTTGTTACTTCCCTCGCAAAGTCTTAGTGTTCGTTGAAAGAAAAAGCTTAATAATACATATTTATTACATAATCTATTATACATTTAATTGTGGAGTCCATCAATGCCATTAAATATGATGTAGCCTAAATGGTATTGGCGACACTTTTTTTTGAACTATTCACAGAAATTAAAATCGTTTGATTTTGAATGTGATCATAATTAGATTTTGATGGTACTGACTGATTTTGAAAAACTTTATAATTTTGATTTGAAATCAGTTTACTCAATTTGTCGTTTTTACGAAATGGCTCTTTATTTTGATGCAAAGACACCGAATGATGTTGCCGAAGGAAGCGGTTTTATCACACTCTTCTAAATAAAAAAAAACTTCGTGCTGAGACGAGGAAAATTTTGTAGACTTTGAAGGGTGATGTATATGGATCGTCCACACACTGGAATTTGACTCATATTAACTTTGTCATGTTCGTGAGCGTCGTCTGGATCTGGATGTTTCTCTGGACTAGTGACGTTGAATTCATTAAATAGAAAAATGAACACAAGAACAAATTATCATACAAAAAGGAAAAGCAACGATATTTAAATATTGCTTGATATCATTGGTGAAATTTCAGGTTTAAATCTTTTCAACAATCAGTTTCATTTTATAATAAGTTTTATTCAGGGCCGTGTGAGCATCATTTTGCTCCCCACCCCAAAAATTCAATAATGGGCCCTTATGTTTATTATACTTCAGCAATGGGTTAATATCGAACGAATACTAACAAATAAACGATCGATAGAAATCACTTCCCAAAGTTTATAAAAACTTTAACTTGTTTAACCCTTTACAGGCGGCGAAGACTACCTCTCGTTATTTGTTCGTGATTTTTCTGTATATTGTCGTTTTTAGTCTAACTAAGAATATTTTATAAAAAAATTTTAAAATTTTTAATTCTTTGTTTGTTTTTTATTATGTTCCCAAAATGGGAACGTTGGCATGGAAAGGTACCAAAAGTATCGTATCGTGTTGTTTATTTGAATAAGACGTAAACTTGGCTAGCCTACTTTTTTCGATACAATACCATTGAAAAAGACAATAAACAAAAGTCCACACGTTTCAAAGATCCACAAACAACAAATATAGGCTACTTTCTACCCAAGTGTCACTAACTTTATTTTTGGTGGTATGCGTCACTGCATAACTTATGCATCCGTTTTTCGCATTTTGTGCATTGCAATCTTGTATTTTTCATACACACTACACATCTTCCTTGTGAAGAAGATACAAGAAAATGATTCAACGAGTCGAATCGCACGGTTGCAGACGGAGATGCAGTAGGTCCCCCAAGTCGACGCCTAGGTTTCTCCACTTTCACCAATGACCGAGCAATCTCGCGCCTGAACTGAAGGTGGTTTTCAGAACATTGATTTACGTGATTATAAAAACGGAAGGCAGCTACAATTGAAAGGTTGACAATATGGGCAAAAAGATTCCACCACCATTTTTTCGATCGAAGTCGTGGCCGGTAAGAAGATAGCAACCTGTCACATACATCTACACCCCCCATTCCCTGATTGTACATTGCAATCAGAAATGGTTGTGTCACTGATTTTTTCTTTTCATGTTTTACTCTTCGTTGAACTGTTTGAGTTGGTGCTACACCGTAGTAATTGCTTGCAACAGTGACAGCACAATTATCGTTCCATCTGGCACAAATTACAGTGCCGTCAGATCGGTAATCAAATTCTCCTCTAGGCTTTTTCTGGAAGGTTTTCTTACTGGAGAGAGGACAGGATCCGGTCCTGTTCTCTCTAATGGTACCACATGCTCTGATATTTTCTCCAGCAAGATCAGTAAGTAGTTGATGGCTTGTGAAAAAATTGTCAAAAAATACAATATGTTGATCTTTGTTGGCAACACATGACAGCATTGTCTCAACTACGTGTGCTCCCAAAGGTTTAGTTCTTCTTTCATCTTTACCACAGTAGATTTCGAAGTTGTAAGGATAACCATCGGAGCTACACAACATCCATAACTTGTAACCAAACTTTACTGGCTTTCCTTTTATGTATTGTTTTGCGCTGTGCAGTCCTCGATAAGGAACCATCGATTCGTCAATGCTAAGTAACTGATGAAATGTACCAAATTGTTGACAATTGGATCTTAGCAGATCTAACAGCGGCAGTACCTTGGCCATTTTAGACTGAGCTAGATTATGATTATCAGCAAGGTGCAAGTACGTTTTTATATTGCGGAAACGGTCTCTGCACATGGTCTTAGAAAATATTGGTGCCTCCATGTCATCTGCTGTGCACCAATAGTCATTTTCTGATGGAAGACTGTGGTAACCACTGATAATTAGTAAACCAATAAATTTTCTCATATCAGCCTCATCAACTTTGAAGTTTGTCCTATTCTTGTCTCTTCTTGCGTATAAGTTTGTTTGTTCTACAAGTAAAGAGAACATGTCATCAGTAAAGAACAGAGAAAATATCTCAAACATGCTTTTCCTTCCATGCGCTTGAACCTCGTCGGATGGTTGCAGTTCTTTCGGGTCGCTCAATGATGCTTTGTCCTTTTTTCGCCATCTGCAAGCTCTTTCCGTTCCTTCGATAGACTCTAAATCATCAGTGAACTCGCCTCGGTGTATTTCGATCTCACCTGTAATATCAAGTAGGTTTTATTAGTATTACTTTCCTGCAGTAACAAGATTAACGTTACCGTATGATTACATGTTTATCCTCGGGAGTACAGAGCCACTTGCGGTTATGACATGGTCTGAACCCGACTCCTGAGTGCCATCGAGTTTCCAGGTGATTAAGTAAGCGTTAAGTGTCTTGCTCAGAGACATAAAGAATGGCCTGGTAAGACATCGAACCCACAACCTCTCGATTGTGAGTTGCGCGCCATCATCCCGCTTACATAAATTTTATATTTTGAAAATATCGCTTACCTGCAACTTCATCAGGAATTGTATCTTCGTCAAGAATGTCGTCATTTATCTCTTCATCGCTGTCTATTCCTTTATCACCTGAGTCGGGTGGAAGTACCACGAGCTCTAAATCATCAGCAGCCTCCGCAGTCTCGATAATATCTGCTGCCGATTCCAAAAATCTCAGTCGCGGCCTTGGCCTTGATGCCCCATAAAATATTCTACCATTCATTACTGCTCTTGCAAAAACTAACCACTGTACCTATACTTGACTTATCTAAATTGAAATGATTACTAGTTTCTAGCCTACTGTTGCAGCTAGTGCCTAGTGATAGCAATTACTTTTATCACGTCATAGAAGTGTTTTTTGCTAAGATTAAGCTGTGAAAACATCAAGCTGTGACAGCATCAAGCAGTGAAAATGTTCTCGTGGTAAAAGTGGTGAGAACTTTTTTGAGATAAACTCCGTTATTTGTGTACCACATGTTGCCAACGTTCCCATTTTGGGAACAACGTATAAATTCAATTATGTGAAGAAAAATGTTAAATATAACGAAACAAATGGTAGGGGAAACAAGTTATTAGTACTAATCTCAAATAAAAAACGCAAATATTTCGAAAAATTTTTTAATTTGTATTTACGAGAAGCACTTTTTCTCGAAGGGTGAAAAACATGATTTTTGGTTAAATCTATCGCTTTCATAAAGGAAGAATTTTGCAGATAATATTTTTTCAACAAATGCATCTGAAACAATAATCATTCAACAACATTATCCAAAACAGAAAATTTTTCAATGAAGTCTGTGCAAAGCTGTGCGCGACTTCAAACCCATGTTCCCATTTTGGGAACGTTGGCGTGTAAAGGGTTAATCTAGGAAATTTATTTCATTTTGAGTGTGACAAAACAGTGTCGACAACATAGTTTTCACTCAGCGACAGCACGTAGTTTCAAAATATCAAAATAATGAAAAATCAACAACCGTGATGCATTTTTTGTTCATTCATCAACAGAAGACTTATACAGAAAACTGGCTCTATCAGGAATTTCTGAAAACAGCACTCTTAATTCAATTTCGCCGTTAGCTCAGTGGTTACGCGCCCGGCTCAAGATCATGCGGCGTTGGTTCGACTCTCGGGGTGTGCACTTGAACAACGCATTTCAGGACTGCTCTCCATTCAGTGGCACCTAGTGAATGGAATAATTTCCGGCAATAACACTTCAACAATCAGAAAACTTCACTCTGTCAATCTCGGTAACCGGCCCTGCGTCAAGAGCCTCTACAAGTAATCAAGGCTTTGTCAGTCCGACGATAAAAATTTAAAAACCAACCATACCAAGAAGTAGATCTTAGAAATTTGGATAAACTGTCATCCATTCTTAAATTACAAATTATTTCAAGATGAGCCAGAACCGAAAAAACTTAACCATTAAGGGGGCAGTTCAAGCCTACTTCGAAAAAAAAAATGTTTACCTATTTGCCCTCATTAGGCTTCAAACCGAAGGTTTTCTGAACGCACCTCAGTTTAAAATGTGAATAAAAAAAATTGTGAGAATGTAAGTTGCAAGATGTTTTGTATTTTCCCTTACAAAATCTAATATTAAATAAGCTAAATAGCGCCACCTTTTCAAAAGGTTAACCAAGTTTATTGAGAATACAAAGAATTCCTTTGAAATGCAACATTGTGGAAAAGCCAAAGGTGCCCAAAAGAAAAATATTTTAGAACTGCTGTAGTGAATCGTGCTCTAGTTCTTTCTTGGAACAATGGACGTCATGGTTTGACGTCATATCCTTGATGAACTAGCATTGGATGCTAATGTGTATACCAAAAAAGGAATTATTGTAAAAGATAAAAAAAGACTTTCACATGTAGAAAAGCCGCCCGCAGCCAAAAGATTAAAGTCTTCGAAAACACCAATTTCTGGTGATTATGTACCTAGTGGCCACTGATATATTTAATTTGTGCATGTGTAAACTCAGTATTTTGTTCATTATGTATATTTTAGTTGTTGTGAATGGACGTAGAAGAAAAAAAGTCACATTTAAAGTCAAAGGCATAAATTTACCTAATTATATTTTTCAAATGCGATTTACTCAAAATCATGTTTTTGTGCACTTAAAATGTTTCTTCTAGAAAACTGCTTGTCAGAATTGGCTAAAATTTTTAACAGATGTACAGTAGGCCATTACAGACGTAATGCTTGAGTTTTGTTTCAATATTCAAAGTAATAAATATTTTATTACCAAATCTTGAAGTCAAATTTGCTCTCGATGCATAACAATTATAAAAATTTTTATATTTAAAAAAATAAAAGAGTTAAAAGAAATCCCCTCTACCAATTTATGGCTAGGATACCCTACTAGATCACCATGCAGTTTGAAGTTCCTACCTCTAGCCATTTTTGAGTTTTTAGGGCTGTAATGGAGACAATCGGTTAATTTTATGTACAAATTCAAAATGGTATAAACCCTTAATGGATTGCCCAAGCCTAACAAAATAACTATTTTTGGATAGCTTGTTTCCTCCTTTTTCCAGCAATATATGGTTTGTTGGGGTTTGTGGGTGAACTTTTGTGTGTAGGCCTAGATTGTTATTTATGACAAGTACAAAAAATGCGATTCTAAGTAGAACTGCTCCCTTAACAACTTATTTCATAACCAGGGCAGGTTGAAACGAATTTTTTTATCATGCATTTATATCGAAATAAACTCGACAGAATTTTGCATCAAAAAGAAGAAGACTTAATATCAATATTTTAATAAACATGAAACATTTTTTTTGTTACATAGAAGTAAGCCTGAATAATTGGCAATTGTTTTAAACTCGCAAAAAAAAAACGAATTTTATTTTAAAACGAAACAAAGAAGGAAACTTTTGTGTTGTTAGAAATAGTTTTTCTTGCAAGAGAGAGGGACTGAGAAGAGAGAGAAAGCTTTTATTTCGTCCGCTGCAATTATAGTACGATACAATTATAAAAAACACAAATGAAATAGCACCATAACAATGTAGATTCTACAACGAACAGGAAGCAGCAGAAGACCATCGCCTAACAGTCATCAAGTCAGCTCCTTCCCTGTTCTTAATGTGACAAATGTCAAGCATCGGCAAATGACGTTGAGACAAGTTAGACTGATGTTCAGTAAAAATGAAAGGAAAACAAAGAAGTTATTTTCCAATGCGATACCGGTGCGATACTCAAGTAAAATCTTGTGGTTTTATTTAAAAATTCTAATATCAAAATAAACAAGCTGTTCCTTAGGCAGTTCAGTGGTTTAGTGGAAAAAACGTATTTCTAAATTTCAATGGGTAAATTGTTTTTTTAATAAGGTAACAAACCTTACAAGGACTGCTTGTAAACTTACGTTCTATTTTCCAAAGTTCGGATACCGTAAACTGCTAAATCAGCTCCCATTCCTTGGCAAACTTGTCTGCTTGCTGTAAAATTTTGAAATGTACTTGATATTTTATATTGATAGCCATTAGACAATCCAATCCATCCGCCATCTAATTTTGCAAATCCGTTTTGGAGTGCTAAAAAGTAAGTTGTAAAATAATTAATATTTAACATCAAGGTGAAAGCTGTAGTCTAAAATAATCGGCTTGCGTCTTGGTCTTTTGTCATATTTTTAACTTTGTACTAACAAGCGTACAGTAGGCTAGTGTTGTAATGTAGCCTAATACTTTGTGCTGATAGACAGTGGCGTAGCAACTCAATATGCCGCCCTTGGATTTTTGCACAAAATGCTGCCCACCCCGCATTAACACCGTCGTAAAAGCTGATTAAAATTCCACACAACAGAAGAATTAAAACTGTGTTTGTTAGTCGATTAAACCTAGAGATTTCTAGTCTTAACTCGGTAAAATTTACTTCATCAGCATAGATTTTCTCAAATTTGTCCATATCTATTTCGATATTGTCACTTCGCAACAAGGAGTAGAGATTTAAAAATTCGAATACTTCATTTAGCAAGCACAGATTGCTGAAACGCTTTTCCGCTTCACTCCGAAACCGGTCCATAGATTCTAACATGCATCTCTTGATTTTTTCAACAGCCGAGAGATCTACGTCTTCTGTATTCGCCAGGCATCCTTTTCTTCATTCTGATCCGTCTTTCTTCGATCGGTATTTCTTGCTTTTCGAAGATCTTCATGTTCATGTTGTTAAAAAAAAAAACAATAAATGCCTTCATCTTGTGAGTTCATTCTCCTTGAGACAGACCTGTAAATATTTTGGAGTGTCATAAGATTCTCTTAGGACTTCCAACCAAAATTGTAAAAAAAAACAAAGGAAAACTCCTGAATCGCATCCAAGATTCCAAGCGCTTGTCCTCGTGTGTCAATATTTTCATTTTGATCACAAAGTTTGTTTAATGCATCCACCACGTCAATGAAATAATGCTGAAGCGCTTTCACAGCTTCATAGTGCGCATTGCATCGTGTGTCAGTCACTCGTTTTACCACATTTGGCACATACTTAAACAACATATCCTATCTGTAAGTAGAAGCACAAAAAAAGGAATAAATCCTTTCCACAATAGCAAAAAATATTTCTGAAACTTCCGACGATTTCACTGCGTGAACTCTTGCAAGATTGAATGAGCGGTTTCTACATGAGATAAACAAGGCCTTAGAATTGACATATTTTATTCTGCATTGTACTCCAGGATACGGACTCCTGTCATGGTGGAAGAATTGTAGTATGCTTGGCATGTACACACCATTATACATAAGCCATTTTATTGAAACTCATTGAGAATAGATTTAGTAATTTCTTCAGCATTTTTTCCGTGCAGTGGAAAAAAATTCAGAAAGGATTCCTTTATTTGTTCCGTACCTTGTTATTGCTGTCGATTTTGACGTATCTAACAATCAAAGCCATTTGATCGACATGAAAGATGTCAGGAGTACTGCCAAGTAAAATTGAGAAATACTTTGCTGCTTTTATCTCCTTCAGAATGAGATTTTTACCTTTTACCAAGAAGCTTGGTTAATTCATTTTGGATAGCTGGTAAAAGGTGCGTTGTCATGCTCTTTTTGGAGAGTTTGGTACCAAAAATGTGTCCGTAAATGACTGTAGGCCAACTTTAATTTGCAAGGAGTTTTAAACTTTCAAAAAAATTTCCCTGGTTGCTTGAATTAGAATCTTCTCAATGACCACGAAAAGGAAGATTTTGTATACTGAGAAACTTTATGACTGAGATTACGCTCTGCAGGATTTCTCTCCATCTATTTTTTCCTTATTCAACAGAATTTGCATTTCTTTGTCAATTGTTTGATGAATCTGAAGCCTCAATGCGAGCTCATCTCATTTATCAAAGCACTGTTTGTGAACTTTTGAATTTTCATGACTAGAAATGCACGGATTAATATTGCAAAAATTTGCAAAAGGTTTTTAAGAACAAATGGAAAATTTGTATTTCTCGATTGAAATAACCTACAAAAGAAACAATATAATCCTGAGTGGCTATTCGAATACAGCAACCATGATCTGAGAACTTCATCACCATTCTTTGGCGTCTTATAAAACCACTTCTTACTCAGATAGTATTATTATTAATTAATCTAATTGCTGGCTTGAATGGTCCTTCTTTATTCTGAAACCTTTCGGTTCCTAATTTGATCATCTCAGCTCTCACAATATGAGTTAATGTTTCTGGTCAAGTAGCCACATGTTATGAGAATAATAGATATGATCTGTTTTATCTTTATCTGAAAGTGTTTCATTCATAGGCTGACTTCTTTCAACGATCACTTCGTTAATGTTTTGCTTGAGGTACACTTTTTCTTCCTTCTCAGCTTGAGGAAGAGACTTACTGTGGCTGCTAACCTCTTCTGTTTCTTTAGGGGCTCAAGTTGTCAACCTCCTAGTGGTAAGCCCTGGTAATTGATTCTTGCAATCAAGCGAATGACAACAAATCGAGACAGCAATTGCTCATAAGCAAGAAGAAGAAAAAGAGGCAATTTTTACGAAATTCAAAATGGCTCCTTCATTCTTTTTTAGTTGCTCTTCTCTAGCTTTCTTTTTCATTCTAAAAAAAGCTGCACTTTTCCAATGCACTCAGTGGGTCCGTGAGTGCACTGGAAAATGACAGAATTAAATAACAATATTCAATTAGTTTCACGTGGATGTAGGCTAAGGCAACAACTTGTAGATACGAAAATAATGTAGCGCCGTCATTGTTTCCATATTTGGTTAAGAGATGTGATTTTGTTTTCTTTTTTTGTTAATTGTAACGTTTATCAAACTCAGAGATTGAAATTACATATGGAGCCATAGTCTTTTTGATGTCACAATTTCTCCTGGTTCAAAATGCCAAGCATTAGCAGCTGATCAGACATTAGCAATAGGACGAGATGTTTAGAAAAAGGACAGTTTGCAATAAAGTTTAGCAAAAGGACAGATTGCAATGGCGGCTAAAAAAGAAAATATAATGAAAAATACAAGAAAATATAATGAATCATACAGATTTACCGTTACTTTGGATCGCGATAGTAGGCTACAGAAAAACCTCAATGCTTCCTTTGTGGAAAATCATTGATTAGTTAGGGTCAGTCTTAAAAATTTAGGGGTCCGTAAGCTTGATAATTTTTCCAAGGGGTCCGTGACTAAAAAAGATTGGGAACCACTGGCTTAGAGACATAACTTGTGTATTTTTTTGGCTTCTCTTAGATCAGTGTTAACTTAGGTCGTTTAAGTCTGAGTCTCTCTGAGAATAAATTAATGTAACTCTCTTTGTTGGTTTAAAACGTTATCACATTTCGCCTCCCTATAGCAACGTGCCGCCACTGTGTCAAGAATGTAATTCATGTCGGCTACTGTTGTTAGTTTAGCTTGCACTTCCAATGACATGTTACAAAATATTCAAAAAATACAAACGATACCACGGTTTTTAAAACTTGATGTGAAATTTGCTGAAAGAGTTTGGGATTATGAAGATTTAAACAGCATTGTAAAGCGACTGAAAACATTTTTTGCCAAGTTTTCATTATCTTAACTTGGACAATGGACATTCTGTCCAAGTGTCAGCAATTAATACTAAATTTATCAGCAAATGACTGCGAGTGGCTTATAAAAGTTCAGTTCAGTATTTTTTCTGCTGGCTAATAAACAAAAATATACAAAACACAATAAACACAAATAATTCGCACAGCAAGGATGGCAGCTAAAGACCGAAAGGTCACCAAAGTCAACTGCCATTTAAACATATAAGCAAAACACCAAACTTATGAAACATGATACCGGTACGCGTATTTATAATTTGCAGGTCGCTGCGGCAGACCAGTTTTTTTGACCAATTAGAAGACAGAATTTTATACAGCTGAGGAAACTTTAGAGCGGAAAAGCTTAGTAGACCACGTTTTTCACAAATCGGAACATTTTGGAGTGAAAATATTTTAGATTTGTCAGAAATGAAATTGGGAAGAATCAGAAGGCGAGTTTTGGAAGGATTTTGCAACAAAAGTTTAGTTAGGCTAATAACGTTTGTATGCAGTTTTCGAATGTAAACTTTTCAAGAAAGCTACTCGTCAGATTTATTAAATAGGTTGCTGGCATGCTTATCAAAAATTGCCCAAGAGTAAATGTACTTTCTGTCATTAGTGTCTCAGAACTTTGCATTTGTTCAAATAAGCTATTGAAGTGAACTAAATTGATTCTTCTATCGAGTCTTCTAAAGTTTGTTGATACACCACAGATTGACACATTCTTCCGCAACGGAGTTGTACACTGACAGGTCCCACCTGCTGCACCGGGTGGCAAGCCGAGGGCAAACAAAAAGGTGGTCCGCTGTTTGGGGCTCGGTGCCACAGATACATACAGCAGGGCCCGTGTCGTAGCCCCACTCCACCATTGCAGACTTAATTGATTGATATTTACTAACTCAAAAAACTCTCAGGGTGTGCGCTTGAGCAATGCCTTTCAAGGACTTTCAGGGTTTTCTCAGTTCGAGCGTAAAATTCCCACAATCGTTTCTCCTAGATTGTTCCTTTCAATACGTTGGCCACTGATTGACAAACTGAAATTTTCTCCTGTACCTTGTTTATTGTAATAAATGCTAAAATGCTTAATAGGCTACATTAAAATTACTGTCCCAAACAATCAAGAAAATAAGATATCTTCTGACAGGTGTCAAACCCACAACAATTCTTGACATGAACGACTCGGTTACATGTCAGTTCTATCATAAACAACTAAAAGTCCATTTCGATCAGCTAACAGCTAGATCATCTTCAGTTAAACTTATTCAAATAGCTATTTGAATAGCTGTTTATAATTGAACTGACTCGAGTGAAAATGGATTCGTTTGTACTGTATTATGTTTTATTTCATCAAAGCTGCATTATTCATTTTATCTTATTGTAACACCAAACTTTACCATAAGCATTATTGAGCAAGCAATATTTAAGATTTTATTGTTTCAAACAAGTCTTTGCTTTTGTCTTCAAACCATAGCCTATCGTTATCACAAATCAATTTTTTCAAACCCTTACTTCGACAAATAGGTAGTTTTGGTAACCATACCGCATCTCCATCATTCCCAGTAAGCCTACATATAGAAAACCTTGGACCAATGAGTGTGAAACCATCGTCACAGGTATGGCTGCATGTGACACCAGCTATCACACCACTAGCATTTCGGCAATCGCTATCACCATTCCGGATGGGTATGGCACGGCAGTACATAACTGTAAATATTAACTGGTTACAGTAGGCCTTTGATTGATCATCTTAACAAGGTCAGTCTTCATCAAATTCATTTCGTTAACATGGCCAATAAGGTGATATATTAAACATATAATATTAAATAAAAGTTTTGCATTGGTTTTGGCAGATTTATCCCATTTATTATTGATCACGTTTTTGTTGCTTGTTTTGTTTAGTATGTTTTTTTATCAAAATAACAATTAATTGAAAACATTTCATGTTTGAAAATAATAATTTGTTTGTTCTTTGTATTGACTTTTATTTATCAAAATATGAATGAATCGTACTGAGGTTTGGTAAGCAAGAGAGTGTGCATCAAAATTAATAAGTTATAATTGCAATGTTTGGCCACATGTGATCATCATTATTACTTATGTTTTTAGTTTTGACGCCAATTCCTATCATTATAATTATTAATTTCTCTGATATAATAAACCTAAGTAAACTTTGCCACCATTTCAACATAATTTCTTTAGGAATAAAACGTAACATTGTTAGGTTTTCACCATAATAAACGTTTACAAAAAAAACGTTATACTACGTTTAATAAACGTAGTATAACGTTTACGATGTTATTAGGCCTACTTCAACAGTATTTTGAATTCAGGGTTGCGGAATTGAGAGAAAAATATAAGAGTCCGACCTCCCAGCAGCTCGGTATACAATTGGCCGTCTACTCCAGCTTCAGTGTTGCCAGATATTGGAAAGATGCTAAATTTTGTTAATTTATTATTTTTTTATTTAATTTCTTGTGATTTGTGATAGAAATTGAAACGGCAAATTTAACGAAAACTGACCAGAACACACACTTTGTTTCTGCTGAAGTTTTAGAGCGCAAACGGAAAACAAAAAACAATATTTTGAAAAAACGATTGCAAACACAAATTTCTTTGTAAGGTTTTGTACCAAACTAGAGTCGGAGTCAGCCTTTTTTAACAACTCCGACTTCGGACACGCCATAATATTTACGATTCCATAGCCCTGAGTTATTTTTGATGTGACTAGAAATTTTTCTTGTATAGATTTCTAATGCTTCCATTCCTTACTTTTTGAAGTCAAAGCAGCTGTTGTTGCTGTGGATGTTTCTTGGCTAGTCAGAGTTTGTTCTGAAAGAATTAAGATTCAAATTTATCCTTACAGTTTCGTTTGGTTTCTTGCATAGACAATAATGTGAAGAGAAAAACACTTCAATATAATTAACGACTTATCAAAATTGTCATTATCATACATTGCTTAACTTTTATTTGTTAAGTTTTTCACATTATAAACTATCGTTGGAAAGGGAAGTATCCGGGCTTTACCGGTGTTGGCTACAGCAAGCTTACCTGCTGTGGTCTGAACAGCTGTTGTTGCACTGGATGTCTCTTGTGCAGTCGAAAGTGGAGCTGAGATAATGTGCTACATAATGTTACATGCTCAGTTACAGAAAATGTTCGTGTTTGAGCTACTGGCTACTCCTAAGTTACAAGTTCAATATCCAGTTGGAACAAATCCGAAACTTTTCAAATATCAATTTTTTGTTTCTTATCACTAAGTATTGAAACAACATGGTTTTGATAAATGAAGAGAAGGAACTTAAATAAAGACATGGTTGAAAATAAATGAGCAGTGACAACTTTTTTAACAAAATAGTTTGATTCTTGGTGGACAAAAAAGAATGTTTCCAGAACGTCTGCTGTAAATATTGTTTATCAAACAATGCTCCACCACACTCCGTATATTCGATAACATGCGATCAAAGCCATTGTTTTGTTCTAAGGCTAATCTTTGTTGCCACTAGTATTATTTCCATTGATATTAAAGTATAGCTATATTTTTAAAACGACTTGTTTCTATACAATTTATAGTTCAATTTAATTTATTATTTCAATAAAATTCGATCTGTTTCTATTCAATTTATCTAATCAATTAACAAGAAATGTAGATAAGAGCCTCTACAAATATGCGAAACTACCAGGAATAACCAATCAAGGCTTTGTCAGTCCGAAGATAAACATTCAAAAACCAAACCAACCGGTATCAGTCAATCTTTTGACGTCACGAGCAATTTTGTTTGTATAGATTTCTAATGCTTCATTTCTTACTTTTTGAAGTCAAAGCAGCTGTTGTTGCTTTAGATGTTCCTTGGGTAGTTAGAGTTTGTCCTGAAAAGATTTTTTGTCAAAAAAAAAGCACTTTAACAATTAGTGACTTATCAAATGTCGCTACCATGCATTGTTTAACTTTTATTTAATAATTTCCTCACAATTCAAACTATCGTTGCGAAGGTAAATTTCCTGAAATGACGTCTGTAGTCTTCAAGCTTACGTTTTGTGGTCAGAGCAGCTGGTGCTACCGTAGATGCTACTTGTGTAGTTGGAAGGGAAGCTGCAACAATTTTGATAGACTTTAATGTAACAAATTGTTACATGCTCAGTTGTTGGAAATGGTGTTCGTGTTTGAGTTACTGGATGCAAGTTTAATATCCAGTTGGATCAAGTCAGAGGTTACTTAACTGTCAATATTTCGTTTCTTACAAGTAGGCTAAGCATTAAAAGAACAGGTCTTAATAAATTGAGAGAAGGAACTTAAATAAAAACACGGTTGAATATAAATGAGCAGTGACAACTATCCAACAAAATAATGTGATTCTTGGTTCACAAAAAAAATGTTTCAAGAACCACAGTTGTAAATATTGTTCTTCAAACAATGTTTAGCTGTCACACTTCGTGTTCGATAACTTACGATCAAGGCCGTTATTTACTGTTTGGTTCCAATGCTAATCTTTATCGCTACAAAGATTATTCTTTGATTTGGACTACATTATACAGAGCCATACTCCAAAAACGGCTTGTTTTCGTTCATTTTTCATTTTTTCAATTATTCATATCGACTAATTTTAATTCAATTTCATCAATTAATCGAAAATATTATTTCAGTGGTTGTTTGATGTCATTAATTTTGTTTGTATAGACTTCTAATATTTCTATATTCCTTACGTTTTGTAGTCAAAGCAGCTGTTGTTGCTTTGGATGTTTCTTGGGTAGTTAGAGTTTCTTCTGAAAAGATTAAGATTGTCGTGAGAGAAACACATCCTGATGCGTTTAGTTTGTATCAACGAAGACCAAGATAGACAAACAAATCCCTGCAAGGAAATTCTACCATCGGCGAATCCATTTCCAACCGCAACGCACCAGGCCTTGCACGACTTATACATTAAAATTTGATATGGAATAAAGTACCGGTAGTTACCAATAAGTGAAAAACATCTTTCGCAAGTAAAAAAAATAAGTAAAGTGCAACGATCGCTTGCGGAAATACGATTAAATTCTTAAAAGTTGCTCCCCGCGTTTTTTTGAAAATCGCGAATATGTATCGCCGTTAGCGGAAGTCGTCATAACAGCCACAAACGCGCAATGACTTTCTCCATACTTTATAGATGATGTAGGCCTACCTAATCACAGTAAGTTAGCGGAATTTTATAAAAATAGGAGACCTGAACAGCGAAAAAGTTGTTGTTTAGCTCGAATTGAAATTAAGCACTTAATTCAGTGATAGACTGTAGGCCTTGTGCTTGTTATAAGCCTGACGTGTCTCTATGTACTTAGGCTATTCATTAGATTGAGTAGCCTAATCAGCTTATCATTACAGCATTGGAGATGTGCTTCTTATGAATATAATAGATCGTTTTGAGCAATGATTCGACAAGCCAATGAATCAGTTGATCTAAATAAAGTTTTTTTTAAATCTTATTTAATTTCAGCTAGTATGCAATAAACTTTCTTGTTTACAAACTCTTATTGAAACATGCCAAAAGAAAATCCGCGTTTAACACGACGAAGTGAACAGCATCATGGAGGAGGCCCTTGCGAACTTGCCAAAACGGAACCTAGCACTTATAAACAACTAATTCAATATTATTACCACCTTAAAAATGCTAAAATTAAATGAAATATTTGGGGTATTGTTTTGCGCATCAGCGAGGCGCATCGCATTAATTAGTATCTGGCTAAATCATCCTCGCCTACGTTTGATTTCTGACAAAGCCATCAACAGAAAAATTAAAGATTTATTGAAATTGGTTAAGAATATAAACTGCATACGCGCAAAAGGTCGAGCAAGAGTGTCACAATCAATGTGCAAGGCCTCGCGTCGGGCTGCTTTGCGTCTTGACAGAATGTGCTGTTTTCATTGTGGAATTTTGAGCGATGTGTTATTATCGAGTATTGACCTGAAGTAACCTTGGATTGCGAATCTTTGTTATGTAACGTAGTTCTGGACCATTCTGTAAGATGCGAACCTCGTACATTCTGTTGTTTTCTCAATCACCAATTATCGTTTGTCATGATGTCATAAGGATGTTTTCAGTAAATGTCCGATTGCGAAATATTTATTATGTAAGAATCTTTTACCCTACGTGACATTCTTTAAACTTCTTTAAGCTTCTGCTTGTTTACATTAGTGCAACTTGACAGAACAATGTGACATTACGTAACCTTCTCGAAGTTACTAGACCGAAACAACCTTCTATAAATAGTGGTGTAATTTGTGTAATCATATTATTATTATGGAAGTTGTATTATGAGTTGATTATGAGAGTTGTGTTATGGGTTGTGGATTGGTAGTTGGTGCAGAAATTATTGTTGATTGAGAGTTGAAGTAATCGAATACAAGTAGATGAGAATTGGTGCTGATATAAATTGTGTTCGAAATTAGAGTTATTTGAGAAGCCGTTCGTTAAAGTCCTTCAAGAAGTTAGATTATCATTTCACTAGTAGAACCATTCGACATTTAATTGACTGCTTTTCGGTTTGACCCATTAAACTACGTCATTGAACCTTTCCAAGTCTTTTTCCTGGTAAGAGAAAGAAAGAAATCGTGACAAAGAGCTAATCTGGGCATGTATTTGTTTGCTGGAAGTAATTGTGGCATGCAGAGATACTCGAGTCAACTGCAAGCTCCTGAATTGCAAGAAAGAGCACATTCTCTGTGTATTCGCTGCAAATGCCAAAATTCCATTGGAAGAAAGAGCTTATCTGATTAATCAAACCCGGGATCAAACGCTAAAAATTGGTCCTAAAGGTATCTTTCAGATGTTATTGGTTGATCGATCAGCAGTTTCAAAGGCACAAAATAATGAAAAACGGCTTCAAAAACTTCCCCATGACTTCCACGAGGAGGAAGGCGACATACCTGGACCATCAGAATTACCCGAATGGATAAGTAGTGCAAGCACGTCAAGTTCGGCGTCAGACAAGGTAAGCACGATTTATTTAGTCGATTGAAAGTGATAGGCTACATATGAATTGGTACTACAATGAAAAAATCAACACGTGCATCATATTGATGTTATTTAATAAGCTCAGTGCAGAAAGAGTAGGCTATAAGTAAACTAAAAATTTAAAATTTATATTCCGAAACTATTTTACCTTTGTTTGCCATAAATCCCTGATGTTTGAATGTTTATAATTTAGGCCAGTAACATTTGATTTGTATCACAAATTTATTATTACCGTAAGTTACTTTTTTTTAATGTCATCATGTTTTATTTTAGCACAAGCAAGAGTGCCGGCCTGCGAATACAGCACCGTAAAATTTCCTTTTTTTCCGTTTAGAGCTTGTGAGGAGTGACTGTATCATCGCTTGGCAATGCAATATTAGGCTACATGACATAAAACATCTTTGAGACCGGAAATTGATCTCCGTCACATTATTATGAATAATTCCTAACTGGATCGAGCCAAAGCAAAGACCAAAGTTATCGGCGATAAATTACAGACAGCAGCAAAATCTGAACTGTTTTTTTCTTGGCGTCGATAGTAAAAATTTTAGCAGTCGCTAACTTATTTTTGTATTTTTCTAGCAAGCACAGGGCAGAAAAAATATTCCTTTAGTCAACAGGAATGCAAACGAGTGGCAAGAGTTAGTGGATATTTGCGATCATGAAAGCGCAAACCCACCACTGACACAGGAAGTTTCAAATTAGGACCTTCAATCATTCGTTGACAACGATCGGAAACTGAACATTTCTGATGTACCTTCACATTCGCAAAGTGTGGAGAAATGTGTAAAACTGGTTTCGGAAGCTTTGCAAGTTTCCTACGGTTTCGAAAATCGTCACAAAACAATTGTTGCCAAAGCTCTCAGTAGAAATATGCGCCAGCCGTTTCCGTCTTAAGGTCATTATCGTCACTCTTACGACGAATTGCAGTCCGAGCTGTAGCTCAGCTAACCAACTTTCACTTACTATAGTTCGCGCATACTGAATATTTGTTTCATTTTTATTAATTTTTTACTTCGAAGAGTACGCCTGAACATAAAAGTTTTCATTTTGAGTTCCCGAAGGATTGAGTCAAAGCAGTTTAAACGAAAAATAAGCAGCCATTTTCAAAGTTAGTTTTGCGCCATCTAGCGGTAATGCAATTTTCTTTCAAAAATCGAAAAAAAATTCAAATCAATTTCCGCAAGCCGTTTCTCATCCAGTAAGGCTGATATTTCACAGAAGTGAGTTTTTCAGCTAAATCTAACTACCGGTACATTATTCACTTTAATGTTCCAAAAAAAGTATAAAATCGACCTGCCCTATTATACAATTGAAATAGTTTGACGATATGAAACAAGCAATAGGAAAAACAAGAAAAAATTGCAAGGAAACAAAAACTTTAACAATATTTTACACTTAACTTTAGATATTCGCTTAAAAAACAAATTGCGACAAAATTTATTAACTAATGATTAGATTGAATTATCTTAAGTCTAATGTTAGGTAGGTATTTTGTTTGCTTAGATAACACTGGTCAACAGAAAATTTTAATCAGAGATCATAATTATATGTACCTAAACGTATTTGTGACGCTAATTTAAATATATTTTTACTTTTTTTCTGGCACAACACGTTTTTGAAATATTTACATGTTTTTTTTTAAAGCTTGATTTATGGCAATCTTTGGCTTTATATTACCTTGACAATAATAATATGTTTTCGTTTGTTTGTTTGTTTATCTTTATCCTGCATTGCGGGAAAGCGGACTTGAGCGCTATGCATCGGTGTACGCCTTCCGACATACACCTGACCCACGCTGCAGCCGACGGCAATGTCTGTTTCCGGTTGTCTACTCTACTTATGACTTAAATTTGGTACTACCCATTACTCGAAATCGATCACTAGGTAGAGGCAATTATCGTAAAGTTTCTTGCCCAGAGAAACAACAGCAAGTGCCGGTGGCTGGAGTCGAACATGCAGGCTCTCGACTGCGAGCCCAACGCGCTAACCACTCGGCCACAGCTGCCGACTTAAAACCCGATATAAAACCCTCAGCTCCTGTGTCGCATTATGTGCATTTAAAGGACTGTTATAAAAGTATTAAAATCCTCCTCAATGCGATTCAGTACAGTGAATATAAATGGAACATTTGTGGAGATCTTAAGGTCATCTGCATTTTAATGGGAATGCAAGGAGTGTTCACCAAACACTGCTGGTTTCTCTGTATGAAATAGTCGTACTACTGCAGAACACTTTGTCAGAAAAGATTGGCCAGCAAGAGAGTCATATATTCCAGGAAATGCAAATATCAAAAGTGTTCCTTTACTCCAACGATGTATTGTTGCCACCACTTCATATGCAATTGCGCTAAATGAAGAATTTTGTTAAACTGCTGAGGAGACCAATTCCAATTTGATTCGCTTTTTTCTGCAACAAGTTTTCGAAAATAAGCAAAGCTAAAAGAAAGAAAGCTTTTTTGTTCTCCCACAATTTCGAGAAGCTTTGAGAGATCCAGATTTTTTTTTGAAAGCGCTAATTGCAGTCACTGGAACTGTGTGCTTGGAAAGCATTTGAATGGTTGTGTGCATACGTTTTGGACAATAGAATGTCATTAAACTTGCTTGAAGGTTACAAAGAGATGGGCGGTGTGATGTCTTTTAAAGATACATTTTCTTCACTCACACCTAGATTTTTCCCTGCTAACCTTGGTGCAGTCAGTGATAAGCAATGTAAACGATTTCATCAGGATATACAAGCAACAATGGGGCGAAGCTACCAAGGTTTTTGGAACGAAAGAATGATGAGTGATTATTGCTGGATGCTGTATCGTGATGACCCGAGCCATTCTTACAAACAAAAATCTTATTTTAACCATTTTGGGGTGTTTATAGTAATGTTTATTAATAAAGAAACCATACATGCAATTCTATGTGTGGTTAGGGTCAAAGTGCTCAAAACGTTTCTTTAAAACAACCAGTATATTTGTTGCGTAAGCGTATTCAATATATGTAAATTTCCACCTTAAGATAAACGAATTGCATGCAATTGGTTATTGTTTATTTGTAATATTTTTTTTGATTAGAACTGCTGTTTTTTGTTTCAAAACATTGCTACAGTACAAGAAAGTATAATGAAGCATTGAAATAATAAATAATTTATAAGGTATTTTGAAAAAATTAATATGAATCAAAGTTTGGTTTAATTAATAAATATCACTACTGTTAAATTATTGAAATGCAAATATTTTGAAACCTGATGTATTAGGAAAAAAACGAACGCTGATTAGAAAATTAGCGCAAAAAGTCATTTAGAAAAGTTTAATTGTATCTCGGATTAAAAAATTTAGTAAAAATTTGTTGACCAGTGAAATTATCATGGAATGTAATCAGTTACCTGCTATGGGCTGAGCAGTTGTAGTTGATTTACACTTTTCTTCTGCTGAAAGAAGTTGAACTGCAATAATAATAATTGGTAATTAAAAGACCTAAATTAAATAGCTAAAGATACCGTCTTAATGATTCAGATATCTGGTTTTTGAGTACGTTGTTGTAAGATCAATGCTTTTGTCTTGTCACTTTAAAAACTTAGCTAAATGTCGATATTTGGCCTCTTGGCACTCAACATTGACCTTTGACCTCGGGGTCAGGTTACTTGCTCTATTAATTGGTCGATTCAATGTTTTCGGCTAATGAGTCTTCGTTTGTTACTTATACTGTAGCTTACGAGTTATCCTCAAAATACGACGTTTTCCATTTGTTTGTCTATATCACCTATATAAACCCAAACTTAACAACCAAAAGTGCAATTAAAGAGCACATCGCCTCTTGTATAACCATAACGTGTATTGACAATGTCTTGATCGACCAATTTAAATCATCTCTCGAGGCAAATCTAAATTTCAGACTAAGATCATGGAAGCCAAGAGTAGTATAGAAAGTATGTCTCATCAAGTAAATGTAATAACCCAAAGTATTAACCTGCAATAGGACGATATTGTGAGCACATTTTTCTGCCTATTTGAGCGGGCAATAACGGTTGATGCATATTTTTTGAAGTCCTCACACATTGGACATTTGAACTTCCTGCGCATTGTGATCGCATATTTTTCGGCTGATGACGCTATATCAAAGGTAACACATATGCATAACGGTTGATTTGAACCAGGAAGTTGCAAAAAGAAGCTTTGATTGTATGAAGAATACCGATTTGAGAGGGCAAGTAACGGTTTATTTAAACCAGGAAGTTTTTATGTGATAGTTTGGAAAACATGGAGAAACAAATCTCACCAATCTATGTGCCACAACCGTATGATTATAAACCATTCTATGGGGCTGAACAAGGCTTAGCTAAAGAATCAAAACTTAAACGTGCTACAGCAAAAGTTGTTGACATCGCCAGGACTTTCAATGTGAAGCATGAAATTGGATTTAATCCTCACTTAAGACGAGCTTCATTATCTGTTCGCGTCGGAAGAAAAGCGTTTCATCCTGAACAAATTTGCAAAGTTGCGAAAAAGCTAATTGTGAAACAACCGTTTTTTGCTTTCCCTTCCACGAAAAATATCTTACAAATTTTATACTGGAGCAAAGAAGAAGATTCAAATTCTTATCATAGCCAGCATATCCAGCGTGTGAAAGAGGAGCTCCTACCTCAACAAATTGATTTGAATTTTACCAGTGGGAAAGTTTACGCGCCAGCTGCCTATCTCTCTTATATTATCGATGGTAAAGTGAATGTGAAGGTTTATCATGAAGCGTATCCCTTACCAACTCCAGAAGACCAACACCAATTGCAAGAAATCCTCAAATATTTGAAAGTCCTAAAGGATCAATCACCAAACACTTTTCGACCTCAAAAACGTATTAAATTAGATTCTATTCTGTGATTGTTTTGTACAATTTGTCAATAAAATATGATTGAAACTACACTGTCTTGTTTCTTTTGTTTATTGATATAATAAAAAACAATATAAAAAAGGTGTTCTTCTGAATTTTGGAGCGTTAATAAATCGTGTAAATAAATATTATACCGTCGGTGTTGTTTTCTGTATTATCGAAATATACCACACACAAATTATAAACAGTTTGTTTTATTGGACTGCACAAGCGAAGAAGTTGTAAACAGAGTTACACAGCAATTTAATCTTTTTCGTTGATCCAAGTGTTGAATTCAGGCGGATAACCTAACCAATTCACTTGTTCTTGTTCATTCCTTCCTCGTTTTCGTCAATAGCATCAAATAGATACTCATCATCATTCTTTGTGAATTTTTGAAGTTCTTGAGGATAAAAACGACCTTGGAGTTCTTCGTTGTCGTGGTCTTTTAGTTTGTAAAGAGTAGGGCTTCCAGTGAACCCTTTGAAACGGTAAAATATTTCTTCAGTAAAGTTAGGCATATAACCTTTCTCAAACAGTTGCTTCACCTTGTTGATGCGAACCTTATCGCCAACCTGGAATTCAGAACCTTTAAGGGGTCGTTGCTTTCCATCTTCGTTTCGGTTTATATTAGTTTCGAATATTATTCTAAAATATGTACCAAATATGTAAAAATGAAGAAAATCCAAGAGGCGGTGGTGTAAAATTTCTTCAAAAGTTGTTGAATTATAATGGAATGACTCAAATATAACTTACCTGGAAATTAAATTTTGGTTGTATGATGTCATTTAAAGCTTATAAGAATAATATATTGTTCAGTTTAGATCTGTGTAGCTTGTCAGGTTCATAATTTAGCTAAGCATTTGTTTGTTAAGGATCATTGAAACAGTGGTTTTAGGTAATCATTGATAGTAATTTTGATAAATATAACTTAACTGGAAATTAAATCTGTTGGTATGATGTCGTTTAAAGCTTATAAGAATAATAGATTTTTCAAAACAACGTTACTCTAAGTTTGTTATTGTTTGTTTGCACGAATACATTTTACATTTTTATTTTAGATGATGCTAATACCAGCTAAACAATCATCATTCCCTTTATGCAATGAGAACACCCTAATTAACTGCTGTAGAACAATTTGTTACAACATATACTTCTACATTCTGACAACTAGAAAAAAATCAACAAATCTAATGCAAACTACATCACAAGTTGTTACCTAAACTTAAGACAAGCATGAAAAAATACAAACTCTCGCAGAATACGAGCACAAATTTTGCAACAAGCAATGACACCTGATGAACACACAAACAAATCTCCGAACACAGATTTTAACATTACAAATTATGCAACAGAAACTTGTGCTATTTTGTTGTAGTTTCTTAAGCTTGTAAAAATAAAATTGTAATTTGCTGAAAATATTTTTAAGTTTGTAAAAGAAAATTTAAGTTTGTGACTTAAAATAATTTTGCATGTGCATGTTTTTCAGAGATAAACTTTCAGATTACAATTTGTTGAACTATTTTTTTTATCTTCAGTTTGTAAGTTATGAAACTTATCAGTTTGTTGTTTGTTAAAACTATTTTTTCAGTTGTAAATTATGGAACTTAAGAGTTTGCACCTTCTCAGTTTATTTTTTTGTTCTAATTTGTCAATCATACAACTTAAAAGTTTGTAGTTTGTTAAAAAATATTTTCAGTTGTTGCTGGTTTTTACAATGAAAGCTTTGTGATTTATTAAAATTATTTTTCATTTTTGCAAGTAACAGAACTAACATTTTCAATTTCTTAAAATATTTTTTTTTTTATCAATAATTTTAGAGCAAAAACTTTCAGTTTACAGTTTGTTGAAATAATTCTTTTATTTCTCTCAAGGATAATACATCTGCTTGTTTATTCATTTGTTTATTTTTTATGCTACACAATTCAGTTTGTAACGTAAGTTTGTTGCTTGATAAAACTATTTTTTCAGTTGTAAATTATGGAACTTAAAAGTTTACACCTAGTGTCAATCATACAACTTAAAAAGTTTGTAGTTTGTTAAAAAACATTTTTAGTTGTTTATTTTTACAATGAAAGCTTTGTGATTTATTAAAATTATTTTTCAATTTTGCAAGTAACAGAACTAACATTTTCAATTTCTTAAAATAATTTTTTCGTGTCAATAATTTTAGAGCGAAAACTTTCAGTTTACAGTTTGTTGAAATAATTCTTTTATTTTTCTCAAGGATAATACATCTGCTTGTTTATTTATTTGCTTATATTTTATATGCTACCCAATTCAGTTTGTAACGTTTTTGCATAAAAAATCAAGATGAGGTATTTCCAACAACTTAAAGCACACTTATGATTTGCAAACCCCTAAATTGTTTTTATAATCTTTATCTAAAAATAATAAAACACTTTGAATGTGTCACATGAGACTTTTAAACGCCAACATCGTTTACTTAATGTTTCACCTCCATTCTGTTCTGAAAGTTTTATTGTTGAGCTGTTGGATGTGTGATCGATCCCACGCTTACATTTGTAAAAAGGATTAGTGTGAATTTTTTTTTTTCACATTTTCAACCCCTGTTATTTTTGTTAAACACACGCATGGTTTACTTTGTAGATGCTAAAATTTTTATACTTGTAGTTTTATGAAGCATAATACTTAAAGTGATTTATAGTTTCTACCTGCTGCAATTTAATTTCACATTCATTCTTAGCCATTCAGAGATTACTTAAAACAATGAAAGATATTAATACTACAAAAAGTGCTCAATACCAAGCAAAAAAGCAAAGCAGAGCGAATTAAATCAAATATAGTTATTACTATCTAAACCCTTGACAGCCTGTTTCACCTAAACGTATCATCAGAAGGTTCTTATTCAAATAGAATGATTACTTTTGTATATTCTTCCTATTCCATCAGCACAATTCATCTGTAAAGATAATGATTACCTATAACTTACTGTTTTGAAATAACAACACAACATTTTTAAATCGTGGTAGGTTGTATTGCATAAATCAGTTTTAAAGCTGTTTTATTAAAAAAACATCTTTGGTAGGCTACATATGCGTTGCATCTTGCAAACTCCAGAACCAGATTGTGTAAGAAACAGAGGAAGTCACGAAGTTGCATTGTTTTGATTAAATGCTTTGAAGGGTAACATTTTTGTAGCATTGACGTAAATTTACCATTCAAGGGTTGGTAGCTTATAAGTTTATAACACAAGATTCACTTTCTCACATAAAAGCATAAAAATCTAAATATTTACAATAAGTCCCCTTTCCTTTGCTCAGAGTCCAACATCAATGGAAAGAAAATATCTTTACCTTTGATCTATTTGACTATTTTCTGGCAAGCATTCAGGTTTTGGCAATACTTTTACAACAACTTATTAGGTTTTTACGTGTGTTCTAGCTACAATCTACTTATCACGAGTTTACTTATAATAACAATGGCGGATAAAAATGAAGAAACTCAACTTAGAATGGTATAACCTTCGTGATTTGCAATAAATTTGTGCATACAACATGTCAATTTTGAAACTGAACCAAAGTTAAGCACATATAACAATCACATTTTACTTGTTTTTATACAACAATACCAAAATTATTATTTCCAACCATATAACACCATCCATTCTGTTAGAATCGACATAAATCCATTATTCTTTGACAAGACTAAACACGATTTATATGAAATTAGCGGTTTATTTTAAATCGAGCACAGCAGCGTTTCAAATTTATTTTGTGGCAATTAAGTTTTTTTTTTTTTAGTTTTTGGTAAATGTTCATTTATTTACATCACGTAAAGGTACGTTTTTTTTTCATTTCACTGTGTTATTGTTTGGTAATTTTTTTTTGTAAATATCTCCGTCTTTTGTGTAACTTTAAGTGTTTTGTAAGATCTAAACAAAAAGATGATACTTTCATGGTAGCTTTTGAACATATCTAAACCAATTTTGACGAAAATATGCTTAAAAACACATTATAATGCTTTATTAAATGACCCACATATGTCAACCACGAACCAAACCAATTACAATAATTTTGTTTCACAACCTCAGAAAACTTTGTGTTTGTAGATTTCAATAATTGTTTGGTCTGTAATCGACTTAACCGGTCTGTTTACCATCAACTTACGTTTAAACATAAGAAAATTACTTGAACACTCTTGGTTACATAGTACCATACCATTTGCGCCTGATGATTTCTTGTAGTTATAATATGTTTTTCTGCAAATGCGTTTTTACATTGTCTTAGATTTTGTCTGATAGCTTGCAGTTAGCATAACGCAATCATATTAAATAGGCTACAAGTACGTCACCACAAACATCTCGAGCAAGTGTTGTGGAAGGAGCACCACTTTAGTAGACAATCACTGTGGAAAGGTGTGTACAGATATGTGACTTATCTAAAAGAAAAAAACGTTTACTCAAGCAAAAGACAGATTGTTTTTGTAAAACAGACAGTGATCATCAAAACTGAGTGATTTAACAAATTTGCATATCTGCTTAGTGAAAAGTATGACATTGATATGCATTTTTTTTCTTGTTTTTAGGTTCAAACACAATTTTATGATATTTTGTACATGTCTTAAAAATTCGTTTGAAGTTATTTTGAAAATGTTAAACAAAATTAAAGCTTTACCTTTGGATTAATATCTGTGAAAAAAAACATACGAGTGGTCGTAAAATACCATGGATATGTAAAAACAGAAAGACTAGTTGGTAAACTTATTAAGTTTTGATCCAATAAGATCAGAGAAAGACCAAAGAAGAGGTGTTTGGAAGTGAAGATAAAGAGGATGAATCTACTGTATGGAAGTAAAAACCAGTACAAAGTGTACTGTATACGCCAGTATTACATAGACTAACCACAAACCAGTGTATCCTAAGTGAGATATAAAGATGAAGCACCAGGAACATGTGACCAAAATATAGTTCAAGAGAAACCAAACAATAAGTTTAGATGTAGGAGCAAGATAAAAGAGTTAAATGAAACATGGAAATCTTCACTAAAATATAGAAACTATTAAAATATAGGTCTTCACAGGCAATCTATTTGAGATGAGGATAAACATAAAAGCGGAAAATTGTTCAAATAACATATTTTTAAGAATTAAACATCACATAACACATGACAAAAGAAAGTCTGAGGAACGGATTCAATGGTGAAAAGACAATAGAAATAGTTGCGGGTAACGATAAACAAATCTTCACTTAATGGTTCTGTTGAATAAATTGGTGTCATTGGTTTGTAGTTGTTACAAGAAATCATCAGGCGCAAATGGTATGGTACTATGTAACCAAGAGTGTTCAAGTAATTTTCTTATGTTTAAACGTAATTGATGGTAAACAGACCGGTTAAGTCGATTACAGACCAAACAATTATTGAAATCTACAAACACAAAGTTTTCTGAGGTTGTGAAACAAAATTATTGTAATTGGTTTGGTTCGTGGTTGACATATGTGGGTCATTTAATAAAGCATTATAATGTGTTTTTAAGCATATTTTCGTCAAAATTGGTTTAGATATGTTCAAAAGCTACCATGAAAGTATCATCTTTTTGTTTAGATCTTACAAAACACTTAAAGTTACACAAAAGACGGAGATATTTACAAAAAAAAATTACCAAACAATAACACAGTGAAATGAAAAAAAAACGTACCTTTACGTGATGTAAATAAATGAACATTTACCAAAAACTAAAAAAAAAAAACTTAATTGCCACAAAATAAATTTGAAACGCTGCTGTGCTCGATTTAAAATAAACCGCTAATTTCATATAAATCGTGTTTAGTCTTGTCAAAGAATAATGGATTTATGTCGATTCTAACAGAATGGATGGTGTTATATGGTTGGAAATAATAATTTTGGTATTGTTGTATAAAAACAAGTAAAATGTGATTGTTATATGTGCTTAACTTTGGTTCAGTTTCAAAATTGACATGTTGTATGCACAAATTTATTGCAAATCACGAAGATTATACCATTCTAAGTTGAGTTTCTTCATTTTTATCCGCCATTGTTATTATAAGTAAACTCGTGATAAGTAGATTGTAGCTAGAACACACGTAAAAACCTAATAAGTTGTTGTAAAAGTATTGCCAAAACCTGAATGCTTGCCAGAAAATAGTCAAATAGATCAAAGGTAAAGATATTTTCTTTCCATTGATGTTGGACTCTGAGCAAAGGAAAGGGGACTTATTGTAAATATTTAGATTTTTATGCTTTTATGTGAGAAAGTGAATCTTGTGTTATAAACTTATAAGCTACCAACCCTTGAATGGTAAATTTACGTCAATGCTACAAAAATGTTACCCTTCAAAGCATTTAATCAAAACAATGCAACTTCGTGACTTCCTCTGTTTCTTACACAATCTGGTTCTGGAGTTTGCAAGATGCAACGCATATGTAGCCTACCAAAGATGTTTTTTTAATAAAACAGCTTTAAAACTGATTTATGCAATACAACCTACCACGATTTAAAAATGTTGTGTTGTTATTTCAAAACAGTAAGTTATAGGTAATCATTATCTTTACAGATGAATTGTGCTGATGGAATAGGAAGAATATACAAAAGTAATCATTCTATTTGAATAAGAACCTTCTGATGATACGTTTAGGTGAAACAGGCTGTCAAGGGTTTAGATAGTAATAACTATATTTGATTTAATTCGCTCTGCTTTGCTTTTTTGCTTGGTATTGAGCACTTTTTGTAGTATTAATATCTTTCATTGTTTTAAGTAATCTCTGAATGGCTAAGAATGAATGTGAAATTAAATTGCAGCAGGTAGAAACTATAAATCACTTTAAGTATTATGCTTCATAAAACTACAAGTATAAAAATTTTAGCATCTACAAAGTAAACCATGCGTGTGTTTAACAAAAATAACAGGGGTTGAAAATGTGAAAAAAAAAAATTCACACTAATCCTTTTTACAAATGTAAGCGTGGGATCGATCACACATCCAACAGCTCAACAATAAAACTTTCAGAACAGAATGGAGGTGAAACATTAAGTAAACGATGTTGGCGTTTAAAAGTCTCATGTGACACATTCAAAGTGTTTTATTATTTTTAGATAAAGATTATAAAAACAATTTAGGGGTTTGCAAATCATAAGTGTGCTTTAAGTTGTTGGAAATACCTCATCTTGATTTTTTATGCAAAAACGTTACAAACTGAATTGGGTAGCATATAAAAAATAAGCAAATAAATAAACAAGCAGATGTATTATCCTTGAGAAAAATAAAAGAATTATTTCAACAAACTGTAAACTGAAAGTTTTCGCTCTAAAATTATTGACACGAAAAAATTATTTTAAGAAATTGAAAATGTTAGTTCTGTTACTTGCAAAATTGAAAAATAATTTTAATAAATCACAAAGCTTTCATTGTAAAAATAAACAACTAAAAATGTTTTTTAACAAACTACAAACTTTTTAAGTTGTATGATTGACACTAGGTGTAAACTTTTAAGTTCCATAATTTACAACTGAAAAAATAGTTTTATCAAGCAACAAACTTACGTTACAAACTGAATTGTGTAGCATAAAAAATAAACAAATGAATAAACAAGCAGATGTATTATCCTTGAGAGAAATAAAAGAATTATTTCAACAAACTGTAAACTGAAAGTTTTTGCTCTAAAATTATTGATAAAAAAAAAAATATTTTAAGAAATTGAAAATGTTAGTTCTGTTACTTGCAAAAATGAAAAATAATTTTAATAAATCACAAAGCTTTCATTGTAAAAACCAGCAACAACTGAAAATATTTTTTAACAAACTACAAACTTTTAAGTTGTATGATTGACAAATTAGAACAAAAAAATAAACTGAGAAGGTGCAAACTCTTAAGTTCCATAATTTACAACTGAAAAAATAGTTTTAACAAACAACAAACTGATAAGTTTCATAACTTACAAACTGAAGATAAAAAAAATAGTTCAACAAATTGTAATCTGAAAGTTTATCTCTGAAAAACATGCACATGCAAAATTATTTTAAGTCACAAACTTAAATTTTCTTTTACAAACTTAAAAATATTTTCAGCAAATTACAATTTTATTTTTACAAGCTTAAGAAACTACAACAAAATAGCACAAGTTTCTGTTGCATAATTTGTAATGTTAAAATCTGTGTTCGGAGATTTGTTTGTGTGTTCATCAGGTGTCATTGCTTGTTGCAAAATTTGTGCTCGTATTCTGCGAGAGTTTGTATTTTTTCATGCTTGTCTTAAGCTTAGGTAACAACTTGTGATGTAGTTTGCATTAGATTTGTTGATTTTTTTCTAGTTGTCAGAATGTAGAAGTATATGTTGTAACAAATTGTTCTACAGCAGTTAATTAGGGTGTTCTCATTGCATAAAGGGAATGATGATTGTTTAGCTGGTATTAGCATCATCTAAAATAAAAATGTAAAATGTATTCGTGCAAACAAACAATAACAAACTTAGAGTAACGTTGTTTTGAAAAATCTATTATTCTTATAAGCTTTAAACGACATCATACCAACAGATTTAATTTCCAGTTAAGTTATATTTATCAAAATTACTATCAATGATTACCTAAAACCACTGTTTCAATGATCCTTAACAAACAAATGCTTAGCTAAATTATGAACCTGACAAGCTACACAGATCTAAACTGAACAATATATTATTCTTATAAGCTTTAAATGACATCATACAACCAAAATTTAATTTCCAGGTAAGTTATATTTGAGTCATTCCATTATAATTCAACAACTTTTGAAGAAATTTTACACCACCGCCTCTTGGATTTTCTTCATTTTTACATATTTGGTACATATTTTAGAATAATATTCGAAACTAATATAAACCGAAACGAAGATGGAAAGCAACGACCCCTTAAAGGTTCTGAATTCCAGGTTGGCGATAAGGTTCGCATCAACAAGGTGAAGCAACTGTTTGAGAAAGGTTATATGCCTAACTTTACTGAAGAAATATTTTACCGTTTCAAAGGGTTCACTGGAAGCCCTACTCTTTACAAACTAAAAGACCACGACAACGAAGAACTCCAAGGTCGTTTTTATCCTCAAGAACTTCAAAAATTCACAAAGAATGATGATGAGTATCTATTTGATGCTATTGACGAAAACGAGGAAGGAATGAACAAGAACAAGTGAATTGGTTAGGTTATCCGCCTGAATTCAACACTTGGATCAACGAAAAAGATTAAATTGCTGTGTAACTCTGTTTACAACTTCTTCGCTTGTGCAGTCCAATAAAACAAACTGTTTATAATTTGTGTGTGGTATATTTCGATAATACAGAAAACAACACCGACGGTATAATATTTATTTACACGATTTATTAACGCTCCAAAATTCAGAAGAACACCTTTTTTATATTGTTTTTTATTATATCAATAAACAAAAGAAACAAGACAGTGTAGTTTCAATCATATTTTATTGACAAATTGTACAAAACAATCACAGAATAGAATCTAATTTAATACGTTTTTGAGGTCGAAAAGTGTTTGGTGATTGATCCTTTAGGACTTTCAAATATTTGAGGATTTCTTGCAATTGGTGTTGGTCTTCTGGAGTTGGTAAGGGATACGCTTCATGATAAACCTTCACATTCACTTTACCATCGATAATATAAGAGAGATAGGCAGCTGGCGCGTAAACTTTCCCACTGGTAAAATTCAAATCAATTTGTTGAGGTAGGAGCTCCTCTTTCACACGCTGGATATGCTGGCTATGATAAGAATTTGAATCTTCTTCTTTGCTCCAGTATAAAATTTGTAAGATATTTTTCGTGGAAGGGAAAGCAAAAAACGGTTGTTTCACAATTAGCTTTTTCGCAACTTTGCAAATTTGTTCAGGATGAAACGCTTTTCTTCCGACGCGAACAGATAATGAAGCTCGTCTTAAGTGAGGATTAAATCCAATTTCATGCTTCACATTGAAAGTCCTGGCGATGTCAACAACTTTTGCTGTAGCACGTTTAAGTTTTGATTCTTTAGCTAAGCCTTGTTCAGCCCCATAGAATGGTTTATAATCATACGGTTGTGGCACATAGATTGGTGAGATTTGTTTCTCCATGTTTTCCAAACTATCACATAAAAACTTCCTGGTTTAAATAAACCGTTACTTGCCCTCTCAAATCGGTATTCTTCATACAATCAAAGCTTCTTTTTGCAACTTCCTGGTTCAAATCAACCGTTATGCATATGTGTTACCTTTGATATAGCGTCATCAGCCGAAAAATATGCGATCACAATGCGCAGGAAGTTCAAATGTCCAATGTGTGAGGACTTCAAAAAATATGCATCAACCGTTATTGCCCGCTCAAATAGGCAGAAAAATGTGCTCACAATATCGTCCTATTGCAGGTTAATACTTTGGGTTATTACATTTACTTGATGAGACATACTTTCTATACTACTGCCAAGAATCAAATGTAACAATCCATCTCTCAACCGGCAGTTATTCGCCTGTGGCTCATCGTTCCTTTTTTGTGTGTTTTAATTGTTTGTCACATGTCTGTAGTTTACACCTCATGTGATCTGTTTCCTGCCGTATAATTTACTCGTAATCATTCTTGTATCACTTGTTCAGTTTGTGCTTTTCAGTCCGGAGTGTTGGTTTATATATAGGCTATATTTGATAGCTACAGGAAAAGTTGACTTCTCAGATAGCAAAATCTGTCATGTTTACATTGATTTAACGCCTGCAGACGTTATGAAATGATGGAGTTTGTTGTCTGGGTTGTGAAATTGAGGTCAGAATAAGTTCAATTTAAGTTGCAGTCAGCCAAGATATAAGCTAAATCTGAATTCTACTTTGATGTTCATTTTTGTTTACTGCCCAAAACGTTACGAAGTAGGTTTGTAACTAACAAAATGTTTTATTTTTTTTGTAGCAGTTTGCACTTGTCTATTCTCTATGCTACAGAGTTCTTCAATTACTTGTGGTTTCAAACATTTTTCCTTTCCTGACTTGAAATGAATGTGCAAACATTCACCGTTTGTCACCCTTGTCTATCTATACGATTTATACTGTAATAAAAAAATTTCATGTTTCTTGAGATCTTTTCTTCCCCGAGCTTTTTTTTCTCGGGTTTTATTCCTTTTTTTGTATTAGTGCTATCCTCTACGTCTACATCACTCTGTCAGCAACGTCTCCTTTTTTGCTCTTCTGTTTCAAGAGCTACTGCAACACACTTTTCCATTGTTTTTGGTCTTTTTTGAATTTGTGTTTCAACTTCCAATCATCTCATTGTTCTTGCGAAATAATCTTTATCAATGTTTATCTTCATGCTTCCTCAGACTGGTTTGTTCAATATCATGTTCCATAAACTTCAATCCTCAAATGCTTAAGTGTAATACTCGATCGAATACTTAAATACAAACAACGATTTGAACTTCTCGTGTAAATGACGTGCTGATATGCTTAGCCGGATGGTCGTGGACATTAGAGCTGTTTCAGTTCGCACAAGTGCTCTTATCGCTCACCGCCGAATATGCTGCTCCTGCCCGGTGATGTAATTTACAATACCTCATGATTAGGTTACGAAGAAAGCATATTACTGTAAATATGGTTTGTAAAAAAAACTGAAACTTTGACTATACATTAGTATGAGGCTGTCAATACCTGGTTTCAACAAAACAGGCGAAGAACCAAACCGCTTGAGTAAAATCGTGTTAATAACACATTCTGCAAATTAGTAACTAAAATGTAGGACAACGCAGCTCATTTATTTTTTAATGAAGGCTCATTCTTGTAGTTTATTTTGAATGATAAAACTTTATAGCCTACGAATAGTTAGCAGCATGAGGAATACTGTATTTTATTTCTCAAGCCTACAAACACACCAGCTATACTCCGAAGTTGTTCCAGGGTTTCTTTTCCTTTCTGGCTATCTTTTGAAATTGTTCCATCAGTGATACCAGCAACGTTAGAAAAAAGTTCTCCCAAATTTGGTGCAGGTAAGATGAAAATTGTCAATACCACCGTATAAATCAATACCAAAATGTTTGCCATTTTGCCGAACACGACAACAAAAAGGTCTGTAAATTGCCAAATCAAAACAATTGATAAAACTTAAAACATTTTATTACGATATCTCAAAATGAATACAAATGGCCAACGCGTACATGAAAAATATATTTTGCTCAGTAAACGTAACTTACGTAAACACTTCTTATGACAACAATAATATTCTAAGTAGTTTGCTGTAAATAATGTAGCCTGCCTTAAGCCGAGTTGAGGATTAAGCGAACATTTTGCAAAATTATGATTCTAAACGTTTTACTTCCAAGAACAAACACTTTCATTTAGTTTCTGTAATCAATGGTTTTTTTGTCGGTAACAAAAGAAAAAAATAAAGCTAGTTGTTGCCATAAACTGAATGCTAGGTGTTGACATCACCTGAAATCATAGCCACCTCATTTTGCAACAGATGTGGGAGACTAATAGTGTGGGAGGCTAACAGACAAGCAACTGACTGGCCTTGGAGTTGGGTACAAAGTTCTCTTGGTTGGTCTTAATTTTTGTTGGATGTTCGGGCAGAATCTTTCACTTTACTAAACAATTGGTCGCCTTTGTTCTGTTACAACCAGGTTGCTCACAGATGTGAACAATTCAGTGCTGTTCAGGTTGGTCTTGTCTTACCAGGAGCAAAACCAATGCTTGAGTGACGAGGACTTTTTATAAAGTTCATCAAAGTAGAGTTTGTAGACTGGCTACACTGTAGGACTCAAAACTTTTAACTGACTTATAACGAAGAGCTTTTTGAAAAACGACGTATTTTTTTGAAAGAAATCTTTTGCCATGTTGCTTATAGAACGCCCACAGAGGCTTTCTTTCTTTCTCTAACGATGGAAGAAATCCATTCAGTCAACCATCAAAACAGCCAGCAATACAAGAACGTGAAGCAACAAAGAAACCGCAACCAGGACAAACGTAATGCGTAGGCGACACTTCTACACCACGGAAGTTGGTGTGTACGCATGTGTGGGAGACCATCTAATATAATTTTATGAGATGTATAGACATTAATAGAAATATGCCCACATGCAGACATACATCAATCAAAGCAAACTAAGGATGTAACACAGGCCTGTTATCGATTGGATCTCAGCAAACCTGCTCGTTTAGTAACTTACCATTATAGCCTAAACATCACATCACTATTATCTGCGCTTTATCAATGCTTTGTAGTTGGTTTGTTATTTGACTCTGCTGCTCTGGCAAAAATTGTTTCTTCTTCGATTTTCTCAACATGTGTGAACCAACTGTGAGTAAATGGCGTGCCGCACAAATTTTACGTGCGTAGCACTCCCTGCCGGAAAATCACTCATTTTTTACAGTAACTCAACGTCTACATACTTTAAATCAACGTAAAAAGGACTGAATTTGTGGACAGGGTTAATTTTACTTACACTATATTATGCTTGTATATCACTTCAAATTTCAGAATTTTAGTTTTGAACTCTTCAAAGTGCCAGTGAACTAACTGGTCGTATTGTGATTTTACTTTTTGCAGCAACAACCTCGGAAGGATTGAGTGAAGCTCAATTGCTTGCAAATTGGGTTGGGCCGTTTCAATTGCAACGTGTTCCAAAGGGGCCTCGCCGACTCACCATCTTGTGCATGTGGCTCAGATTCTCAGACTCCATACCACATTATCAACCATTGTCTTGTATATCGACCTCAGGACAGATATGTGGACCAAAAAACTCTCAATGAACACACAACCCATTGGCTGCTGTGCCTGGTGTAATAACGTGACTGGCGGCGGCCTTAAACACAATAAAAAGAAGCAACAAACGTTTCAAAGACAGTGCACTGCTGCGTTTCAAATGATGCATTGATAACATGGGCTGGATCTCTGACAGCAAAATTGGTTATTTTTACATTGGTTCAACGTCTGCATCGTTGAATCAATGTAAAAGTGACGGACTTTTCTGTCTGGGGGAGCGTACTGGGCGAGCGATAAACGTTTGCATAAATGCAGAAAATTTACGTCCTTTTTTTTGATTTTCTTTTGAGAGACACGTGACCAAGTGTCCCCTCCTTGGATCCGCTACTGCTTTGAGAGATATACAGCAAGCTATAGATAAGATTCATACATACAAATGCATGGTTGTAATGCTTTCACTGTAATCAATTTATTTTATGACTGAAAACATACAGTTTTTGTGGGCTTATTTTCAACCAATTCGCATTCTTAACGGCCATTTTGATCAGGTTTTCTTCCGACCCGAACCTGAAAAACTCGATGAATTGATCCTTGAATTATTCATAAAATTAATATCAATTCTAATGTAATAACCTAGACCAGAAGATCGCAACGATTGGGTCACGACTGATTTTTACCAACATCCAAGCGGCGCTGCTACGCCATTGCATCGGAGGGACACCGCTTGCTGGATGAGTTCATTGCTGTATTTGAGTAGTTACACACACGTAGTTTTTTCTATCATTTTACAAAATTTAAATTCTGAGAACAATTAATTGCAAAAGTGCAATGGGCTTTGTTTTTTCTAGTATCGAACAGTGGCGGTGACACGGTTGAACCGTACCCAAGCCTTAGTTAAATACGAGTAGAATACGGGCTTAAGGCTTGCTGAAAAAGTGAACAAAATGGTCACGTAAGCCATTGGCGTTTCGCCGCTTCTATCTTATTCTAGACCAGCGGTTCTCAACCACTGGGCCATGAATCACTGGTGGGCCATGGCAACATTTTGAGGTTTGCCACAGACCCTTTTAAAAAATTGCTAGATTTATTTGTGTCACTCATAGCTATAGTTAATTTTACACTTGTGTGTTTGTTTAGTAGTTTTGATTTAAGTATCAATGAATAACGTTGTTTTTTGCCACAAAATGGTGATTTTCATTCTAAATATTAAGATAATAATTTTGGTGGCGTGATGCAATCAATGCCTTCTGTTGCATCTTGTAGCGCCTGCAGCTCTTCTTATGTTTCCTTGCGTCTTATTGCTGTGGTGAAACCTGTTTTTGTTCAGAATTGGAAACGCTGGCTAGAGTTTGGGCGTGTTCTTAAGAATTTGTACCGTTTATTAGGGTTTGATTCACATATTCGTAGTTTTGCGTTGTTTTAGCCTTGTGCATCTGCCTCATGCGGCATTGCTTGGAGCACTGAGCTTCCCTTAAATCAACCGTCTAGCGTTAAACTAACTCAGTATGGTTTTTCTCTTTTACCACAAACTTCGTCAGTGACGTAAATTAAAAGAAAATACGTCACTTTTTCCTACCAAATTAGACAAATTTCATTAAAAAATGACGCAACAGCTCAGGGCAGGTCTATAAAGAGAAATGCAATGACGTTTAATAGTTGGCAAAATGTCTAACGCAACTATGTATTGTGTGACCACAAACAAAAATGCGAAATTTTCAGCAAAATGGAAATTTTCAAAAGCTGTGAGGAAGCTGAAAAAATAGCTTAAACAACTCCAATTTTTTTAGGTTAATTAGATATGTCTAAACAATATTGTATCTACCCAAACTAAAAATATTTTTGAAAAAATTGCGTTTTTGACCCTATTTTTGATTTTTTAGCCCCATGAGGAGGCTGAAGACAATTTGTTACGAATCACAAATTTTGTCATGAGTTTTTTCTCACTCATTGGCACCATTTCCCCACTACCCCGAGAGAATTTAAAAAAAAGTTCAAAAACGAGCCACCCTACTCTACAAGTATGCGAAACTGCAGGATTTAGCTCTGCAAGAAGCTTTCCCAGTCCGAGGATAAAGATTCAATCAATCAATACAACATGTCAATAAAATATGTCTTTCTCGAGAAAGCTTTCCAATTTTTGTGGGGCACTAACCCTAACCCACAAAACCTCAGAATGACCGCATTGGCTCTGTGCTACTCCGCGGCAGAATATGCATGCCTATAGCGCACCCAGCATGGGGCTAAGGGGGCTCAAGCGCTCTCCCAAACCCGCCACTAAAAATAAAGTTTTTGCATGTTCCCCATTTATATATTTTGCTTAGGCTACAGGTTAGGTATGAATAAGACACAACAGGGCTGAGCATTATAACAATATAGTTTACATATTTACAAATACTGTAGTTTTAACAGTTGAACGTTTTCGGTTTAACTTAAGCCCTCATTAGGAATCTGAAAATATTTATAAAAATGCAATAAATTTCAACTTCTTGAAAATTACATTTAATTACAATTACAATTACTTCTTGAAAATTACATTAGGAAAATGCAACTAGGCTTATATAAATAACTACAAAAAATTTTGCACCCCAGGGAACGCGATACATCAAGTAAATGTTGAAGAGAATGGACTCGCCTCCAGCAAATAATTTTGTTTAAATTTGGGTTGTAGCGTTTGATTAAAAGTGCTTTCTAAATTTTGGTGTCAAATTGAGATTTGCTTTTGCGTAAAATTTTAAATGAGTCGGCAGAGAATTTTCGATCAGAGCAAAAAGAACATTCCATGATATGGTCTTTGATGACGCCTTTCTTTAACTCCCTAAAGTTCGGATTCTCCTGTAGCCTCGTGGTCAAAATTATGTCTGGTGGACATACGTACCGATGTACCGTACGTCAATGCCGAATCACACGGACATGTAAAACTGTATACGATATTTGAGCAGAGAGACGAAGGCGTCTGGGACTTTAATTGAAAATACGAACTCAATTTGAATGTTTTGTAAGTAGGAAAAACGTCCACATCAAATTTATTGCTTTTAAAATTAGTGTTTTGTTTCAAACTGTTTTCGCGCTAGTTGTTGTTTTCGCACTTATTTGTGTTGGCAAACGGAAAGCTAATTCTATGTTGTCATACTGTAGCCTACATGACGAAAATGTCGAAATCTATAGAAGATTGCAAGAGTGGACGTAGGTATAAAACAGTGGCGTAGCCAAGGGGGAGGTTGGGGGTTTCAACCCCCCTTTGGCACGCGTGTGACGTCACCGTATTGAGAATGATGCTTTCAGTCTCTTTATGCCTCTAAAACAAAGCTTGCCTAAATTTAAACGAAACTGCATTAAAAGAGTGAGTTTTGCCAATACCAAACATTCAAATCTCAGCCAGGAATTAGCAACAAGAAAACATAGAGACTTAGCTTTATTTCCGAAAAATGCGAACATGATCTTATCCTTTTGCTATGCCACCAGACAGCACCATTTTACAGGAATATTCATACCCAGATTTTTGTTGAAAATGCTCAGAATGCTTCAAATTCCAAGTAATTTTTCAAAAATTTCTGGAGGAGACCCTCCAGACCCCCCGCCGCTGGGTGTCGTCTTGGGTAAACACGCCGTCGGGCTACGCCCGCCCGCCGTCAACCCCTCCCCTTTTTTTTAAATTCCTGGCTACGCCACTGGATGAGGATGCTAATAGTGCTAGTAGCATGGGGTTCACTAGGCCAACTTCTAATCTGATTGAGAGAAGGAATCCTGATGTATCGGCAACCGGTGGGTTGTGTTGTGAGTGCCTTTAAATATTAATCAAAGGGATGGACATTGGCCTAATAATGGCCTATTGTCACTGTCACTATTGTCGCAAATCACTCGGCCGACATTTATGAATTAGCCCCCCCCCCCTAACTTTTTTCCTGGGTGCGCTACTGATGCATGCACTGTTTGGAACAGGTCCTGTCACTCAACAAAACTCAACTCTGCACTCAACCATTCTTGTTGCCTTATTACTGGATATCTGAAGTCTCACTGTCTCTGAGGACAAACTGCTGCATAGACCCGGTTGACATCAAGAAATAACTTCTTAACTCAAGTTCAGCCACTAATCTCAACAAAAAAAGAAAAAGGGCTTGGTGGAATCTCCATTACACGCGGAAATAAAGGTTGGTTTGGTTTTGAATCTTTATCCTCGGACTGACAAAGCCTTGATTGGTTATTCCTGGTAGTTTCGAATACTTGTAGAGGCTCTTGACGCAGGGCCAGTTACCGAGATTGGCAGAAGGAAGTTTTCTGATTGTTGAAGTGTTTTTTCTGGGAAATTATTCCATTCACTAGGTTCCACTTAATGAAGAGCAGTCCTGAAATGCGTTGCTCATGCGTACACCCCGAGAGTCAAACCAGCGCCGCGTGATCTTGAGCCCGGCGCGTAACCACTGAGCTTACGGGGAGAGACTAACGATTCCACCATCAGAGTCCTTTCTCCAGAACCAAACTCCCCCTGGGTAAAGTGTAAAACCTTGAATCAACTCGGAACCTGTGTTGACCTACTAAATATGCAATGGTAAAGTGGGGGTACAACACGGGCCCAATTACATGTATCTGTCGTACCAAACCCCAAACAGCGGACCATCTTTTTGTGTTTCCCCAGCTTACCACCCAGTACAGCAAGTGGATCTTTCAAGGTATAACTCCGTGGCACAAGAATGTGTCGATCTGTGGTGTATCAACTAAATTTAGACTCGATACAAGAATTGGATTGTCCACTTCACAAAAAAAATTTGACAAAAATAAAAAAAGGATTGATAATGTAGCTTACTCGACCATCTTGTAGTCCTTACCTTCACCATTCACACAACGACAGCCCTACGTTTTGTGATCTGTCATAAGCTTACTTTCGTTTCTACCGTGAATTAAATGTTGGTTACCATAGTTTAAATACGTATTTGTTTTCAACCACGAAGCATAGCATCTTTTCACAAATTGGGACTAGGTGGGCAAATTTTCAAAAAAGAGCACTTTTAGCACAAGAGTTATGTTAAAAAGGGCACTTTTCGCGCGTAAATTGTGGGAAAACGGGCATTTTTTCCCGAGCGTAAAACATGTAAGCTTAAAAATGTAGATTTGTCAGGCAAATTGTGGATAAAAAGGCATTCAACTAGACTAAACTTTTGAGACCCATAATTGATTCCTATATTCATCCCAGCCCACAATATTTTGTAAATAATAATGTAATAAAATTTAATCTAACAACATTTAATTGCAGAGGTCTCTTGTACTAAAGTAAAAAGAAACAACTATGATAATAGCCTATATGAAACACAACTGCTAAGATATTATAATGAGTTGAATCTTTGCAGAATTAAATGATTCTATAGAGCTGGTATTTTATTTTGATAAAAATCAGGAAACAAACTTCGGTAATTCAGACATCTAGAATCTCACACAAAATTTGAGGTACTCACAACACAAATTGATAATTAATCTGCTTGAATGGAACATTAAGGATATTATAAGCAAGGTCAAAGGTAGGCTCATAAGTTCTAAATCAGTGGTTCCCAACCTGGGGGTGAATTACCCCGGGGGGGTTAATTTCCATATTTTTGGGGGGTAACGAGACCCGATTTAGAAACAATGAAGCAAGTGAAGGTTGTGAGCTTTATAAAAGCGAAGAAATTGAACAGCCGTTTTTTCAAGGAACTGCGCAAGAAGATTGGAGAAAGATACGAAGCATTACTGTACCACACAGAAGTGCAATGGCTGTCTCGTGGCAAGGTGATAACCCGCTTGGTCGAAGTTCGTGAGGCTGTCCATATTTTTCTGATAGAAAAGAAGTCCAACTTGGCTGAATATTTCCTTATCCAACAGTGGATTTCCCAGCTGAGCTAATACCTGGCTAATATCTTTGGTGAATTGAACAAAGACAATCTTTTAATTCAAGGCAAGAATGTAACTGTGATCGACACCAAAGTACCCGTAGCTGCATTTATCGCGAAGTGGAACAACCGAGTTGGAAGAGGCACAGTAGTGCAGTTTCAGACGCTTGACATGTACTTCGAAGGCAATGGACTTGAGTTGACAGCGGCGTTAAAGGAGGACATATAGCTGACCACTTAGGCCAGCAAGCCAAGAAGATGGACATTGGCCAACTACTTTCCGAATTTGGACACGGCTATAGTCTCCAATGTTGCGCTGAGCCCTCACATGTGTTGACAGCCAAGTGGATGATGACGACTTTCCGGCCAAAAAAGAGTTTATCACTCTCGAATGAACAAAGCGTTGAAACTTAATTTCAAGGGGAAAGGCTTGGATTGGAACCCTTCTGGTTTGGCAGACTCCAGGACTCACCAACATTAGCGACACTGCATTAAATATCCTGATATCTTTTTCAACAACGTATCGCTGTGAACAAAGGTTTTCAACTGTCTTGGGAATGAAGACAAAGAAGCGCAATCGCCTGTATGTCGAAAGCGACACAAGAATCGCCCTCAGTACCACAAAGCCCAGGATCACAAAGCTGGCGGCTGAAGTCCAGGCCCAACCTGCGCATTGAATGTTTACCGGTAGGCTATTCAGCATTGTATTGCATTTTGATTGTCATAGTTAGCCCTTTGAAATACATAGCAATAAACAGTATAAACACTTTTGTTTTTGAAAATTGGTCTTGGGGGTAATTGGCTCACTTCAGGGCTGAGATTAGGGTAACAGCCAAAAAAGGTTGAGAACCACTGAATTTAGCTGCTCATTCTTTAACTTGGATCTAATTTAAACAAAAATTAAGTCTTAAAAATTGCCCACCTAGTTTCAAACTAGGGGGGCAAAGAAAGGGCTAGGGGGCAAGCAAAGGGACTAGGTGGGCAAGTGCCCACCTAGTTTATATGTGAAAAGATGCTATGCCACGAAGAAAATGTTTTACGTTCTCCATTGGGCTTACGTCTAACATACTAGTTTCAAAATCACACTTGCCGTTTTTGTTTCTTGTTTATTAAATTAAATTCGTTCAAATGCATTTCTAAAACCAAGAACAAAAGTTGAACGAAAACGCTCACAAATTATTTAAAATCGTTCAATCATTCATAGATATTAAAGAGTTTTTGTTTGAAAACTGAGTAATTAATCCTTCTTGGAATAACCACTTACCAACCAACTATCTTCACCAATAAATTCACAATAGACTTGTATTTTTGTTCTATTTATTGCGATTTCATGTGTTCCATTATTTCTTTGGTTTTCAGGCTCCACTTCACAACAAAGTCTGGTTGTGCCGTTTTTAAAGTCATCGGTTTGACCACCTGATCTAAAATCGATCTAAGATCTGCCAGCACCACAGTCGAAAAAGGTAACCTCTCGGCCATTGAGCTGATTAAAAATAAAAAAGTTTTATTCTTATTTTTTATGATGAAGATTCGTGCTCAACTTTATCTCTCTACCAAAGCCAGATTATGTTAAGTGTTGTGTTAAATTATTGTTTTCTTTGCTTAAACTTCTAGCAAGGAATTTGATCATATTATTCATAATTATCACTAGGCCTACTGTATTTACGCAAAATATTAAAATACAAATATTTTGAAATCTGATGTGTTAGAGAAAAAAACGAGCGTAGATTAGGAATCCGCGCAAAAACGTCATCTAGAAAAGTTTACTTGTATCTCGCAATAAAAAATTTAATAAAAATTTGTTGACCAGTGTAGCCTAATTATCATGGAATTTAATCAGTTACCTTCTTTAAGCAGTTGTAGGCTGAGCAGCTGTGGGCTGAGCAGTTGTAGGCTGAGCAGTTGTAGGCTGAGGAGTTGTAGGCTGAGCAGTTTTTAGCTGAGCAGTTGTAGGCTGAGCAGTTGTAGGCTGAGCAGTTGTGGGCTGAGCAGTTGTAGGCTGAGCAGTTGTAGGCTGAGGAGTTGTAGGCTGAGCAGTTGTAGGCTGAGCAGTTGTAGGTTGAGCAGTTGTAAGCTGAGCAGTTGTAGGCTGAGCAGTTGCAGGCTGAGCAGTTGGGGGCTGAGGAGTTGTAGGCTGAGCAGTTGTAGGCTGAGCAGTTGTAGGCTGAGCAGTTGTAGCCTGAGGAGTTGTAGGCTGAGCAGTTGTAGGTTGAGCAGTTGTGGGCTGAGCAGTTGTAGGCTGAGCAGTTGTAGGCTGAGAAGTTGTAGGCTGAGGAGTTGTGGGCTGAGCAGTTGTTAGCTGAGCAGTTGTAGGCTGAGCAGTTGTAAGCTGAGCAGTTGTAGGCTGAGCAGTTGTAGGCTGAGCAGTTGTGGGCTGAGCAGTTGTAGGCTGAGCAGTTGTGGGCTGAGCAGTTGTAGGCTGAGGAGTTGTAGGCTGAGCAGTTGTTAGCTGAGCAGTTGAAGGCTGAGCAGTTGTAAGCTGAGCAGTTGTAGGCTGAGCAGTTGCAGACTGGGCAGTTGGGGGCTGAGGAGTTGTAGGCTGAGCAGTTGTGGACTGAGCAGTTGTAGGCTGAGCAGTTGTAGGCTGAGCAGTTGTAGGCTGAGCAGTTGTAGGTTGAGCAGTTGTGGGCTGAGCAGTTGTAGGCTGAGCAGTTGTAGGCTGAGCAGTTGTGGACTGAGCAGTTGTAGGCTGAGGAGTTGTGGACTGAGCAGTTGTAGGCTGAGCAGTTGTAGGCTGAGCAGTTGTAGGCTGAGCAGTTGTAGCCTGAGGAGTTGTAGGCTGAGCAGTTGTAGGTTGAGCAGTTGTGGGCTGAGCAGTTGTAGGCTGAGCAGTTGTAGGCTGAGCAGTTGTGGACTGAGCAGTTGTAGGCTGAAGAGTTGTAGGCTGAGCAGTTGCAGGCTGAGCAGTTGTAGGCTGAGCAGTTGTAGGTTGAGCAGTTGTGGACTGAGTAGTTGTAGGCTGAGGAGTTGTAGGCTGAGCAGTTGTAGGCTGAGCAGTTGTGGGCTGAGCAGTTGTGGACTGAGCAGTTGTGGGCTGAGAAGTTGTGGGCTGAGCAGTTGTGGACTGAGCAGTTGTAGATTGAGCAGTTGTGGGCTGAACAGTTGTGGGCTGAGCAGTTGTGGACTGAGCAGTTGTACGCTGAGGAGTTGTAGGCTGGAATTGTAGGCTGAGGAGTGGTGGGCTTAGCAGTGGTTGTTGATTTGCATTTTTCTTCTGCTGAAAGAAGTTGAGCTGCAATCATTAAAAAAATAATTAAACATTTATTACACAACATGCCTAATTTAAGATAACTTAAATAGAATTTAAATAAACTAACTGAAGATATTTACAATGTTTGAGGTACCGTACTGGTTTTAGGTAGATTGCTTTTATCTCAATGCTTTGTTTTTATCTCATGGTGAAAACTTAGCTAAAGATGGCACTCAACATCAACATTTGACACGAAAATTAAGGATACTTGTAATGTCAATGGGTCAATTTGTTATTTTCGATTCATAAGGTCACTGATTACTGTATGCTGGATGACTAGCCTACATGCTGTAGCTTACGTGTTGGACTGGTATCATCTACATATGATTTTGTCCCTCTTTGTTTGACAATCTACCCACATTAACTAATAATAGCCTAGGCTACTATTCTTTTGTATAATAATTTTGCATTTTGGAATTTCTAAATTCTTTGTTACATTTTATATTTATTTGATTAGTACAGAAAACGTTTAGTTTTGAAATTGGAGTCAAACAAAATTTCAAGATATACGCTATTTGAAAGATGGTCAAAATATAATCCAAGTCTGAATTATGTTGGAATGTTTATTTCCCTTCATCACCCAAAAAGTCACAAATTTCAAAATCGGTTAGAAATTAATAAGAATTTTGTCAACAGCTCTGTCAACAGCGTCGTGTAGGCTACTGTTTGTTTCAGGGACTTTCGCAACAACAAAGATTATGCTGAAAGAATAATGAGGCAATTAGAAATTGAAAAACAAAAGCAAAGCGAAGAATACCAAAACAATTATTGGGGAGATTGCTCAGTTCAGTAGTTTCAAAAACAACTGAAACAACTAAATTGAACAATCTCCTTCATTTTTTTGGTCTTCTTTGCTTTTGTTTTTCAACTACTTCTTTGCTTTTGTTATTTTAACTTCTAGTTGCTTCATTGTTATTTTGGCATAATCTTTAACAATCCTTATCTTCACCCTTCTGCAGACCAGTCCATCAACTCATCATTCATTACAGCCCTAGCAACCGACTTTTTTTACCTTTACTTTCTCAGATGGCAGAAGAAATATCACTTGATACAGAGGGTTACAAAATATAGTACATTGATATCTAATGTTGATCATGGCTTCTGCAAAGGGAAATATTTTGACAGAGGGTGGTGGGCTGAAACTAAATTCATTAGAATAAGCCTTCCCATATCAACTTGCTTTTATCGTATTCGGGCCAAACAATCTCCTTCTCTGTAGGAAGGATCAAGAAACTCTGATCCAATGTCTACGAGTTATATGAATTCAATTGAATTGAAAATATGGTAGGCTACCAACAATGCCCTGTGTACTAAAATTATAGCTCAAAATGTTTCAAAAATCTTTGGCTATGATAAATCATCTATTGTTTATAATTTGTATAAATCGGCAATTTGGACATGTCAGCAGTAAATTGAAAAAAGCAATAACACTTGCCTTACCAATTATTTTAGAGATAGTGGTAAATAACAGACAGACAGACAGACAGACAGACAGACAGACAGACAGACAGACAGACAGACAGACAGACAGACAGACAGACAGACAGACAGACAGACAGACAGACAGACAGACAGACAGACAGACAGACAGACAGACAGACAGACAGACAGACAGACAGACAGACAGACAGACAGACAGACAGACAGACAGACAGACAGACAGACAGACAGACAGACAGACAGACAGACAGACAGACAGACAGACAGACAGACAGACAGACAGACAGACAGACAGACAGACAGACAGACAGACAGACAGACAGACAGATAGTTGTTTATTGGCCGCTGCGAAAAAGATGTACAATAAATCAAAACACAATGTATAGTAAAACTGTTGAAAAGATTACAATAAAAAAAACAAATAAAAATGATGATAGCATCACAACAGCGGGAGGCTGCGAAGTGACCGTTCAAGGTCTTCAAGTCAAGCAGCCACCTTTAACTTATCAATGATAATTATAATTGGATAATTGAGACAAAGAAATAATAAATAAATAACGGTGAAGCTGTCCAAGATGATAAGAAATTAAAAAAAAAAAAAACAGTTTAGGTAAGCCAACCTAGTCTTTGTTACAATTGCAAGTCTGATTAGTAGGTTAATTTAGCATTTGCCTAATACGAGTCAAAAATTTTCTTTTTGCACATTCTTTTAAAAGATGTGAAGGAGGATTTGCGAATTTCAATTGATACATTATTCCAAATTTTTGCACCAGAGTATTTTATTGAGCGTTGTAGTTTAGTGGTTGTGTATCGATAATAGTAGTAATCTAGGTTGTTCGAGTTCCGAGTAGTAAAGTTGTGGATTTCGTAGCATTTCTTAAAGTAGTTTTGAAAAGTGCCGGGCAATAAATTAAAACTAACTGGTACATAAATTTAGCAATTTCAAAGTTGTACAGATCTTTTAACTTTAGGATATTCATTTGTTTATAAACGGGTGTGACATGGTCGCCATTTGCCTTTCGCAACAGCATTGACTGCCTTATTTTGCAAAATACCAAGCTTTCCAATATGTGTTTTGTATGACGACCCCCTAATAGTCAGTCCGTATATTAGGTAAGGATGCACCAGAGAATAATACAGCTGAAACATAGCTTTAGTTGGTAAACAATGTTTCAATTTAGAGAGTATGCCAACAGATTTGGAGAGTTTGGAAGATAGAGCATCAATATGAGAAAGAAAAGAGAGATTCTTGTCAATGAAGATACCAAGGTATTTAGCAGTTTCAACGTTTTTTAGTTGGGTATTGCCGTAAAACACTCCTACATTAGTTGATATTTGCTTGGTCTTGGTTGCAATTTTTAAAAAGTTAGATTTAGAAGCAGTGATCCAACGTTGGATTTCTTTCAGTTCAAGATTAATTAAACTTTGAAGACTTAATAAATTATCGGCTTTAATGACAAAACAAGTGTCATCAGCAAATAATCTAGGAACACAAGAAACACAGTTAGGTAGATCATTTATGTATAGTAAAAAGAGAAGTGGTCCTAATATGGACCCTTGAAGGACACCAAATTTTATTTCTTTTAATGTAGAATTTTCTTGTCCTATAGACACAAATTTTTTACGGTTTTTCAAGTAGGAAGCAAGTAAGGCATTGACAACTCCTCGAATGCCATAATGATCGAGTTTATGCAAGAGTTTTTCATGATGAACTGTGTCAAAAGCTTTTTTAAGATCTAGTTTACGTCACTTAAACCGTAGCTTATGATTGGTTGGCGGTTTCATTCTAGTCAAGTTTAGTGGCAGAATTTCGACTTGTTAAAGTGGCTACCTATTTATGATGTCAATCGTTTGAACATTAACTTTTCTAGAATCTTTGAAAAGCATGAGAGTAGAGAAATTGGTCTATAATCGCGAAAAGGAGCAAGGTATTGTTCTCAAGATCATCCCCATTATAGGCCTACGCTAGTACCCGGGATGTTGCTGTAGCAGCTACAGCTAGGTATGGGCGGATGTTCAGATCACTCGACGTCCGCTACATAAACTGCGTTGTATCCAGCAGAACCTTTCACTAAACCAAACAAGCGGTCGCCTTTGTTCTGTTACAACCAGGTTGCTAACAGATGTGAACAATTCAATGCGGTAATAACATACCAGCTATACTTCGTAGTTGCTCCAGGGTTTCTTTTCCTTCGGTGCTATTTATTGAAATCGTTCCATTAGTGATGCCAGCTACGTTAGAAAAAAGTTCTCCAAAGCTTGATGCGGAAAAGATGAAAACTGTCAATACCAACGCGCACAAAATACGTGCCATTTTGCAAAACACAATAGGCTATCAGGAAGGCCAGATCTGTAAATTTCAATAGTTAAACCTAACTGGTTAAATTTCTGGGATTATTAGGAAAAAACAAAAAATCTTTAAAAAAGCCTATATTTTGCCCAGCTAATATAGGCTAACTTATTCCTAATTCCATGTTTCGTCATTAATGTAACGTGTATGGATGTCTGGTTAGCAATTTTGATGAACACTACGACCAGAACTGAGCAAGCATCAAAATTTTATTTGATTTCTTATGCTTACGATACCGAAGGTCACGGTAAAAGATCAAAATTCCGAAAAATTTCTTACAATTTTGCTAACAACCTGTAAGCTGAAAGGGAGATGTTACACCAAAAATTTTTTGTAACAAACTTTCTCTGTAAAACCACTTTTCAAAAGGACATTATCATAAACAGATGCGGTCGTATCAAATTCATTTTGGCCAAATGATGTGGCGAACAATTGTCTTGCTATCCTGGTCGGGAATTGTTTCTTAATGTTAGGTTGGTGATTAGACTGTGCATGGATATAAATTGGATCATTGTTGAGTTTTCGGTAAGGCCAGAATGTACCAGATAATAAATTCAATGTTACATCAAGCAAATCAGTTTCAATTAGGCCAGTTTCAACAGTAATACTTAACTTAAGCTATGTTGTTTGAATGATTGAATAACATTTTTTCTCAAACGATCAACTTTGGGCCAGATAAATTACGCAAAATAGCCAGAGCATCATCACGATACAACCCATGCATCTTTCTGTCAACAAAAGCAGAATGGTCGTTCAAAAGAAACCAACCAACTTGCAAATTTTGGCACCATCAAATGAGCCCATGGTGACATCAAACAACCCATCTTTCTTAAGCTAAGTATCATCACCATCAAAAAGCAATGAATTCCTAGCATGGAAAATTGTTTGTATAATATAATCATCTATATTTGTAGTCTACATGATTTGGCAAAATCGATTGCTTGGCATAAGAGTTCCTCGAAAGAATCAGCGTTCTACACCGTTCTAGAGCATACTTGCAGTTGATCAGCGCTATCTTGCAGTTGATCAGCATTAGTTGCATGACCAATGAGTCTCCTACATGTTAGCAGTTGTGAACTGAGCAAGTGACAAGTGAGCTAGCAACATTTGAGCAAGTGACTGAAGTTGGTAAATGATGAAACTAAGCAAGCCATAACTTATAATGCCACAAGTCTGCAAATTCAGTTCAGCAAGCAATGACCAAGCACGTCCGACGTGAGCAAGTAAATCTCATATTCTGACTTGGCAGTAGCTGAAATGTAATTGTTGAGTTACTGTAAAGCACTTGCTGAGTTGTCGCATGCCGAGTGCTGGTCTGATGACCATTACTGATTCGGACGAGTTCGGACTGCTAATACCTCATGAAAATAATAAAAATATTTCCCTTTTTATTCTGCTTAAACTTTAAATCTATCCTGCCCCGGTATTTCAATGACGTCACCTGTTTCGAAATATTGATTCAAGGAATGCTTATATAGCATACGTTTCTTACACACTGCTACAGGGATAAACATATTCGTGCACTGGTACAATCTTTATCGTTACATTTTACATATCTTGCCAAGTCTGTTGCGTATTGAAGTGGCTTTGCCTGTGGTAGGATACGTTTTTGTTGGATTTTCTTTGCCTACTTTGCTCTTCCTGAAGAGCTAAACCTAACACATCAAGAACAAGCACCCTTTTTTCAGACACCATTTCTTGAGACTGTATTCACATTTTCTTTACTGTGTACATTTTGTAAAGTGTTGCGACCGTGCCAAATCCTTCTAATGCTTTAACGTTGTGTTATGTCGCTTTTACTGTTTTTAGACCCTGTTGTGTCATGGCAAGTAATAAACAGGAAACTGAAAGTGAAACTGTTAGACTTCAAACAAACTTTCACGTCGGATGAACATCTAAGTTTTGCACAGCATTGATTCTACTGTACGTGTAAATAACTGACTACAATCTTGTCTAGATTTAAATTTTACGCTTTTATAATACGTGTGAATGATTTCACAATATACTGAAGAACACGATTTCGATTGGACTTTGATTTTGTTTTCTTTTTGTTCTTTATTGTTTTCATCGCTTAATTACATCATTTTGTATACAGTGCGGTAAAAAAAATCTTCACACTGACTGAATATTTGACCCTTTTAATTGAAAAGTTGCCTCTTTTGAGACCTCGATATCACTGGCTACAGCAATCACAGAATCTCCCTTCTCTAACAAAGTCAAGGCACGAGACTTTTTTTAACCTTTGTCAGACTGCATATTTTTACATCGCTAACAGGCGGCATGGGTACAATTGTACCCACGTACATTTTCCATTAAAATTTCCAAGTTAGTTATATTTTTTGTACGGTATGCCGTATTTATTGGTCAGAGCGTTTAAATACTGTGCTCTAGGGAAGTATAGCACGTGTTGCTGCACCAGTTCTCTCTCCATTCCCCTTTTATTTTTATCATCCTTTCTGCCCCTGCGATCAGCTATCGTCATCCCAGTCGTTCCACTTCGTTTCCTCTCCCTTCGTCTCTTGCCTTAGATAAGACAAGGCACGTGCAGTATTAGAGTTTTTGATTATATTTGAGTAGGACTAGTAGGAATTGGTAAGTTTTCTGCCGGAATTGGATAGGTGATGATGATGGCGTATGAGCGATCTTTCCAGGCTAGATTGAAGGGCAGGAAATCTTCAGCCACTCGGCAGTCTCGTCGTCCAGGATAGGTGTATTGGATTGGATAGGTGTAAACTGTAGATTGAAAATTGGTTGTAGGCTACTTTAGGTTATAAGTTTTGGAAGGTTGGTAAAGAAATCATGAGTGATGGTGATGCTGAATCTAGCATTTACGATAATCGAAGAACACGACGATTGAGGTCAGTATCATTTTGTGTCCAGCTTATAGCCTACTTTTGTAGTACCGGTATTTCACAAAGAAACATTATACATATTTATTTACTTTTTTGCTGCCTTTCAGATATACGGCCGATGAAATAAGGCGTATGATTGAAGAATCTGATTCTGAATATGAGGAAGGCGCATATGTTGCATCTGACGATGAAAACTACATACCAGAAGCAGATGATGGCATTGAAGAAGCGTCCGACATTGAAGAAGAAATGGTGGTAGAACAGGAAGAAGAATACGACTCAGACGAGAGTGTTGAAGATGTCCCTGCCATGTCTCAACATGTTGATAGCATTTGGATTGCTAAGGATGAAACCGAATGGCATAGAGATCCGCTGCCAACTGCCCAAACAAGATCTCGTAACATCCTACGACAAAGAGGTGGGCCTGCAGCAACCAGCAATCTATTTACAGAAAAAGAGCTGTTCAAATCCATCATGAGTCCAGAGATGTGTGACATCATACTAAGAGAAACAAATCGAAAGGCTAGAAGATTTTATGAAGCTTTCAACAACAATCTCGCAGAAAGATTTTGTAATGCTTCTGAACGGCCACCACTAAGAACATTCGAGCCCTTTACTGAAGTTGAGCTCAGTGCATTTATTGGCATCCTTATTGCTGCTGGTGTACACAGGAATAACAAAGAGAATCTGGAAGATATGTGGAAAGTAGATGCTTTGCCTCTTATACGTGCAGCTATGTCTCGTGACCGCTTCAAGTTGATGCTCAGATTTATCAGATTTGACAACGATAATACACGTGCAGAGCGTGTGCAAACAGATAAAGCTGCACCAATACGAGATCTGTGGCTAATGCTGAATAAAAATTTGGAGAGAGCCTACAAGCCACATGAATGTATCACGATAGATGAACAATTGTTTCCATTTCGAGGACATACCAAATTCACACAGTATATACCAACTAAACCAGCTAAATATGGTATCCAGGTTTTCTGGGCTTGTGATGCATCAAACGCCTACCCGCTGCATGGTCAGCTTTATACTGGAAAACCAATAGATGGTCCCCGACAAACAAATGTTGGTGAGCGAACAGTTTTGGACCTGGTCTGTTTGTATAAAGGCTCTGGAAGAAATGTCACCACCGATAATTTCTTCACAGGTATGCAGCTAGCTAAAGTATTGAACACCTGGGACATGACTTTAGTTGGAACAGTCAGAAAAAACAAGAGGTTTTTGCCAAGCAACATGCAGCCTGGCAAGGAAAGAGCACTTCACTCGACCAATTTCGCCTACCATCGAGATGCAACAGTCTGTTCATATGTGCCAAAGAAAAACAGATCAGTTGTGCTTCTATCATCCATGCACATGACCGGAGAAGTCGAAGCAACACAATCAAGCAAACCAGAGATCATCACGTACTATAATAAAACCAAAGGGGGGGTGGACACAATGGACAAAATGCTGGGTGAATACACAGTAAAACGACGGACACTGCGTTGGCCTTTGGCGCTTTTTTATAACATGATCGACGTCACTGGCTTAGCGTCGTTTATCATCTACAGGGAACACAAGCCAGTGTTTAGGAAAAGGACCAACGGAGAAAGTTCCTGAAAGATCTTGCGAAACAGCTATGTATGCCTTCAGTGGAAGCTCGCACTATCAACCGCATGATGATGAGAAACCGCTTCCTTCGAGCTGCAGTGGAAATGGTTCTAGGACGGTCCATTGCGACACCGCCAGAAGGGGCAGAAGCTAACCCCAAAGAACCCCATGGAAATCGAGGAGCTACACCGATTGTTGGCAGTTGCTATGTCTGCAGAGATCAGAAACGAAAACGACGTAAAACCAGGAAAGGCTGCGTGGCTTGCGTTCAGCCTGTGTGCGACGAACACTCCATAACAAAAACAAAGTGTATTACTTGTGACACTGACTAAACCCATCTCGACTAAGTTTTCTTTCATATTTCTGTGTCAAATAAATCATTTCTGTACTCTGTTTCATTCAACATTCAAAAAATTGTCTTTGTGTTATGTATACTGGCATTATTTAGATACACAATGTGCAAGGGTACAATTGTACCCATACCGCCTGTTAAGGGTGTAAAAACAACTCGACCCTAAATCTCGGTAACGTGTAAAGATTTTTTGCCGACATTTAGTCTGCATAATCTAACACAGAAATGTAGAGATGTCAGGAAGTTTCAGGTCTCTCGGGTTTCTAGAAAAAAGACTGTCGTATTTTAAAATTGGAATGGGTACAATTGTAGAAGGTTAATTTATAAAATTTAATCGGATTAAGTCCTGATTTTGTTAACAAAAGCACAAAATACAACATCTACATGTATAGATAGTCCTACAAACATTATTGTGAGATTTGCAATTGTTTTGGTTGGAACGTTTCTGAAGTTCAAGCGGGAGCGGGTATAGCCTACGTTGGATGCGGAAAGAAGCATAACATCTTGCAAGTGGTCGTCAGTAATTTTTGTTCTCAACTTGTTCTTGGTGAGTCTATTTGACGAAAATATATGTTTAGGCTACATGCATAAGTAGGTCTACTGTCAAATAATGATACTTTTTTTGGCATGGTTAATGAAGTTGGGATATTGTTTCCACTCAAGACATTTTATAGAAGTCAAGCAGTGATGCACTCTAGGCCTGAAATTTTAATCTTAGCTCGTTACTGCACTGTAGCTCAATTCTATTTGATAACCTACTTCTCTTATACTCTATCCACCTGCACATCAAATGGAGTAAAACTGAATAATTTGATGTCGTTTTCGAGAGAACGAATGTCACCAAAGCGGAATGAAAATTGATTTCTTAAGTGTTGTATCATAGAAACTAATAACGTATTGCTCGTAGGTTTGTTCTTTTGCAGTGTAGCAAAATAAGCATAGTTTTCATTTTCCAGATGACTTTTCCCAGAGTCATAGTTTTAATGCGCGTAGGCTAGGCCTACATGCATCCACATCTTGTGCATCAATTGGAGCCTTCCCTGAAGCTGCACATTCAAGTTGTTCAGATGTGATGTTAAATCGACCGAAAATACCAAATTAGAACCCATTCTATAAAAATCTGCAGCAATGATGGTCTTATTTTCAAGGAAGGTTGCTATTTCTTCCTTCAACGTTTCACTCTTTTTAGCATCATCTCGACTGAGCCAGTGGACGATTGAGTCAAAAGGAATGTTTCTAGGTTTGTGTTATGACGATTCACATCATAAACGCTATAAAAGTCACCAAAGAAGCGGAAAAAATGAGGCATAGCCTATGTTACAATCACATTAATCAAAACTTATGGCTTCGATTAGAAAATATCATTAGGCCGCTATACAATATTATAATTTGTAAAGCGGCTGCGGGCCGGATGATTTTCCTTGGCGGTCCGAATCCGGCCCACGGGGCGTAGGTTGCTGACCCCTGCTGTAAAGCAACACTAGGCACGCAGAGCAATGGCTTTCCGGTGAAGTGTAGCCAGACAGAAGCTTATGACGTAACTATAAGCGTTTTTGTGACGCATTGCTTTTAGCGGAAACAGTAAGCTAAGAACTTGTGCAGACTGTAGATGGAAACTTTTTTTTTGCGACCGAATGAAAAGATTTTTTTGCCGGCACTGTACAGAGGCATGGAGGAACCACGTGGCCCACCTACTTTATTTTTTGGATGGGCCTGGCCCATCTACTTTTGAAAGCCAAATATATTTGAAAAGGTAGCGAAAACAGTAAATCAGATAGGGAGTTCCAAATAAAGGTCTTCACTCATTTGATACACAGTAGTTTGATTATCTTTAACAGCTCAATGATGAAATTCAACCTTCAAACTTTTTTGTTGAGCCCACTATTGATGGGAAGCACGTGTGGGTGTGGTTATGTGTGATTGGTGGAGCAATCTATCAATCAATATAATTATTCTCTATGGTCCTTCATTATGGTTAAAACAATGATATCATTACATATGCACGTACTGTATAATGCTGCAGATTATTTCACCCAGGTGGTATTATAACTGTGTGTGTATTGTTGCCTTTTTATTTGTGTGTACATCGCCATATTTTGTACAGCGCCAAAGAGCGATTTAACAATTTTGTAATTTTTTTGGCCAAAGAAAAATTTTGCTTGTTGGCACGAAAGGCAATCATGAAAACACAATGTAGCCTACAGTATAAATGATTTCAAGTATTAGGAATGCAACAGCCCCCCAGCAGTTGGATTGACTTTGACAGCTGCGCCTCTGGGCCCACCTACTTTTAAAATGGTTCCTCTATGCCTGACTGTACATTGTTTGCAACCAAACTTTGCAGCAGTTTAAGGTTATAACTTTAAAAGCACTGAATTTTTATGCTCGCCGTTGAACGATTGTAAGAGCATAATGTTAGTGTTGGCGTTAGTTTCTTTTGCCAATGATTGAGTTTTGCTTTTAGCAGCATGATCGCTTTTTACTTCACAATGTAGATACTAACGACCTGTTTTAGCCTGATGCTGCGGGTTCGCTGTGGTAGTAGCAGTTTACACTAGCTTTCGAAACACAGTTCCCTGGTCATGGGCTATGACGAATAAGTACATGACTAGGGAACTGTGTTCCGAAAGCAAGTTCAAACCGCTACTGTTACAGCGAACCCGCACCCATCAGGCTAAAACAGGTGGTTTGTATCCACATTTGTGAAGCTAGTTTTTTTTTATCTTCATCTTTGTCATCTTGAGAGGAATGTAAGAATAATTTTCTCTCCAAGGCCACCATGACATGCAGAGATGACATGTCTCGCCACACGATTCCATACAATAACGTCCGTTTAAGTTTGAGTTCAAGCAAAACTTATACCACCAAGCTCCTCCCCGTATTTGAGCGCAATTTTCTTTAAATGCATTGTTATCTCTGTCTTCTGTGGTAAAGAGTTGATTGTTATTGTCTTTTAAGAAGTTACCTGTAACATATTGAAGTTAAACCCGGGGGGTTAAACCTCAGCAGTGACTATAGTGAGCATGTATCGTAAACAGAACATGGGAGAATCCACACAAATACGAGAGGTTAAAAATGCAAAGGATTTAAAACTAAGCAGTGAATGGAAGTTTCTCAAGCATCAAAGATATCGGTATCAAATAAAACTATCAACATGATATTTATAAAACATAATGTCAAAATTATGTAGAATGTCAAACTTATTTTACCTGCTCCAGAAAATTGCATCTTGAACATAAAGCAGCTTTTTGAGCTTATATGCCAAGATTTGTAAGAAATACATTACATTTAGGCTACAAGTGTGTTAAACCAACTGTTTTAACTACATTATTTATAACACTCTTATTCGTATAGAAATTCAGTAATGAAGTACAACGCAGGGCTGTGGAACCAGGTGAAAAATATACGACTCTGACTTCTCGGTTTTTAACTGGCCAACTCTGGCTTCAGTATTGCCAGATTTAGAAGAGATGCAAGATTTGTTTAATTTTGGTTCTTTTTATTTTTTTTTAAAATTTAATTTAACTTTAAGTTGTATTTGTAGTTGAAACAGCAACTTCCATAAAAACTGAAAACTGACAAAAACAAACACTTCTAATTTCTGGTGAAGCTTTAGAGCGCAATACGGAGGACAAGAACAATATTTTGAAAACAACTTGCAAACAAAATTTGTATTGTTCATCGTTTTGTATCAAGTCGGAGTCACTTTTTTTTAACAACTCCGACTCTGGATACCCCATAATCCTTCCGATTTCGACTTCACAGCCCTGCGTACTAGTCAAGCCAGTGTATTTTTTTCGATAGCATAGTGAATAAAATTCTCAACGCAACGCTCTGTATTGAAGGTAGTCATGACATAATCAAGCTGACAGCAAAAGATCATAAGAGGTTGCCAAATAAAAATTATTATAAAATCCTTAAGCTACGTTAAAATTATATTCATATTTTAAAGGTTACAATGTTTAAGTAAACAAACCTGCTGTGCCATTATAGCTCCCAATGCTCAATCTGTAGTTCGCTTCTGCATCGCCAATTGCAAAAGTACTGAAATTGCTTTTGAATATCTAGCAGTTATAATGTCTATCCCTACAACAAACATGGTGAGAAATATTTATTGCACAAGGTATCAACTCCTCAAAGACTATACGTTATAACTTCTAATCCACTGTGGAGTACTTAAAAAGCAAACAATTGAAAACCATTTGAACGTCTGCGCGACGTTCGAAAGGAAGTGGGTTCAGGGGCGCCGGAAGCGGGGGGGCAGGGGGGGCAATGGTGCCATTTTAAAGTCATGTAAGCTACTGCACATTTTGCAATATAACAATTTCTGCTATTCGCTTTTAGTCTAATTATAATCTTTCGTTTTTGCCTCAAAATAATATTTACGGCACAAAATTTTGCAACACAGTACAGGCCTTAAACCTCGTTTTTTTCGGCAGCCATCGTGGCCTACCGGGAGCTCCTTCTCGGCGGCCAAATCTGCGTGCTTGGAGGCCAAAATACAAAATAAAAATAACGATAGCACAAGTAAATAGAATTAAACTTGCAACAATGCTAAATTGATCACTTAGCGTTGTTGAAGTCTGGGCCTGGGGGAGGTCCTACAATAGAATCGTTGCACCACGCAATAACTGCTTTATCGGGATTGTAATCCAGTACTGCGGGACCATCTAACGACACTCGCACGAGTGTCTCCAATGTAGCTGATTTTAAAGAAGTTTGCCACTCTCCTAGAATTCTTTTTAGCAACGAAAAACAACGTTCGACTTCCGTTGACGATGACGACAAGGTAATAAAATAAGTATTTCAATAATGTGAAGGACATTACTAAAAGAAGCATTTGCAATGATCAAAAAATGTTTTCCCCTCCGATGTCAAACTAACCAGTCTAACCTAGTTCTCCTTTTTAACAACGATTCAATGTCCGACAACATCGAATCGACATAAAAACGACAATAATGCCAGCCGATGTAAATTAGCACTTCGGATTAAGACTTTGTTAAAATAAACATCGGAAATTACAGACAAGACTTACAGCGCAGGTGATCGCAGATGGATATATTCCCTCAACAACAAACTTTCCCGCACAATGCAACAGTGGCGGTTATGACGCGCTGACCTAATTTTGCGTCACTCTTTCATACTACATATTTTGGACAGTTAATTCACGATCATTCTATTGCGAAATTAAATAATTGGCTAGGAAGAGACCGGCGGCCAAACTTGGCCGATTGAGGAGGTAGCACCGGCGGTCATTCAAGCACTACTTAGCGGCCATGGCCGCAGGTTGCTTTAAGGCTTGACAGTAGGTTACATCTTTATAACATAGCATGATGCCCTTCTTTGTATACTGGACGCTTGTAGGCTATCATTACTCAATACATAGTGAGCTGATACATTAGCATTATCGCTATATCTTATCTTAAAACTTGAAAAAAAAATGCCCTTTCAGTAAACAAAAGTGCCCTTTTTTCGTAATCTTGCCCCCCCAGTAAAAAATCGTTCCGGCGCCCCTGAGTGGGTTCGACACCGCTCCAGAGCACGCGGCTGTGTCTCGGCGAAAGACACTTAAAGGCAAGCCAGAATAGGGGAGCAGCTGACTCGAAGACTATGTTACTTCGCTGCTACCTGTCGTCTGTTGCATCGCATCTGTGATCGCAGTGTTATGTATGTTATTACAATGGGCGCAAATAAAAGCATGATTATTATTATTATTATTCTGATAAATAGGACAAAAGGCCTACCTATATTCGGCATATAGAATTGAACTTTCATATCTCCAATCTTGAATCTCCACTCGCAGTTTATAAGAACCGGACATTGTCACTTTGTGAAGAATATGCAAACCTGAAATAAAACTTTTAAGAAATACCTGACTGGTTTACTTTAATCAATTTGTGTCATAATGTACCCACCTAACCAAAATTCCTCTTCCAGGTTTCCAAAACCATCTTTGTACGCATTCCAATTTTTATAGAAATTTTGTTTACCAGAATAGCGTTTTTGAATTACCTGCAACAAAGTGCATTGATGACCTGAGCTGATCTACTGATGACCTGAGCTGACGACTGTACGTTTATCATGCTAGTTTCAAAATCTAAGTTGTTGCTTTTGTTTCTTGTTCATTAAACTAAATTCGTTCAAATGTATTTACAAAACCAAGAACAAAAGTTAAACAAAAACAGTCACAAGTTATTTAAAATCGTTCAATCGTTGATTGATATTGAAATGTTTCTGTTTGAAGACTCAGCAATTAACCCTTCTTGGAATAACCACCTACCAACCAACTATCTTCACCAATAAATTCACAATAAACTTGTGTTTTTGTTCCATTTATTGCGATTTCATATGTTCCATTATTTCTTTGGTTTTCAGGCTCCACTTCACTGCAATCTCTTGGTAGAGAGATTTGCTCTAGGAAAAGTGCAACGTGTTAAAAAACTTTAATTTTCAATCAAATGTAGCAAAATTGTGGCTTTGTCAAAAAATAGCAAAAGTTTTATTCTGAATTTTCAACAACAATTTGAACCCTCACATTCCAAACTATGGTTGATTAGTCATGTTTTCGGAATCACGGCTGTAGGCTTCAAGCTTATACCTTTTGTGGTCGGAGCAGCTGTGGGAGTCCTGGATGTCTCTTGTATAGTTGAAGGTAAAGCTGAAATCATTTTGATAAATTTTATGCTACGTAAATTTGACTATTTAGTGGTTGTCGAAGTGTTTTTGTTTAAAACATTGAATGTTAGTTTCAGACCAATTTTATTCAACATAGTTTAGATAAAGAAGAAGAAGAAGGAATATATTGAATAAAGGGATTTTTGAATATACCGTTAATGAGTAGTGAAAACATTTCTGGCAAAATAATGCAATTTTTATGCCGCAACAAAAATATCACTTCAATTTATAGTTCAATTTAATTTATCATTTTAATTTGATTCGATTAATTTTAATTCAACTTCTTCAATTCAATCAATTTGTCGAAAAATTGTTTCAGTGATATTTTGATGTCATCAACAATTTTGTTGGTGTCGATTTCTAATGCTTCCTTTCCTTACTTTTTGAAGTCAAAGCAGCTGTTGTTGCTCTGGGTGTCTCTTTATTAGTTAGAGTTTGTTCTGAAAGGATTAAGGCTCAACTTTATCCTTCATTGTTTCACCGATCCATTATAGTCCAGTAGTTAAGTGATGTAGCATTCAAGTTGTTGGGTGAAGGTTCGATACTCGGTTGGGACATGCCAAAAGACTTTGGACTTTGCAAAAAGAGAAAGCAAGGTCTTTTGGTAGTCAACCCAAGAAGTTCCATGTTTAGAATTATTTATGACTTTAGCTGTTTTCTACGTAAACGTTCTGTTGTTAAATTTTGGTCTTCGTAGGAAGGGACGAAGATGTCTAGTTTTACAATTCCATTTAACCGCGACATACTCGGTTGAATGGAGATGTAGAATGTGACATACCCAGGGACGTTGACAGGGGGTTCTAGATGGTACTTTTGGACCCGGGCCCGGAATATTTAAGGGGCCCGGGTATAAAAAATTCCCGCGATTTCAAACATTATCAAGATTTTAATATAATCAGATCTAAAGGAATTGCCATCAGAGGTTAAAACAGCTATTTCAGCCGTCAGATGGTAAAGTACCGGGCTCCTTCTGGGTACCGGGCCCACTTCAGCTTTTTGGTGGTAAAATATAGCCACTTCAGCCACCAAACAGTAAAATAAGAATTTAGCCTAGTATAGTGATTTCCCTAACAACAAATATTACCCGAAACACGAATTTCAAAATAAACAGGCTAATATTTGTTCAAACTCAAAAACTGAAATGGCACAGGTAAAAAGATTGCTATCCCTATTTCTGCACTAAAAATTAGACCAAAACCGCTTTTCAGATTGCAGCAATCAGCAAATGTTTGACCCAGGTCCAAACACCTTTCCCAAATCAAATTGAAAAATTTCTGACTGTCTGCACTAACTTTGCTGTAAATTCTCTTCTGGTGAGCCTAGAATGACCAATGAATCATCAATGGAATTGGGAAGTAATACTCTAGCACCATGTGATAAATAAAAGTTCAAAAAAGCAACCGCTAAGATAGAGATAGCAAGTTTTGCGGTTCGGAAAATTTTAAGATTGCACAAGATTTGTTAAATGACCATGCTTAAACGACATCAATAAAAGTTTGTACACAACCTTTATATTCATAACATTGTCGATGAAGGGGGCCCGAAAACAAATTCGTACCGGGCCCGAGAAATCCTGTCAACGGCACTGGACATACCAACTTGAAACGTGATCTAATTGTGAACAACCATTAAAGTTTGCAGCCCAATCCACGGACTGCAAGCGGCCAGAGAAACCTTTAAATATGGTTAAAAACTGTTGTAGTATTTGCAATAATATGCTGGAAGCACTGCTTGTTGCAATCAGCGCGAGGAATGTCCGATTCTCCCAAGCTACATTCTTGCGCTGACTGCAACGTGTTTATGTTAAGTTTAATCAGTTCGACTTATGCATTGGTAGAGAGTACACGTGTAGTTCTTTTCCCTCAGTTTTCACAAATAAAAGGTATCAAACATTGATATTTTGGTTCATTTAATTGTCTTTGCTAGTCAAGGGGCTCTTTGAATATTCTGCCTTTTTAACAGTCAAAACTTTGTTATTAAGGTTGGGTCTTCATGGACAAAAATGGAAGATATCTGTTTCTACATCATCAATCAGAAGTGATTGTACAACTTGAAATGTGGTCAAATCATGCACTTCAATTTAGGCACTACAGTACAATTGGCCAGTGAACCATTCCATTACAACTGGCTTGTGGCGGCCAAGCGTTCATAGCGACGTCGCTTTTTGATCCTTCGATGTCGGCTCTTCCTATCATTGCGAAGCAGAGAGGGAGAAAACAAATCAAACAAAATATAAATTGTTTGTGGTACTGACCGTCAGCACCACAAACAATTTATATTTTGTTTGATTTGTTTTCTCCCTCTTCTTTATATGAACTTTCGTCGCTAGTCTAAATTTCTAGGGGCGCTGCATTTTATCCTCTCGGAACAGTGGCAGTGGCCGAACACAATTTTAGAGCAGATATCGAGTTGCCATTGTGCTGTTTTGTCGTCTAACTAAGACACCCAAACAGCGATCCCGTTTTGTGCGGTATGTTTTGAAGCTACATTATTAGAGTGATTAAATCATTAAGATAACAATACTCTACACTTAAATCTAACCATTCCATGTGAAGTTTTCAAATAAGTTATCTTTTGATACGTTTTGTTTTATTTCTATTGTAAAGTGTTCTGCAAAGATTTCGCCATTTATAAAATAAACTGCGACAACATTTAATAACAAATCATTGGGTTAGGTCACATTAAGTATAAGGTGCGCTGAAAAATAAAAAAAATTTAAATATCAAAAACTAAATGGTGAACTACACCTAAAAAACAAGTCCTATCATTTTTTTTAAGCAGTTGCCCCCAACACTGCCTGTGCAACCTGGGGGAGGGGGGGAGGCGTGAATCGAAGGGGGCAGATGCATAAAAAGTATTTTTGAACAGATGCATAAAAATGTATTTTTTACGCAAACCAAGTCTTATTATGAGCACAGGTACCTATAAGTCAACTGTGATGAAACGATCTTGCAGATTGAATTAATAAGATGCAGATGCACCACTTTTGTATTGGGAAGTAACTTTCCGTCATTAAAGTATTTGCAAAGGAAACATTAAGCTGGCAATGGTGGCTGCTAAATTAATCGCTCAAATCGAAAAGCGAAGTAGCATTTGTGAAGTCAAAAAGATTTGACTGAAAAATAGATTACATACTTTCGACTTATCCGCAGTTTAAAACTCTACTGACTACAATCATCTTATAGGATTTCATTATTGGTAGGAGATATGATCAAGCATTCTGTCATGTGTATATTTTGTTCATTGCATTCCAGCAATTAATATGGACATTAAAGTAGAAATGATGCCAACCTGCGCACATGTGTGTACCATGGATCTTTTCATTAAAAAATTTCAAAGGCTTATATCAACACGAAAGAAGAAATAAAGCTATGCTGTGTATTTTACATGTCGCTTTTCGATATTTTTGTGAAAAATTGAGATTTTTTAAAATTATTCAAAAAGTATAGGTTTTAAAGAGAAATTCCTTCTTAAAGCAGATAAGAACATAGGGACAGTGGAATAAGAACATAATGTTTCTGAATCCATAGAGCCAAAACTCCGGTTCCTTTCACCTCTGGTTTGCAAGTTATACCAATTTTATGAATCCCCCCCTTTCGATTCACGCACTCCTCCAGGTTGCGCAGACAGTGTTAGGGGCAACTTCCCAAAAATAGGTAGAACAAGTTTTTAGGTCTAGACCACCATTTCAGAACTACTCTGTTTTGAAATTCAAAAATGTTTATTTTTTATCGCACCTTAATCTTAAGTTTTGTGTAGGCCATGCGGAGCTTAACAGTTTCATTGGTAGGCTACTTTTAGCATGAAATTTGATCACAGTTACCTTCTGTGGTCTGAGCAATTGTAGTTGATTTGCATTTTTCTTCTTCTGAAAGAAGTTGAGCTGCAATGAATAATTAAAATAATTAGGTTAAGCATGTAGACCTAGGCTAATTACACAACTATGAATTTTAAAATAGTTAAAATATACTTTAATTAGGTATCTAAATAAAGATAGCCTACTGATTAAGTAAAGGTCACAGAACACATGTTTCAAAAACAGTTAATATATTCTCTTAAATTCGGGAGTGTGCAACCTTTATCTGCAGGGAAAAATATACGTATCCGGGTTAGACCCCGAGCCAAATTTGCATATTTCTTATCGATTATCCTCACCATGAAAAACATTTCTTTTGTTACGAATCCACATTAATTTTTGTTACATCGATTTTATGTGAGCTTTGAAGCTGGCTTGCATTGCCAACGACTCACTCCATGTGGATTGATTAGATTTCTATTGAAGTCAATGAGCTTCATTTGAATATCACTTGGTGCTTTGTCAACGTCCGAGCAAAATGACTGGGAAAATATTTCAAACAAATGTTCGTGTGATTTGAATTTTTTGGGTTTAAAAATTCCTTCAACAGATTTTGAAATTTGTTTGACAAATTCTATTTTTTTCTCAGGAAGCAGTCCAGTAACTCTCAAAGTTTGGAAGTGGATAAGATATTATTTTTGCATGTAAGCTTTTCAAAGTTTTGTTTTGAAACGCTTTTATGTGCCCACTGCCCATACATGTCATTCGCATAGCCTACTGGCTATCTTACTGCAGCTTTATGTTGAGGTCATTCATGTGTAGGCCAAGCAAAAAAACTAAATCATACAACCCTCGTCGTTTTCCATTTTATGAACTGGTTACCTTTAATTTAAAAAAAAATGTAGGCTATAGCTTCTAACTTCTGATCACAAAAATGTTTGAGCATGCGGCGCTTGCTTAGCCAACACACTTCGGTAAAGTACAGTAACCTACAACTGGTCTTTACTCGCAGAGTTAATAGTATCCAAAAACAGAAGTATGGCAGTGTGATTAAAAAGCTTGACAAGTTTACTGGATTAATATGTTGAGTATTCTTAGCGCGGTCAGAAACCAAAGCTTGCCTTGGGTCACGAATTTTCGCTTCGTGGGCCGCAGGTTGCACACCCCTTACTTAAGTGAAACTTACGGTAGGCCTACAAGACATCTAAGGTAACTTTTAGTTTGTCCTCCGGGTAAACGAGAGGAATTACGTTTTATTGATTGATTGAATCTTTATCCTCGGGCTGTGAAAGCTTCTTGCAGAGCTTAAGCCTGGCAGTTTCGCATACTTGTAGAGGCTTTGAATTAGGCTACTGACGCAGGCCTTAAATAACATACCAGCTATACTTCGAAGTTGTTCCAGGGTTTCTTTTCCTTCCGGGCTATCTTTTGAAATCGTTCCATCAGTAATACCAGCTACGTTGGAAAAAAGTTCCCCAAAGCTTGATGCAGAAAAGATGAAAACTGCCGATACCAACGCGCACAAAATACGTGCCATTTTGCAAAACACAAAAAGTTATCAGAAAGACCAGATCTGCAGGCTAAATGTCAGAAGTTAAACCTAACTGGTTAAATGTCCGGGATTATTAGGCAAAAACAAAAAGTCTTTAAAAAAGCCATTTTTTTACCCAACTAACTTAGGCTATTCCTAATTCCATGTTTTGTCACTAATGTAACGTAGCCTGTATGGATGTCTGGTTAGCAACTTTGATAAACACTAAGACCAGAACTGAGCAAGCATCAAAGCTTTATTTGATTTCTTATGCTTACGATGCTGAAGGTCAGGGAAAAAGTCCAAAATTCCAAGGGGAAAAAAATCTAAAATTCCAAGGGGAAAAAATGGAAGTGCTTGTTTTTCTCTTGAAGTCGGTGATTTTTTTGACAAACCAATGTTTTTGAAAAAGAATGTTGGATTAAAAAACGTTTTGCTTCAAGTGCCATTGTCACGCAAACTTGCGATAAAGACTCTTTTAAAAAAATAGTTTTTTGATTTTGAAAAACAATAGAGGCAAAAGTAACGGTGTTCAAAGATGTGGATAACTCAACGTAGTCTAAGCCAAGGCTTCTCAATCCTGATTATTGCGCGATCCTATTGCAGAAAACAATTTTCTACAATGTAGGCTACAGCTACACCATCAACTTCTAAATTTGTTTGCCAGCCTTAAAACTACGATTTGGGATTCCGTTTGGGGTCGCGACCCTTAAATTAGAAAGCCCTGGTCTAAGCTACTCTTTCAACTCAACCTACATTGCAAGAGCAGAACGAACATTGCCTGTCTTTTAGTAATAAACATGGATTACCTGTTGCGTTTCAGAAACTTTTTTTTTTTTTTCAAAAACAACACAACTGCTTCTATTCACTTATAATAGGCTGCTTGCAAAAAGATTGCAAATAGCATTTAAACACAGTTTTTCCTACTGAGGAGTCTAGACCAGTGGTTCTTAACCTGGGCGCTACCGCCCCTTAGTGGGCGCTGTTAACTTTTAGAGGGGCGGAAATATTCAGGGGGCGTTATAGGGGGCGCTACATTCAGAAGGTGTAACGATATTTTCCTCACTGCAAATTTGCTTTAGTAGTTCTGCTGGGGGTACGAGAATCCACCGAGGATGAGGAGCTATATACAGTATAGAGATTGTGTTTAACAAGGGAAGTAGTGATTCTCTCTCAGAGCATTCTATGTTGGCCTATACAGCACAATGCACAACACCATCCGACAAGCGTGGACGTCGGATGGTGTTGTGCATGGCCTTTGTTGTTGATAATGGGCATTGTTTCCCTTTCCTTGTAGTAAGTAAATGGCATTTTGTGGTCAGCTTTTGGCAGGGACAGCGGGCAGGCAGTGCAAGCAAACCATAAGGACTGGTCATAATAATAGTCAGTCAATAATGGTTATTAGTGTAACTCTTACTAACTACTAAAAAATCAGCAGAGATGTGCCTTAAGACTTTTAAGTTAAGAGCCTTAAGGCACATCTGTGCTGATTTTTTAGTATTAAAACTAACATCGGCTTAAACTAGTTTTTTCTTACTAACTAATAACTAATTACTACTGGCTGTAGGCTAGCCTTATAGTCTTGGAAGAAAATGTCATTAGTAGGCTACAGCCCTTATATTATGGTGGGCGCCAGACTATGAAAATCTCTGAAAAGGGGCGCTGGGGAAAAAAAGGTTAAGAACCACTGGTCTAGACCAATCATTCAAAGAATGACAAGCTCTTTTGTACACTCAACCGCGGAAATTAGTTTCAAATTGATGTGTTAGCTCATTAAACCTACGCATCGAATGAGCTTATGTAACAGTTTAAAAAAACATGCTCACAAAAATAAAGTAGGATAACTTTATAAAATAATGTAGGCCACAGGTATAAAGGTGGGGTTGTGATTTTCAGAGGAGGATGGAATGTACAGCAGACAATATATTTAGATTTTCTTCAACCATTGCAATGAGCCCAAAAAACAACCTTTGCCTTTCGTTTATCGGTTGGTACTAAACCATTGGCTTAAATGTGAGCTTACCGAATTAAAAAGTCATATTTTCATGAAATGATATATTGTGAATGTGAATGATTAAATATAAAGTGAATGATGAAATGCAGAAGAAAACTAGCTTTCAAATTTCATCATTTTTCTGGCAACATGACGTTAATAACATTGAATCGAAATAAAATATGAGTCAATGCGTAGGCTAGAAAGAAAACATAACTGACAATTTTTTCACTGTCTACTACAGGTAGGCAACCCATAAGAGCAACGACTAACATTTTTCCTATCAAAACAAGAACTGAAATAATTGCGATGTTTTTCAATAAATGTTGATAATTTCCTTCAAATACAAGTCTCTTTTTATGAAGACTCCCATAAGGCCGTTCAAATATCACATGTCGACATTTTCTTGCTCTTTTTCGCGCCGAGACATGACGTCGAACACGTGATGTGCACCACCAACATGTATGACATCATATAACGGTTTTGACGTAACCACACAGAGCGTCGTATGATATTTGAACAAGCCCATGTTTAAGCTGGAGATTGCCTGTCAGGATAATCCTGACCACACCAGCATCCACTCATGCAAGTTGCAATCTTGGTATGGTTGATGGCGATACCTTAAAAGGCAAAGTTGAAATGGAAACCTGGAATGACATTTTTTTCGTATGCTTCGTTTTGTCTAACCTTAAAATATCGTAATCTTCATCAAATTACTGTAGAAAGAAAGGTTAGGCCTGCCAAAACTGAAAAATGTCAAAATTTATCGGAAATATTTCAAAAATCAGCTTTGTAGTCAGCCAAGGCAAAAATTGGTAAAATCTAAACAAATAAACTGCAAAAAAGCAACGTGAATTGATGTAACATAAACTTTGAAGTGAAGATGCTAAACCAAACAAAAAGACGGTTCTCGACGTAGCTGTGACATCAAGAAAATACCACCTAAAGAAATTCATCCTTTTTGTGTTGATTCAACGTCTACAGACAACGAAGCAACATGAAAAGGATCAACTTACAGGAAGGGACAAATAATATTGATCAATATTTGAACGGATTGAAACAAAACGACAAAACATTTCAAGCAAAACTGTATAGTTTCATCATGTTTGCGTTAATTTAATGTAATTTTAACGCAATTTAACGCTGTTATTATAGTATTAACATAGCAGCAAACGCAACAAATAGCAAAAGTTAAAACAACGAATTTTAGTTTTTTTAACATGTACTTAGTCGATTCGGAGACAAACGTAATTTGGTTTCATTTCATCGGTTTCTAAAGTAATAAAACCGCGACTCAGCAACCTGGCGACACCATGCGGTGACATGACACAAAATTAACTAAAAAACTCGGAAAATGTGGAATTTTAACACTAAACGTGACACATTTGTGTATGAAGTAACAATTTATTGAGTAATAGGGACTACGGGGCAACACTGAGTAACAACAACAACAATAATGATGATGATAATGAAAATAATAGTCACAAACAAGCGCCATTTTGACCTTGATTCAAACTTTCAAAATTAAGTCACACAAAAAGATGTAAAGTTATTAACATAAAAATATCGCAAGAATAAAACAAAAACAATAGTAAACTGGATCTTCTGGATTATATTTTGTATTATTTGTTGAAAATAAATTGAACCATCGGCATATGAAGCCGAGTAACGGAATCAAATTTAACATATTAATTTAAGTTTATTATAGTAACATATACAGAAAACAACATAAGATAAAAAAGATGTAGATAAGAAGATGTAAGATAAAATTACTGTATGTTGTTCCTGAAGAGAACATCATGTGATGTCGATAACGTTTGAAATTTGCTTGAATGTAGTTTTTTGTTTTCTGCAAATGTTACTATAATAAACTTAAATACGATAAACTTGATCACGTTGCTCGGCTTCGTATGCCTATTGCCTATGGTTCAACAAGACAAACTCTCTACCAAAGCTCTATCAAACTGCTTTTGCAAGAAAAAAAAAACAAAACAAAAAAAAACAGCTCATCTATCCAAAGTAGCATAAACTTCAAAATATATGTACTTTAATGCGACGCTTCTAAATGTTGCAAAAGCATCATTGGAAAGTGTTAATGAACGAGATTACAACCCGGATATAATCCGCAGCAATTTCACATTTTCAACATAAAGAAACGTTGAAAGAACGTCAGATTGGCAAGTTTGATGGCAAAACAGATTAGACTTGATGGGAAGAGACTGGACTCTGTTTGCTCTGAGCCTTCATCTGCGCCTGCATCTCCAGCACCATCTTCTGCATCCGACGAAGCTGTGTGAAATAATTAAGATGATGATAGATCAAGATATGATGACAAAAGAGAGCGATAAAAATGTTTCTCCAACCGGCAAGCAACAACACGTTGAAGCCTTGAAGGCGTAACCAAAATCACCAATTCAAATCTAGTTGCTCAAAATTGCAAATAAAGAGCTGATTACTGTCATATATTACAAGTCATGCTTGAATAATAATGCTTGTTTTTATAGATGGCTACACCAGGAAATGTACTTTTGGAAACTGAGGTACCTTTTCTAAGCACAGATGTCTTGACGTTGTGTTCAGTTCATTATACAATTGCTCAGAGTGCTCTTAATTGGTTTTTATTTAAATGCAACTCTAAGTACGTTTCGTACTCAGCTCTTCAAACATTAAAAAAACAAAAAAAAAACAGTAGTAGATGCTTTATAAACTTTTACCTGAGGTCATCAATTTCAATACAACACATCGAATTTCAAGCTTGCATTAATCATTCAGAAACGTACATTCAACAAAAGTTTCGACAAATACACTTCTCACCTCTGCCTCCTTCTCCTGTAGAGCTCTATCACTAACACTGGATGTTGAAGTATCGAGCCTACAAAGTTGTTAAAGTTATTACACAAACGGATGCAAAAGTAATGAAACGGTTACAAAATGACATCTACGTTCAAATGCTTCCAAGTTTATCAAAATCTAAGAACTAAAAACTTTGTTAAAAAAACAAGAAAACTGTAACAAGTGTTCATTTGTGAAGAAGAAGCGTTCTTCCCGGCCGTCAGCACAAGGCTGAGCACTCACTAGTACAGCGAGCAGCAGTTGCGTTTCGCTAACCATAACGGTGTAGCGTCCACGCTAGCCATTAGACCTCCAATAAACGATAAGTTTCTGGGCACGTGTCTATCGCTGCCAATTCTTGTTACAAATCGGCTGCCCAGAAACTTAAAGTGTTCATTTGTTAAAAGCAAATCTGCGCTCATGTATCATAAGATGAAGCTCACCGTTGCATGCCACCAGGACTGACAATGTGCTGATGAACCATTTTTATGATGTTTTTTGTTCAGCATTTTTTACTGTTACTTTTTTTTTCAATTGTCACTTGAAAGCGAAATCCATTCAATACTCACTGCACTTCGTTGGGGTCTTTTGATTGTAACCTGCGAGCTCTGAAGTTTTCATAGTGAAGATCGTGAGTCACTTCTTGCAAATCTTGCATGTGAGTGCTGCAAAGAAAAAAACAGAAAGGCATCAGTTTCACCACATTCATTCTCCTTATTCTGTCGATCCTGTAAAGTTTCACAAAAGATCAATGCAGCATACCCAGTAGGCTACCCACTGCACTATTGGCCAAGTAATGTGTCAATTTTTGGTGCACACATTGAGTTAAAGTGATCATTTCCTAAAGTTCCTGTACACAAACTACTCCAATCATAACAAAATCAACGTCTTGCAAACGTCGTTCTCACAAGTTCAACTCACAAACCTCCTTGCCATTGATATTAAAAATTTAACGTTGCCAGACGTTGAAACAATGTAAAATAGCCACCCTGCCAGGTGAGCAAGGACTCACATGAGCATGGTCCGTAGCTTGAGGAAATCGCAATGCTCCGGATTTTCAACCTCGACAACTCCCCACGGGTATAGGCGACCTCTGACCTTCTTACCTTTGACCTCTATCATTTGAGTTGACCCAACCACGGCAAAAGGTATGCTCTCCTGCGATGAAGCTTTTCATTAAATGGAGGTCACATTATAAAATATTACGCAAAACTAAAATCACACACAACGTCAACTGCATGAAATGGTAAGATGTATAAAGAGAGGTAGAAATTACAGCATGTAGAAAAAATTTACTCTACACCGCTTAATCGACCCAATTTTCAATGGTCCAAATTGTGTATAAGTTTCCACGCTGAATTGGACCACCCGCTTAATCGGACCACTTCGGCCTAATCCCCCCGATGTGGTCCGATTAACTCGAATGAACGTTGCATTCCATTAACGTTACGTTAGCATTTCGCACTTAACATTGAAAACTACCAATGCTGCAACAGCAAAACTCACTTTGTCATTCATAAAACTGAGGATGGTATAGTGATGCTATGTGAATAGCAATGTACCTACAGTTAACATACAAATAAGTAAAAAAGTAAAAGCCATAACGATGGAATGATTAATTAATACTTGTCTGTAACGAATTTACGACAAGTTTTTAAGAGTTCATTTAAACTCTCTCCAGATCTTCAAACCTTGAGTAATCTTGTTTGCTCCTTAAAGTCTTCATCTTCATCATCATCTGCGTCAGGAAGATGATAGATCTGAATGCCGTGTTCCCCAATTTCTTCCAAGATCTTCTTCTTGAGCTTCTTGACCTCCGGAATGGTGAGAGTGTCCGCCTTGGAGATGACAGGAACTATGTTGACCTTGTTGTGGAGCGCTTTCATGAACTCAACGTCCAAAGGTTTCAGGCTGAAATATAAACCACAACAAATGACATGAAAAGTTTGAAAACAGAACAAAAAGAAAGCCATGATACACAATATACTTTGTAGACTAAGGCGTAAACTATAACAAATGATTTGAAGGTTTTAAAGCGAAGCAAAAAGAAACAACCATGATACAGGGTATACTTTGCAGACTAAGGGCAGGGCATAAATCACAGTCAAAAAATATGTAAAGGTTTTAAAGTAAAGCAAACAAGAAAGTAACGTTGCAATGTAAGTCGAAGACCTGAAGGTTCATTTTTCTAAACGCGGTAAAATTGCTTTGTCTTGCATGAACAGAGAGCAAGCCATGATCAACTCAGTTCGCACACTTCCAGTAACCCAGTTACTTACCCATGCCCTGCGGATGAGATGAAATAGAAGCAACAATGAACACGATTGTCGACGATATGACGACGGTTGAGGCCGCTCTCATCATGCAGGTAGCGCTCAAACTGGTCATCAACGTACTGGATAATTGGCTTGTAACTGCAACAATAAGTTTAAAGAGAATAATCAAGGAGTGTGAAGGATGAGTGCACATAGTAAGAATCTTGAATCAAATATAGTTATTACTATCTAGCCTGTTTCACCTAAATAAGGATCATCAGAAGGACCTTATTAAGGTAGGCTACTTTATTAAGGATAACTATATTTGATTTAATTCGCTCTGCTTTGCTTTTTTGCTTAGCATTGAGCACTTTTTGTAGTATTAATAGTTTTCATTATTTTAGTGAGAATATTGTATATGTTGTTGCGTGTAAATACGTGAACTTATCATTTGATCACAAATATGCTTTCATAAGTAGGTTTTGAATTCGCGATAATCTGTATACTTCCCCTTGGGGAACACCATCAGTGTCCTAGGGTGTCCGACGTTTTTTTCGTTAACAGTTTTTCGTAAAACAATTGTTCGTAAGCAATTGTTCGTAAAATCAATTCTTCGTAAAGCAATTCTTCGTAAAGCAATTCTTCGGGCATGCAATTGACCGTAATACTAATTGTTCGTAAACAAATGTTCATAAAAGTTAGGCTACAGCTTTAAAAAAAACAACAGTTACGATTGTTTACGAACAATCAATTAGGGTAGCCTATATGCTAGAGATGTGCTAATTGTGCTTAAAGACGTGCTGTACCTGTAGAGTGTAGAGTAGTGTAGACGAGCAGACAGAGTGTAGAGTCCCTGATTCAGAATGGCATTACAGTTTGTGAGCAGCGAAAAAGGAAAGCCAAAATTTTTGTATAGTGGCCAGCTTTATTACAAAGATTATAGTGCACATAACGCACAAGGGCAAGAAACTACTTATTGGAAATGTGAGCATTTTAATAAGAAATGTCCTGCACGAGTAACAACTGCTATGGCAGCCATTGTACAATCCAGAGGTGAGCACAATCATGCTGGAGATGCTGGTCATGTCGAAGCAGCAAAGGTTATGGAAAATATTCGTTGTGCAGCAAAAGACAGTCGTGATGCCCCAAGTTACCTCGTCTCAGCAAAAACTATTGGACTCAGTCAAGCCACGACAGCAAAACTGCCAAGTGTGCAGAGCATAAAAAGAGCAGTCACCCAAGTGCGATTGAAGGAAAATGCAGGCCCGGCAATCCCACATTCTCTCCGTGACATTGTGCTTCCAGTAGAGTACAAGCAAACGTTTGCTGGTGTAACATTCTTGGCCTATGATTCTGGGCCTGGAGATAACCGTATGGTCCTCTTTGCCACTGAAAGAAATCTGCAGCTCCTTGCCTGTTCAAAGCACTGGTATGCTGACGGCACCTTCAAGACAGTGTCTTCACTGTTTGAACAGCTTTACACAATACACGGACTGAAGGAAAACACTTCAGTGCCTCTGGTGTATGCCCTGCTGGGGGACAAAAGGAGAGGGACATACATTCATCTGCTGCAAAATATCAAGGAGTTGTTACCTGCTGTTGCTGTTCCAGAGACAATCATGACTGACTTTGAGATGGCCATGGTTAATGCAGTAAGCAGAGAGTACCCACTTTCAACTCACCGTGGCTGTTTCTTCCATTTGTGCCAGGGCATTTGGAGAAAGATGCAATCAAGTGGCCTGAAGGAGCAGTACGAGACAAGTGTAGAATTTGCTCTGAGGGTGCGCATGTTGTCGTCTCTGGCCTTTGTGCCTATTGATGAAGTCAGCCGGGCCTTTGACATTCTCATTGATGAGAATGTATTACCAGATGTTGCTCAGCCAGTAATTGACTACTTTGAAGACACTTGGGTTGGGCGCCCAGATCGTCGTCAAGGGCGCCGTCCTCCAATGTTTGCAATTCAAATGTGGAACTGCTATGATGGCGTCCTCAGTGGCCTTCCCAAAACTAATAATAGCATTGAAGGATGGCACAGAGGGTTCATGTTCCGGGTATCTGCAAATCATCCAGATATTTGGAAGTTCATATCTGCAATCAAGCGAGAGCAAAACCTAAATGAGGTTCGCATTGAACAGTATGTCAGTGGCCAGGCAGGACCCCCTCCAAAGAAGAAGTACAAGTACAGTGCAGAAAGACTAACTAGAGTCGTCCGAACTTGGCGTCAAGACTTTCAAGATGATGAAATTTGTGACTACTTGCGTGGAATTGCACACAATACTTCATACTAAACTTGGCTCGTGGACAATTTGTACGAAGTTACTCAAAGTAGTATTGGTAGTGTAAGCAAAGAATTGCTAAACACAGACAATTGTTGTATTCCAATAAATAACAAAAAATGCGCTTTTTCATTGTGCTTATTTCTTTGTGTCGTCGTAACTTGGTTATTCAGGAAAATTTGCATTACGCACCTTCATCGGAAATTGCAAGACAAACCTTGCTGTTGCGAAAAATTGTTCACGAACAATTCACCTATCACCTGTTTACGAACAATTCACCTATACGAAGAATTGATGTATACGAAGAATTGCTTTACGAAGAATTGATTTTACGAACAATTGTTTACGAACAATTGCTTTACGAACAACTGTTTACGAAGAATTCGCCTATAACCGTGTCCTAGTATTCCACAAAACACGTGGCAAAACATTGAGCTTGTAAAGTTTATCCCTTACCAATCCGAGCAGTTTATAGCGTCTCCATATCCTGGGGAGTCTACAACAGTCAGTCGGAGTTTGACCCCCCGCTCCTCTATCTCAACTGTGCTTGCGTCGATCTTTACCGTTTGTTTGATCTTGTCGGCGGCGTTCAAAATTTGTCGCTCAGGGTAAAGGTCAGTCAAGAATAAACTGTTGACTAACGTCGACTTGCCCAGACCGGATTCACCTGGTAAAACACGTTGATTTGACGTTAGATGCAGTGCAACCAATTGATAGTAAAAATACCAGTCACTAACTTGACTGTGACATCGTCAAAAGTTACTTTTCGGTATTCACCACCACTTAAAGATCATATGTAAAGAAACTATAACATCACAAGCTTTCTACAACTGAAAGTACTAGTCACAAACGAGCTGAAAGTGCAACACATGTTGCGATTTTAGGAAAGTCGTTTGTTAAAATTTGAGAAAAGACCTCTTTTATATTTTATGAAAAGCTTAAAAAGTCGAAAATTGTAAGTTTTTCAACAAATTGTGTCCTTTTGCAGAATTGACAAAATCGTCAAGTCTGCCAATGATTTTGAGGAGAGTATATACTTGAGGTTATATTTTGGGTCTTCTGATGTGGTCTCTGTCAAACAAACTCAACTGCTCACAGGGTTGATCTCTAAGTGGTCAAAACTGGTTTTAACCGGTGAAAACTAGGTTTAAACCGGTCAAAACCCAGAAAAATATTTTTATGTAGTGAATGGTCGGCTACCTGGGCTATGGGCTATTTAGGAAATATAAAAGCAGTTGTTCTACATACAATTGAGGTGTTCTACATAAAGTAGATAGGCATAAGGCATCACAACTTGTTACTTTTCCGATAATCCTTTCTTGGCTTGACGTGTACTTTGCTTCAAAGAACGAATCATAAACTATCCTGACTTTAATTTTTAAGGCATCTTAGAATATGCATTCGCATTGTTTTATTTTAACTGGATAAAATTTCATGGCAAATGTTTTTCATAAAAAAAAAATTTGTTGAAATAAATTCTTGTACTTCAGTTGGCTGTGCAAATTGTTCATCGTTCTATCAAGCATTTTTTGGTTCATCAAAAACTTATTTTTAGAATTTGAATTTTCTCAGTAATTAAAATAACCAACTGATTGAAATATCAAAAATAAACAGAAAAATTGAATATTTTTTGTTTCAACTCCAGCATTTAGGTTATTGTTGATCAAAACAAAATATAGTTGAACATTATTACTAAACATGGAGGGTAATATTTTTTAATTCAATTGAAAAGCAACTTGATTCATACACTAAAGGGGTTTTGACCAGTTTTGAGCAGCAATAGGTGGTGAAAACTGCCCGGTTTAAACCAGGTTTTAACCGGGCGGTTCAAAAACCGCCCCGGTTTAAACCGATCAACCCTGACTGCTCAAAACTTTATGAAATAGCCTCAGACCAGAGTACTACAAGAAAACACGGCATACTATGTTTATTTAGAAAAATAATCTAAGTGGTAGTAATCGAGATGGTGCTCACATAAAGTTTACGCATTCGACTATTAGTTATATGCGCCAAGAAGCAGCAGCGCATGCAACAGAATTGCTAGTGAAACGCGATAAACTGCCACGATGCGTTTCATTCAGAGGTTGCCACAGGAAGTGTGACGTAGACTGTCAATCATAGACAATAAAAAGGCTGGTGCGGCAGCAATGAAGTGAAAGTATCAACTCAAACAATACTTGCAATATTTGCTCATAGAAATGAGGCACAAATATTCAATAACTATCTAAAGTACTCTTTTGATCTTGAATCACTGCAAAAGATTTGTAAATAAAAGCAATACACTGCGTTTGACAGTTTTAATCTGTCAAGTGACAACTACTGCATACAACTGAAAAATAACTAACAGAAATGTAATTACAATAATCCTTGGACAACCACATGTTGAAATGTTTTTACACACAGTCGTCAACAAGCATTCCAAGCGGTATTTAACAAAACGTTTAATTTTCTGGTAACTACCAATCTACAAGCAAAAACTGACGCTTTGTGCCGCATACGCCAAACACAACGGCATCAATGGAATCCACTAATTTCCTAAAATAGATATTATACATAGGTACATAAAGAAGTTGTTACAATAAAATCCTAAATGTATTTCTAATAAAAACTTTGCATTTTTTCATCCATTCTAATCAGGGGTGTAACTACACGTGTATCCTGAGGGGTAAACATCTAAGCTAAAATATCAAAAGTTTATTAAATGTTATTAAAGTTATTAAATGTTTGCTATCGATGACCTGCTTTTGAAAAATATTAAGAAGGTGGAATGACTTCTAGCTAAACAGATCGCTATCCTACACCCCGAAGGTCACATCTCTGATTCTAATGCTTAAAAAAACAATTAACACAAGTTTTCAGTAATTAAGAAAGAACCCACCAGCAACCATAAGTGTGAACTCGAATCCTTTCTTCACAGACTTCCTGTGGACTTGGTTGGGAAGGTTGGCAAATCCAACGTAGCCTGGTGTTTCAGGATTGGAAAACTGAATTAGGAAAAGGAAACAAGGTCACGTACACATGCGAGTTAAAAACTGTGAGCATTTGATAAAAAAATATTTTGTTTTGAAACAGATTGCTTCCGATTAATGAAACGGCAGTGTGGCGATTAAAAGATTACATGTTCACAGTCACAAGTTATAAAAATGAGTTGGAAATATTGTTTAATAAATTATTTCTGGCAAATTAGTTTTTTATTATAAATCTTAAGTTTGAAGCTAAAAGATTAATCTCCACTACTCAAGCAATTAAATCGTCTACAATAAACATCTCCACGACAATAGAAGACAGAACTAAGCTAATCTGAGGTTGAAAACCCGATTGAATGTATGACAAAGGCAGTTAATTTTGAGAAATAAATTAAAGTATAATTCAGTGACTATTGAACGAGCATGTGTGCAAGCAGACAATCATGTTAGATTGAGTCGTTAGTATCTATGAGTGTGATTTGTATGCAACATTGAAGAAGACATAATATTATACAGTTGGTAAAACGTAACTTGGTATGGTGTAGACAAAGACATGGCATGCAATAAATGAATTTATAACTTTGATGGTAAAACTTCATTTCCATAATTGTGTTCAATTGGAAGCAAGACAATGTGAAAGGCAAACCTGATACTCAACAGCATATCATAACGTTTTTTTTTTTTTTGAAAAAAGGGAAACTTTTTGGTAAAGTAACTCATTATGCTTTGAAAACAACCTACTTTTCATAACATTATTTGGTTACAGGTAAACTATGCTCAAGTTGTGAAGTGTATTGTATAATACTGCCTTCAACACATAGACAACGCAAAAGCAATATAGTAATTATTACGTCATGAGGAGCAAGCATAGGCGCCGACTTTTCAAAAAACCTTGGGGGGCGAGAAAGATAATGACGTCATAACCGTAACGCTATTTTACTCAATTAAAATAGTCTTTGATAAAGCTTAGTGTCTTGTTTATATTAACACCTAGGTCGCAAACCGAATTTATTACAACCGCTGCTTGAAAGGATTAGTTTTACGCATGCAGTAGGCTACGCCTAGTCGAAAAATTTTGATATTGTTAGCTCATAATTGGAACAGTTGGAAAACAAGCCTATTCATTTCCTTTTCGTGCGAGTGAATAACAATGATCAAGACAGTGAAGTTATCGAAATAAAACGCAAAAAATCATGATTTCAAGCAGAGTGAAAACCCGCTGTCAGTTTCGTTTCGCTCGTTTTACTAATTACTTACTTTCAAAGTGTTAACCATGGCGAAGTGTTTTCTCTTCTGTTTTTTATCGAATTTCTTTATAGTCTTTTATTGAATACAGTAGGCTATACTCGAGTAAAGGTCGAGATGTTCGCAAGTGATTTTCACCTCAAAAAGACAAGTTCAACTAACACGGGACAAACTGTTGTCTCCAGCTCTGCAGTTTTCAAAATGAACGCACTTAAAATCATTGTCGACGTAGATTACGGAGTGTGAAATCGCGTCGGCCAAAGTAAAAGTTTTGAATATGTTTATTTGCAGTGATTCAAACTTAATTTTCAAATTTAATGATTTCTTGTCAATTCTAAACTTTATGCATTTGTTGAGCAATATGCAAAGCTCACGAGACAAAACAGCGGAAAGAGCTGTTTTAAGAGATCACTTTATTAATTTTTGCGTGTAGGATATAATCGTTCTTATTATTACGTAACATTCCATGATCGTTAAAGTCGATGTCAAACCTTAGCGGCCGCGTAAAACAATGTCAGGTTAGCTAGGTGATAATAGCGGTAAGAGACGTCGTCAATGCAGGCAATATATGCGACCAAGACCATTAAACACCTTTTCTTTTATCGGTTTTCGATTTAATTCTCACACATTGCGAAGAAAACAATGCGTTCTGTTGAATCATAATTATCGCACAGCGGGAAGACCTCGTTGAAAATAGCGCGTCTAATTTAGCTGGTTTACTTAATATTGTGTGAATAGTTACGTGACCATTCCAGCAGCGTAAGTTACTCTACAATCTACTTTGAAATTTCCATACCGAATGAGAAAGCCATCCGATCAGCTGCTGTTTTGCGGGCAAGAGCAATGTGGGCTGTTTTTTGCTTTCGGCATTCTTTAAGTCCGTTTAAATTATCTAAATCTCTTTCGCGGAGTGTTTTATCTTTGAAACACCACTTGTAATAACCATTTTTGTTGCCCTTCAACCATATATTTACGGGGGGAGCTGCCCCCCGGAAGTCGGCGCGTATGGGAGCAAGTGTAACCTTTGATTTTAAAAAAGCTCACGCTTTGTACCGTCATCACAGTGCATGCACTGTCCTGAAATAGCGAAGAAATCGACATGAAAACGATCTGGGATCAAACTCTCAGAAATAAAATTAAGTGTGACACATAGTTGGAAATACTTAAGGCTCACACTGCTGATGATGGTGTCACGGTTTCAAAGCAATTATTACTTTCTCTGTGATTTAACAAACACAACTTGTTTTTCTCTTTAGAGAATTGCTTAGTCAGAGAGACGCTGCTGAATATTTTTGTGCTGCAACTAAGAAAAAGCGTCCATAAAATTCAAGTATTTCGCATTAAAAAGAACGTTTAAAAACGGTTGTGTTTGTTTCAGTGGGGAATTACCTATTACAACCAACAATTAGTGTACATGTGAAAATGGTTTGACAAGAAGCAATTTTTTTGTAACTTCTGTTTGCAGACCCTGCTCAATAGCGTGCTGTCGTTGTTTTCCACACAAAGGAGTAAATTCGCTTTATCCACGTCAGACTAGAACAAAATTATCGAAGTTTACTCAACTTATAGTACAACTGATCTTGTTTTAAAAGAATAGTTGCGAGTAAACTGAATTTTCTGACTTGTGACATGCCAAGTAGCGGCTTGCTTAGTTGTCACTTTCTCAGTTTCTTGTATGCAACCTAACTTTTTGATTTACTAAAAAGGCGAGCCTTCAAAGATGGATATATAATTGTATATATTGGGTCTTTCGATAATAACATTGAAGATGTACATTTGAGCTCAAATAAAGATCCTTCTTGTTACAGTGACTTGCAAAATAATTTTAACCATACAGTGAGAAGACCATAACCTTGAAGATAAATTATATCAATTATATCATGCAAGATATTTTGTATGTCGTGTGTACAGTAAATGTAACGCAAGGTGAACTAAGTAGGCTTTATAGCTTTTCAGAATATGTAACAATCCATGTTAAGGGACTAGTAAAGTACCAAGATGCAAGATCATAACAGTAACTTGCAAACCCCAAAAATCAGCTATCTTAAAATTAAATTGATGTAGCGCAATTGAACCAAGCTATAAAAATATATGGCAAAACCAAATCATGATCATAAAGTAATGTGAAACAAAATTTTCACATGCAAATTATGAAACAGCTACGCACCGACATGCATGTCATTGGCGATATAGATGCATCAGTGCTTGCTTATGCCAAGCAAATCCAATGAGCAATTTAAAGTAACTTTTGTGCTTTGATTAGACAGCATACATAAATTCAGCATTTGGTGATGAAGAATAAATGTAGTTAAAACCAAAGAGGTCCATCTTTTAATGCTGATTTTGCAAAATCGATTCATAAAATCAACAAAACAAAAATTTTCCTCTTTGGAAGTATCTTGAGTTTGGAAATTAAGTAAAGACATTGTGTGATTGGCAGACCAACCTTAGCCTTTGCATCTCGTCCCTCACGGTCACGGTTTGCCGCTTCGTATTTCTTACGTATTTCGGAGGGATTGTACTGCTTTTAAAAATTATAGAAACATTTTATTGCTTTAGAAACTGTTTCAAATGTTGGGCGTGTATAAAAAGCAACAAACTTCGGATTTTAATCTTCCATTTGTTGCATAGGCTAGGCTATAGCAAGCTGAACCAATACATGACTCTAATGAAAGGACACAGTACGGTATCAGATTTCAATGAAAAAATTTCCCCTGCCAGCTTTAGATATATTATATATATATAATAGAATTCTATTTGAATAAGTGCATGAAACCAATGGTAACGCAAACTTTTTGTAGTTGAAAATATAATGGTTTACATTAGCTCTGTCTTTTAAACATTGAGCACTTTTATTTGCAACTGCTGCAATCAATTTCTGGATTATTATATAATATATATGCAGTACATAACTTGGCTCTGCGAAGACACCAAAAAGCTGCAGGTGTAAAACAACCTGAGTGTCATGCAGCATATAAAAAACTAATACAACTGGTATCTTGCCGCTGCCATGGCTTCAGAGCCATTGTCACTTGCAATCTCAAGTCCAAATCTAACTCATATTTTATCCAACACAGAAGCCAAGAAAAAATATTTCATGCAAAAAATCGAAGACAAAGCAACTGCTGCAGAAAATCATGTTGGTGTTGCACACTGTTAACCAGTGACGTTCGGTGGCTTAAACCATTGGGAAAGCAACTTGGAAATATGCTGCAGCAACGTAGTAGGCACGAAGGGCGTAACCGTCGGGCGAAGCCCGAAGGCGTGTTGCTGAAGGCAACACTTCCAGCGGGGGGTCTGGGGGGCCTCCCCCAGAAAATTTTGAAAAACTCTTCCAATTTGGTGCGCTCTGAGAGCATTTCCAAAACAAAATCTTCGGACTTTCCCAGTCCGAGGATAAAGATTTAATCAATCAATCAAACTGGGACTAGTCTAGAATGTTGGCTGCGTTTTTAGACTGAGCACAAAAACTTATTGTCAATGTCATCTGTAAGCATTTAAGACATGCATTGGACTGGTGCACTAGTAAAGAGCAAATAATTAGCCTATAAATTAAGCTAGTCCATTCTTGAAGAACACAAGTAAATTTGCTCTGAACTTGTGATGTCAGTCTATTGACCCAAAAGAATTTAAAAAACACTTGTGCTGTTTCAGTAGCCTACTGGTTGGTTAATGTACCCTTTGGAATTGCATGTTTTATTGTAGAATCTGTGTTTTTTTTGGTAAGAGAACCAGCTTTACTTTCAGCGTACTCAGTAGCCTATAGTTACAAGCGCGCAAATCACTCATGCGTAGAGGTTGTATTCCTTTCGTCTGAAACCAAAAGCAGCCGCTGTGAGATACGCATGACGTCACTGGGAAAGCACAACTAACCATACCATAACCATAACACATCTGATTGGCTAAGCAGCTGGTGACGTTTTGCAAAACGATTGAGGATTGGATAAAACGAAGGCGTTTTTTGACATTTTTGAACCTGGGAAAGCAACTTTGAAAGTTGATTTCCCTGGAGCTTCAGTGATGGTTTCTGACAAAAGCGTTTGCGTTAATTGGCATTTATAGGCAAGACATGCGGTTTGGTGAGGACTTAGACTACTCACAAGCGTTACGAGTAATTCTAGTCACGAACACAGTAATTTTCAAGTTAAAATAGGCTTGATAAAAATAATAAGAAGTTAAACCTAGAATTCAGTCATTATATTTTGCATAGTTTTTCGCTCAGGTAAGCACTGCTTTCCTTGCTTTCCCTCACCGATCGTCACTGCTGTTAACCAGTAGTTGTATGTCATTGTTACAGCAACTCAACACCCCATCAAAACAAGCATATTCAAATAACTATGTCAAGTATGTCATTAACAGATAACACCAACTAAAATATGATACAGTATTACACACCATCCAATTCTAATCAAATAGGATTCTACTTGAACAAGCTTAAGTAAAGAGGATCTAGTTGTTAGCAGATCGAAATCGATTTTTAGCTGTTTATGATTGAACCGACTCCACGGTTGTGATGCATAAAAACAATGTATGTAGTTGTTATTGGTTACCCCATAGTTGTTATTAATTGGACTTCTAAAAGCATACGGTAATTATCATATATATATATATAGCCTACTTACATAAATCTCTACCAATAAAATATACTTTTATGCTTAAAAGTATTGGGCCATGAGTTATCAACTGGCTAAACATAATTATGGTACTGTACAATAGTGTATGCCTGTATTTAATTTTAACAATGCAATACAGTAGAAAGAGAATCATGTCAAATTGATTGAGATTTATTGAGAAATTTTTTACTCCTTTGTGGATTACCGTACTATATTTCTTATTCAAATAGAATTTAGTCTTAACCTGTATAGTAACCAAGGCAAACTGAAGGTTAGAGTGAGCTGTTCTTTAATACTAGATCATAACTATCAACTCATAAAAGAATAAAAAGAGTACAAAAACTTTATGTACTTGAGAGTCTAAAGCTTGAACAAGCACTTCATTATGACTTGTGTCAACATTTAACTACCGTACAATAAAAAATTGAGAGCTTTTAAAGGTTAAGATATTAGTCACGCCCAATTTTCAAAAGAGAATTTTCGTTTTCTAACGAAAACACGCCTTTAGATCAACTGAAATGTATATGTAGTAGTAGTAGTCCAGTTTTTATCCGGTGATGTCCCCGTTACCGAGGGTGGCCGGATTCACCTCCAAGTGCCGCAATCGTCTTCACACCCTGCCTCCACATCGATCTGTCTAACGCGTCCTCTCTTATATACCACTTTTTTTCTTGCACAAGCCTTAATATAACCTCATTGGCTACCGTACTCTAGAAGTTTTGTAAATGTACAAAAATTTAGAACTTCAGGACAGTCCAGTTGCCCAGGTAGCTTCTGGTTACAGTGGAAACATTGTTGTCTCTGAACTATTCATCTGCTCAGTTCCACCAAATGAACCAGCGTCCTTGAACTTTGCTACTTAAGTGCACAAGCCGCAACAACCTTTGATGTTATGATTATTTAAATGACCCTAACCGGCGCCAAGGGTTTAAGTTAGATGAACACGCTAATATATATAAACATTGAAACTGAAAATAGAACACACTGAGCAGATTAGGGCAAAAGTCCCAGCAGCAGCCGCAGCCCACAAGCCCCACATGCTTCAAATCATAGTAAAGTTTGAAGATGAAAAACCCTGTCAACAAAGCTCGAATCACTTAAACTTTCAGGAACAAAGAGTAGCATAACACAGGCCTCGAAATTCGTTTTTGTTGACGGCGGACAAACGTGTCCGGTCTGAGCACTTACCTCGGCGAACAGATTAAGTCTCACGGCGGACACACCAGTTTTAGCATCGATCGTCATGCTTAATCACCTTATCTTGATAATTCTTCGCCATTTGAGAACTATAGCTACGGATTAGAAGGCTTTTTAAAACTTCAGCGAAGTCACTGACTCTGAAAAGCTTTCAATTCATCAGACCAACGACGTGTGCTTGAAGAGTCAAAGCACAGTGTAGCTGCTCAATACGCCGCATAACTGATGAACTTCCACCGAACGACGTCGTGTGGCTTCTTGCGTCACAATGCTCTGGGCACGAGTCGAAAAACTTCTACACTGAAACGCTACTATTTTCTGTTGTGCAAAGTTTGACTAGGCTTTTTTCTTTAGGTTTATTTTTTCGCGTCTTGCGAAAGAAAGTGAATTTTCCCTGGGCCTTTTCTTTCTTACTGTACCGGTAATACCAAAACTTAACAAATTTTGCAGCACCTTGCTGTAATAGCCTACTCGTATAAGCTAATTTTGTAACCAACTTTGCCTTATCAATATTACTCGGAGATCAAAGCCAGACATTGTGACGTAAGACTTGGACTAAGTTGCGTGTGATAGGCTACGTGTAGAAGCACCGGGACTCCCATCGATTCTTAGCGAAGAAATCACCTTTGTTACGCTGATTCAATGTCATCAATCGTTGAGGCAACGTAAATATCGAAAGTTTTCCTGCTTGAATGGAAGCTAAGGGATACAGTATTCACATTTCTAGATGCGCGCTGGGAATGCGCTGGAAACTATATATTGCAACAATTGTTCGTGCTATGCAATGACGATTTCTATCGATATTTCTCGGCGGACAAATATGGCCGATCTAGATGGTACTTCCCGCGGACATCACATGCTGTGACGGCGGACATGACCGCTGTGAATTTCGAGGCCTGATAACATCTTAAGAGACAATTTAAATAAAAGCTTGCAGTAGCAAGAAAGATATATACAAATTTCAGACTCAAAATAGATGCAACAGTAAATTTGTTTGTAAAAAATCAAAAACAGAAAAAAATTGTGTACGGTGATCAACAAATATATAAACAACGTTTTTTAAATGTTTGGAGTGAACTCTTCTAAACAAGCTGCTCAAATTGTTCTGCAATTGAAAGTAGTGAGGATACAATTACAACACAGCGCACAAGAAAGTGAGAGCCATGCACAGCACATAAACCCACATAACCATATATCAATGTTTAGTGGTTTAACTCACTCTAACACCATCAAAAAGGATGAAAATGTTTAAACTGAAGACTACGCCTTTGAAGTCATCCAACACAGGCTGGAATTTTCTGACCACAAATTTTGGATCTCAGCAAAGTGAAATACCAAAATAAATATTAATCAATTATCAAAGCTTACAAATTCAAGCCTCAAATATAATTAACGTTATTAATATCAGTTATTGTATCATCAGCAATACATTGGGTAAGCATAAAGTAAATCACTCCATTTCAACACACTTTAACACCAAAAATTGTTGGATCTGAAGTCAACATAAAAAGTTGAAGTTAGGAGTTTTGACAAATTATGTTTGTGACAAGTAATATGTGATGCAACCTCAGAAATTTCCATAAACAAATTTTAACTCAACAGTTGTTCACACTGTATAATGTATATGTGATAAAAGTAAAAAAGTTACATAAACCTGTAAAAAATAAAAATAATCCTAAACTTGTATTATAAATACCGTACGATATTATGTGTCTTCATAGCAAGAGCAACATATCAGATGTACAATTGTACATATTCAATCAAACTATTCCTCGTGAGCAAAATTGTTCATTATACTAATCAGAAGTCTTGTATCTAACAAAATACATTAGAAGTATGGTAGCCTATTATATATATTGTTCTTTATGTTTAATATTTCATATTTGCATCAGAACAATAGGTTTATATTTCCACATAACAATAAAAACATAATTGCAGTATAAGTGCACATTAAGTAAGTAAATGTGTTAATTTGTTATTGCTATCTAAAGCCATTTTGTTAATGTATTACATATATATAGGATCCATGAGCGTATTTGCGTCCATCAAAGGAACTGCAACCACTTCACAAATTTGTAAATTTGTTGCAATTGAAAACAATTTGACAGAAAAAAATTTAACAGTTTATTTATCAATGGTGTTATCACAGCTTGTGTAAGGTTTATCTTTTGAATCTAACTATGTGACTTTGTTTTTCAAATAACATTTTTGTTTTTCAAATAACAAAAACTCCATGTTTTATAAAAAAAATAAGAAAGAGCATCTTGACTTTCAAGCGACATAAAAATAAATGTGTCAATGGGAAGTGCTTTTACCAAGTTCCATGTGTTGTTGAGTTGTCATCGCATTACTTGCTGCGTGTTTTTTATGGATTGTTTTATTAGGCGGATTGCTCAAAAATATTTCACCATGGAATGACAGTGGTATTTTAATGCATTTTGGAATTAAAACTACAATCACAAAATGCACTAAGATTGTAACTGCTACACATACACACAACCAAAGGTGGGCACCCGCTACTTTTAAAGTAGCGCGCTACCCGCTACTTGGACCAAAGTAGCGTGCGCTACCGCTACCAATTTACAAAAGTAGTGCGCTACCCGCTACTCGGGCTGAAGTAATGCGCGCTACCGCTACTTCTTCCGCTACTTTTGTCTAAAATGACACTATAGGAGACACTCAAGTCCCTAGTGATGCAAAGATGACCTTGAAAACGAATGTTATCATTCGTTTACGCTGTCATTTTAACGTCGTTATAGAAAATACATTCTTAGGGAAATTTATTGTTACGCATCTTTCAAAAACACAAGCATTTCAAAATGAGAGTCACTAAGTCCTGCCCGCTTTCACTTAAGCACATCTTTTCCAAGTTCAGAGAAAAGTTTCTCCACTGCAGCACTGGAAGGAATGGGGGTGTTGTATTAATGAACACTATTGAACAGATGTTTTAACTCGGTATTCGAAAAGCTCAAGGACAATTGCTGCTTCCTTCTGCACCGACGTTTCACGAGATGGCGCAAACACTCCAAAAAATACAGTACATCCTCGGAGTCATGACTGGTGTTGATGTCACTCTTCTCGGTATCAACCTGACTTGATGTCTCCCGCAACAGTCGAATTACATCTGTCTTGACTTTTTCTCGCAGTGCGTCAGCATCATCCGTGGAAACGTAGTGCAGAAATTTTAGCCACGACGTTTTGAAGGAGGGATGAAGACATGATGCCATAATGCATTTCATGTTGTTAAAGTACTTGTTGAATCGTTTCTTCACCCCTCCAAGGACTTTCACTTTCAACTCCTCACAGGTCACAAGATTACTGATCTCGGTCAACTTCTTCCCGCAAATTGTGATGGTTGGAAGCAAGACTCCGTAATATGCCTTGGACTCACCCTGGACAATGTGTAAAGCCTGGCAGATAGGCTTCATCACACGGAAATATTCGCCAAAGAAGTTGACGTCAGCTAGAAAAGACCAAAACTTTGCAACCGAGCCAATTATATAGCTGCTTGACCACGCCAGTATTGCAAAAAAAAATAGCATTTTTTCAATTTAAATTAAAAAGTAGCGGGTAGCGGGAGTGCGACTGAAAAAAAGTAGCGTCTCTCTCGCTACTTTAGAAAAATAATAGCGCCGCTATTGCAGCCGCTACTCCAACTAAAAAGTAGCGCCGCTACCGCTACTTTTATCAAAAAAGTAGCGCACTACTGCCCACCTCTGCACACAACAATACCACCAAATTACTACACGTTTAAAAGGATGAAAATATCTTTCTAATAGAAAAAGAGTACTGGTAACTGTTAGATTTTAACAAATATGATTTTCATAGGTCCTTGAAAAAAATGGTTGCAAATACGCACATGGACTATATATCTACAATCTACATAAAATCTGAAAAACATAATTAAAATCTTACCTTTGGATCTGTTTGCAGGATATGCCACAAAACATGAAAAATAAAAAAAAATTATTACAAATGTGTTAAAAGTATGCAAATTGATCAATAAGTTTTCAAAACTGTTTATAAAGGTTTTGTGAATCAGTAATTACACTGGGATACCATGTTATCATGCTCAAGATTGTGACATAAAAACGCAAGCATGAAAATCAAGTTTCCGTTCAGGGTTTTAATCAAGATCAAGGGGGCTGGTTGGACTATCAGGGTACGGGCTTGCGCAATGCAACTCAAGGGCAGCTCTACATTCAGCAGAACCCAGTGGATGAAATAATTCACAGAAAATAAGATTTCAACAATCAGAAACTTTACTCTTACAAAACTGGTGACTGGGCTTGCGTCATTGTTTCAAAAACTAAGGAAGTATATATATATGAAACTGACATGATTAAGCTCTTAAATATTATTGACTGACATACGGTACTATTAAATTTGTAAAGCCTTGTACTTGTACATCTTTATATCTGCCACTTGGGACAAGTCTTATCTTTTTATCATCTCAGAATGGTGATCTTTGTCGGAATGTACTAAAGGCTACCAGAGAGCAGTCAGTATTTGGTATCATCAACTAAGGCACATACGGTAGATTGTTCGACTGTTTGGCATTGGTTCCAGTTCGTATACAGAAAATCATAGCCATTGACGCCATAACCAGCGATGCTACTGAATGAAGAGCTATACTGAAATGCACTTTTTAACTGCAAGTGCAGAAATTTGAAAAATTTTAGTTTGATTCTTTAGCCTACTGTACTAGCAAAGATAATTGAATTATCAGAAAAAATATTAAAAAATGAATAATCATAAATTGTGTTTATAATATCGGCGTAATCGTGCTTTTATAAAATAGGGCTATCCAATTGAGAATGTTGGACAATGAAAGGTGTCAAGCTCATGAACAATATATAAATAAAAACTTTGACAAAATGGACACAGGCTTACCTGCCATTTTCAGCAATTTTAATTCAATGAAAAGTTCAACAATAAACTAATTTATAGACAAGTAGAATAGAAAGACCTGTTATAAAAAACAAATAAAAGTATTTTTTATGAAGTAAGCTTATTGGCCCTGAGAAGTTGTGTACCAGTCAAACTTTGAACCAACCCAGTCTGGGCTATCTCAATTTTCACAAGAAACCAATATTTATGTAATGCAACAGTCGTATTCCAATAATGCAACACTTTTTTTTCCAAACTGGATCAGTGGTCTCTCTCACCAAAAAACATTCACACAAACAAAATCTTACCCTGACCCTATCTTTAAACAGGAAACAAAAACACCCTTGTTAAAAACTTATTCCACTGTTGCGTTTCGCTTCATCGATTTTAGATTTTAGCGACACCAATCTTCTTCATCGTGTGTCACACGGCCGTAGCCCAGAGCATCACGCAGGCTCTTGCTCTATCGTTGAACTCGGCCAAATCCTGTGCAGAGCACCTTGCTTTTAGGTCAGGGCATTCGAGTAGGTGTTGCATCGTTTGCTCCTGTCCGCATTTGCAACTTGTGCTCCCCATGGAATACCCCCAGTGTCTCATCGAGGTTTTACACCTGCCAATACCAGTTCTTAAGCGGTTGAGGCATCGCCAGTACTTTGAAACTTTTTATATGCAATATCAAAAGGACTTAACATCAAAGCATTCTTATTTAATTGATTGCTTTATTAAAATTATTTTTGTTGAGGCTTATTAAAAATAAATTATATCTCATCAAATATTTAAAGATTTTTTAAAATTTTTCCAATAGTAAATTAGTTGTAGTCTATATATTAATGCACATATCAATGCTGTCGCTTTATTCATTCTAAAAAGAATATAGAAAGCAACTCATATCAAACTACTAAAACTGACTTTGGCATTGTTTACTTTCTGAACTACAGACTTCTAACAGCGGATGCATTGAAGTGCTATTTTGATTATTGTTGCTTTCCTTTCGTTGATAATTAGTTTTGTATTTCTTTTTTATTTATTTCTTTCAAAAATCTTTTTATTCTGTTAAAAATATTTCTTATAGGCTTGAAAAGGGCTTTATGATTAGCCGAAAACGTTAGCTTATTGTTTTTGTTTTTATAATGTTAAAGGTAGTGTTGTTGCTGGGTTATGTCTGTTTATGGTTTAAAAAAGTTACCTCTCTACCCAAATTGTTTTATTTATTTATTTTTTGTTCGTACCACCATGGCCACCTGGAGATATATCTTTAGGCATCCATGGTACTACTAATTTAATAATTAGCCATTGTACATAGTCAAATATCCCATGTGGGGCTCCTTGACTTAGATAACCGCATGGTTTTTTGGTGCCTCGATGATGTAGCTTCCATATAAAAAATATATATATATATGTTGTATTATTCTGCTATTGTACATTGCCATGAGTGTGGAGCCACATGGAAAATAAACTTCATTGAGTGTAAATGTCTGGTATCAGTCCTCAGAAAATAGTCTACTACTTTGAAAACAACTGTTTCCAACACTTAAAGGAAGACAAGAACCAAAACTTCATATTTAGAATGATTAGCCTACGGTACTGAAAAAGTTGGTTACATAGGCTAGTTTACTCACCTGCTGGCGATGCAAATTGGGAAATGATTCGAGCACCTCTTTTGATCGAACGATGCCTCTCCGGTTTTCTCTGTTCTTCCATTTCCATTGAAGTTTTTATAAAGCAAGTTTTTTTAATACAATTTTTAATGAGCAATTTTCTAACCAAGCCTTATTTTTATGTATAGGCTACAATGTTGTTACCAACAAACTAAAAATGGATCTAGCCTTTCCTACCTGTCTCATACGATACGATAATTAATTAATTAAATGAGCGCAAGCAATCAAATGGACCCTGCTTTTTCTTCAACGAAAAGAAATAAAACTATTCTGAATAGTGTTTCCCTTACTATTTTTACAAACGCGAACTGAGTTACATCTTTTGGCGCAAATATACAAACTAGACAACAATGACGTAAATAAGCCAACTAGGCTCACTTTAAGGCTGCTTTAAGGCTAATGGCAAGTAGGCCTAACTGGTCTTCAATGAGCTGAGCTAATAGCGATGACCTAAAATCTGTTTGTATTGCTCAGGTCTATGACACAGCCATTTACACAACTTGTTAATGATTTCAACTTTTTTCTATTTATATTGAATAAACCTACAGCGATTGGACAACAGCGAGAAGTTCAATTATGCGCCTGAGAATAACCAATTGATGTTTTTCGTAGCCATTTATCGATATCCTTCATGAATAAACAAATACCGTCAAGTTTACACATGTTGAACTTACTAAGCCTTGCATTAGTTTAATATCAAACGGCTGTTATCCATTTAACTACTTAACGTTATGGAAAGTAACTTGACTCTAATGTGCTGTATTGTATAGCCTACATACTCAATAAGCTACAGTAACAGAATTGTGTTTACCTGATAAACACTGGAGTTTGCGCTTCCTTTACTAAAACATCACCAAGCATTGATTCAACGCAAAATGTAGTTCTTGGTGAGACTTTGCAAAGTGTGATGATCTTTATGTCGCACACATCAATTCATCATAAAAAGCATAGGAAAATGTTGTCAATGGATGTTTATTCTGTTGGCCTACACAGTCAAAGCAACCTCGCGTAGCATTTCCGGGAATTAGAAGTTTGTTGCTGTCTTCATGATCTTACATAAATGCTAGTTCGTTTTTCTTTAATTTTACGTTGTAGTTCATCACATCAAAGTAGGCTAAACTAAATGTACCTTCCTGCTAACAGTAATTTTGCAATCAAAACTGAGCACTTCACAATTTTTCGTTTCCATGAAATAAAAATTTGTAGACTCACTAGCTTTCATACATAAACTGTCTACTCCACAGTATTGTTTAACCTTCGGAAAAAAAGAGATCTTGGAAAGTTCTGGACAGGAGAATTTATTGGGGAAAAGTTTCCCATTTGCTTACTAAGAATTGTTCTTTTATGCTGAACTACTTACACCACCAAATCTACAAGGATATATATTTGTGACTTTGCACCTATTGCTTAACTAATATAATTTTAATCGATTTATTGCTGAACATTGACAGTTCAAACTTTCAACTTTTAATTACATAATAGCGCACAACAGCTCACAAATCCTACCAAAGATAGCTCGTAATTAAGTTTATAACTTTATGCCCCATTTAATGACACCGTGCTGTACGTGAGATTGCAATTACTTTATTCCGGATTTGACACATTGCCTAACCTAGCCGAATAACTCAGGCAATTTTATTGCAACTTGTTCGTTATCTGACTGCAAAAACGTCCTTTTTAACGGCAAATTTACATAGTGAAGCATACTACGTTAGCAACCGAGAAACTATTTTTTACTCGTTTTGTTTAACAAAATTACAAAGCATTTACGGCCATCAAGTTACATAAACAGTTTTCATCTACCCTGGTATAAAGAGAGTTATGATGTTCCGGTTACAAGTAACCTAACAGTTGGCACGTATTCGATTCTGAAATAATTGCCTACAGTCGTCTATTTGTGCAAGACGCTTCTATCTGTGCAAGACGCTTCCCATGCAGCAAAACCTGTCATTTTTACATTGATTCAACGTCTGTTTGCGGTCACGCTTTAAAATTGATCTACCGCGTTTTAACTACTTGAGGCACAACAAATCGAAATTAACACTTGTGTGTTTAACGTACTGCCATGTGAGCAGCATCTCGCCCCCTCTCCCAAGTGATACCTGTTGTGGGGCGTCATTTGTTGAGAGACTGACCCTAAAAGGTCAAAGGTGTCTCGAATCATGAGCCTGTTCAAAAAAGTGGTGTAGATTGTAAAAAGGGCCACAAACCTCTCCAAAATAAAAATGTAAAAACTTTAAATGTCATTGAAGCCACGATCGAACGAAAATGCAAGAGGCCATACTTGAGTTTCCCCCTTGTTTGAGATCATATGGTGCATTTCTATATTGTTTTGCGCGGGAATCCAACTTTTTCGTCTTAATTAATGACTTCTACAAATCTTCACATCTTTATAACTTCAAATGTTAAAATTATTAATGTGAAAACCACTTTCTCGTTTTCGTTTTTGTTTCGTATGACATCCAACGAATCAGTGCTGTTTTCAAATGCAATTTTGTAACTGGTACATAATGACCACTTTCGTATCTTCCTTGAGTAACAACTATTTCTGATATTCCGGATTTTTGAAAAAGTTCTAAGCCCCTAAATTCATCCCGGGTACAAAAACACCTCTTGGACTCCCTTGTCAACACTACTAGGCCTGCCTCCTTTTTGGTGTGTAGGCAGAGATGGGCAAGATCACCAGTATTGGTGATCTTGAAGATCAAGATCAAGATCACCAAGAATAGGTGATCTTGAAGATCAAGATCACTAAACTATGTGATCTTGAAGATCAAGATCGTGATCTTGAAGATCAAGATCGTGATCTTGAAGATCAAGATCACTTTCAAGATCACTTTTTGTGTAGCCTACTTGAAAAAAAATCAAGTTTTTGATCAATGATGTTGCATAAAATAATTACTATAAGCAACCTGGGTAAAGGTATATAGTTGGTATTGCTAACTTTTAACTACTCGATCGCTGGCCTAAGAATTGTAATAAGTTAGTGACTGTTGCTATTTAGGCCTATCAATTGTTGACGTAGATTACGTATAATCGCAACGTCACACCCAAGGCCGAGGTTACACACACTAGTACTGAAAAAGTCGCCAAATTAGTGTTATGCTTTTTATTTATAATAAATAAATAAAAATAAACTCTGAACTGTATCATTTTTTACCAAATTTTTGTCTGGTTCATGTGGGAGTTTTATTCGTGTTACTAAGTAGTTTTAACTTTCACTATATTATGTCACTGTTTATTGCACCATTGACCCATCTGGCAACCTTGATACTGTTGTCTGTAATCAAAAAAGTTCAGAGGTTTTCGGTCAGACAAACCGCTCGATACTCAGACCCTAAACATTGTAAACAAGTCTTGGTCTGGTTGATTTTCTGCAATAAACCACTTTACATGACCAAAGTCGGCTAGAGTCCAGATTTTTTAACACCGCCATTCTAGACTTTTGAAACATCTAAAATTGAGCCAAAGAAAGCAAACATTTCTTTAAAATTTACACATGGAAATTGTGAACAAAGTTAAATCATTTTTATTATAAGTCAACATAAAGTAGGCTACACGGAAGTTGACTTCTTTATTATGACCAACACAGAAAACTTTTTTCTATTTGAAATGGCAACACTGACCAGATTAGATGGACTTTAAATCGTCTTTTGTTGGACACATATCGTATTAACAGTGGCTTAATGTTAGTAGTTGCCACTAATTACTTTGTACAGTACGAGTTCTAAAAAAATGCCTCTTTCCAGCAAGTAAACTTCAATTTTAAAGTGATCTTGATCTTATTGTTCTTCAAGATCAAGATCACACAAAAAAAAGCGATCTTAGATCAAGATCAAGATAACCAAAAAAAAGGGATCTTCAAGATCAAGATCACGCCCATCTCTGTGTGTAGGCTATAAAAATCTTAAACTACGTGTGGTTTATTGACATAGTCTACTATTCTAAAAATTTTGAAACATTATATTTAAAAAAAACGTGATCAATTATATAGCTTTCCATTTAACTAGCATGCTGGGCTTTGTTCAACATGACATTCAGTCGTTCGGCATTGCAGGAATTCTGCGTAGGCTTTTATTGCTGGATCTGGAGTGCTATTTTTCTTGGACATTTCTACCTTCGCTTTTCTACCTTCGCTTTTCATTCAATTTTTGAGAATCTCTGAAAACATCAGTTTATGTTGTTTTGGTCTCTGACAAAGTCAAAACAATGCGAACAAATCTCGTTCATTAGTTGGAGAAACTGTATAAATTATATTTTTAGTGGTTAATTTGTCGTACAATTTCGTAAAATGTGCAGCTAAAATAGCCTATGCCTAGGCCTTCGGTCAGTATTGAATGAAGTAGGCTACCGTAGTATCATGAATCGAGCTTTGCGAACAAAGTCTGGCAGCACCGCTTGTGTTTTTCTATCAAACTGCAAAAACACTGAGAGCAAAAGATTTAAAGGAAGAACAAAGGACAGAGAGGAATAGAAAAGGTACAAGCAGTGAATCTGCCGAGAGACAGAGAACTAAGTATTGATTGACTGTCGGAATGTTCATCATACTCGGACTCAGAAAATTTCTTGAGGCTTAACCCTGGCAGTTTTGCATGTTTGAACCACTCACACAGGCCCAGTCATCGAGATTGACAGAATAAAGTTTCCGCTTGTTGATGAAGCCTGTAAATTATTCCAGCCACTAGGTGCCGCTGTTTAGAGAGCTGTCTTTGATATGCGTCGCTCAAACCTGAGACCCGAACCAGTGCCCTTGGTTTTGCCGTTTCTTTGTTTATGAAGTCACGCTCTTAACCAACTGAGCTATTGGGTTGACAAATATAATGCTTGGTCAATTTTCAAAATTCCATTTCTTCGACGGTCACATTGTTTGTTTGTTGAATACGCTTGTACAACTCTATTCTCCTTTTCTACTTCACGAAGGACCGTGCGATTACAACTTGGTCCAAAGTTGATTTCATGCTTTTATTGTGAGCAACTCATATCTGCGATATGAAAACACACATGAGGCTTAGTAGTTGTGAAACTTTCAGTCCACTGTAATACGTTTTTCGGATTTGGTTAGCTCAATCACGACCTGCTAGAACACGGCCAAATATGTTGCTATTTGAGGAAATTTCTAAGAGTCTGAATTGTTACAATCATAGCTATGATAAACCTGTCATTTTCCCATTACCAGAAGTAGGTAAAATAAGCACTATTTGCACCTAGACATATGTTTGGTTTGTTTAACCGGATATTAGGTATGTACGTTGAGCACAGTTTACACAATAATAATGTAATATGTAAAACTTTTCAACTGCACCCTGGAGGTAGTAGCCTATCGTTTGGTGTAATTGCATGTTCCATTTAAAATATCAAGGATTTTTTGTGGATTCTATGTTGTAAGCTGTTCATTTGATGTGTCAATTTAAATTTTAATTCGTTTGTTTTTCGCCAAGTTTAGTTTTACAAGTAAAATATGGCTATTGGCGAAAGATCCTGCTTTACAAAAAAACCTAACGACTGTATGATGAGACTACCTCCAGGATGCAGTTGGAAAGTCTTACATATTTTACATTATTATTGCATAAATTGTGCTTAACATACATATCTAATCTCTGGCAAAACAAGCCAACCATATGTCTAGATACAAATGTTGCTTGTTTTACATACTTCCGTAAGTGGGAAAATGACAGATTTGTCATGGGTATGATTGTAACAATTCAGACTCTTAGAAATTTTCCCAAATAGCAACATATTTGGCCGTGTTTTAGTAGGCCGTGGCTCAATCTATCTAACGGTTGCAATGAATAAAGTAATAAGGTGGTATCGTCGAAGATGTAGACAATGAACAAAAAAGCAAGCAGACTAGTTTTCCTAGACTAGTTCGAGAGCCAAACCAGTGCCGTTTGTTTTTGCCGTTGTTTTGTTTATGAAGTCACGCGCTTAACCAAATGAGCTATTCGACATCAGAAATAATGATATTCCAAAGTCAGACAAAATACATTTAAATCTTGGTAAAGTCCAAATTTTATCAACATCCCAGACAGCAAATCAGTTCCATTTTAGATTGATTCAACGTCTACAGACGTCTACAGACGTTGAATCAATGTAAAAAGTGACTAATTTGCTGTCTGAGATAGACTAAGTTTTCCTGTATGGCATTAGCCTACATACAATTTCTATTTATCTATATAACTAGTAGGCTATTCAGAAACGCCTGACGAGGTTTAAATAAATGTTCCCGCATTCTTTCATAAAAAATGTTCCATGTCGTGTGTTCATTCTCACTCACGACTGTTTCTATCTTAATGCTTGGACCTGTCTTGATTTGAAGTCCGAAAATTTTATTGGTTCGAAATAATCCTCTCGACGGCCCTATATGTGTTAATGGAATGGTGAATTGAAATAGAAGGGCTGGTGGATATCAATGTGAGAATCCTTGCTGTGTAAGTTCAAGTTTTGTTTTTGTCATAAAGTGTTTTACCATTGTTGTTAAAATTTACAAACAGAAGGATAGAACACAAGTAGTGCGCCATTTATGTTCATTTTTACGACACTCGTATCATTGTATTAAAAAAGCCATGATTTAAATTTTACTATAAATTTTTGAAAATTTTTTTAACAACTTTATGGGCCAGTATAGTCATCAAAATATTGTAAAAGGAAAGTTATACAAAGATTTTAAAAAAATTAAAAAGTTCCATATTTTACTATTCGTTTGCATATTTTGTTGAAGTTCCTTGCATTATATTCTGTTCTAGTGCATTGGACATCACAATGTCGAGATTCCTTTTTTAAGGTGACGTCATAATATTCAACTCAACAACCAAACTGCCCATCCCAAAGTACCAACCAACCAACTTCTAACAACGTTGAAACGATATAAAAGTGAGGTGTGCTGGCTCCTTATGAAAATCTACCTGCACAAATTTGTCTTCAGTATTTCAAATGCTGCTTTATGAAATAGAAAATTAATACAAGTCATCTGCTCAGTTAATAAAAGAATAATTTCTCTTTTGCCGTAACACGTTCAGACAAAAATAAAATTGTAATTTCCACAAGTATTGAAGGCTGCAGAACAATAAAAAACAAAGGTCGGGAAAAATTGTTCGATTCGTTGAGCAGGTTTGAGCAACGGACAAAGCGCAAAAAATAAGTACAGTTCTCCAAGTTTTCATGTCACAAAACCATGACAATGCAAACAGTAATAGGATACAAACAAAATGAAGAGGTGTACAAGCAAACATCTATAGCAGTGGTTCCCAACCTGGGGTCCGCGGACCCCATGGGGGTCCGTGATTACCTTGATGAATTTTGGAAAAAGAACAATAAAGCGATCTTTTTACTTTAATTTTAAATTTGCTTACGTTGAAAAAGTTTCGACATCGCACTTTGGGTCACCTTAATATTCAAATACTGCTGACATTTCTTGAACAATTCATTTATTTTCTTATTTGAGCAACTGTTTAACCTGATATTTTCTGCAGGAGTCATAGCGGCAATGCAATATGACACAGTAGCTTACAGTAGCTGAGTAGCATAATTATTACAATAGTCAATAATATGTTAATTGAGTTTCAGGCAAAATTTAGGTAGGGGTTCGCAGAATTAATAATTTGTCTAAAAGGGTCCGTGACAACAAAAAGATTGGGAACCACTGATCTATAGGTCCACAGAGGATACCAACTGATATGCATAAATCAACAAGTGAATAAAGAAATAACAGTAACCTCTTGAATGCATGTATCTAAACACAAAGTGAAATTTACATGACTTTTGGCTCTTTTTTTATTTGTTTAAAAATAATGTCTAAAAAGACATTTTGACTCTTTTATGTTTGTTTTAAAATAATGTTTAAAAAGACATTATTAAAATTAACTACGGACAGTGGCCAGTGTTTCGATCTTCCGATCTCAGAAAAGAAAAAGATTAGAAAGTAATAGGTTACCCTTGCAGGGAGTGTACGACGTGGTTGACACGTCTGCCACCAGCAAACGTAACTTACAGACAAATGTCGTTGACGGATTGCAATACGTGACATACAGGCGCCTGATGAATAGATAGCCGCAGATTGCAAGCTGCAATTATGCTCAGTTAAAATATTATTGTTAAGAAAATAGTGATAATTAATTGATCTTGTTGTGCACATAAAGGAGCGTCGATTGCCTGCTTGTAATTTCAAAAATCAATTTTCTAAACAAAGTATTGCAATTTACGAAAAGTCTGTTTTAGTAACAGTTCTGCAGCAAGCAGACACAGGCAAACGTGGTCACAGAAAAGAAAAAGAGTTTTGTGACAGAGTTTGAAAAACATACTGCCAGGTTTTAATAGGCCGCAAAGCACACTGCACCCAAGTATCTGCAATACGTTGAAGTAACAAAAAAAAGCGACACCAACAATTTACAATGGTCTTTTCTCTATTTAAAATGTTTAGTTTCTTGGATACTAAGTTTCAGCAACGGAGAAGTTTTTTCCGACTGAAGCAACTGAGTCTGAAAGTAATGAAAGTAGTTGAAGTACCCAATCACTAGGCCGTTGATAGGATAATTTGGGTCCGGTACGGATGAGATTCTTGAGCCTTAACTCAAGCCAATTCCAAAAAACGTGCTGCATCAAAAAATACTCGGTGGCGTCTTCAAGTTTTTGTGCTTCTTCAAAAGGTTTCGGGCCTCTAAATTCATCCCACGTCCGGGTCCTAAACTACCCCCTAAACCCCCTGTCAATGTTACTCTCAGTTACTGAACGTGAACATATATATACGTCCGCTCCGATATATCAGTTGGAAAGCATTTGGTCAGTTGAAGGGATGATACTGTATAAAAATTAAGCAACTTTTGTCAAACCTCTTGGTATGTGCTGTTAAGTGATGGACTTTGGCAACAGCTGTCCATATAGCGGCACTTAAAGAAGGGAATAATTTTTCCTGCGACAACACTTCGAGTGATATACTCACAGAGATGAAGAATAATTAGTTACAAATTGAAACTTATTGCATTGAACAACATTGCACATCAATCTATTCTTTTTTTGGGGCTTTCGCATAGCTTGAGCAGTTTTTGTGTTTCTAGGCAGTTAAGTGTAGCAAGAATTGACAGTGATAGACTCGTGTATCGCCCGTGAGGCTGGGCTCATCGGTATCGCACCAATAATTTATGCCACATAGTAGGCTACTCATCCGCTGCTTTTGTCAGTCAATTGAATCCTTACCTTGAACAATTTATTTTTAAACCAATTACTTTTTGAATCGATAAGCTGTTTATGATTCAATCAGCAGTTACTTCTCTCTCTTCTCTTACTTTTCTTTTAAAAGTTATGCTAAACCAGGACATGTCTACCTGACATGTCTGCCAAAACCAAAGTCGAGATGGACGAGTCATATGCTTTACAAATCTTGACGCTAGTTGACGCGCATTGTAAACCAAAACCTGCATCCATCTGGAGTCTTATCCTGACTGCATGGGTATTCTCAAGAAACTCTTTTAGTCAGCTAGCGTAAAGTAAAGCAAGAAACTTTGAGCATCCGTTCATTACAATAAGCATATGCGATCTTGAATGACTTCCGTTAGGCTTAATCCCAAAGTTTGCCTGTGGATGTTGGTCATAAAATGCAACCAGCTTAAACTTCTGTATTAAACGCTTAAATTTTTTTTGTTATTGATCATATCACTGCTATAACTGAACGAAAAACTTTAGTGAAGATACATTCTGCAGTTTACGTTTCCGAGATCTTGTTTGCCGAATTAATGAAGGAAAATTTGCCTTCATTCGCTCTTTCACATAAGATTTAGGTATCTGTGGTCAAGTTTAACATTTTCAAGTTTATTACATTTACATAAACATAAAACTACGCAACAAATTAACTATCGAACGTTTTCGACATCACAAGATGTCCTCTTCAGGAATAATATACATACAAATTAACTACATCTGAAAAAATACAATAGTTAACTAAATCTATAAACAGAAAAAGACAAAAAACTGCACAGTACTTCTGACTAGCTCAAACTCAACGATATAGGCTCCACGAGAATCAAAGGTAACTGCATCAAAAGGTGTTAAACAGATCACATGATATGGTAGAAAGGCAAGGTGCGAAAAAACTAATTTTAAAATACAGAGAGTAAGAAAGACGAGCCGCAAGCATACAATTGTCTGTTCAAAAGTGGATTGTGACGTTTTATGTACAAGGCTTCCAAGATTTTAGTTTGATACTCAGACCTGCCTCTAGACATTGTCATGTCTAGACATGTCTAGAGGCAGGTCTGAGTATCAAACTAAGATCTTGGAAGCCTTGTACATAAAACGTCACAATCCACTTTTGAACAGACAATTGTATGCTTGCGGCTCGTCTTTCTTGCTCTCCGTATTTTAAAATTAGTTTTTTCGCACCTTGCCTTTCTACCATATCATGTGATCTGTTTAACACCTTTTGATGCAGTTACCTTTGATTCTCGTGGAGCCTATATCGTTGAGTTTGAGCTGGTCAGAAGTACTGTGCAGTTTTTTGTCTTTTTCTGTTTATAGATTTAGTTAACCATTGTATTTTTTTCAGATGTAGGTAATTTGTATGTATATTATTCCTGAAGAGGACATCTTGTGATGTCGAAAACGTTCGATACTTAATTTGTTGCGTAGTTTTATGTTTATGTAAATGTAATAAACTTGAAGATGTTAAACTTGATCACGTTGCTCGGCTTCGTATGCCTATGGTTCAACAAGACAAACTCTCTACCGAAGCTCTATTTAGGTATCTATCAGAGTCATTTCTTCTTTAGTAAATTTATCTTTTTGATTGCTAAAATTTACCACTACGATAAAGAATTGACAACGATAGACGCGTGTTTCGCCCATGAGGCTGGGCTCATCAGTATCGCACCACTAATTTACCCTCAACTGAAAACTCTTGATCCTACATAAGCCTGAATGACAATAATGATCGCGGGAAGGATTTACATAATGTTTAAGATCAAGCGGACATTAGAGACAGGAAGTTAAAACGATGTTATGTCATTAGAATTGAGGTAGACCACAACATGAAAACAACGCTTGAAGTGACAGTAGAGAACTGCAGTGACTAAAACTTTGCATCAATAACAATGGTCAACCAGAAAATAAAAGGGAAACATTTGCTAATTTTATAATGGTAAAATAATTCATAGTAAGTTGTTCATCTTTACAACGTTTGTGGCATTGTCGGAGAATTTGCTCAAATATATAAGCTTATGTCTTAGGCCTACGCGTTGGTAACATGCTACACACAACAATCTACTCTGAGTTGCCAACTTTTAAGCTTAATCAACAAGCAATGCAATGCCTTACTAAGCTGTGTAAGGTTGCATTTAACGCAATTTGAAAAATTTCTAGTAAAAAATAAAATGTAAACGATTAAGTCAATTAGTAACACATTTTTACTGCAACTTAAAAATGAATGGGGTACACGTGTCCCTTAGACACTACGCTATATATTTAGTGTCATGTCGTTAGAAGTTGTCGCTTCAATGGTGAGGTGGTACTTCTCTAAAGCAAACTTACAATCACAACAAACAAAACCTATTATTTGCTAGATTTCCATCATGCATAAGCCGCTTTCAAAGCAGCCCGGCAATTTCATTGCTTTTAAGAACCATGTGCATAGCTAAGACTTTGCACTATCTGCATTCCTTCAATGTGATTTGAATGTCTTATTGTTTAGTTTACAACTTAAACGTGTCGATTTTTATCAAAATTATTAGGCTATTATTTCAATTTTAGTAAAAATTTGGTTCAGTAATTGATCTGCGTAGAATGTCTAAACGGAAAAAGTGTGATGTTTTTAGATTACTGCAAATGTTTATGTAAACAAAATTGAGCGGTTGATGTCGGAAATTGAAAAATAATTTTGCCGTTTTTAAGCGCAGTTAATATCCCGACAATGGATGCTTTTTTAGTTGGTTTGAATCTTTGTCCTCGGACTGAGAAAGCCTCAGATAGATTATTCCTTGTAGTTAAGCAAAGCCTACTAACTTAGTAGTAGCTTTGAACCACTGAAGCATGCTCGTAGTTTGCATTAGTCTGCCAACCATTGGAAATGAGAATCGTACATAAATCAGACTTAACCTTTTTATAACCTTCAAGACTTTTTTGTAGCGTTTGACAGGTTTTGTAAAAGTTGTATTTTTGACATTCTAAAAGTTCTTACTGTGACTGTCAAAGCGATATAACTTCAAGAAAAAGTTGGTCATGAATTAAATCTCTTTAGAAACACGATTAACTTATACCCACAGTCCTTTTATCTCCATTAGACGTCAGTTCTTTTCTTTCTGTGGCTGGTTTCAGTTTCGACTCTTGTGGTGTGCGCTTGAGCAACACATTTCAGGACTCCTCTCCATTCAGCGGCACCTATAGTGAATGGAGGAATTCCCCTGGAACAACACTTCAACAATCGAAAACTTCACTCTGTCAGTCTCGGTAACCGGCCCTGCGTCAAGAGCCTCTACAAGTATGCGAAGCTACCAGGAATAACCAATCAAGGCTTTGTCAGTCCGAGGATAAAGATTCCAAACCAACCAACCGGCAATCAACCAACCAAGTCGTTTTTGGAGAATAGTTTGAGCCTGGTACCAATGAAAAAGGTCGTTCCAAAAATTTGCAATTGCATCACTTTTGAAAAATAAAAATTAAAACAGAGAAAATAAGAATGAAGTGTTTGTTTTAGACACTGATGGTGAATGCAGATTGCTTCAACCCACCAAGGTAGCTCTGGAAAACTCGGTGATATGAAATTTCCTTCCTAACGCGGCATCCTTAAAATGATTCTGCAATCTATAAGCTACTTAATATCGTTGCTGCAAACACTTTATTTCTGTATAAAACCTGTAAATAGTCCTTGTTTTGATTGTCCGTTACGTAATTACAATAGGTGTGTGTGTATTAGTTTGTTTTTGTGATGTTGTTGGGTTCAGTCGTGTTCTCATTGCTTTAAGAATTGACGCTCCAGTTGTTTCAGGAACGAGGAGGCGACTGATTCTTAACTTATTCATCTACTTGTTTGAATGTATCAGGTTTGGTGGCCGTGCTTGACTATATTTATCGATGCATATACCGCAATATTAGATCCTTTTATGCACGTCTTAAACCATTATGGTTTTGCTACCTTTTCCTTTTGTTGGTTTTGTTACTGTATTTCTTTTTCACAATATAATTTCTTTTGTATTCTGACAAAGAAACATAAATTGAATTAAATTGAATTAAATTTTAAGTCATTGAAATTATCTTGTGTCCAAAACTACTACAACTTGGACCATCCCATCCCAGTCAATATTATTGGCTGCCCATATCCATACGTCTTCCCATTTCAGGGAAGTTTAATGTTGGACAAGTCCTATTCCTTCAACTGTTGAAAGACATTTTTCAGGAAAAACGCAAGGATAGTAGGCTACGGTATCTTTTTATCTCACAAACTAACAAAATAGCATAGGTTTACTGGTTTTGTGGATTTAAAATAGTCATACCAAATGATCACAATACAACATAAAACCTCATTGATGCAAGCTATTAGATGTCGAGCTTTTGTTGCGATGTTTTAACACTTTTTAACTTATTTTAAATAGACGATAAACGTTGGACCAATTAAATTTGGGTGGACCTCAACCGGGGGTGTGGGAAGCAGTAAATACGGCCTGGCGTGATTTGAGCTATTGAATATATTATTATCCAGCTTCTACAGCAGTATTTTCATCTTAATTTCTTTTAAAAGAGTGGAACGATTAATCTAAAATTAGTGAAACCCTAAATATCCGTGGGCCTCTCCCACCGGAGGTAAGGGGGGTAGTTAAAACGACCCTGACCGCAGCTTTACATTTCATGTATGTAGGCTACTATAAATTTAGGTTATAGGCTTGTGATGAGAGGAACAACTCTTGTTACAGTTTCTGCCTTGAGCATCAACTCCTTTCCTTGCCGTTTGCTGTTCACGACTTCTGCTAAAGGCAAACGTCCTAATTTAGTTTCTCTCTCTTTTGTTGTAGACGTTCTTTCAGTTAGTGTTGTCAGCTGTGAAGATGGTTGTGGTTTGGTGTAAGCTATACGTAAAGAGTATCTTATTGTATTGTACTTTATGTTTTCAGATGTTTCGTTTTAAGTGAATAAAGCCTTAGGTATGTTAAGTTAATCTTGAGTCTACTTTCTACAACAATTTATTCACTTAATAACATGAATAAGCATTTGTGGCCAAAAGAATTTGATGTTGATCCAAATGCACCTGAAGCTGCTAGGAAGTGGGAACACTGGAAACTTACCTTTCAAAACTACGTCAGGAGAATCGACGACGCTACCGACGATGACAAACTAGCCGTTCTGATCAACCTTCTAAATACTTCCGTGTACTCGCTCATCAGTGAAGCCACAACCTATGACGATGTCCTGGCACGTCTTGAAGGGATGTATCTGAAGCCTGTAAACGAGGTATTCGCTAGACACAAGCTTAATACATGTCGGCAAAAGCTGGGTGAGCCTCTCGAAGATTTTTTTCAAAGGCTGCAGAAACTTAGTACCGACTGCAATTTTAAAGCCGTTAGTCTTAAGGAAGACAAAGAAGCAGCCGTTCGAGATACTTTTATTGCTGGAATTAACTCTGCGTATATTTGTCAAAGACTGCTGGAAGACAATGTGCTGCAACTTCAGCAAGCATTCGACAAAGCTCGAGCACTTAACGATGCCCGGTTAAATGCCGAGTCGTACCATACACCGGATGCTCAGGATGTTATCGCTTGCCCTCTTGCTGAAAACGTTTCTACCGCAAGGACGCCTTATAAAAGTGAGTGTGCTGCCATGAAGCTAGAGATGTGTTTCTTTTGTGGTGCTAAACGGCACTTTCGGGCAAACTGTCCAGCGAAAGATTGCATTTGTTTTAACTGCCAAAAGAAGGGGCATTTCGCTAAAGTTTGTCGAATGAAGAGGGGTTCCAAGGAAACCTCGAAACTTACAGCAGCTGCTTGTGACGAGTCAACAAACCTTGCTGTCTTGTCCTATGCAAAATTCTGATGACGACAAAGTTAATGTTGCTGTCACAATCAATGGTGTTTCTGGAAGAGGGCTCACCGACACAGGTGCTAGGCTACTCGTAACCACATCAAGATGGACTTTGCTCGCCTCGCTAAACTTACTGTTGTCAAAAGAAACACGGAGAAAATTGACTTGGCAGTTGAAGGCGCATCTGTCAATATTTTTGGGTCTTGTTCTGCCTCAGTGGATCTATTAGATCGGAGCTATCGAGATATCGAATTCTCAGTGATGGATGGTTTGCTTTGGGATGTCATTCTCGGACGTGAGTTCCTAAAACAACACCGTAGTGTCAATTTCAACTTTGGGGGACCTGATAACTCTTTACACTTAGGTGTTCTGGATGCGTTAAGAGCGGTCAAACCAGTGCAATTATTCGAACATTTGACCTCGGAGTGTCGTCCAGTTGCTTCAAAATCTAGACGCTATTCAAAAGCTGATCAGGAGTTCATTGAAAGTCAAGTTACTCAACTCCTTAAGGACGATATCATAGAACCCAGTTCTTCACCATGGTGGGCGCAGCTGGTTGTTGTCAAAAACGAAAACCACAAAAAGAGAATGTGTGTGGACTACAGCCAGACCGTATATAGATTTACACATCTGGATGCGTATCCCCTTCCCAGTATGCAGAGTATTATCCATAATGTCTCACAGTACAAGTATTTCTCCACTTTGGATTTACGGAGCGCCTATCACCAGATCCCTCTTCAACCAGAAGAACGCAATTATACAGCTTTCGAAGCTAATGGACGGTTGTTTCAGTTCAAGCGGATTCCATTCGGACTGAAAAATGCAGTACCCTGTTTCCAACGGGTTATAAGCGATATTATTTCCACATACAAATGCAAAGGAACCTACGCTTACCTCGATGACGTCACCGTATGTGGCAATACGCGCGAGGAACACGACGAAAATTTGAAGACGTTTTTGGATGCAGCCAAAGAATGTAGGTTAACTTTAAATGAAGACAAATGTGTTTATGGTACAGAGACCATAACATTGTTGGGGTACTGCATATCACATGGAGTAATGAAACCCGACCCTGACCGTGTTACACCTGTCCTTGACATGCCAATCCCAACAAGCCCGAAACAGCTCCAGCGCATGGTAGGAATGTTCGCCTACTATGCGCAATGGGTACTCCGAGAAAATTAAACCTTTAGTTGCGGCACGAAGATTTCCACTCGACGACGAAGCACTGCAAGCAATCAAGGCATTAAAAGAGGATCTCTCAGCAGCTGCACTTGGAGTTATTGATGAGCAGCTTCCTTTTGTGCTAGAAACTGATGCCTCAGACAATGCTATCTCAGCAACCCTAAACCAAGGTCGCCCTGTGGCCTTCTTCTCAAGAATGCTCAATAAGAATGAACGTCATCAGTCCAGTGTTGAAAAGGAGGCCTTAGCCATTGTGGAGGCTGTACGGAAGTGGTCGTATTTCCTGGCAGGTAGACATTTTACCATAATTACGGATCAAAGGTCAGTAACATTTATGTACAACTCAAAGAACTATGGTAAAATCAAGAATGACAAAATTTTGCGTTGGCGCATGAGTCTTGGCGAATATGATTTTGACATAGCATACCGTGCTGGACACTGTAACGCTGCCCCCGATGCACTTTCTCGGGTTTATTGCGCCACTACGCATAGCAACGCCTTGTATAAACTTCACGATTCATTATGCCATCCTGGTGGTACTCGTTTGTACCATTTTGTTCGGGCGAAAAATTTACCATATTCTCTCGATGAAGTTCGTAACGTTGTACAAAGTTGTAGTATATTCGCCGAAGTAAAACCCAAATTTTACAAGCCTCCTCCAGCGCAAGTTATAAAAGCTACACAACCGTTCGAACGTATAAGTTTAGATTTTAAGGGTCCCTTGCCATCCTCAACTAAAAATCGATTTGTACTGACAATTGTTGATGAATTTTCACGCTTTCCATTTGCGTTTCCTGGTCACAGTACGGATGCACAATCTGTAATTTCTTGTTTGAACAAATTGTTCTTTATGTTTGGAATGCCTGCCTATGTTCATTCCGATAGGGGCTCTGCATTCCTCTTGCGTGAACTCATCACTTACTTGCATAGCAGAGGAATTGCATGTAGCCGCACATCTGTATACAATGCTCCTGGTAATGGTCATTGGTCAGTGTGAGCGGTATAATGGGATCATATGGTCCGCAGTAAAACTTGCTTTGAAATCACGTAAACTTGACATATCGCAGTGGGAACTTGTATTGTCTGATGCTTTGCATTCAATTCGGTCACTGTTGTGTACTGCTACAACTGAAACACCCCACGAACGGCTATTTTCATTTAAACGTCGCTCATCCTTTGGTGTTTCCGTGCCTACGTGGTTGAGCACACCTGGCAATGTGTATCTGAAGTCTCATAGTCGCTCTACTAAATACGATCCACTTGTTGAGGAAGTGGAGCTTGTTCATGCCACTCCAAACTATGCCCGCATTCGATTCCCTACAGGGAGGGAAACAACAGTATCGCTCAGAGATATTGCACCGATAGGGCAGTCTTCATGTAAGCAGAATGTTTCGATGGACGCAGAACTGCCAGAGTCGACGAACTCATTGCAGAGACATGACGTTGATGTTCCTACTGAAATTTCACGTGATGTTCCTGATAATTGTGATAAGACTGATCGTGATCTTGACCTTTCATGTGAATCTAATGTACCTTCTCCTGTTGATTCCTCTCCGACTCCTCCAACTACCTTAAGGAGATCCACGCGTATAAGAAAACCTGTAAATCGTTATGAATGTGTTCCATACGTTTGAACTGTTTGTGCATAAACCTATTTGCAAGTGTTTATGGTAATATTTTAGGGAGGATGAATGTGATGAGAGGAACAACTCTTGTTACAGTTTCTGCCTTGAGCATCAACTCCTTTCCTTGCCGTTTGCTGTTCACGACTTCTGCTAAAAGCAAACGTCCTAATTTAGTTTCTCTCTCTTTTGTTGTAGACGCTCTTTCAGTTAGTGTTGTCAGCTGTGAAGATGGTTGTGGTTTGGTGTAAGCTATACGTAAAGAGTATCTTATTGTATTGTACTTTATGTTTTCAGATGTTTCGTTTTAAGTGAATAAAGCCTTAGGTATGTTAAGTTAATCTTGAGTCTACTTTATACAACAAGGCTTACATAGGCCTAATGTGTAAACTGCACTAAACAATAGTGTAGCCGTGGCCTTTAGCTACATGTAGACCGAGGTTGCAAGTTGCAACATATAACAGGTTCAGGCTTTCAGTGTTAGTGGCAGTGAAGTAGTTTGCAAAGCAAGTGTCAGCGGCGTCTGCTTGTCATAGTGAGTTCGTTTGGTTTTGTTTCCAGTTACGTGCTTCCGGTAACTGATTCTGTTCGAACAGAGCTGAAGCATTAAACAACCTGAAGTTGCTGTGTTTTTTAAACCATGGCAGATGATTAAACGACAAGCGGATTGTTGCCCATCTTTTTTTCTTTTGAAATATCCAAAATAAGCTTTTGCTCATTGGGCAAACAGCAGTAATTATCCATCAATAAATCAAAGATTTATTTTCCAGAAACAGGGAAAGTGCTTGTTTGAAATTTACAAGTGATATTTATATGCTTGTATTCCAAAAGGTGTTAAGTCTCGTACGCTCGTGGTCTGCGAATTAATTTTCCCTCTGTGGCAGAGATAAAAGTGTCATTGAAAATACAACAAAATTTAGCTAGCACCTTGCTTACTGTATTTCTTGAAACATTGCGCAGCCTATATTGAATGCCAAAGGCTTTTGTTGTTTGTCATGCCAACAACACCTGAAATTGAAAACTTCAATTTGCGACTCTTTTTTTCTTGAGCATTGACTTTTACGGTATCTAAGCACTTAATTGTGTCATTAAAAAGGCTGTAAATTTGTTATAACGTTATCACATATGTAGTCGTGATAGTTTGCTGCGCAGCTAAACCGTTCATTTCTTTAAATAAGGCAGAGTAACAAGATGAGTTTTGGCAGATTCTAATTTGCAACCTATTTTGGTTTTTCCCTCACGGCAGCTAGCTGCCAGTTACTGTGTGATTTAACAGCTAGTGGTCACGATTACTGAGGAAACGTTGGTTGAAAGTTTTCCTGTAGCCTACACATTTTGGTGTAGTGACAACATAGGCCTACTAAGCAGTTTTAACAAAGTGTTTGCAAGGTTTGGTTTTTACTTTTTGATTCATCTGCTTTGAAATTAAACCAAAGTTCTTCATTTGCCTCCACAGAAAAGGCAACCTGTACTTCACCTTCACTGCACCATGAGAGCAAACAAAGCATAGGGATTACGTTGGTGCTGCATGAAACGTATTACAACCCAGACAGCAAATCAGTAATTTAAGGTATACAGACGTTGAATCAATGTAAAAAGCATCTAATTTGGATTCTAGGAAGTTAATGTTGTGAGGTTGAGCTTACAATCTTCAATATGTCTGCCTAATCACAGAATGTGAGCAAAGAATGTTGTGGCACCTGAGAAGCTAGGCTAGCAAGATGTTGTTTAGATGTTCTTACTAAATGTTCTTACTAAATGTTGTTACTAAATGGATTGTTACTAAATGGATTGATAGCAGAATGCATAGAAAAGACTTCTTGTGGATTTTGAAAAGGAAAAAACTTCTGTTACTTGGAGAGCCAAATATTTATATTTGTGAAATGGAAACGTTCAGCTTTATAACATCAATTCAATGTGTAGTAATTTGAAAAGAAGAATTGAAATTTAAGTTTGTCGCAGCCGTTTGAAAGCGTGATTGAAAAATAGAACGGGGTATCGTTTTACTAATTGTATCAAAACAAGTTCGATAAGTCGTTTTGTTAAGGTAATGATTATAACACGATTTTACTTTTTGAAGATTTAAACACTCAATCTGACAAAGTTTTTATTGCTAAGATGTGGCAAAAAGACTGTATCTTTGCAAGAGAGCTATTTATCGTTTTAAAAATCAAGTGCAAAATTCATTTTTAGCAGTTAAGTTTAAAAAAATAAGTAGCCTACAAAATGTATTTGCTGTTAAATCGTATCAATTTTAGTTGAAAGACTGAATTGCCTATGTTTTTGAATGCTGAGTAAAAATAAACAGTCTTCTTGGCAGTCAACACAAGGATGACTATACTATATTAGTGAGCAATTGCGATTTGCTATCCATAACGGTGTAGCTTAAACGCTAGCCAAGACTATCGAATTAGTCGTGCGATACTGATGCGCCATGCAAAATAGGCGTAACACACATTTATCTCTGTCAATTCTTGCTACAATCGGCTGCCATTGGTGAATGTACTGCATAAAAAATAGATTTGTTTTTAGTTGTTAAGCAAGACAATCTAAATTACCAGGCAGCAGAATCTTATGTCAGGTTACCTGAAATACCTCACGTTGTTTGGAATTTGCAAGGTCTGCTGCCCGAAGCCATGGTTTTCAACTTAAATTTAAAATGCGCAAACAGTTTGACCGAGTAACTGCTAGTCGAATAAAATGCAATACATTTATCGTTTCAAGTTGCAAAGGTAGTGCGCATATGGTAGCGTTAGATATTAAAAGATGGAAATGCTGTGATGAAAATATTAAAAATTTCACAATGTATTAGCAGTGAGTTAAGTTTTATAACATTTTCAATAATCTTATATTTTCAATAAGCTTGTAAATTTGATTTTCCATCTAAGCTGCTAGTTCAGTTTTCGGTTAGACTGTAGGCTATGTTGAGAGTGTGACTGATAAAAGATTTAAAATTTGTTATCAAATGAGGGGTAACTGGCTAACCTTAGCAGTACAGTATAACTTGATTATCTTTCCTTTTAGATCAGGGGTCACCAAGCTTTTTTCTCTGAGGGCCTGATTGCTGCAAGATTAACAGCTGCGGGCCGGATGCAAATTGCGAAAAGATATACAACTATTTAGAATCTCCATTGACTTGAATTGAGCACAATAAATAACAAAGTCAGCGGTGAGATACAAAGTTGTGATGAAAATCGAAATGTTGTTGGAAAAGTTATCCCCTGCTGTGATACACTACAGGGCATCGTGCTCTTGAAAAAACATTACATCTTTCCAAATTTGGCCCACGGTGTCCCCATTTGTGGTGGTCTAATGATAAAAACAGAACACCAACATGTAGGCTGCCTGGTGGAAAGTGTACAAACTCAACATACACCAATGAACTATAAGAACGAACGATTTTAACAAAAAACTTTTTCACTTTTTTCCTTAGCAGTTGTAGTGCAGCTGTTATAGTTCCGCAGCACGTACGTGGCGGCCGGATGAAATCAGTTCGCGGGCCGGTTTTGGTCCGCGGGCCGTAGTTTGGTGACCTCTGTTTTAAATTAAGCCTCGTATGGTGTCTATATTGTCGCTAAGGATCTGTGCAACAATGTAGCTTAAATGTAGCCTATCGTTTATTCGATTAAAAAAAATAGATCATTTTAGTTGCATTTTGAAAGCAGTTATGGAAACTTTGTTGTGTTGAAATTAGCAACGTTTAATCCATAGCAAAGAAAAAGCATTTACTCACATTAAAGACTCAATGACGTTGACGCTTCAATGTGTTGTTTGGAATTTAATGTAGACCAAGCAGAATAGTGTTTTGTAGACCTAGTTGTCCCACGTCGGGCTTTTTGCTTGGCTTAGTTAGAGCACTTTTTGTAGTATTAATAGCATTTACAGTTTATAGTGGATATCTCGTATTTTGTTCGAGCACACGTCGACCAAAAAACTGCACAAGCTTTAACATTTGTGCATAAAATTGATAAAACTTTCAATGTTATTGAACTCATCGGAACACTTAAAAATACCAGAGTTAGCCTAATCAACTTTTTTGTTTATACTTTGTGTCGAAGCATAGGATTTGTGTAAAAAATGAGACCAATGGATTCTACAATTGTCCCTTTATTTCAAACACTTACTTACTTTAATTGTAAACGAGCCTTAGCTTTTCTCTTGCTGATCCAAGCAACAGGCTTTGTCAAAAATGTTTTTATGCCAAATTATAGAGAATAGGTTTTTAGCACCATCTGCGTGTACACTTGAGCAAAAGAGCTAAAATTGCAACGCAATCTTGGTGGTTTCCGTATAAATCCAAACTCGAATCCAGCCCTAATGTTTTGGTATTGATTTAAGTCCAAACTTTAACGTCTGTCGGCTGAAATATGATAAAAAATCAGCCTTATATAATTATGTAAAATTTTGCGCCAATGGTGCTACTTACAACTTAGGTAGGGATTGACAAGAAACAGTTTTAAACTTAGTCGATGACATTGAAATATCGGTGACTAAACTTGCACAACATGTCAGGTATTGCAACAGATAGAATCCCTTCGTGATGCACTGTTGGTATGTGTTAAAGACGACAAGCGTTTGTCATTGTTAACCGAAGCAGGCAAAACCGGAAGTAATTGTGATACGCTCTCTTTCCTTATGTGCAACCAAATGCAAACAAAATCTTCATGCAAAACGTTACAGATAACAAGTGGAACGTCTGTTGCAAGTAAAACGACCAACTTTAGCCTATCCGTTTTGAAGGGGCTTCAAACAACCTAAAAATGTAGGTTACTAAGTAGATTGTAAACCGATTGTTCAGGTAACCTTGGAAAAGTGGCAATTAGGATTATTGTACCTTTCTGTAAAAGTTGACTTGGCCTTGGAAAAATGACGAGCATGAAATACAGTAGTAAAGTACAATGTAGAACAATATGTGATACAGTATTCAACGCTGAATGTAATTGGGCAGTAACGTTTGCAGGGGTCCAGCCAGGAGGAGCTTTAGATACGAGGAGGCAGAGATGATGTCAGGGTCTCGAAATCGGTTTAAGGTGCCTGCGAACTGGGGGAACATAACAACATACCGCGAATTTTTCGGAGTTCTGTTGTAATTTTGTAAGACAACTCTTTTCTTTTGATGAAAAATGACCTGTTTTTTATGAAATTGTTATTGATGTAACTTTTTGTTTAGTTTTTTATCTATTAGGGCAAGGACAGGTTAGTTGATACAACAGGTTAGTTGATACACCCCCCAAAACAAAAACAAATAAACAATATTTTTGGAAAATACTGCCACCAGCTGGTCAAGTGTTATGATAATTATATCAGATAAAGATTTGGCAGCGTAGAGTTGCTTAATTTGGAAAAGATTGAAAAAAGTTAGAAATTTAGAGTTTTTTGTAATTTTTATCAGAATTTCATTACAATGAATTAGAGAAAGTTGAGTTAAGGTAGAATATTTACTTATAGGTGAGATTTAGTATCTTGAGGCAAGGTAACAATGTGCAAGTGAAAAAGTTTTCCAACTCTTGTGTTGGCACAATGACATTCATGTTTGTCAAAATTTTAAGAAATGGTTAGTTGATACATTAATCTATGGGTTAGTTGAGACACTGTATCAACTAACCTGCATGACCAAAATTATCAAGGTTTTATGGCAATTTTTATGCAATATCTACATCAATCCCCTCTAACCTTAAGATAGGCCTAGATTGTATTGGGCAAAGTCAATGATGTGATAGTTAGGGGCATTGTTCCTCAAGATTTTGACAAGTCTGCTAGTGCCCCAAAATTTAATTGCTACGGGAAAAATAGCAAACTTAAAAGTATTGGCATGTGCCCAAAAAGGTTGCATTATGTTTTACAGATAACAATTCAATATCTTGTATAAATTAATTCAATAAATGGTTTGTGTATCAGACATAACTGGTATGCCACAGTATTATAAAATGCCATACCCCAATGCTATAGGAGGGTCTTCCAGGAGGAGCAACTATTTGAAGTAGTGGGATTTGGCCTACTAATCTGACAATTATAATTGTTTACAAAAAGGGCATTCGTTTGTGTGATGTGTTTTATTGTGGACGGTAATACTCACTGCCAGTTTTTTTTTTAAGGTTTGGTTTGGGTGACCGCTAAGTAGTTTTAAGAGACCGCAAGTGTTTTATTTAAATATCAAAAAATAGCCATATTTGCTTAAGACATAGCGAGAAACAACCATTACTTTTCTACTGTAGTTGCAAGTCCAAATTTTGGAAAACCGCTGGAGAAATTTAACACCTTAAAAAAACACTGCTCACTGCTTTGCTCATGAACATTTATTTCCTGGTTTTTCTGCTTGAATACAGCCATGCATTAACTAACCTGCTGGACTGCAATGTGTGTATCAACTAACCTTAAGAGTGTATCAACTAACCTTTTCGAAAGGTTAGTTGATACATTATAGAATGTTGTATTCCAAGGTGCATAAACTGATTGCTATTTAAATGCAAGGAGCCAAACTTGGCGAAAAAGTAACCCTATAAATGAGCTTTCATATGCACCTAAAGTTGCGTCGCTACACCTAGCGTTTCGTGAAAAAACGCATTTTATGAAAAATTTGTATCAACTAACCTGCCTTCATGATTGTATTGATCGATTGTATTGTCTATTGATCTATTGATCTATTGATGCTATTGATGTAACATTGTCGGAAGCCCAGGTCTCTCATTGCTACCGAGCCAAAATCATTCTTTTAACCACCTTGTAATGGGGTCTATGTAGAATTCACAATTTCGCTTGCTTCTATTTAGTTGATTTTCATTTCTTACGAGTTGTGCGCATAGCAAAACATAAGCTGAAGACTGAAGCTTATGGCAAGCTGGTGATGCAGCCTGATATGCTACACTGTAGACTTTGTCAACTGTTGCTAACTGTCTGACAAAAACTTCCTAAAAATCACATTTTTTATTTTTCACTGTCTCTCTTGGATGAGAGAACGAATTGCACAGATCTACATAATTTCTTATATCATCGAGCGCTATAAACCGCATAAGAGCAAACAGCTAGTCAAATGGCAAATGGCAACACAACTGAACATAAGTGCAACTTTTCAAAGCAAGTCGGAGATCATCTTATATTTTAATGTCCAATTCCACAACTTCAAAGAAAAAATCACACCACCCATCAATGCAACTAATTTCAAAGAGTGGCTATAACTGAATATAGGTAGAGCTCGACTTTTAGCAGATCTTCAGAAGGTTCTTATTCAAGTAGAATCACCAACAATGTATTTAGCGTCACTCGAAACAACAATGCTTCTAGGAGATGAGATGAAAAACTGACAGCTTTGAAAAAAATTAGTCAGAGAATTATTGTTGAAAATTTGCAAAAGGGCAGCTTATGGTTAGTTATCAACAGGAAACAGACTGTTTGTCAAATTGTTGCTAGCTATCGGTCTGACAGGACGGAAAAAGGATTATGTCACATGTCTTATGATGATGCCACGTTTAACAATGCAATGAAATAAAGCCTAATTCATGACTTAAAATGAAATTTTAGGTAGACCAACTCATGGTAGGCCCAAATTAACATAGGCCTACCAGTATGGGTCTTGATTAACTCCTGTAAAATTGTGAACGAATTTGTGTTTTAAATGCTTGCTATCTGTTCCCGACAATTATTCACCAAATCAAACGTCATATAAAACCGTTATGGTCTACTTAACCTAGCTGGCATCTTACGTCATGGAAATTGCTAGAAAATGTCCAAATATTGCACCATCGGTCGTAAGACCTGATGAAATATTGCATCACTACCTTTGAACACCGGTTTGAATTGCGTGACAATGTCTTTCGTTATGACGTCACAGTACTGCGTACGTGAGTTTGAGATATTGAAAATTATTTTCGTCATTCGTAAAATTGTTGCTTGAAAGTGAGTCGCAAATTTAACTGTTTTGCTTATTGCTTGCTAGCTGGACAAATTTTCCGTCTTTTATCCAAGTAATCTGTTCTGTAGTAACAAGTTTTAGTGGTGTACGGCGTTGCATTCCATTTTCGACAGCCAGGTGGCTAATTTTACAGAAATACAATTTTGAATAGACGTTTCAAAAGAGTGTTTCTTTTTCGGTCATTACATACAGACGAACGGATTCGGGAATCTTATGTTACAATTTTCCCACGAAGAGATTATGGTTTACCGCTGTGACCACTATCATAGCATAGCCTGCCTAATGGAACTGTCACTCTAAAAATGTCGATTGGCATTCAGTTTTGACATGAGAAATGACGCAGACGCATGGGGATGGGATTGAAATGGTTTCAGAGACGAAACAATAAAGGTTTTATATTTCTCTTTTAGCCTACATTATCAAAAATTCACTTTAGCATCACAGCCGAGCATATTGAAAAGTTTTATTCCTTTTAGGGCCAAGTGTAGCACATAGGCTACGCAATTATGAAGTTTTCATTTCCATCTTTTTATTGATCAACAGTGCAGACTTTTGTGTTTTCTCTGTTGTTTCGATAAAACGTTGAGTTAGCCTACTGGAGATGAGATTTTCTCAAACTATAAATTTAAAGATAAGAAATGAGAAAGAGCTGTGTAGGCAAGTCATAGGCTACCTTTCTCAAGATTTTTATTTAGCTTTGGCGGTTACAACGAACATCTGACTTTGAGAGCCCTGCTGAAAGTTATCTTCTTTTTGTGGAAATTTATATTAGGCTACATAGGGCACGATTATCCTACTGCACCAAACTGCAAAAATACAACACAAAGAAGTCACAAGATTGAGCAGCGCAGTTTCGGCTTTTGGAGTGTGCGCTTGAGCAATGCATAGAACTGCTTTTCATTTAGCAGCACCGATTGAATGACAACAAATGACAACTTCACTCGGCCAATTTGATTCTCACTTTCTCATTGAATAAGTGACCTGGCCTGCGTCAGTAATTCAAAGCATCTTCAAGTAGGCTGTGCTTTTAAAGAAGCTTTTTTAGTCAGATGATAAATATTTCACAACCAATCGAGAGTGATGAAGTGAGTTTCCTACAACTTGCTACAAGTCAGCAGTTGTAAACTTATCGAATGGCAGTTGACCAATTGACAACTGCACTAGCAACATTTCAGCAAGTGGCTGAAGTTGGCAAATGAAGCCTGAGCAAGCCGAAGCTTGGCATGCCACAAGTCAGCCAAACCAGTTTAACAAGCAATGACCAAGCAAATCTAAACTGAGCAAGTGTATCTCACTTGCTGACTTAAGGGGAGCTGAAAGCAGTGGTGCCGAAGTAGGAGGGGATGGGGGGATATATCCCCCCCACTAATTTATAAAAACTTATTTGCTATGAAGTTGTATTTCGATTAGTTATTTGCAAGCATCTCGAATTGCTGTTTCTCTTTTATTGATGTTTGATCACAGTTCTAAATTGTCTTGGATTGGATTTGACGCTAGACAATGAAGGACCTTCCTTGTAGGTATTAAGGACGAGTTGGACCAGGCCACGGCACTGCAGTAGTGAAGAAACTGCAGAAACATATTTAGAATTTGTGCTGATTTTGAAGCCTTTGGCACTTATAGAGCAATTCAGTATCACGTTGCAAAGAGAAAAGCTTGACATTGACTCTTGTGAAGAGCTGTTTCAGACCCTGAAAATCACTCTAGAGAAATATTGTGATTTGGAGATTGAGAACAATTACAAAAATGCAGTTTCACTGCCGGACAAATTTGCTGTTAATTTTATCACGCCTTTGCCAGCACCACGGCATAGAAGAGTCCCTGAAAGATTGAGTGGAGGCTCGATGGCAGCTACTGCAGACACTCAATTGCATTATAAAATACTTCACAATCAGTTATGGACAGAGTTATCTCTGAACTGACCAAACGGTTTGAAAGTAGCCTGAATTCCGATTCGGAATAGTAGAAAGAACTTGCACGAATTTTAAAGACCTGCTTAGTTCCTGAAATGGTCAAAAATTATCCAGAGCTGAATAGACAATCGATGAGATCAAATTGATTCATTCAGAAAGGCAACAGGAGCAAAATCTCTGTACGATGCTAAAAGAGCTGACCAGGCATTGTCCAAGTTGGAAAAACCTCTCTATTCTCAAATAGCCTACTCCAGCTGATTAAGATCCTCTTAGTTTGCCTGGTAAGCTCTGCTGCTTGTTAGAGGTCGTTTTCCAATCTTCGTAGATTGAAAACCTAGCTGAGAAATACTTTGGAACAGGAAAGGTTGAATGCTAGCATTGTTTGCAACATTCACTAAAATAGCTTAATGACATCAGATAATCAGCACAAATGACATTGCTAATGAGTTTTCAATGCACACTCCATCAGACGCAATATGTTCGGTTGTAACAAGTTCTTGTGATGTGTTTAAAAGTTATTATTTTTGTCAGAAATTTGCAGATGTTCTTCTACGGTATGCCTACTTCTTCTGTAGCTAACTTACGATTGTTTTCAGTCTCCTGACTAGTGACTTTGTACTATTATAGTGCACTAAGCGTAGTGATTCTAGTGAAAAAGAGGACAAGAAAAAAAGTGTACTTTTTTTAAAAAACTAAGTACGCTATTCATTGGAAGGTCATAGGTTCGAATCCCGCTGGAGGTAGGCTAACAATTTTTCTTTGCTTGTTTCTTAATCTTGCAGCAGTCATTCACAAGAGCACTGGCGGCACTTTTATCTCCATGAATTCTTATCTGTATGCTATGCTGTTAGCAGCTAATTTACCGAGGTCCGGTGAATGTTATAATAAACTTAATGCCGGTACCACTAAAATTGTGTATAAAAATATGCATCCCCCCAATGTTTAAAATCGTCTAAAATTTGATAAAACGTTGATTTATTTCCCCCAATCCTCAACTAACTTCGGCACCACTGGCTGAAAGTCGCATGCCGAGTGGTCTGCGATCGATTAAGTATAGGCTATAGTACAGGCGCGGATCTAGGAGTTTTTTTTGGGGGGGGTCAGAAAATTTGAAAATGAAATAAAAAGTAAGAAAAAGATAAAACAGATATGAACAATCAGTGGCGTAGCCAGGAATTTGGGGGGTTTTGAGGGCCGGAGGGCGAAGCCCGACGGCGTGTTCGCCAAAGGCGACACCCAGCGGCGGGGGGTCTGGAAGGCCTCCCCCAGAAAATTTTGAAAAAGTACTTTGAATTTGGTGCATTCTGAGAGCATTTTCAACAAAAATATGGGTACCGGTATAAATATTCCAGTAAAATGGTGCTGTCCGGTGGCATAGCAAATGGATAAGATCATGTTTTCTTCGGTATTTTTTCGGTAAAAGCTAAGTTTCTATGTTTTCTTGTTGCTAATTCCTGACTGAGATGTTTGAATGTTTGGTATTGGCAAAACTCGCTCTTTTAATGCAGTTTCGCTTAAAATTAGGCAAAATTTGTTTTAGAGACATAGAGACTGAAAGCATCATTCTCAATATCGTGACATCACACGCGTGCCAAAGGGGGGGTTGTAACCCCCCACCCCCCCTTGGCTACGCCACTGTGAACAATGATACTACGACATATACGATATGCTATAAAATATTCATCAATAAAAATTGCTAAGCATGCAAAGTAAACCTGAAATCTGGTTTAAAACCCTGTATGCAGTGTCCACTGTCCATGACCAATTGGATATTTGTATGTTTGCAGACATATAGCCTGCGGTAATTGATTGAAATTATGATGAAGAGTAAAAAATATAAAATGATTCAAGTTTCAGATTGTTTCAACTGACGTCATTTGGCTCAGCGTTGGTTTCAGCTGAGCCAGCTCCAACAAATGTTGCTATTAAAATGTGGCCTATAGGCTAATCGATGGATAATTTCAACCTTAATAATAACAAAAATAATCCCCCCCCCCGGGATAAGTTAAGTCCGCTGTGAGACTAATATCAGCTGTTTAGAAGCATATCAAACCATTCAACAATTTCTCACAAAATTTCGGGGGGGGCCCGGCCCCTTGGGCCCCCCCATAGATCCGCGCCTGCTATAGTATATAGACGCTGATGTGTTTTAACTTCTATTCCGTTTCTCGATGTTATTGAAAATAAAAAGCTGCCGCCCGGTTAGCTCAGTGATCAAGCGCTCGACTCAAGATCAAGCGGCGCTAGTTCTGCTCTCGGGGTGTGCGCTTGAGCAACACATTTCAGGGCTGCTCTCGATCCAGTGCCACCTAGTAGATAGAATAATTTACACACAACAACACTTCAACAACTGAGGAAACTTCACTCTGCCAATCTTGGTAACCGGCTCTGCGCCAGAGGTTGAAAGCCTCTACAAGTATGCGAGCTGCCAGGATAAAGATTCAAAACCAACTACACAGCGATTTCTTCATTTAGTTTAAGATGCAACTCAACGATTAAACATGACAAGTAAATAAATTCAACCAGGTTTGAAAACCTAAATTGATAACGTTTTTGCCACTGTAAAAGCGGCTTATTCAGCACTTTTTTCAAAAAGAATCTATGATCTGATAAGTTAGCTTATGCAAGTTTTCCAACTTGGATTTACTGTTGTCGGTTGAGTTGGCTCCAGAAAAAACATTACGTTATGGGAGCGATGGACCGTATCCATACACACAGGTTCAATGAAGCATAAACACCGACGCCTTTATTATTCATTTTATGATGGGCATTAGGCAGGTAGCTGTTGTTGCATCAGGTTAGATGCGGTTTGCAATGAAGATAAGCTAAGTTAACTAGCAGTTTAGCATTGTACTGTCGCTAAAAGTTGTAATACTGTTTTTTTTGCAGTATAGTTGGCTAAGGGATGCAGCTTGACTCAAAGACCATCCTGACATTGTTTGACACCTTAAGATTGGTCATTGGAAGCATGTCAATGGCGTTTGACATGCTTCCACTTGTTATTTACTTGCTAGATGCAGTGAGTTTTATTTGATTACGGTATTTGCTTTGTAAAAATTTGATTTTTTTGCATGCTGTGTCATTTTAAATCTTGTTACTGAAACGCGCAACAAAATACACCAATCACTTCCCAGGCTACAGTTTAATCTGTTTTTGTAAAATAGCTAGTCAAACAGCCTCCACACTTTACAAAATATCTATGTTTATTGGCAGTAGTCTGACTACTAGGGCTCGGTGATAGCCTGGTTATTAATTCAACAAGAATGAACGAACAATGTAGTCTAGGACTAGGTAGCCTATATCCTGTATGAACTTGCAATTGTATTCATGATAATTGGGCACTGTGGAAATCAACTTTGTGAGATAGAAAACTTTAAACTCTTGTTAATCCATTAGACTTAACTTACAGTGTTTGCACTTTACAAAAACTCATGACAAGTTGATTTCTGGAACACATGTCATTTGAAATTCCTCTTGTTAAACTCATTGCATTTTTTATCCACTGGTGCTGACTGGTAGCCTAGGTATTTAATATCAAGGGCATTCACACCTACAGATGTTGAATGATTGATTGTGTAGGCTAGTCCTAGGGTTTCGAAACTGTGTGCCATGAGAGGCTTGCAAGTGTGCGCTAAAGCCTGGTATTTTAAATGTTACAACCCTAAGCTCCAATCAAAAAGTAGGCTAAGTGAAAGAAATATTTTGAAAAAAAACATTGATACAGCCCTCGAAATTAGCTTCCATCTACGACGGCAAAAACATTGCCGTCGCCAAATCAACAAACCTTGGGTTGCGGCGGCAATTGCCGTATGCTTTTAATCAAAAGAAATTTTATGCGCTTCTTCATCGTGTGTCACACGGTGGTAGCCCAGAGCATCACGCACGCTATTTTATACTCTGACAATGCTTTTGTGAACTGTAAAAAGTTTGCAACCTTGTAAATACTGGCTTAATTGTTACGCAAAAGTTATGCGTTCATCGCATGCTTATTTTTGACCGGTGTTGTTGCGTATATAAAAAGTGGTACAAAATTGGATAAATGGTTTTTCGGCAGTAAAGAAAAGTAATGCTTCCGATCATATGGCATCGCGCGTTCATGAACGGGCAGTTTTGCGTCTTCAAGTATTCCAGTGACGACGCGACAACCTCATCCTCCGATGATTCCAATTCTGACTAGTTCTTTATCCAACAGACTTTGTGTTGCTCGCAGTATCCTAATTGTGCCGAAATTATGTTAGTGTACTGTATACGTAAATTGAGGCAATCTTCTCGCAGGGAGGTATTGATTTGTTATCGGTACCTGATTGAGCAAATAACGTTATTTCATGATAATTTAACGTCGCTAGATGTCGAATTCATGCAAAACAAACGTAAATATCTTATTGGGCATTGTTGTTACGTGATATAACTCGCTGGGAAAATTAAATCGATTTGTGCTGACTCGAACGTTGAATCAACCCAAAATTAACTTACTTTTCTCCCCCAATGAGTTATAACGTGAATCACCGTAACAGCGTGCATGTTGTGTTGATCGCTTTATCACTACTTTTGGTATTATTACATCACAACAAATCAAACAGTGCGGTCGTGATAGACTATTCGATTATTTTTTTCTCTTCTCGTTTTGCATGTTTTGGTACTATTTTTTTGTAATAAACGTTCACTGCAATTGCCGAGGCAATTTCAACTTTTGCCGTTTGGCCTCTTCAACGTTTTTGCGAAGTAAAAATATGCTAATTTTGAAGACTGTGTGAGTATACACAGCAAGTAAAATAGTCCGAGGTGAGGTCTTGGTGCGATGTTTCTGCTGATTGAACTCACGGTGCGAGTAAATCAAACAGGAAGAAATTTTGAACAATTTTTGTCCAAATTAAATGCTCATTTTGCGACGGCATTTTCATTGCCGTAGCAGAATGGCCATTATGACGTTCGCGGCGGCATTTACCACGGCAATTGCCGTGTGCCGCCGCTAATTTCGAGGACTGTTAATGATATGGTAAGTTTTTGTGCCGGATAGTTTCTGAAATCTTTTGGTGTGTCGTAGTCCAAAGAAGTTTCAAAACCCTTGGGATACTCTATATGGGATTGGGATAGCACTAGTCAGGTGTCCTGGTAAGATGGTAATTGGTAATGTTCAGAGTACATAAGGGCATTGGGTAACTCTGTGGTGCAAAGTGGTTCAGGATAAGATATACATTATTTTCAAAGACTGGTCTTCTAAGTGAGGCTGATCCATTTATAAAGCATTGGATGATTTTCTATATAGATTTTTCAGTCCATGATATTTATGCACAGATTCATTAATTTACTACCATATTTACTTGAGTCTGGGTTTTTTTTTCGCTGAGACTTTTTGGTCATTTGTTCGAAATGACTTAAAAAAATTCGGTCATTTTTTTATTTATTTTGGTCATTTTTTCTGATGAAAATATTTCCTTTCAAGTAGCTGATACAAACCAAAATTTTCACTTCCTGACTATAGCTACAAGATTAAGTTTCGCTGAGAAACGTTGTAGTGTTTCATCTGAGAATTAAGTTAGAACAGACAAACATTTCTTCAACGTCCATCAGTGAAACTCAAACCTTTGACATTTTGACTGAATTGATTATATATTATTTCGGACATTTTGCTAAAAAATCGGTCAATGCATAACTGACCGAAAAAAAACCCAGACTTGAGTATATCCCATATCCATAACCCAGACCTGGCAAAGTAGTACATTTCTAAGTTGCACTTTCATATTATTTGTGTTAGAGATGTACCGATATATCGGTATCGGCATCGGTATCGGTGATATCGGCCATTTTTTAAGTATCGGTATCGGCATCGGTATCGGCAAAATTTGGCCGATACTGTGGCCGATACTAAACATGTAAAAAAGGCGTTTGCTGCGGATTTTCTGCAGAAGCAAAGATATTACATAAATTTTTTAAAGTAGTAACTAACACCACATTGATGTAGAAAAATAACAACCTGTTCAAATTTTTGATACCTCACACTCCCATGACTTCATGCGCGCACCTTTTGGCATTGTTTGCTTACAGTGATTCTTTCACTCAAACAAAACGTTTTGTTTCAGCAGTTTTGCGTTGTTCGATTCTTAAGTTGTGAAGGAGACTCAATTTCTCCAATATTTATCATTCTTTTCTTTGTGTTTCTTTTTTACTCTCAGCAGAGGATAAAACCAGGCCAAGACTAGCCAGGTAGCAAAAAAGTATACTTTTGCATCGTTTTGACGTTGCTAAACGTTTAAAAAAAACATGGAACTTGGTTGTTTTTAGTAAGCTGGTTTTATCAGTTTGTAATTTAATTTCCACTTTTCGTTGTAATGATCTCACCAAGCTTAAACAATGTCATGGCAGAGTAAGTAGGCTCAAAATGAAAGCAATGGGACTACAAATCTTCACTAAACTAATCAATAAATGGTCTTGTTGCGCCTAAGATGACAACCTCATTGTGAAGAAAGGAGCGTTCTTCCCGGCTATCAGCACAAGGCTGAGCACTCACTACAGCGAGCTGTTGCGATTCGCTACCCATAACGGTGTAGCTTCCATGCTAGCCATTTAGACCATCCAATCAACTATATGTTTCTCGGCAGCCGTTTTGTAGCAAGAATTGACATCGACAAGAATTGAAATGGCTAGTGTACGCCCGGACAGCAGAATAACTAACTTTTATGATTTAATTTAGGGTGATTTTAACAGAACATTTTGCACGTAAAGCATTAAATTACCACTTTGGGCCCATAATTTGCTTGCAAAGCACTCGATTACCTTTCTGGGCCCTTTTGCCAGATTACGGGCCCCCCAGGACTAAAGAATAACAACTTTATTGCTTGAAATCAGTCGTTTAGGATGGTTTTAGCCAAACATTTTTGTGTGTAAACTATAAAACCACAATTTCGGGCCCTCCCAACAAACACAGGCTTGGGCCGTCAAGGGTACGCCGTACCTTCCGTACGCCCCTCTCATAGGCCTTGGTCATTTTAGGCGCAACAAGACCATTTGGATTAGTTTAGTGAGGATTCTTAGTTTGCTTTCATTTTAAGCATAGCCTACTTATTCTGCCGTGACATTGTTTAAGCTTGGTGGGTTTATTACAACGAAAGGTGGAAATTTAATCACAAACTGATAGAACCAGCTTACTAAAAACAACCAAGTTACACGGATTTTTTAAACGTTTAGCAACGTAAAAACGATGCAAAAGTATACATTTTTGCTACCTGGGTAGTCTTGGCCTAGCAAAAGCCTTTCAACCGAACGGCAAGCGCCATTAGGTTGCACATTACTTGTTGAATAGTTTTTGTACGACTACACAAATCACTTGGTTTACATTTTACATCTTATTATCAATTATGATGGCCTATTTGGAGAGTTTGTGCAAACACTTTATTAATTTTTCAGAAACCCCAATTATGATGTAATGTTTCTTTCCTTATACCCCAGTCCTCAATTATGGTGGCCTTTCATTACTGAAACCCACTAGTATTATGACACAACAATGCGGTTGAGATTGGATTCTTGAATCTTTAATAAATTATGCCAATTGAAAGCTTTTTTAATAGTTTTATGCAAATAAGGTAAAACTTAGCATTTGATATAATTCCTTGCAAATACCAAAATTGCTTCTTTTTGTAACACCAAAGTATCGGCCAAAATATCGGTATCAGTATCGGTATCGGCCTAAAAAAGTGATATCGGTATCGGGATCGGTATCGGCCAAAATATTGGTATCGGTACATCTCTAATTTGTGTATATATAGATAGCATCCCAACATTATGAGTGAATCTTTGATATAAAATTCTGCATCTTATGCTCGAATAAGTACATATATATATAGTATACATATTTGTTTATATTGAATATACAAATATTTTCATAGTAGGGAATTTTTCAAGCGTTGCAAAACATGTTTTAAGTAACTTTATTTATTTTCTGATTGTTTTAGTATTGCACAGGGATCATAATGGTCAATTTCATTACAAAACCAAGCAAAAAATAGTTGTTCAAAGAACGCTATATAAAGAAACTCTATTTTGTACCCACTGTAAACAACAATAACTCAAATTAATCAAAATGTTTTTGTTTTATTTCTCGGGATTAATCTTCAACATCTGCAAACTTATCATTGTAGCTGGCTTTTTTGCACATTAAGTTTATATAAAGATTGCATACTAGTAAATTAGTGTACAGGATGGCTGATGTTATGGATGACTCAATTTCTTGGGAGCAAAGACGAGAGATGCGACGAAAGAAGCGACAGGAATTATTGGAAGAAGCAGATCGGTCAGTTCTTTGTGATTACTTTTGCAATCATAGTGGTACTTTCCTCCAAATTTTTAGGTAGATTTTTAATTCAACTGACTTCTGGTATATACTGTATGCACTGGCGCCGACTTACGGGGTTACGGGGTGGCCACGCCACCCCATAACCGTTGTGGCGGGGTGGCAGCCACCCCGTTTTGGTTACATTACTTACTGCAAATAAATGTAATTTGAACGGACGTTTAAATCTTTTTTTGATCATTGGTTTTCGCTTCAAGTCAACGTAAAGCAAGAGGGTAACCAATACAGTATTGCGAAGAAAATGATTGTTTTTGTCACAAGCATGATACTCGCGTAACAAGCAAGCTACGTGAGATTACGCAACACGTGGCTACGAGTTTTTTCCTTGTTGTTGTTGCGATCGTTTTATTTGTTACTTGTCAGAAGTCATTGTTACATTTGTTAGGTTTACAATGGGATTTATTAATCAATAAAATACGATCTTTCCATTGCCTCCCTCAAAAATCTTTTTTTTTAATTTTTAACCTACTTGCGATCTACCATGACGCAACAGCGATTGAACCACGTCCTAATTTTAAATGTTTATCAAGCTGAAGCTTCACGGTTATAACTTGACCAGTTGATTAACAGTTGGATTGACAGAGCTGCTGTTCGCAAAAATACTTTGTGTCAGAGCAGTGTCAGTAAGTCAGAGCAGCAACGTAACAATCAAATTCACGACATACCTCCTGTGCTTTGTTTTAAAGTTGCTTTGTAAATTATCGAGCTACAAATCAGGTGTGAAAAGACAATTGCATCTACGAAACACGCTTAGTAAAAATCAAACAAAAACATGCAGTTTGAAAGTGTTTAGGTTGCCATATTGTGCTACTGTATTCGCCACCCCGTGCAAAAATAAAAGTCGGCGCCTATGACTGTATGTATGTTAAAACTTACACTGCTGCAATAATTTAATTCAAGACTTTATTGTGTTATTTTTGTAAACACAGTTGATTTTTTTTGTATGAGCTATCATGTACTGCTTTGAAAAAGCTAGCCCTAAGCAAAATTATGATTATTCTTGTATGTATATTGTATGTATATACTCTATTACCTCACCACCAGTGCATTGTAGATAATAATTTGTAGTAGTATCTGATTGCTACTGTTCAAGTACAAGTTAATACTGTATGTGGATACTCACAGGTTAGTTCAGAAAACAGAGCCACCTGCATCCAGATCTTCTCGCCACAGAGTAGAAGTTGATGACGATGACGAATTTGAGAAGGAAAGACAACGGCGCCGGCGTGAAAGAGAAGAAAGACGAAGAAAAGAAAGAGAAGAACTGGAGTAAGTAGTAGACACTGGACAATTGGACATTAATCATTTTTTTCTCAACTTTATTGTGTCGGTGGAATGGCGCAACGGATAAGGCGTTGGCTTTTCAATTATGCAAACCTGGTTCGACTCCCGGCCTATGCTGGTTGTTGACAAACACCGCTCACCTCTACCCAGGGTGCAATAAATTGGGTGGGCGTAGTTGCTGAAGTAAAGGCGGCCGAGAGAAAGGAACTGGCCACCCTACTCTCGTTCGTGTCGAAGGCTTAGCACAATGAGAAGTTTATCTTCTCATCCCCCGATGCTTGAATCAAGTATAGGACCCACCTTTACCTTCATTGTGATTGCTGTGTAGTTGACTGACCTTTACTAAGTAGTGGAGATTTTTCCCAACAAGACTTTTATCAGTTATATTTTCTGAGCAACATTGTTTCATAAACGTTGTACCGTAGTTAATAATGATGCTGCTATTTATGTTACTGTACTCTTTGAGGGAAATCTTCTGCCAAAGCAAAACAGAATGCAATAAATACATCCCCAAATATTTTGAATTTGTGGGTCGGGTGTACCAATAATTTTCTAACAGGTCAACATTAAATTTGCGTCATAAAGAGTTAAAATCTAGCTATGCTTACAGAATACAGAGTAAATATTTTGTTGCTTAATATATAATATATCTTGACAAACATTCGCAGCAGAGCATAGTGTAAGCATACCGGTACAGTAAAGCTATTTCAAGCCTCAAAAGCAGTTACGGTAATTTCAAATGACAAACAATTTTTAGAATTTATCACTTCATCGTCAAATTTCATTTATAGCTGCCAATCTTGTCTTGCATTAGCTAATTTTTGTGTTATGAGAATGGAGTGCAATTGTTGAGATTCACTTAATTGAAACAGTTGCTAGTGAATTTGTACGGTTCTGAAATGCAAAAAATGTAGCACAATTTAATATAGTGAGGTTCACACTAACCACTCGTCATTGCACATGACTAGGAAACTGTGTTCGAAAGCTTGTGTTAAATCGCTATTGCCACAACGAATGGATGCTGTGGTAAAGTGACACAATTCGATTTGCGTTTACCGTAAGCAGCGATTGTAGAGGAAGCTTGGTTAATAAACGACCAAAGTTGGAGTGCAAATGGTAAGAATTCAAAGGTCAAGAACAATGTTGCCATCGGTTTTTTAAGAAAGAATGAATCTAAGGAGTGTGGTGCTCAAAATATTAAAAGAATTGGTATATACCGTATTCCTTCTGGTGAAAATATTTAGGTTCCAATGTAAAAGTAAGTAGTAATTAAACAATAAACACCAACAATACTACAAAAAGTGCTCAATCCTCAATGCCAAGCAAAAAGCCAAGCAGAGCGAATTAAATCAAATGTATATAGTTATTAGTCTCTAAACCAGTGATTCCCAACCGCGGCTCTTAGAGCCGCATACGGCTCCAAGCTAGCCTTCTTGCGGCTCTCATTGACCCCTGAAAATCCCACAAAAAATATAAACAATCTATTTAGGCTATAATAATTAGGGCGATTATTTTTTGACTTGTCAAAATTGTTTACAAACTGCACTGTCCTAGAGGTTGCACTGTCAGTGAACTTTTCGTTTTACATCTTACACCTTGTAGAATGGCCCATTGTAATGTCTACTTTGGAAAACGCAGCTTGCAAGTGGTGTTACAACACATTTCCCAACGTTATCTGACCATCGAACCAATGGATTATTTGAAGCAAACAGCAGACTTATCAGTAACTTGATTGATGAGTTCAACCGCCGCATTAACGGAATGAATTTATTTTTGCCAATGATGAACATGTTTGCAAATCCTATTGCAGTTAATGTGGCCACTGGCCACTGCTCCTGATAATTTTCAATTGGAGTTGCGAGACATGCAGTCAGCTATCAAGCTCAAACAATTATTTCAAAGTGAAGACCTACTTGAATTTTGGAGTCGAGTTCCAGAGGGAAAATATCCCAACTTGAAAACTAATGCCCAGAAAAACGCCTCTGTATTTGGATCAACTTACGTATGTAAAGCACTTTTCAGCAAAATGATCAGAATCAAAAATAAATATCGTAATCGGTTGACCGATGACCATCTCAAGCAGCTACTGCATACTGCATCTTCTGCAATTGCGCCTCGCTTTGACAAACTCGTTAAAGCTCAATGCCAAGTTGGACATTAAATTGATTTGTGTTATTTTTCTTGTTAGTGTTGCTATTCGTTGGTACATGCTTTCAAATTTTCGTTATAATTACTTGAGTGTTTTCATGCGGCTCCATACGTACTCTGAAGTTTGAAATTCGGCCCCGACACCAAAAAAGGTTGGGAACCACTGCTCTAAACCCTTGACAGCCTGTTTCACCCTAAAAGGAGGATTATTATCAGAAGGTCCTTATTCAAATAGAATCTATAAAATAAATAAATTCTATTTAATTAAGGACCTTCTGATGATCCTCCTTTTAGGGTAGAACAGGCTGTTTTGTGAAAATATTACCGTACACATTGATTTTATCTAACTACCGGTACTCCGTGAGGTTTGTGTTTTATTGAGTTTGACTATAGAATGAAGCAGTTTGTAACAGAGCTTTTGTCGTCATGCACAGTGGTACTTAAAAAGGAATCTTTGTCATCTTTTACGCAGTAGTTAGTGTCCTTTTTTCATCTGACGCCGAAAATCTTTAATTGCAGGGTGAAAATCTCACCTTTTAAGTGTCGCTGACTTAAGAGTAAGGCTAATAATAATTTAATTGCATTGCTCTGGAGTAGTTAAAAATATTCAAGTTTATATCGGAGCAGTGTGCCTATAAATTGCCATCTGCTCTGGTTTAATTGCCAGTTACACTTTTGTCAAAATGATTTTCTGCACGTAGGTTCGTATAATAGCGCCAGCAATAATTTTGAACCAGGCAGAAGGTAAAATAAGGTGTTGGGAGATGTTGTGTTTCTATTTTGAAGCGAAACAGCCTGACTTTGTTCAATCACTCTCTCACCAATTGTAATGATTGTTCATTTATCGTTTATCTGTAGGCAACAGCTTAAAGAACAGGAGGATCAACGTGCAGAGAGAGAAAGACGCAGAGAAGAACGAAGGTAAAATGTAATGGTGTTTTAGCTAGGTTGAATCTTTATGCAATGCTATGTTTTGACTTACTACTACCCAGTCAAAAATAACTCCCAATTAATGTCACAGTTTTGGTTATGGGTGACAAGTTATTAGATTAGCCTAGTTAACTTCCCACTAGTGGGGAACAAACCGACGATGGATTATGATGATGATGAACTTGGTAGAAGATTTTGTGTGAACGTGCAAGTTTTCTTTGCTGTGTTGTAGATTAGTACTTTGTGGAATTCTTGAGACAAACTGAAATACAAAACGTGAAAAATGTCGTACTCAACTTAAAAGTTGTTTTTATTAATAAATGTGACCACGATATCCAGCTGAGAAAGGTCACGTTTTGATATTATCTAACCATGGAAAAACTGTTGTGTATGGAAATGCATGATGTCGTTTGATGCTTTTTGCGGATTGTTGCTGCTGTAGTCTGTGGGCTGCTTGGGAGTCCGACTATTGTCCACCCTTCACTATTGAGCATAACCCGGTTGGTTGCCTCAGAAAGGATTGTAAAACATAGCAAATATGATTTTAGCAAAATTCAGTCAAACTGTCAGCAGTACCAGTAGCCTGCAAAATGCAACAAATCAGACTGAATCGAAAAAAAAACATGTGAACTATTTGAAAACAAACTATTTTAGGAGACAGAGAGAAGAACAAGAACGTGGCGAATCTCCCATCGAATCCTACACATCCAGAACAGTGACAACTAAAACTTTGGAAATACACGATGACAGCAACGACAGAGAAGAAGTCACACAAGTGGTTATGGAAACAACGGAAGTAGTTGAACAGGAATACCCGGTTCAAGTACGACCATCGTGTGAAAGTTATTTCTGTTTTAATTTTTGTTGTTTTCAACCGTTGCAGTTCATGACGCTTATGCTTTTTTACATGTGCTAGCTGAAGATGCTATTACTACAGCGACAAAGCGACACCAATTCTTAATAAATTACACTAAAACCAAAGTTAGATTGTTGTGCAAATGCAAGCATTTAGTGAATGCGAAATAGTAGAACTTACATTACCGTAAGTTTAGTTGACATCGTAGTTACGAATATTGTCTTTATAAAAATGCAATTTTTCTATTTGCAAATATCATTTGTCACTCTATGTAAAACTTTTTTTGTGAAAATGTTGTTGGTGAACAAAACTTTTTTTTTAGAATGGTCATGGAAGTGATGAAGACCAGGAGTCGAAAGAAGAAGAGCAAGAAGAACAAGATGAAGAAGAAGAACCAGAGGTTGTAGAAGAGCCAGAAGTAGAGGAACAAGAAGAAACAACAGAAGAACAAGAATTGGTAGAAGATGAGGAAGAGGAGCCTGAAGAAGAGCATAATGGTCGAATTGAGTCGGAACCGGAAGAAGAAGAAGCAGAGGATGCATACTCTCCCCCAGTCGCTTCCACAACAAAAATTACGTATGTTAATATCTGCTTTTCTTAGCCTAAATTACTGCGTTCCAGCAAAATAAAAAAATAATTTTGACCACTGCACAACATACAACTAAGTTTGTTTGTAGTGTTTTGAGATAGGTTTTTGTTAATTTGCTTTCATCACTTTAAGAGTCTATAATGTCAACCACACATGACACATGTAGAGTATCATCAGTATACTGTTCAGAGAGATGAAATGTCATTCACCATTAGAAACCATTGTAGAGTGGTTTCAATGCCCCATTCTATTCTAACCCTTATCAATTGCTGCGCACCAATTCATGAAAGCAATGTTGAAAGTGCGGTCGTTATGGCATTTTCTTATTAAATTAAAATGTTTTAAAATCAGTGCTTTTGCTTCATAGGTCTCGATATGAGGCGGATGACGACACCGACGAAGTGAAGCAAAAACTCACTGTAAGTGTACCACATCAACCCTGGGCAGCAAAATCCGTCATTTTTACGTTGATTCGACGTCTGCATAGGTTGAATTAATGTAAAAATTACGGATTTTTCTGTCTGAGTTGTTGTATTCTGCCGTTGTTGCTGTACTCTCGCAAACAAAGTGGGTCAACCCGATCGATACGCTTAAAATTGCCTACATTGCCATTGTTGCAATTTTGTAAAATCAAGTTGTTTGCTTGAAGATCTGGAAGCAGAATTTGAGTTGATTATAATTATCTTGGGCACTGGTCGTTATTCCAAACATGTCTTGAAGTGTAGAAGATAGTTTACTGTAGCATAGTCTCAAGATGGAGCAATAGTATCAACGATGTCAATATAACACGCGCATTATTATTACTGAACTTTTCCGGTGGGCCTACTGCAACTTGAGATTTAAGATTCGAACCTGGCGATTTTATTTTGTTCTCTCGTCATTATCTACGCACCACCCATGATTACTTATGGCGATAAAAAATTTTTTTTTTTCATAATTTGCTGAATCTTAAATTAAATCACTCGTTTCTTCCTTTTCACGAGTGTCAGCCTGCCAGCTGGTACCTGGGCTATCACGGTTTTTGATTTTTTTACAAACGGTAGTTTTGCCACAACTGTCTGTTTCTTCCAAATCTTTCATGCTCACTTACTTGGCGATTAGTCGTTTATAAAGGTCTATGCATTGGCTTGTGTACGGTATAATGTAATAATGGTTTGCTGTAAATATTTGGTGTTAGTGTATGGCAAACAGATGAAAGGGTGTGACCTGAATTCCTTTGCACAAGCTCGAGTATATTTGAGTGCCATAAAACTATTACAACGTTGCTGTAAAGTTGTGTCAATACCCCGTGTGATTCAACAAAGCATCACATTCTACAGGCAAAAAATCCATTGTATTTCTTCATTTTACTCGACAGACCAATAATTGTGTTTTACTGGAAGCCATGTGCTCCCAGCTTGCGAGGTAGACCATTTTCAACATTGCAGACGTTGAATCAATAGTAAAAAAGTCTATTTTGCTGGCTGGGTTATCACAACCAGCTTCAGCAATAAACCTAATCTGGAAAAGTTGATACCAAAAGTACGATGCATGTGTATGCTTTTGCTTATAACACCTTACCCAGAGAGCAAAATCCGTCATTTTTACATTGATTCAACGTCTGCAGACGTTGAATCAATGTAAAAATGACGGATTGTGTTGTCTGGGTAGTACGTTGCACATCACTTTTTTATCTTGTCGAGGTTATAGCTACAAACAGCCCATTGAGCTTCTATGGTCGATCTTAAGCTCAGATAAGAGTATCTTGGTATGCGAAGTATGCTGCAGTCCATAAAAGGATACAGAACAGTCGGCTACCGCAGTTTGAGCCTCAACATTGAACCATGCCGACGATACAATGTTAAACAACATTACCTCGAGCATATTAACTTGAGGAGTTTACAAAAAGTAAACATCTGTAAAGAAAACCTTTGGTGCGTGCCTTCACTTTGCCAACCTCTGCTAGAAGAGTTTGATAACGTTGAAACGATGTAAAAGGAGAAACTTTCTGCCTGCTGGAATGCAAATGTATTGAGAACAGTTTGCCTTTTGAAGCAACGCTACTCTAAAGTTCAATCTGTGTTTTACAAGTTGTGACGTCTGTGAAAGTTGATTAGCTAGAAATGCCTCCCCAGAAAACAAAATCCGTCATTTCTACATTTCTACTACAATGTACTGAAGTGTTGTTCACTTTGTAGCCACTCACAAGGCTGTATTGAACAACAATTGATGTTGGTTAGATTTGATAATATGTGACATCTAACCGAATGTTATGTTGTGTTTCAGAGTCTTCTTTTACTTTCTTGACATCAAACTGCCTTTCTGTTTGCTGCAAACAAACTTTCCACTTCTTCTCTGTTTTCTTCTGCTGATAAGTAAACTTCTCAGTCAGTAACCAATCGCTTTTTACACTAATTGAACGTCTGTAGATGTTGAATAAACGTAAAAAACGATTGATGGGCTAGCTGGGTTGCGGTAATTGAAAACTTTTCCTAAGTTAACCCCTACTCTACTGATAGTAAGTTTGTGATAGTTGATGTCCAGTATCTCCATAGGATAATTGGGTAACTATATACTTGAGTATGTATCGTTTGAAGTGCGTCTTTTATGCAAACTTCTTTTCAATAAATCTTTATTGAAAAGGTTCAATAAATCTTTATTGAAAAGGTTTTTATAAATAATGTCTAATATATACTGTTTGTTTTCCGTAAATTTTTCACTTTAGATATTTCGCAATGCCTGCAGTTTAGTACAGTGGTTCCCAACCGGAGGGAGGGGGTTCTGTATTTTACAGGGGGGAATTTGGTTTTAAATTGTAAAGCTTTTTTAAGTCTAGTAAGTTGGCCTAGACTAGACCTTTAGAGCGTGTTCAAATTATTTTTGAATCAACAGGTTTTCACACACTAATTAAACCTTTGCCACTTCACATCTCTCACTCAAAAGGTGGGCGTATCAATGTTTAGGTAATGAAAAGAATAAACAAAGCATCTGTGAGGTCACTGATACTACGCACTGTCATAATTACAGCCTGTTTGGGAAAGCGAGTAACCACACGCAAGAATTTTAGATAGCTTTTTTTGGATCTTAAGCTTCCCCGGGGTTAAACAACGGGTTTTCTGGATCATGATCATTGATCACCGCTGTATCCTTGTTGGGTGATGACGTCAAATTTAGCGTTGGTGATGTCTTCAACATTTAGTTGGAGAGTGGCCACTTTGGTGACCTACAACAGCTGGAGCTGGTGCTGTTCGCCCTGATAAGGTCGCTGCTCTTGGTCTGGGAGTGCCATTCCAATGGTTGTTCTTACGCGTAATATGTTATAGCGACAGTTGTAGCAAGTTTAGTTTCCCAAAGTTGATACTTGTGGTCTGTGGGGACGACCACATAAAGTTACTTGCTTTCAGTAGGAGAGGAGTTGCTTTCATGCCATCAAGATATTATAGACAGTGCTCTAACTTGCAATGTGAAAGATTTAATTTTTTCATACATTACAACATACTGCTAGTTTAAGCAGCCGTGAGAATATGGGTTTACTTGATAGCTGGACAAGTTGGTGTTTGATGGGCAGATTAAGGTTGAGTCTATTTCATTACGTTATTCAGGGAAAAATCAATCACCGAATTTGGCCGTTAATGTGTATTTCTATCCCAAAGTGGCAGAGAAAGCTGTTCGAAGTATCCTTCTGTTTGCTTCCACTTATCTTTGTGAATCAGGTTTTTCAACTCTTGAAAACAAAACAAAGAGACAGGTTATAGACGTGGAGAATGATATTTTCTACGCATTCATGCGTTGTCGAGACGAAGCAATCACAAGCTTCACACTGACTGTTAACTTACTCTTATATTTTGAATCTATTCTTTAAATAAAATATTTTTCAGCTAAGTTTATCATTAATTATTATTTTATCATGAAGAGGAATATTAGAGGATAAAGAGCTTATTACTAGTGAGAGTTTAGTTTCTCTTTTAAGACTTAGATTAAACTATTAATGTTTACAAACGAGTTTTTAACAAACTAAATTTGTAGGAGAGGAATTTAGATTTGAAGATCGACTGAAAAGGGTCCACAGGATAGAAAAGGTTGGGAATCACTGATTTAGTAGCTCCGCTGCTGCTCTTGTTGTTAGTTTAATCAATCAATGCAAATCATCATCCATTCTGGCGTACTCTAACATTATTTACGCACATCTTCCAAAAATTGTCAACAAATAAATAGAGGTGTTGCGCTGGAAATTTGTTTTCGTAAAGCTTTTTCTGTATAACTGTATTTTGATTTTCGAATCTTTCCCTTCCCCAAACTGGCTCCCCGGTTGCAAATATACGCAACGGCAACTCTGCCAGCAATGTTCTTCCGATATATTTAGAATGTGTTGTCATAGTGTGATTGCAACTTACAGGAACTCAAGCTGAAGCGCGAACGATCATCTCAGAAGAAATATGCGAGTGTTGATGACGGCTACAATGAAGAGGAGCACAAGGCAAAGTTGAAGGAGCTAGAAGAGAAGAGAGTGAGTGTCCTTGAGATGATGACTTTATCCTTAGAAAAGTTAGCTTGAGCATGAAACACAATTTTCTTAAGATTTTTTCAGATGCATTTGATTTTTTTCGCAATGGTTGCACCAATGCTTGAATTTAGTCTGTTTGTTAGTTTTTAATATATATATTTATTTTTTTGAATAATGTTTTTCAACCCTATTAATTAGTAGTTTTATCTGTTTGTGGTGTTGTGAAATTACTTCTCCCTAAAAGTTTAGTATTTTATTTTGGGCTTCTCTATGGGAAATTTGCTGTTTAGATTGAAGCAACGATTGAAGCCACCGGTATATTGGTTTCAAAGTGTCCCAAGCAACTCATCAAATTGCATCACTTACAAACATTGATCTTTTTTTACTATGAACGTTATTTTTGTCTCAATTTTATGTCACAAACTCAAACTATCTCTTTTTTAGAAAATACGAGAGCAAAAACAAAGAGAAGAGGAGGAAAGAGAGAAAGAGGAAGCAGCGAAGCGTGAAGCAGAGTACCAGGTAGAGAAATATTGTTACAATTCTACTGTAGTTGCTCACTAACTCAAGGCTTGTTTGTTCTAATTAGATTACAATCGAACGATGATATTATAAGAGTGACGTTTGTTTCAAAACAAAACGAAACAGCGAGATATGCAATCTGGGACTGACGAGATTGCACTCTTATCATGCTTACACGGCTTTGTGTCCAAGTTGTGGTTGATGCTTTATGTATATCCCACAACTTTGGGATATTTGTAAAACAGATTATGTGAGAATATGTTAATCTTCTTCAGTCTCTAAATCCTTGACAGCCTGTTTCACCCTAAAAGGAGGATCATCAGAAGGTCCTTATTCAAATAGAATATATATAATTAATATTCTATTTGAATAAATACCTTCTGATGATCCTCCTTTTAGGTGAAACAGGCTGTCAAGGGTTTAGATATTAATAACTATATTTGATTTAATTCGCTCTGTTTAGCCTTTTGCTTGGCATTGAGCACTTTTTGTAGTATTAATGGTATTTATTGTTTAATCTTCTGTATGTACGTCACACGGCCGTAGCCTGAAGCATCGCGTATGCTTTTACTCTATCCATGGTCTTTATCTTGTCAATCATACTCCAGGTCTGCACAACTCAAACGTAAATAAAATTCTGTTTGAATAAGCTCATTCTGAAGATCTCGCCATAGGCAAAGCAAACTGTTAAAGGTGTTTTTGGGAAATTGCAACTATATTTGCGTTAATCCATTCTGCTTGACTTTTAGTTTGGTATTGAGCGCTCTTTAAAAAATATTTGTGATGCATAGACTTTGTATGTTTTCGAGATTCCGGAAAAGATGATTCACGTAAATCTGCATTCGTTCTTTATTGCTCACACAAAACGAAGAACTGGTCAACACACTGATCATTGATCAACCTACTTATATGATATCTGGTTTTGTCCGATTCTTGGTCAATTGGTTAGACTGCATGCAAATTCGAAAAGACGTGGATTCGACACTTACTCAAAGCATACGACTGTATCTTGGCAAGACACAACTTCGTTTCATCTGTCTACTACTTGTTTTTTCGTGGTTTTCCTTCGTTAGCGCAAAGTTTGTCAGTTTTAGTCCAAAATTGCATTTTTATATCAAAATTGCAATTTGATATAAAACAGTTGTTGAGTTGTTGTTTATGTACAGACCATAGCGATATTACACAGGCCATGCAAACTGGAAGCCGATGTAGTTTCGGTTTTGAAATCTAAGCTAGATTTACTTTATATCCCTTTGAAATGATAGTTTTGAGAATTGAAATTGCCAAAGTGTGATCATTGAATCTCAAATCACTGCAAAACTCCTAATTTTACATTAGAAAATATCAAATCTTCCCTAGTTTCAGTGTTGCCAGACGCTTTTCGGATTTCCAACAAAAGTGCCAATAATAATCTAGTCCAGTGTTTTTACTGTAACAAAGGCACAAAAGTAGCTCAAAATTACCCAAAAGATACACAAAGACTATAATATTAACTACTACTCAAATTATCAACGTATATTAGTGATTTTTGCTGCTAACTGATCGGCCTCCAGTCAATTTTGAAGCTGCGCGTTGGCATGGTCTGTGCATAAAAGTCGCCATGCTTTAATATACCAGCAAACACTTTGAAAAATCTGGTTTTGGTTGTGAAGGAACAACTGCGTGTTGAGAGAGAGGAGAGGGAGAGACGCCGAGCAGAAGCGGAGACAAAGAGACAAGCCTACAGAAAACAACTCTCAGAAGACCAAGATATTGGAGCTACTCCTTTAAGTCCAAAGAACCTCAATTCCCCTCTTGTGTCTAAGGTAGGAGAACTTGTTGCATGCAAGTCATTGTCATGACAGTCTGAATTGGTCAATACTTTCCTATCTTTATTTGAGTTGGTTTAATTAACTTAATGCTTATATTGCTATTTTCTATCCGCTGTGTTGCGAACACATGATATGGATCATGACCTCCAAATGGTTTAAAAAATTTGCAAGTTAAACAGAATTTGTTAAGCGTTTGATCACTAAGAAATCAGGTCCTTCACCGATGTAGCATTATCACTTGCTGGCTTGTCTACGCTGTTACAACGTTGGCTAATATTTTCAAATTAGCGTGACCATGCTAATTTGTCTCGCTCCAGCTAGAAACTCATTAGCAAGGTAGTAGTCTTCCAGCTGCAGTTGCAAATTGCAGTTGAGACGGTCATCGAACGTTACGTTGATATGTGGTCTTGAAATGTTTAAATAATGTCAATATGATATCCTTGATGTGTGAGTTGAGGTTTCAGAAAGTTGGAAACGAAATATGATTTAGAGATTTTCTTGTGAGCTTGAGTATAATCAATGCATTATGTGAGGTGTGACTGGCTTGTTGGCTTAACTTGAAATTGACAAGCAAGCCAGCGAGCAAAATCTATCCTTATTACATTGATTCAACGTCTGCAGACTTTGTATCAACGTAAAAATGACCAGTTTTGATAATCGAGCAACTACACATCCTCTTTTGCTTTGAGCTTGACATGGTGCAAATCATACTTCAGTTTCTTGTAATTCTTGCATGTTCTTTGCATCTTTATGATCCGAGTTGCCATGACTCCATATGCAGCGCTAAAATACACTCAGCTATCAGAGGTGTATGTAGCTTTTGTGTTGCTTTACTAATGTGTAAACTGCGATGTGCATCGAAAAGCGATGACAGTTGTGATTAATGGTAAGGTTGAAATATTGTCATTTGGCGTGTATTTGAAGTAATTTAGTTTCGACAGCCCACAGTTACCTTTAACCTGCTGACTAATACCGCAATTTGCCGGCTATTCGTCATAATGAAGTTGTTAAATAATGTAATTATCAGTTATGTTGATTTTAAAAATATCTGAACTTAAAAAAATGTAAATCGATTTGCTCAAAGCTATGAGTTTGAATGACTTTAATAACACATTTACGTGCTTAATCATTGGTTTTAAATTCAATTCATTTATAATATGGCTGGATTGTTCCAATAAAGAGCATTGATGTCTTTTGCAGTTTACCTGGATGCCTTTTATTCCAAAACCGCAAAGTAATTTCAACTTTTGTTTAACCTTCTCAGTTGTTTGAAAGCGTGTTATTTTGAGAGATTGAATTATTCTGCCTAACTTTATGTCCTCTAATCCCGTTTTCTGCGTAAGAAATCACTTCACGTCACTTTGACAGTGACTTGGCGAGCTGGAGGGTTTCATTCCTGGACAAATATAGACGTGTTTTTTCAGACAAAGTTTGCAAGATTTTGTTTTTCTCATGTTGCTGCAATTGTACAATAGCCCAGTAATTGAAAATTCAGCAATTAGTTAAAACTTCAAGGATAAATAATTCAAACTTATCAACTGGTTAAAACAGTTGTCTAAGATAGTTCCAAACTTCGGATTTGTTTTTTTCAAAAATGTTCTGCAATGATTCTGACCCAACGTCCAAAACTAAGCAACAGCACAAAATTTAATCGTTTTAATTCACACATAAAAAGATTGCTTCAAACTTTTTGGGCTCCTATAAAGATTCTAGGATTTCTAAAATCTAGACAAGGAAAAAAGGTTACAGCTGGATATGAAGTTTTGCTGTCACAAAACTGTAAATTGTGTTTTGGATCCTCGTTTTGTATTTTCAATCAGCCTCGTATCTGCTACGCCTCGAGAGCTCCACATTGTTTTGTTCAACCACGCGGTGGCAGTAGGTGACTGTAATTAACGAACCGCTGTATTTGAAATGACGTCACCATGTATTTTAGTCGTCTAATTTACATGCAATAAGGAAGACGTTGTCTGATGTGGATATATTAATCAAAGTAATATCAGCTATTGTGCAAGTAGCCTCGACTCTTCTGACGTCAATTTCGCGTGGCTAGACGTATTTTTCACGTAAGTTGGCTGCTTTCACGGGTTGGATGTTGGCGTATCTCGTAATGGGTTTTGACACGTCACGAGCTATGTACGGAACGTGCTGGCGAATCTGCAAGTGACATTATAAAATAATTTGTATGAGATGAATGTCGTCACACTTGCCAAATGATTGGCAGCTTGACCTGCTCCGTATAAAATCTGTCAAGATTGTTTGTAGTCGCTGAATGTTAAACCAATGTAAAGGTGCAGGACATTGCTTTTGTTAATTTTTAGTCAGTGCGTCACAACAACCAACCACCTGACTTCCGCAGCAGAACACAACGAATAAACGTGTCATGTTCGTCACATTAAGTTGCAACACATATTTTGACAAGTTCAGTTAGGTTGCAACTTATCATTGCCTATTGTATGAAGCCTGTATAGCTCGTTGAGCAAGTCGATACCTTGAGGCCAGTCGTACGAAGTTGTGTGTTTCTTGATTATATGTATAACTGAAACAGCATTATCTTCGAGTGTTGTTGTGTTAAAAATAAGGAAGTTCTTCTAAATTTTCAACAGATTGTTTTAGTTTGCTAAGCTAAACAGTCTCTGGCAGAATTTAACTAACAACCCTAAGCAATGATGCACACTGCACAGTGGACCCGCTGTAATGTGATGCGTGTCGTTTGAGAATTTTGTGGTAGTTTGCGAAAACAAAATTCCCCAACATCGATTGCTAAGCAAACATTTTTGTTTGTCCTTTGGATTTTTTCTGTAAACCACTTCGCCAGTTTGTATATTATATATATGTAGATATTTTTAGTAATGTAGTATCCCAGCTAGCAAAATTTTCCATGTTTATATAGCTAGTTACGTTAAAATGATCAAAAAATGGAAAATTTTGCTGCTGGGATCCAAGGTTGGTGATTTTTTTCTAGTGCTAATTTAGAAAAGTGATCTAGTCTGCTTGAACTTGAAGCATGCGTTGCTTTAATAACGTTAACCATGTTGCATTAACTTCATTGTGAATAAAACTACGTGTACAGTACGCACAGTTGACCCGCTGTAATATAAGCCGGATAAAATGTAATGAACTAGTGCCATGCATTAACAACGAAACTCAGGTCATGGCAAACTGGACTTTCTGTACCAGAAGCTTACCATGTTTTCATGACATTAAAATATTAAACCAAGATATCATATGCATGACTGTCTAACAGCTCTTGTCCGACTTGGCTGTCAACACTGGAGCGTGATTCTATCTTAATTGAAAATGAACGATTTAGCCGAACTGGCTGAAATGCTTTCATTAATTATTTTAATCGCCTGCCACTCGTAACGTGCCCAACTTAGCCTCAAAGTAATTTTCCTCAATGACAAATAAAAATGCCACAATCATATCCAAGCAGTGTTGATCACACGTACCGCCATTAGCTGCTCACTAACACTCACTGATCGTTTGTGCTTCCACCTCTTTGGAAGGGAAGTTGTGAACGTGATTGCCATCTGGCAAGGCATCAACCTCCAGGAAGTATGGTCAGTTTTTGAGTGGCTGCTTAGTGAGATGTGTGCTCCTTGTTGTTTACGCGTTATTGTTAGCCTGTGCGACCTTTTCGTTGTGACATATTGACCGATAGAGGTATGGACCGACTTTTTCCCAGCCATTCAGTTCTGCTAATCTGACGTTACTTCAACGACGTCAGACGTTGTATCAATAAATAGCAGATTTGCTTGCTGATACACGTCAGTTTATTTCTATTTGGGAAAGGGTTGTGCTGTTGCTTCATTGACACACGACTACTTCCTGCCTAGTGGTGCCTTTTTGAAGAGTGGCGACGTGGGCTGTTAGGCCAGTCTCGTTTGCACCTCGCAGGCGAAGGACGCTTAGATTAGAGTGGCCTAGGGAAATATTACAAATTCTATAACAGTTTTTTACAGTAGAAAGCCAGCTAGGCGAGCAATTGATTTGAAGCACAGATTTTTGGAAAGACTATGTTAGAAACTATTCGGTTATTAACTTGGTTTTATGTTTACAAACCAAACCACTTTTGAGAAATTTATTATCACCTGTGGCTATGAAGTGTTCTCAGGCTGCACGTTTGTAACTTATTTGTAATACTTGTTTTAACTTTAACAGCTTACACGGAAGCGGTTTTGTAATATTATTGATAACGACTTTCAGAGGACTGAGATATCATTCACCACAAAAAGTAAACCTTTGAGAAGAGATATTTTCAAGCAGAAAATTATTACCCACTCTACAAGTAAACATCAAATTATGAACGCCCAAGTTGCTCTTGAAAGACCCCCAACTGTGCCGAGACGTACGCAGAGCGTGCGCGTGCTTAGTGCTTACATGTCCAAGGAACAACGGGGCCTTCGTGTTACCAACGAAGCAGAAGACACCCCTGAATTGTATCAGCCCACACGGCCCATCAACCGAAAGAAGCAGTCACGAAGGTCACTCGATGCCATGGAGAAACAAGCTGACGAACTTTTTGATTTTTTATCGGAGCTTGAAAGCAAAAAAGCTTCGTGCAGCAGCAACGAATTAAAGTCATTCTTAGCAGAATTGGACCCCAATACGAAAGATTTGGTTGTTGAAACTTCTCCCAACAAATCCTCTGGGATTCCACAGCGTGGAAAACGTCTCAGTGTCCGAGACAAAGCCAAGTTATTTGTAAAACCAGCTATACACGAAGAGCCAAGCGAAACGAGCAATACAACAAAGTGCTACAGCAATGCCGTTGGCTCAAGGCGGCCCGGTTCTCGCAACGAAAATATTAATAACAATAAAAGGAACATAACATCAATCAGGGAAATCAATGAAGAAAATAAATCGATCGTTACACCGATTTCTCCTCACTCCAAAGCATCTCCTTCGGCAGAAAGTCTTCCAAATGGTATTGAAAGACTTTCTTCTTTTGGCAATGAAAATGAAATTGTTCTACAATGTGATGAGCTTTCTTACAAAAATGATGCTTCCATTTCTTGCACTCCATCTCTCAAAGCACCATCGCTCAGCAATCAAGAATCTTCCTCAGTGATCTCATCCCCGAATGCTTCCAAGATGTCTTCTTTACCGACACCGGATTGTCATTCGCAAAGAAATAAAGCAGCGAAAACTTTTGAATCCGATAAACCATCGAAGAGAAAGATACTTTTTGCCACCACTGTGAACTTCGTCGATGCCTCCTCTTCTTCTTGTCCCCATTCCTCATCAAGATCATCGAGAAACGCGGAGGACTCGAGGGTTGGTGCAATGTGAACGCTGTAATTGTGATCATGCCGTATTTTAATATCTCTCTATCACTTCCAACTTCCCTTCAGTGTTCCCATCACCTCGCTCCACAATGGGTTTGGGATTCAAAAGAAAGGTTGTTGATCGTGGTTTTGTATCAGTAATCCACAGCACAAGAGACTTATTACCATTGTTGTCGGAGCATGTTCATTTACCATACATACTGCTTTGTAAACATTGTCCATGCGCATGGGAGTCGTGTACAACATTTACGGTGCAACATTTATTGACGTTGTAATAACGAAGAGGCTTTGTTAACCAGGAGCGGGCGACTTAACTGAAAGTTTCAAATCAACTAGCACTTGTGCATGATCTTAAAATGTTGATTCTTATTAATAATTCATTAAAAATCAAAACTTTCTTGTGTAAATGACTTCGTATTATGTGCCACTGATATGTATGTGTCTTTCCAACATGAAGTCACAGAGATAAATATTGCAATCAGTTCAAAATGTCTGGAAGTTTTGACACACACGACCACGATTACTGAGCGTTCGAACTGTTCAAAAAAGATTACAAATGTCTAATTACTTGGAGTTACAGCATGAAAGATGCATGCGGTTATTCTATTTGCAGGCGGCATTTTCACACGCCCGTCTGTAAAGTTAATTTCATCTGCAACACATCCGGTGATTATAAAGCCACGGTATCACTCGTTTTAAAGGCTTGATAATTCCCCTTTTTGTAAAATTTGCATTGCTAAAAGTCAATAGGCTAACATCAAAGTAACGATTATTTCATGGTTATGTAACAATTTTGCTACGTGCCTTACCTAGCATTGTATCGACCTTTGTATGCCAACGAGACGTCTGTTGTCAATTAAACTAACATTTCCATAAATACAATTCCTGAAGTCGCTGAAGATAGAATTCTTTTGCTCAAGTTTCATAGAAACTGAATGGGCGGAAATTTGACATCGCATCTCAATGGCCGGTTCATCGAAGTCGCCAAATCAAACCAAAGCAAAACTTTCTGCAAAAACGTTTGCTTTAGGGCACATCAGGCAGAAAAAATTATAGCATAAAAGGTTTAAATCTCGACGTACAGAGTCAGTTTCATTTCCAAAAAAGGCGACATTCATATCGTATTTGAGGTAGACGATATTGGCGTCGCCAGAGTTGCCTTTTTCACCTGTCAGCAAAGTTTTCTTTCGTTCTTCGTTGTTGTGATCTGTACCCATTTGCTGTTGTTGACTTGTCTGTGGTTTGAATTGCTTTATTTATAAGCATGCAGTTGTGTTGTTGACGTTTGTGAAGTGGCATTTCGTGTCTAGTCGAACCAGCGTAAACTGACAGCACTTTTGTTGAATGAATATGAACCAAAAAAAAGGCACCCAGTTTCCTGGGCTGTTTTAAAATTTCATCTTTCAATGTTTGCATCAAATTTTTGTAACTTCCATTTTTGCAAACAACCAAAGGTATCATATTCAATGACACAGAAAGTGTGCAGTATTTACGTTGATCCATCACATCTGGATATTGAATCAACGTAAAATTATTCATCACAGTCCAGTGTTATCTTTCTCGCATTTTCTCGTTACAATATAACATCATTCCAAAACAGACAGTTTGAGTGCGTTGGTTTTGGTGGGTTGGAAAGTTCAAGTAACCACACCTCATTATTCACATTGATTCAACGTTTGTAGACGTTAAATCAATGTAAAAAACGACAGATTTGCTGTCTGAGTACGCAGATATGGCCCCCATCCATCAAACTTGGTTATTTTACATAAAGATTTGAATGCAACAGCACTGGATCATTCACAGATTAAGCAAATAGGAAGATTACGCAGCTTCATCCGCGGACTACGTTATTTCATTATGCACCAACCTTAATCCACTGATTAGAATTGTCGATTACTGATCGAAGGATGAGCTTCACGCATCTAGCCCTGAATGATCGAAGCATAGTTGTAGAATCAATTTAATAACAACATTTTATGTAACGCGGTATCCATCAGTTATGCATTGCTCTCAGCGCTGTACAAAGCAGACAGGGTCAACAAAATCCGTCGTTGCAGACGTTGAATCAATGAAAAAATGATGGATTTTGTTGTCTGGGACAGGGTCAGCGCAGCCATGTAGAGGCGCAAACCGTCCAAACGTTAAGCTTTTTGCATCAATGAATGGACGTTGAAACAACGTAAAAGGACCAATTTTCACGCTGTCCCTGACTGATTTTTTTCACTAAGATGCATACCTCATGCAGGCCTTAGGAATATTCACTTATGACTGATTTGCGTTCAAGAAGTTTGTTTTCTTATTAAATCCATCAGTTTCTTTGCCCGAGTTAAATTCTGTGAATCGTGCAAAACCAAGTTACGTTGCCAAAATCAACAACATCTACGTTGATTTTGCGTTGTCAAACGTGAAAGAAATAAAAAAAGCGTGTAATTTGATGTCGCGGTTGGAGACATGCCATACCTACTTTGTGAAATGGCAAAAACACATCTAATTACTTATGTAAGTGATTTCCGCGAAATCTATTCAAATTGGTCATCAGTCCAGTATCAAACCACTTAACAGTGATCGCAGATCTGAGCTCTCGTTATTTCAGCCTTGTCCATTTGTTTGCAATAAATACCACTTGGCATCAAAGCCACAAGAGCAAAGAAGATAAAATTCCGCCACGTCAAGTCTTAAGTGTGACAGCTTTTCTTCTACCTAAGTTCGCGACCTTTCATCAATGTGGACACTCTTAAAAAGTTGAATAAATAAGGACACTACATGTCAGCGAAGCTGTGCTAATTTAATTTTAATTTATGGCTACTGTCAACAATGTAAATTTTGAATCTTTAAGTTTTAAAACAATCCTCATCCTTTCGCGTACCGTCAAATAAGCGATCATAAATGAAAGAATATAATGATGCAGTAGCTACGTTTCTTTGGCCAGAACTCGTAATTTTATTAACTTCTTTTGTGTGGTGGTCCCCTATTTAACGTCTGCACACGTGGAATCGATGTAAAAATGACAGATTTTGCTGTCTTGGTTGGTTGTCCAAAGGTTTTGCTTGCGATTGCGATCAACCCAGCCATCCGACACCTGCCGTTTTTACATCGCTTAATTGTGTAGCGGCGTCTACACAGAGTGAAAAGGCAAACTTTTGCTGGCTTGAAAAGAACGAAAATCTTCTTTGCTACAAATAATTAACCATCACAGTTTTGATCTTCCACCATTTAGGTCAGCGATAACTGCTTGCCATGTTAAACGATAGTCTAACTTAATTGGCGGTTAGGTTTCACTTTCACCACGTATTATTGCTAACAAAAATTGTCTACTCATCGTTCTAAAAACTTATTTTTTCGCTTTTCCAAAGAAAACGCTGATAAAATAATCGAGGTCTTCAGTTGAACTCACAAGTACCATGAAACAAGTTTGTCCACAATTGTTGCAAAAATTCAAAGTTGGACGAAGCGTTTATGGTCAAGAAGTTTGTCTTTCGCTCACACGTGACTTGCACACGTGACAAGAAGACTCGTAGGTTGTTCCAAAGTACGCATTACTTTCCAAAAATAATGTAACGTAATAATAACGCAATCGTATAAACTCCCCCAAGACCGATGCAATATCCTAAAGCAATAAATTATAGTCCTACTGAAGAAGTATCCTGGTCAGTTTACTGATCCGACCATACATCACACCGTGGCCTACGATATAACACGGCCGGATATCGTGCCGCGAAGAGAAAAAATTAGAGGGGTAACTTTTCTGCACAAAGTTGCATATACTAACAGCTTTACAATGCTTAACAGACAAAATATTTTACATTTCTGAACAATTTATGGACATAATGATGCGTTAAAAAGCATTCAACATAAAATTGTAATCATACGCTGATATGCTTGGTTCAATTGCTAATCTGGTCAGCCAAAACTTGAAAATTGGATGTGGCAAAGTATCACAGCTACCGTCATTGTCACTTTCGCTTTCATCTTCTTCTTCAGAACTTGATGGTACTTCAATGACCTTGCGTTTCTTGCCTCTCTGACTACTGGTACTTCCAGATCCTGTTCTAGATGGCATCTTCGACATTTCTTTTAGTGCAGCTATGTCTTCAGACGTATATGCCTTCCCTGCTGCTACTTTGGGGCCACGTTTTTGACGTGTTGTTGCTGGTGGAGACAGGTGCTCCTTCAACATGTTTGCCACAACTTCTCCCAGGGCCTCTTGGACTGTCTCAGTTGGATTATTGTTTGTATCAGGGAGACGCTTAAGCACCTGCTGCTCATCCTGAGGTACTAGACCGCAAGCCTTGAATCCAGCTGCAAGGTTTTCATTTTTCTCCTCCATCTGGTTACACAGTCATTTCAAAAGCGATGGAAACACAGTCTTTGGTATGCTGCCCCTCACTCTGCTCTCCTTTCTCCAGTCCTCCAGTATCATTCTCCACATCTTCTTTACTGGCCCAAATACGGCAACATCCAGTGGTTGAAGTAGATGGGTTGCATTGGGTACTAAACTGATAAACTTGATATCATTTTCTTCACAATCAGCTATCACCTGTGTACTGAAATGTGATGCCAAATTATCCCCAATAAGCACTTTCTTCCCAGGCTTCTCCTTTACATAGTCCAGAAACAACTTGAACCACTTCTCAAACGTAGTGGAATCAAACCAACCACTAACTGAGTGATTGTATAATGCACCAGGTGGGCCACCTTCCGTCCAACCAGCATAGGGATTCCTTGATTTATACACGACCATCGGAGGGAGATACTCTCCCACTGCATTTCCGCAAAACATCATGCTCACGGTTTGCTTGGAGTGTGATGTCTTTCCACTCTTCGAAGTCCTCTTCTCACAATGCACTGTTTAGCCCCTGGATTGTCTGTTACATTGGTTTCATCATAATTGTACACGTTTTAGGGCTTTACCCCATTCAGTTCCTCATGTTTTTGAAATATTCTTTCACGATAGTTGAACTAATTTCAGCACGACTTGGCTTCACATTGTCAGCAAGTCGTTGTGTTAGATGTTTACGTTCCTTAAATTTTTTTAGCCAGTCCCAACCAGGCAGGTTTTCCCGGAAGATTTTTATGGTTTTACCTTGTCGATTAACATCTTGTACAAGGTAACGAATGTCAGAAGACGATAATAGAAATTTCCAATCAGTTAGGTGGTTGATGACTTTTACGAGTGCTGTCTCTTCAGCAGCCAATAACACTGATTATCCACCTGGTTTTCCTGCATGTTTCACTGTTGGACGTGTCTTGTTCCAAACCGTTCCATATGGTATTTTGAACTGCTTCGATGCAGCATGAATGGTCAATCGTCCATTCTGCACCTGCCCCACAGCATTTTCTAGGTCTACTTGAGTATATGCAGTTTGATACCCCTCGACCCAGCTTTCCGTTTGTAGACTCGTGGCATAATTGTTACAGTATAGTATCAAACTTAATCAGTATCTACAAAGACAACACAAAATACAAATTTACTATCATAAAAACACAACTATACAGAATTTTGGACACCATTGTTCAATTTTGACGTTCAGTGTGACTTTGATATAATCAATGTCAAAGTCACACTGACTGTCAAAAGTCACCCCGATTAACGGTATTCCAAATATTGCTTAAGCTACAAACGTATTTTATAATTAATATAGTACAATTACAGTATAAGCACATAAACTATCTAAACCAAGGCTGTAGCTATATTGACAAAAATGAGGCACTTGACTTCCACAGAAAAATTTTAATGTGCATGATTATGTCTGTTCAACCTTGTGACATTTGACAAATATATACTGGTTATAACCAAGTGGTTTTTGGAATATCAGCCAAAATTTCCTCTAGTTTGGTTGCTTCTGGGCTTTGTACAAGGATATTTTTCAAAAATTCGACATCAAATTATTAAATGTTAATAAAAGGATTTTTGGAAAAAATGCAAACTATTTAATTGCTGCTCTCGATCCTGACTACGGCCTAGATCACATCACAAAACTGAACAATTTAATGACTAATAATGTAATACCTCCCATTATTGCAGATTATAACATAGAGCATAACTTAGTACTGCAGCACAATATACGTCTACCCTGTGGTGTCATCACTGCACTAAAACCTTAACCTGTTAGGCACTATTGCTAAGTAATATTTTCTGTGCAAAAAGTTATCGCTATATTATTGTTATTGTTTATCTTCAAGCATTAACAAGCTGCTCCAATCAGCAATTCAAATTAGATTAGATATGGCTTAATAGCATTGCCAGATAAGGAATTCTGCCCTAATTTGAGAAAAGTTCAAAGCTGTTGAAAACAAAACTTGTATTTTGGAAATTTTTTTAGTCCTGGGCAAAGATCCTTAGCTTAACCCATCCTAACTTTAATCCTAACTCTGGCAAAACCTGATTGTGACCATGGCAATATGTGGGTAAAAATAGCCACTCCGAATTACATTTGCTGTTTTGTCAGCAAAATTGATACTGCTTGCTACAGCAAAGGTTTTAACAAGACCAAAGATGTTAAAATGGTGTATGATTACTGGTGCTACTTAGTGCCTACTCTTGCAACAGATACCATTTTAAAAGCTTTGGTTTTATAGGAGCTGTTCTGCAACAGCAACACTTTACATTTAGGCTACAGTTTAGTAACTTCAGAGAATGAAATTAAATGGTGAAAATTGAACTGACAGTGTTGCCAGACGCAAAGCGTTACCCCTCTAATTTTTTCTCTTCGCGGCACGATATCCGGCCGTGTTATATCGTAGGCCACGATCACACACATTTTTCACAAATGCAATGCCAAACACAAAAAAACTTATTTACTGACTCATGGACATTTCAAAGTTTAGTCCCCACTTTTTATTGCAACAGTACCCAGCTATCAAAATTAGTGGTTTTTACAATGGTTGAATGTCTTCATACGGAGAATCAACGTGAAAAAGACCATTTATTTTCTGATTGGGTTGTCGTGCCAACAAGTAGCTACGTAGCTTGTATCACAACCTGATTCAAACGTTTGTTTTTGTTCTATTTATGAACTTTTTTCCGACACTTTGGCTTGCAAACCCTCAATCCTCGCCAAGGTGGCTGTTATTTGGTGGCCTTTTACAAAAATAGCTTATCACGTTTTAGTAGCGTTAGCAAGTATCGTTTAAACGCAAGAAAACAATATCTCCATTAAAATATCATTGGTTGTGGGGGATAGCAACAGCATGGATGGTTGAATATAACTGCAAAACCACATTGTGAATAACTGAATAAGGTGAATCTAACAGCATGTAAACGTTTATTATTTGTTTTTGCATTGATTCAAAATTATAAGATATTGCGTCAACGTGAAAGTGTAGAGTTTATTTGTGAACATTCCCAGCGAAATCCGTCATTTTTACATTGATTTATGTAAAAATGGCGGATTTTGTTGTCTGGGCTGTGTGAAATGTGTGTTAGATTTCCGTTTAGCTGTTTTGGTACAATTATTGGAAAAGACTGGTTCCCGTGCGATGTTTCCTGTTAAAATGTCATTCTAAAGTTTCACAGTTCAAATCGATTTCAATGATTTGTGTCTCTAGAAGACCTTTCGATGTTACTTAGAAATGTTTTTCTTCCAGTTTTGAAACTTTATTCCCATTTGCAGGTGGAACAACTGAATAAACACATCACTGAATCGTAAGTTGTTTTAATGATTGATCAATATTTTTATGACATTTTGCAATTTTCCATTCTGTAAAAAACTTTGAAAAATGTTCTAATTCGTTAAAGAATAAATAGCCATAGAAAACCGTTCGGAAACACTCCATCGGTTCAGTTTAATTATGGCTTTTTTTCATTTTCAAGTTGTGCTCATGTTCTTGCCAATATCTCTTTCCTAAAGTTGCGGCTTTTTGAAATAAACTTTTCGGAAATTACCAGTTTAATTCCAAGTAATTAACAACCGACTCAATACGCTTCGGGTGCCATTATTCTGGAATTAATTTGCAAATTTATGTGTAATTATCTAGAAATATAAGACTTTCCATTTTTGTGATGGCATCCTTCGTACTGTGATTAGCAATGAAGAGGATTATTGAGAATTTAAAAGAAACATTTCATTCTTTCCCGATTTTGCGATATTAAATTACACGATTTCAAAATGGTAGGATGTCAACTTATAATTTATTTTCTATCAACGTCTATGTCAGTGGTTCCCAAATTTGGGTACTTATAAAAACCCTTTCATTGAAGTATTGCCCCTGTGGGTATCTATACTTGGAAGTGTGTTCCTGAGGGGGCATTTTACAAAATTATTCTTGAAAGTAAGATTTCTATAAATTAAATTTTAATTTTTATAAAATCAAGGCATCTCCTAAACCCTTAAAAATCCCAATCACCCCTTAAAAATCTAGGGACCCCTGGTCGGGGGCCACTGCTCTACGGTTGGTCCGGATTTATCTACATAAACGAGCAATATTTTGGCACAATGATCCCTGAACACACGATGATAACTTAACGGTTTGTTTCAGGCCAAAGACAGGCAAAGCTGCGCCTGTTCAGCATGTTGGGAAGTTGGACAGCCGTCTTGAGAAGTACACGAAGCAAGTAACGAAGCAGGTCAGTCCTTGTACAAATGTCTTATTAGATTGTGGCATGTTGACTTCGAGAAATGAGAAATTGTTGGCCTTTATAACACGGTCTTAAATTGCCAAATCACTCAGACTGCAAATCATCTGTTTTTTACATTAATTCAACGTTTGCAGACATTGAATCAATTGAAATAACAGATGATTCACCATTTGGGCAGAAGTCTTGGAAAGCGAGAAGGTAATGAAGCGAAAGTTGCGCAAATATATCCTAACGTCTTGGCTGTAAATTGAATATAAAGTATAAACTAATACGCTGTATAAACAGGTAACCAGTTGCTACCGTAAGAACAATTAGTTAGTTTTATTCGGATAGTTTTATTATCTTGCTTGGATGACTTGTGAACTCTGCGGTACCGAAATAGAAGGAAATGTGAGAGCATTTGATGTCACATTTCACTCGTTTCTAGTTGTCATTGTTTCTCCAAATCTGCTCATGATTCATCCACTAGCATGTCAGCTTATTTTTGCAATGATTTAACCTCTGCAAGTGTTAATCAGTGCAGAAAAAGGTCCGACTTGCTGGCTGGGTCGCTTTGTAGCTTCCTTGTTTTGACTTCTAAGCTGATGAAATGAATTTCAATTCAATTCTGCTATTGGGCTCATTACATTAATTTTTGTTAGTGGACGCTAAACAACGTAACATTTTCCAAATTGTGTCAAAACAAACACCAGACAGCAAATCAGTCGTTTTTACTTTGATTCAGCGTCTGCTGACGTTGAATCAATGTAAAAAACGACTGGTTTACTGTCTGGGAACCCACCTGCAACCAACGCATTACCACACGTCCCACACGCAGGAACTCCATGCATTTTATTACGTAATCAATGCCATCCCACATACAAACTACGTTCAACCGTTCATCGCCCACTCGAGATGAATGTCACTTCGTTAGCAATCGTGTCATCTAAAAAGACGCTGACACAGTATCTTGGGGAAACGTTGAAGGTTGCGTCGTGCTTGTTGCTTTTTACAGCCGATGCTTACCTCTTTGTGTTGTTGACTACTAGACGTGTTCAGTTTGGTTTTACCACCCGGCATGTCATTTGGAGTTCATTAAAAATTAGGGGAACACAGACGAAGAGATTGTTTACTCTCGAACCGAGAAAGTCTGCGCTGAAGTGAACGAGTGACAATCTTCCATTCTTTGAGCATGGAACTGCTGACTCGGGCGCAGTCACCGAAGTCACCGAAAAAAAAAACGAAGTTAACTTTTCGAAATATGCACTTTTAGTTGCCTATTCCCAGCCAGCAATTCTGTACTTTTTACATCGAATTATACGTTGATTCGATGTGAAAAAGGATTCATACGCCCGAAAAGTGTTTCATCCCACCAGGTTCTTGCTAGATTGTCAAGTCTTCTTTAAAGTACTGTACCAGACAGCAAATTATTCATTTTTTACACTAATTTATGTCAATCAATGTAAAAATGATTAATTTGCTGCCTGGGGTTGTTCAGGATCCCACGCGCAAAGTGTTTTTGTCTTTGGTTTGTTTCGACCCATCTTCTCGTCGGTTGCACAGCACACACATCATTCTCGTGGGGTGAGGGTACAAACCAAAACAGCAGTCGTTTTTTACATTGATTCAACGTCTGCAGACTGCAATGTAAAAAACGACTGGTTTTCTGTTTTGTAAGTGAACTCGGGTCTGATTCTACGTTTTGCTACGTTTTACCTCATAGCTTGAGTTGGCAGCTGAAGCCTGCTCGCGTTGTTTGTTTCATGCCAAAGTTAAATTTGAATTTCGCTCAAAATGAGCTTCCGTTTAGTTTGCATTTCTAACGTCATTTTTTCTCAACTTCTATTCAGGTGCAGCTTCAAAGAAACTAAACTCATGCAATTGAATTATTTCAATATATAACCTACACAGCAGGAAAACATTTTTTTACATTGATTCTATCTATGCAGATGTTCAATCAATGTAAAAAGAACCAATTTGGCTAGCTTGGTAACAGCCACTCGAAATAGCGCAATTCAATTCAGAACAATGATCTTTTCTTCTCCAGGAAGTGAAGAAGGCAGGTGGGACTCCAGGAAGAGTTGGAGATGATGTAAGCAATCGTCGCAACAGGTGGGAGAGAGGAGAGGTGATATCCAGCGAGAAGTCCACGAAGAAGGTTATTGTGAATTTCTTTGCTTTTCCTAACTGGCAAATCAATCGTGTTTGCATTGATTTAACATCTGCAAACGTCGAGTCAATCGAAAAAAAAGGACTTATTTTTTGATTGGGATTGTTGCTAAATTTATTTTCAGTGTACAATGGAATCAACACTTTCTGACGTTGAAATGACTCAAACGTGACAAAGAAGCCCGTTTAGCACCCGTGTGGTTTGTAAATGCATATCGCCCCGGCCATTGTCTCTTGAGTGCTAAGACCTTTGAGCAGTGTTCAAAAGCAATCACGATTGAAAAACAATTTGAGTTTTACATGATCACTTCTGTATGACATATCATTGCACGGAATTCTAAAACTAGTCTGATTTTAATGGTTGATCCATGTTTTGTTCAGAAAATGATCTTTTCAGGGTGGTTGAAGACTTGAAGTTTCCAGCCCGAAACCAGTCATTTTATTGTCTTGATGCAACGTCTGCAAACGTTGAATCAAGGTAAACTAACTGGTTTGTTGGCTGAGTTGAGAGGATGCATTAGTATTTTAGTACAACCCGCCAATCGCAAAGAATTTTTTGTGATTAGAAATGTTCGAAACTTATTTACTTCAAACGACCTTCTAACTTCATTTACACAGCTACTGCGTTATAACTAAAAATACTCTAATCGAGTTCACGGACACGGAAAGGAATCATGTGAACACACGCTGACTTGCTACCAAGCGAAATTAATCAACTTTAGAACAGGTTGACTTGAAGGTTGGCTTCTAGCTTTCCTGTTAGCTTAATCTAAATCTTCCCAACTATATGATGAAAAGAGTTTTATTCAAAAAAAACGTGTCACAGGCACAAAAAATAAGCTGAGTTTGTTGATTCATGCCATCTTGTGCTGAGTCAATTTAACCTCAAGTCATGTGGTTTCATCTATCGATTTCACTTTCAGATATAAATAAGTTTTATAGAAACAAGCTGGTTTGAACTCGTTTGATTTTACTGTTCTTGTTTTAACAAAATGACTGTGGGTCTCTAAATATATCAGTGGATATCTATAAGCGAAATTTTGAATTTATCTAGTAATGTTTCAACAGTTGGAGTTTGTTTTGAAAGGACAGTTTAAAAATACCCCAATCTATCTTTCTTCGTATGCGACCCGATGGCTCAAAGGACTGCTTGGAAATCCGTTCAGTTTCGTGGGATGACAGTTAGACACTGCATGGATGACACCTGTCTACTTACAGCTGTTGTGTATTTCTCTCACGTTTTTTGGATTAGCAGACTAGGCGTAGATCCAATTCTCAAAAAATATCTTATTATCATTATTTCAACGTCCGATGGCGTTGAAACGATGAAGAAAGGACGTTATTTTGCTGACTGGAGATAGGTGTAAGTGCTTTATGCGATTAGCATTTGCGCTTGTTACTGAGAAGGTTGCAACGTGCTTCTCTTACGTAACCGAATCATGTCTTTTCCAAGAAATCCTGTTCAGTTTTGTGAGACGTCGCTTCTTTCTGTTGCGCTGTTTGGTTGCTCTCAAACGTTTAAGTAACAAAAAATAATCGTTTATAATAAATCAATTCCATGTATGAACACTTTTGGTCGTTTCTACAATAATTGCAGTTTTGATACGTTGTTTCTCTCATGAATGGCGACGATGAGACCTAGCAATAAATAAATTTAATAATAATTTAATAATTTAAATCCACTTCCATGACATTTTCATGTCGCATCTGGTGTGGTCAAGTTGATGACATCACGAAGGTTTATATTGCTTCGCCGCAGATAAGTTGAGTGTCGCATTAAGCAAGTGTCCTCTTTTACATTGATTCAACATCTGCAAACGTAAATAAGTATAAACAAGTAGATTTGCTAGGCGAGGTAGCGTTTCAGTTGCTCCGGGGCACTCTGTCACAATGTCCCTTGTTGATAATTGGATGTTGTTTGTTTGCAGGAAGCTGTAGCGACCTCTGGCGGTGTTTCATCACGGAAGAACCTCTGGGAGAGCGGGAAAGTCGGATCGGCCAGTGTGAGGTCCACTAGGGCCGCCGATGAGGTCAAAGGGGCGGCTGGGTTTTCCAGTCGAAAGAACCAATGGCTGAAGATAACACAACAAGACAGCGTCGCCAAGAAAACGGTAACCACCGTCGTGGTGTAATGTTTTTTTTTTACATTGTATTAAGGGAAGTTGTATTTTAAAACATGTGTTCGAACCTTGTCTCTAGAGTTCATCACGAGTCTGGAGTATTTTTTATTGTAAGTTTTTCAGTCGTAAATTCACGGTGATTTGCCCAAGATCTTACTGTATTGAATACTCTTTTCAAAGCACACATCCGTATCTACAATCAGCAACCTCCGTTTCATTTCAGTTTATTTGTTTTAGCGAAACTGATTTCGATTTTGATCTGTTAATTGTGTTATTACGCTGACTAAGCTGATTAAGATTTCGTTTTGTAAAAAAACAAACGTTTTTGCCGAACAGGAATCCCCCGTTGCTATGAAAACCGGAGTTCTCAACCGACTCAACCAATGGGAAAAGGGTGAAGTAACAGGTGCGACCCCCGGCGAGAAAGCCAAGGCCAAGGTAAAGCCCGAACCAAAGTTGTTTTGTTCAATGGTCGTTGGTCATGTCAGCTAGTAATCAGGTTTCATTTTTTTTTTACTTTAGCTTACCATGAGCCAAACATAAATTCCCCGAGTATAAAAGTATATTCCCCGAACAGATATTTTTCGATCAGACTTTGGAATTTGGGTACTTTAGGGGTACATCAACCCGGTTGTGGACGCCTGAGCGGACGCAACGTAAAACGTCTGTTTGACCAAAATGTTCTATTTGACGTCACATTGTTCTTGGCGCATTTTTATTGAAATGGTTTGTCGTCATTGTTTGTCAACACCTGGTGTTGATCCATACAAGTCAGACAGCATATCAGTCGCTTTTTACATCAATCTAAAATGCGACTGGTTTGCTGTCTGGGAAGACGGGTTCTTCTGCCACAAGCAGACTCCTACGTTAAAGACTAGACCGTATCAATTAGGTAAGGAATTGTGCAGTGTGAAATTGTGTGTTTTGCAGTCTATGCCGAAACTGCAAAATAAAAGCGGCAATTTTTATTTGAAAAACGTGTTTTGACTCATTCAACAATTAGCTTTCCTTGAAGCGTGTTTAGACTGTAGCAAAACGTTAACTTTTGCCAATTATATTTAAATATAATACAGTGTAGTTATAGTAGATATACTATAGACACATTACGCATTCCTTTACTAAGCCAGTTCCCACCATTCTATGATGTAAATAACTTACTCACTAATCTATACATTGGCAGTAGCTGTATCATGCTTGTATTTACTAAATTTTATTAAATGGTTGAATTTGCATTTAAGTAATTCTCTTTAACGCCACTATGTATTGTACAAAATGTACAGTCATGTCTCATTTCAAAAGCTAATTTTTTTTTTCTTGGGATTTCAGCACTAAGGCAACAAAGCCAAACCTTTCATTTAAACATGTGATAATGTGCTTGCCTGCACACCGCACGCGATAATGAAAAATAATATAAAGTGTTCGATTCAACTTTTCTTCCATCCCAGGCTGACCTCCCGTCATCAGGCGTGGGCAACAGGCGGGCCAAGTGGGAGAACATCGGTGCCGATACACCAAAGACACAAGCTAGCCAGAAGAAGCCAAATGTCGTAGTGGTAAGTCCACATCTGATTCCACGCCGGTGTTTTTTGGCTTTAATACCAACAAGCTCCTCCCAGCCAATAATAGTTGCCGTTTTTTACATCGTTCCACTGATGTGAAAAGACAATTTTAGCTTTTTGTGGCACTGTGCTCACTGCTCACCGTTTTGAAGAAATTGAAAATCATAAGAAAGTCGTTTTTTACCACGTAATTGCCCGATTTTTATTGCCTTGTCTGAAAACGTTATTCTGGGACACTTTTGATTGACGTATTGCAATAATGATGTAAATTAATGGAGAAATTTCGTCACGTTTTTTGTGTTTGTGATGTTTTTTTGGCAAGGGAGAAAGATATCAACGTAATTTGCAAGAAAAATAGAAAGTGTTGTCACCGCAAACGAGTTTTGGCTTGGCCCCCAGACAAAAATGAACGTCATGTTATCGATAAGTTCTTTCATCAAGACAGCTTTCTCAACCAGCAGTTGTTTTTTAAAACTCTTTGAAAATGTTCAAGCCACAAATGATACTCTTCCATCTCATGGAATTTTATATCTTTTATGTGCATGTCAATGAACAGGGTATATAAAAAATATATGGATAGACGTTTACCTGAAACGTGTCTTCTAACTACAGTTATCCTGTATCAATTGCTCCCAGCTTATTCGAGGTCTGCTGCATGCATTGGTAGTGGACTCCCCCTGTGTGTGACGTCACTCAACGATCGCCACGTGATGCGGGTTTGCAATCGACATCCGGAAATGTTTGTCGTTGACTGTTTCATGATTTTTACGCTGAATAGACATCACCAAATTGTCAAATCAATGTAAAATCAACCACGTTTCAATCGGCTGCCGAGTAACAAAGTTGATTGGATGGTCTAAATGGCTAGCGTGGAAACTACACCGTTATGGTTGGCGAATCGCAACTGCTCGCTGTACTAGTGAGTGCTCAGCCTTGTACTGATAGCCAGGAAGAACGCTTCTTTCTTTACACAACCACATTGTAGATCATGAGAAGGATACAATGGTTTCCTACCTACGTGCGTGGATGTTGAAATTGTGTTGTGAGCAACATGTGACATCCGTTTCGTTTTGGTAGTTTCCCGTCGATTTCGCGTTGACTGACGCAAGTGCATGAGCAACCGGTTTTCAACTACACGTCAAAGAGCACCAACTTCCATTGTTGTAGATGCTTCACTGTGGCAATACTCTGCGCTTGGATATGTTGCAGCGTACGTGATCAGTAAAAAAACTTGACGGTGAATAATAATAATGCTTGTCTTCATATAGCCCTGTATCCATCGCAGAATGCATTGCTCCTCAGCGCTTTACAAAGCAGACAGTGTCAATGCAGCCGTATAGAGACGCAACTGAGTACATTATCACCCGAATCCATTCCATTGCTCAGTGCCAAGCAGGAATAAGATTCAGTTTTACTTTTAAAAAGTTTTTGGTATGACCCGACAAGGTATCGAACCCATGCCTACCGCTTCAGAGGAGAACACACTAACCACTAAGCCACCAAGTAGATGAACTTTAATAATCGATAATAAATCACAGAATCCATAAAACGATTAATAAATTTGTTCGTTTCTCTTGTTTTGTTGAGCGTTGCTCGTTTTAAAAGAGCGCACGTAAAGATATGGATGCGATCTCGTCATAAAATTGGAAGCTGCGTTTCTTGGCAAAGATGACTGCCGAGAAGCACATGTTTTTGGAAAAGTCTTGATGGCTAGTGTGGTGGCTACACCGGTATGGTTAGCGAAACACAATGCTCGCTGTTCTATAGTGAGTAGTCAGGTAGTGCTGACGCCAGGAAGATCGCTCCTTTCCAACAAAGCTATTTAAGTTCTCTACGAAACGAGAACTCTATAAGATTCTTCTCAACTTTAAGTTGGTAATTTTTCGGTTGATTGATGGTGCCAGGCGTAGGTTATGCAGAGTTGCTTGAGGTGCCTGGTTGTTGAAGCCCGGTTTGTTATCTTGCACCGGTGATGCACGGGTCAGCAAAGTTGCCTTTGCACATCGTTTTAACATTGCTAAGCGTTGAAACGATGTAAAAACGGTGAATTACTCAACTGAGATGCTAACATTCGCAATATCCGGTAAAGTTGCGTCACTTTTCATAGTCTTGTTGACATCACAAATGATGTCACTGACGAATGAGGTTATCGAGTCACGACCTTACCTCTGTGGCTTCGCCTGGCTTGGAGTTATTTTATGGTAATTGCAACGTTGTTTTAACCTTTATTTGCCCCCAGGCCTCGGAGATGTCGAACCGGAAGAACCTTTTCGAGAACAAGGCCGCCTCCCAACAGGTGAGTTTAACCCTATGCCACCCTTCGTTTGAGGTCACTGATCAAATGACAGATTGTTCTGCTTTCACGTTACATCATGATCATAATGAACGCTTGTGTGATGTTCTTTGTGAGGTCACATAAAATGTTGAATGCTTTTCTGTCAGAAACTTATCACAAACTCAAACTTTTTTAACTAGAATGAAACCTCGTTTATTCTTGAGTTATTACATTTCTTTTGATTTTGTTTTTGACTTTCCATGCACCTTTGCGCTTAGTTCATCATCATCGCGCTTCCACCACATTTTGATAACTTTTTATATTTGCTTCTCCAGCCCCTTCTGAAACAGCTGGATATTGGGCTCACGTTATAAATAACCACCTTAGGAGAGATTTGAACCTGCGTCCTGCGCATGCCGGAGCATTTAGTCTTTGAAGGTTCTCATAGTAGTGGTGTTGCGCCACCTAGCACTTATATAAATCCCGACAGTAAACAAAAAGGTGGAGCTGCTCAAGCCGCTGGCTTGTGACGTCGATAATAATTTATTTCTTTGGAAGGTTTGCCTGTAAAAGGAAATTCTTTTCAATTTACATTGTGTCACTTGAAACTCGATTGTGTGTGGCACAATGCACAACGCCTTCAAGAGGGTTCAGAGCGAAATTAAAGTTTAATCACGTCAATTGAATTGTGATGAGGCGTCAAATAAGGACACGTTTGTTAAATCTCGGTGAAAGTTCTCGGACAGGCATTTTGCGCAGAGTTTTATCCGATACCCAAACGCGTGTTGGTGTTTTCTATATTTTGATTTGAAGATTTCTTCTTAAAACCAAAAACTTTAGAAGGTAGCGGGTGTACAAACGTACCTGTCAAATTCATAAAGTCTGATAAGTGTACGTATGATAAAAATATGAACTAGAATTGATAATATTATTTACGCACAATGTTTTTAAAACGAAAATATTTTAAACTTATTGAAAAGTACAGCAGTTGATTTTGAACTACTTGTTGGAATATATTTACTAAAGTACCATAAATCAATGATGACCATTTGATTATCAGAATCAATCAATTCTACTTGTTATTTTCATGATCATCGATTGATTGATCATCGATTGATTGATTATACTTCAGTGATGATATTCCAATATTTATATGTTTTCTTCAGAAAACCGATCCAGAGCAAGATACCTCTTCCTCCCGGAGAGGGAAGCAGACGGAAGCAGAATATGAGAGCTCCAAATCTGAAGATAATCGTTTTGAATCTGAAGAAGACATCAGCCTCCATTCTTCTGATGAAGAAGGTCAGTATTGAGAGCTCGATTCTTTCACTATTTCTTATTCACTAAAGAATTAATTATTAACGACGTTGAGTGACGAATGAATTAGTAATGGTGTGATATGCGATGCTTCTCAGTGAAGCAGTAAATTGCTTCGAATATATATTCTTGTTCGAGTTTTTTCACCATTACTTATTGTATTGAAGATTACTGATAATCTTTTATCGAAGTTTTGTTTCAAACTTCCTCATATTTTCTAGATCAATGTGTAAAATACAATAAAAGTTCTAAACTTTTGAATACGGCATAGCAAAATGTCGTCTAATCAAGTTTGTAAAGTCTTTAAATCTTTTAAAGGTGATCCCGGAAATGACGAGTCATATTTATACGATGACGAATAAACAGCGAATTGAAGAGGTTTCCCTTTAAGATTTTGTTATTCCGAATCTCATCGCTGACTGAAGCGGCCATTTTGTGAGGTCATCATCATCTGACATCAATCATCCTTTTTACGTTGATTCAACAACGACTTTCGTTCAAAGACTTATTACAGTTCAGAAAAAAATAGTTGCCAATCAGCAAGTCAGTCCTTTTTTTACATTGATTCAACGTCTGCAAACATCGAATTAGCGTAGAAAAAGAACTGACTTGCCAGCACTTGAAGACAAACTGTCACTTCAACAACGAAATGTTGTCGAAATCCTGACGTCACTGCATCACGGTGTTGTCTTCCAATGGCATTCTATTATTTCCTTACGTTGAAATGATGCAATTTATACAATATACTCACCAGTGCATCCTATCTTACGCCAATGTTTTTTCTAAAATGTTGTATTGGTATCCCACCTGTAGCACTAGTCACCAGTTCAAGCGTCGCTGCAAATCTATTTTGTTTGAGATATGCACTGGAGCTACTAATCACTAACTATTCCACTTACGAGTGATTACTCACATCACATAAAAGTTATTCTAAAGTTCGTCTTCCGAATAGTTTAATGCTAAGGTGATATGTGAGCACATCATTTGTTGTTTGCTCGTAAGAAATGTAAAGAATTATTGAATGCTTGCTTTGTTTTTTCTAAGGCAATCCCTTTTCATCAGATATAATCAAGACTTCCTTTTAAAAACCAATGGTAAAATTTGTATGGCTTTTGTTTGGGTGGAAACTGTTGCTTAAATGCTACCCAGGTAACAAAATCCGTTCGTTTTACATTGTTTTAACGCCTACAGACGTTAAATCAACGTAAAAAAACGGATTTTGGTAACGGGACACTTACTATAAATCTTCTTTTGGATGATATAATCATATGTCACTTTACGTTGTCACTATCTAGAAAAATGCTAAATTTGCGTAAATTCTATCAGCTTTCTGGTGGAAGACGAGTCTCTTCATCCAACCAACAAAACTTTTTTGATTTTGTAAAAAAATGTTTCGACTCTTTGTATCAAAATCAGTGATTTTGAACAGACCAACGATCGGCTGCTATTTACCGCTGAAGTTTTGCTTCTTATGTTCTATGCTGGCCAAACGTATTCATTTCAAAAATTTAACTTTTTTAAAACGGATCAACGTATTTTTGTCTAATAGAGCAACGTGTTAACAAGCGAAGCAGCTTTACAATGATACATATCAAAACAATTTGTTCTCAAACTATTACAATTTTTGATCATTTTTTTCTATCTTTGTTGCTGGTTTGTCGTGGATTTGTTATATTTTATTATTATCTTACAAACAAATATAACGAAACCTTTGCTTGCATTTGTACATACTCGCTGCTGACAACAACTTTCCATTAAAAACGTTACTTTTGCATAAATATGACGCTAGAAGACGTTGAAAATATGAAAAAATGACGTTTTTAATCGAGCTTGTTTTTTAAATTCAACACAGCTTCGCCCCCCATTCCCGTTTAAGTAGTTAAGTAAACGCTTGTTTACCATAAAAAATTGCCATTGTTACGCTGATTGATGTGTTTTCACGTTGAAATATATAAAAATGACGTTTTTTTTAAATTGAGTTGCTTGGTAGGTTGGTCAAAACTTTAGTTATTTAAATGTTTATTCAACGTTTCAAAAAACTGAATTTTAGATCGACAGATTTTTTTACTTTTTGTTGACAAAGATGCAATTTTTGCATCCGTAAAACGTCCACGATCGTTTTCGTTGGATGCAAAAACTTCATTTTTTGTTCGATAAGGATGCCGTCAGCAAATCACGTCTGCAGACGTTGTCTCAATGTAAAAACAGACTGATTTTTGAGTGGTTTGTCGTTTACAGCTCTATATATGCCCTGGTCCTATTCGTACTTGTCTGCTTATTGTCTACCACGTAAAAGACCCGCCAGAAACGTTAGATTTTTTAACATCATTTCAACGTTTATTGATTATAACTTTGCGGTTGGGAACGCATCATTCCCGTGTAATTAGCTTTAGACCATTTCACCATAAAGTTCTAATATGTTGCAGCTTCCAGAACATGGCAATAGCCTGTTATTTATAAAGCTGAAGCTAAGAGGTGAAAAGTAAATTTAGATGGCAGTACAGAACATAGATACCACAGATGGAACGATAATTGAAAAATTCCAAAATGAATTGTGTCATCGTTTTGTTGATCACCACCCAATGTATTCCTTGTCTCCTTTGTATAGTTTGTTTACAGTCTGATGACTCTTATTCTTGCGTCTTTTATATGTATTTTGTCGTTGAATTTATGTAGAAAGAAAATTATGAAACCAGTTAGACTGCTGACCATTTGAAAATCGCAATATTATGCATTTTTTCGTTGTTTCAATGTCTTGAAATATCGGGTGGATATTGCCCAACTTTAATAGTTTATATTCTTGTTAATAACACATTGCGTGTCCAGCTTGCTCGTGTTATACGTTGTTTTTACGTATTTAAACGTAAATATCGACACATTTTCGCTCCACTAACGCTTGCTTGCTTTGTTTTGACATTTTGTAAACTTGCTTGTAAAAATCAAATATTTTCATGATCTTCTGCTTTTAATATCGAATCGACAAATGTCACTAATCAATTATATTATTTCTCTGTGCCTTGTAATCAATATCTAGTAATTTTTGTTGATCTAATCATGAGTCAGCAAAAATAATCCTTGACCGTTTACGTTAATTTGCTTTTGTTCCAATGCAGCTTTCGTCACGTGATTATGTTTGTCACAAGAATATGATCGCAACCCGTAAGCCGAACCAATAAATGGAGTTAAATGTTCTCTGCTTTAGGCCAAGACACCAAGATGAATGAAGACTATTTCACATTAAGCTTTTGTCAAAAACAAAGTGCAATTTTTTTGAAAAATAAGTTTAGGATTTTTTAAAGAGTTAAATTGTGGTAAAAAAAGGTGAGTCCCATACTTGAATCCAAGCATCGGGGCATGAAAATTGAAAAGATAAGGTTCTCATTATACTAAGCCTTCGGCACTAACGAGAGTAGGTGGCCAGTTCCTTTCTCTCGGCCGCCTTTTAATTTGTGGTAAAAGGTAAAGGTGGGTCCCATACTTGATTCAAGTGTTGGGTATGAGAAGATAAGGTTCTCATTGTGCTAAGCCTTCGGCCCTAAGGAGAGTAGGGTGGCCAGTTCCTTTCTCTCGGCCGCCTTTACTTCAGCAACTACGCCTACCATTTTATTACACCCTGGGTAGAGGTGAGCGGTGTTTTCAACAACCAGCTTAGCCGGGAGTCAAAGGTTTGCAGAATTGAAAAGCCAACGCCTTATCCGTGCGCCATCCCATCGCCAAATTTAAATTGTGGTACAGGGCTTAAATATGTCGAGAAGGTTCGCAATTGCTTGAAGTTGCAGGGACTTTTGTCTGACTCTGGATTTCAAACGCTCTGATTGGCTAAAAATTATGCTTGAAACTCCACCTCTTTTGGCATTTTACAGCAAATTTTAAATCTGTTGGGGCTGCATGGAAAACAGCCCCACCTAACCGAAAAACTTTACAGACTTTTTAAAGTTAGTTTTTACTTCGCAGAGTAGCGACGAGCCATGAATGTAGAAGTGTTAGCTGTAGAGTTAGGGTATTCAACAGGTTATAGGAAGTGCTAGGGCATCTCAAAATCACTTGAACCTTGTATGCAATGGACTCAAGACTAAGCTCAATGCTAGTAAAGTTTGTCTCCAAAGCAATACTGTTAGTTTTTTTTAAATACAGTTTAGAAATACATCAACTTTTCAACAAAGTTTGAATGCATTTTTTCAAAAGTTGGGATAAAAACATGCTCAGAACGCACCAAATTTAATGCAATTTTTCTGGGGGAAGACCCCACCGCTCACACACAGCACCAGCCGCCACTGCACGGTAGCAAAGCCACTAACCCGTGATATTTTCTTGCTAGCAATTGTGAACATTTTTGTATCGCTTTAACGTTTGGTGACGAACAACCTTTTACGAAAATCCAATTGTATTTTGCCGGAAAGTGGTGTTTCCACAGGCCTAGAGCTGTCTGGCCGATAATTTAACCATGACATCGAATACCAGTACTTACGTGACAATTTTGTATTTCACTTATATGGTAGTTGCGATATACAGCATTCGCTTAATTTTAATACACAAGTGCGTCACAGGATGAGACAAAGTAGCATCAGACGGTGGCTACTGCATGACAGACATCTGCAGTGGATAAAAACTTAAGCTTGGTCTTTATGTAAAGAGGTGATTACATTCAATGAGAACATCTTTTCGTAAGATCTACAGTAGATGGTGGTTTGCCGACTGATAGTAAAGACATCATGATGAAGCTATTGTACAGTAGAACTAAATAACAAATCAACAACAACTCCTACAGTCGATCAAAAGACTTGGGGCTGACATATAAACTTGGTAGCATGACGAAGCAAAATTCATGACATTTACTGATGATTACGTCACAGTGACGGGTCTACCACTTCCATAAGTGGTGTACTCGCTCTTGTACATTTTTGGAACTGTCATAATTTCCTTCACTCCAGACTTTGTGGTGATGTACGGGGTGTCAATTGGACAAGAGAACATCTCCTTCATCTTAACATCCGATGGTCTCTTGTAAGAATCTTTAACCAAAGGCTGCAGTCCTGTAAAAAGCCGGTAGTTTTAACTGGTGTTTTTCAGAATTGGTGACTTTGATATAACATGTAAAATCGTTTTAGATAACTTTATTTCTTGCTCAGGCTTCCCACGTAACTCATTGTTAAAATCTGCTTTCGTCACTTGTAATTGGAAGCAAACAGTCAGCATCCATCATTTTATGCTAATACTAAAAGTCATTCTAAATTAGTTACAAACAGCCAACAGTTGTCAACCAAAATTAAGAAATCGTCAAACTGTCTTTTATACTTTCAGTGTAGACTACGAGAGGCTTGGACTGTGACAGATAGCGTAATTCTTAAAAACAAAAGCGTCTATTGTTAAACGCTAGACAATGCTCAATTTTTTACCTTTATGAGGAACCGGTACCATTGGTTTTGGCAAACGTGGTATCTTGGTAGCTGTAGGAAACCAAATTGGGTCACGGAGAGGAAGCTTGTCCCGTGGAACTGAATCTTTCGGAAGCGGATTCAGTTTGGATCCATGACCCCAGGCTTTGTCGTATTCCTCACATTCCCAATATGTGGTCGCGTCTTTCTTGGGATAATCGAGTAGTTCATCTCTGCAAGAAATCAGTCATTTAGCATTCATCATACTAACGTGTAGCCCACTTTTAGGCTTTGATGTGATTTTGATTCGTCAGTTTCAGCAAAAAACATGTTTGTAAATTGAACAGCTGAAAATCGGAAGCAAAGATGGGTAGCCTTCTTGTTTCCATTACCACCACAGCAATTCAATAACTATTAACCATTTTGTATGCTTGTTTGAACAAATAAAATTACTTTAATTCACCATGCTATTACTATCAGAAGATCGAAACACTGGCCACTGTCCGTAATTACTTTTAATAATGTCTTTTTAGACATTATTTTTAAACAAACATAAAAGACTTAAAATGTCTTTTTAAACATTATTTTTAACAATTTTAAACAAATAAAAAAAGAGTCAAAAAGCATGTTAATTTGGTACCCGGTCAATTGGTCGACAGGACGTTTGGTCGACAGAAAGATTCATTTTAGGGCTAGGGTTAGTTAACCCTAACTCTAACCCTAATGTCCTGTCGACCAAATGTCTTGTCGACCAAATGTCTGTCGACCAAATGACTGTCGACCAAATGTCTGTCGACCAATCGACCGGCCACTGTTAATTTCACTTTGTGTGGAGCTACATGTACTTGAGAGAGTTGTTATTTCTTTATTCACTATTGCTATTTGTTTGAATAAAGTTTATAATATATATAAAATAAGTATATGAACGCTATTATGACATTAAAAGCATACAAAAATACAGCGAAGGTTTCAACGATCAAAATACCTTTTAAAAGATCGGTATGCTTTTTGTGCAGAAGTCATATAAATGTCATTGAGGTTTAGGCTTCCTTTGTCACGCACAAAAAACGGTCTAGCGGTCATGGCCTTATTCTGTGAACTTCCTATCACTTTTTGTGACGGCCCTTCTTGATGGTGCTGCGATAAATTAAACGGTTGCGGCCCTGCTTTGATGCTGGTATCCAAAGACAAACCAGGCTGTCCGGTGTAGTTGGCTTTCATTTCTGACCTTTGGTTTCCCATCGTGAGCGGATCGGTCCATTCAGTTGCTTTCAGCTGAAAGAGTTTTTTAACAGATTTATTCCACTTCAGAATATTGTGGATTTTGTGAACATTTTTCTGCAATCGCTTGTGCTTGGCATTGTAACCAACGGGTTTTCTTTGCCAACTTAAAAATTAAGTTTCCAAGAATTATTAAAAAAAAAACGATTTTAATAAAATAATTTATCTTCTTTTTGTTTATTTGTTGCTATTAGTGAGCAAGCATATCTATACCGTTTTTATTTAGAAGGCAGTTGATTATCTACAACAAATTGTGCCTCGTTTCATTAAACAGGCAATATGCGTCAATTCTACAATATCGTTTCAAGATTTAAAACAAAAGTGGTCATTATGTAGGGTTTTTCTATCTGAAACCCCCAGTGTAGGGTTTTGCTAATAATTGGCTATATTTTTAGTGTAGACTTTTGGTTATTGAGAGACTCTGAGTCTGTAGCTACAAAACGGGTAATTTAGGATTCTGTCTAGGGATATGATTTCCTACAAAAATTAAACAAGTTAAATTAATATTAAATAGATTTGTTATAAATAAAAATTACAAGTTCGGGAAATTGATAAATATGTCTAGCCAATTTCGTTTTATCGACCGGTGTCGTTACAATTAGCATGTTACAATTACCTTTTCCTTATTGTCTTTAACATAATGAATTTTCCATGAACCAGCAGCTTTTTTGTAGCTCGGATGACCATACTTCCCTCCAATGTACTTCAAATCATGGGCAGTCCCAGTTGTGGTTTGATAATGTTTCGCTATTGCTTCTTTGGCAGTCACTTGGTCAGGAGCTGTGACAGGCGGAGGCAATTCATCTGGTAACGTTCTCTGCAACAGAAATTGAATTGAAACTTTATTTTCTGATTCACGGTATGTTTTTTTAGATAGACTCTATTTGCGTAAAGCTTGCAGCGTTAATGCCACAAATGCAAGTTTCCATCCAGTCAGCAAATGCCAAATTTTTGTACCAAATTAACATTAGGTGCTATCACTGTCAGACTTATGGTGTATTTTTCAACCATACAACACATTTCTGAGCATCTACACACACAATTTGCATTTATTTCTGACAGAAACACTTATTACAACACATTCAAACATAGGAAAAAAGTAGCCCACCCAAGTGTGATGACATGAGAAGTAGATTAAATGTTGAGATATGCTAAAAAGAAGACCTAGAGATAAAAGCAGTATGACAATGTCCATAAATTTATGTGAATATACAGTAGATGCATTAACCTATGGTACTGAATACTGATCCCAGTACAAAAACTGTGGTATTCTTTCTTAATGCCAACTGAGCTAAGGTTTTGGTAATGTACAAGTTTCAGAAACAAAAACCACCTGAATGAAAATACAAAATAAACAAAACATTACAGCAGGATCTGTTGAACGCTGTGATGCAATTAAGGGCACTGATTGCAGAAACATAATTTGAGGAGCATTGATAGGCCTAGTTGATATGAAGCACATATTTTCACAAGCTAAACTAGGTTTAAACATGAGTAATGAGTATAGAATGACTAAATAACAGCACAGTGGAACACACTATAGTAATATTATGACTGCAGATAAATCAGTGGTTTCTGACACCCCCCCCCCCCCCTTTAGCATGGATCATATGCTTTGCGCCTTCCCCCAACTTACAACAAGTGTAACACCAAAAGCAATTTTTTTTTATTTATTGATCATGGTAGCCTACATTTTAGTGAGCAACTGTAGTTGAAATTGCTTTTCAACAACTACATAATTAGTCTAAATCAAAAGTGGGAAAAACTAACCGGAAAAGGCTTATTTTATTATTTTATCTAATTAATACCGTATGTAATTTTTCGTTCGTTTTGGTCCACTAGTGCTGAAATCTATTTATATTGTAGGCTAATTTTGTTTCGAATAATTTTTGTTTCGGTCCAGTTGTGCTGAAGAGTTCTAATGAACGAAAACATGTTCCACAACATAAATTAAATTATATGATATTTATAGAAATACCATTGTGAGTGTTAGCCTGGTCAAATGTTTTAAGGTTCAGACTTTTAGGGAAAAAAAGCTATTGATTTGTTTTCATAATTAGTCTATTATTATTACGAGGTTTAACTTCAGAAATACCCCACAGCCTGTACTTGGCCTTGGCAGTAACTGCAGTAGAAAATGTAGCAAAGGCGTTTGGATCCGAGCACTGTTAGTATTTGAATATCTTGAGTTGAGGCAAGCAAGTAAATGGGAATATAATCTCGAGTTCCAGTTCTTGGACTTCTCATATAGCTGTGTGGTTAAACTTGAAGGCAAAACTCTCGCAATTCTTCAAAAATATTTTTGAACGATTTTAAGTTTCAGCAATATCTGGAAACTATTTCATGATTTTAGCTTTCAAGGCATTTGACTGAGTTCTTGCTTGATTTGTCCGCTCGAATCATCTGCAAGTACAGTATTCAAGTCACTGCAGTCCACTCGATTTCCTTGTTCAACTCGACTCTTCTAGAGGTAGAGTTTGAATACAGTATTCAAGTTTCAATTACGAATTTTTCTTCCTCCATCACACATTTCTGTGGAAAATTCAGGTTTTCGATCAGATTACATGTCCTTACACAGACAGTTGAAAAGAGCTCCAGCTTTTGTAAAGTTGAGCACTTTGATATTGATAACTACGTTCAGCACACCCTTCATGGTTTGCTAAAGGTAAAGTTTTGAATGTTAAGGCTTGGTGATAAATAATACAATGAATCATCGCACTAAAATTGGATTTTATTCTTTTTCACATATAACAAAGCCAGATTGCAGAGCAAGCACAACAAAAGTTCCATCTGCACACAACCCTATACCAGTGATTGCCAGTTCCTACAAAATGTAAACGGCAAAAATAGTAGACTACAGGACAGTGAATTCACTGCCTACTGCAAAAAGTTTAATTAATATTGATGATCTTACGCCAACGCCCCCTAGAGGGCGGAATGGCCCGTTTCGGCGAGTCCGATTCGACTAGTCCGATTCGGCGAGTTTCCTATTCGGCGAGTTTTTGAAATTTTTAAAAGGAAATTATAGGTACCGTAGCCTAATTGCAATTGCCATTTTTACATCGTTTTAACGTCGCTAAACGTTGAAATCGTGCAGAAAGGAATAAAAATAAAATGTTTGAACTATTAAATTAAAATTCGTCATGTCAGTTCAGTTGTTTTTATTTCTGACCATCATATGAAAAACAATACACGTCAACATAGCAAAGGTAGAAGCGACAATTCACGTCAACATAGCAAAGGTGTAGAAAAAGGTAGAAGCGACAAAACGCGAACGTTAAAACGTGCTTGTGACCGAAGTAAGTTATTGAGTTGAAAGAAATTTAGCAAGGTTTGTTTGCAAGCGCATTAAGTTAAACGCACGCTGCGTCAACGTAGCAAATTATGTTGTTTTTGGGTGCATTCAACATCTGATGACATTGAATCGACGCAAAATGGTAGATGTTTGCTATGTCACAGGCAACAAAATCAGTCATTTTTACATTGATTCAACGTCTGCAGACGTTAAATCAACGTAAAAATGACAGATTTTTTTGTCTGGGGTGGGATTGTAGCATCGCTACTCGTTGCGGTTTGTATTTAAAAATGTTTTCCTGCTGCCGATCGCTAGTTCATCTATTGTTTTATGTATCAATGACGCATAAAAAGTTGCTCCCACGCGGAAATATGCGTGGGGGCCTGGCCCCCACGGCTTAGGCGCCTATGGTTAAAATGATTAGTTTGGATCAACAAATGAAATGTTATGCTAAATGGGTTCTTGGAACAAATCGTAGGGCTTCTGTGAATGTTTCTCAGTTTCAAAGTATCCTAGTCAGCAAAAGCTCCTTTTTCTACACGATTTCAACGTTTAGCGACGTTAACACGATAGGCCACACATTTGTTTAGCCTTTTCATTCTGTTACTACAATGTAAAAATGAACTGTGTTCTTGGAACAATTTTTTGCTGGTCGGGATAACTAGGCTACGGTACCCGATAATTTCCTTTCAATCCAAGCTGTAGGCCACACATTTGTTGGTTCAAACTAATCATTTTAACTATTCAAAAGTACTAACTTATAGACATAAACATGATCTATTTTTTTTTTTTTTGTAACATTTTCTTTGTTTTATTTTTCCTTCATATCTTAAATTTTTCTGAAAGTGTTGCGACCGTGCCAAATTTCTTTCAACTCAATAACTTACTTCGGTCACAAGCACGTTTTAACGTTCGCGTTTTGTCGCTTCTACCTTTTCTACACCTTTGCTATGTTGACGTATTGTTTTTGATATCATGATCAGAAAGAAAAACAACTGAACTGACATGACGAATTCAAGCACGTTTTAACGTTCGCGTTTTGTCGCTTCTACCTTTGCTATGTTGACGTGTATTGTTTTTCATATGATGGTCAGAAATAAAAACAACTGAACTGACATGACAAATTTTAATTTAATAGTTCAAACATTTTATTTTTATTCCTTTCTGCACGATTTCAACGTTTAGCGACGTTAAAACGATGTAAAAACAGCAATTATAATTAGGCTACGGTACCCGATAATTTCCTTTCAAAAATTTCAAAACCTCGCCGAATAGGGCACTCGCCGAAAAGGGCTCTCGCCGAATAGGGAACTCGCCGAATCGGACTAGTCGAATCGGACTAGTCGAATCGGACTCGCCGAATAGTAGCAGACCCCCTAGAGGGACGTGCCCCAGGTTAAATGAATTATTGATCTTCCAACATTTTTCTATGCAAGTTGTGCCACTTTCCCGAAAATGTAAAGTTAACATATTAGATATATCAAATATAGTTATTACTATCTGAATCCTTAACAGCCTGTTTCACCTTTAACGGATCATCAGAAGTTCTTATTCAAATAGAATCTTATTCAAATATTTCAAAAATATTCAAAAAATTATTCAAATACGATTCATATTAGATATATACATAATACGAACTCTACCACTTGTTATTTTTGTGTTAAATGGATGGATCAAGAAAAAAAACAAAACAATAAAATAAATTATTCCAAAAAAAATGTTTATTTCACAAGATCATACTTCAAAATTGTTGCTTTTGCATGTTTCAAGCCCTCTTTACAAATGAACATATGTGTCCAACTTGGTTGGTTGAACTCTGCCTCTTCAAACGGTCATTGTCATTGCAGAATATCAATTGTGCTCAGTTATTTATTTCATAGCAATGGAAAAAGAATTGTTCCATAGGCCTCAAAAATGTACATGAGCTGAAGTTTTGGAGTATTTAGGAACCAGAGTCTCAGTTTTCGGTCGGACTGGAGCTGGGGTCTGAAATTCTTCCCTGTTGGTACTTTTAGAGTAGCCTACAAAATTTGTGCTGTACCCTACTTGGCGCAGTTGTTATTTTTGTATAGCTACTTCTAAAATTTTATATTTCAAGCAGTAATTTTTTTCATTTCAAAATGTGTGTTTCTTTTCATGACATCAAATAGGGAAGGTATAGGCCTAAATTATCAAATAAAAAAAATCTGGATTGTGGTTCATGGTTTGTGTTTAGAGTCAGCATTCGAAAAATCTTGGAGCAGGAGTGGATTTGGACTGGAGTCACAGACTTTGGAATCGGAGTGAAGCAAGAGTCCAGAAAACTTGATTTTTTACACCTCTGATAGGCCTATTGACAATACTTTCTCACTGTCACTTTGCAGTATGGTATGTTCTGTAGCTTACAAAGAAAACCAAAAACACTAAACAGTTATTCAAAAATTCGGAGCTGGTATACAAGTCCCCCCCGCTCCTCCTTGGTAACTCATGACAAAGACAGGACTCGACCAAACATATAGGGTGAAACTACTTTACCTTTGCTTTACTGTTCACACACTTCAATCCACATGTTTTAGTCAATTCCTCATTGTCATGAGTTACCAAGGGGGGGAAGGGACTTGTATACCAGCTCCAAAAATTCTATCAATCACTTTTTTATTATTTTCTCAAAATATTGCAATAATACGTATTGCAATAATCATAATATTGATAATATTGATTAGAGATGTACCGATACCAATATTTTGGCCGATACCGATCCCGATACCGATATCACTTTTTTAGGCCGATACCGATACTGATACCGATATTTTGGCCGATACTTTGGTGTTACAAAAAGAAGCAATTTTGGTATTTGCAAGGAATTATATCAAATGCTAAGTTTTACCTTATTTGCATAAAACTATTAAAAAAGCTTTCAATTGGCATAATTTATTAAAGATTCAAGAATCCAATCTCAACCGCATTGTTGTGTCATAATACTAGTGGGTTTCAGTAATGAAAGGCCACCATAATTGAGGACTGGGGTATAAGGAAAGAAACATTACATCATAATTGGGGTTTCTGAAAAATTAATAAAGTGTTTGCACAAACTCTCCAAATAGGCCATCATAATTGATAATAAGATGTAAAATGTAAACCAAGTGATTTGTGTAGTCGTACAAAAACTATTCAACAAGTAATGTGCAACCTAATGGCGCTTGCCGTTCGGTTGAAAGGCTTTTGCTAGGCCAAGACTACCCAGGTAGCAAAAATGTATACTTTTGCATCGTTTTTACGTTGCTAAACGTTTAAAAAATCCGTGTAACTTGGTTGTTTTTAGTAAGCTGGTTCTATCAGTTTGTGATTAAATTTCCACCTTTCGTTGTAATAAACCCACCAAGCTTAAACAATGTCACGGCAGAATAAGTAGGCTATGCTTAAAATGAAAGCAAACTAAGAATCCTCACTAAACTAATCCAAATGGTCTTGTTGCGCCTAAAATGACCAAGGCCTATGAGAGGGGCGTACGGAAGGTACGGCGTACCCTTGACGGCCCAAGCCTGTGTTTGTTGGGAGGGCCCGAAATTGTGGTTTTATAGTTTACACACAAAAATGTTTGGCTAAAACCATCCTAAACGACTGATTTCAAGCAATAAAGTTGTTATTCTTTAGTCCTGGGGGGCCCGTAATCTGGCAAAAGGGCCCAGAAAGGTAATCGAGTGCTTTGCAAGCAAATTATGGGCCCAAAGTGGTAATTTAATGCTTTACGTGCAAAATGTTCTGTTAAAATCACCCTAAATTAAATCATAAAAGTTAGTTATTCTGCTGTCCGGGCGTACACTAGCCATTTCAATTCTTGTCGATGTCAATTCTTGCTACAAAACGGCTGCCGAGAAACATATAGTTGATTGGATGGTCTAAATGGCTAGCATGGAAGCTACACCGTTATGGGTAGCGAATCGCAACAGCTCGCTGTAGTGAGTGCTCAGCCTTGTGCTGATAGCCGGGAAGAACGCTCCTTTCTTCACAATGAGGTTGTCATCTTAGGCGCAACAAGACCATTTATTGATTAGTTTAGTGAAGATTTGTAGTCCCATTGCTTTCATTTTGAGCCTACTTACTCTGCCATGACATTGTTTAAGCTTGGTGAGATCATTACAACGAAAAGTGGAAATTAAATTACAAACTGATAAAACCAGCTTACTAAAAACAACCAAGTTCCATGTTTTTTTTAAACGTTTAGCAACGTCAAAACGATGCAAAAGTATACTTTTTTGCTACCTGGCTAGTCTTGGCCTGGTTTTATCCTCTGCTGAGAGTAAAAAAGAAACACAAAGAAAAGAATGATAAATATTGGAGAAATTGAGTCTCCTTCACAACTTAAGAATCGAACAACGCAAAACTGCTGAAACAAAACGTTTTGTTTGAGTGAAAGAATCACTGTAAGCAAACAATGCCAAAAGGTGCGCGCATGAAGTCATGGGAGTGTGAGGTATCAAAAATTTGAACAGGTTGTTATTTTTCTACATCAATGTGGTGTTAGTTACTACTTTAAAAAATTTATGTAATATCTTTGCTTCTGCAGAAAATCCGCAGCAAACGCCTTTTTTACATGTTTAGTATCGGCCACAGTATCGGCCAAATTTTGCCGATACCGATGCCGATACCGATACTTAAAAAATGGCCGATATCACCGATACCGATGCCGATACCGATATATCGGTACATCTCTAATATTGATCAATAATCATCTACAGTATTAGTATTATCATCTACAAAAATCAGCAATAATCATAAATATCAATAATATTGCAATAATCGTATCGTAGTACTCTGGTACGGTAGGCTACTTTAAATATTGAAATAAGAGAGATAAGGAAGTGAAACCTTTATGAGGTCAACTTCAACTCAAAAATTCAGTCAACCAATGATTCTAGCGCTTCTATATGTTTAATTTTCAAAGTCTGCTAGGCTACGGCGTAGCCTGCTAATAGGATAACTCAATCAATCAAGTTTATTTCGGCATAGCTTCACATTCATTTTCAATGTACACATCAGGAGATATAACAAATCACTTTTTTTAATATGGAAACTACACCATGGAGGCACCGAAAAAACCATGCGGTTATCTAAGTCAACTTATGTTGTTAAACCTGAAGCTCGTTCAAGTCAGAAATTTTTAAAACTCAAAAACAGAAGAAAATGCACAGTTTAGTTTGTAATTTTTATCATGCTATTGCATATATATGTTAAATTATTATTTTTATTTATTTGCATCAGGCACTAAAGAGACAGGCCCATATTCATAAACACAACACAAGTCACAAAACACACAAGGTTACATATACAGTATAAGCAAAACTTATGCGTACATAGTCAATTAGTCATGTTGTACTGAGACAAATAGTCAGAAGAAGCATAACACTCTGAGGTAAAAACTGCAACTAACCACTTGTTAGATGAGACCTGAGAGCGGTTGACAAAATTAATTATACGATTTCGGAATAAGGCATGAAACGTAGGAATGGTACGTCTGTATACTACTAATGCTAATATGCCTCGGTAATTTATGCAATGTTCGGAATGCATTATTATAAGCCACACGCAATTTATTCATACTTGAAGATAAGTATCTAGCCCACAGTTGACTGGAGTACATTGGTAAACAATACATGCGAAATAGTACATTCATTCATTTAGTACATAAATAGTACAAATTACAACCAAGAATAAAAGTTAAGAAAGCCTTGTATCATAAGGTAACTAAGGCAAAACCTACATACCCTGAAATTCGAAGGTGGAAAGTAATATCCTTGTGAAAAATAATGGCCTCTTCCTGTACTTGTTAAATTCAGATCGTGACGATTAAACTGAGATCCCACTTCTCCATGACCATGACGAAGTTCCATTTTTGGTTTTATGATTCTATTGTATATAAAAACACCAGACCAGGCTAAACTTAAAACACTAAACAATGAACTACCGCTGGCCGTTTTTTCGCGGAAAATTTGACATTAACGTTGTCATAGAAACATCAAACACTGTTGCCAATTTTATTTAAAAAAAGTCTGTGGTGTCACTTCCACTGTGAGTGCTAATCGAACTTTTCCTCGTCAATCAAGTTTGAATGAGAATTCTGTTTCTTTTAATTATCCTTTTTCGCTATTCGACATTGGGAACATGTTGATTGTTGATGTTCCTCCTTTGGATGTTTGGATGACAATAGTAAATTAAGCTTCTTAAATAATGCGTGGTTCCCTCCTGACTCTTATGCTTAGTCATTCTCTGAAAGAAAAGTGGGTAACAAAATCCGCAGGAAGTTTTTAGGCTATTTGCATTTTCGCTTCAAAAGGGCTGTTTTGTAAAGTTTTGGGCTTTATTTTCTCCGAATGAAGTCAGCAGAATTACGTTAAACCGCTTAGCAAAAAGTTTCTAAAAAAATATAATAATTTAACCGGACTTGACGGCGACTTGACAAATCATTTGAAAACAAACTTTCGTTTTTCAGTCTTCAGCAAACTCATGAGTTGAAGCTGCATGTGCAGGTAGGTTATGGTAATGTGGCTCAATAAATGAATTCGGCCTTTGAAGCAAAACGGACAAAACTACAAAGTTTCTGAAAAGAATTAGATTATTCAGGCAATTGACTGTGACGGTAGGCTTGGACTGCCTCTTCGAGGTCACAAGGATAGTGGAATGCTTGGTTCTGTGAGCAACGGTAGCCTACGTAGGCTACTGGAAATTTCCGAGCTTTGCTTCAATTGGTGGTTGGTGTGGTGACTTACTTTTAAAAGAACATTTAGAAACAGACATATACAACCAAGCAACCACACGGCGTTTAACATAATCCATTAAAATTGAACATAAACTAGGCTATAAGCTACAAACGTTTTCGGCCATACACACGTTAGCCCTTATCAAGTAACAAAAAATAACTGCTTATCATATCTACAATGAAAATGAATAACTGATCTAAACACTGAATTGAAAAACGAAATGCAAAATGAAACGGCAGAGCATAGGAGAAAGGCACATCACATGGCGTTGACACTGAATTGAAAAACGAAATGCAAAATGAAACTGCAGAGCATAGGAGAAAGGCACATTGTAGCGATCCATTATTTCATCGTATAAGTTTTCCTGCCTTTTACTAAAGTTTCTGTAATTTTCCATGCAACTGCTCCCAAAGAAAATAGAAAAAAGGGCGCACACAATAAAATGGTTTGTTCGTCCTTTGACGAGAGCTCTATCACATTAAACCAGCTCAATTAGACAAAGAGCTCTATCACATAAAACCAGCTCAATTAGACAAAGAGCTCTATCAAATCGGACCAGCTCTATGACATCAAACCAGCTCAATTAGACAAAGAGCTCTATCACATAAAACCAGCTCAATTAGACAAAGAGCTCTATCACATCAAACCAGCTCAATTAGACAAAGAGCTCTATCACATCAAACCAGCTCAGTTAGACTAGTTCAGCTCTCAGAAAAACATTAAATTGATTGTTTAATTAAAATGTAATAACTCGTGATAATGTTTCACTATCCTGTAATTTCATTATTCTGTACTGTTTAAATTCAATTTGTGTTATAGACCTACAATATTATACGAACACCTTCTGATAACTTAAAATTATAATTCGAATAACAATTGTGTGGAAATCAGTTCATGGAGTCAGATAGCCAAATTAGATAGATAGAAATTTCATCAGGCAGTTAGACAGCCTTCATCTTAATTCAACTTATAAACAAACTATTCTCATACTTAAATAATCTAAATAAAGATTACCACATTTTTATAAGTTACGCTAAATAAAATGTTACCACATTGGTGACCTCGCACGTAAGTAGGTTTTTTAAAAAATAAAAAGTAAGTTTGCCAAGATCACCAAACTATGAAGAATCTGGTAAGTGCATTATTAGACAAAATTTTTATTTCTACTGTATGTCAAAAATAAAAACAACACGAGCTCATAATTATCTTTTAAAAACATGTCACCTTTTATCATTTCACGCGTTAGTTTGCCAACAAATTTTCTGCAGTTCATTGCAGACTACTTTTTAAAGCACCATGCCAGCAATTTATTGCTTGTTAAACGTAACTGATTGTTGTTGTTCGCTCAATAAAGCGAATCGTTCAACGGCAGACTACTCATTTCAGCAGCCGATGTCGACAATCTGATTTATGCCGAAGCGCCATTTGCCAAAGTTAATTTTTTTTTAAACGTTGCTTAGATAAGCTGATTGCCAACAAGTTGCCTTTGCAGGGAAACATAATTATGTAATTTTTTGTAGTATTATCGCAGGGTCAAATGTTACTTAAATACTTAGCTCATTTTAATATACTTTTTTTGCAACTAGCATGCAACTACATGCAACTAGCATAGAGATTACGAGGTTCGAGCCTCAATCTCACTTTTTATACAGACGTACACGTGCAGGCACAGCTCTGCAAAGCGTTATGGTGTCGCTTCCAAGCAACCATCCGTGAATTTGTGCGTCTTTTTACTCCAACAAGGAGATCTCCGAATAGGAGAAATCATTGTGAAGACTTTAATTCACAACTTTGCCACCCTTATGTTCTCAGCTGAAGCACTCAGTTTGTATAACTCTGTGGCGCAAAGACAGGGGAAATTATGCGAAGCCACCCAAAGAGGTTGTACTTTTCGTGTGCCCCAATTTTTTTTAATATTACTAGGAGCTAACATGATTTAAGAAACGTTGTTTCTGTTTTTTGTTTGCATTGCACTACTGTCTATGCACAGTCCTTTTTTTACCCTGTAATGGAACATTTTGTGTAAGCTTGCTTGGCATTTAGCAATTTCTTTTGTCTCTTGAGAAGGCAGAATTGCTGTCACTTGTTCTGGTGCTGAGATCGACAAAACAGCACTATCCATCACACTTAAACTTTTACTCAGCACAACAATCCATTGATGACGCCAGTCTCCTTCGACTCAACTGACACTATATAATTTCTTTTATTTGTAATTTTGTATCGAAATATAGCTGATCAACGTTGGATAACCGTTTTGTAGCATATCGCTGAAAATCTTCCCGACAACCCATAGGGTTGACTACAAATCTTAGTGTTCAGTGTTCACGTTGCATGAACAGTTTTCGATGTTTTAGTTATGTTGTTTTATAACGTTTTTTTTCGTCAACAGTGCTATAATCGCCACCAATGATGTCACACGCTGTGAACAACAGTGATGGACCTTCGAACCCAGAAATGTAGCTAAACAACAACCTCATCAATCAGTGACGTCATCGGGCGAACAGTCGATGGGCAGCTCATGTGATTAAATGCTGCAAAACCTTTCGTTTACGTTGTATTTTAATATTGTAACTATGTAACTGTATACTGTATTTTTTGTGTCTTTTTAACAGCGCCAAGCTTCTTCTAAGTAGCATTATAAAAATGCGAAACGAAGACTGTCAAAACCGAACCTCGACCCGGAGCGCTCAGCGCCAAGCTGTTGTGCTAAGACGAATGGTCTTAAGGATTGTCCACTCCAGCATTCGTCCAGTTGTTTATTTTGCAGTCTGCAGAGCAGCAATGTAGGTCATTTTTGTTGTTCTAAATACACGTGACTGTTTAATCATCCTATGTAGTTCTTTGCAGGACAGTACAGCGACTTCCAGTATAGCCATCTCAAGTACGCCTACTTCGGAAAGAGATGCATCTCAGCCAATTGGCAATTCTTTTTCAAGTCTCTTGTAGGCTACAAGCTGGCCAACCTGCTTTTCAAAAGCTCTTGCCTATACACTGTAGGTTATATAGCTTCATCGCAAGAAAAATGCAAATATTGCATTAATACGAAATCGTTGTCTTTTTCTCCACTGCCTGCATCCTTTCCAATGCAGAACCAGACAACCAGTGGTTGTCAATTTCAACCTTTCTCTCTTTATAGGTTGTCCGCTAACCGTTTTTGTTTATTGTGTATGGTTGAATATGACTGCGAGTGGCATGCAAATGCGCGCATCTAACGGTTGGCATGGCATGTTACTAACCTATGTTGGGCAAGCATGCATATGTCCACGAAACATTACTTTCCTTACTGCATGAAACAACCGCATGGTTTCGAATCATGTAGCCTACTGTATCTTTTTTTATTTCTGTGTTTTGTTTGCAGTTGCTGAACGACTGTTCAAACTTATGCACATTTACGATTTTGTGAATGGTATTTAGACCTGTCGATGCCTATGTTCTTTTGTTTTAATTAGTTTTGTTCGCCTTTCAAATCGTATCTTTACATGTTGTACAGGTCGACTTATAAACCAAGTCGCTCAATATTTTAAAGTTGAACTTGTAATCAATTTGCTTTGCCTTTTTCAGAAATCTTACACCACATTCATTCATGAACACCAGAAGGACGTGATTATGCGTACTGCCGCCTGAAACGAAAAAATGCTCCAGAGCCACCTGCACTCGACTCTCTAGCGCCTCTCAAGGAATACAAAAAGCCAAATGCCAACAATTAAATGCTACGACGACCTCAATGATCTCCAACTGCGATGATCTCTAGTAAACAAAAAGGAGACAAGGCTGCTGCTGCATTTGCATCAACTCAATCGGCATGGTCTGCTTTTCAACAGAAAAAGCCAGACAAACAATGAATGCCTGCTACGGTTTTCAACGGCGCTTACAAAACAATTAATGTTTCTACGAGGTGGACTCTTCAACACAGCACAAACTCAGACATTCCTTTGCGGAAGGCGGTGGACTCTTCTTATACGGCACAAACTCAGACATTCTTTTGCGGAAGGCGGTGGAACCACGCAGAATCACTTCGCGACACGATATCACAAACACAACACCACATTATTATCATAAACACTAAACATACCTATTTCATACTATGTCTGTTACAATTGTGTTAACGTTTTTAACTCCTTAAATTTTAACTAAACTTGGTACCCTTGGTTCCAATTTAGCCCAAATTTGGGGGGGCCTCTGTAGCGATCCATTATTTCATTATTTCATCGTATAAGTTTTCCTGCCTTTTACTAAAGTTTCTGTAATTTTCCATGCAACTGCTCCCAAAGAAAATAGAAAAAAGGGCGCACACAATAAAATGGTTTGTTCGTCCTTTGACGAGAGCTCTATCACATTAAACCAGCTCAATTAGACAAAGAGCTCTATCACATAAAACCAGCTCAATTAGACAAAGAGCTCTATCAAATCGGACCAGCTCTATGACATCAAACCAGCTCAATTAGACAAAGAGCTCTATCACATAAAACCAGCTCAATTAGACAAAGAGCTCTATCACATCAAACCAGCTCAATTAGACAAAGAGCTCTATCACATCAAACCAGCTCAGTTAGACTAGTTCAGCTCTCAGAAAAACATTAAATTGATTGTTTAATTAAAATGTAATAACTCGTGATAATGTTTCACTATCCTGTAATTTCATTATTCTGTACTGTTTAAATTCAATTTGTGTTATAGACCTACAATATTATACGAACACCTTCTGATAACTTAAAATTATAATTCGAATAACAATTGTGTGGAAATCAGTTCATGGAGTCAGATAGCCAAATTAGATAGATAGAAATTTCATCACCCAGTCAGACAGCCTTACTATTAATTCTTATCAACAACACTTTTATAAGTTACGTAAAATAAATGTTACCACAACATCACATGGCGTTGTGATGCCTTTTTCCTATGCTCTGCCGTTTCATTTTGCATTTCGTTTTTCAATTCAGTGTTTAGATCAGTTATTCATTTTCATTGTAGATATGATAAGCAGTTATTTTTTGTTACTTGATAAGGGCTAACGTGTGTATGGCCGAAAACGTTTGTAGCTTATAGTTTATGTTCAATTTTAATGGATTATGTTAAATGCCGTGTGGTTGCTTGGTTGTAGGTATGTCTGTGGTTGAAGAAAGTGACCTCTTTACCAAAATTGCATTTAGAAACAGCAACCAAAAATGCTTCTTACATCTTCCCAAGCTCCCACAATAACTTAATCAACTCCATCTCAGTTGTTTTAAAGAATCGCATTTTTCCTTTACGATCAGGCCTACCTAACAATAATGTCTACCGGTACTGCCTGTCAGGGCCTGATTAAGGCTCACGGGGGCCCCCGAGGCACAGCTAAGTTTAGGGGCCCCTATTGGCAATCGCTTTCGATGCAGAGCAGGAGTGCTCAACTGTTACTGCAAAATCGTTACACAATTTCAAATTGTTACTCAAAAATAACAAGTGTACACTGTACACACACTCGCACAACAACTTTCACTACCTACGCCTACGGTAGGGGAAAGTGCTATAAAGTGGACCGGCTGATAATTTGGACCACTGCTGTTTTTTCCATGACTGAAGTAAATAATTTCATGGTTTGTGAACAGCTTGAATTAACCTTTCTTACTGACCTAGTTTTTACTATTTCAGATTCAAAGGATTGAGCTGGTTCTTTGTTGTTACTAGAGGTTTTGTGATTTGGGGTCTGCGATGTTATTTTGCTTGTCTAAACTATTGAGAATTTTTCAAATATTGCTACAGTTACAAAACATTATACAAAAGTAATCTGCAGGAGAGGCATTACTAATGACTATCTGCCAAAATCTTGAAGAAATGTCCACTGTTTAATTCTAAATGACACCAAGCAACATAAGATTATGCTAAAGTAATATGGACCACCTAACTGTTTGGTAATATGGACCAGTGGTCCAGGTTATGGTCTATTGGTAGAAATTTGTTTCTCAGTAATGAAGACAGGCATAGAAATGAAGTTCCATGAGATTTATGCATTTTTTTCAAACTTTCTAGAGTGCATCATAAAAATAAAATATATTTGTAACTTGCTTTCTTATAGTGATAAAAGCTACTACCAGTAATTTGCATAATCACTTTGATATTATAAACAATTTGATTAAGTTCTGACGACATGTCTAAGCATGGAAATTGGATTTAAGTTGGATTTAAAAAAGCAGAAATTTACCCCATTAATCCTCTTGTATTTGATGAAAGTGATTTTCACTCAGCTGAAGTTACTGACAAGCCTCATGAAGTAGACACCTCTCCAAACAATGTATCACCGCTGATAATTGATGATCAAGATATGTCTACTCAAGATGCAATTTCTCGAAACATTTCACCTTTGTCACAAGAAAAAAATTCTATCATGTCAACAGAATTAAATGCTGGAACTTTAGCTAATGCACCGTATGAAGCAATCTTACAAGCACTAGGACCATCGTCATTGAGTGTTAAGAACTTACAACCTTGTTAATGTTCAGTTAGCACTCATACAGGGTATCTGTCGAGGACATAAGCCCACTTCCAAAAAGTTACGAAGGGAAGAAAACGAAGAAAAACTACAAAGGCCACTGTGCTGACAGGTACGCCACACAAACATAAAATCAAGTTCACAGAAAAAGCTAAACCAGTAAAACAAGTGAGAAAAGGCTTTAACCTACAAGTCTTCAAAAAAGAGAGTTATTCCAAGCAATGCTGCTTCTGCATGCACTTGTCTTGTGTGTGACGAGTCCACTGATGAGGATTGGATTCAGTGTTGTCAGTGCAAGAAATTGGCCCATGAAAGTTATGCTGATATATCAAATGCTCATTTTTACTATAGTGACAACTGTGCCAACGATCAATGATTTGAAACTTGTTTGAGATGACTATCATGAACGTTTCAGACTATTTTTCTTTATTGAGTGTTTGTGTTCTATTTCATGCCTTTGAAGTTTGACTTCCTTGATAAATTTACTTTCACATGACAACGGTCCATATTACAGTATGGTGGTCCATATTATGAAACAGGGTAGTCCATTTTAGAAACTGAGTTGACAATATGGACCACTATATAAAAAAAAATAATAATGTAGTTTTCTTTGTTTGTGTTATGTTTTTTTGATTGGAATTGTTTTTGCAAACCAACTAGCCTGTAACTAATCAAATAAAGTTAATTGCATCCCAATGTTGTTGATCTTTTTAAAAATATTAAGATTTTTCATTAGGTGTTCCAAATTATAGTACTTTCCCTACTAATGTAAAAAAATGGAGGCCCCCAAAACCAAGGGGCCTGAGGCCTGTGCCTCGTGTGCCTCATGGTTAATCGGGCCCTGCTGCCTGTGCTGTACTTTTATGTTTGTAGATATTTACAGCAAATGCAACATTCCATAACCAACACGACACCGTCACAAAAAGGAGATGAGATCTTCATCACCATCAGGACATCACCATCTTATCTACCAGCTCATCCATTCCACCACCTACCAGGACAAGAAACAATAACTTAAACTGGATCTCGAACCTCAATCGTCGTAGGCTACTGAGTGATGTGCAGTCTGACCATAGAAAGAGCTCAACACTTTGCTCTTCTGGACCACATCGAAACGGGCTTTTACCTTAGGATGAGTTTCTTTTATGCCCGTTTTATTTCTACATTCTATTATTATTATGATGAGTTGATGACTGCTCAGTGCTCATCCACATCAATATTGGAACTGGCAAATGCAATCCACAACACTTTTCATTGGGCTGTCATTTATTACTAGCCTACATGTGTGCTTTTCTTTGTTTTTACTTTTTTTTGTCATTTGTTTTTTTGAGTTTTGTGGCCGTGCGAACTAAGTTACAGACATAGGCTATAGCCTACTACATGATTTACTATTCAGGCACGTTTTGAACCTTTCAAGGTTTTGCCACCCTATCCCGTTCCTTAACGTGCTGGTAGGCGTATATTGACTATTGTAGTTAGTGGTAGCCTACCTTTTTCGTCCCAGACGCGTTAATGACGAAAAATAAAATGAATGAATTCAAGAAGTGTGCAATGCAAAATTTTTTGCTCTTCTCTTGGACGAAACCACTGATGCAGCCAATTAAGAGCAAGTGAGTGTAGCCTATGTCTTCGGTATGTCGCAAAATTCAAAACATAGGAAATGTTTCTGTGTTTTGCTTTAGCTCTACAAAGTGATTAAATTTCTAACTTTCTTGTTAGGAAAGTGAAATTAATTGAAAATATTTTGAAGGAATAGTTGCGACTGAATGATATCAGTGAGTGTTCCTACAGTTGAAGAAAACGATGCAGCGTGAAAAGTACTGAAAGTCTTTTGGTAATGATAAAATATTGCCGATGGTTCGAAACGGTTTCACAGCGACTTTAACTCAAGGCCAGATTCAATGCTCGTCTTATCGACTCAGAACTCCTCGTATGCAGAGCCGGACTTAGCCTAAGTGCTGCCCTAGGCAAATAAGAAAAGTGCTGTCCCCCAAAAAAAATGTTCGATGGTGCGCTACGATTTATATGTTCAATTCCTTACAAAAAAGTTATTTGCACTGTTTATTTGAATACATCTATGATTGTCATTTTATACTAATTGTTTAAAATCGCTTCCTGCGGACTTTTTCTCTTGCAAAAAAATCAATAATTTCTTCAAAGTCTGTAGAAATAAGTAAAGATGAGTAAATGCTCAAAAATGTGAGATCATTCATGTGATCATGCTTCAACGTAGACCACCGTGCATTCTTGATCAGCTTCAAAATAGAGAATGATAGCTCTGCACTGCAATTGGTTTACATACTTTAAGCATCAAGGCAAGCCTACCATACACAAAATAGCCTGCATCTTTTCCATCAACCTAACCTTGACTACAAACATTTTTTCTAGGCTCCTTCAAATTTACTAACAGTGAAACACACCGAACAAAGATTAATAAAAATTGCACAGACAAAGCCTAGTCCTCCATACTAAGCGAGACAGATAACAAAAAGAAGCGCTAAGCAGCACATATTCTTGAAAACCAATCAAGCGTGAAGTACTCTAGGGGCGATGACTTGCCATACATGGCTTGCCGCACTGTTTATAAATGTGTGTGATGTGATAACATATTTTTAATTGCTATATACTGTATATGTGAATAGGCTAAATCTGTTGCCTAGGCCTACCATATTTTCATCACCCAAAATGAGGACATGTTTAGTAAGCAAGTAAAATGCCAGTGGATGTTTACGTTTAAACAATCTTTACATCTTCTTAGATCAGGGGTCACCAAACTTTTTTCTCTGAGGGCCGGATTGCTGCGAGATTAACAGCTGCGGGCCGGATGCAAATTGCGAAAAAATATACAACTATTTAGAATCTCCATTGACTTGAATTGAGCACAATAAATAACAAAGTTAGCAGTGGAATAGCGAAGTTGTGATAAAAATCGAAAGGTTGCTGGAAAAGTTATCCCCCGCTGTGGTAGGCCTACACTACAGAGCATCATGCTCTTGAAAAAACATTACATCTTTCCAAATTTGGCCTAGGCTCTTCCCGTTTGTGGTGGCCTAATGATAAAGGTGCAATGTGATGGTAGCTCAATGTCACAATCAATGTGCGCGGTCTTACGACGGGCCGCTTGTATCTCGATCGAGCGTGCTGTTTTGATTGTAAAATTCTTATGCTATAGGTTATCATCGGTCATTATCCTGTAGTAACCTCTGATTACGAAATCTGTATTATGTAACGTGTATTCTAGGTCATTCGATTGCTACGTGAAGTTCTAAAGTCTTCTTTAAACTTGCTTGTTTATGCCGCTCAATGCAACGTGACCGAACGATAAGTTCGTGTGATGCAACTATTACGTAACCTTCTCGAAGTTACTAGACCGAAACAACTTTCTATAAATAGTGATGTAATTTGTGTAACCATATCCTATTATTATTATTATGGGAGTTGTATTATGATGAGTTGATTATTATGATGAGTTGGTTATGAGAGATCATTGCTGTAATAGTAGCAGTTGGTAATAGAAGCAAAGATTATTGTTGATCAAAAGTTGAAATATTGCATACGAGTAAAGCAAGTTGATGCTAATATAATTTCTGATTGAAATTAGAATCGTATGAGAAGCTGCGAGTGGATTACGTTAAACTTGATCAATAGTCGCAAGCATTGGAATCTATTGCCGTTTACTGTTACTTTGATTAATTGTTGGAAGTGGTGAACCATTCGTTGGAGTCCTTCAAGCGTTTTTATATATCATCTCACCAGTAGAACTATCCGTGAATTTAATTGACTGCTTTTCGGTTATAACCTATTAAACTACGTCATTGAATCTTTCCAAGTCTTTTTCCTGGTAAGAGATAGAAAGAAATCGTGACATTCTGGGGGCTCGTCCGGGATAAACCGAAAAACCGAAAAACCGAATAAACCGAAAAACCGAAGATTTACCAAAAGAATAAATCAACAACAAGTTGTCAAAATGTCGGATACCGTCAAACATGAGATGATTGAAGACTTACGGAGCATAGCTGAACGAATGGGGCTGAGTGACAATGATAAGTCTCAGTTTGTGATGGAAGAGTATCACAAGATAATGGCCCAAAAAGCTCAGCGAGAAGCTGACGAAAGAGAAGATAGAAGAGCAGCTCGTGAAATAAGGAAAGCAGAACTTGAAGCTGAAGAAAAACGAGCACAGCGTGAAGCTGAAGCTAAAGAAAAATGAGCACAACTTGAAGCCGAAGAGAAGCGGGCACAGCGCGAAGCAGAAGCCGAAGAGAATCGGGCGCAGCGCGAAGCAGAAGCCGAAGAGAATAGGGCGCAACGCGAAGCAGAAGAAAGAAGAGCGCAATATGAATTGGAAAAGTTAAAACTTGAATTAGAAAGACAAAAGCTGGACATTAGTGAGCGATCTAATTCTACTAATGATAATGTTCGAGATGTTATTGTGGCGCAAGTTAGACGTCCAGATTTGCCATCATTTGTTGAAGAAAAAGATGAGTTGGATAGTTATTTGTTAAGATTTGAAAGATATGCTACAATAGCCAAATTGGAGAAGTCGACGTGGGCTACCCAGCTAAGCATGCTATTATCGAGACAAGCTCTTGATGTATATTCAAGACTTTCGCAAGAAGAAGCCATGAACTACGACAGATTGAAGTTAGCTCTGTTAAAGCGATACAATTTTACCGAGCATGGATACCGTCAAAGATTCCGTGAGGCAAAGCCTGAACGACACGAAAGCCCAGGTCAATTTATTGAACGTTTAAGAAACCTTTTGTTAAAATGGTTTGAACTTTCGGGGGCCGAACAATCATTGGACGGATTGGCAAATCTTATAGTTAAGAAACAATTCACAGATTCATGCTCAAAAGATCTGTCTGTTTATTTAATGGAAAGAAGTCCAAAGACTCTAGAAGACATTGCCAGTGTGGCGGAACAGTATTTAGTTGCCCATGATGAGAAGTTGTCGACCGAAGAGATGTTGTCATTCGATGATGACGAGGAGCAAACAAATAATTCTAAAGGAGGTGCGGTTCCAAGAGAAGTACGTTGTTTTAATTGTAATGGCTTAGGTCATAAGTCTGTTAACTGCCGGAGAAAGACTAACAGAAATCGTCAGGAGTCGAGGAAGTGGTGCAATCGTTGCAATAGGCAAGGACACGAAGCGAAGGAGTGCAAGGACAAGTCGTTTTCCCTACCCAATCAGTCTGGAAAAGATAAAGACACGGACGTTTGTCGATGCGGTTGTGCGTTAATGATTCCTGAACCCACTCTTGAGGATGAGAGACCGGAAGATGATCAGTTGGAGAAGAAAACGGGAAAGAAGATAAAAAAAACGGCTTACGAAGAAATAATACCTGAAGATTACCTGCCAGTAGTAGATGGAAAAGTTGGAAACAAAAAGGTAAAAGTTTTACGTGATTCTGGTTCTACGGGTATAATGGTGAGGAGAGATTTAGTAGAAGACAGTCAGTTAACGGAAAAAACTGGCCATGTGATGTCGATAGATACCACTTGAATCCAAGGACCGTTAGCGAGGATATATATCGAAACTCCATATTGTAGTGGGACTGTGAAAGCGTTATGTTTACAAAACCCTTTAGTTGATCTTATAATCGAAAATGTTATTGAGAGAAATTCTGAAGTTACTTGTTATTCTTGTGGCAAGAATGGTCACTTTGCTCGAGATTGTTCTGCAGATAATCAGCGACGATCTCACGGTCATGGATACAACGAGCGCGAAGAACCGAGGGGAAGAGGCAGGCGACGACCATTTGGAGTTTGCTATAGATGCGGTAGACGCGGACACTTCGCCAGGGAGTGCGTTGCTGACGGCGGACCTTCGGAAAACAGACGTTGCCGTGACAACCACTGCTACCGATGTGGGGAAATTGGACACATAGCCAGGAGCTGCCCTTTCGATGAAAAGGCTTGCTACAACTGTCACAGAGAAGGTCATCTGGCCAAGGATTGTCCAGAGAGGAAGTGTTTCGGATGTAAGAAGATGGGTCATCTTGCTCGCCGGTGCACTGAAGATATTGAGGACGTTGGAAACTTTCACAGTAAACGTGATTATTGTTTAGAGAAACGCTGTCGTTGGTAGATCATGCAACGATGGACTAATGAGAACTGTATTCTTGAGTAATTAATTGTTTTGTGGTGTGTTTTGTATTGATTGTGTTGTTATATTGTTTGCAACAATATTCTAAGGGGGGGCGTATGTCACAATCAATGTGCGCGGTCTTACGACGGGCCGCTTGTATCTCGATCGAGCGTGCTGTTTTGATTGTAAAATTCTTATGCTATAGGTTATCATCGGTCATTATCCTGAAGTAACCTCTGATTACGAAATCTGTATTATGTAACGTGTATTCTAGGTCATTCGATTGCTACGTGAAGTTCTAAAGTCTTCTTTAAACTTGCTTGTTTATGCCGCTCAATGCAACGTGACCGAACGATGAGTTCGTGTGATGCAACATTACGTAACCTTCTCGAAGTTACTAGACCGAAACAACTTTCTATAAATAGTGGTGTAATTTGTGTAACCATATTATTATTATTATTATGGGAGTTGTATTATGATGAGTTGATTATTATGATGAGTTGGTTATGAGAGATCATTGCTGTAATAGTAGCAGTTGGTAATAGAAGCAAAGATTATTGTTGATCAAAAGTTGAAATATTGCATACGAGTAAAGCAAGTTGATGCTAATATAATTTCTGATTGAAATTAGAATCGTATGAGAAGCTGCGAGTGGATTACGTTAAACTTGATCAATAGTCGCAAGCATTGGAATCTATTGCCGTTTACTGTTACTTTGATTAATTGTTGGAAGTGGTGAACCATTCGTTGGAGTCCTTCAAGCGTTTTTATATATCATCTCACCAGTAGAACTATCCGTGAATTTAATTGACTGCTTTTCGGTTACAACCCATTAAACTACGTCATTGAATCTTTCCAAGTCTTTTTCCTGGTAAGCAGGGCCTCCAAGAGCCCTGCCGGGCCCCGGTGCAGATGTTGCTGCCGGGCCCCCCAACGCGACATGTCGCATGATATCTCACAAATCACAAGCAAAATTTGCGGTGCGCGTTAATCAACAAGGCCAATGCATACATGGTGTTCCGCACAGTGTTTTTATTTTAAAACCAGACCTGTTTAAAAAATAATACAAAGAATACATTAGGTTAAAGTATTAACAATCCACCATTTCACAAAGAATGCAGTATTGTACTGGTGTTTATGACTTTAAATTCACAGATACACACTAGTTATACACACAGATAAAAGGCTGTGGCTATAGTTACACTATGTAGTGTAAATATAGCCTCAATAGTGTTGCCAGATAAGGAATTCTGCCCAAATTTGAGGAAAAGTTTATATCATAGCTGTTGAAAACAAAAACTTGTAGGCTACGGTATCATATTTTTGAAATTTTGTTTAGTCCTGGGCAAAGATCAAAACCCTAACCTTATTCCTAACCCTTACCTTAACCCTTCCTAACTTTAATCCTAACTCTGGCAACATCTGATTGTAACCATGGCAAAAACTGGGTAAAAATATCCACTTTGAAGATAAAAATGGCAACACTATCCAGCATGGCTGACATATTATGTAGCATTGCATATGTGTGCATACAGCTTTACATTAACATACCGTACAATATTATTTCTGACCTTAAAATCAGCAGAGACTAGGAGACCAAACTTGGATGAATGCATTGCTATTGTTCATGACATTAAGAAATATATTATATTATATACCAACTTCATTTCAGGATCAATAGGCCGCTTCTTATTTTTACTCCTTTAGTTTTCTTTGCTTGTTTGAGTGAAACTGCATTCAAGCACGATTGAGGGTCACTTTCTCTTCATTTCTACAGCAAGCAGTCAGTAGAAAACAAAGTTGAATATATTTCTATTTTCAAGTGCTATCAATGTAAATGTACCTACATCTTTCACTATACTATGTATCAATACCTTTACAAATACCCTGCATAACTACAGAATGGCTGTTTTGAGTCAATATTGACACTGTTCCTGAAATTCAAGAGTAAGATTGGATTGGCCTGGCTGGAGAAGACTGCTAAGAAATACTTAGTGAAAACAAATGAAAAGGAAAACTTAAGATATATATATAAAAAAATATTTGTTTATATACTAAACATACTTTTGAAAATCAACACCTTTCTGCAGTGCTGGAAAAAGTAAGTTGCACTGCAACTAAGACACTTCTGATTCTGTCTAGAGTTAAAAGAAACTGTACCATACTTCAATTTCAACAGAAGTAAAGATCTATGATTTTTTACTCAAAAAATCACACTTTCACTAATCTTTTAACTTTTTTTTGATTTTTGTTAGACTGCTATATCATTTGGCCCTGCTACAAGGACAAAATTATTTTCCAGCACTGCCTCCACGAAACTTGCTTGCATTCCAATATAGCAAAATCATTCAAGTCCTAAAAACTCAAAAATACTGTACTGTCTCAGGCTATATTAGAGAAGCTCCATGATTTCAGTATAATTAGTATCCAAAAAAAACACTTGAGCATTTTTGTACTGAAAAAGTGACAGTAACGACTTCTTGCTAAGCAATTCGAACAATATTTCAATACCGGTACCTACTGTTTACTATTTTCTGAACTCTTAAAATATCACACTAAACAAGATTATCTACAACTAAAATTGTACCAGTTCAACATGATTACACATAACTGTCACTGCTTGCTTGTGTCATAAATTGACAAGATGTCAGAAAAATGCATGGAATACCTTCTGTGTAATGACTCTAACCTAACCTGATCAATCAATTGCTATATTATAGATTTCTGCTGAACATATTCTCTATTCTCATCCTGTAATTTTCCTGTATCTCAGTATCTTCTTCAATATGTGTATTTTTCATGGATTTGTGCCTAACAATTTCATGTATACTGTGATTTTGCCTATGGTAAAAAGTAACAAAGGAGACATTACTAGCACTGCCAACTATAGACCAATTGCAATTGCTACAATCATATCAAAGATTTTTGAGTATTTTATTCTTCATTGTATCGAGCCACTGTTGAGTAGTTCTGACAACCAATTTGGTTTTAAGGCTAAGCATAGCACAGATATGTGTGTTTACCTGCTAAAGCAGACCATTTCTCATTATGTTAAGCATGGAACCCCTGTGTATTCTGTATTTTTAGACTCGTCCAAAGCGTTTGACAGAGTGAATCACTCTTTGCTGTTTTCAAAGCTGATTGAACGGTCTGTTCCCATATTGTTTGTACGTTTATTGTTATTCTGGTACGCCAATCAATGTATGACAGTAAAGTGGGGAGGTCAATTCTCCCAGCCATTCCATGTGTCTAATGGGGTGAGACAGGGTGGTGTATTAAGTCCATATTTTTTTGCTTTGTACATGAATGATTTGTCGTGTGAGCTGAATAACCTTGCCGTAGGATGCTATGTTAGGAATTCCTGCCTTAATCACATTATTTATGCAGATGATGTATGTTGTTTTGCACCCAGTATTAAGGGCCTGCAAAGAATTATTGATGTGTGCCAGCAGTATGCTATGTTGCATGACATTATATTTAATTGTAATAAAACTGTTGGAGTTATGTTCAAAACTAAGTTCTTAAAACTTGATTTCCAACCGTTTGTTTATCTGGGTGATGAATGTATTCGTTTTGAAACGACAGTAAAGTACTTAGGCATTGTGATTAACAACATGCTGTCTGATGATGAAGACATGAAAAGACAGCTCCGGTCACTTTACTGCTCTGGCAATATGCTGAGAGCAAGATTCCCCAGGTGTTCTACCACTGTCAAAAACGTATTATTTCGATCCTACTGTATGCCAATGTATGGATCTCAGCTGTGGTGTAAATATTTTTCGTACAGTATCAATCGTCTACGTGTAGCGTATAATAACAGCTATAGAATTACATTTCATCTTCCGAGACGTATAAGTATAAGCTCTGTGATGGTAACTAACAAAATTACGACGTTTCATGCTCTCCTTCGTAAAAGTATATATAAATTTACTGATCGCTGCTTTAACACATCGAATACGTGGATTCAGCATTTGATGAATTCCGAGTGTTATCATCAATCTGCTTTCTTCCAGCATCGTGATCGTGCTCTCCAGCCTGAAACTTGTGCTTAATATTTGTGTAGTACCGATAGCTGCTAGGCCTACTCGATTTCTGTGTGGTGTTGTATTTCGTTTTCTTTGTGTGTTTGTATCCTATGGACCAATTCTACTTGTGTCTGAAACAAAATCCAAATAAATAAATAAATAAATTAAAACATACACACCCAAATATTCACATTAAAGCACCACTAAAATTAAAACACTAACACTGAAATTAAAACATTGAAATAAACTGAAATATTCATTCACACTGCAATATATGTTTTCTGTAGTTTTTTAAAAAAGAATGCCCATGATGGGCTCAATCGAAATACAAAACTAACATAAAAAATAATATTTCATGCAAATCGACCTTGGCACGCAAATTTAAACATTTTGTCAGGCCCCCTGAAAGTAAAAAATTGAAAATTCTGTAGTCATAAAAAAGAGCATACCCATGAAGGGGCCTAATCAAAATACGAAACTAATATAATATGAAATAAAAAACATTATTTTATGCAAAATCGACCTGAGCATGCAAATTTAAACATTTTGTCGGGCCCCTTGAACTCAACAAATTGAAAATTCTGTAGTTTTGAAAAAGGGCATATGGTAGCCTACCCATGAGGGGGCCCAATCGAAATATGAAACTACCGGTAATATATAAAACAATATTTTATGCAAAATCGACCTGAGCATGCAAATTTAAACATTTTATCGGGCCCTTTGAACTAAAAAAATTAAAAATTCTGTAGTTTTAAAAAAGGACATACCCATGAGGGGGGCCCAATTGCAACATGAAACTACCGTTAATATAAAAAACAATATTTTATGCAAAATTGACCTGAGCATTTTGTCGGGCCCTTTGAACTCAAAAAATTGAAAATACTGTAGTTTTGAAAAAGGGCATACCCATGAGGGGGCCCAATCGAAACACGAAACTAATATAAAAAACAATATTTTATGCAAAATCGACCTGAGCACGCAAATTTAAACATTTTGTCGGGCCCCTTGAACTCAAAAAATTGAAAATTTTGTAGTTTTGAAAAAGGGCATCTATAAGCTACCCATGAGGGGGCCCAATTGAAATACGAAACTAACATAAAAAACAATTTTTTATGCAAAATCGACCTTAGCACGCAAATTTAAACATTTTGTCGGGCTCCTTGAACTCAAAAAATTGAAAATTCTGTAGTTTTAAAAAAGGGCATACCCACCAGGGGGCCCAATCGACATACGGAACTAATATAAAAAACAATATTTTATGCAAAATTGTTGAAATCAACTTTAACGCGTGAATTTAGATATTTTGTCGGGCCCCCTTGAACTCACCGGGCCCCGGTGCAATGCACCGGTTGTCCCCCCTCTTGTGGGCCCTGCTGGTAAGAGATAGAAAGAAATCGTGACACTCAAAAGCAACGTCAGTCCTTTACAAAAAGTTTGGTAACTTTTTTCCATAACAGTTGTAGTGCAGCTGTTATTTCCACAACACGTGGCGGGCCGGACGAAATCAGTTCGCGGACCGTAGTTTGGTGACCTCTGTCTTAGATGATTAGTGACAAATAAAAAACATAACATATTTATTTGTGTTTTACCTTTGCATTTTGAGCCATAGCTTATTGCAGATGAAGAGATGCTCAATTTTTTCAATTCATTAAAAAAATCTATAGTTCTGCAATATTTGAACTATTCTGTCCATTTTCTAATGTGCCATCATACAAAGCTAATGCAAGTTAGCTATCAGATTTTAAGACGCCTTTGCACTAGCTTTGGTATAGATCGAACAGTTTAACATCATCAGTGCCAACATTTTTCTCTGACAGATACTGCAGCGTACTTCCACACACCGCTGAAAGCGTTAGGTCTATCCTATTCTTTGGTGTAAGACAGCATAAGCAATAGGCTAAGCATCCAATCAAAGGATGTGAACTCGGAAAATGAAATTAGTGGTCTATTCATCTGTAGCGGACGGCGAATGGTCTGAACATCCGCCCCATATCTAGCTGTAGCTGCTACAGCAACATCCCGGGTAGCCTACCAGCGTGTAGCGGGGATGATCTTAAGAACAATACCTTACTCCTTTTGCGAGTATGAGTTTATCGCAAAGAAATGAATGAACTTTCACGTCGGAACGTTGTAGCCAAATAATGCTTTGAATTAAATAGAACGAGCTAAACTAATTCAGAGCATAAAAACTACACTACAACCATAATTAAACTAATATTGTAATTTCCAAGAAAGGAATCCGTGGCAAACTGCCTGAGAAAATAAAGCACCACACAACTGGCCGACAAGAAACCATGATGAAAACTCTCAAACTGAACTGTGTTTCACGCTGAACGATTGATTTTAAAGGGGCTTATTGCTTCAAGCAATGCAGCATGTGTCAAACGGTCAAATGCGCAACGCTACAACAACAGTATGTATGTCAAACCGAGGAAACGCCCTAATTTTCAGCCAGCGTTCCAAATTCCTAACAAGTATGCTACAATTTTCACAATGGCAATTAAACTAAGGCAAACACGAAAAGGGCCGCAGGCGCTACACATCCAATGATCCAAATAGGCAACACAAGAGTCGAACAATAAAAATACATCTGACATGGTCATCGAGAACCAGCTCAGTGGCCGAGTGGTTTCGCCTTCGGCTCTGGTGCTGGTAGATCTGAGATCGATTCCAGGTCGGGTCAAACCGCAGACTTTAAAAACGGTACCAATTGTGCTCTATCCTGCATAGCGCAGTGAGAATGAGTCGGGTGATAATGTGATTACATCGTAAACCTGATATAAATTAAAAATGAGCCATGTCGCTAAAAGACCTTAGCTGTTGTGGAGCGACAATAAATAAAACCATAACATTATTATTATTATTATGGTCATCGAGTAGCACTGCCTTCGTTTGCCACAGAAATAAATGTATCCACCATATCTACAGTAAGCAATGTATTGTCAACCTCAAAGTTAATAAACACTTTTCTGAAACAAGGATAGCCTACTTCTGCCACAGCTCACAGAAAACATACTTTTCCTTTTTGGTATCGTTGCTTAGCCTTATTTAGCTTTCGCCAAGGTCACATGTAAATAAAACCTTGTTAAGGCCATGCAAAAAAGATGTTTGATGCGAGGACGACGCTTAAGCGCGTTTTCCGCGGATGCGACGGGCTAGCTGGATGTCCTTCCATGATGGTGAACCGCTTGGCGTGGATCGCGCACAGGTTGGTGTATTCGCAGTCGAACAGGCCGACAAGGTAGGATACGCCTCGCTGGCTTCTTGCAGAGCCATGACGGCGCTGCTCTAGAAACGAAGGTTAGTCTTGAAGTCTTGGGCGATCTCGCGAACCAGTCGCTGGAAGGGAAGTTTGCGAATGAGCAGTTCAGTTGACTTCTGGTAACGTCTGATTTCACGCAAGGCGACGGTTCCCGGTCGATAACGATAAGGCTTCTTGGCACGCCTTCGGTGGCTTGGGCGCTCTTGCGAACGGCCTTCGTTGCCAGCTGCTTTCGGGGCGTTTTGCCACCAGTTGACTTGCGAGCGGTCTGCTTAGCTCAAGCCATTTCGAAATAACGTAATTTTCTTCTCTTGGTGGCAATTGACTAGCAGACCGTATGGTCGTCTCGTTGTCTCCCTCTCGGTATGGGAACTTGTGTAACTTTTGCATTGTGTATATTGCTTGCATATTTCAAACATGTAGGCCTACCTATGTTCCTGTTACTAACAAATAAAACATTGATTGATTGTTGAAAATGATAGCAATGCAAAAAAAAGAACATTTGAGCATTTTCAAGTGTCCTCGGAGAACAATTCAATTTTTATGAAAAAAGAGAACAAATCCTCCTAAAAGAGGACATATGGTAGCCCTACTGTTGTCCCCAATAATTTGCCGCCCTAGGAAACTGCCTACTCTGCCTACTGATAAATCTGGCCCTGCTCTTATGTAGGCTACGGAGTCTTTATGTCATGTGTCATGGTGCGCGAAACGTCAGTGAAACAATAAATCAAACAGGTTATCTTGGTTCTGTTATTTGTCCAAACTTTGACTTTTAACCAGGGGAGCAAAGATTTAGTTGCCTACTTTTTGAAGAAGTTGTTGAAAGTTGAAAGAATCAGTGGCCCAGAAAACTACTTCAGATTTATAAAAATACAGGAAGAAACCAAGGTGAGTACATGTTTGATGTAGGCTAATTGGCATAAAAAAATTTGAAATTCGCAATATTACATGGTTCGATGGTTCAAAAACAACCAAATTTAAAGTAAAAATATGCAGTCTAACCTTAGAAAGAGCTCAACACCTGCTCTCCTAGGCCACATTGAAACGGGCTTTTGCCTGAGGATGGTTTTCTTTTATGTCCGGTTTTCTTTCTCCATCCTATTATTATTATTACGACTGCTCATCCACATCAATATTGGAACTGGCAAATTCAATCCACAACACTTTTCATTAGGCTGTCATTAGTTACTACATGTGTGCTTTTCTCTGTTTTTTTTTTTTTTGCTATTTGTTTTTTTGGGTTTTGTGGCCGTGCTAACTACTGATATATAGCCTACTACATAATTTTTCATTCAGGCACGTTTTAAACCTTTCAAGGTTTTGCCACCTTTTCCCGTTCGTTAACGTGCTGGTAGGTTTATATCGATTTTTGTAGTTAGTATCTTTTTCGTCCCGGACGCGTTAATGACGAAAAATAAAATGATTGATTGATTGATTGAATATATTGCGCTAGATTGGGCAATGGGCAAGTCACATGCAGAGATTTTTTATCGACTAGTTTTGGAAGAAGGCGACAATGTGATGTCATAAGTTAATTATGGTGACACAAACTAGCGTTGCCAGATTACCAAAGGATTGCATCAATTCAGTTTATTTGTTTTTTGTGCCATTTGATAAAGTAAATAAGAGAGAGAGAAAGAGAGAGAGAGAGAGAAACCTTTTATTTTGTCTGTTGCGACAATAGTACGGTACAATATACACAATACGAATAAAATAGTATCATAGCTATCTAAATACCCCAACAGACAGGAAGCAGCGAAAGTTCCTGTTACTTTTGTTCCTGTTACCTTTGTTCCTGTTACTGACAAATAAAACATTGATTGATTGATTGATTGAAAGACTATATCAGTCATCGAGTCAGCTGCTTCCCAGTTCTTATTGTGACAAATGCCAAGCATCGGCAAACTACTTTGACTCTTACAATACGTTGTATACTAGCCTTATAGGCCATAAACCAAGTCATGGTATAACCAGTACATCAGTTTATAAGCGTTCATCTTCTTAGCGACTACCTCATAAGTGCCAAGTTTAAAACTCCAGAGGCAAAAAATAAAAAGCTTAAAATGTTTGACCAGGCGGTCCTACTATTTCATTTTTAGCAGCCTTCCTTTCTATTTTTGACAAAAAAATACAGCTTATTCTAAGTAAAATAATCTCTTTGAGTGAGCTTCATTTTTGACAGTGAGCTTCATTTTTGTTCAACAATAATTAAAAGTTTTTTTTAAAAATCGATTTAATAGGTTAATTTAATATCTTTTCTGCAATGAACGAAACATTTTGAAACATGTTTTTTAAGTTTGACATATTTTCAAAAATGATAGTTAAACGAGCCTAACAAAACAGCCTAACGTTAAACAGCCTAACAAGCGTTTCCGATTTTTTATTGAAATATATTTCTTTTAATTGATTGCTGCCTTCCACAGCAATAAATATTTATCTGGCAACTCTATTGTAACTTTAAGCAGACGACATTTTTATTTTAATTGATGTCAAACGATAAAATGATGATGATAAACGATAAATGGAGTCTGATTAATAACATTAACCTTAGAAAATTGAGATATTTCGGACACATAGCAAGAAGCAACTCGTTGGAAAATTCAATGTTGACTGGGATGGTGCAAGGCAAACGAACAAAAGGACGACAAAAAATGAAATATTTTGACAATATCAAGCGAATTACAGGAATAAAAAGCATACCGGAAACACTAATAAAAACAAAGGACAGAACAAAATGGAGGCAGTTCATAAGGGAGATCACAGCTGATCAAACATGATCAATCTGTTGAAGAAGAAGATGTCAAACGGTTCTGGTTGTTTGTTTCCCTTATGTGAGACAATGGAATTAGGCAAAACAGAGTTGTGGTGAGTGCTAAGTTGCTAACACAATGGTTTTCAAAATGTCGTCGTTATTTTTGTCTGGATTTGACACCAATGAAGGCATTCATTCGGGTAGATTCTGTGAAATAGGCTATATCGATTCAAAAGACAAGAGTTGCAGACTTGTGTATGTGTGATGCATAGCTAAGTATAGTTAAAACGTTTTTTTACACTTTTGAGTCTTTATTCACTCCAGCATGACACATTTTTTCTTTTGTTTTTACCACGAAAAAGGTGGGTTTATTACGGTACCTACCTATAAAACTCGAAGGATAGGCCTCTAAGCTCCTTTATTTTTCCGTCGACGAAGCATGGTCTACCAAAGCTTCTTTGCGACGGCCAAATTCTAATGCCTGACAGCCAAAATAAAAACTCTGCTAAAATTTGCATTTTTAGAAATCTGTGGTTGTAAAAATCCATTAATTAATATCGTGTTTTTACGTTCATTCAGGCAGCCTTTGAATTTGGCATCAGCAATTGCCGACATAAATAGGCTACTGAAGTAATCAGGCAAAATATGAATTAAGTTGACATACCGGTAAAAACCTCGATGCAAATTTTGAACACGAATGTTGATTATTACATAAACCCAGTATAAGTAAATCAACCATTCCGCATAAAATTGACATGTATCCTATCAAGGGTACCTCTAAATACCCATTGTCAGGCATTGTTAGGCATTGTCAGGTATTGTTGGCTTTTTGGGTGGTTGTGGAGCATTTTCAGGGGTTGTCAGGTGTTGTAGAGTAGGCTAACTACTTTCAAGCATTGTTGGGAGTTTCCAGGCATTGTCTAGGATTTCCAGGCATTGTCGATCATTATCAGTGGTTGACAGGCTTATTAGGCATTATAGAACATTTTTAGGCATTGTCGAACATTTTCAGGGGTTGTCGAGCATTTTCAAGGGTTGTCAGGCATTGTAGAGTAGCTACTTTCAGGCATTGTTGGGCATTTCCATGCATTGCAGGCCTCGAAATTCCGGCGGTCATGGCGGACATGACCTCCGGAATGACCTCGAATGTCTGCCGAAGCCGACTCATTGGTCGGTCATAAATGACCGCCGCAAAATTCTTGACAAAAATAGAGCTAATGCAGCAAAAATATATTTTAAATTTGAATTGTTACAATTGTTTGTTTAACGCAAACAAATACGGAGCTGAAACAGTAATAGTACAGGCAATTGCTTTAAAGATCACATTAGAGTGGCGTGGTTAACGAGCTGAGGCAAAAGTAGCCATTTTTACATCATTTCAACGCTTTGCAATGTTGCCTTGAAATAAAGTTGTCTGAACTTTTCGGCAGGATATGTATTCTAATTTTAACAATGAAGATTATTGCGTTACATTGATTGTTTGTTAAAAAGAAACGTCCCAGAGAAGCAAGTCTCAGCTGGGTTCCGCACATGCTGCTAAGACGAATGTGGCGACCTTATTCACGCTGATACTGATAGAAATACAGTAGAACTCGGTTAATCCGGATTCGATTTGACCGGCGATTCCATCCGGATTAGGCAAAGATCCGGATTAACCGATGACGGTTCTATCAAGCCTGACGTTACCTAGATAGAAGGGTATCGGTAAAAATCACTGAAATTGAACGCATTAGTGTGGTCATCTGTCAATTCTGAGACGTGCGATCACCATATTAGCGATAGAATTCTTTTGAAATGCAGTATGCAATTATGCATGTAAAACGAATGTATTTGTAGACTCTGCGTTTAACGCAAGAACACACTGGCAAAAGTTATATCTTTAGACATGCGTGTCGGAATAATCTGTAGTCACTCAAAACTTTTGTAAACAGTTACAGAAGACGAGTTTCTTTGAAAAACTTACAAAAAATCAAACAAAGTCTTCTATTGGAAAAACATCACCGACATACCGCCGAAAATTCCACCGACATCTTTTCAAGTTACAGTACGAGTTTGAGCATTTGCACACAAATTTTGCGTTAGGAGGGATTACTGTTCATGAAAAGAAGAAATCCGCAATAATTTATTGCGTCACATTAACGGAACAATAGATAAGAAATTTCTCGCAATAAGGCACGTTACGTTTTAGCATAAAATGGCAAAACTGTCGGAAAAATCCGGATAAAGCGATAGAGAAAGCGCAACTTTTGTCCGGAATAGGCGAAGATCCGGATTAAACAATCCGGATAATCCAAAGCCGTTTCTCAAGAAAAAGATTACAAATCATTTGTACTTCCAGTTTCATCCGGATTAGGCAAAGATCCGGATTAACCAAATCCGGATTAACCGAGTTCTACTGTAGAATTTCTGCACGGAAGGGTGCGTGTTAGACTAACACTATTGTGTTAGTTAGTTAACACTAACACTATTGAGGGCTAACATTATTGAGTCACTGATGCGCATTTGTCTGGACGGTCCTGAGCTGGAGTCACTGATGCGCATTTGTCTGGACGGTCCTGAGCTGGAGATTTACGTGCCGGCAGTAATCGCTTGGCACAACGATTCTATAACGCGAAAACCACGGAATAAGTGATCGTAGTTGCTTTTGTAATAAGGAAATTTGGATTGTTGTGTTCAATTGTGTTTATTGCGTCGTTACACGAATGTCATTAATGCACTGATTTATTTGCAAGCAATCTGCTCCAGTATACTTCAGAGTCGGTTAATTAAGCCATCAACCATTGCAGAGTTATTCTGTTGTAGAAAATCTTCTTCTGCAAGCACGACTACACAATACTGTAGTGTGATTTTGTGCAAAATCCACATACAAAAAATATGTCCGGTTGAGATGTTAAATGTCTGCTGAAAGGGCCAGTCCGGTAGGACATGCTTGACCGCCGGAAAAAAGTACAAATTTCGAGGCCTGCATTGTCTAGGATTTCCTGGCATTGTTGATCATTATTAGTGGTTGGCTGGTTTGTCAGGCATTGTCGAACATTTTCAGGGGTAATCAGGCATTCTAGATTAAGCTTCTTTCAGGCATTGTTGGGCATTTCCTAGCATTGTCTAGGATTTCCAGGCATTGTCGATCATTATTGGTTTTTGACACGTTTGTCAGGCATTGTCGAACATTTTCATGCATTTTTATTCCCAGCTCTGCATGCGCAGCAGAATGATCTCTTTCTATTTTGCGTAGGTTGTAAACATATTTACGGTATACACAAACACAGCAGCGTTTAAATGACCTGGCTATCATAAGTACGGTACTTATTGAGATCATGTGGAAGCCCTCGATCTCATCGAAACCGTAGATGAGTTTGTTTCCAGAAGTCAAACCCGTCGCAACAAGTTTGTTGGTTTGTTCTTTACAATAAAACACGAAAAGAATAATTATGTTCTACAACTAAATTTACGGTACTTTAAATTTCTTCTAATGAGTCAGTAAGATATTAGAGTCATCATGTTGTAGGTACTTCAGCTTGCCGTTATCAGGACATCAGGTGTCTAAAGCAATCGTCCAGGTGGCGTTCGGTTAGCACAGCACGTTGCTTTGGTTTGATTACGTTCACAAATGAAAATGCAGATTGACATATATGGTTTGTGTGGTACAAGTAGCACCTTTGAACCCTGGGCAGTCGCCATGGTTTGTTACACATGGGTCTCGGGGAACACTGGTCTTGATCACACACCAAACAAACAAGTGGTCCACTCCACGTCCCACCTCATGGGCAACAACCTCGACTGGTTGGCTACAACTTGTTAGAAATCCTGCTGTCTTGCAGGAAATACTTTTTTAAGTAAAGGCTAGGCCCACCGCCAATAACTGTGGTTAGCGTCAGGAAGGGCATCCGGCTGGAAAATCTATGCTTCAAAATATTATTTAAATGCAGCAAAAGCTAAAAATGGCCCCTAGTACCCAGCAGCCCTTAGATGGGCAAGGGCTGCGAAGAATCTCTGGGTTCCGAGAAAACAAAAAAACATTGAAAAAAGGTTATGGTGTTAGAATCAAATGCTGGAATGTGGGAAGTTTGTGTGGTAAAGGAACTGAAATATGTGAAGAACTAAGAAAAAGAAGGGTGGATGTTAGGGTGTTGCAAATTTTACAACCTATGTTGGAAGTATGATTGTAAGGTGGGAAATCTTCCAAAACCACACCAAAAATTTTGTTTTTTAAAAATATTGATATTTAGGGGTCCCATACTTACCCCGAAAAGTTCATTTTTGGTCGCAAATAGCAACATTTTAAAATTGTTGTGAAATCTACATTATAAATGATAGATATGTCATGTTACATATCATTTTTGTCAGAATTGAATGTAGAATGAGCTGCAATAAACAAAAATGAGATTTATAGGATTTTAAAAATTTTTAGGCAAGTGATTAAAAGTAGATTTTTTTCTTATTTTGCAGAATAGGTTAGAGGCATTCCATTAATGCAACAAATTTAAAAAAAGTCCAATACCTCCTAAAATACTTGGTTTAGACCAAAAACAATGCCATTTTTGGATTCTGCATCCTCAAAAATGGTGGAATAGCCACTTCAACCATCTTTCTATCTTGAGTATAGGGTCTAAAATCAAAAATTAGTTATGCGATGAAGAGCACCACCTAGTGACGGCCCAAGTCTCTAACTCGGCAACCGCTTACCTGATTTTGAAAAATAAATTTTTGATGGACTTGGGCTACAATATAATATTTGAACCATCTTATTCTGCAACCTAGTGGTTGCATTGATTTGTTGTATTATAATGGAATGCCTCGTAAACAACATAAAATAAAAGGCCACTTAAACATAAAAAACAACTTTTGAGTGATTGTTAGCATACAAGCTCTACATGCAACCACTCTTGGCCCCATATTAAAAGGTCAAGTAACACATCATATTAACCAGAATTTTGGCCACAATCTATTTGGAAATAAGCAAACTTTTTAGCACTAGAAAATTAGAAATGAAGTAAAAACTGACCATGGTAAAAGTTGTAAAAATTGTAACTTACACATACGAAATTTACGATCCAATGCAAAGCGAGTCCTAAGGAAGGTGTTAAAAACAAGTTTTATCAAGTGTCTCCAGTCTTCACAGTGTTAATGATTTGCTTCTGACGTCACAGTGAGAACATATGCTCTAACTTTATTGTCTGTTGCTTTCATCTCAGCATCTGTCATATTATCGTCGCTGTATTTGACCTTTCTGTTCTGAATGCATCTGGTCAAATTTCCTATCAACCTTCAGTTGCCATTTGATTGTTTTTGAAAGACATCCAGTCGCCTGGTGAACCAACTGAAAGGCAAGGAGAGCACTGACTGGTAATGTCAAAGAATGCAGACAGTGGACGATTGGTTGAAAGTAGTTTTTCTGTATTAACCGATGCTGTCGCAATGTTTTTAACAGCTTCTGGAGTCATCACTTTACTTTTCGAAAAGCATGATAACGCAACAGTTTTAGGTGACAGCCATGTCACTGCATGCTTTGTAAAACAAGTTTTAGTATGTTTTACAATGTCGGTTGATGAAGCTCGCAGCAAATCTCGATTCAGCAAAGTTAAAACTGGTCCCTCTACTGCACTCGGCCTGACATATATGGAGAAAAACATGGGGGCATATACATCCAATATGAATTGACAGATACATTCAATGGCATTTAATTGTGATTTTGTGATGTCAAAGGGTTTAAAGATCAGCATCCTTAGATATCGTTTGCTTTTTTTAACCACCTGGCTTGATGAAGTTGCTCTTGCTTTCTGAATAAGTACTTTGTTAGACATGATGGGACATCCATAAAACTATAGCATGATAGTGCCAATAAACATGCTTGATCATCTCTCATAACTTTGCTACTTTTGTGTTGCATACCAGCTATCAAAACTTCAAGACATTCTTGTATAACATGTTGTGCTTTCGCAGTTGGTTTAATCAATGGTTTCTGGATTTTGGAAGGGGTTAGGTAGTCTTTTGTAATGGTAGGAATCAAATTGTAAACACTGTCTTTCTCTAACTTGTCAGGAGCCTTGGTATTTCCATCATAAAAAGTTACAACTTTGTCTAAATACAGTTCAATCACATGGTACATACATTCAAGAACTATCACAGTATCACATCATGACCATACTCTTTGTTTATATGCAAAGCCAATCTTGGACAAATACCTTTCTTTATTCCAGTATTTAAAGAAGTTGTGTCTGACATGATGCAAATGACAGTTTTCATAACATCTGGATGTATAATATCATAGAGTGCATTAAAACAATTCTCTCCAGTGACACTTGTACTCTTCTTGATTCTTGAACGTTTTAAGAGCAACAAAAAAGGAATCAAAGAAGTTTCAAAGCACAGCTAATCTTTCAAATCAAACAATCAAAGAAGTTTGAAAGCACAGCTAATCTTTCTCTTCGAAATATTTTCTTACTATCAAAACAAAGTTGATGAAAAATATTATTCCGTAGTTGAATGTCTCCTTTGCTTAAAAGGCTCTTGCCCACTTGAACAGTTCTTCGATAAAATGTTGTATGGTGGCTTGTTGCATCACAATTTATAGAAGACTCAAGTCAATATTACTCGCAGCACAATTGAGTAGGGCTTGTGATAATCTGAATGAAGAAAGCTTTTTGCAATTAATGACACAGGCTTCTTTGTTGACAAGTCCTTTTGATCTTGAATTTGTTCCATAATCTTCATCATTTACAGACTGTGACGAACTGATTTCAGCATCTGATTCATCTGTGGCACTAATACTGCTAGCATTTGAGGTTACTTCATCATTGTCAGTAAGACTTACAGCTGATGTTGTAGGTTCATTTTGAGTGGTTTCTAGTCTTGGACGTTTGTTGTAACGTCTAGCGTTGTATGATGTTGTGACCGTATCAATTGATCCAATCACCATTTTTCTCTCAGTCCTTTGGTCTAGCAAGAATGACAGCTCTTTTGAAGGAATATGGCATTTTTAAATCACAAAGTCAGCCTAAGTTACACTAGTTCTGGAAGAAATAATTTTATTGCCTAGCCTATATCATTGGTTAGGAGGACAAAATCATATGCAAATATAGTAACCTAAATGAACCCTTAACCCCTCAGTGTTCAGCTTGGTTAAAATAAAAACATTGCTTCATTACAAATCTACTAAAATATATTTCTTAAAATAAGGTAAAAAAACTACCCTACTGCCTGGCTGTACGGTACATTGCATGCAAGCACTTGAATAACCGAAACCACTGTATCTGGTTGCACATGGTCATGAATCACAAGCAATGGAACTTCTGGACTACTGCTGAAAAATCCTTAAAGCGGAAAAGCGGACACTCCAATCCTTCTAATTCTGTGATCCATGGACAAACCTGTCAAAACCTGGTATTGATCGACAACCCAAGAAAACGTTCGACAATGCCTAACAAACCCATCAACCACTGAATATGTTCGACAATGCCTGAAGATGTAAGACAACGCCTGCCAGAAAAAATCTAAAGTACTTTACAATGCCTGAGAACCCTTGACACCTGAAAATGCTCGACAACCCCTGAATATATTCGACAATGCTTGAAAATTTCCGACAATGCCTAACAAGCCTGTCAACCATTGATAATGATCGACAATGCCTGTAAATCTTAGACAATGCCTTGAAATTACTGACAATGCCTGAAAGTAGCTACTCTACAATGCCTGACAACCCCTGAAAATGCTCGACAACCCCTGAAAATGTTCGACAATGCCTGAAAATGTTCTATATACATAATGACTAAAAAATCTGTCAACCACTGATAATGATCGACAATGCCTGGAAATCCTAGACAATACCTTTAAATTATAGACAATGCCTGAAAGTAGCTACTCTACAATGCCTGACAACCCCTGAAAATGCTTGAAAATCCCTGAAAATGTTCGACAATGCCTGAAAATGTTCTATAATGACTAACAAACCTGTCAACCACTGATAATGATCGAGAATGCCTGGAAATCCTAGACAATGCCTGGAAATTCCCAACAATGCCTGAAAGTAGCTACTCTACAATGCCTGACAACCCCTGAAAATGCTCGACAACCCCTAGAAATGCTCCACAACCCCCCAAAAAGCCGACAATGCTTGACAATGCCTGACAATGGGTATTTAGAGGTACCGTACCGCGTCATCCACCTTCTTTGTGTCATGTTTATGTCATTCGTCATGTCATTCATTTTTTAAATAAGGTATATGTTGATTTTATATGATATTTCAAATATATTTACATCAAAACAACCTTTATCACAAAACGATGCTGTATGGTAACTCAAAACAGTCAAAGAATTTTTGATGTCAACAACACTTTTGAATGTAATGTAAAGGCAATTACATCATTTTAACGTAGCCAGACGTTGAAATCGTGTACAAAATAGAACATTTGCTGACCACTGACCAGGTATATATAGGTTGTACCTGAAAAACATTAACCTACAAAAGCCATTCGATTTGTTCAAAGAACCCAATTAGCCTAACAGTTCATATTTACATTGATTCAATGTCTGAATATTGAATAATATTCAATCGTTGGATTCACAGAAGGCGTCGTTGGATTTTCAAAAAATCGCCAAATAGGGAATTCACCGAAAAAGGCTGTCGCCGAATAGTAGCAGACCTGTACTATTGAGCCACCCAATGTCAAATGCTAACAATGATGAGGATAAGGAGAAGGACTGTTCGGATGATGAATCCTGGGAAATGGTCCCAGTGGTGACCATATTAACAGTCAATCTCGTTTGTTGCTTGTCTTAATTTATTTTTTATTAATGAGTTAAATTCATTCATTGTATATAGCCTATTACGGGAGTCGGAAATGCATGGGCTGTGAGCCATATATCATCAGTTCAAAACGCGGAAGTTTTATCTTGACTTTTTATCACAATTTAGACCTGAAAATACACTCAGAATGCACAAAATAAAATGTAATTTTTGTGGGGTAAGCCCTCCACACCCCACATTTCAGTCCACACCCCCATTACCTCTAAACTCAGAATTTTTTTCGATATCATTAGTGGCTCGTAGCCTACGTTTTGCATCTGTGATTGAGATTCCTAAATATATTAGTTCGACACAGACAGAATGCATTTTTTAAAACTTTTCAAAGCGATTTTTCAACCATGGATTATAAAGTTTAGACGTGAAAGTTTATTTAATTTTGCTGTAAATTGAGTATTTCTTTCAGTGAATTGTCTTGTTCTCCTAGAAGGGATGTGACCACATTCGCCAAACGAACTTGCACATGGTCTTCGCTGCAGAACTGTTGTGCTCCATATCACTGAGTCCAAATTTTTATTTAAACGACAACTGATTCGATGCACTACATTTTTACTGTTGTTGTGGGATCCTCTTCATAGCCTTATTCATAGCATCTGCTTTGGATCATTTTTAATCTGGCATCTCATTCACAGCCATTCCAACATGTGTATAACCCTGTGTTGGTCGCGCCTGATAGGGATCATGAATGCACGCAAGTCTCCACACATCAACAACGTGACTGTCCTGGTCATAGAGGATTTTTACTCCAAGTAAGTGTGGTTGCTGTAAAAATTTAAAAAAGTTTTATCAATGCATAATTTGAAGGTTTTGTATTTTTTGTGTGATTGCTGCTGCCTTCATATGCTTATTATCTAGCGCAAATAAACCTTAGCAAAAAGATACAGAGCTGATGCATACAACACGCCTGAGCGTCTATTGAATTCAAACGTTTTGCTTGAGTAACCAAAGAAATATAGCCTCTGCTTTAAATTTCAGAGAGATAGTTTTTGAAAACAAAACAATTGTAGTCTATTTCTTATTTTTTTTATTTTCCTTTTTCCAAAAATAAACTTTTACAGCACCGGTTTGGAAAAGGACTAGGTTCAATCTCCATGAAATCAACCAGTAGATTTGCTTGCATTGAAGACCTCACAGTAGTCATTACCCCATTCCCAACAGCTCCATTGTGTAAGCATTGCAAAGGTCAGTGAAAGTTTTTTTTTGTTATCAAAGTATCATTTATGGCTGTGGCTATTTTTTATATGAGTGTTGCCAGATAAGTGACTCTGCCTTAATTTGAGAAAAGTTTAACAGACTTTTCGAGTCGTTTTAAACAGGTACGTGCCAGCTTGATGCTCGTTTAGTTTAGTGAAACATACGTACCCTCACTTTCCGAAAAAAATGCTATTTTTGTGGTTTTAACTGATTTGGTCACACATGAGTGGCCACAGAGTAAAATTCATACTGATTTTGTGGCTAGGTTTTTTTTTCGCTGAGACTTTTTGGTCATTTGTCCGAAATGACTTGAAAAAATTCGGTCATTTTTTATTTTTTTTCGGTCATTTTTTCTGATGAAAATATTTCCTTTCAAGTAGCTGATACAAACCAAATTTGACTATATTTTTTCAGACATGTTGACCGAATTGACTATATATTTTTTTGGACATTTTGACCGAATTGACTATATTTTTTTTGGACATTTTGCTAAAAAGCGGTGTTGCGTTATATGTCAGGAGAGCAGCTTAATAAGTTCATGTCTAGTGGGACAAATATGTCTCACTCGACTGTGACAGAAAAGTCTAATGGGATATGTATGTCCCACATTTTACTACAACATAAACACAGAGAAAACTTTTACAGTTAGATGGATTCGGTGTGCCAGCCATGCATTTCACAATTTTTATGTTACTGCAGCTGTATGTTTGAAAAAAAAATCCGTCTTAAAAGGGCTGATAAAGACAACTTTTTGTGATTTGCAAAGTTTTAAAGTCCTGGGCAGAATTTTTTTTACTCTAACCCTAACAACACCAGAGTCAGGATTTGCAATGTCATTTGATCGCAACCATAACAACTAGCATAGAAAAATAGCCCCTTCAAGCTTTTGTTGCAATTTTTATTCAAGCTGCCAATTGCAATTCACTATTCACAGCTAAGTAAAATAGCCTAGTTATAGGATAAATCGCCATAAAAGCTACTGAGTTTAAATTAAACTAAGTTAATTTATATAATATATTCACAATTTACTATTTAGGCCCGTTTTAAACCTTTCAAGGTTTTGTCACCTTTTCCCGTTCATTAACGTGCTGACAGGCCTATATCAACTATTGTAGTTAGTAGTATCTTTTTTGTCCCGGACGCGTTAATGACAAAAAATAAAATGAATGAATAACACAAAGTGCTAGGCTACAGTCACTAGCTTTTGTCGTTTTTTGAAAGAAGGGCTTCCCAGCCTACTGCACTTTAAATTTCATGAAGTAACAAATCTACAATGAAACAAGAAATAGCTTGTTTTTTTAAAAAATCTCTTTTTTGGCAAAGAATCAAATCTGTAAGCTAGATACTTCAAGATTATACAATTTAGCATTTCAACATCTTGGCGACTACAAAAAAATAAAGACAAAAGACGCAGAAGAACAGTACGGTATTAAAAAAGAGCATCTTAACAATGGCTCATTTAAGAGATATCAAACTGTCTTCTCACCATCTGTGGTAAAAAAAATGTACCCTACCATTTTAATCATTATCATCATGTGTTGTCTCAGCCGAGGGTTGGCTGTCAATTGCTTCCACATGTCATGTTTCTCCTCTTTTGATGGGTGTGCTTAAACAGTTATGGTAGATTATATCAAAATAAACTATTGATTGTGTATGTGTAGTGTTGTGTATGCTTCTATTGCTAGGCCAGTTTCATATTTATTTATTTAGTCTACAATTTTGTATCTACAGCTTTTTCCTAACCATGCAAATGTGGAGGCAAAATTGACCACTATCTGGATTTGAAGTTGTCATGTGGAAACAGTCTGATTTGTTATGCTCCAACTAAAAAGAGCAATGGTGACATGTTATTGTATGATAATTGGCTGTTGTAAGTTAAAGCTGTTGTTGTCTAAAGCATTTCTGATAAGTTCAATGCATATGTACATTGTACATATGTCGATTGAAAAAGTGCTTAACATTCTAAAATTTCACCCAATATTTAAAAAATATTTGGTAGGCATATTTATCTAAACTAAAATTAATTAGACATCTTTTATGGATAAATCATTCTTATGGTGAGTGTTGTTTGTACAAAGCACATTCAAGCATACGTGCAAATTTTTTTTTGTGGATTTGTGAAACCAATGGTATCCTAAAATATGATGTCATCAAGTGGCACAACTAAGAAATCTTAGATTTTTGTTTTTCATAACGGACTGAATAGTTAACACACAACAAGAATAGAAAAAAATATCAGATGTGTGGCACAAAGCACATTTTATCAAAATTATTTGTATGCTTTCCCTATCTGTACTTGGCGCTCTAGTCTTCAGCTCAACAAATGATGCAGGTTTCGTAAACACTCTTCTTCGCACAGGTTTATCGGGTGATTTATATAGCCTATATATAAAATTACGAATGTAATCCATTGTCTTACTACATCAGCAAATGGGTATAAACACCATTTGTTGGTTGCTGCTAGCTATAGCCATTTTAATTCAACAATTTATCCCTACAAACAAGTCTGAAAAAGGATGAGAACTCTATACAAAAATAAAGAGCTAAAACGTAGGTTGTAGATACTGAATTTACGTTAAGCAAATGTTTCAAAAACTAAACTGTTTTCATCTTCTGTGCAATTAAATGAAAGCATGACGTAAAGGCCTGGACAACATACAAGCGGATTGTTAAGATTGGGGTCTTATGGTTACTACATTGTCTTCAATCAAACGGACATTGAACAGTGATATTTATTACATACAGTGAAATAAGAGTCTGTGGTGGCTTTAAAATATCAGTGGGTTACTACTGAACAATCACCTGCTGAAAGTTGAAATTAACCACCATTTACAATTAAATCGTTCGCTATACTGATACCACATCAGCTTTGAAAATTGTGATGGGTCAGCCATGGTCATCATCATCATTAAGGTCCTTCCTCTCGTCGAGGGTTGGAGGCAATGAGGCGCCAAGTTTCTCTGTTGTGAGATTTTTTTACTGCAGTTTTGTAATGGTAACACTGTGATATATATGAAAGTTGTGACAGCATCAGAAAATTATTTCAAAAACAAAACTCCAGCTGCTAGTAGTGTAGGCTCACTCCGTTAAAGTATTGATTATTATTATCAGGCGACATTTTTAAACTTTTTAGTTTTTTTCAAACATTTTTATTACTGAGATGAGTTTACCTGATTCGAACCGGGATGCATCCATGATGTTTTGTTGCGGGTAGGAAGAAGGAACAGAGTGTTTGTGATAGCCAGGCCATAAGCGGCACGGGTTTTTAGCAGAGGAAGACCATTGCTATTGCTCTTTCCTATACTATGTATGATATATATTCAAGTAACACCATTTCAGACCTGGTGTTCACAGCCAACACGGACATTAAAGTCGCCAAAAACGAATAACTTCTCCGATTTTGGAATGGAAGCAATAAGGGAGTCTAGTCCTTTATAGATTTTTTTGCTTCAATAATGTTGTGGCGTAATCAAGGTGGTGGCGTAAGCACTAATAAGAGTGGCCCTGTTTTTGCCTTGGAGAAGCTGTATTGACATTTGACGGTCATTAACCCCATCGGGTATTTTAATTATGATAAGGGAGTTCTTTTTCATCATTGTCGTGAGCATTTACACCACTGAACTCCTCAATGACACGGCTGATTTCTGGGCCAGTTAATATCAAGCGTTTCAACGTGTCACGATTCTCAATGAGACCAATAATGCCACCAACTCCTTTCACCCTTTTGTTGGCTTGCTCGTGTGCTTGATCGATAGGTAAGTGATGAGAAACGGTGATTGCTTTCAGTTATTGCCCAGTGTCCCATATTAAATTCTTTCTGGATGCTAAGTAGAAGACCTTCCAGGTCTCGGATAAAGATTGGAATCCACCTTACGCAATTGTGGTGGTCTAGAGCAAAGAACAGAGGCGCAAGTTTCTGCAAGGTATTAACCATGAGTTCTAACTTCCTCTCCCGATGTGCCCGGATGAATATGATCTGTCGGTACTTGTGTATGAGTAGCCAGAATTTGAACGTTGGACTCTGTTGGGAAGCTACAATGACCCAATCCTCAAGAGCCATCTCGGTTCCACTGTCTTCGTATGCTCGTTTTAGAAGGCTGTTAAGTACCACTACAGTAACTTGATGGCCATATCTTGTTCTCATTGCATTGGATGCTTTCAGAAAAGCTGTGGCTGCTGCTTCTGTCTTCACTAGCCAAGATTTTCTCAGGGTTTCAGGCCATCCAGATCCACGCAGAAGATCTCCCATGGTGCTCCACAAAGCCATCTCAATGTGGAGCCCACCTAGCATGATCACAATCTTTTCTTTCCCAAAAATGTCAAGGAAGGTCCACTGCATTTTTTGGCGATGTCATAGAGTGGTTGATCCACTACCAACACAGGGACTTGGTGTGGGTTGAGGTGCTCAGTTGTCTTTTTCACCAGTTCCATTCCATGTCGAATCATTTCTGGAGTGGTGGCTTTTTCGTGGAAAAGTGGCAAGAGGGCTTTAATGCATTTTTCCGGTTGTCCAACAGGATCTGATCGAGCAGCGTGGTAGGAAGACCACATCGCTGGAGTGTGCATTTCTGCATCGCAATCCATCAATAGGATGTTATTTACTGCAGCCATCCATGCCTGTTCGTGATGTTTCTCCTCATCGAATGAACTCGTTATCACTAGTTGCGGATCTTTTCTCGAAGGTTGGTTGACAAGATTTCGGCCCACTGGTGGTACAAACGTATACGAACGAGGCAGAATGGGTTCACTGTTGCGGGTTCCTGTTTTCTGTGAATTGATTTGTAGATATTCTTGGTTCAACCCAGGCATCTGTGATGAGGGAAATTGAAATATTGAAATATCAGTTCCATGAAATGATGAGCTTGCAGTGCATGATGTGGGATTGTGATCCAAGTTATCCAGAGCTGCCACCGTGAAAATGCCCTGACGTAAGTTTGTAGGACAAACTATATCAGCGTTGTTCCTTGCATGATCTGCAATCGCCTAGGTGCAAATTTAGATTCAATGCTGAGGACTTTCTTATATGACACGCTCAGAGCCAAACTGTGTAGCAGTTGTACCAGCTTCCTGCTTCTTGTTTGGGAATGCAATTTCAGGGCCAGAAACACTGCAAATGGAGGCTCACAATTCAAGTTCGCAGAAGGAGAAGTCATATTTAACATGGCCAACTGACTCACAGAGAGAATCTTTCTGGAAGTCTCTTGTACTGGTAATGATTTGGGTTCTTCGAGGAGTTGACAGAAAAAATACTTCATACGTTGTAGAACAGATGATTCTTCGCAACCATTGGGAAATGAGCCATCAAACCTGAATGCAGTGTCGTGATCCAAAATAGCTTTACGGAGAACCGATGCTCAAAAGGTACAAGCTGTCTTTGCCAGCGCAAACTTTTAACTACGTTGGTTCAACGTCAAGAAACACAGAGTCGAGAAAATGTAAGATTTTGCTGACGCACAAATAAACGACCAAACGAAGCGGCGTTCACAAATAACAACACAATATGGGCATTACGTAGCTCGTCGTTGAGGGCAGTCAGTTGAGGTCAGTTGCCTAAAAAAAACTCTGTTTATGGCACAAGTTATCCACAGGGGTTATCAATCAGTGGGGACATTCTCTTTAAATGATAGAAACAAAGGAAATAATTTGTTTTCCTTGCTATGAGTCGTAGTTACTTAGACATCGACTTCCGATTTCGAAACTAAAAAACGATGATATAATAAGGGTGCGAACAGTGAACGTAACACTGACATAGATTCCTAAATCACCACTCTGTCCTCCAATCATGTTTATTTTTATTTTATCGAATTACTCATACATACAAACCTACGTTTAGAGACCACAACCACCATTCTAGGTTCAATAGAACAAAAATTACCAAGCATAATGTGAAAAAATCTGGAAATTAGCCGCCATCTTGAATTTTGGCGGCCATTTTTTTTTTTATCTGACAGCTTGACACTCGAACCAAAATTGTTTTATAGGTCCTTACCTTCAAACTGGTACTGAAAACAAAACTTTTGCATCAAGTTGAAATGACTGAGTGCCTGGGAACCCCACTAATAAGGGAGTCTAGTCTTTTATAGACTTTTTTGCTTCAATAATGTTGTGGCGTAATCAAGGTGGTGGCGTAAGCACTAATCAGAGTGGCCCTGTTTTTGCCTTGGAGAAGCTGTATTGACATTTGACGGTCATTAACCCCATCGGGTATTTTAATTAGTTTCTTCACAGGAATAGACTTGATGGCAAATCCAGCACCAGACTTACGGCCATCGCCAATACTACGGCCACTCTGGAAAAAGGTGTAGCTGTCTCCTATTTCAAATAATTGTCCTGTACCTGCAAACTTGGGCAGCAATGTTGATGTAGCTAGCTAGTTCCTTGGCCACAAGAGAAGTTCTACGAGCAGGTCTGTTGGAGTTTGGGTTGTCAAGCAATATATGGACATTCCATTAGACTAAAGTAATTGCTTTTGTTTGTTCGACCGCGTGTAGGTATTTCCACCAGCTGTGGCAGGCTGGCCAGTGGCCAGGGTATGATAGAGCAGGCTATGTTTTGAGCACCTTTTCTAGCCCTGCCCTCAGACTATGGAGGCAAGCAGGGCATTCTTGAGAGGGCTGCTCGGTCGCTCAGAAGGCTGCCGGATTCCACTGTTGTTCTAGATTCAGTGGAGTATAACCATATGGCCTGAGCCGCATGTGTGTGGGATCATGGCTACATCTTGAGTGTATCCGTATTCCGCACCATCTGGTTCGCCGTTCCGCCATTGCCACAGAAATTTTTGATCCAGAAACATGACTTCACATGATTTTGTTTTAAGTGAGAAAGGGCTGCGCAGGACTCCAACCTCACTCTCTCATTTCAGGCCTCAGAATCCAATAGCAAGACATAGTCAGGACTATTGGATGAAGCATGAGATGCAGCAACTTGACCATAACGTCTTTCGTGTCACATTGGGGTAGAAATAAAAAAAATGATTTGCATAAAAGAAGATGTTTAAAAAGCTGGCTTAGCACCTAAACACACATTCCGAACAATTTTTAGTTGGTTGCACCCAAAACTCAGCCGGCTACCCCCCTATTCAGGGTCGAGACTATGCCTTTTTGGATCATCATAGTCGATATCAAACAGTGAATCTATGTCAACCATGAAGTTAGGCTATGTTCTTTTACCAAGAAAGTTTTTCCTCTCTTCTTCGTTGTGACCACCAGGTAGAAAAACAGAAACCGTTCACCTAATCAAGGAAATAGAATGTAGCCTGCCGTCTGGGCTACGCATATTGATTGTGGCAATAATTAACTACCAAGCTTGACAATTTTCTGTTTCTGCTCTGTCAGATCTGGGACGATAAAGTCAACAATAGAATTCCTTCCATTGGAAAACCAGCGTCTAATGAGCTCAAAATACAACAATATCATCACCTGTAAAAAAGGAAATTGGACGCTAGAAGCATTAGCCAGGAGATTTTCGAAGCTCATGAGAACGTCGCTTTTATTAAAACTTGGTAATTCTTTGACAGGTCGCTTTGAAAATTCCAATTTAATTTAAATGTCTTTCCCATGCTTGATGGTAGTTGGATGCTTTTCTGACCAATGGCATTCACAAACCGCGGAGTCCTTTGAATCAGTAATGTTATCTCTTGGGATAGCGGAAAGTCATGTAGCCTATTACGTTCCGGTGGGTGTTTAGGCAGTATAAACAGTAAACACTCCAACTGTATTTTGTTCACTATAATTTCCATTGCAGTTAAATTTACATCTATTTTTTAGCCATCAAATATAGTTGCTTCTCTCTCAAACCTCTACAGCCTGTTTCACCGTAAAAGGGGGATCATCAGAAAGTCCTGAAAAATATGCAAAAGCAATAAATCTGTAATAACTGAAAAGATATTAAATATTATAACCTTAATTTAATCTGCAAAAACAATCAAAATTACAAAGGGCTACCTCCATCGGTTATCACAAAAGCCTCAATTAAGACGTCCAAATGGAAACCAAGCATATTGATACCAACACCTGTGACATCACAAAGAAGCAAAATACAATAAAGATAAGGAATCTGTAGTATTTCAAACAAAACTTCGTTATTAAACTTTTCATCATATCTTCTTATGATTTTTTTAACTGATGATCCAATAGGATGCGTAGTGTGATAAAGTATTTGAAACAAAGTAGACAGTAGGAAAACAAATTAATATTTTTTTTTCTCTACAATCTAAACCTTTAAACACACTTGGCTGGGCTAACACTCACAACCGTATTTTAATAAAAGTGATAATTTATGTTGTGGAACCAGTTTTCGTCCAATAGGACTCCTCATCACAAGAGGATCGAAACGAAAAAATTACAGTAGATTAATAACAACTATCCCGAAAAAACGAAAATTTACATATTACATAAGAGATGTTCCGTATCAAAACAACCAATAAGAAGATATCTTGTATATGGTACCTCTCAGATTTTGCTGAAAAATTGTCATACTATGCCTTAGGCTACCAAACGAAAGAATCCTAAGTTTAAGTTCAATACCTCAAACGGTTTTCCCATGGCGGCCATTTAAATTTCTGGCGCTACCCTCGTTTTTGACTTGAGGGGGTAGAGAATAGCAATTTCAGCCATTTTCAGAGCTCTATAACTTTTATTGTAATTGTGGTAGAAGACTAAAAATTGCTGTGCTAGTTCATTATAAACTATATGATTTATCATGAAAACAGTGAAAATAAGTAGGTAGGGGAAGGGCGGGACCTAAGAGCCGATTTTTACAAAATCTTATATATTTTTTGTTTAGTGTCTAAGATTCGTCTCAAAGTTTACATATATCTTCCTATCTACAGTTTCCATACTTTCATGGATTTTAAGCATGTTCCGGTGGAAGCGGAAGTCCCTAGAGAAAAATGTAGCGTCCTTCAAAGTGGTTCATACGACCCGCAACTGAGGGTCCTACGACCATATGTGGAGGGTCCTCTAAGCCACTTGAAAAAAACATGCAGTATTTTTGATTTTCCTTTTATTTAACAGTTTTATGTTGTTCTGTTGTCATGCTACTACAAGAAATGTCAAATGGGAAACACTAAATGTATGCGCTCATCGGAAAATCTCTCTGTTAAGAACACAGATGATTTTACTATCAGCACAAAATAGTCCCTTCACAAAGTTTAATTCGCAATCAGCAAATTGGACAAACATGACTGTATTTCATCACCACAAACTTGTTTATTAAAAATTGTAAGCAGAGAAGTCAACAGGTATCAATTAATTTCTTTGGATCGTGTGGTTGACCCAAAACAAAATATTTTGCAGGTCGCTCCAATAGGGAGGTTCACAGGTAACGCACCACATGACCGGTAATTTTTTTGCTTCCAGCCTAAAATCTAAACTTTTAATCTCACTCAACATAGCTAAAAACAATGCCAATTTATCGCACATTAATCACTTATCACTGAAAGCCAAGGCATCACTCAAGTTAAACAACTAAAAAACATGTTGTACAACCTCAAAAATTTACAAAATTATGTCAAAATCAGCAATGAGGTCTCCTGTCCACACATCAGCTCAAAAAATGACGTTACTCCCTAGGAAAACCTAACGAAGCGTGTCAAAGCCAACAATATCCACATTTGGCACTAAAGATTTGTATACAAAAAATTACGGGGGGTGGTTCGCAGGTCACCCCTGTTCACAGGTCCCGCTCTTCCCCTACTATGCTTAGTGATCATAAACATTGGAATGCAGACACTGTTGACCATTAATTTATGTTCAATATGATGCTTTGACCTCTTCTCACCCATGAAAAAGTACCCACCTTCAATCAATAAGCTATGATGTGGAGATAAAATTGTCAGAAAATGAGCATACTCCAAGTTTTAGGAGCTAAAGTGTGGTTATATTTTATTTAGCGTAACTTATAAAAATGTGGTAATATTATATTTAGGTTATTTAAGTGTAAGGATAGTTTATATTTACGTATGAGAATGGTTTGTTTATAAATTGAATTAAGATGAAGGCTGTCTAACTGCCTGATGAAATTTCTATTTATCTAATTTAGCTAGTTTGGCTATCTGACTCCATTATCTAATTTCCACACAATTGTTATTCGAATTATAATTTTAAGTTATCAGAAGGTGTTCATATAATATTGTAGGTCTCTAACACAATTTGAATTTATACATTACAGAATAGTGAAATTGCAGAACAGTAAAACATTATCACGAATTATTACATTTTAAGTAAACAAACAATTTAATGTTTTCTGAGAGCTGAACTGGTCTAACTGGGCTGGTTTGATGTGATCAAGCTATCGTCAAAGGACGAACAAACCATTTCATTGTGTGCGCTCTTTTTTCTATTTTCTTTGGGAGCAGTTGCATGGAAAATTACAAAAACTTTAGTAAAAGGCAGGAAAACTTATATGTTGAAATAATGTATCGCTACAGAGGCCCCCCCAAATTTGGGCTAAATTGGAACCAAGGGTACCAAGTTTAGTTCAAATTTAAGGAGTTAAAACGTTAACACAATTTTAACAGACATAGTGTAAAATAGGTATGTTTAGTGTTTATGATAATAATGTAGTGTTGTGTTTGTGATATCGTGTCGCGAAGTGATTCTGCGTGGTTCCACCGCCTTCCGCAAAGGAATGTCTGAGTTTGTGCTGTGTTGAAGAGTCCACCTCGTAGAAACATTAATTGTTTTGTAAGCGCCGTTGAAAACCGTAGCAGGCATTCATTGTTTGTCTGGCTCTTTCTGTTGAAAAGCAGACCATGCCGATTGAGTTGATGCAAATGTAGCCTTGTCTTGCTTTTTGCTTGCTAGAGATCATCGCAGTTGGAGATCATTGACGTAGTCGTAGCATTTAATTGTTGGCATTTGGCTTTTTGTATTCCTTGAGAGGCGCTAGAGAATCGAGTGCAGGTGGCTCTGGAGCATTTTTTTCGTTTTAGGCGGCAGTACGCATAATCACGTCCTTCTGGTGTTCATGAATGTGATGTAAGATTTCTGAAAAAGGCAAAGCAAATTGATTACAAGTTCAACTTTAAAATATTGAGCGACTTGGTTTATAAGTCGACCTGTACAACATGTAAAGATACGATTTGAAAGGCGAACAAAACTAATTAAAACAAAAGAACATAGGCATCGACAGGTCTAAATACCATTCACAAAATCGTAATTGTTCATAAGGCTGAACAGTCGTTCAGCAACTGCAAACAAAACACAGAAATAAAAAAAGATACAGTACATGAGTCAAAACCATGCTTCAGTTTCATGCAGTATGAAGAGTAATGTTTCGTGGGCATATGCATGCTTGCCCAACATAGGTTAAATAGGTTAGTAACATGCCATGCCAACCGTTAGATATGTGCATTTGCATGCCACACGCTCAGTTGCAGACTTGCAGTCATACTCAACCATACACAATAAACAAAAACGCTTAGCAGACAACCTATAAAGAGAGAAAGGTTGAAATAGACAACCACTGTATCTGCATTGGAAAAGATGCAGACAGTGGAGAAAAAGACAACGATTTCGTATTAATGCAATATTTGCATTTTTCTTGCGATGAAGCTATATAACCTACAGTGTATAGGCAAGAGCTTTTGAAAAGCAGGTTGGCCAGCTTGTAGCCTACAAGAGACTTGAAAAAGAATTGCCAATTGGCTGAGATGCATCTCTTTCCGAAGTAGGCGTACTTGAGATGGCTATACTGGAAGACGCTGTACTGTCCTGCAAAGAACTACATAGGATGATTAAACAGTCACATGTATTTAGAACAAACAAAAATGACCTACATTGCTGCTCTGCAGACTGCAAAATAAACAAATGGACGAATGCTGGAGTGGACAATCCTTAAGACCATTCGTCTTAGCACAACAGCTTGGCGCTGTTAAAAAGACACAAAAAATACAGTATACAGTTACATAATTACAATATTAAAATACAAAGTACAAGTAAATATTTGCAGCTTTAACCGCATGAGCTGCCAGGCAGTTTGACTCATATTACAGAAAGAAATATTACACAATGGTAATTAAACGTTGCGGGCGGTTGACTGAGCGCCCAGATTTTGACACAAAAGGAAGAAAATCTACTCCTTGATGGACATCACCACCGGTCGACTGCTGGGCAGATGATGTTATTGATGGATCGTTTTGTTGACCAGTTGCATTTCCTGAGTGGGAAAGTTCATCATTGTCGGTTTTCACAGCGTGTGACGTCACTTGTGGCGGTGGTGGTACTTTCTTGATGGGCTGTTCAACAAACGGTTTAAAAGGCAGGAAAACTTATATGTTGAAATAATGGATCGCTACAAAAGTACCTAGTTTGATCTCTTCGGAGAGCAGTCGTGCATTTCTGATTAATAAGCAGTTTAAGCCCCCCCCCATTCTTTGCAATTGTCACACTAATCATTTTCGAATTCTGATAAAGTTGACAAGGGTAGGCTACATCCAAAACATTTTGAAATTTTGAAACTTTTTTGACTTTTCTTTTCCTAATTTGCCTTTTGTGGCCAAATGAATATCTTTCACATGGTTTGCAGCCTAAAATCTTGGTAATGCAGCAGTTTCTGCTACGACATAAATACATCCTTTACACGTAGGCCTGTAGTAGGTGTAATTTTCTTACTGCCGTTGCAACGCTTTTTCTCCACTTCGTCGAGGAGAAGTGGCTCTTCATGCCACCTTTAGCCCATGCGATCTGCATGAGCTTTGTGTTGCTTGAAGTGGAAAGAGCCCTCCCCAACAAACTAAAAATGAACTCTCCATCCATGGGCATTTCCTTTCGGAGTGCAGCGACAAGCGCATGTAGCTTGTCAGGAAATGCCAAGGAAGCAGAGCCCAACACCTCTGATGTCTTGTGATTGTCAATTTCATTAAAAGTCATCTCTTCTCCTTAAGTATTGGATTCTTGTTGCTTCCTTAAAAGTAGACTTTAGTTAGCACTTGTCTTGTAATTCAAGTCACCCATAACTATATTAAATTATCCACTTTTGTAATGTATTGGCGATTGAAGGAAGCTTTCCGTTTTTTGTTGGCTGTAGGCCCTTTGTCCTAACATGGCTCACATGTCATATTTTCTTATGTCAACAAGCCCAGTAAAAATTCCAACCTTTTTAAATTTCATAGCACTTTTATGAGACGGTTGAGCTTGTTCAGCGCTCTCTTTTTTCGGGTTTTCCCCCAAGTAAACTTTATTTCGTACTTAGCAGTGTTTTGAAAGGCTCGTATAGCACATTTATGAGATGGTTGGGCTTGTCATTGTTTTGAGATTTTCATACTTTCGTTAAATCGAGTTGCAATTTCAGAGCTTGTTTTTACAAGGAAGCACCTCTTCTCCTCGAGCCTCAGATTTCTGATATTGACTTTTAACAATTTAGAAACAAAAATAACTATTTAGGCTAGCCCAATTTATAGTTATATTTTAGTAATAGTTGGTTACGTTTCAGTCCAGAACAGATAAGTTTTGATATTTCAATAAATTCCCATTTTCAAGCCCAAGTTTTTCTTTTCTTCTTCTTCACATTTTTTTTTCGAAGTCTAGTTGGTTCAGCTATTTTCTGAACACGATCGAGTATGAGATTAGTTTTTTTCCCCTTTTTCTTGAAATGAGTTGGTTCAAAATTTGCACAACTCAAGTTTTAAGACTTGGCCAGGAGAGCAAAAATCTTGCATCTTACCTTCAAAAAGCGCATGAACGAATGAAGACTAACAACCAAAGGCAAAATAAATTTGAAATGGCACGAAAGAGTATGGTATAAAATTGCACCATTATAAGAAAGCCTAAATCAGTAAACATCAACTATACGCAAAATTATATATTCCAGAAAAATGTACGACGAGTCCAAACTATATCAAGTTTTCTTGTTGTTTAATTGTTTGTCTTGTATATCTTTCTAGCACCAGATTGCTGAGCGTGCAGTTGTTTTCTTGACTTACATCACAAAGCAGGCAATAGTGCAGAGAGATGTGCTTACTCTATTGCCCTGCGCGACCCTTTCTTCACACAACATTAGGCATGGTATTTTCTTATCTAGGTAAAAGTTGCTCTCTTGAGTTTATTGCCTTTTTCATTATTAATATGCAAATTATTGGTTAAACTGACAAAAAAGTAAAGTATGCGCTTTAACCAATAAGACGCCTGTCGCCTATTCTAGCAAATATAGCAACGAAACGAATAAGCTACATCTAAAGATACCCATGAGGTAACTTGACAACTACTTGCACAAACAACTTTTTTTACTGACTAAAATTACAAGATGTAAAGGTAGATATTATCCTACACGTCCTGCAACTGTACCTATAAGATGAAAATAAACCAATAGCTTTTTTTCCTTGGTCTGAACCTTAAAACATTTGACCAGGCTAACACTCACAATAGTATTTCAATAAGATTTAATTTATGTTATGGAACCGGTTTTCTTCCATTAGGAATCGTCAGCATAACTGAGTCGAAATAAAAATTAGCCTACATCAATAGATGTCAGCACAACTGAGTCGAAATAAGAATTAGCCTACAATATCAATAGATGTCAGCACAACTGGACCAAAAACAAACGAAAAATTACAAATTAATTAAATAAATAAAAATTTTCATGACCTCCAATCCTCCATATTCATTTCTTTATTTCTGCCTATTGATTTATTTTCTTAGTGATATTGCTTTCTGTATTAGGTAGATCGCCCATTTGAGGAAGTGTCATAGTACCAGATTACCTTTTTCAGTTGGTTTTTCCCATTTTTGTACCTATAAGATGTATTCAAATGGTAGAACAGCAAAAACAATTGTTACGTCATAAGTAATTGACTTATAAATTTTTTCTGTTGATGTGAGCCGACCTAGCAAACTGTCGACTTGAAGCGGTTGACTGTATCATATCATTACTATTAGCCTTGTTACTCAATGCAACAAACAGTGTACCAGCCTCATTTTTTAGTCATAAATCGATTTCTCTATAACAGCATCCTCAGTACGACCATGTCAAGAGCAAAAATAATAATAATATTCTTCAAAGGTTTCAAGTTAGATATTGCGGCGTAACAATTGCATTTTTGCGTTACCATGGAAACAATTAAACAAATTATATAACCGATTACTAAACAATGAAAACTATTAATACTACAAAAAGTGCTCAATGCCAAGCAAAAAAACAAAGCAGAGCGAATTAAATCAAATATAGTTATTACTATCCCCTTTACAGCCTGTTTCACCTGGTGGCCGGTCGATTAGTCGAAAGACATTTGGTCGACAGTCAGTTGGTCGACAGACATTTGGTCGACAGGACGTTTGGTCGACAGACAATTGGTCGACAGACATTTGGTCGACAGGACATTTGGTCGACAAGACATTTGGTCGACAAGACATTTGGTCGACAGACATTTGGTCGACAAGACATTTGGTCGACAGACATTTGGTCGACAAGACATTTGGTCGACAAGACATTTGGTCGACAGGACATTTGGGTTAGAGTTAGGGTTAGGTTAGGGTTAGGTTAGGGTTAAGGTTAGGGTTAGGGTTAGGATTAGGGTTAGGTTAGGGTTAGTTAACCCTAAAATGAATCGTTCTTTCGACCAAATGTCCTGTCGACCAAATGTCTTGTCGACCAAATGTCCTGTCGACCAAATGTCTGTCGACCAAACGTCCTGTCAACCAAATGTCTGTCGACCAAATGTCCTGTCGACCAAATGTCTGTCGACCAAATGTCTTGTCGACCAAATGTCTTGTCGACCAATTGTCTGTCGACCAAACGTCCTGTCGACCAAATGTCTGTCGACCAAATGACTGTCGACCAAATGTCTTTCGACCAATTGACCGGGTACCTTTCACCTAAAGGAGGTTCATCAGAAGGTCCTGAAAAACATGCAAAAGCAATAAATCGGTAATTCCTGAAAAGATATTAAATATTATAACTGTAATTTAATTTGCAAAAGAAAAACCTTTAAATCTGTAATTCCTGAAAATATATTAAATATTATAACCATAATCCAACAGGGATATCCAAGAAAAATGTGAACACTATAATATAAACGACGACCTTTTTAGAGTACATGCATAAAAGTGAGACAAAGTCCAATTTGAAATTCTTTTGTTGCATTTTTCCAGTTAGAAATTCTTATGTTGCATATCGCGCGATTTTGGGTATTTAACCCTCATCAGTACAACTTTTATCAACAGCATAGTACAGTAAAATTTACAGCAGTTCACTTTAAAAAAATAGCTAAAAATGTTATTTGGTTTCTAAGAAACAAATTAGTCTACGAGCAGTAATAATGACAATTTTTATGCAAATTATGAAGGTAATTAGGTCATAGGCTAAAGTGACAAACTATAGTTGCAACAATAAAAAGTACGAGAATATTAAGCATTCGGCGAAGTATTTAAATGTAAACAACAAACAATGGGGTCAGACAAGCTGACATACGCCAAAGCCTGGGACCAGTCAAGCCAGCCTCCTGTTACAATTACATGATCCGAACTAGCGGATGCAAGATACTTCTAACTAATTATTTAAAAAAAGGGGGTGATTACTTTAAACCCGTATCAACGTAAAGTCAATCGGGGATTCGCGTAAAGCAGATACAAAAGCATCAAAAATTTAAGAAAAATGTGAACACTATAATATAAACGACGACCTTTTAGAGTACATGCATAAAAGTTAGACAAAGTCCAATTTAAGACAAAGTCCAGTGAGACCAAATTAAGACAAATTTAAGACAAAGTCTAAAAGACAAAGTCAAAGTCAAATTTAAGACAAAGTCCAGTGAGACAAATGCTGTAAATTTTACTGTACTATGCTGTTGATAAAAGTTGTACTGATGAGGGTTAAATACCCGAAATCGCGCGATATGCAACATAAGAATTTCTAACTGGAAAAATGCAACAAAAGAATTTCAAATTGGACTTTGTCTCACTTTTATGCATGTACTCTAAAAAGGTCGTCGTTTATATTATAGTGTTCACATTTTTCTTAAATTTTTGATTCTTTTGTATCTGCTTTACGCGGATCCCCGATTGACTTTACGTTGATACGGGTTTAAAGTAATCGCCCCCCTTTTTTTTAAAAAAAAGGGATATCCAATCTGCAAAAAAACCCTCAGAATTATAAAGGGCTGTCACCATCCGTTACCACAAAGCCTCAATTAAAATGTCCAGATTGTAACCAAGCAGATTGATGCCAACACCTGTGACATCACAAAGAAGCAAAATACAATAACGATGAAGTAACCTGAACAAATTTAATGAAATTTATTTTTAAAAACATGTAAAAATCAAATAAATTTTATAATTCAAAGAAAATGAAGGGGTGTACCAGCAAACATCTATAGGATTGGCCCATGATACTAGAGAAGGATCCACAGAGGATACAAACTGATATGAATGAATCAACAAGTGAATAAAAAAATAAGTTAACCTCTCAAGTACATGTAGCTCCACACAGAGTGAAATTTACATGCCTTTTGACTCTTTTATTTCTTTAAAAGTAATGTCTAAAAAGACATTATGAAAAGCAACTACGGACAAAGGCCAGTGTTTCGATCTTCCGATCTCTTCAGCGTAGTAAAGTGAAAGTGGAAAGTTGTCTTGAAGTGTTGGTTGAGATGGTGATTTGAAACTTGAGTGATTGTTGTGAGACAATGAGACTGCATTTCATTTTTAATTTCGGACTCGAGCGAAACGTAATTTTACAGCCTATTAGAATGTGTGACTTTTTTGAGAGAATTTGTGCTAAGAATTGACAGGAATTTGTTAAAAACAAAAACTAGAAAAAAAGACAAGAATTTGCAACTGAGCTAGGACATAACAATCATCTGAGATGGATCTAAAATACAAGAAATTAGATTCTAGTGGCACATATAAGTATTAAAATTCAAAGAAAATGAAGGGGTGTACCAGCAAACATCTATAGGATTGGCCCATGATACTAGAGAAGGATCCACAGAGAATACAAACTGATATGAATGAATCAACAAGTGAATAAAAAAATAACAGTTAACCTCTCAAGTACATGTAGCTCCACACAGAGTAAAATTTACATGCCTTTTGACTCTTTTTTATTTCTTTAAAAGTAATGTCTAAAAAGACATTATTGACCAACAAAACAAATTTCAACAAATTTTATAACCTGTGAAAATCAAAAGGAATTTATTTTATTTTGAAGTACAGTCGACTCCGCTTAATTCGGACACTTTGGTTCCACTCACTTTTGGCCGAATTAAACGGAGAAACGGCTTTGTCCGAATTAAGCGGAAAATCAATTGTTCGTTTCAAGGTCATGCGTAAAGGCAGACAACGCATTAAAAATACTGTACGGTTGCGCAATAAATGAATTGCGGCTGCGCTATGCTTAAGTAATTGGTACTGATTACATAAAACATGATATTTTAAACCTCGTCCACGAAGCATAGCCTCTCCGTGTTGTTCACGCTGTTTTGACTCATTTTTCTGCCAATCTTACTAAGTAGGCTACTTTTTGATATCCCCACCAATGCAGCTAACTACAGAACTGTCATGGAAGCGTCTTTACTTTTTTCTTCGTTTACTTTAGTGAGCAATTTCACTTTTTCCTCTGAACTTTTCTGTAACATTTTGTTCTACAAGATGGAAGCAATAATGTACCGAAGTAAAAATGACTATGAAGCTGGCACGGCCTTACATGAGTTCATTATCGATTGTTGTTTCACTATAATCACAATCGTCATTCACAGTGCAATTGCATGTTTTATTATAACGAACGAAGTACTGTTTATTTTGTCACTCATAACCTAATGATAGGAAGTGCAAACCTGTGTCTGAATTAAGCGGAGAATTGTCCGAATTAATGGGAGTTTATTACGTGCAGTTTATACTTTTGTTCCGTTTCCGAGCATTTTGGCCGAATAAAGAGGTTGTTTGGGTAATCCGGTGTCCGAATTAAGCGGAGTCGACTGTACTTGAGTTTAAATTTGTTTCTATGACAACATTTACCCACCAGTTCCGAACGCTTGTTCAGAAGGTGGCCACTATCGGCCTTCAGAATGGCCAGCTTTTCAGTCAAACAGAGGCCACAATTATTACGACTACCTCCACTATAAGGCCGAGGACAGCTATGGATAGACCATGTTATTTTAGGATCAACACCCCTGTCCTTAAGGTCCCAAACTGTCTTAGATAGTTCTGTGCTGTTTCGTTTAATTTAGACCTATCCATGAAAGAACATTTATGGTTGGAGAAACATTTTTTAAAAGTAGTTTCACAACAACCAATGTAATTAAGAACCTTAGGGCCGTTGTCAATGGTGGCTTTGTAAACAACGGCCTTCTGCAAGCATTGCCCATTCAAAAGACAATCTGGCTTCACCCTGCAATTGCAACCAGGCTGAGATGGTTCATTATCAGTCTGTAATATTGATTTATTGTAGGTGGATATGATGCTTGCAACATTCGGAGTAGGCCTACAACTGTAGCTCAGCTTAATAGTATTACTGTTGAATATTTTATGCAATCTATGATGGGGCGGAAAGTGGATGGAAATGAGTCTGAAAAATTCCTTACCAATGTTGCTATCAACCTGCAAGCTGAAAGGACGATTAAATCATAAAATTTTTCGACTCCTTTTCCTAGATTTGCGCAAGTTATTAGCAGGGTTGTAGCAAACTCTCTCTGTAAAACCACTTTTCAAAAGGGCATCATTAGAAACAGATGCGGTCTTATCAAATTCATTCTGGCTAAATGATGTGGCAGACAATCGCTTTGCAATCATAGTCGGGATTTGTCTCTTAATGTTGGGTGGGTGGTTGGACTGGGCATGGATGTGAATTGAATCATTGTTGGGTTGTTGGTAAGGCCAGAATTTACCACATAGCAAATTCAAAGTGACGTCAAGAAAATTAGTTTCAATTAGGCCTGTTTCCACAATAATACTTAAGCCAGGTTGTTTAAATAATTGAATGACATTTTTTCTCAAATGATCAACTTTTGGGCCGGATAAATTACGCAAAATAGCCAGACCATCATCACGATACAACCCAAGCATCTCTCTGTCAACAATAGCAGAAAGTTCTTTCAACAGAAACAAACCAACCAACTCGCAAACCTCTGCACCATCAAATGAGCCCATAATAGTAACATCAAACAATCCATCTTTCTTAGCCCAAGTATCATCACCATCAAAAACCAACGATTTCCTAGCATGGAAAATTGTTTGTATAATATAATCATCTAAAATTCAGGGGTCGGCAACCTTTCTTCAGTCGCGGGCCAAAACAAAACTGCGCAGATGTCAACGGGCCGTACAAGTTTTCCATTTGCACTTCCGTTTTCTTTACTTTTCATAATATTGTTAAAATTGGCGTTCTTATCAGAGTATCTCCATATTTAGCTACTATAGGCTTATATAGATTAATATAAAGAAAATTAGTAACAATTGGTAACGAAAAACACCAAGTACTTTATTTATTGACAGCACAACATTAATGTGATATTTGATGTTGTTTCCTGCTAGAAAGTTTCTGAAGGTCAGGTGATAGGTTGGATGAGGCAAGAATCATAACATCTTGCAAGTGGTCATCAGTAAGTTGTGTTCTCAACTTGCCGTTAAATATACGGTTAATTGACTATTACTAACGCAACTCATGTAGCCTGCAACTAGCATGCAGTAAATAGGCTAATATAACCGGACTTCAAGGTGAAACTGCCAAGTACCTTAATGCTACCTTCTGCAAGCTTAAGCTAAATTTTGCCCCAAACCTAGTTTACTATAACAAAGCGACCCGTGATCGATAGGTCGCGGGTACAAAGGCGCTTTGTGATAATTTCCTATGCTTGGTGGATTCTAACAAGCAGCAAATTCTTCAAAGACAAGAATCACTTGTTGAAAAAAACGGAAAAATGGAACTGGGAGTAAATTATAACTCTAAAAAATAAAGTAATTTAAAAGTCTGGACCGGCTGTCACTAAAAAGGCCAATTCCTGCTTCCTAAGCTACACATATTTCTAAATTATCAACCTTCAAACAAACTAATTCTTAAAACTTCAAATCTATCAAACTATCTGTCAGGCCTGCAACGTCGCTCTCTCTAAAATGCAGTTCGCAGAGAAAGAATATCAAGGAAATTCAAAATGGCGACAATGCCCTAACTAAGCATTGTTGCGGCATAAGTACACAGGCTACGTTATTACAAGTGAGCGTTACGGATAAATATGAAAAAGTAAAAATTGCGAAAGTTTTACATAACATTTAGTAATCTTAATTCGGTTATGTAAAACCAAATGGCAGCATAAAATAATGGGATGTTCGTTTTGGCCCGCCAACTACAATTTGCAAAAATGCTGCGGGCCGGATAATTTTGCTTGGCGGGCCGGATCCGGCCCGCGGGCCGTAGGTTGCCGACCCCTGATCTAAATCCATAAATGGTTTGGCAAAGTTGATAGCTTTGCATAAAAGTTCCTCCGTAATAGATGGGTAAAAATCGACAATATCAAATTTCAAAAAGGTGCATTGATGTTTAGATGGAATAGCCTTGAACCAGGATAACACGGAGTTTGTGTTTTTCCATTGATTCTGGTGTGATGCATCACGGATGGTTACATTGATAGAGTCTAAGTATTTCTTACTTATACGGCCAATCTGAGACTTGGAAGGGTTAATCAACCTGCATTTAGGGTTGCATGTAAAATTAGGTTTATGATCTTTTAGTGTAGTGAACCCTGGGTTGCTTGACACTTTTTTAGCCCAATCATCAACCTTTAACGCCTTGGCTATCTTTTTAGCCTCAGTAGCCTATTGATCGTGTCACTGATAGCAGGATTCACCTTTTTGTATATGGCCGATACATTATCAGTGAGTAATTTTTGTAACGCTAGGTCTTAACTTCGTATAAGTTTGTAGTTTTATCTGCTTATATCAACAGATCCGGAGAGTTATTAATGTTCTTAATATCATTAGTTCCTTTGTTCTGAAAAGAATTGTAAATGGGTTTGAACTTAATATTACGAACCATCTCGTATAAACCATTCTCAAATGGTATTAAAGCACCATGCTGTGGAGATCTTCTTTCAGTCATAAAGCCAAAGTTATTAAAATGCTCAGACTGAGAACCATCCTGGTTAAGTTCGAAGAAATAGGCCTTCCATCGTAAACGTTTAATAAAATTTTCAATCTTACCAAACATCATCTTCAAGTACCGATCTTTACTTGGAATTGCGTTATTTTTCAAGGAATAACCGAAGTTAATCTTTTCCAGACTCATAATAACCAGATCGCAGTTATCAAAAGAGAGTGCTCTACTAGCTTCCTTCCTTCTTGTTGCTTCCTTAAAAGTAGACTTTAGTTAGTACTTGTCTTGTAATTCAAGTCACCCATAACTATATTAAATTATCCACTTTTGTATTGTATTGGCCATTGAAGAAAGCTTTCCGTTTTTTTTATGGGCTGTAGGCCCTTTGTCCTAGCATGGCTCACATGTCATATTTTCTTATGTCAATGAGCCCAGTAAATTTCCAGCCTTTTTAAATTTCATGATCATTTAGTGCTTCAAATATTATAGATGCGTCTTCGTCCCAATCGATCGGTGCATCAAATTTAGGTTGTTTTGGACTTTTTCGATCTCTTCAGTGTCCCGCTCTTCTGTGTCTCGATTTCTTTTTTTTGGTGAATGTGTTAAGTGGTAATGGTAATCCGATTGGCTCTTCATCGTTTTCTGTAGAGGTAGGTGTAGTTTGCACTGGTGATATCTGTAGTTTGGTATCAGGTAGTGCTGTGGTTTCTTGGCTTGATTCATAGTCTGTTTCTTCGTCTTCGGATTCTTGTGATGAGTCGAAGTCTAGAACGTAGTCTTCTAGTTCCTATAGTGGTTTACAGGCCTTAAAACTCGTGTTTTTTTCCGGCAGCCATCGTGGCCTACCGGGAGCTCCTTCTCGGCGGCCAAATTTGCGCGCTTGGAGGCCAAAATACAAATAACGATAGCACAAGTAAATAGAATTAAACTTGCAACAATGCTAAAATGATCACTTTGCGTTGTTAAAGTTTGGGCGATGTTTTGCAATAGAATCGTTGTACCACGCAATAACTACTTTATCGGGATTGTAATCCAGTATTGCGGGACCATCTAACGACACTAAAATTGTTTCAACTGCACACCACCTTTCATAAAACCTGACCATTTATACCGATATGATGTCACCATTGAGGGTGTGAAGTCACTAGCCCATAGCGTGAACATTTCTCAACTATAAAGACACGTGTTTTCCCTTTCGATGTCAACTAACCTAGTTCCAGGGTTGGAAGTAACGACTCGTTGTCACTATTCGATAGCGTTATTCGTTGCTTTCTGAATATCGAATGCTTATACCCATTCCTTTTAAAAATAAATATCGAATGCGCGTTATTCAATGCTTTTTTATGCAAGCAACGAAATCATTATTCGTTTTTCACTAATCGATATTTAGGAGAACTGCTGAATCATTTTTTGTTGTTTACTTACTTTGTCGTCAAAACGAATTTACGAGATTTGGTTTTCGGATTACTATCCGACCTAGTCCCCTTCCGGTTTTCGAACTTTAAAGGATTAAGGAAAATTTTTCGGCAACACAGTTCAGAAAAACCATGCCAGTGAGAGCCGTTAACAGTGTTGCAAACCTTGCGGTTTTCCCGCAAGTTTGGGATTGTTTTTTTTTAGTTTTGGTACCTTTTTTGAGTTTGCGGGTTGCTTGTTTTTGGGCTTTTTTTGGCCAGTCAATTTTTAGTAATTGCTATTCGTTGCTTTTTTTAAGTATCGATAGCGGAAAGTCATTGCTTTTTTGGGCACTATCGAATAGTGAAATAGTCATTGCTTTTTGACTAACGACTTCCAACCCTGCCTAGTTCTCCTTTTTACCAACGATTCAATGTCCGACAACATTGAATCGACATAAAAACGACATATTGCCAGCCGATGTAAATTAGCACTTCGGATTAAGACTTTGTTAAAATAAACGTCAGAAATTACAAATAAGACGTACAGCGCTGGTGATCACAGCTGGATATTTCATACAATAGCAAATGTTCCCGCACAATACAACAGTGGTGATTACGACATGCTGACCTAATTCTGCGTCACTCTTTGATACTACATATTTTCGACAGTTAATCGACGATCATTCTATTGCGAAATTAAATAATTGGCTAGAAGAAACCGGCGGCCAACATTGACCGACCGAGGAGGTAGTACCGGCGGTCATTTAAGCACTACTTAGCGGCCATGGCCGCGATGGCCGCCGGCTGCTTTAAGGCTTGGGTTTAGCTAATAGTGCACCTTCTTTGATTTTTTTTACTGTATCTTTTACAAGGAGTAGCATAAGTTCGTCGCTTGTTTCCGTTGTGATGATTTTTTGACCTCCTGTTTTTGGAGCTCTTGATTCTTCTGTGAATTATGCTGATACGAATCTTCTTGATGCAGGGTCAATGGAACCAGCTCCTGCGAACCGTAATATTGAGTTCAGTATGTTTGTGGTTATGAATGCCATTGTTGCTTTGTTGTCTTGTCTGTCTCCGTGTGTTTTTGCTCACCAATGGTTATGATGCATGAATTTGACAGCGGCTGTTCAACAGTCATTGTTGAAGAATGCCGATCCTGCATCATCTACTGTATTTTGAGTACTTTATGTCCTTTGCGTAGTGAGAGTTGTCCTACTCCTGCTGAGTCGTTTGTCATGATGCTTGCATATTCTGTTGGGAATAGTAGTCCTCCTATGAGTGTTTTTCCCATTCCTGGTTTTCCGTATAGCACTAATAGCATAAAGTGATTTGAGAATAGGCTACTATTCCATCTGTTTCTCTGTCTCGAGCTTCTAGTGCTGCTGCTGTTTGTGCCAGTTGCAGATCGAAGTTTGCTAGTTGAAAGTTGTTCCATTGGATATTTTTTGCATTTCTGATGATATGTTTTGTTGCTTTTAGTGCTTCTTCGGGTGTCTATTTCTTTGGCGCATTTCGTTTTTTCATTTTTGCAAATCTTTTTGAAAATAGTTTTTCTCTTCCATCCCACATAACGAAATTGTATGCTCTTTTGGTTTGGCCTTCTGGGTAGTCGAAGTGTTCTTCCATGAGTTTTTCTTTGAATGCGTTGTAGGATGACTTTGAATTGAATGTTAGTGCGACTTTGTTTGCTGTGTCTAAATGATTTGATGAGGATCCATATTTTGCTTTGTTCATTTCATTTTGTAGGTCATCGGGAAAGTCAATTGGTGTCAGTTTTTACATGTACTTGATATATGCGGCAATGTCTTTTACTGGGCTTATGTAATTGTCTTTCGCCGATATATTTAATGATTTCAGGATTTTTGTTGCGGCTGCTTTCCTTATTGTATTTGGATGTTTCCCCGGCTGCGAGGTCAGGGTAAGTAGTCCGTGCAAATGCGATTCCTCTCGGTGGTTTTGGTGTTCACTTGGTCCTACGTACATTGTAGACGTAGGTGTTGTATATATTGCTGGTTCTATTGACTTTGTAGTGAAAGCCCAATTTCTCGACTGGCTGGGTCCCTCTGTTGAAGTAGTCGTCATTGTTGATGATGCTTTCCAAGTCTTTGTACTGTTGATTTTTCCTGAAATCTATCTCCTGCTTGGTTTTGTTGGCAGTGTTACGGTCAGGTAAATTACACAAGCCAACACACTTTTTGTGTCAGCATAGTAAATGCCATTCTAGGGTGTATTTTGGGCGCTGAATTCAAAAATCACATCAGATTTTTTGTATCACATCAGGATTTTATGATATCTGAATGCTGTTTTGGTAAAAATTGGTATAATCACTAGGGCAGGTTGATTTTATACTTTTTTTGGAATAATAAAGTGAATAATGTACCGGTAGTTAGATTTAGCTGAAAAACTCACTTCTGTGGAATATCAGCCATACCGGATGAGAAACGGCTTGCGGAAATTGATTTAAAATTTTTTCGATTTTTGAAAGAAAATTACATTACCGCTAGATGGCGCAAAACCAACTACGAAAATGACTGCTTATTTTTCGTTTAAACTGCTTTGACTCAATCCTTCGGGAACTCAAAATGAATTTTTTTATGTTCAGGCGTACTCTTCGAAGTAAAAAATTAATAAAAATGAAACAAATATTCAGTATACGCAAACTACAGTAAGTGAAAGTTCGTTAGCTAAGCCACAGCTCGGACTGCAATTTGTCGTAAGAGTGACGATAATGACCTTAAGACGGAAACGGCCGGCGCATATTTCTACTGAGAGCTTTGGCAACAATTGTTTTGTGATGATTTTCGAAACCGTAGGAAACTTGCGAAGCTTCCGAAACCAGTTTTACGCATCTCTCCACACTTTGCGAATGTGAGGTACATCAGATATGTTCAGTTTCCGATCGTTGTCAACGAATGATTGAAGGTCCTAATTTGAAACTTCCTGTGTCAGTGGTAGGTTTGGGCTTTCAAGATTGCTAATATTTACTAACTCTTGCCACTCGTTTGCATTCCAGTTGACTAATGGAATCTTTTTTGCTGCCCTGTGATCGCTAGAAAAATAAAAAAATAAGTTAGCGACTGCTACAATTTTTACTATCGACGCCAAAATAAAACAGTTCAGATTTTGCTGCTGTCTGTAATTTTTCGCCGATAACTTTGGTTTTTGCTTTCGCTCGATCCCGTTTGGGCTTATTCATAATAATGTGACGGAGATCAATTTCCGGTCTCAAAAGATGTTTTATGTCATGTAATAATGCATTGCCAAGCGATGATACAGTCACTCCTCACAAGCTCTAAACGGAAAAAAAGGAAATTTTACGGTGCTGTATTCGCAGGCCGGCACTCTTGCTTGTCCTAAAATAAAACATGATGACATTTAAAAAAAAGTAACTTACGGTAATAATAAATCTGTGATACAAATCAATGTTACCGGCCTAAATTATAAACATTCAAACATCATGGATTTATGGCAAACAAAGGTAAAATAGTTTCAGTATATAAATTTTTAAGTTACTTATACTCTTTGTGCACTGAGCTAATTATTAAATAACATCAATATGATGCATGTGTTGATTTTTTCATTGTGGTACCAATGCATATGTAGCCTATCACTTTCAATCGACTAAATAAATCGTGCTTACTTTGTCTGACGCCGAACTTGACGTGCTTGAGTTACTTATCCATTCGGGTAATTCTGATGGTCCAGGTATGTCGCCTTCTTCCTTGTGGAAGTCATGGGGAAGTTTTTGTAGCCGTTTTCCATTATTTTGTGCTTTTGAAACTGCTGATCGATCAACCAATAACATTTGAAAGATACCTTTAGGACCAATTTTTAGCGTTTGAAATATCAGATAAGCTCTTTCTTCCAATGGAATTTTAGCATTTGCATAGAATACACACAGAATGTGCTCTTACAATTCAAGAGCTTGCAGTTGACTCAAGTATCCCTGCATGCCACAACTGCCAGCGAACAAATACATGCCCAGATTAGCTTTTGCTCGACCTTTTGCATGCATGCAGTTTATATTCTTAACCAATTTCAATAAATCTTAAATTTTTTTGTTGATCGCTTTGTCAGAAATCAAACGTAGGCGATGATTTAGCTTACTGCCTGCCAGATACTAATTAAATCCTCGCTGATGCGCAAAACAATACCCCAAATATATCTTTCAATTTTAGCATTGTTAAGGTGGTAATAATATTGAAATAGTTGTTTAAAGTGCTAGGCTCCGTTTTGGCAAGCACTTTTTTTCCAACAGTGCAACCCTCCATCTCAATACCTTCTACTCACAACACCCACTAACTAACCTACACAGGGTGTTCTCAGACAGAAAACACAATAGGGAAGCAGTCAGGTTTAAAAGAGCAGCCATTTTGAACCTCAACTAACAGGCTGATTGTTAAGAAATAATAACCATTATGATGTCATTGGTGTGCCTATTATTACATGACACAAGAACAACAATGTAAGGCTTGGAAATGGACAAATTCTGTAAAAACCATACTTTACATTAAAATTAAATTAAAAAAAAAATAACAAAAAACACCTCTAATTTTTTTCTTTTTTATAATAAAATACATCTTTGATTATCTTACAAAAAAAAAATTTTTACTCTACGTGGATTCCCACAAGGCTTTTTGAGCGTCTTTTTGCGACTACCTAAAAACAATAGAAGTTGCTATAACTTTTTTTGTGATAGTAATACACAGAAAACACTTGCGTTTTTGGAATCCTCATCCTTAAAAATAGTGAAATCGAATGTTTGATCACCTCTCTATCATCAGGGGGCGCAACAAATGACATTTTTATGTTTGTGATCTCATCAGCGCCACCAAGTGATCAACAAATTTCAAAATGGCATATCTAGTGAACCGGTTGATCAATTTTCATAATTTTTTTTGTTGCATTCAGAATTTCATGCACATCAACATATCTAAAAACAAAAAAATTCCAAGAGGGGCGTGTTGACTTTTTGAAGAAAATCTGTTGAATTATAATGGAATGACTCCAAAACGATCTATTATATTCATAAGAAGCACATCTCCAAAGATGTAATGATAAGCTGATAAGGCTACTCAATCTAATGAATGGCCTAAGTATATAGAGACGCGTCAGGCTTATAACAAGCACTAGGCTTACAGTCTATCACTGAATTAAGTGCTTAATTTCTATTCGAGCTAAACAACAACTTTTTCACTGTTCAGGTCTCCTATTCTTATAAAATTCCGCTAACTTACTGTGATTAGGTAGGCCTACATCATCTATAAAGTATGGAGAAAGTCATCGCGCGTTTGCGGCTGTTATGACGACTTCCGCCCACGGCGCTACATATTTGCGCTTTCCAAAGAAAACGCGGGTAGCAACTTTTAAGAATTTAATCGTATTTCCGCAAGCCATCGTCGCACTTTACTAATTTTTTTTTTACTTGCGAAAGATGTTTTTCACTTATTGGCAACTACAGGTACTTTATTCCATATCAAATTTTAAAATCGACCTGCCCTAATAATCACCCCACTGATTTATATTGGTAGACTATGGCGTTTCATGGAATTTGAACCCTTTTTTGTCAACAAGGTCTGCGATAAAGTGTAAATTTGTCGCGATAAAGTTTGAAGTCTACACAAGAGATACAACCATTATATTAATGAAAACATTGAGGTATTTCAAGACCTGTTTTATTTATTTTTAATTTTTTAAATTTATTGAAGTCTGGTAACTTGAACCTAATTCTTCAAAGTTTATCTGCTAACACTAACGTTCAACGTCCTTTTTTTTTACAATACATTGTTATTTTTTTCATGTTAAGAAGTAGGTTTGGTGGCTGTGCTAATCCCTAATACATATTTTGAACCTTTTGGTTTTGCCATCTTTTAGTTTTGTTGGTGCTACAGTTGTGTGTTTGTAATGTCATTCGCTACATGTTTGTACCAGCAAAGAAAAATAAAATTTAAGAAATTCAATAGAATAAACAGACATATAAAAATACGTTCAATTCTACAGAAAAAAGGAAATTCACATGCACATTTGGGAAACGTTAAAACAGTATCAAGAGAACTGGCTCTCAGGCTAATACTGAAGTCCAAAGAACGCAAGAGCAGCAGTAAAGTGCGAGGTATTAGAAAGCCAACCTTCAACCTTCACGCTAGGAATTATATAGAAATAATTGACTGGCAGACCGAAGATATCACTGAACCTCCCCACACCAAGAACCTTAGCAATGAAGATTTGATTACTATCATCAAAACAAATCCATTCACGATGAGTCCTCTCACAGTTGAAAGTTTCCCCTGTCATAACCAGGCTGTGAAACGCCATGTTAAGCTTGTGACAGAGGCTTCAGGCTCCGTTTGTGGAGAAGATAACAGAGATGGTTTCATCAGCACTCGATTAGAGAGCAGGCACAAAATGCCAAAGTTTGACAGCAAGGCTGATTTCAATTTAGAATTTCAGTGAAGGTTACATTGAACAGGTCATTCTGGGGTGAAATTCATATCCCTTGGACTTCCCAGAATGCCCCTGGGCAACGAATGTATTCCATCCCCGGTTTGTCCCTTAAAAGGTTCACATGTAGGACTGTCTCTACGTGGCGTGAACTGGGAACGTTAATTCTACGGGCTTAACGGCTAAACGTCCTATCCTACTCTGTTGCAATTATTGAAGGTATTTTTAATTTTTAGATGAATACTATAGTAAATAAAGCTTCTATCTGTATTTACTATTATCAAGAGGAACAATCGTACCCACGACAGAAGACAGCATAACCATATAACTGTCAAACACTGGAGCAAATCGAAAAAGAAGTGTGTAACATGGATAGGAAATGTGAAAAACTGAGTTTGGCGGCCATACTGAATTGGTGACGTCATAATTTGCTCACGCTGTCATATGTATTTCTAGTATTTTATGACATGAACGAGGAAAGCTTGTTGAAATATGATGAAAATTGGGCAAGTATTGGCAAAGTTATGGTGAATTTACTGTATTTTCAAGCAAAGTTGGCGGCCATCTTTGATTTGTGGTTTGAGCTTCATCAAGACATTATTTATTTATTTTTATTTTTTTTCACAAATGTGTTTTTCATGAACAAAGGCAACTTTTTAGGGGGCTATATGATTTTGAATTTTGCCAAAAAGTTGTTTTCACTCCACCCTACTAAACATTCAAGCGAAAGTGAATGTAACCCTGCCTGTAAGGAGTGGTTTATGGACAGTTCTCAGAAGGTACATAAGTCAGATGATCTACCATAGATCTTTTTCTTCGTGTCTTCTTGTTGGTTGAGCGCTGCTGCTGACCATATTGTTAAGTCCCAGTTTTTGCATTTCACTTGGTCGAATGCTGGGAAGTCCTGAATGATACCGTTTGTTCCTGTAATTGCATGTCTGGCTCCCGGTCCCCATGGTATAGCCCATGTCCATCTACTTCCTAAATTTGTTGAAACACCACCTCCTATGCAAGCTTCTGAAACGAAAAAATTACAGAAGATTACTATCAGCACAACTAGCTCGAAAAAATGCAAATTTACGTATTAAATAAATAAAAGTTACTGAATGTTCAAAACCTTCATTTCTTTGCTTTTTTCTTCATAGTACTGATAAATAGGCCAAATGCAGAAAATATTGCAACAATCAAATACGGTAACTTACTAAAACTGTCCGTACACGCTGCAATACATTTATTTACGAATTTTCTGTGGTAGCCATTATGCCCAAGCATCTTTTTAATGATTTCGAATTCTTGGTGTATGGAAGAATATGAATTGCAGATGCGGTAAGCTCAGGAAAAAAGAGAATTAACAAGATTACGTTTGTAGTGCAAAGGAACAAAGCTTGACCAAAGGAAATAATGTCCTGTGTGTGTAGGTTTTCGATACACATTGGTGTTGATGTTACCTTCATCCGTTTTACTAACTAGATCGTCTAAGAAAGGTAGACACTTGTCAACTTCTGCTTGGTTTGTAAAAGATGTTTCTTTTTTTAAGGAGTTAGTTAATTTGAAAAACTTTGACGAAGAAGAGGAAGTTGGAAAAATTAAGAAGATGTCATCGACATAGCGGCAAATTAAGGTTGGTTTTCCATTTCGGTACTACGAAGTAAGGCTTGGTCTATCACGTAGTTCATTAAAACATCGGCCATGAGTGGGGCAATGGGACTTCCCATTGCTACACCATCTACTTGTTTATAGTATTTTCCAATGAACTGAAAAGTCGTATTTTTGGTTACCCATTTCAATAACGATTTAAGTCGGCGCTTGTTGAGACCATGAAATTCTTTTACGTCTTTCGTTAAAATTAGTTGTAAGATTAAGCCAATGGTAAAATGTACAGGAATGTTAGTGAACAGACTTTTTCCATCAAAAGAAGTTAGAATTTTAGTATGAAAAGAGCCATGGTCGATAAGAGAAACAAAAGAAATGGTATCCTTTAAGTTTGTAGTGTGAGATCGAATAGGTGAAAGAATTTCGTTGAGCCATTTAGCACATTGATGATTAAAGCTACCTACTGAAGATAAGATAGAGATGTAGCATGTTCTCGCGAAGTTGTCGCTCGTGTTTCAAGAGTTCCTCTTGGTTTTGCAGAGACAAGTTCTGTTGTTTCACCATTTCCTTGGCGATTAAAGAACTCTTTTCCAAGGTAACGGCTACCTCGGCGGAATTGTCAGCCAGCTTAGAAATTGTGTTCTCTGTTGCTTCGTGCCAAACCTAAAGAAGTAATAGAAAGTTGAAACTACCCAAACAGCAAAATCTGTCATTTTTAAATTGATTCAACATCTGTAGACGTTCATTTTGCGGTCTGGATGGATAGTATGACTAACCATAACAAATTTAATGAAAATAATCATGACTGAACCAATTCAATGCACAGAAAACTACTAATAGGAATTGTTGTAAGTAGCTGCTGACAGATTATTTTTTATGCTCTCTTCGTAGGCAGTTAGTTGAGTGATCATAGCTTTGCTTGATGGAGCGGTGAATGTTGCAAGGTCGTACCTCTGTCGTGTTTCTCTTGCTGCTACGTTGGTTTCGTTCTTGTCTTGATAGCATGTTGTATGAGTGTCTGTTTGGAGAAATTGTAGTGGTATTGTGATTAACTCGTCTCCTAGGCGATATCTTTTATATCTTTTGCAGCTTCCATTAAATGTCAGTGGAAATACATCTGCGTGTTGCCAGAATGGTATACTGGTGCTTATAGTTACTTTGTCGAAGTTGCTTTTTGTTGATCCGTTATTGAGTAAGTTGTCTTTGTCCAATGCGATGTCCATGAACATTATTGGTGGGCTTCTTCCTGTGTCTTCTTGTTGGTTGAGTGCTGCTGCTAGCCATATTGTTAAGTCCCAGTTTTTGCATTTCACTTGGTCGAATGCTGGGAAGTCCTGAATGATGCCGTTTGTTCCTGTAATTGCATGTCTGGCTGCCGGTCCCCATGGTGTAGCCCATGTCCATCTACTTTCTGAATTTGTTGAAACACCACCTCCTATGCAATTGCAAGCTTGTCTTATTATAGATGGGCTATGTACTATTGCTTTTCTTGGTGTTGTCAGTAAAAGTGTTGCGGTGTCTGATCCATTGCACCATATTGCCCATGGTTGGAATGTTCCTGCTGGTGCAGTAGAAGATCTTGCATAAAACCACATTAGTTCTTTTTTTCTGCCTTGGATAGTTTGAGTTTGTGGTTGTACTCCTCTAATGGGTACCATTCCTACCATTCCCCCTGTGGCGTTTTGACCTGCTAAACCGGTCGCTGTATTTGCTCCGAAACCTCCTACATCTCTTGTTCTTTTGGGTACTGGTTGTTCACCTTCTTTGGTTTCTTCTATTTCTTCTTCTGCTGTTCTTTTACCAGCCATTGCTAATTGTTTGTGGTATTCTGGAAATGCTCTACTATCTGGCTCTAGTACCGTAGTGCTTTAATTTGATCACGTCCGACTCCTAAAGTGTCCGCACTGTTCTGATATTGCTTTTCTTTGTATCCTCGTATTTTATTAATTTTGGACCAACTTTTGTGCTTTGGCATGATCGCTCTTTTAGCTTTGAAAAAACTAGAAACGACACTACTAGCAACACCAGGAATACGACTTGTGTCATTGATAAGTTCTTCGTCTCCTTTAGTGTATTTAAAATAAGCTAAAGGTCTGTCCCTATCATAGGACTCGTCATGTTTTTTACAGGCGGCATCTAGTGGCCCTGAGCTAATTTAGGAAAAACATTTTTTGAATGTTTATGTTGGCATCTATCAATTGATACCAAGATTCTTCTCTGTGGTCAAGTTTGGTTGGATCTGGTTCCTCCACAAACGTTACTTCAAAATAGTCCAGTAAATAAAGTTTCTTTATTAAAGTATAAGTTTTCTTTTTTTTATAATGTTGTAGTGCCATTTTGTCTGAAAAGTTGCTACAGTTACCTGAATTCCAAATGGAGCAACTTTTTTTCACTTTTTCATCTTTTACAGACTTTGACTTGTTAAAACTTTGGAGTTTACGTAGCTACTTGCAAAATTTGCAAAGAGCAATATGTTGGCCAAACAAAAAATTCATTTTTTGCACGTTGGAACAACCATTGCTTGTGTGTAACGTGATGTTTGCTAGAGAGACTGAATGGTTATCTCCTGTGACAATTCTTTCATTTTGACGATTGAATTTAGTTTGATATTGGACGATGACGTTGTCTAAAGTTCTAAACAATATAAAATATGATCTACAAGTGTTTGTGTGGCAGATTTGAGAAATTGGGCATGTTGATCAATGGCATTGGTCAAAGCATTTTTTACAAGTTGTCTTTTCAAGCTCGGATAAAGAGCTTTTACATCAGCAACTGCAAAGTATATTAGGTCCTTGGTTGTGTTTTTTGTGTTAGTTGGCTTTCCCATTGGACGAGCATTTCTAATTAATGTTTGCTGTCTTTACTTTGCAGTATTCATTTATTTCAGTTCTGCAGAATGATGCGCTGATGGGTTGTAGTAAGAGTTCCAAAACGGCTGTAATTCTGGATTTTATTATGTTGCCAGCTGATTAGAGGAGATGTACAGGAGTGTTTTGTAGGTTTGTGTTGTAGTTTCAGTTTATGATTCTTAAAGGGTGGATAAGCGAAGGCAAGTTGGTTGTTTGCAAAGTGTTTGGCGTTAGGTGATGTTATTTTGTGGTAAAGTTGGCATTATACCTCTGGCTAAAAACGGTAAGCTGTCATCTACAATGCCATTTTTATGCAAGAATTTTAATTTCCCCTCACAAGTGTATCTAATGTTTCATGCTGTTAATGCGGTTATAAATCGTATTGTCCCGTATGTCCTTGTCTATGACGATAGGTTCCAGGGTTCCGACATCAAACGTGATGCCATGGGCACTCCTGAAGGGTTGAGCTTTCTTTAGAATGCCAATTTATTGATATAAACAAAATTTTGTGTTAACTATAAGACAGGACACCCACTACTGTAAGTAGGCTACAGCTGAGATACCACCGTTAGTGACCTTCTTTCGAAAAGCAAATCATATAAGCTGAAATATAACTAAAAAAGAATTGTTCACAAAAAAATACCTCAAAAAGTTGATGTGATAAGTAAAAATACAAGATCAGATTCGGGTTTAACAACCTAAAATTACTTTCCTACAATTGAAGGAAGCTTTTCGTTTTTTTTTGTGGGCTGTAGGCCCTTCCTCCTAACATGACTCACATTTTATATTTTTTTATGTCAATGAGCCCAGTAAAAATTCCAGCCTTTTTCAATTTCATAGTACCTTTATGAGACGGTTGGGCTTGTTCAGCGCTTTCTTTTTTCTGGTTTTCCCCCAAGGAAACTGGCTTCCCACAAAGTGGGCAATCTGCTATCAATCCAATTTTATTAAAGTTAACTCTTCTCCTTAAGGATTGGATTCTTGTTGCTTACGGTACCTTAAAAGTAGACTTTAGTTCGTACTTAGCAATGTTTTGGTAGACCCGTATAGCACGTTTATGAGACGGTTGGGCTTGTCATTGTTCATTGTTACGAGATTTTCATACTTTTCACTGAATCGAGTTGCAATGTCAGAGCTTGTTTTTACAAGGAAGCACCTCTTCTCCTTGAGCTTCAGATTTCTTTTTATATGTTTTAGCTTAATTTTTGATCAAGACTTTTAATTTGGTTAAATTGGAGACCTCTTCTGAAAAGATGTCTTCGTTTTGTTTTACGAATCTCTAACACATTGAGTGATTGTTTATTGCGTCAAAACTTTTAGCAAATCCATTTTTGCTCATTCAACTTTACTTTCCTCCTATTGCAATTTGCTTATTGGGCTCCATACCTCGGAAGTCAGTACCTCTGCATTATTACAGGCGTTGGAACATTTGTATGTTTGGCGGGCCGTCTGCACCGAGTGGCTCATATGGCGTGCCAATTGATTGGCCATCTCGGGTCTTTGACTATGCACCTGTAACAGCAAACTGTTGGCATGTGTAATGTACACGTTGGTATACTGAGGTTTGTTGTAACATTTCCCAGAAAAGTTCACGACAGAACGTTTCAAAATTAACTTCCTGTTTCCATCGTGTAGGCAAACGTTTTGGGTGGTGCCCAAATTTACATTTACATATCAATAAAATGCAAGCAGTCAAACACTTGTCCAGTAAGAACTCCTGGAAGATTTGGTGTAGCAAGAAATGCACTGTGACAGCATTTGAGTGTTTACAATCCTGAAATAAGTTTTCTTTTTCCTAAAACTTTCAGAGTTCACAAAACAGCAATGATTCAACAAACCCCATTCTCTCTCCTATGGTATTGTTATGGTATCTCCTATGGTACCCTCTCAGAAAAATGCAAAAAAGAATAATAAGAATAATCACAAAAAGCGATTATAGAGCCCATACCAGTCCATTATTTTTTAAAATGAATATCTTAAAGCTGGAAGACATATGTACACTGGAAGTAAAAAAACACATGTTCAGAGTCTGCATGAACTTGTACCCTTCTGCCTACTGTGCATTGTTCACAAGTTCTTCACTCATCCACAACCATAACACTAGATATCAAGCAAACAATAATTATTTTGTTAAACGCACTAATACAGAATTTGGCAAAAAATCCATACAAGTATTTGGACCAGTGGTGTGGTCAGAGGTTCCAAGCAATCTCAAAAAGTTATCTTTTTATGATTTCAAAAAACATAGCAAAGCATCAGCTTTGCAAAGTTATGATACTTGATAAGTGGGTCTTCATTTGGCCTAAGCTCTTACATTCAACAATGTCTATTGTCATGGTGTCCAGTGTCCACTGATTTTCATGATTACTATTTGTTGGAAAATCTCGCACACAATTTTATGAAGCTGACAATTAATTGTAAGCTACTAGTCGAAGTATTAGTCTTGTTTGTGTTTTCTTTTTTGATTGTAACTAATTTGGTTAAATTGTTGATTAGTTTCATAACTCAAATTATTCTTTCCAGGGTGGCAACTGACTAGTTGACCGTATGGTCGTTTCGTTGTCTCCCTATCAATAACAAAACCTCAACATTGTATGTATTATTGTTTTATGTCACTTTTGTGTTTTGTTTTTTGATAAATAAACGATTGATTGATTGATTGATTGATTGATTGTTAAGCTGCGATTTCATTTGTTATATCTAAAAGACCTACTTCATGTTACAAACTATCCAAGTTATGGTGTGCAGCCTAAAATCTTGGTAATGCAGCAGTTTCTGCTACGACACAAATACATCCTTTACAGAGGTGGGCAGTAACTAGTTACAAAAGTAACTAGTTACTGTAACTAGTTACTTTTTGAGTAACTGTAACGGTAACTTCGTTACTATTTTCCAAAAGTAACGAAACGCGGTAACTAGTTACTATTTTAGCACTTTTTCAACAGTTACAGTTACAAGTTACTTTTGTATTGAAATTTCAGTTTTTAATTGCCGTTTATTTCTCTGCACGTGTTTGTGTCTTGCTTAGTGCGTGTTTGCTGCGTTTTGCGCAATAATGCATTTTTCTCGCAGATGTATCGGCGCAGCACTGCGCATGCGCGGTTCTACTTTTGTTTTGTGGTCTGGTTGAGAAGGGTTCCCATATTGGCAAATTTATCGCCAAAGTCCAGAAATCTGGCGATTTTTTAAGACGTTTAGCTTCATATTTATGATTTGGCTCTTTTTTGGCGATCTTTGATAATAGACCGAGAGCCTACGACAGAAGATTTCACCCCATAAGGTACAAAAGGTTTGAGCCCTTGAAGTTACTGGGGTCAACCATGTCACTCACAAAAAGTATGGAAGATTGACCGCACCGGGTGGATCTGGACCCTAGAGCCCCCTAAAAAGCCCAAAAAGGGGGTTAATTTCACCCCATAAGGTACATGGACCAAACTTGGTGAAAACGAAGTTCTATGTTAGGACATCACAAAAATATCAAATCTAACAATATTTTCGAGTGGAAAGGTGATGTAAGACTCCCCCCAAAGTGACCCCCCAGGGGGTTAATTTCACCCCATAAGGTACATGGACCAAAGTTGGTCAAAACGAAGTCTTATGTCAGGACATCACAAAAATATCAAATCTAACAATATTTTCGGGTGGAAAGGTGATGTAAGATGCCTTCAAAGTGACTTCCCTTAATGTGACCCCCTCGGAAGGTTTATTCCACCCCATAAGGTACATGGACCAAACTTGGTCAAAATGAAGTCTTATGTCAGGACATCACAAAAATATCAAATCTAACAATATTTTCGGGTGGAAAGGTGATGTAAGATGCCTTCAAAGTGACTTCCCTTAATGTGACCCCCTCGGAAGGTTTATTCCACCCCATAAGGTACATGGACCAAACTTGGTCAAAATGAAGTCTTATGTCAGGACATCACAAAAATATCAAATCTAACAATATTTTCGGGTGGAAAGGTGGTGTAAGATGACTTCAAAGTGACTTTCCTTAATGTGACCCCCTCGGAAGGTGTATTTCACCCCGTAAAGTACATGGACCAAACTTGGTCAAAACGAAGTCTTATGTCAGGACATCACAAAAATATCAAATCTAACAATATTTTCGGGTGGAAAGGTGATGTAAGATGTCATCAAAGTGACCCCCAGAGGGTTTATTTCACCATAGAATACATGGACCAAACGTGGTCAAAACGAAGTCTTCTAGGGCACCACAAAATATCAAATCTAACAATACTCTCAGTTGGAAAGGTGATAAAAGACCTACCCAAAAGTGAATCTCCTCCTATAGTTTAATTTACTTCATCCCTTTCTCGAACCAACCTTGGTGTAACGAAAGTGCTATGCCAGGACAGTACGAATGGATTAAATTTAAAAATATTTTTATATAGGTTTTGATGAAATACATTCACAAGCTGTCCCATGATGCATGAAATGGAACTATAGCCTACTTTACAAAAAGTTTTTGTATAAATCATATTAAGTCAATCGAAAAAAGGCAACAGGACATGACAATACATGGCTTTGTAACACCAAAAACAGAAAGTACGTAAGAAGCATATAGGCTACAGTAGCCAGAAAATTGATCCAAGATCTTGATACCACCACTAAATGTGGACTTAATCGAACAACTGACTATCCAAATCAAAACGTTTCGAAATGAATCATTTGGAACGTTAATTTAGGCAGTAATGAACATTTTCCAGCTGCTACAATAAATAACCCAATAAACCCAATGTAGTAAATTTTTGTTTAATGCCATTTGCTTCATGTCTCCAATCAGTTATTGTAACTGTTCATTCATAAACAGAGATTGTTTGTGTAAATGTAAACGGTAACTCAATTGGTTAGCGCGTCACTTCTGGAACGAAGAAGCTTCAAGATCAATAGCGGCGCTGGTTCGACTCTCGGGGTGTGCGCTTGAGCAACGCACGTTAAGGGCTGCTCTCCATTCAGCGGCATCTAATGGATGGAATAATTCCCCGACAACAAGCCTTCAACAATCGGAAACTTCACTCTGTCAATCTCGGTGACCGGGCCTGCGCCAGTGATTCAAAGCCTCTACAAGTATGCGAAACTGCCAGGATTAAGCTCTGCAAGAAGCTTTCCCAGTCCAAGGATAAAGATTCAATCAATCAATCAATCACTGGTGTCGCTTTTACTTTCTTCGTCTTATTCTTCAGATTCATACAATTCTCCTGTTATATACAGAGAAATAAAGACTGTACGAAACAATTGCTATTATGCACTACAGATATGCGTAACAATTTTATTATCTTTTACAGACGTCTATTTTTCTTCGAATAATGCAACATTGCAACTTACTATTAACTGGAAAAAGTTCAACATTTATTTGTTATTTAGTGCACCCAGGCATTTTTCTCAAGATTGCAGAAACTATTGGTTATAGGTTCCTAAAACGAAACTTTACAGCCAGTTATTGGCTAATGTTTACAGTAAGAAAGTAAACGACTGATAGACCAGGAGAAAGTTTTATATTTATAAAGGGTAACCCAAGCGACATCCAATGCTGTTTACCTTCTTCTTGACTTTCCTGGATGAGATCAGATTCCACGCAGAGACATCTAAAGATGCTTTATACCTTTACCTTCAAACCACACCACTTTATAAGAACCTCCTTCTTCTTTCCAGCCATACTCTAGCAGCAACGTTGCTGCTTGTTCACTTCTAGTTGAAGATAACCACCATCTTGTGATGAGATGTGTGCGCCTTGTCTTCTGGAGAAGTACTCGTAAACAAAGTGGTAGAGTACTACTATCTACAGTAGCTTCTGGTATGCATGATATCCTTTCATTTTCTTTTTTGGGTTTGTAGCCGTCTAAAAACATTTGTAAACGGACTTCGTTGACATAATTAATTTTCTTGTTTTTGTACATGTTACACACAAAGTTCTCTATGGCGATGATAGTGTCTTCACTAATTTCTTTGTCGTGTCCGAGTTGGCTAAAAGCTGCCTGCGCTTCGTGGTTTCCTTGGAGTAATTTCAGCGGCCGCACTTTCCCTTTCCTGCTAAATGACGAGGTGTAATCAGAATCTGTAAAGGCATGATATGCAGGTAAACACTTGCAAATCGTCACTCCAAGTGCGGTAGGCCTATGCAGCTGGTTGATGTTGATGTACCGCTGCGTGTTATTGCTTTGCAAGCCAGCTTCTATCCATATCTTTAATGAAGGATCAAAAGTTCCATAGCAACCTAAGCCAATTACAAGACAGTCAGTGTCAGACGTGCGGATAACCACATTGCTTGGGGCTGGTACATCGCAGACAGCTTGCTTTATCTCTGTATATAACAGGAGAATTGTATGAATCTGAAGAATAAGATGAAGAAAGTGAAAGCGACAGCAGTGACAATGAAGAATAAAGAAACGACCGTTTACATTTACACGAACAATCTCTGTTTATGAATGAACAGTTACGATAACTGATTGGAGACATGAAGCAAATGGCATTAAATAAAAACTTACTGCATTGGGTTTATTAGGTTATTTATTGTAGCAGCTGGAAAATGTTCATTACTGCCTAAATTAACGTTCCAAATGATTCATTTCGAAACGTTTTGATTTGGATAGTCAGTTGTTCGATTAAGTCCACATTTAGTGGTGGTATCAAGATCTTGGATCAATTTTCTGGCTACTGTAGCCTATATGCTTCTTGTGTACTTTCTGTTTTTGGTGTTACAAAGCCATGTATTGTCATGTCCTGTTGCCTTTTTTCGATTGACTTAATATGATTTATACAAAAACTTTTTGTAAAGTAGGCTATAGTTCCATTTCATGCATCATGGGACAGCTTGTGAATGTATTTCATCAAAACCTATATAAAAATATTTTTAAATTTAATCCATTCGTACTGTCCTGGCATAGCACTTTCGTTACACCAAGGTTGGTTCGAGAAAGGGATGAAGTAAATTAAACTATAGGAGGAGATTCACTTTTGGGTAGGTCTTTTATCACCTTTCCAACTGAGAGTATTGTTAGATTTGATATTTTGTGGTGCCCTAGAAGACTTCGTTTTGACCACGTTTGGTCCATGTACTCTATGGTGAAATAAACCCTCTGGGGGTCACTTTGATGACATCTTACACCACCTTTCCACCCGAAAATATTGTTAGATTTGATATTTTTGTGATGTCCTGACATAAGACTTCGTTTTGACCAAGTTTGGTCCATGTACTTTATGGGGTGAAATACACCTTCCGAGGGGGTCACATTAAGGAAAGTCACTTTGAAGTCATCTTACACCACCTTTCCACCCGAAAATATTGTTAGATTTGATATTTTTGTGATGTCCTGACATAAGACTTCATTTTGACCAAGTTTGGTCCATGTACCTTATGGGGTGGAATAAACCTTCCGAGGGGGTCACATTAAGGGAAGTCACTTTGAAGGCATCTTACATCACCTTTCCACCCGAAAATATTGTTAGATTTGATATTTTTGTGATGTCCTGACATAAGACTTCGTTTTGACCAACTTTGGTCCATGTACCTTATGGGGTGAAATTAACCCTCTGGGGGGTCACTTTGGGGGGAGTCTTACATCACCTTTCCACTCGAAAATATTGTTAGATTTGATATTTTTGTGATGTCCTGACATAGAACTTCGTTTTCACCAAGTTTGGTCCATGTACCTTATGGGGTGAAATTAACCCCCTTTTTGGGCTTTTTAGGGGGCTCTAGGGTCCAGATCCACCCGGTGCGGTCAATCTTCCATACTTTTTGTGAGTGACATGGTTGACCCCAGTAACTTCAAGGGGTCAAACCTTTTGTACCTTATGGGGTGAAATCTTCTGTCGTAGGCTCCCAGACTATAACTGATTTGGCTAAATTAATTGTTTTTGGCGATTAATCAATATGTATGATACCAAAGGCAGGCAAGACACAACAATACAACAGGGTTGAGCATTATAATAATATATTTTACATATTTACAAATGAGTTTAACAGTCAAACGTTTTCAGTTTAACTTAAGCCCTCATCAGGAACCTGAAAATATTTATAAGAATGCAGTAAATTTCAACTTCTTGAAAGTAACTAACTAACTGACTATAAGCATCAAGAAGCACGCTGCAATTAAAAGCAATTTCTTGATGCTTATAGTCAGTTAGTTAGTTACCTTCAAGAAGTTGAAATTTATTGCATTTAGTGTAACGCTTACAATGCCTCTAAAAAGATTGTCTGACATTAAAACCAGCAACAGCATTGCTGTTTGCTTGCCAATGGTGGACGTTCTTGTGGAAGCAATACAAACCAGATTTGGTCATTGGTTCGAGGACAGCGACTTTCAGCTTTCGACTGCATTCCACCCACAATTTAGACTTATTTGTGTTTAATGCATGACAATTAAGCGACACTGCTGAATTGAAGATCAAAATAAAACAGAACATGCTTCAAGCAATTGAAGAAGCAAACTGCTCTGCTGAAGAGGGGAGTAGCAGCGACACTGAAGTGGATGGTGGTATGTAGAGCCACGGAGGACTTTTTGCACTACTTTATGCAAAAACCAAGCAAAGAAAGCAATGCGCGTTGAATCTGTTACAGGAGTATTTGGATGCGGACCCTGAGGACAAGTTAAGCGGATCCAGATTCACAATTGGACCGATGAAAAAACTGTTTTAAAAACATAACACTCCTATTCCGTCAAGTGCTGCAGTAGAAATATTGTTTTCATTGCAGCACTTGTTCATCACCAGACTTTATTCGTTCATCCCCGACGCCGACACACGCTCCATCGACTTGACACTACCAAGACAGGCATGGGTGCGCCTCAACCGTCTCCGTGCGGGCGTCGGGCTTTTCCGCTCAACCATGAACCAATGGGAAATGGCCTCTTCCTCCTCCTGTGAATGTGGTGCCGAGGAACAGACCGCAGACCACATCATTGATTGATTGATTAAATCTTTATCCTCGGACTGGGAAAGCTTCTTCAGAACTTAATCCTGGCAGTTTTGCATACTTGTAGACTAAAGGCTTTAAATCACTGGCGCAGGCCCGGTCACCGAGATTGACAGAGTAAAGTTTCCGATTGTTGAAGTCTTGTTGCCGGGAAATTATTCCATCTATTAGATGCCGCTAATGGAGAGCAGTCCTTAACGTGCGTTGCTCAAGAGCATGCCCTGAGAGTCGAACCAGTGCAGCTTGATCTTGAAGCTTCTTCGTTCCAGAAGTGACGCGCTAACCAATTGAACTATCGGGACGGACATCATCAATGACTGTAACATCTTCAAGCCACCTAACGGAGTGCAAGGTCTGCGTGTCATGAATGATGAAACCAAAGACTGGCTGCTCTCTAGTAGCCTTCCAGTGTAGTCCGGGAACATCGTGAATCTGGGGCGGTAAAAGAATAGACTCTCGGCCCCAGAGGCTCACACGACGACGACGATTGGGCAAGGACATTTTAAAGCCCAAAAGGGCAGGCCTGAGTGACGAGCACTTTGAAATGCTCGTATTTCTCAAAGGAAATAAACATATAAGCCACTGAGTATTTTTTTTAATATAAAACCTTGTTGGTTTTGTACTTGTGCTGTTATGTTATCGCATGGATGGCTCTAACACTATATATCAAACATTACGGTTGAACTGGACTTGCATGCAGAGTTGGCCAGGTGCAGAATTTTATGTTCAGATTTGTGAGTAACTGAAAGTAACTAGTAACTGTAACTAGTAACGGTAACTAGTTACTTTTTAAAATCGGTAACTGTAACGGTAACTCAGTTACTAGCTACCTTGGCCCTCGTCCATTCTACCGCTGAGTACTGCGCACCAGTGTGGTGCCGCAGCTCTCACACCCGCCACATTGACACCGCCATCAATGACGCACTACGCACTGTGACTGGATGCCTGCGTCCCACTCCAACGGACTGCCTTCCCATCCTTGCAGGCATCCAACCTGCTGAGCTTCGCCGTAAAGGAGCCATGATTTCCCTTGCTCGTCGCGCACTGGACCCCGACCACCTCCTCCACAGTGCACTCCAGCGCCTACCTGGAGGACAGCAGCGACTGAAATCAAGACGCCCATTTGTGCCCGCCGCACAACAGCTTCTGAACAACGTTGAAGATCTTGGAATAAGTGCGGCACATTGGACGAACTACACATGGAACATGGAGTGGCAAAACAACACCTCCCGACTCCATGATTTCCTACCCGACGTCGATCCCCACCCTCCGGGAATGTCCCTCGCAAGACTTGCGTGGGTCCGGCTTAACCGCCTACGAACCGGCGTCGGTCGCTTTCGTTCAGACATGTGCAGATGGGGCCTGGCTCCCTCACCGGGATGCGAGTGTGGCGCCACAGACCAGACAGTAGATCATGTCGTCCATGACTGCCCAATCCATCAACCACCACATGGAACGCTTGGACTGAAGACCCTGGATGACGAGACTGTAGAGTGGCTGATGACATCATGCCCAAACATATAGTCCCGAAGAACAGCTCATACGACGAAGAAGAAGTTACTATTTTGGCCAAGTAACTGTAACTGTAACTCAGTTACTTTTGAAAGTAACTTCGCCCACCTATGATCCTTTACTCGTGGACCTGTAGGTGTAACTTTCTTACCGCCATCACAACGCTTTTTTTCCACTTTGTCGAGGAGAAGTGGCTCTTTAAGCCATCTTTAGCCCAGCGATCATCATGAGCTTTGTGTTGCTTAAAGTGGAAAGAGCCCTCCCCGACAAACTAAAAATGATCTCTCCATCCATCGGCATTTCCTTTCGGAGTGGAGCGACAAGCGCATGCTGCTTGTCAGGAAATGCCAAGGAAGCAGAGCCCAACACCTCTGATGTCTTGTGATTGTCCATTTCATTAAAAGTTAACTTTTCTTTTCAAGTATTGGATTCTTGTTGCTTCCATACAAAGTAGACTTTAGTTAGTACTTGTCTTGTAATTCAAGTCACCCATAACTATATTAAATTATCCACTTTTGTATTGGCCACTGAAGGAAGCTTTCCGTTTTTTGTGTTGGCTGTAGGCCCTTCGTCCCAACATGGCTCACATGTCATATTTTCTTATGTCAATTAGCCCAGTAAATATTCCAGCCTCTTTAAATTTCATAGCACCTTTATGAGACGGTTGGGCTTGTTCAGCGATCTCTTTTTTCGGGTTTTCTCCCAAGGAAACAGGTTTCCCACAAAGTAAGCAGTTTGCTATCAATCCAATTTTAATAAAGTTAACTCTTCTCCTTAAGGATTGGATTCTTGTTGCTTAACGGTACCTTAAAAGTAGACTTTAGTTCGTACTTAGCAGTGTTTTGGAAGGCCCCTATAGCACGTTTATGAGACGGTTGGGCTTTTTATTGTTCATTGTTACGAGATTTTAATACTTTTCACTGAATTGAGTTGCAATTTCAGAGCTTGTTTTTACAAGGAAGCACTTGGCTGTGGCGCAATAATGTCAAAACATGAGCGTAAATATTGAAAAAATTGCTGAATGTCACCTAAACCAAGCCGGCAGTAAAGTAATGTACGTATCAAATATATAAACGAGAATTGATGAAAGAGCGGTGAGCAAAGCCTGCAATGTAGCGTCGTGGCAAATTACAGCTAAGAAAATAAATTATATGCGGAACACGGCAGTCAAAGGCAGTGATAAACAAACTAAGCAGAGCGATAAAAATAATATAAAATTAATAATAATTGGTTACATCTCACTCCTAAACAGATAACTTTTGATATTTCATTGAATTTCCATTTTCAAGCCTAACTTTTTCTTCTCTTTTTCACATTTTTTTTATTCGAAATTCCACTTGGTTCTGCTATTTACCGAAGACAATCTAGTATGAGATCATTTTTATTCCTTCTTTTCTTGAAATGAGTTACCTCCATGTTCAAAATTTGCACAAATCAAGTTTTAAGACTTGGCCGGGAGAGCAAAAATCTTGCATCTTACTTTCAAAAAGCGCGGAAACGAATGAAGATTAACAACCAAAGGCAAAATAAATTAAAAATGGCACGAAAGACTATGGTATAAAATTGTTCCATCATAAGAAAGCCTAAATCAGGAAACATCAACAATACGCTAAATTATTGTATTTTTAGACATTTAACACTGCATCACAAAAAAATATGGCATGTCGGTAACTGAGTTACCAATATCCATTCCAGACGTAGTTTTGGGCACTGATTCCGAATCTGAACTCGGTTTTGCTCTATCACGTCAGGTTTTTGAGTTATTCACAATTTATTATTTTTAAATTTTTGAAAATTTGGTCAATTTTGTAATAATGTCTCTTTTTTGCCGCAGTCAAAAAAGTCTTTTTAAAATTCATGAAAGAGTCTGGAAATTTCTTTTATCACTGCCAATCAAAAATGTAATTCAACATGAAAAATAATATGCCGTAATAAGGAGCCTAACTTTACGAATACTTGCATCAATTGACAGCTATTTTTAAGCTTGTTGTTAATTGATATGCAGCATATACGAACAAATTAAATGCAATCGCAAACACTTAACAATTATCACAATTAACAAACTCTTGTTAGCTTAAAAAGTCGTCTTTTAGCATAAAGGCTACGTTATAAGACCAAGATATCAGTCATTTTTTTGCAGAAAAAAGGTTCTCATTGAACATTTTTGAAATGCTGGGGGCATCTTCTCTTTCTGCGATCGTCTTCATTGGTGTCTTCTTGAAGAGACCAACAAAAGTCAGCCATCATGGCAGGACTGACATTCCCCTGGTATCTTTCTTCTATGATTTTAATGTCTTGATGAAACCTCTCTCCATGTGCATCACTGACATCAGCATTGTTCGGTGGAAAAAAATCTAAGTGACTATGCAAAAAATGCATTTTCAGCGACATCCGAGCCCCCATCGGTTCATATGACTTTAGCATTTGGTTGACAATTTCTTTGTAATTGGTTGCTTTGTGCTTACCAAGAAAATTTTAAACAACCAAAATGAAACCGTTCCAGGCCGCAAGTTATTGTGGAGTCAATTTGCTTTTAAAAATTTCATATTTCAACAATTTTCTTATTTCTGGTCCAACAAAGATTCCTTGCTTCAGCTTTGCGTCAGATTTGTAAGAAAATATCTCGCAAATATATTTAAATCCATCACTTTGTTTATCCATGGCTTTCACAAAATTTATGAACAAACCAAGCTTTATGTGTAGTGGAGGAAGGAAAATTTCGTTCGCATCAACTAATGGCTGATGTTGCACATTGAAATTGCCTGGGTTGAAATTTGCACGGGTGGGACATTTTTCTGTAGGCCTACTATAATGCTGTTCATCTGCCCGGCTATTCCACAAACAAAGGAAACACATGTACTTAGTGTAACCAGCTGCAAACCAAGTAAGAGTCCAACAACTTTTAGGTCACCACATATATGCCATTTATGGTTTTCATAACTGATGCATGTTAGCAAATTCTTCATTGCTTCATATGTTTCTTTGGTCTTGGTACTGTAGGTAGGCCACTGGAACTGACGGTTTTTCATTTCCATTGTGTAGTAGAACAGCTTTTAAACTAGTTTTATTGGAATCTATTAAAAGTCTCCATTCACTGGCTTCATATCTTTCATCCATGGAATGCATAAGGCCATTGATATCCGAACAGTAGCAAATGTCTTCTTCATGACAAAAATAAGGAGCCAAGTCTGCATGCCTTTTTCAAAAAAATGTGATGCTGACGCCTTTTTGCAATAAATTCCATTGCTTCAGTCGTGACCCAAGTAACTCAGATTTTTCTTTTGACAAATTTAAATCTCTAACCAAATCTTGCAAATCTCCTTGTGATAAAATGTGTGGGAATGGGAAAGTTTTTTCAGTTGTGGATTCTTCAAATTCAGACACACTACTTGTTCCCACAGCAGTGCTTGTTTCGGATTCAGAATCAAATGAAGTTACTGTTGCTAGAGGTTCTGGAATAGGATATTCGAGGCTGTGAGGAACCGGTTTGATTGCTGAAACGCAGTTGGGGTTTTTGATTTTGTTTTCTTTGAAAACCCAGCAATGTTTGTCATACAAAAATAGCAATCCGCGAAATGATCTCTCTGTTCTCGCCAAACCATTGGGATACAAAATGGCATTTTCTTCTTTTTTCCATTCATCCATTGGGTTAGGGAAGTGTAGCAAGACGAGCAGCTTAAATGGGGAGCCCACGACTTATCTTCATCTCCCAATTTAACTCCGAAATAAAGTTTGTAAGCATGTTTCAGTCTATCAGTGATAGGTTTTTGAAGGTCTTGAGGCGTAAACTTTCCACAAATGTAAAAAAATTATCAGGATCATTGATACAACTTCGCTTAGATTTGCTCATTTTTAAAAATTAAAAACAAATGCTATCCATACCTGCAATAAAATGTTAATTTTAGCCAGTGATCACCGGAAACGGATATTAACTGATAGAAGGCGTACAGTACGCAATTCATTTCTGCAATCTACGTAGGCCTACTTGTTTAGCACATGTGTTAACACAATAATTCTATACCGACTTATTTCTAAGACAAAGATGCTTTTTTTTTGCCTAAGATGAAGTTCTTGTTGTTCGACTGTTTTATTCGCATCAACAGCGCACGGGTACAAAGGATTGACACGGTAAGAGAGCACAAACAAACATAGCCAGGTCGAAGACTTTACTGTAAGAAACCGGTCTGCCACACCCCGCGGCGGCGGGGAGCGGCGTGATTTAGGGGTGACGATGCACCCAGAGGGGTAAGTCCACCAGCTTAGGTCGCGGGGGCCAGGCTGGGGAGTCGAGGTACCTGTGGAGGGAGAGTGTGGATCGAAAACGTTACATGACCCGTCCGCAAATTTAGAATGGCGGAGCGGGCTAGGGAGACAGGCTCTTTCTGCATAGCCCAGGAAGATGGCCTGCGACGGGCCGGGCGACTCGTCGCGTATGGACGCTGGAACCGGCAGTAATTGACCGCCAGGCGGCGCCCACATCTCCTTCACACGACCTCGGCGCAGGTACTTGACTCTTATACCCGGTCTGCCAGTAGGCAGAGCGGATAAAATTGGGGTCTACCACGAGGAAGAGAGTCAACTATTTAAGGATAATTTTACTCTCGTGGCAGAAGAAATTCAAATAAAAATGTGGAGCAGAGGCTCGATTAATCAATGGAAACAAAAAATATAGGTGGGAATGTAATACATACTCACTGGAGAAGAGTAAGCTTTGATTCGGCGAGCACGGATGTGCACTGGCCAGACGTTGAAGGTTCGTCCAGCTGGGTCGAGGAGGCTAGCGATCGAAACCAGAAGCACTGATAGGCTACATTACCAGGAAAAAGTAGAAAATTGGGGTGGAAATTTTGAGGCTGCATCGAGTTGATCAGGGGATCGTATTGATAATGCGTTGAAAGCAGAGCGAGGATGATCCGAGCGGGCAAGAACAGCGTTACAAGGCGAAGGCAGCGTAAGATAATTCGAAACAATTAATTGATTAATACATAGAGATCTAGTGATGATTGAAGTTACTTAATTGCAGTTAAACCAGTCTCGATTCACAATGTACATGAGACATTTTATTCCTTTCCTTTGTTTATTTTTGAATGCTTGGGTTTGATGAGATTGGACTGGAGCATTATAAAAAAGATGACACGGGTTTATAGACATAAGGTGATGATATACGGTGATGAATTTTAAGACAATTGATATAAGGTTATGACGTCTAAACGGTTTGCTGTCTTGCGCGCTCGGATACTTACTGCAACGTTTCTGTCATTGGGGAATAAGTTTCTGATCGCTGAAGTCGTCTTTTCTGTGACGTAGCCCCTCCACAAGTGAGCCCGGCGTTCCAAGCTTTCCAGGCGCGGAAGGATCCTTCGATTGAGAGGGAAGCCACTTTTCTAGCCACCTCTGCTACCCCACGAGCAGGAACGCCCAAGGCCGTCAGAGCTCGAGAGCTCGTCGGGCATAGCTCCCGAGGGAGCCTACGACGAACGGAAGTGACAGGACGTCCCTGCATGGGCGCTTCCTATCTTCCTTTATGTTGACACATAACTCGCCGTACTTGTCGTGTTTCCTGTTGGCGGCTTTTCGAAGAGAATCCGCGCCGTTGTCGAACGGACATGTGACGTCACATACGACCGTGACACCGTCAGGGCGTTGCATGACGATGTCAGGACGCAGATCGGCACCGCCCGCTTCCACGTGCTGTGGAACCGTACTATCTATGGCAAGCCCGGGTTGCCATTCTGCAGGCACGTGCCCCACGATCTCCCTCAATACTGAATTGTGTCGTTCCGTGACGACAGTCATCACGGTAGGGCAGTGATTCAATATGTGGGGGAGAATCTCTTCCGCTTTCCCACACGCACGACACATGGCAGGTAGGTAACGGCGGCCTTGGCTTGGTTTTGATTTAAGTGGCATTAGATTCAATCTAGCTTTGTACGCAAATATTCGGTCTGCATGATCCAGGAGCGCCGGGTCCAGGAATTTGAAAATCCGGACAGGCAGTGGGCACTGACCGTCTTGCCTTGGTCAGGTTTGGATTCCCACTGTCTCCTCCACCACAAGTCATTGTGTTGATGGAGGGTCGGCACCACTTTTTTCCTTATAGGAGGGGTGATTGTGGAACTCCCCGCGGCCAACTCAAGGCCGCCATCCGGGCGGGCGGACCAACGTACGTTCAGGCGACGGGTGGCCGCTGGACACGGCCCCACAGGCTCTCGCCTGTAGGGCACGGTCTAGAACGGGCACCGTCAGGAGGGGGTAACTATTCAGATAACTGGCCAGGTGGACAGTCGTGGGATCTGGAGTGCCGAACCTCAGACAGGCATGACGCCGAAGCTGCCCGAGAGCGACGGCAGAGACAATGCTGTCAGGTGACGTCAGCATCTTGAAAGCATGAGCTACCGAAAGCGTGTCACTTTCGCGACACAAGTTAGTGATGCCCAAACCTCCCAATGCAGGCTTACAGTAAAAGAACGCGCTGCAGGCCCACTTGGGAAGACGCCACGCCACCTTCAAACACCGCAAAACCAGTCGGTCAAGCTTCAGAAGCTCATACTGTCTAAAGCGCCGCACTCGCAAATGGTATGACGCGGACGGGAGAATGATAGAAGTGAGTGCCAGAGGTTTCTGGCTTGGAGTGAGAAAAGATTGCATTAATGAAGAAATGTGTTTCTCCAGAGTGGAGATGAAGGGTGGGGTTAGGGATGCGTCTGAGGCGTAACCGGTTTGAGCACCGAGGTATTTATACGTCTCGCCTTTGGGGATGACTCGAATTTCCTCCCCGGCAAGAGAGAAAAGTTTCAGGTCGACCCGCAGACGGGACGCCGACACTTTCTCATAGGACAGGGTGCCACACTTGCGTGGGTTGAACCGTAGCCTGGACCAGGAAGAGAAGGGTTCAGTAGCAGATGGGAGAGAGATCATCTGCTGGCGATCGGAAGAAACGAGACAGATGTCGTCCGCATAGGCCATACAACGTACTTTGATATCTTCTTTGGCAGGAAGGTTGTAGCCGCAATCCGTTTTTTCACGGACGCCCCTGAAGAGCAGCTCGATGACCAAATTGAATAGCAGCCCAGACAACGGGCAGCCCTGACGGACTCCCCGCACCACAGGGATACGGTCGGTTTCACCATTGCCGCAGCGGACGGTGCAGGCGTTGTCGACGTATATGTCGGAGATGTACTCAATAAGGTCTGTGGGGGCGTCGAAATGACGCAGGACCTCGGCTATGCATTCGTGCCGGACACTGCCAAAAGCGTTTCGAATGTCCAGAAACGCAACCGACACAGGCCTTTTGCGTGACTATGCATCCGAGAGGATGGTGTCGAGCATGAACACATGCTCATAGACGCCCCCTGTGGGCATGAATCCCTTTTGCTCTCGGCTGATAACATTCCCCTCCACCGCCCATCGCTGCAGGCGTCGGGCCAATACGGCGGCGTAAATTTTATAAATGTTTCGGCAGATAGAGATGGGCCGCCAGTTGCTGACGTCGTGCACCCTTACGGTTTTTACATATGAGTGTGATCCTGCTGGTTCTCCACTGGTCCGGTACACGACGGTTGATCCGGCAGGTCTCGAAAAGGCTGGCCAAGAGTCCCCCTCTTGGGTCCAGGGTCTTGAAACCGTAGAACAATCCGTCTGAACCAGGGGCGGACCCGACATCAAGCGACTGGAGGGCCGCCTCCACCTCCCGAGCCGTAATGGGACCTTCACCGTCATCGACGGGGAAGAGGTTTACACCATCATGCTCGTAACGGTGGGAGTTCATCCACTCGGGCATCTGCGAGCAACTCCCAGCTTCAGGAGCGGTCATGTCGCGTCGAAATCTTTCCTCAATTTCTTGAGGTAGAGGCACATTAGCAATTGCCAATATAATCAACTATAAGCGAATTTGGAGAAAATAAAAATTGTGAATAACTCAAAAACCTAACGTGATAGAGCAAAACCGATTTCAGATTCGGAATCAGCGCCCAAAACTACGTCTAGAATGGATATTGGTATCTCAGTTACCGACAGGCCTTTTTTTGTGATGCAGTGTAATAGAAATGAAGTAAGTAGGTCGCAAACAAGTAATAATAATTCGTCAACCAAGTAAATGAAAACCACTGACCTCTTGTACTTACTCAACTGATTGTTGAAAAGCAACGCAATATATAGTAACAGAGAAACGCAAAGCATGCAACTGAAAAACATGGTACAGAACGCTTAATTGATTACGACGCGCAATGCGGTGGTAATAAATTCCAACGCCTGTACCAGAAAACGCTGAATGTGATTATGTAGTGAGGCTGGTCACAAGTTACATAAAATCAACGTAATTTAAATGGCGACTATAACAATTATATTTTCTAGAAAAATGTACGACGAGTCCAAACTATATCAAGTTATCTTGTTGTTTAATTGTTTATCTTGTATATCTCTCTAGCACCACCTTGCTGAGCGTGCAGTAGTTCTGTTGAGTTACCACACAAAGCAGGCAATCGTGCAGAGAGACGTACTTACTCTATTGCCCTGTGCGACCTTTTCTTCACGCAACATCAGGCATGGTATTTTCTTATCCTGGCAAAAGTGGCTCTCTTAAGTTATATTGTCTGTTTCATTATTAATACGCAAAGTTTTGGTTAAATTAACAAAAAGGTAAAGTATGCAGTCCTCGAAATTAGCGGCGGCACTCGGCAATTGCCGTGGTAAATGCCGCCGTAAACGTCATAATGGCCATTTTGCTACGGCAATAAAAATGCCGCCGCAAAATGAGCACTTAATTAGGACAAAAATTGTTCAAAATTTCCTGTGTTATTTACTCGCAGCGGGAGTTTAATCAGCAGAAACATCGTACCAAGACCTCACGTCGGACTACTTTACTTGTTGTGAACACTCACGCAGTCTTCGAAAATATTGTATTTTATATCATATTTTTACTCGGCAAAAACTTTGCCGAGGCCAAACGGCAAAAGTTGAAATTGCGTCGTCAATTGCTGTGAACGTTTATTACGGCAAAATTGTACCAAAACATGTAAAACGAAAAAGGAAAAATATGCTAGAGTAGTCGATCACGACGGCATCGTTTTATTTGTTGTGATGTAATGATACTAAAAGTAGCGATAAAGCGAGCAATGCAATACGCACGCTGTTACGTTAATTCACGTCAAATAACTCAGGGGGAAAGTAAGTTAATTTTGGGTTGATTCAACGTTCGAGTCAGCACAAATCGATATAATTTTCCCGGCGGGTTATATTGCGCAACCAGACAGCAAAACCATCATTTCTACATCGATTCAACGTCTACAGACGCAAAATCAATTGATGCAAAAATAACGAATTTTGCTGCCTGGGTAACAACAATGCCCAAGAAGAAATTTACGTTTGGTTTTCGACATCTAGCGACGTTGAACCATCATAAAATAACATTAATTGCTCAAACAGGTACCGGTAACAAATTATTAGCTCCCTGCGAGAAGATTGGCTCGATTTACGTACTGCGTGCAAGCAACACAAAGTCTGTTGGATAAAGAACTAGTCAGAATCGGAAATCATCAGATGCTATATTGGAGGATGAGGTTGTCGCGTCGTCACTGGAATAATTGAAGACGCAAAACTGCCCGTTTGTGAACGCGCGATGCCATACAATCAGAAGCATTATTTTACTGCCGAAGAACCATTTATCCAATTTTGTTCTACTTTATTAACTTGACCCCGTAGCTTTTCTAATTCCGATTTGTTTCCGTCATAAAATTCTTTATAAATTTTGCAAAATACCACACTAACTTTTCCTTCTGTTCCCTCTGTTTGATAACCTATAGCAGGTAAATTCCACTTTTTAACTGTATATTCTTTCACGATGATTTATATTCGCAACGACACCGGTAAACAATAAGCATTCGATGAAAGAATAACTTTTTCGTAACAATTAAGCCAGTATTTACAAGGTTGCAAACTTTTTACAGTTCACAAGAGCATTGTCAGCGCATGAAATAGCTTGCGTGATGCTCTCCGCTACCGCCGTATGAAACACGAAGAATAAGTGCATACAATTTCGTTTGTTTAAACTTGAAAGCATACGGCAATTGCCGCCGCAATCCAAGGTTTGCTGATTTGGCGACGGCAATGTTTTTGCCGTCGTAGATGGAAGCTAATTTCGAGGGCTGAGTATGTGCTTTAACCCAGTGAAGAGCAACGTGGTTCAGGTGGACCACAAGTGGTCCACAGAGAATTTTCGGTGGTCCACGGATAAAATAATTCAAGACACACATATTGTTATTGTATTGTACCAATGCTAAGTTATTAGCAATTTAACTCCGTATTCACTGTGCTTGTGACATATCCTTGGCCACCGAACAATATTATAAGTATGTGTTTACGATTTCTTGGGGAATCCCCATGTTTCGCCTTTGGTTACGATCAGCTGTTTTGCTATTTTTTCCCGCACTACTGAGATGAGTTGAAAGTGCTGAATAGTTACCAGTTAGCGGATAACATAATGATATTGTTAAAAGTAACTGACTGAGTAGTGAGTAATAGAGCAGAAGACTGATTATCTTATATGCCGCTGAAGTATATTCATGTGAGGCTGGATTTTCTGTTATTAATGACATTTTTTGTAAAAAAAGAAACCGACTTGATATTAATAAGCGTGGTACAGTAAGATTAAGATTGAATCAAACTTTTCCTTGTAATTATGACTTAATGTGCGACAAACATCAAGAACAAGGCAGTCACTGACGTAAAATTTTATGATATTTGGTCAATTGTTACTTATAAATATTTGGTTAAATTTATTACTTATAAATATGTTGTTTTTCTCAACTTAAGCCACAACTATAAATCTGATATACAAAAAAAGCTATGGTTCACAGAGATTTCTAAAAAAAATTTATGGTCCACAGTCACAAAAAGGTTGCTCATCACTGCTTTAACCGATAAGACGCCTGTCGCCTATTCTAGCAAATATAGCGACGAAAAGAATAAACGACATCTAAAGATACCCATGAGGTAACCTGACAACTACCTGCACAAACAACTTTTTTTACTGACTAAAATTGCAAGATGTAAAGGTAGATATTATCCTACACGTCCTGCAACTGTACCTATAAGATGTATTCAAATGGTAGAACAGCAAAAACAATTGTTACGTCATAAGTAATTGACTAATAAATTTTTTCTGTTGATGTGAACCAACCCAGCAAACTGTCCACTTGAAGTGGTTAACTGTATCGTATCACTACTATAAGCAGAGTTACCATCAACATAGACCGCAAAATAAGGACAACTTAAAAATTAAATTTTCAGACGAAACAAACATTTTTGAACAAATCTTTGCACTTATACTAGCTATGATATATCAAAGGCGATAGTTTTAGTCAGAAACGATCTGTTCCAGCAGCTCCTTGTTTGTAGAAAATACTTTCTGCATCTCATGACAGCTCAAGTCTAGGCTTACCTTTACATGTAGCGGAGATAACTGTCATTTCACTAAGTCTGTTTCTTTTCTTGGTTCACTGAGCCCTAACAAGAGAGAACCTGCTCCACAAACGGAGTACTGACCGGAAGAGAGAGAGACGATGAAGCTAACCAGCTAGTAGAGCAACAGAAAATATTCGTCTCTAATAAAGATCTTCATCCACTTGTCCTCAGGTTCATCCTTGCGGAACACAGCATCTGGAATCTTCTTGAGCAGAGCAATGACAGCCGAGACCTCTTCGAAGAACCAATGCTTCATTGCCATTGGCGGATTAATTTGTTTCGCTAACCACTTAACTTTCTCATACTCAATTGATTGATCTCTTAGCGAGGATCAATTGATGTGTGTTGAAATGTTAGATGCTTATCAAAGTAATACCACTCACTGATATCTTCCCAAAAAAAGGTAGAAGATTTGTAATTGTTAAAAATAAGACGAAATAAGGACTCAAGTCAAAAACAATGGCATTTCTTAGAAATAAGGACAATTAATTTTTCTAAGATATTGCCCTTTAAAATAAGGACAAATCTTAGAAATAAGGACGGTATGGCAACCCTGGCTATAAGCCTTGTTACTCAATGCAACAAACAGTGTACCAGCCTCATTTTTCATTCATAAATCGATTTCGCTATCACAGCATCCTCAGTACGACCATGTCAAGAGCAAAAATAATGATAATAATATTCTTCAAAGGTTTCAAGTTAGGTATTGGGCCGTAATAATTGCATTTTTGCGTTACCATGGAAACAATTAAACAAATTATATAATCGATTACTAAACAATGAAAACTATTAATACTACAAAAAGTGATCAAAAGTGAGAAAAACTAACTGGTAAAGGTGATCAGGTACTATGACACTTCCTCAAATGGGCGATCAACCTAACACAGAAAGCAATCATTAAGAAAATAAATCAATAGTTTTTTTTCAAGTCTAAACCTTAAACCATTTGACCAGGTTAACACTCACAATAGTATTTCAAAATTTTTTTTAATATAATATAATTTATGTTATGGAACCGGTTTTCTTCCTATAGGATTCATCAGCACAACTAGATCGAAACGAAAAAATTACAGAAGATTACTATTAGCACAATTAGCCCAAAAAAAACGCAAATTTACATGTTAAATAAATAAAAAAATAAAAGTCACTGAATGTCCAAAACCTTCATATCCTTGCTTTATTCTTTTTCATTTCTTTTTTTCTTCATAGTATTGCTAAATATACGAAATACAGAAAATATTGCAACAATTTGATACGGTAACTTACTAAACTGTCCGTACAAGCAGCAGTAAAAAGTAGAATAATTGAGATGAATTTTACAAGTATGATTAAGAAATGCTTATGACGGTGCAATATGGAACAATCTACTACAAAAAGTGCTCAATGCTAAGCAAAAAATAAAGCAGAGCAAATTAAATCAAATATAGTTATTACTATCTAAACCCTTTACAGCCTGTTTCACCTAAAGAAGGATCATCGGAAGGTCCTGAAAAAAATGCAAAAGCAATAAATCGGTAATTCTTGAAAAAAGATCAGATCAGAACTGAAGATGCACTAACAAGCAGGGATGGATCCAGCTTCTAATTTTTGGAGGGGTGCTGCTGAAATCTATTTTCATTCAAGGAGGTCCATCAGTGTGGCACTGTCAAAATGTGTCTCTGCTGTATTTGGCATATTGATAAGCATTCGTGTTGTTAATACAGATGTTTTTGTTTAATACTGTATTAATAAAGACCTGAAAATGGAGAAAGTGTGCATGAAAAATCAAGCCTTAAGAACAAGCATGAATAAAAAACACTTATGGTATAACAAAATTCAAGAACGTGATGAAATTTTGGGAAATATTCTAAAGTTTAAGAACATGAGCAGTACAAAACACATGATTATTTCCATTGGTACACATTCCATAATCTACACAGCATCAATTCGTTACATGCTGATATAAACTGCTATGATCTCAAAATATAAAGTAATGCCAGTAGATCTTAATACCATTAGTTTATTAAGATAATGGCAGTTTGAAATTTTTTTGGGGGGTGCGCACCCCCCACACCCCCCCTTGGATCCATCCTTGCTAACAAGTGCGAAAAATATTTTCTGTAACATCTACTGACAACTGATCCCTGTTGCCTTAGCAGTTGAGGTTTTAGCTTAATTCCTGAAAAGATATTAAATATTATAACTGTAATTTAATCTGCAAAAGAACTCTTTAAATCTGTAATTCCTGAAAATATATTAAATATTATAACCATAATCCAATCTGCAAAGAAAAACCTCAGAATTACAAAGGGCTACCTCAATCCGTTACCACTAAGCCTCAATTAAAATGTCCAGATTGTAACCAAGCAGATTGATGCCAACACGTGTGACATCACAAAGAAGCAAAATACAATAACTATGAAGTAACCTAAACAAATTAAATGAAATTTATTTTTAAAATCCTGTAAAAATCAAATAAAATTTATAACCTGTAAAAATCAAAAGGAATTTATTTTATTTTGAAGTAGACTACAGTCGACTCCGCTTAATACGGACACTTTGGTTCCGCTCACTTTTGGCCGAATTAAGAGGAGAAACGGCTTTGTCCAAATTAACCGTATCTGTCACTGCTTCCTTTTGGCGGCAAGAGTTACTGGCCGAGACCATCAGGTCTACGTCTCTCTTATTGCTAGTTACTCCGTCGGCTTATATCAAACAACACCGGGAAAAAGTATGCCGTTGGTGATGGGGCGGAAAGTGAATGAAAATGAGTCTGAAAAATTCCTTACCAATGTTGCTATCAACCTGCAAGCTGAAAGGAGGATTAAACCATAAAATTTTTCGACTCCTTTTCCTAGATGTGCGTAAGTTATTAGCAGGGTTGTAGCAAACCCTCTCCGTGAAGCCACTTTTCAAAAGGCCATCATTATAAATAGATGCGGTCTTCTCAAATTTATTCTGGCCAAATGATGTGGCGGACAATCGCCTTGCAATCATAGTCGGGATTTGTCTCTTAATGAAGTGACGTCAAGAAAATCAGTTTTAATTAGGCGAGTTTCCAGAGTAATACTTATGCCATGTTGTTTAAATAATTGAATAGCATTTTTTCTCAAACGATCAACTTTTGAGCCGGATAAATTACGCAAAATAGCCAGACCATCATCACGATACAAGCCAACCAACTCGCAAACCTCTACACCATCAAATGAGCCCATAGTAACTTCAAACAATCCATCTTTCTTAGCCCAAGTATCACCTCCATCAAAAAGCAACGATTTCCTAGCGTGGAAAATTGTTTGTATAATATAATCATCTAAAGCTTTGCATAAAAGTTCCTCCGTAATAGATGGGTAAAATCGACTATATTAAATTTCAAAAAAGTGCATTGACGTTTAGATGGAATAGCCTTGAACCAGGATAACACGGAGTCTGTGTTTTACCATTGATTCAGGCGTGATGCATCACAGATAGTTACATTAATACAGTCCAAGTATTGCTTATTTATACGGCCAATCTGGGACTTGGAAGGGTTAATCAACCTGCATTTAGGGTTGGTTGTAAAATTAGGTTTATGATATTTTTAGCGTAATAAACGCTGGGTTGCTTGATACTTTTTCAACCCGATCATCAACCTTTAACGCCTTAGCATTCTTTTTAGCCTCAGTATTGATCGTGTCACTGATAGCAGGTTTCACTTTTTTGTATTTGGCCGATATATTATCAGTAGGTAAGTTTTTGTAATCCTGGGTCTTAACTTTGTATAAGTTAGTAGTTTTATCTGCTGATATCAACAGATCCGGAGAGTTATTAATGTTCTTAATATCATTGATCAGTTTGTTCTGAAAAGAATTCTAAATGGGTTTGAACTTAATATTATGAACCATCTCGTATAAACCATTCTCATGGTATTAAAGCACCATGCTGTGGAGGTATTCTTTCAGTTATAAAGCCAAAGTTATTAAAATGCTCAGACTGAGAACCATCCTGGTTAAGGTCAAAGAAATAGGCCTTCCACCGTACACGTTTAATAAAATTTTCAATCTTACCAAACATCATCTTCAAGTATCGATCTTTACTTGGAATTGCAATGTTTTTTAAGGAATAACCGAAGTTAATTTTTTCCAGATTCATAATAACCAGATCGCAGTATCAAAAGAGAGTGCTCAACTAGCTTCCTTCCTTCTTGTTGCTTCCTTAAAAGTAGACTCTAGTTAGTACTTGTCTTGTAATTCAAGTCACCCATAGCTATATTAAATTATCCACTTTTGTATTGGCCATTGAAGGAAGCTTTCCGTTTTTTTGTGGGCTCACATGTCACATTTTCTTATGTCAATGAGCCCAGTAAAAATTCCAGCATTTTTAAATTTCATGATCATTTAGTGCTTCGAATATTATAGATGCGTCTCCGTCCCAATTAATCGGCTCATCAAATTTGGGTTGTTTGGGACTTTTCGATCTTTTCAGTGTCCCGATCTTCTGTGTCTCGTTTTCTTTTTTTGGTGAATGTGTTGGTGTAAGGGGTAATCCGATTGGCTCTTCTTCATCGTTTTCTATGGGGATAGGTGTAGTTCGCACTGGTGATGTCCGTAGGTTGGTATCAGGTAGTACTGTGGCTTCTTGGCTTGATTCATAGTCTGTTTCTTCGTTTTCGGATTCTTGTGATGAGTCAAAGTCTAGAACGTAGTCTGCAAGTTCCTTAGCAAATAGTACACCTTCTTTGGTTTCTTTACTGTATCTTTTACAAGTTGTAGCACAAGTTCGTCGCTTGTTTCAGTTGTGATGATTTTTCGACCTCCTGTTTTTGGAGCTCTTGATTCTTCTGTGAATTGTGCTGATACGAATCTTCTTGATAGAGGGTCAATGGCACCAGCTCTGGCGAACCGTAATATTGAGTTCGGTATGTTTGTGTTATGAATGCCATTGTTGCTTCTGTTGCAACTGTAACTGCACCTATAAGATATATTCAAATGGTGTATATCAGCAAAAGACAATTCTTACGTCATAATAAGTAATTGACCAATAATTTTTTTCTGTTGATGTAAACCAGAGGTGACGAACCTGCGGGCCGCATGCGGCCTGTCAAAGAATTTAGTGTGGCCCGCAAAACAATTTGACAATCGCTCATGCATTAAAGACATCTCAAAGCTCTTTTATGCCTTCACTGGCAGGCCTACACCTTTCCTTTGTTATTTTCTTGCCCACTATCTTTCAGGGTTTAAACTTAGAAAATAGGAAAGTTATAAGGTAAAGTTGTGGAAACATTATTCACCAACTTCACCTTGTATTTTTGGTCGATTTTTTACTGTTGTCTGTTTCGATTCTGCGTAAGATAATTTCAACTGTGTGGGTTTTATTACTTTCATCTGTCGTTTGTTACTTTTCATAAATAATATCTTGAGTCGCTTCTAAAAGATTTCATAGTAGGTTACGATTAAAAAGTTGTGTGACCCGATAACTCATGTGTAATTGACAAAGTAGCCCGCGACCGCAAAAAAGTTCGTCACCCCTGATGTAAACCAATCCAGCAACTGTTCACTTGAAGCGGTTAACTGTCTCGTATCATCACTATTAGCCTTGTTACTAAATGCAACAAACAGTGTACCAGCCTCATTTTTTAGTCATAAATCGATATCGCTATCACAGCATCCTCAGTACTCATGTCAAGAGCAAAAATAATAATAATATTCTTCAAAAGTTTCAAGTTACGTATTGTGGCGTAACAATTGCATGTTGCGCTACCATGGAAACAATTAAACAAATTATGTAAACGATTACTACGTAATTACAAATGAAGAAACGTGACATGTAACTTTAAATAGAATAAAAAAAAAAAAGTCTATAACTTTTATCAATTGAAGGAAAACATAACTAATAAGTTTATTGAGTTCCATTAAGGATAGGGGATCTCCTGATTACGAAGCAGCAGGCTAGCGATTCTCCATCAAGTATCAGTTCAGTATTTTTTATTAAAAATTCGAGAATCAGCAGAGCCCTATTTATTGCATATGCATTTCGCTCTACTACTGTAGAGCATCATTACTGCCTAAAAAGCAAACATGCGGATGCATTAGTAACAAAATATTTCTGAAAACCCTTAACCTCCGTTCTGGCTTCTCGGTGTTTAGAGAATTGCGAATCATAAATTATTTGTAGGATCCATAGAAAGCATTACCTATAAGTGAAAGCATTAAATACCTACTATAGGATCCATACGAAAGCATTACCTAAAAGCTATCACTAAATAAATGAATCTGCAATAGCCTAACTAAGATACTGGCCAAGACTAACTGGTACAATACTGTGTAAAAATTTACTTGCTGCGTAAAAAATGTATGGGCAAATTTAAACTACAGTAAACTACACAAACCTAACTACTATGACAAAATAATGATGAGAGACAATGCGCAAAAGCAAAGCAAGGTTGAGACTTGAGAGTCGAATGTCTAAAGCAATACGTACAAAATGAAACTGTGTAAAGATATCTTCACACAGTTGCATTAGCCATTCAATAAAAGTTTGTTGTCCAAAATACCTGCTGCATGTAATTTCTTCATCAAATTTTTACCATCCTCTCTAACTGCATTCATATGTTTACTGATGTTGCTTTTATACAACGTTTTTATCTCGTGATATGTTTGCAGTTCCTTCTTCATTATTAGGTCATAGTCCTAGTAGTTGACAATGATTGTTTTTCCATCCTTGTCTCCACTACAAACGACAGTTGTTTTGTCTATGAGTAAAATTTTAAGGCGTTATTAGTGTAATAGTTTTTTGGAGTTTCTTGTTCTGCATTACGCAGTTTGGACATGATCATTTCAGTTTTGGCGGTATATATAGTTTCTTCGTCCAAAACTTCTCGATTGGATCTCTGAGACGTTTTAGGAATTTTTAGCTTGTCTGGTAGCTCAATTTTAAAGCTTTCAACATCATGGTTATTAGATTTAAATACATTTTCCCACTCGATTCTTTGGATGTGTTGTTGCATGTGCACCATTCCGATTGTATGGTTGTTTAAACATTCCATTCAGGTGTTAGCGCAAATTTCAAACTATAAATTAATACTATTTTTTCATCCTCAGTAAGTCCATAGTTTAACTTGTTTAGAATTATAGCGTCTGCATCTCTAACTTTGTTCTGTTTCTTTGTTTTTGATTTTCCTTTGGCGATGTCGAGATGTGCTTTTTGTTATTACGATAATGTTAGTTGCTTTGACATTGCATATTTACCCGGTTTGTTCTTGTTTACTTCTAAGCCACTAAGCCAGTTAAGTTTTTTGATAAAGTTATTTTTCTGTGCTATTCTGTAGCCTATTTCTGTAGACTTCTTTTCTCATTAACGTTGGTTTTCGGCCAGGTATTTTTTAGGAAATTGTTAATTTTAAATAAAGTAAAGTAGACAGTATCACACTAAATCAGTAAAATCAATTTATTTATAGAGTTTTCGCCACACAAGTGTGGCTTCTTCAGTATAGTCTGCAATCAATAATGCAATACTACTATTGAGATGATTGAAATTTAATGAAAGTGTTAAAAGATTTCAAAGTAGGTAATATAAAAAAAATCATATATTATACGTAACTATAAAATTGAAGGACAATAAGCTAAAGATAATAAGATTATTACAAACATGTAGACAAAGCAAATTTAATAAAATTTTGTCTAAAGAGAACTTTTAACTATAAAGCTGGATTCAGCGTTTTATAGCTTCTATTTTTTGCCTGACTTCTGCCATGGATGACATAGCCTACACTATTTTTCATCGTGATTGTAAGGAATAAAAACAAACTGAACTGATAACTTAACTAAATTCTAAGAATGTCAAAATGCAATGACATTATCATACCAACAATAGGTTAAGTGAAAATGCATTTGAATAATGATGTCATAATGAGAATTTTAAAATTGAATTAAAAATGAACAAGGGTGTATAAAAGAAAAAAAAAAAAATTGAAATGTTTACATAAATTAGTGAAAGAAAAGAACATCTAAAGAGAAGTAGGAAAATAGACAAAGTTAAAAGATCTAAAAAGTAGTTAGTAAACAAATTATCAGTAAAAAGTGATAAGATTGTTTATTCTGATAAAGTGAATGTCATCTGAGACACCGAGACCTAACCCTGGCACACCGTCAGCAAGAAGCAGTTGACTTGATCACATCGAAATAAGTTGAGAATTAAAATAAAGTTCAACCAGCCTCATGTTGAAGAAGAATATACATTTCGCTACATAGTAATGAGCATCTTCAGTGCTGCAAACAAACAAACAAATTACTGCAATGAATGCTGCATAAAGGGAAACTATGCTGTAAGCCTCTATAATCAAAATTAAAATGATGAGCAAAATTACTTCAACATTTACACATTAAGAAAATTATTTACGTCATGGGATATAAAACCAATGTTCAAAGTGAAGAATAAAAACCAAGAATGGATTCGGCAAATCTTTTTTCTTCGGTAAATGGCAGTTCTCCCTAAAAGCTGTCAACATGTAAAGTAAATTGGTATCAAGAAATGCAAATCATTCAAAAACAGCAGTTCAGTTTGTAAAATGAAAAATCAATTGAAATTGTTGATGTGGTTGCCAAGGAACAAATTGGTTTGCGAAATTAGTCTGCGAGCAGTAATAATGAAACATATTTATGCAAATTATTTTTTAGATTGTTCATTCTCTAATGTTTATTCCAGTAGGTTCCTGTGTGTGAAGTGTTTTAATCCAAAATTGTTCTTTAGTTTTTCTATATTCACAAGTTTTGTTAAATTTGTCAATGGCAATGGCGTGAAGATCAACAACGGTATGATTTTGTTTAATTGGAGTGTAAATCTACAGCTGTGTTTTTATTGTTCCGGATGTCACGTAAGTGTTAGCTAATTCTAATTTTAAATTTGTGTCCAGTTTCTCCAACGTATTGTTGGAAACATTTTTGACAGGTAATTAAATAAATAATGTTAGAAGAATCACAGTTAACAGGATGAAAAATATTGAATTGTTTACTTGTACTGGAAAAGTTTTTCACAAGGATTGGAATGTGCACAACTGAAACAACTTTTTCTGTTGCAATAGGTGAAACCAGGTGGGGTCAAGGTAGATTGCAAAGGTTTAAGGTTAGTTTTTACAACAGGTCACGAAGAGTAGGACATCTTCTGTAAGCATGAAGTTGAGGATCGGGAAATAAAGTTTTCAAATCTTCAACAAAATTGAAAATGTAATCAAATTTAGTAAATACTTTTTGATGTTAGGAGTATGTGGTGACAAATGGTATACATTTAGACTTAGAGGTTTCCACTAGACTTTGTTGGTAAGAAGACTTTTGCGATTTATTGCTTTAGCTTTGTCAATGTCATCAGTTATGCTTTCAGTTTTGTAATTCCGTGTTAAGATGAATGCTTAAAAATTGAGTGTGTTTATCGAAAAATTGAGTTGTTGAGCGTATCCTGCGAAGGTGTAGTGCTAAACTGTATGGAATATTTTTAGTGACTTGAGATGGATGACATGACATGGGGGGTCTGCTACTATTCGGCGAGTCAGATTCAGAGAGTTCCCTATTAGACGACAGCCTTTTTCGGAGAGTTCCCTATTCGGCAATTTTTTGAAAATCCAACGACGCCTTCTGTTTAATCTAATCTAAAAATAAAGAGCCCAAAATGTAGATACCAAACTCATGTTCAGCAAACAAACGTTTCGAAAACTATACTGTCTTCATCTTCAGTGGTATAAATGTAAGCAATCCCTGATGCCGTTTAGATTTAAATTAAATTGCGGCTGACGTCACAAAGACTCATCAACAAGCTATTAATGAGAGCGAAAAACGTAATAGAAGTCAGGTTTTTTTCATGAAATGATGCGTAACAGAAGTCAGTATTTTACGATAAGACTTTACGAAAAAACAAATTATAATTTACTGGATCAAAGTGGATCAACGAGATGGGTTTGACAAGTCAGAATAAGTGCTCAAGTCCACGTTCAATTGGGGAGATTTTTCTTTGATAAATAACGTTTCCAGAATTTTCAATTTCCTTGAGTCCTCTCCTCTTCCTAGTATTTCAACTTCTTCAAAATTAATCTTGTGGTCTGCATTGGTGCGCAAATGGTTTGCAACCTCAGATTCTTTTGAATTTTGATGATTCGGTTTGTGTTCTAAAATTCTTGTGTATAGATTCCTTTTTGTTTCTCCAATGTAATTTGCTCCACACGAACAAGACAGTTGGTACACTACATTGGAGCTTGATAATTTGGATTGGCGATCTTTAAAATTGAAACGTTTTGAAAGATCTGTGGTTTTGTGGACGAAACGAATAGATAATTTTCCTTTGGTTAGTTGAAATGTTAAATGTTGAAGTTCTTTGCGTATTTGGTGTGACATGTCACATGTCACCGAGAAACGGCAGCTTAAAGATTAAAAATCGAGTTTGATCTTTAGATAATTTTTGGCTGGGTGAAGTGCTGTGTAGTGTGTACTTTGTTCAAAAGAGTTGCAATACATTTCTTTACGAATTTTCTGGGGTAGCCATTATGCCCAAGCATCTTTTTAATGATTTCGAATTCTTGGTGTATGGAAGAATATGAATTGCAGATGCGGTAAGCTCGGGAAAGAAGAGAATTAACAGAAGTTGTTCTTTCAAAACGTTTCAATAACAGTTCATAAAACAAACAAAAAATAACAGTTCATGCGTCCATTTGGAAATTATGGCTGATGCCACATAGGTAGTCCCACATGAACTGAGGTGGAACATTGCTACGCCCATCGAAGCGAACGACAAGTTTCTTGATGCGGTCGTCAGCATCTCTATATTTCTTTCACTTTCATGGCGGACTGTGGCCGGCTATCATGCGGGCGTCCTCCATGTCTCTTTGAACCCGTCAATCAACCTCCACAGTGTTGGGTGCTCCATGCCCAATTCGCATTTGAGGCGTCAATGAGCTGCCTCTGCATAATTGTTGGTTCTGTCCTAAAAGGAATGAAAGATTACATTCAACCTGGTTCCACTTTTTATGATCAGGCTACGGTACGCTTTGTGTTGTATAAAATAGAAAGCGAGCGATCAGTAGTCAATTAGTCATGCAAACCAATCGAAGTTGAAGACAAAATCTTGTCCCGTGCAGCTTACAGCATCGTTTTGTGAAAAATGTTGTTTTGATGTAAAATATATTTGAAATATATAAAATCAACAAATAGCTTATTTAAAAAATGAGTGACATGACTAATGACATAAACATTCAAACATTTTTCGCTAAATTTCATTTTAATTTATTTTCTTTGTCGGAATGCAAAAGAAACGATATTGTGGAATAAAATACAAAATTCTCTAAATAAACAGAAGGCGTCGTTGGATTTACAAAAGGCGTCGTTGCATTTTCAAAAAATCTCCGAAAAGGAAACTCTTCGAAAAAGGTTGTCGCCGAATCGGACTCGTCGAAACGGGCCATTCCGGACGTGGGTAAAAAGATATTGATGTGCATCTGTAGGTTTACAATAAAGTTCTGTTTCAATTTTAATTTGTAGTTTGAGAGTTCTTTTTTGTTGGAGTAAAAGTAAATCAAAATGAATGTCGAACTTATTCAGAGATGGGAGGAGTTTATTACATTTTATACACCTTCGAAGAAACTTCACTTCTTCCTGCAGCTTGACTTTCTTGATGTAATTGCTTTCAATTTGCATGATTGGAGGTTATACATTATCAAATTGACTAATAAAACTTTTCTGTTTGTGTGAACCAACCCAGCAAACTGTACACTTGAAGCGGTTGACTGTCTGGTATCTCAATGCAATAAATAGTTTATCGGCCTCATTTTTCAATCATAAATCGATTTCGCTATCACAGCATCCACAGCATATACAATAGGGTGCTACATTTTTTCAAACCAACTACAATATAGTGTTTTTTTGGTGGGAAATGCACTCAAACAAACTATGTCAAAATATTTTTCACTTAAAATAATATTTTGAGGTTTCATAGCCCACACTTGCATTAACGATTCATCCGATATTGGCGATTTTATCATATGAACAACACAGTAACAGTATGAGTAATGTTACTGAATCTGTCCTGGTAAGAAACATAGACATGGACTAATACATGCAAGGGCGTCGGCAGAATTTTTTTTATGGGAGGGGGAGTTTTTGTAATTATTTTTGTTTTTTTGTTGTAATTTTGACATTTTTAGGGGGCGCCACTTGAGTAACCTACATAAGTAGAATTACATTCGTTACTTTACACCTCTGGTCATGGCTAAGTGGAAAATTTGGGGCATTTCTTATTGAAATAGTGCGTTTCACAATCATATTGATTATTCAAATTTCAAGGGGGGCCAAGGCCCCCCTTGCCCCCTCCTGCCAACGCCCTTGAATACATGCACTGTATTACTAAATAATATCAAACTCTCATAGTCCACAATTCACTAGTGTATCTGTATATTTTAAATATACGAAATATTACAAAAAAATCAAGTGTCCTACAGATATTCAAGACTGGTGATCATGCAAGTAACATATCCTCTGATCGCTGTATCAATCTTTTTCAGTTTTTCGTCACTCATGTCATCATTGCTATCCTTGATTTTCTTTTCCTCCAAGCATTTCTTAACATTCCCAATCAGTCTTTCATTTGGCATTTGGTTATTTTTGAAACTTTGCCGTATTCTTCCGTTACCCAATGAAATACAAGGAGAACATTTACTGGTGATATCAAAGAAAGCTTTGAGGGGTCTAGCTGACCATACAAGTTTTCTTGTATCAACAGCTGGCACGGATATGTCTTTAATTTGATTTAAAGTGAGTGGTGGTTTTGTGAATGGCAAGAGATGGCAACATTTTTAGGAGAAAGCCAAAGAACCGAATGGCGAATGAAGCAAGATTTTGCATATTTAACAATATCAGCATCCGGTGCTCGCATTAAATCGCTTGCCAGAAGCATTAAGGCTGGTCCTTCGCACTGGGTCTTTTAAAAACGGAACAAAACATTGGAGTGTAGACATCAACAATAAATTGAGAAATTTGGTTCAGAACAACATGTTGCGAGGAATTCAACTGAAATGGACAAAATGATAAAATGCGCAAATACCCATTTGTAGTTGATAGCCATCTTACATGTCCCACTGTCTCCTGCTTGTAATATAAATATTTTTGGAAAGAACTTGAAACTTGTCTGAATGTATTGCAAGCCAATGCTAGTAAAACTGCTTGATTATCTCGAATTGATTTCTTGCAAGCAGATTTAGTGGACTCAGCATCCAAAAAGTCAGATAAAATCTGTTGACTTTTTGTAGTTGGTTTTAAATTAGGGGTGATCAAATTATTAGCTAGAAGATGATGTTTTGAAATCTTCGAAATAAAGTTAAAAACCGATCCATGCTGCAATAACTCCGGTGATGTTGTATCGCCATCAAGAGCTTTAATAACATCTCCCAAAACAATTCGACTATGTGAAATAAGCATTCCAATAACAGCACATCATGCTCATACTCTTTATTAACATGCTGTGAAATTCTTGCACAAATTCCACGCCTGTGTCCTGTGTTAAGAGATGTTGTATCTGTCATAACACATAGAATCTTCTTGAAAAAGCTGGGTTGGATCAACTCCTTTATTGCCAAAAAGCAAGCTTCCCCGGTAACGCTCTCATTTCTTCTAAAAGTTTTAAGAGCTATGAAGATTTCTTCATCAGTGAAATTGGCCAAACATACTAGTCTTTCTCTGTTGAATATTCGCTTTCCATCAAAGCATAGCTGATAGTATACAGCATTAATCATTTTTTCTTCTACTTCACCAAGCAACGTGTTCCTCAGTGCCAACTTATGCCGATAAATTGTAACATGGGATCGTTTTGCTTCTGGATGTCCAAATATTTCAGCAGCTGAGTTCAATAGTGATGATGATAAACGGTTTGAGGCCAGTTTTTTATCCGCCATAATACAGTTATCTGTGCTAACAACACCTTAGATGGCCCAGCCTCATCTTCTTCAACTTGGATTTCTGCACTTTCCATTTGATAATTATCATCACTATTTGACTCGGTTTCATCAATTGCTGAACTGCTTGCCCGTATTGATTGTCCATAAAGAACTCTACATGGTTCTGGTCTATTGTTTCTACAGCTGTATTTGCTAATTCTTCTCATATTAGCTTCAGTTTCCTGAATATCTAAACCACCAATCACTTGTATTCTCTTATTTCTCTGGTCAATTAAAAACCCTGCTTCTAGCACTGGAATGCGCCTTTCAAAATCACATTTGCATACTATTTTCTTGTGCCATTGCTGCTCAACTGTTATTTTGCACTTACAGAAACTCACATCAAATAAGTTCTCAAGTTTACTCTGAAATGCAGCTACTTTCATTAAATATGCTGGGAAGTTTAGACGAGATAATGGCTGAGCTTGAAGTTTTTTCACCTGATCAAAAAGTTCTTTCGTCATTTGAGTTACACGATCAATGTTGACATGTGGCAGACCAGCTTTTCCCCACAACTGAATGATATTTTGTACTAACAATGTCTTTACCTCAACAAATGTAGGAATTTTTTCAGTATTTTGATCAAGCATTATTTTATTTCTTAACCAAAAGAAAGCTCTTGTTACATCACCATTAGTAGGAAGTTGAAGCTGCGGTAACTCAGTTGAATAACCAACGCAATCCAAGGTTTTAGTCCGATTTCTAGTGACGCGTGAAGATGTCATTTCATATTCTAGGTTGCCAGATAAGTACACAACAACTTGATTTCATAAACTAATGTTTTTAGAGCCTATTTGCTGAAAAAAAAAATTAATACACATGAATAAATCCAAGAAATAGTAGGCATAGAAATCCTGAATTTTTTAGATTTTATCCAATATTACCCATAGAGCGTGGAACCTCAAAATATAAATATTTTTAATTTATTTTTGTGCTAACTAGTTTTTGTGCAAAAACCCATCAAATAAATGATGTATTGAAAGATTTTTCCCTAAGTTGTAAAAAAATGTAACACCCCTAATATTCAATTCCAATTTCGCTATCACAGCAGCTATCACTGAGGATTCCTCAGTATGTCAAGAGCAAAAATAATAATAAATATCTTCAAAGGTTTCAAGTTTAGGTATTGTGGCGTAACAAATGCATGTTGCGCCACCATGGAAACATTTAAACAAATTATAAAAACAATAAAAACTATTAATACTACAAAAAGTGCTCAATGCTAAGCAAAAAAAGCAAAGCAGAGCGAATTAAATCAAATATAGTTATTACTATCTGAATCATTAACAGCCTGTTTCACCTTTAACAGATCATCAGAAGGTCTGAAAAACATGCAAAAACAATAAATCGGTAATTCTTGAAGAGATATTAAATATTGTAACTGTAATTTAATCTGAAAAAAAACTTTTAAACCTGTAATTCCTGAAAAGATATTAAATAAACCATAATCCAATCTGCAAAAAAAAACTTTTTTAATCTGCAAAAAACCCTCAGAATTACAAAGGGCTACCTCCATCCGTTAGCACAAAGCCTCAATTAGAATGTTCAGCTTGAAACCAAGCAAATTGATGCCAACACCTGTGACATCACAATGAAGCAAAATGCGATAAGGATAAAGTAACCTGTAGTAACCTGAACAAATTAAATGAAATGTAATTTTTTTAAAAACCTGTAAAAATCAAATAAAATTTAGTTTGAAATTTAGAACCTGTGAAAATAAAAAGGAATTTATTTTATTTTGAAGTACTTGAGTTTAAATTTGTTTCTATGACGACATTTACTCACTAATTCCGAACGCTTGTTCAGAAGGTGGTTACTGTCGGCCTTCAGAATGGCCAGCTTTTCAGCCAAACAGAGGCCACAATTATTACGACCACCTCCACTATAAGGCCGAGCACAGCAATGGATGGACCATGTTATTTTAGGATCAACACCCTTGTCTTTGAGGTCCCAAACTGCCTTAGATAGTTCCGTGCTGTTTCGTTTAGATCTATCCAAAAAGGAACATTTATGGTTGGAAAAACGTTTTTTAAAAGTAGTCTCACAACAACAAATGTAATTAAGAACCTAAGGGCCGTTATCAATGGTGGCTTTGTAAACAACGGCCTTCTGCAAGCATTGCCCATTCAAAGGACAATCTGGCTTCACCCTACAATTGCAACCAGGCTGAGATGGTTCATTATCAGCCTGCAATATTGACTTATTGTGGGAGGATATGATGCTTGCAACATTCGGAGTACAACTGTAGCTCAGCTTAATAGTATTACGGTTGAATATTTTATGCAATCTATGATGGGGCGGAAAGTGGATAGAAATGAGTTTGAAAAATCCTTTACCAATGTTGCTATCAACCTGCAAGCTGAAAGGAGGATTGCACCATAAAATTTTTCGACTTCTTTTCCTAGATGTACGCAAGTTATTAGCAGGGTTGTAGCAAACTCTCTCCGTAAAACCACTTTTCAAAAGGGCATCATTATAAACAGATGCGGTCTTATCAAATTCATTCTGGCCAAATGATGTGGCGGACAATCGCTTTGCAATCATAGTCGGGATTTGTCTCTTAATGTTAGGTGGGTGATTGGACTGGGCATGAATGTAAATTGGATCATTATTGGGTTTTCGGTAAGGCCAGAATTAGCCAGATAGTAAATTCAAAGTGACATCAAGAAAGTCAGTTTCAATAAGTCCAGTCTCCACAGTAATATTTAAGCCATGTTGTTTAAATAATTGAATGACATTTTTTCCCAAACGATCAACTTTTGTGCCAGATAAATTACGCAAAATAGCCAGACCATCATCACGATACAACCCAAGCATCTCTCTGTCAACAATAGCAGAAAGTTCGTTCAAAAGAAACAAGCCAACCAATTCACAAACCTCCGCTCCATCAAATGAGCCCATAGTAACATCAAACAATCCATCTTTCTTAGCCCAAGTGTCACCACCATAAAAAAGCAACGATTTCCTAACATGGAATATTGTTTGTATCATATAATCATCTAAATCCATGAATGATTTGGCAAAATCGATAGATTTGCATGAAAGTTCTTCCGTAATAGATGGGTAAAAATCAACAATGTCAAATTTCAAAAAAGTGCATTGGCGTTTAGATGGAATAGCCTTAAACCAGGATAACACGGAGTCTGTGTTTTTCCATTGATTCAGGCGTGATGCATCACGGATGGTTACATTAATAGAGTCCAAGTATTGCTTACTTATACGGCCAATCTGGGACTTGGAAGGGTTAATCAACCTGCATTTAGGGTTGGATGTAAAATTAGGTTTATGATCTTTTAGCGTAATAAACGCATGGTTGCTTGATACTTTTTCAACCCGATCATCAACCTTTAACCCTTTGGCAATCTTTTTAGCCTCAGTATTAATCGTGTCACTGATAGCAGGGTTTACCTTTTTATATTTGGCCGATACATTATCATTAAGTAATTTTTTATAATCCTGGGTTTTGACTTTGTATAAGTTTGTAGTTTTATCTGCTGATATCAACAGCTCCGTAGAGTTGTTAATGTTCGTAATATCATTAAACAGTTTTCTCTGAAAAGAATTGTAAATGGGTTTGACCTTAATATTACAAACATCTCGTATAAACCATTCTCAAATGGTATTAAAGCACCATGCTGTGGAGGTGTTCTTTCAGTCGTAAAGCCAAAGTTATTAAAATGCTCAGACTGAGAAACATCCTGGTTAAGGTCGAAGAAATAGGCCTTCCACCGTAAACGTTTAATAAAATTTTCAATCTTACCTAACATCATCTTCAAGTAACGATCTTTACTTGGAATTGCGATGTTTTTCATAGAATAACCGAAGTTAATCTTTTCCAGATTCATAATAACTGGATCGCAGTATCAACATAGAGTGTTCAACTAGCTCAGTGCAAGGAGCAAGGTTAAAAGCAATAAAAACTATTAATACTACAAAAAGTGTTCAATGCTAAGCAAAAAAAACAAAGCAGAGCGAATTAAATCAAATATAGTTATTACTATCTGAATCCTTAACAGCCTGTTTCACCTTTAACAGATCATCAGAAGGTCTGAAAAACATGCAAAAACAATGAATCGGTAATTCTTGAAGAGATATTAAATATTGTAACTGTAATTTAATCTGAAAAAAAAACTTTTAAACTTGTAATTCCTGAAAAGATATTAAATATTATAACCATAATCCAATCTGCAAAAAAAAAACTTTTTTAATCTGCAAAAAAACCTCAGTATTACAAAGGGCTACCTCCATCCGTTAGCGCAAAGCCTCAATTAGCATGTTCAAATTTGTTTCTATGACGACATTTACTCACTAATTCCGAACGCTTGTTCAGAAGGTGGTTACTATCGGCCTTCAAAATGGCCAGCTTTTCAGCCAAACAGAGGCCACAATTATTACGACCACCTCCACTATAAGGCCGAGCACAGCAATGGATGGACCATGTTATTTTAGGATCAACACTCTTGTCTTTAAGGTCCCAAACTGCCTTAGATAGTTCCGTGCTGTTTCGTTTAGATCTATCCAAAAAGGAACATTTATGAAATTTATGGTATGGCTGCAAGCATTGCCCATTCAAAGGACAATCTGGCTTCACCCTACAATTGCAACCAGGCTGAGATGGTTCATTATCAGCCTGCAATATTGACTTATTGTGGAAGGATATGATGCTTGCAACATTCGGAGTACAACTGTAGCTCAGCTTAATAGTATTATGGTTGAATATTTTATGCAATCTATGATGGGGCGGAAAGTGGATAGAATTGAGTTTGAAAAATCCTTTACCAATGTTGCTATCAACCTGCAAGCTGAAAGGAGGATTGCACCATAAAAATTTTCGACTCCTTTTCCTAGATGTACGCAAGTTATTAGCAGGGTTGTAGCAAACTCTCTCCGTAAAACCACTTTTCAAAAGGGCATCATTATAAACAGAGAAAAAAATATTTGAATCAATTTTAAGATATTAACGTCTACCCTTTGATGTATATACGTGTTAATTTGAAGAGAAGGAGACATTATTTATGGTCTCTGTTAAAGAAGGACCTTTAGTGCAAACTAGCACACGTTAAAATTATTTGGATTTGAACAGTCAATTCATAGAACTCACGACGTGATACATGCCTCTTTTCACGGTGCTGAGCCGTTGAACTGCAAGCAAGCATATCAAGCTTCAACTGGTTAAATTGTTCATCCCGTTCTTGTACCATTTTGGATAGATTTTGGACGTCGGAACTTTGCTCAGCAATCAAGGATTCAAGAGAGGCACATTTCTGGAAAGTAAAACAATGAAAACTATTAATACTACAAAAAGTGCTCAATGCCAAGCAAAAAGGCAAAGCAGAGCAAATTAAATCAAATATAGTTATTACTATTTGAAGCCTTTACAAATTTCTGGAAAGTAATATGCAAAAGGATATCATTCACATTTTCGACCCGAGAAAAATTACTTGTTTATTGTGCATAAAGCATCAAAACCTTTTCACCACAACCATTGTTTGATGCATCTCATATTCAGCATACTATTGCCGAACGAACAAGAATCAGTCAATGAGTGAACGCTTTAGATATTCCAAAAGAGTTTTTGTCTTGATCAACAATGCAGCAATGTCCTGGATCAACTAGCCTACATTTTAATGTTCAGCTTGCAGTAAGTTGTAGGAATGTGAACAAAAACCGAAAAAAAAAAATGAAACTGTTTCCGAGTGACAACCCAAGTCGAAATTCAAAATGTTGATTAAACGTTGTTAAACATAAAGAAGAACATAAAAAAAAATTAAACCATTTTCCTTCAATCAAGAACTTTGGCCGCTAATCTCTACACACTGTGTGACCTCACCGAGTTCCAATTACAGTACTTTTCAATCAAACAACTTTTTAGCACTTAAAGCTAATTTAACCACTAAGCCTCAATTAAAATGTCCAGATTGTAACCAAGCAGATTGATGCCAACACGTGTGACATCACAAAGAAGCAAAATACAATAACTATGAAGTAACCTGAACAAATTAAATGAAATTTATTTTTAAAATCCTGTAAAAATCAAATAAAATTTATAACCTGTGAAAATCAAAAGGAATTTATTTTATTTTGAAATAGGCTACATTCGACTCCGCTTAATTCGGACACTTTGGTTACGCTCACTTTTGGCCGAATTAAGAGGAGAAACGGCTTTGTCCAAATTAACCGTATCTGTCACTGCTTCCTTTTGGCGGCAAGAGTTACTGGCCGAGACCATCAGGTCTACGTCTCTCTTATTGCTAATTACTCCGTCGGCTTATATCAAATAACACCGGGAAAAAGTATGCCGTTAGTGATGGGGCGGAAAGTGAATGAAAATGAGTCTGAAAAATTCCTTACCAATGTTGCTATCAACCTGCAAGCTGAAAGGAGGATTAAACCATAAAATTTTTCGACTCCTTTTCCTAGATGTGCGTAAGTTATTAGCAGGGTTGTAGCAAACCCTCTCCGTGAAGCCACTTTTCAAAAGGCCATCATTATAAATAGATGCGGTCTTCTCAAATTTATTCTGGCCAAATGATGTGGCGGACAATCGCCTTGCAATCATAGTCGGGATTTGTCTCTTAATGAAGTGACGTCAAGAAAATCAGTTTTAATTAGGCGAGTTTCCAGAGTAATACTTATGCCATGTTGTTTAAATAATTGAATAGCATTTTTTCTCAAACGATCAACTTTTGAGCCGGATAAATTACGCAAAATAGCCAGACCATCATCACGATACAAGCCAACCAACTCGCAAACCTCTACACCATCAAATGAGCCCATAGTAACTTCAAACAATCCATCTTTCTTAGCCCAAGTATCACCACCATCAAAAAGCAACGATTTCCTAACATGGAATATTGTTTGTATAATATAATCATCTAAATCCATGAATGATTTGGCAAAATCGATGGATTTGCATAAAAGTTCTTCCGTAATGGATGGGTAAAAATCAACAATATCAAATTTCCAAAAAGTGCATTGGCGTTTAGATGGAATAGCCTTGAACCTGGATAACACGGAGTCTGTGTTTTACCATTGATTCAGGCATGATGCATCACGGATGGTTACATTGATAGAGTCTAAGTATTTCTTACTTATACGGCCAATCTGAGACTTGGAAGGGTTAATCAACCTGCATTTAGGGTTCGATGTAAAGTTAGGTTTATGATCTTTTAGTGTAATAAACGCATGGTTGCTTGATACTTTTTCAACCCGATCATCAACCTTTAACGTCTTAGCAATCTTTTTAGCCTCAGTATTGATTGTGCCACTGATAGTAGGGTTCACCTTTTTATATTTGGCCGATACATTATCAGTAGCCTAAGTAATTTTTTGTAATCCTGGGTTTTGACTTTGTATAAGTTAGTAGTTTTATCTGCTGATATCAACAGCTCCATAGAGTTGTTAATGTTCTTAATATCATTAGACAGTTTTCTCTGAAAAGAATTGTAAATGGGTTTGAACTTAGTATTACGAATTGTCTCGTATAAACCATTCTCAAATGGTATTAAAGCACCATGCTGTGGAGGTGTTCGTTCAGTCGTAAAACCAAAGTTATTAAAATGCTCAGACTGAGAACCATCCTGGTTAAGGTCGAAGAAATAGGCCTTCCACTGTAAACGTTTAACAAAATTTTTAATCTTACCTAACATCATCTTCAAGTAACGATCTTTACTTGGAATTGCGATGTTTTTCAAAGAATAACCGAAGTTAATCTTTTCCAGATTCATAATAACTGGATCGCAGTATCAAAAGAGAGTGCTCAACTAGCTCAGTGCAAGGAGCAAGATTAAAAACAATAAAAACTATTAATACTACAAAAAGTGCTCAATGCTAAGCAAAAAAGCAAAGCAGAGCGAATTAAATCAAATATAGTTATTACTATCTGAATCTTTAACAGCCTGTTTCACATTTAACGGATCATTAGAAGAGTCTGAAAAACATGCAAAAACAATAAATCGGTAATTCTTGAAAAGATACTAAATATTGTAACTGTAATTTAATCTGCAAAAAAACTTTTTAAACCCGTAATTCCTGAAAAGATATTAAATATTATAACCATAATCCAATCTGCAAAAAAACCCTCAGAATTAGAAAGGGCTACCTCCATCCGTTACCACAAAGCCTCAATTAGAATGTTCAGCTTGAAACCAAGCAAATTGATGCCAACACCTGTGACATCACAATGAAGCAAAATGCCATAAGGATAAAGTAACCTGTAGTAAGCTGAACAAATTAAATGAAAGTTAAATTTTTAAATTAAAAAAAATTCACCGACAACAATGCAGACTACACTTTCGCTCAATAGAAGAGTACATTTTGCTGAAATTAATTTAGCCTTGCCCACTTCTCAGATTTACATTCTATTTTAAATGACACGAGTAACCTATCTAAGATTCGATGTAATACTCTTAATTTTTTTTTCTTGACTATTTCTTTTCCTCCTGGCTAAAACCTTTTCCCATTTCCCTTCATTCCTTACTTTGGATCTCCGGTGCGTTTGTCATAATATTGCATGAAACACCTTTCACTAGTAATAATCTATTTTTAAAAAAAATTAACGCCAATGAAAATCTTTTTTAAATTAGTAGGCAATTTTTAGACAAACTAAACAACAAAACCCGATGATGATGAACCTGCAAACTCACCTATGCTCAGTTGCTCACTAGAGTCTAGGTTGAGGCATTAGGTATGTTCCTCATCTGCTAGACGCACACCGTTTACCATCACGCTGTTTCCCTCATTTGCTGCTGCCACATCAATTACCACCATGCTATTTCCCTCATCTGCTGCTCCCATATCACATTTACCACCACATTTTTCTCATCTGCTCCCACATCATCATTTCCCACCACGTTATTTTTCTCATCTGCTGCTCTCACATCATCATTTACCACCACGTTATTTTCCTCATCTGCTGCTCTCACATCATCATTTACCACCACGTTATTTTTCTCATCTGCTGCTCTCACATCATCATTTACCACCACGTTATTTTCCTCATTTGTTGCTCTCACATCATCATTTACCACCACGTTATTTTCCTCATCTGCTGCTCTCACATCATCATTTACCACACGTTATTTTCCTCATTTTTTGCTCTCGCATCATCATTTACCACCACGCTATTTTCGTCATGTATTGCTCCCACAACATCATTTACCTTCGCACTGTTTTCCTCTTCTACTCTCACATCATCTTCATTTTGCTGTGTATTGGATAGCCATGAAACTCGTTCTTGTCCTACCCACTCGTCATGTATATTGTTGTAACCAACATTATGCACTTTGAGAAGAAGCTTATTACTCATGTGTTTAGCCAATATGTCCTCTTGTTTTTATTACCGTGTGAATTAGTGGAATGTCTGAATCGGAATCTTCATCAGTTATGCTCCTAGGGTTGTAAAAGCTTTGTGACATGGTAATGTAGACTAACGTTTTAACAAAGTAAGAAAATATGAAATTACAGTGGACTTAGTTAGTAGAGACTAAAAAAATATGCAGTGCAGTATCACCAAGCAATCAATAATGACAAGCTATAACTTGGTTCTATCGATTTGGTGAAAATTGCAGTATCATAAATGCAAGAATGGCCCAAGTGAGCTTGGGTCTTTTTTGCAATAATAATTTTTTTGTCCATGAAACCAAGTTAACTTGGTTTACTTTTGAAATTTAAAAAAAAAGTTTTTTCGTCTAAAGATCCCAAATTTTGTCAGTAACAAGCTTATATCGTTTTCTGCAAGAACTGAATCGAAACAAAAATTTGCCTACAATATAATTAGATGACAGCACAAATGGACCAAAATGAACGAAAAAATACAAATTAATTAGATAGAAATTTTCATGACCTCCATATTCTTTTCTTTATTTTTTCTTTTTCTTTGTTGTTTTGTCTAAAAACGATTAAAAAAAATTAATTGATTGATTTAAGTTGAGAATTAAAATAAAGTTCAACCAGCCTCATGTTTAAAAAGAATATATATTTCGCTACATAGTAATGAGCATCTTCAGTTCTGCAAACAAACAAACAAATTACTGCAGTGAATCCTGCATAAAGGGAAGCTATGCTGTAAGCCTTTATAATCAAAATTAAAATGATGAGCAAAATTACTTCAACATTTACACATTAAGAAAATTATTTACGTCATGGGATATAAAAACCAATGTTCAAAGTGAAGAATAAAAACCAAGAATGGATTCGGCAAATCCTCCCTCGTCGGTAAATGGTAGTTCTCCCTAAGAGCTATCAACTTCAACAGGCTAAGTCTCGGTGTCTCAGATGACATTCACTTTAATTGATTTATTAATTAGATTAATTTAAATTATCAAATTAGGTAAATTAATGTTGTGGGTGAATTAAATTAATCGCTTGATATTATACCCTGTCATAACCGCCACTTTCTGCGTAGGTTACATATCAAACACATAGCTTTCTCTGCATGCTCATCAAAGAGAAAGTTTTCTGTGCATTGATTTTGGAGATACTGCTCTCATCTTCAACATACCTTTTCTTAGATATGGTTTGGAAATCCGGAAACTAGCCTGAAGCCTGCGTTGCATTATTATTAATCTTTCTTGAAAGCAAAAATGCTGTAAAACTGCAACTAAGCTTTAACAATAGTCAACAAATGGCGTAGCCTACCATCTAACTGTAGGCTACGTGCAACTCCTGTGTAACAAATTATATAATTTTATGTAACACTGATCACAAACTAAAAGCTAAGCAATTTGGCTTGTTAGTCTTCAAAGATAAAAAAGTCCTTGAAATTTGTCTACAACTCCTAAGTTTTCTTCACTATGAGTGACATATATAATAGGGTGGAGTGAAACATAGGGTCAAAAGTTTAAGTTGATAGAATTAATCTGTAAATAATAGCCACTAAAAGTTGTGATCTGGTAAATGTATTCACATGCTGAAATATTTCCGAATTTGATCAACGTTTACGTCTGCCCAAGGTCGATTGAAGTTTTCTATGTATTTTGAAGCTATGGCGTCATCAAAATTAGTATATCGTCACTTTTATTTAACTTCTACCATCGATACTATCTAACAATATCAGAGTTATAAATTACACATAAACCGTTGCAATGCAGTGGAAAATACGTCTTGTAGAACGCTTATTGCATGCATATTAACTGACAAGAAAAAAACACAGATTTTAAGATATTTTCTTCAAATTTCTGTTCCTTTCACAACTTCATCAGCACAGTTTAAGCAAGTACGTATGTGCAATGAATGTAAAGCAAACTAAAGCAGAAAAATGTTTTTCTTAATATAACAGTGGTGAGATTCCGGTTGCCTGTTTACTTTTGATCCCATACAAATATTGTAAACGCTTTTTAAATCATCAGCTCATACAATACATGGGCGTTGGAAGAAAAATTGCAGGAAGGGGAACATCTTTCAAGCCAAGTTTCATCTTGTGAGCTGCAACAAGTGCAACGTAGCTAAGTATATTTATGAAATGTGAGGTAAATTTGGGCGGCACGAGCGAAAACGTTGCAATTAAAGATATTTTCAAAGCATAGGCTACTTAGCGATAATATCGCCCAGAAAGCGCGAAAAATAGTCCTGGAAAAATGTTGGTTAACTTTGAAAAAAAATTGGATGCAAAAGACATTATTGCCCGAAGGCAAGAAACATTTTTGAAATATCGTTTTCAGAAGGAAAGAAACGTTTATAAGACCCAAATCCAGAAGGACAAGTGTCCTTCTCTGCCGACTTCCATGAGTTCAAATCTCATTAGCACTCCATTTGCCAAAAATTCCCGTTTTATATTGAATACAGGCATTTCTAATCTTAACTGCAGTCTACTTCGAATGGATCCGTCCCGTTGTTTTTTTCACACACCGCAGATGCTACTTCGGTAACGAGGCGCACGGTTCTTTCCACGGCTTGCGTGTGACACGGATAGCTAGGAAATTCAAGCTCTGGAGCTGCAGCATCGTCAATCTTCTTCGTCGTATGAGCTGTTCTTCTGGACTATATGGACTATATCGTCAATGAAGGACATTAACTGACTGTCCGGTATGTCTTTAGTTAGCGGTGGTTACTATCTCTCTGTATGTTGCCAATCAATCAGTTCAAAGTATTCGTTTGCTCCAAAGTTCAAGAGTGGAACTTTAAAGAAACGAATAGAATCTCCATGACCTTGTTTTCTGGCAGCAAGCATTCTTCGCAGTGCTAATTTTCTGATGTGCAGCTGCAGACGTTCTCTTGGTGAGCAAAGAAGGCATTTCGGTTGACAACAGGTTCAACTATTGCTTTTAGTTCAGCGCTAAGGTAGCGTGACTTATTAACTACGTGAAACAGATGTTTAGCTTCTTTAGTACAGGAATATTGTGTTTTCACTGCAAACCACGTTGGAGCGTATACCTTGGCAATGTACTCTACCAACGCTTTCAAATTTTCACAGGGATTCTTTTGTGAAACATAAAGCCTCAAAGTGCGATTGGCTGTTGTTAGCCGTCTGGAGTGATTCGTCTTTCTTGGATTTCGATAGGCAAGCTTGGCATCACAACGCCTAGACTTAGAGTTAATTGCTTTACAGATGTCATACAAGTACTGCTGGTTAACAAAAACACATCTTACGAACAAAGAGCTTCCCTCATTTTTTTCTCCGATTTTTGATTTTGGCAATTTTATGTTCCTGAATAGATTGACATACAAACGAGCGAAAACTTTTATTTTGTCTTTTGCAAGAATAGCACGGTACAATTACAAACAATACGAATAAAATAGCACCATAGCAATCTAGATACCACAACAGACCAGACTTGTCTCTGTAACAAGCTGAAGTAAAAATTAGCTGAAAGTATTCAAAGAGGTTTTCCTCATTGGAAACGGCAGCTTCAGCTGTTGCACCTTGCTTTCCTTTGAAAAACTGTGCAGAGGGCTCCTTGTGGTTGGTTACCAATCGTATTGTATTATTGGGCTTGCAAGCTGGTGGTTGGGTTTGGAATGTTGATGGTTGCTTCTTTCACCTCACCAATCCTCACCGTATGCAACATCTCTATTTCTTGCTCCGTTCTTTCTTTATGACCACATCTATTAATGTTAAAATAATTTTAATTTTTGTGTTTTATAAGATTCTTTTTTACAATTTATTTTTTGTTTGATTTGGTTTTAGATTTGAAACCTGTTTGTCCCTTTTTAGGACGAATTTAAACTTTTCATTGCTCGCACGAACATGCAGAGAACCACAAAGTAAACACGAATTGGATACCAACAAAAAGAAAAGATCACAAAACCAAATGGTTTAAACTATGTGAATAAAAAAATATCGGTAATCTCTGAAGTGCCACATGCAGCTCAACACAAAGTGAAAACTACATGACTTTTAACCCTTTTTAATTCTAATAAAATGTCTAAAAAGACATGGTTAACTGCGGACAATGGCCAATTTTTCGATCTTATGTATCTCCTCAGCGCAGTGAAATGAGAGTAAAGAGTTGTCTTGGATTGCTTCAAAGTTTTGGATGAGATGATGATTTTCAAGAATGATTAATAAGCCCAATGAGAATCGTTTTAACCAAATATTTTTTTACTTTAGCGAAACGCAGTTTCCCACCAATTAGAAGGTGTCATTTTTGAGAAAAAGTCTGCTAAGAAATTGTTTGAATTTATTGAAAAATAAAAACTTGAATAAAAGGCAGCAACTTGCCAATTAAAATAAGCCTCGATGAAACAGTGTTTCGTAAACACTAAATAAAACAAGCAGGTTTGGCAACTAAATAAAAATTTTTTGTAGTGCATTTGCTGCCGCAAAGAAAAACACTATCTTAAGTTTGTACTGCTACCAAACCTAGAAAAAAGAAAAAGTTTTATTTCGGTTGTTTAAAAATTATAGCTGACGGTACAGTTTAGGCATTTACAATTAACGCTTGCAACAAGGGTGATTTAAACTTTACTACACTCAAGAGAATATTGAAAAGATGACAAATTTTCCGGAATTTTTACCTTGAGAGTCTTAAAGCATTTATGTACAATTGTGATGCTTGAGTGACTGGTGGCAAAATTTTTCCACGCACTTTTTGTCCTTATTTGCATATAGCCTATCGGTAAGTGTAGTCTTTATTGGTTAACATTCGCGGTAATTTTTGCTGTCGGTTAGCTTACTTTGTATAAAATTAATATTCTTATCGTGGCAATGAAACTGTTTTGTTGTTGTCTCGTTTAGTTTCGTGGTTTTATCGTGTGTCTGATGTTTACGAGGATTGAGCATGGTTCGACGCCAACCAAAGTCAATATATTTTTAAATTAAGTTTGATCTTTTCAAGACGTCTTATTTAATGGTGTGGTGTGGCAATTAAAACGTCTTTATAATCTTTCTTAATTTAGCGGTGTGGCGGTTATAATTATCGTCAGTGTAGTATTTCTTTCACTCATCGTAGTCTTACTAGCGTTTCTCTGTGTTTGTGAATTGTTTGTAGCCTATGTTATTTTGATGCAGGCTAAGCTTATTTTTTACTATAGTTGCAGAATTTTATTGGTAAATAAAGTTATTTTGCCATCTGAATCAACCAATCTCTCTCTCAAAACACTTCAAGATGCAAACGTCCAACGATGACCATGCAGTTCAGTTTGTTTTTATTTCCGACTTTCACAACAGCACCAATAGGTTACCTGCAAAACATAACAGTAGAGGGTAAAAAGATGCAGTGAAAGCAAACCTAATCAAAAAATAAAGAGATTTATTTTTGCGCTACTTTGCGGAATGTGCTTTGCTCAATGCCTACCTCTGGAAAAGCTGGTGGTGCTTTCCGTTTGGGCATAGACTGCTTTGTGACAATAATACAATCTTTCTTGCTCTACTGTTTTCGCTTTGTGACTTCGTTGATCTATCACTGCCCAACCAGTGTTTGCCACCAAAATTCTTTTTTTTTTCAATTCAATTTATTTTTCTTTGTCGGAATACAACAATGATTGATAAAGTTAAAAAAAAGATTACAGGAACAAAACTAACGAAAGGAAGTAGTGGCAAAACCAAAAAAAGTTTAAACTTGCATGCGATGTAGATTTAGAGATTACGTACAGTATATCAAAGTAACTTAGGCACGACCAGAAAACGTAACAGCTTAAAGTCGGCTACACATACCTAAAGCAACTGGAGGTGTGCCAGTTGATAAAGCCATGCGTGGACGACTGAACTCTACAACTAACAACTTACGAAAAAAGTAAAATCAAAACACGAGCATTCAAGAATAAAGAAACTTACAGTACATAATAATACAAAAAACTATGCAGACTTTCCCTCTTAATGTAATGAAATGTTCGCAGTATCAACAATGGTAGGGTTCAAACATAGGGATAGAAATCGATAACTAATGGATTTAAAGATTACATAAGTTATTTGCACATATTCCCAAAGTGATAAAGGACGTAGCAAAGATATTCGTCTACAAAGGGCTGTGGGATGTATAAGATAACCACTGGCCCTAAGTTGTAGTTACTTTTATTAATGAACGAACTTGACTAATCAGATAGGACAATCAAGTAACAGCAGTAACGAAGCTCAACTGTAATCTTGACCTTACTACACAAAATGCTAAGTGACACGAAAAGGTTTCACAATGAATAATAATCACAACAAACACTTGGTGTGACGTCATAATCTTACATCCTCCTTTTTACAAATTAAGACGGTTAGGTGGTTTACGTGTTCTACAACTTCTGCGTAAGTTTATCTGAATAGGTTCAGGGAGACAAGAGATTTGTTCATTTATGTGATTGCAAGCAATGTCGGAATTTCCAACATCACTATTATTTGAATTGTTCAACATATTATCACATGGATCAAAAACAGGTTTATCAATAACATTCTTTGATACGAGTGGTGCTTCAACACAGGTGACATTTAAATAACATTGCGACAAGTTTTTGGGTGATTCGACACCACCATCAATTGGTTTTTTGAAAGCTCGGAGCAATCTCCTGTTCTTCTCTAAAATCATACCACTAGGCAATTGCACCAAATAGCGACGGTTATCACCACATTCTTTTATAACACCACAACGGTCAAATCGCTTAGATTTTGTGTTTTGCACAACCACTTCATCACCGACCCTAAAAGAAGACAAGTCTTTGGGCTTCAAGGTAATGTAGTATTTTTCATTACGAATCTTAGCCTCATACATTTTTCGATCATATTCACCCACTTTGTCGTACCAGCACCGCTCAAAGTTTTTTCGGTGTGCTGGGACACAGTCTTGCACCGGATGACCGTAGAGTAAAACAGAAGGGCTGAGCCCAGTAGCTTTATGAGGGGTGTTTCTGATTTGCAATAGACCTTTGGTCCATGCATTCATGTCGATCACTTTGCCATTCATGCATTGACGAGCTAAACGTTTAGCATTTTTGACTGCTAATTCAGCATAACAGTTCGCTTGTGGATATTCCGGACTACTTGGTACCCACTTAATGGACCAAGAAACATAAAACGCTTTCATATCTTCAGATCCGAATGGAGGACCTTGATCACTCCATATTTGATCGGGCACAGCAGTATCAACAAAGACTGCTCTAAGAAAATCTTTGAGAAAGTTCGAACACGCATGTACAGTTTTAGCTGTGGTAAACCAACCAGTGTACCAGTCTGTATAGCAAATAAACTTCATACCATTTAATTCAAACCAATCAGCAGATACAATTTCAAATGCTCTTGTTGGAATCGGCAAATGTCGCATGGGCTCTCTAGCATTGGATGGTTTGTCTTCTTGACAACCTTCTTGACAGCTTTGACATTTTTGTGCAATTTGCCGATCTCAATAGATGGCCAATAAACAATCAGCCTTGCTCTTGCTTGTGTTCCTTCGATCCCTCTATGTGACGAATGAAGATCTTTCAATACTTGCTTCCTTAAAGGTTTCGGAATGAATAGTCGTGAACCAAACAGAATAAAGCCGTCATCACTTATAGAGAGATTATTCCTGACTTGCCAAAATGGTTGAAGTATTTCATTCAGTTTACTTTTTGCATTTGGGAACCCAGTAAGGATTTGTTGCTTTAGCAATTGATACTCAATATCTTCATCAGCAACCATTTTAACTTTTTCTAATCTGAAAGAGCATTCAGCTTCTTGAGTACAAGCATTGATTAAAGAAAATAGTTGTTTTGAATCTTCTTCAAACTCTTGCATCTTGTTCTCATCAGGCTTTGAGGATGGATTACTACTTAATGCATCTGCAATTTTATTTTCTGCTCCAGGAATCTATTCCATCTTGAAGTCATAATCTAACAACTTCATACGGCATTTTAAAATGCTGTTGTTATTTAAGCATCTCATCTAGTCTTTTCTTATTCCAAATGTTGATCAAAGGTTAGTGATCAGTGTAACAAATGAAACGATTTCCGAGTAGAAATGTGCGACATTTTCTAGTTGCCCACGCGATGCACTGTAGCTCCAACTCAATTGGGTGGTAGCGAGTTTCTGCATCCTATAATGATCTAGATGCCACCTGAATAGGTTTCCACGATCCATCGATTTGCATTTGTTGCAAAACACAGCCTAATCCATGAATATTTGAAGCATCTGTAAATAGTCTTAGTGGCCTGCCTTGACTATAAAATGCAAGTGTTTTATTAGAACTCAGGATCTTCTTCGCGTTGTCAAACGCTTGCTGTCGTTCCTCATCCATAAAATAGTCAATGTCTTTTTTTAGCAATGGTCTCAGCTGAGAAAGAGCTTTTGTCAAAATGACCTCATTTCAGTCAAATTTTTTGGAAAAGAGTAACTTTGAATGGCTTCATAAATTTTGGGCTGCATCTTATAGCCATCTTTTGATAACACTGCACCAGCAAACTCGATTTCTTTCTGACCAAATACAAACTTTTCTTTTGAGAGTCTAATTCCTTTTTCTCTGCAACGTTGCAAAAACGAACGAACATGATTTAAGTGATCCTTCATATTTTTTGAGTAAATACAATTGTCGTCTACAACTTTAACAACGTTTGTCAAGTTTTCTAGGCTCTCGTCCATTCGACGCTCGTAGTGCTCTGAAATACTGCAAATGCCAAACGGGGCTCTCTCGTATCTGTATGATATCTGCCGAATGACGTAATAAACGTGGTTAAATCCTTGCTCTCTTCATCCAACGGAATTTGATGGTACCCATTTACAGCATCGAATTTTGAAAAAATCCCCGATTCTTCTCGTTCTATGCTCTGACATGCTTCCAAAACCGATTTTGTTGGATAGAGTTCTCGTGAGACTGACTGATTTAGCTGTCTAAAATCAACACACAAACGAATTTTGTCGGAGTTCTTTTTGGTAGTAACGACAATAGGGCTGCACCAATCTGTTGGCTTTGTAACTGGAGAACCACTGGCCCTAAGTTGTAGTTACTTTTATTAATGAACGAACTTGACTAATCAGATAGGACAATCAACTAACAGCAGTAACAAAGCTCAACTATAATCTTGACCTTACTACACAAAATGCTAAGTGACACCAAAAGGTTTCACAATGAATAATAATCACAACAAACACTTGGAGTGACGTCATAATTTTACAGGATGCACTCAATTCAATTTTATTTTTCATTGCTGGCGCGAACATGTAGAGAACGATAAAGTAAACACACAATTTTACACCAACAAAAGGAAAAGATGACAAAACCAAAAGGTTTAAAATATGCGTCAATAAAACAGTGTTTGAAAAATATAATCTTAAGAATGCACAGCCACTAAACCTAGAAAAGAAAGCGAAAAATAAAAACTTTTATTTCGTCGATTGTAAAATAGGTCCTACAATAAAACACTTGCAAGAGCAACAAAGGCGATTTAACACAAAAGAAATTCAAAAAGTGACAAGTTTCCCGAAGTTTTTACTTTGGGAGTATCGCATTCAAAAACTTGGTTGTGATGTCATAAAAGACTCAGAAAAATAAAAATTGCAGGAAACCGGCTCAGTGTGACCATGCAGATTCAGAAAAAAGTAAATAAAAATAGAGATATAATTAAATATAATAAAATACAGACATACTACTTCTGCTCAAATAAACTTTGTTCAATTAATTTCACTTCCCAAAAGTTTTACAAAAGTTACAAGTGAAATAATTTTATGGCAATTTAAATGCAAATGTAGCTACATAAGAAGCTACAGAAGTAAATTAGTTTTGATGATACGAATTTTAGTACAAAAAACAAAAAAAGTCTGGCAGCACTACTTCTAAAAATATAGTTAGGTTACTATTCACATATAATTTGATGACAAAAATAACTAATTTGCACAATTTAAAGTTGTATTTTAAGGATAAATAATTGCATCTCAGTCCAATACAGGCAGCTTGTTTTGATATGACCAAATTTCCATTTGAAAGCCTACTTCTTGTCTTCTCTTTTTTTTCACATTTTTCTGACATTCCACTTCGTAATTCCCTTGCAAATTTTGAAGTAGATAAAATTATAATTTTTCCTTTATATTTTCTTGAGTTTAGCTTATCACCATATCCTAAATTTTTTGAACTATAAACTCCAATGGCTTTACAACTCAATAATCCTTTATCTTTTATTTTTCCTTTTGCCTAGAGTTGCAGGAGCACCTGAGTACTTGCCAAAGCACTGTAGTGCAGATGCCAGCGGCGCAGCATTGGTGGACAACAAATTGGCTTGCTTTATAAAAGTTTTTATCGGCTTTTCAAAAAACGTCTTTTTGTTGAAGGTATTTTTTTTGTTGTCCTGAACACTTGTTGCAATTTGGACAATTGATCACCATTGCTTTCATAGTGATTGCTTTTAGTTTTCTGTTCCACCTCTGTGCAATCAAATGGTAGACCTACCAATTCACTGTGAAGATCAATACTGAGAATACAAAAGCACGTATACATTTAGCAAATAATACAATACGAGGGCACATACAAAAGGTTTGGCGTAGACACCATTAAGCACATGATGGAACAAAGTCTTTTCGTGTAACCAAGACCCAAACTAATGGAACATATCCACATAGTAGTTACACCAAATAAAGTTACTATTTTCTAAAACCTCTACAGCCTATTTCATCCTAAAAGGGGGATCATCAAAAGGTCCTGAAAAATATGCAAAAGCAATAAAACGGTAATACCTGATAAGATATTAAATATTATAACCTTAAGTTTAATCTGCAAAAAAAAAACTCAGAATTATAAAGGGCCACCTCCCTCGATTACCACAAAAGCCTCAATTAAAACGTCCAAATGCAAACCAAGCAGATTGATACCAACACCTGTTACCGCACAAAGAAGAAAAATGCAATAAAATTAAGGTCACCTGTAGAAATCAAATTCAATTCATTTTTCATTCTGGCGCGATCATGTAGAAAACGATAAAGTAAATGCACGAATTTCGCACCAACAAAAGGGAATGATGACAAAACCGAAAGGTTTAAAATATGCATCGATAAACTAGTAGTAGTAGTAGGCATCCTTCCATCTTTTCAGATGATGGTAGCACTCTGGGTACGGCAGCTTCTCATGTGGCTCTGAAGTCCAATCCTGGCGTGGCAGTCTCGTCCACAGTTTGGACATATGAAATCAGAGGAGTTCTGAGGCTGCTGTCTCTCTTTTCTTCTTTGCTCTAGTTGCTTCCTCCGCCTCGACTGACCCTTTGCTAGACCCGCACTGACTTCGTAGCGCCATCTGTTGCGGTTTGCTGCAATCAGTTCCCAGCTGACAGGGTCTATGTCAGTTAGCTTCAGGTCTCGTTTGCAAACGTCTCTGTAACGCAGTGCAGGTCGTCCTATACTGGGCGTTTCCCTGTGGCAAGTTCACTGTGCAGAATGTCCTTTGGAATGCGCCCATCCTTCATTTTGGATACATGCCCCAACCAGCGTAGACGTCGCTGGCAGAGGAGAAGATGCATGCACAGGGAGCAAGAACGTTCCAGAACAGTGGTGTTGGGTATTCTGTCCTTCCAGGAATAAAACTCTGTTTGAAAAGCACTATCTTAAAAATGCACAGCCACCAAACCTAGAAAAGAAAAAGAAAACTTTTATTTTGTCGGTTGTAATTTGTAAAAATACAGTAGGCCCACAATCAACACTTGCAAGTGTAACAAGGGCAATTTATACTTTACAATGTAGCCTACAAAAGAAATTCAAAAGTGACAAGTTTTCTGAACTTTTTATCTTGAGAGTCTCGAATTCCATAACTTAGTTGTGATGTCATAAAAGACTCAACAAGGTAAAAATTACAAGAAACCGGATCAGCAGTGTGACCATAAGGATTTAGAAAAAAAGTAAATAAAAATAGAGATATAATTAAATATAATAAAATACAAACACACTGCTTCTATTGAAATAAACTTTGATCAATCAATTCCGGTTTCAATTTCCAAAGATTTTACAAAAGTTACAGGTGAAATAAAATTTTGGCGATTTAAATGCAATTATTGTTTCACCAAAAAGGTCGTCAAAAATATATGCTGAAAATGGGAAGAAAATTGTATTTAAAAACAAATTAAGCAGAAAGATTATAATTGTAATAATTTGTATCAAACATTAAAGCTTCAGAAGTAAAGTATGCCAGTTTTGATAATACAAATTTTAGTACAAAAAATAAAAAAAAAATATCTGGCAGCACTGCTTCAAAAAATGCAGTTAGGTTACCAGTAAATAAAGTGAACAATATCACACCAAATCAGAAAAATCAATTTTATTAAATATAATTTATACACTACAGGGAGTTTCTGAGTCGATAAGACAAGAGTTAAAGTCGCTATGAAACCATTTCGAACCATCGGCAACATTTTATCACTACCAAAAGACCCTACCCCTTTTCACAATAAATGTGGTGTTGTTTATGATATATGTTGTTTATGTAATACCATACATTTAGTCACACAAACAAAGTTGGTTTTAATTAACTAAGAAGTTACATAACCTAAAACACAATAAGATTAACTCACAAAACTCAGCAAACAACACTTCTACTAAAGGTTAAACTAAACAAAGCAACTGCAGCTCAGTATGCAAGACAGAACTCAACTGTGGCATACAAAGTATGCGTACAAAGTAATTAGCGTCAGCGCAAAGCGCTTCAGGAGAGAAACGTCCGAATCGAGTAGCACATTCTTCCCTCCTTAAAATGTTTTGCCAAATTATCACGATAGTCTTAAAATTACACGTAATTGGATGGGTTGAATCGGTCAGGAGGTCTTGTTCTTTGAGAGCGCCGAAGCTCCGTCTTTCCTTGTGAGTCGTTTTCAACTTGTGTAGTGGTTTCTGAAGGACTTGAAACAGTAGGCCCTCTTGCTGGATTTTCCTTGCTCAGAAACTCGGTGAATTTCGTCATTACTCGAGTGATTATTATCAAAGCAGTTTGAAACATCAGCATTCGTATTCTGTGGTGACTTTGGTTCTGCTATCTCTGCTTCTTCGCCATAAGTTGGGGCCAGGTTTTTAAGAGAAACTGTGTCCTCTCTGCCGTTCTGGAATTGTATATGAGCGTACTGGGGGTTTGCTTCAATGAGTTCAACTTTTTCTGCTAGTGGATCATATTTTGATGCTCGGACGTGACGTTTCAGTAGAACGGGGCCTGGCGTCGTCAACCATGAAGGTATGGAAGTTCCAGTTGTTGACCTGCGTTGATATGCAAAAAGACGTTCATGTAGCGTTTGATTTGTTGCTGTGCATAACAGCGTGCGGATAGAATGAAGTACATCATCTAGCACGTCTTGCCAACAATTGTTTGGCAGTCCATGCGTTTTAAGGGCTAAAGTGATCGCTCTCCATATGGTCCCATTCATACGTTCGACTTGACCGTTTCCAGTGGGGTTATAACTTGTGGTTCGGCTTGTAGCGATGCCTTTTTCATGACAGAAACGTTCTAGTTCTTCGCTCATAAACGCTGATCCTCGGTCCGAATGCACATAACCTGGCATTCCAAATACCGAAAAAAGTTTTTGAAGATGAATAATGATGCTTTTAGTGATTGTGTCTTTACCACAAATGGTTACGTTATCTAAATACGCAAAAGTGTCACATAAATGTTCGCCAGAAATAAAATTGTCCATAATTCTTTGAAACGCAGCTACACCATTCGTAACACCGAAGGGTATTCTACGGAATTGGTACAGCCGACCATTGGCTTCGAAAGCAGTGTATTTTTTATCTTCGTCTCGAATAGCGACTTGATGATACGCGCTTTTTAAGTCCACGGTACTGAACACACGATACTGCGCAATTTTGTTCACAGTATCATCTATCCTTGGCAATGGATATGCATCTAGGTTAGTGTACTTGTTTATAGTTTGTGAATAGTAAACGACTAACCTTTTTTTCTGACGTTCATTTCTCGTGACAACCACTTGTGCTCTCCAAGGTGAGTTGCTTGGCTCCATAATTCCTTCTGAAAGTAACCTTTCGGTTTCGTTCTTGATGAAATCGTGATCTTCGCGACTGTACCTACGCGACTTGGAAGCAGTAGGCTTACATTCCCGGGACAAATGCAGAAACAACGGCGGTGGTGGAACATCCAAGGTGGTCAAATTACAGATTTTTACTGGTGGTTCTTTTCCGCCGTACTTGATCGTTACGCTTTCGTGGTTGGCTTGCCAATCCTGTCCCAGTATAATATCCGCACACAGGTTTGGAAACACAAACAGTTTAAGACGATAATGCTTATCCCCAACACAAATACTGGCAATGCAATGTCCTTCCACTTCAGCACACAAGTTCTGAGTGGCCATTGAAACGCTTTCCCGACTCGGAGTTATCTTCAAGGAGCAACGCTTTGCCACTCCTGAGTGAATAAAATTGTCCGTACTTCCCGAGTCAACGAGGGCAGTCGCATGTTGATCGTTAACAACGACGTGGATGGAGGACTTTCTTAAGTTATCAGGTACACCAACAGACCTTGTTGTAGCAAGTGTAAGACTTCGAACTCTTGCGTTTAAAGACTTGTTCGGTTTTGCTCGACATACACGCTGGTAGTGCCCCCTTTTCTTGCATTTGTGGCAAGTAGCCTCGCGATCAGGACACGACGTACGGGGATGATAGTCTGAACCACAGAAGAAGCAAGTTCTTTTTGTAAAAGAAAGAGTTGATTCCTCAACATTTTTAGACGCAAACTCTTCTTTTTCAACACATGATGTATTGATTGACAAACCGACATCCTGACTTCTGTAGCATTCCGAGCTTTTCCGTGCTACATCTAGAACCCTCGCTTGATCAAATGCGTTTGCAAGTGTTAGCGTTTGATTTTCAAGGAGACGTTGTCGAATACTACTATTTAAAATACCGCTTATGAAAGCATCTCTAATGGCCTCATCTCTGTGAACAGCGGCAGTTACTTGTTGAAAATTGCAATCTTTACTCATATTCTTCAGAATTTGCAAAATTCATCTAAGGACTCTTCTGGAAGCTGTTTACGAGTGGATAAGGCATGTCTCGAAAAAATTTCATTAGGTGTTTTAACGAAAGCTGCCTTAACACTTTGCTCCTCAAAGGGAGGCCAGATTTGGCCCCCCCCTCATATTTTCTTTAATTATTTGAAGCACAGTAACGCCATGCACTTGGTTTTTCTTGACTTTTCCTAAAATTGCCAGGCGGATCTGATGATATTAAATTTGATGCTAAAAGTTGTGTAGTTTTCTTGTAAATTCAAGATTTTGGTGAATTTTTGCTATTTCTAGCTAACTTCCAGCAAAGCGTGAAATGGATTACATTGCGATGACAAGCCATAAGCTCATAATTGCTTCGTGTATCGATATGCGCGAGCAGAGAGAAGCATCCTCTTGCTTTCTTTTGTTTGGTTTGACCTCAATAATACAAAGCGCGTTATTTCTTATGCTACAAAGAAAAGCCAGTGATCGCAAAGCTGTTAATTAGAAGCAATAAAAGCAAGCTTTTTTGCGTTATCAGCTCTACAAAGAAGAATAGCAATCCACGATCAAAATAGTAGGCTATGGAGGCCACAAACTATTCAAAACAGTTGTTTCAAGCAGATAATATTCATTGACGAATAAAAAACGTTACAATAAGAAATCTTCTCTTGGATAAAGACACGAAAACCTGGTTTCGAAATAAACGTTCTATGGAAATGCTCTCATTGACAAAACTTGCAATTGAGGAAATGTATCACTGCAAATGCTTTTGGGAGAAGCCAGAGAAATAGCGTTTTTGCAAACAGTAATTGTGAGATACACTCAAAATTATGAGATAGGCTCCATTTACACGTAGCAGCTAACTCGATGGCGTCCCTTCACTGCTTTATGTCGCCTACTTGTTGTTATGTCCTGTATTTTTGTTTCACAGTGCACTGTGTTTTGTTCCAAAGAGCGCAAAATAAAGATGATAATGCCTCATCTACATTACAAAATATTTTGTAATGTAGACCTACAAACAAAATGTACAATGTACACAATGTACATTACAAAATATTTTGTACTGTAGACGAGGCATAAATTTAGGCGTCACATAAGACAAACAACAAATCAGCTTTCTTCATCATTGATTCAACATCTGAATACGTTGCGCCAATGTATAAGAGGCCGGCTATTGTGAAGACCCGCCATTTATAAACGATCCGATTATACCAAAAGTGGGACAAACTAGTGGATCAAAGAATGAATAAATAATGCTGAGAAAACTAAATCTAAGTGACGAACAATACCGATGTCTTCATTTATCTTGGAAAAATGCTGCCTAAACTTATCAACAAAAAATACAGTAAATAACGGCAAGGATCCCGAAAGCAGAATTTGCTCGACTTTGGCATGAATTTAGTCAGACATCTACAGTAATAATTCCACACATACAATAACGGGCTCTCAACTGCTGTAAGATACATAATAATCAACCTGGTTCTGGGCGATTTGTGTAACAGTTTAGGGGAAGACACTACTTGAAATGATGCACCACACAAAAGATTTTCAATGAAGACTGAGTCTAAAAACCGATGTGGATAGTGCTGCACAATAACTTCAAGTTTAGGACAGAAGAGGCACAAAATATCACGATAAAAATAAAGACCTTGTGGGAAATTTTCAAGAATCATAACACGATGCAAATAACATAAACGCTTAGTTTGCATGCTGCTCTAAGCTGGCCGGCAACCACAAAGGTAGACAATAGCCTACAGGCAGTTTATAATTCGATAACAGCGCAATAAACATTATAAATACGTAAACCGACAATTTTCTTTTACAAACGTTTTACGTCTAATAGTAAATTTTCCCCCAACAATTTTTTGTGAAGCACTTGCAAACCACGGTTTTGTAAAATAATTCATCATTATTATTTTTTACTTCTCGGATATTGTAAAACGTCATCAGCAAAATCACAAAAAAAATTTCATTACTTCAATGTAGTAGGCCTAAGAATTTTTTATAGAATTGTAGCCACGTTGTTTCAACAAAGAAGCCATTTTTTAGCAATGTAAAGTTATAGAAAATAATTTGCAATCATGCAAATGGTTGGAAAGAATCTAGGAAGTCTTCTCACAATCTGGCACAAAATGATTATGTTTATTGTATCTCAGTAAAATGTTTTTTTTTGGCCAGAAACATAATCACTGCCTTGCTGACGTTGTCGCTTTTACGCGTATTTTTAGTGCTTCAAACAATAAGGACCCAGTCAGCAATCCAGTCCTTTTACATTGATTCAACATTTGTAAACATTAAATTTATGTAGATTTGCTGACTGTGGGTTATTTCACATTTCCTTTGTTTACGCATGTTCCTCAATTCGCTGTTGCATTATTTCGACGCTGGCTGACTAAAAATGTATTTTCAAATTGATTGACACAATCTTCAATAAACAGTGAGCTTCGAACTTAGCTTTGTTGATGTAAATGCTGTATTTTTTGTGGATGTAATTTATGAGTCATGTTTATAAACACCCGTAAGCGAAATGACTTATGATGTAGCCTGCATGATATTTGTGTTGCGACTTGACACAAATTCACAATTTCAAAAGCACCTAATTTGAACTTAGAAATTTCAGATTATTTCAACAACTTGTTCAATTGTCTTCTCTCTACTAAAAATATTCATTCTACAAACTCAATTGTTGACCTAAAATACACAAACGAAGATGTAAACAGCTATTCAAGCAGGCTAAGGTGTTACTTATGAGAAATTTGGTTCCATAAAACTAGAAGCTAGCCACGAGTTTCGGAATGCATTAGTTTAGGATAAAAATGTAAGACAACAAACGCAGTTTTGTTTTTTTCAAATTCGTGTAACAATATTACTCTGATTGTAACTATTTTAGAATCAGTGAGTAGCTTACAATAAGATTTGCTCGCAAGTCGTAAATTCTAATCAATGCAATGATTCGGCACACCGCACACACACTTCGTGCGTTCGATCGAGCTCTTTGTTATTTAGAAGTTTGCATGAAATCGGATTAGCACGGTTAATTAAAGGCGGCAAGTTAAATCAAAATTGTCGTTTTTGGGTACCTTTGCAAAAATTGAAATATCAAGTTTAACATATAAAATTTTAAAATAATGAGTTTTCAAACTTATAGACCAATGATTTGCTTTCACACCAGTGCAACTTCTGTTGAAATAGCATCAGCGGATAACTCGTAACAGCTGATTGAATTTGATCCAAAAACGGCCCCCCCTTGAGCAGTTAACTTCCAAAAAAACGTTGAAAAGCAAAGGGTTAAGAACTCTTAAGGCGTCTTCACAGGTAGTAGCTTCGCTGAACAAGTCGTAAATATCGGCTGCCACGTAATTGATGAGTACATTCAATTTGTTCAGGTTCTCTGGCGGCAAAGTAGCAACGAAGTTTTCAAACGTGACAAGCCAGTGTCGCCACAGTTTTGCAGCATCTTGAGTATTCGGGCTGACATCAAACCTTGCAGGTTTCAGCACTTTATCCATGGCCAGCTTTGCCGCTAATCTTAGTTAATTTAATTGTAATACCATACATTTAGTCACACAAACAAAGTTGGTTTTAATTAACTAAGAAATTGCATAACCTAAAACACAATAAGGTTAACTCACAAAACTCAACAAACAACACTTCTACTAAAGGTTAAACAAAGCAACTGCAGTTCAGTATGCAAGACAGAACTCAACTGTGGCATACAAAGTATGCGTACAAAGTAATTAGCGTCAGCGCAAAGCGCTTCAGGAGAGAAACGTCCGAATCGAGTAGCACATGGACATAACCCGGTTTGGTTTTACCTCAACGATATACACTACAGGGGGTTTCTGAGTCGATAAGACGAGCATTGAATCGCGCCGGAGTTAAAGTCGCTATGAAACCATTTCGAACCATCGGCAACATTTTATCACTACCAAAAGACCCTACCCCTTTTCGCAATAAATGTGGTGTTGTTTATGAAATTCCGTGTAATGATTGTGACGCAGTTTATATTGGCCAAACTGAACGTAGTATAAATTCCCGGGTCAAAGAACATCGCAGAGCTGTCAAAAATATGGAACATGAAAAGTCAGCCCTTTGTTCACACATGCTAGAAGAGGATCACAAAATTAACTGGTCAGAAACAAAAACTTTGAAAAATGAAAGTACCGTAATTATTATCAACGCACCACCGCAGAAAGTTGCTTCATCAACATCACATCCAAACATTGCAATGTACTCAACCGGAACGATGGAAACTTTTTACCAAAACCTTATAAATCATCATTATTGTCTCGACATGCAGGCTTCAAGCCTACTTAAATACAGTTGGAAACGTTATTGCAATCTAATTTTGTCTCGAATGTCTAGTGGTCTTCAGTGCTTCGAATTTATGTTTATTGTTGGAAGTTTTTTACGTAATTTAACGTCGAAAGTAACCACACATCATTAGCCAATCTTTAAAACATTGTGTTCTACTTCTCTTGCCTTCAATCGCACTTTTTTCTGTTGGTCGTCAATGCTTCGATTTTTTATGTTTATTACTGGAAGTTTTTACGTAATTTAACGTGGAAAGTAACCGCTCACACATCATTAGCCAATTTTTTAAAATATTGCGTGTTATATTTTTTCTTGCCTTCAATCGCACTGCAGTATATAACCTGGTGAAATTTTATTTTGTATTATATTTGCTCTGAGGATGCGCATTGTCATGGTGCGCGAAACGTCAGTGAAGCAATAAACCATCTTGTTTGTTGTTAATTTTACTTTCAATTTCATCAGATGAACGTAGCAACTAGTGCTAGAAACGATAATTGTCCCGATGAACACCCAAACTTTTCAGTATTCAGTATAAACATTCATATTAGTCCCAACTCCCAACTGTACAAAACGGATGCCAGTGACTTTTTTGTCACAACCTCAGATGTGCCTGGAGCGGAGCTGCTCTTCAGATTTGGATTGTTTTCAAATCTGTGGCAAGTCCTAGTGCCTGCTTTGCTGCGCCATTGACAACACGGAGGTTGACCACAACTTTCTTGCCATGACGGTAATATTCTGAAGTGGTCCATTGTGCAAGGGGGCTTGACAAAGCTGGAGTCAATATTCAAGAGCTCAAACATGCTCCAAGAGTCATGTCCAATGAAGTCTTTGAGGGCTTTTGTGCCAAATTGATATGAGGCTGGCATCTCCTGTTTTCTTTTCTGTGTACTGTCTGTCGCGTCATGGTGCCTCAGCAATAGCCTTTCTCATCGTCTGTTTGTCAGATGATGTTCGTTCCGAGAAGAGTGCCAAAGAGACTAATCTCTCTGAGAGATACCACATATGGTTTTGTAGCTTCTGTCTGGCCAGAACAACAAAGCAGAGACATTTGGCAGGTTACTTCATTGGGTCCTTGCTGATACTGGCCTCTGCTTTGAGGAGGTTCTTCATTAGTGCCAGGTCATTCGATGGTGCATCGGCAGCACTCGTGCACGTCAACCATGCTTTCGTGTAGAAGATTGCCAAGAATACAGCAAGACTGGTGAGTGGTGATGTCTTCCAATTCTTCGGGTGCATATACAACATCTCCAATAGGGTGTAACAAAAAAAAAAGTTATGTTTGGTTAGCAATTTTATAATGCCAAATGGTCTAACTAAAAGAATGGCAAAAATTTTTTTGAAAAATTTTGTCGTTTTAGCAAGCCCCACGGCCCGTTTCCATGGCAATCGGGCCCGATTTCACGAATTCGGTCTAACTCTGGCTACAAATGTCCCAAAGAGCTAAAATTGGTACCAAAACACTCGGAATAGCCAAGTTTATATATCACTTCAAGAGGAACTATAGGTCTAAACCTTTTATTTTTTGAGATAACAGTCAAAATGTGATATTTCCATGGTTTATCACTAGGGCCATTTTTACATGACCTTAAAAAATCAATAATATGACTTTATTTTTTAGAAAATATGGACGCAAAATGACTTTAGTTAGTTTTACAATCGCTTTGACTTTCGCTGCATTTGATTCTTTCACTTTTGGCATGCTGAACCAGATATTCTCTCTATGTCTTCAAAGAAGTCTCTGTACAGATTTTGTTGCAACACAATGCAATGTGTGACCTCATAAAATATAGGTCTGTGACTGTAAGTGATATGTAGGCTAATCCTACGGTTTGCCTTCCTCCAATCAGAAATTGCCTTACTTTCTTAGTGCTTTAATTGCTTCACCGCTTAAATTGGTACTTTTTATTTAAAGTATACAGCGGTATGACTTTCTAACTAAAAATATGACTATATAACTTAAAAAGCTGATTTATGACCTAACCAGGAAAATATGACTTTATATGACTTCATAACTTTCTTAATATACCTCATAGGGATGCGGTTTTTGCGTTAAAATTGATTTCACGACTTACTAATGCATAGAAAAAAATATGACTTTAATGACTTTAAATGGCCCTATTTATCACTGTTTAAGTGCAATTTCTGCCTTGTATGACCGGGTCTGCTACTATTCGGTGAGTCCGATTAGGTGAGTTCCGAACTCCTAACCCCTAACCCTAAAATGGCAATGATAATTAGGCTACGGTACCCGATAATTTAAAAAGAAAAATTGAAAAAAATCACCGAATAGGGATCGGACTCACCGAAACGGGCCATTCCGTGTATGACCAGACAAATAGCAACATATTTTCAATTAACATTTATTTTACTTAACAAAAACATTTTTGCACCAACACTTCAAAAAATAGCATAACCAACAGAATGTCAATCAAGGTAGTAAGCATGATTGATATATCCTTGCAATTTGTGATTTATGTCTTGATCATCATGCAGCATTTTCTTAACCAAGACGTCTTTCATACGCCCAATTAATCTTTCACAACAAGTATTGTTGTTGCGGAAAGCCAACCAATCGGCTTTAATTCCTCTGGTTAGACAAGGTGAAGTTGCAGACGAAGCATTTGGTCGGTTTGACCACAGTAAAGTCTTGGTGTCAGGGTTGCAAGCAGCCAAACGAGTTATATCCATGTCTGCTTCTAAAACTCCAAGTGCAGCTGTTTTTGGATTTAGCCAAGTAGCAGCATGGTCAATGAAACAGTTCTTTGCAGGTGATGATGCTGTTGAGTGTTGATGCTTTCATAAAATCCCTGATGTTCAACACCACTTTTGGTCCTTGAATGGCGCTTGGATTGAAATATATTTCAAAAAATGATGGGGCATAGACATTAGACATCCACTATAAACTGGACAATGTTGTTCAATGAGATTTGTTGCTCAGCATTTAAGTCTTGAATGCCAAACAGCTTGATTCTTAAATTAGCCATTTGCAGATGTTAGCCATCTAGCATGGCCAATAGTTTCCTGAGAAAAAACCATTTAACTTGTACAGAAGTTGAAATTCGGGCTTCATGCCTTAATGATATGAATATGAAACTAGGCTGTTATAAAAATATAGTATGCACCTAAGTATGAAATCGGTACAGGCAGAAGAGTTGCAGGATTCGTTTTCCCCAAAGGTTTTCAGGCCAAGAAAATACTCCCCTTCTTTGAACACTGCTAGAACAGCAAATCTTTCTTTACCGAGCACCTTTTTGCTGTCAATTGCAATTTGAAAAGGTGCGTTTTTCAGCTTGTCCGCTCCTTTTTTAGTAGCTTCACGACGCAACTTCTTCTTTTTTCGATAGAGTGTCATGTGGCTTCGTTTACTACCAACACTTGACAGATTTTCAGCGGCATCATTCAAAATATCACTGGTTGATCGCAGACTAATATTGCGCTTGTCGCTTATCTTGCATGCACCAGAGCTAAAGATCGATTTTTTGGTATAACTGCTGTATAACTGCTGCTTATGTTGCTGGGTAACTAAAAAATGGAGAAAATTTGACATTTTGGCTATTATCTCAAAAACTAAATGGATTAAACCTATAGTTCCTCTTGAAGTGATATATAAACTTGGCTATTCCGAGTGTTTTGGTACCAATTTTAGCTCTTTGGGACATTCGTAGCCAGAGTTATACCAAATTTGTGAAATCGGGCCCGATTGCCATGGAAACGGGCCGTGGGGCTTGCTAAAACGACAAAATTTTTCAAAAACTTTTTTGCCACTTTTTTAGTTAGACCATTTGGCATTATAAAATTACTAACCAAAACAAATTTAAGAAAAAAAGTCAAAAAGTGTTACACCCTAATCTCCAAGCTGGCATCGGAAAAGTGCCGCCTTAAATTTGTCCAAAGTTTTGCTAATCCAATGGGTGTGGTGGAATGCCCCAGGTACTTTGATGGTGATGGATCTTCGACTGCAGGGACAGCCCCTCCAAGAAACGAAAGTGTTAGTTCTGTCACCTCCAGGTAGTCACGTTGAAGTGTCTCCTTGGTGCTGTTCTCGATCCATGTCTGAAGGAAGGTGATGGTGTTATGTACTGTATATAGTAGGGTGGCTCTTAAAATTGAGTTTTTGAATTTTGCTTGGGACACCCTTTCAAGTGGTGAGGTTGTCAGAAAAAATAACTCTTGCAAATTTTTTTTAAATTTGAAGTTGATTTAGAGGTGGCCCTCCCCCCCTAAAGTTCTGTGCCCTCCCTCAAAATACCAAATCTGCATATCTCGAAAACCACTTCAGCTAGAGATACAGTTTTTGTGTTAAAAGATGCAGAAAACATGGTTTTCTATCTGCTTTCTGAACATTGAATGCATCTACCTTGAGTAGAAAAGCAGTTATTTAGAAAAAACGCATTTGACCAAATCTTGATTTTACAACCTTTTTTGTGACCACGAAACCGTCTACAAAATTTCGTTTTTTTGTCTTAATTTTTGCACCTTAGAGGGAACACTGGTAACAATATTCATTTCAAAATGTAATTCTGGTCAGTACTGGAAGAAGCGATATTATCGACAATATTTTACATATTGCCTTGCGTATCGTGACAGGATGTCTGCGACCTACACCATCGGACAATTTCCCTGTCCTTGCAGGCAACCAACCAACTGAGTTTCGTCGCGAAGAAGCCATCCTGTCTCTTTCTCGCCGCACTACGAACCCCAACCATTTGCTCCACTCAAGTCTCTATGAGTCTATGAGCGAGCAATCGAGCATCTTCGGCAACTGAAATCGAGACAACCATTTGTATGTGATGCACAACTCCTGATGAAAACCGCTGAAGACCAATCCATCAGCGCGACTACCTGGGAGGACAACAAATGGAGCTCAGAGTGGAAGAAGAACTCCTCAAGACTCTAAAGTTGTATCTCCGACACCAGCCCCCATCCAACCGGAATGCATAATTTGCCAAGGAAGGCCTGGGTGCGGCTCAACCGCCTGCGTACTGGGCTAGCCTACAGGAGTCAGACTATTCCGCTCCAACATGCACAAATGGGGGATGGCTCCATCCGCAATCTGTGAGTGTGGCAAAGAGGAACAAACCACAGACCACACCATCTGTAACTGCGCCAAATGGGGTGCGTGGTCTGCTTGAACTGGATGACGAATCAATGGATAAATGGACGAATCAAAGGATTGCTGCTCGACACTTGCTCAAGCATCTAAACCGCATCGCCACTGCCCAAGAGTGGTAAAAGACAGAGCCCTTGACCCCTGGAGTAACAAAGAAGGTTTAAACGAAGAAGAATCGACAATATTGTTCTTGTTGGAATTTGGAAACAGTTTCCTGTGTTCAGTAACAACTTGCAAAAGAAACTGAAGTTGTGGCTCATCTTCAGTTAAGATTTTGTTAAAATCCTGGATTAGACTTAGAGCAACTCCTCTCTCTGCTCTGTCATTCACTACTGAAAGTCCCTTCGCCATGTGTAAAGCTTGAATAAATGCACCATCTTCAGTCCAATGAGCAAGATCCTTTGAAAGTATAATTATTGCTTCATCTTCACCCAACAGCTGAAGAAGCCATTTTGAATTAGAGGTGTAATACTGTTCTAGACCCTTATTGCTAAGAAACGCATCTACTTTGATGCTTGGTCTCCTTGGTGGACGTTCTCCTGTTTCATCTAACATGGTTGCCACCATTAGCTTTTTACTTTCCACAGACAATCAAGAGTCAAACAAGGCTAGTCCAACCATTTCTTCGGACAGATACCATGAATGCAAATCAAGCTTTTTGCATAAATCGCCTTCGCCATCCAACAAGTGCGATGCATAGCACCTGAAGCTGGAAAGCGGATTCCACGCTCAGGAGTTTCTCCAAGGAATATGATAAAAAACGGTTATTTTAGCTATGCATGAATGCATAAAAGTTAAAGAATACTTATTTCGTTTATTGCTTTACCAGTTTTACAGGTTAGTTTATGAACTTTGTTAATTGAATAGGTTGGGCCACAATACTTGTTTAGCACTGTTTTGTGCTAGAATACCGAAAACAGGTTTTTTCTAAATAACTGCTTTTCTACTCAAGATAGACGCAATCACTGTTCAGAAAGCAGATAGGAAATCATGCTTTCTGCATCTTTTGACACAAAAACCGTATCTCTAGCTCAAGCAGTTTTTGAGATATGCAGGTTTTGTATTTTGGAGGAGGGCGCAAAACTTTAGGGGGGGAGGGCCACCTCTAAATCAATTTGAAATTCAAAAATTTTTTACAGGTGTTATTTTTTCTTACAACCTCACCTTTTAAAAGGGTGTCCCACACAAAATTCAATTTTTTTTCATTTTTTGCCAAATAAGAGCCACCCTAGTATATAGCCTGTCAACTCTCTTTATGGAGCAGTCACCTCGACCAATGTGTAGTTGTTGTGGTTCAATTCGCTCCAATTGTTCACCAGTTGCTTGTACAGCTGTTCATTGGATCATGTGGTTGGGCCATACACAATTGAGCAAGATGCCCCCCAATCAACTCATAGATGTGGTGTCTACATGCCAGTTGCAGATCTACCAAACTCTGTCTCCAGTCCAAAATGTCTGCCTCGTGTTTGCCAAAAACTCCTCCCCTTTTTTCGCTTTGTATCTGTTGACCTATTCCTCTTACTCCTCCTTAGTTTGTATTCTTCAATAACTGTAAGGATCATCTGCTCTATCGCTTGCCACGATTTAAGAGTAATACCAGTGTTTGCTCACCAGTCCTGCAAGTCCTTTGTTACAAGTCTGGCGGTATCCAATGCACTAGACTGAAGATGACTGGCTTGCTGCAGTTGTTTATGATACCCATGGTATTGAAGAAGAACCTGTTCCCCTGTTTGGAGGATAAGGGCCAGTGAACCCATGGTTTCCTGGTAGAGCTCGACCGATATATTGTATCGGCTATTTTTCGCCGAGCCTTTAGAAGAAACACAAGTTGCTCAAACGTGCTTGCAAAGAGTGCATTTAAACTCTCTTGTCTTTAATTATGTGCAAGAGGCTGCGCACAATCCATTTTTGCACGCATCACGTGGGTATTCTTTCGAATGTCTTGTTTTGTGCACGTGGAAGGACGCTCTTCTCGTTGCCTATTTCATTGGTGCTGCCTGGTTAGAGTTCCCGCTCCAATTGCTGTAGCCTATTTGTGCTTCTGTTTATCGGGCTAGTGGGGGTGACAAAGGTCTTGGTGCGAATTCTAGCAGAAACTCCTGTCGTGTTGGACTGGTTTACTATGACAAAAGGTGTTCTCTTCTTGGCATTAATTGAAACTGTTGAACTTTGATTATTGACTTGAACACAAAACAGTATTGCAGTTGGTTGTTTCTGTTTTGTTTGTGATTAATGTTAAAAATGTTTTTTTTATTACAGCAACAAATGCATAAACTTTCGCGGACTGGTTTGTTGCTTAATAACTTTGGTAACAAATTTTTCGTAGTTGATGTATCATATCGATATCGACCTGAAAAAGTGATATCAGTCAAGCTCTATTTCCTGGTACACTGAAGATGGGGGGACACTTGACAAAGAGCCACAGCAAGGTCTTAGTTTTGGTATTCATTCCTTTAGAAGTGAGGCCCAGCAATTACAAAACAAATATGCCTATTATTACAGAAAGTTTGCATTTTATACACAAATTCTGAAACAAAAATGACTTTTTTGCAAATATTTTTATTAAATTGTATCACACCCACTGTCTAGTTTTCATATCATCTTTGGCTTTCAATTCTGCATCATTTGGTACCAACAGCATCTCTGAGGGTCATTCAAAGCGTGACAAATCATTATTTTAGGCATTTTATGTAGTTGTCGGAAATGGTTTCCACGGTAACAGACTGTCTTACCGTAGGACGTTAAATTTTTTTTATCAAATTTACATTTTTGTGTTTCTGACAGTCACTCACAACTTTTAGGAAACTTACATTAAATTCTGAACAACCTTGAAAGTTTCAATATGACAAATGCACAAAAATAATTATAATTTAACTTGATTAAAATTTAACCGATTTCAAGGAAATCAACTATGGTGTATCCTGTAACATTCTAAAAGCATAAGCCGCTACTAAATCATCACTATAACATGTAGGCTACATAAGTGTTACAATTTACAGAGCAGAAGCATAGCCTAATGGAAATTCCTATCTAAAAGTTAGCGACAAGAAATTTTTGTGACAACACAGAAAAACGGTGATCAAAATGCGACATAATAACAATCATACAATTCACGTCATAATTTAGTCCTGAGCCTGTATTGTGATACACAGAAAACGAAACTACATACCGGCCTAGTTAGGCCACGGGGTCTTGCTGTTGAACCAGATGCACCGGTTTTGATCTGTTTCAGACTTTTAAAAATGAATGAAGGCAATATAGTTGGTCGGCCACGGGGTCTTGCTGTTGAACCAGATGCACCGGTTGCATATTTACAAAAGGTTCCCTATTTTGTGCCTATCTCGGAAACTGACCAATCAGAAGCCGTATCGCTTTCTTACGTCAACTCATTTGCAAAGTTTCTTTACGTGATTGCGTCGAGTTCGTAGGTTTTCTCCAGGATTGCCAGTTCTGCGGTTTTCCCCTGGAGTTAGGCTAGTTTTATTTCAAAGTCGCGGAAAAATGTTAGCAGTGGCGTTTTTTCTTGTTTTGTTTTATATTCACAAAAAAGCTTGGACTATATTCTGGACTTGTTTCATCACTTTCGACGACTGGGCTACTTTTCAGTAGCAGTTGGGCTATAAATTTTAAAAACATCTGGCAACCTTAGTTTGCTCGCTATTCCTGTCTGCTCTGCTGTCTGGCAGGCTAATCGCTAGGCTAGTACTGTGGCAGGCTATATCTCGTAATATTTTTGTATATATCAAGTAATCACTGAATATACAATGTGCAGTAATGAACCGTGATGATTATCCAATTCTTACAATACATTTTATCTGCAATTTTAGATTTGGACTATCGGACAAAAAGAAAGCATTTCACCCCTACATCTCATTCCTATATATGCTGCAAACATTTCACTGAAGTTGAAATCTTGAAATTTTGACTTTATAATTTACAAATTTTGACTCATAACTTTCTGCGTTTGCAACCCAAATGCAAAATACAAAACATATTAGAAATCAAACCGTTGGCGTTAAGTAAGGATTTCTTTGTTTCTCTAATGAAATAAAAGAAAAATGTGGATGACTCAACGACAAAATAAAAGACAAAAAATGGACAACAAATGTATTAGGCAAATAATAGATCAATAGCCGCGTCAAAATTGAATTTTTCGAGCTTTCGCCGAAGCAAAATCAGCGATAATATCTTCAAAATCAAGTTTTTGAACGTAATCTCTTTCTATAGAAAGAATCGATAGAGCTGATAGCCGATCATCATTCATGGTAGAACGTAAATACGGCTTTATCACTTTGAGCTTTGAGAAACTCCTCTAGATTTATGACGTAATAAATGTTACTAAAAATTAAACAACAGACGAAGTACAGGCTACAGCTATTCAACATCACGCAAGAAGCAACTCGAGCTTTTTAGCTGTTGTTATATCCTTAAATTTTTTAAGGTGTACTAGCTGTCTCTTTGTAAATCATTTTCTTGTTTTACTTTTTATTTATTTTTGCATTACTTCATTTCTTGTGCTGTGTGCACTGTGCAGCCTCATTTTGCCGCCCCTGGCGCAGAGCCACAACCGCCAAGTGGATGCTACGCCACTGCAGAGAAGTGCGTTGCATGGAACTTGTCTAGATACTAGAGGATCAGTGTTCATACCTTTAATCAGGTTATATTGATCTATGGTCACAAAGAGCACGCTCTGCAGGAGCTCATTGATACCGGCTACCAATAATCTTACCACCTGGCATGATTCAAATGTAAACAGCTGCTCTTCATCCTGCTTAAATATGTCCTGCATATGATTGGAATATGATTGTCATCTTTAAGGATACTTTATTGGTAAGATGAAAACATAAACGTTATGCATAAAATTCATTTACTACAATTTACTTCTTTAAGATACATCAGATGGTGTAACATGACAGAGCACAATACCATGCAATAGTGACAATCAAGGAAGCAAGTAAATGATAAGATCTATTTCAATAAGAATACAACAGCAACTTCACCAATACTCACTTCATACGATTGGTTGTAAATAAATGTGAAGTAAGCATACAATAAACATTACAGTACAATACCAAGCACGCTTGAAAAAACTGTTAAGGTGTATATGAGAGTATAGCAACTCCATTGGCTGTGAGGTATAACAAATAACATAGGTGAAATGATGGTTGGTTACCAATGTTGCGCGAACTCTGGAACCGCACCCATGGTCTGAATGCATGCAGTAAATGTATGTGAAGTGAGCCCAGAAAGGTTTCTTTTTTTCCAAAGTAAATAGATCTCTAGCTTTTCCCAAGAAGGTCAAACTCGGTTGTTGTTTGATTCCATCAGCTTCAATTGGAGAACACATCTCATCTCTTTTTCGAAAAGCTGAAAAAATACAGTGCACATTAGCAATTTCTGAGTAGTGTACACCCATTGGTACACAACATACAATTTAGACCTACTATCCTCGCCAAAACGAACCTTTTTTGCCACGAATTAAAGTCAGAAGACGGTGAATAAATGAGCAAAACTTATTTGCTGGGCCGTAATAAGTACTGTTGTCCCTCTACACAATTTCAATCTAATTAATTAAATTTAACAACCAAACTAAAGCCATTCTTTTGATTTTATTCTTACCTTTTGTAAGTGTTGTAACAGACATGATTTTCCACACATTTGCAATTAAATTTATGAAACAGGCAGCATCTTTTTTTTATTTCTTCATCTTTCAGAAATTAAAATATTGGTACTTTCACTGCAGTCTTGCAAGACTTGTACCCACTTTTACAGCTTGTTACACAACACACAAACTCCATTTCACAAATATAGATTATTATTAAAGCACTGAATTAATCACAATAAAACCTAAATGAAAGATCCGATTAAAACCTTGGACTGCTACTAAAATTTAACATATGTATGTATATATATACTTTTGTTTATTAATAACTTTCTGGACTATAATATTGATTTACTTCATATTATAGCCTAGGCCTACAGCTATAACCATACACAACCACTTTAGGGGGAAAAATGTGTGTAATTTTAATAAAACATTGCTTAATTCAGTGGCGTATTCTCCATACATGCACTGCATGCCTTACACTTCTGATGAAATTAGAAATCTTTCAAGGACAACGAATTTATGCGTAGAAATAGAAAATGTTAATAGCAGAACCTCCTCGCTCTAGCTGTTCATTTTTAAACTTTGGCAACTTTGCTGACCCTGGCAACCAGCCTAGACTATCTGTGGTTTTATTAGCCAGCTTGGAGAAAGACATTAATTGCACAGGCTTTCTCAAGTTTGCAACGTTCTAACCGCTTTACCAATTGCACAGGTAGTAGGCTACCTGAGAAGCCATGATGCCAGCAATTGCCTAGGTTAGGCTACCAAAAAAAAAAAAATCAACATTGCCAATTTGTCAGGCTCATTATCACTTGCACCAGTAGGCTACCTAGGCTACAGTTAACTGACTAACTTGCTATAACTGCTACATCGAGTGCCAAGAAAATTACACTAACTCATTTTCCATTGATAATTATTTTATGCGCGCTTTCATTCATTTCAATTAACGGACTAACTTGCAAACTTTAACCTACCAGCCTGCTCCTGTACCAGACATTAACCCTTAGAAGGTTGGGCTCTCTGGAGTCTTGCTCAGTTTGGGGGGGGGGGGGGCTGTCGATTCTTCTTATGCTTTAGGAGTGATATCTCTGTTATTTTTTAAAGCACGGTTTCAAAACTTGGGATTCATTTTGTAAAATTATTCACGCTGAGCATATCCGAAAATTAAAACTATGTGAGTTTTAAAACTGCTCATATACGTTGAAATGTTGAGGTGACTTATGACGTTTGGGTTATTTGGTATTTTTTGGTAGAGTAATGAAAAACATGCATTGCAATGTTGTGATTAATTTTTTTTTTACATAATCTCAATTTGAATCATTTGATTAACAAATCATTTGATTAACGAAGACAAATTAATTACTTTCATCCAACTGGTGGGAAAATTTTGATCAATAGAATATGAAATATTTCAGAGGATGTGCTGAGAAATGCCTTATATATATCTCTCAATTTATAACCTTTATTCGCTCAAAATTTCAGCTCAATAGAGGTGAATAAAATTTAGGAAAAGTCAAGAAGTCTCATAGTCGCAGCCTCAGTGGTTTTAGAGATACAAATGTTGATACAAAAAAGTTGAGTTGACAGCCCCCCCCAACCTTCAAAGGGTTAAGACAACTAGCAGAAGACCAAAGAAAGAAAACGTAAATGACGTAAGAAAGCGATACGGCTTCTGATTGGTCAGTTTTCGAGATAGGCACAAAATAGAGAACCTTTTGTAAATATGCGCACCGGTTTTGACCTGTTTCAGTTTAAAAATGAATGAAGGCCATATAGTGTGAATAACAATACATTAAATCAGCAATAAATTTTACATAATTAAAATGTCCATACCAATTTTTGCCAAGTAAGCCGGTGAATTGCGACAACAGCAACAGTCTGAAATTCTTTACACAGGATTCCAATGCGGTTACAATTCAGCTATAACAAATGAAAATAACGCGTTACGATGCGTAGATAATGCGCAATAAAACTGTGTCATTAAGTAAGCCCTTTTACAAGTGAACACAGCGCGTACAAAACTGATAGTGATAGATATGTTCAGCTAAGACACGTCAGACGATTAACACATAGCAAAGGCTAAATTTACAAATTAGCAATCAATTTGTACTCACATGAAGCAACTCTTTAAAGATGCTTGTCCGAAGTCTACAAATCTCGACTTACTAAATAAGTCCGAACTGGCTGACAAAAGCGTTGTCACAAAACCCAGTTCACAATTGAACAGAACTCTTGCCCACACTTGGCTACAAATTGTCTGATAATATTTCAGGCACAAGTGCGCTTATTTAAGATAAATTTTTACCTGTTTTGAAATTCCCAAATTATAATAAAGAAGCAACAAATCGAACACAATATTTTCGATGAAATTATGGAATGTTGTTTCCGTACGCGATAAGCTAAGATCCCATTGGGCGATGATTTCAATAAATTGTTACGTCACAATAAACTTGGAGCCACCGTGTTTTGCAAGGGCATGTGAAATCACCAAAATGTTTTTCAAAACAAAGTGTTTTTTCTATGTTGCTTTAAACCAAGAAACTTTCCAGTTAATTAATTATAGTTGATGAATCGTCAGGAGAAATCTGCTATGCCGTCAAAGAGGGCATTCATTGATATATTGCCACTCGTAAACACGTGAACTTTAAGGAACTTAAGCAGAGTGGAGAAAATATCTTACACACGTGGGACTTCCGCTTCACCCCCGTCGTTGGTATGTTTCGAATTTAGATCTTTTCCAATTTGCGGGTGTTGTCAACATCTTTTGAAGACTTTCGCTGATCCAAAAACAATTTTTTAACAAACAACTTAAAAACATTAGCTCAAAATGTATTGAACATTATTTGTTGTGCGTGGTGGAACATTTGCGCATTACTGATGTAATGTAGTGGTACGCTGTTGCACGAATGAAGATATTCATACCATCACTTATAGCGAAAAGCAGCACTTTGTCTACACTGGTGCCTTGAACTGACAAAGAGGCTACCACTAAAAATGCTCTGAGGATGCGCATTGTCATGGTGCGCGAAACGTCAGTGAAGCAATAAACCATCTTGTTTTTTGTTAATTTTACTTTCAATTTCATCAGATGAACGTAGCAACTAGTGCTAGAAACAATAATTGCCCTGATGAACACCCAAAGTTTTCAGTACTCAGTTTAATCAGAAAAGAGTGCTGAAAAATGGAAATAACGTACTCAGAAAGGCTCGCTCTTACGTTAACTGTTTCAAAACAATAGAAAAAGAATATGGTCATCTTAAATTTGATCATACGTGCAAGGCAATGCAAGTTCTCCCAAATAGTTTAAAGTTTTCGCCACCAGTTACATCTCCGAAAGGTCTCAGTTTAGCTCGCAAGTTTGGTTGGCAATTTTTGAAACTCCGCATAGAAGAAAACCATGGCAAAATTAAGGAAAACAAACAGACGTCAGAAAGTTTGAAAAACGAATTAGGTGCAATTTTAAATGCAGAATCAATGAATAAATTAGACCAACATGCAGAAAAAAGGACGATTTCGACAGCCCAAAAAACAAAACAGAAGCACGAAGAAAAGATCTCTAAATTAGCCCCAAGAAAAACTCACAGTAACAATTGCAATGACAAAAGATGGATAAAAAATCTCTCGTCACATTCGTTAACGCAGCACCAAACCACCGTTTTGAAAAAAGGTTTAAACTTTGCCGTAGTTCCTCAAAAAATTCCTACCGTAGATTTTATATGCAGCGCCGAACATGGTCTAGTCAGATTAGAAAAAGAAGACAACATGAAAGTCGCCGATGCTCCTTCAGAAATTTTTCACATTCTGAAACATGCCAAGATCCCGAAAAAGAACCTATCTAACGAAGAAGAAAAGTCATTAACAAGTCTCCAAAACAACAAGGACATTACAATTTTGAAAGCTGTCAAAGGTAACTGTAATGTACGGTTATACTGGACACCAGTGGCTATGAACAAAAAATTAACGCTTTATTCCAAAACTTACTCAATTTGTAAAAAGAACCCTCTTTCGGCAACCGAACTTAATCTCAATAAATTCATTTGGAAATTAAAAACTGAAAATATGATCGATTTTTTGACTTATAAACAGTTAAGAAGTTCAGACGGATTGCTCCAAAATTTTACGGTTTACTTAATACACAAACCGGAAGTTCCTCTTCGACCAATTGTTTCGTTTGTTGGTTTTCCTACTTAATATTTGGCAAAACACTTGGCCGATACTTTCAATCCTTTGGTTGGGTGCACCGATTTCTCGGTTAAAAATTCAAAACAGTTCTGTGATATTATTGCCGATTATAAAATAAATCCCAATGAAGTTCAAATTTCCTTTGATGTAATCAGTTTGTTTACCTCCGTACCTGTCGACATGGCCCGTAGTATCGCTTTAGATAAACTCTCCCAAGATTGCACTCTTTCAGACAGAAGTGATTGGACAATTCCGGATATTGAACGTGTTCTACAGATTTGCCTTAATGCATCGTTTTTTACTTACAAAACGACAATTTACAGGCAAGTTTTTAGAACACCAATGGGGTCGCCACTTTCGCCGGTTTTGGCCAATTTAGTCATGGAACACATCGAAGAATTAGCTCTCAACACTTTTTCATCACCACCCAAAATTTGGCTTCGATATGTAGACGACACTTATGTTATACTACAAAAACACGCAGTAGATCAATTTCATCAACACTTAAACGCCATATCAGACTCCATCCAATTCACTAAAGAAGTTGAAAACAACCAAAGCATAGCATTTCTTGATGTGAAGGTCATCAGACAAACCAACGGTACATTAGCCACAGAGATTTACAAAAAACCGACACACACCAACAGGTACATGCAAATGATGCAATACACATCACACCACCCACTTCAACACAAATTATCTATTCCCAAAACACTTTACAACCGCGCCAACAACTTGGTTACCTCTGCAAAGAACAAGAAAAACGAAAACAAACAAATTTATAACACTTTAAAACTTAATGGATTTCCCAAGAAAATGGCAGAACGGCACACTCATTTCTCGACCAAACGTCAGGTCAAACAAAGCAACAGCAAATCTTATAACAGTTTCACCACAATTCCATACATATAGAGATTTCGCCACACAAGTGTGGCTTCTTCAGTATAGTCTTATTCAAATAGAAACTTGTAGGTTACCAGTCAACTTATAATTTTATGAACAATTTGATTAAAGAAAATTGTTAATAAGTTGTATTTTAATGATAATTAATCACATTTCAGTCCGGTACAGGAAACTTTTTCATATGACCGCATTTCCATGTTTTTAAAGCCTACTTCTTGTCTTATTTGAAAACGAAATTCTTTTGTCCTGGTTTGCGGCAACGGCAGGCTTGAATTCTTGATATTAGAGTGTAATTTCTCATTGAGTTCTTGTTCAATTTTGAAAATCTTGGTAGTAAAATGTTCACAATCGAATTATTTTTTTTATTTTACTAAACTTAGTTAACTCCAGGTCTCAATTTTTCACGAATCCAGTTTTTAGATTTGGACCTGGAGAGCGAAAATTTTGCTTCTTAACTTCGAACAGTACGGAGAAAAAGCCTTAATTAGATTGATTAAAGATTTAAACCCTCATTAATTAATTATTAATTTAATTTAAGGCCATTAATTAATTTAAGCCTTAAATAAAGAAAAAAGCCTAAATTTATTTTATTTTGAAGTATTTGAGTTTATATTTGTTGCGATGACAACATTTACCCACTATTTCAGAACTTTTGTTCAGAAGGTGGTTACAATCGGCTTTTAGAATGGTCAGCTTTTCAGCAAGACAAAGGCCACATTTATTGCGACCACCTCCACTGTAAGGCCGAGCATAGCTGTGAATGGACCATGATATTACAGGATCAACACCCTTGTCCCAAACCGCCTTAGATAGTTCTGTGCTATTTCGTTTAAACCTATCCATGAAGGAACATTTCTGGTTGGAGAAAGGTTTTTCAAAAAGTAGTTTCACAACAATCAATGTAATTTATAACATTGGGGCCGTTATCATTGGTGGCTTTGCAAGTAACGGCCTTCTTCAATCATTGCCCTTTCAAAGAACAATCTGATTTCACCCAACAATGGCAACCAGGCTGAGATGGTTCATATGTAGCCTGCCATATTGATTTATTGTGGATAGATATGATGCTTGTAACATTCGGACTACAACTAATAGCTTAGCCTAATAGTATTACAGTTGAATATCTTATGCAATCTGTGATAGGGGCGGATAGTAGATGGAAATGAGTCTGAAAAATTCCTTATCAATGTTGCTATCAACCTGTAATAAGTTGAAAGGAGGATTAAACCATAAAATTTTCCGACTCCTTTTTCTAGATGTGCGCAAGTTATTAGCAGAGTTGTAGCAAACTTTCTTTGTAAAACCACTTTTAAAAAGGGCATCATTACAAACAGATGCGGTCTTATCAAATTCATTCTGGCCAAATGATGCGGCAGACAATCGTTTTGCAATCATCGTCGGGATTTATTTCTTAATGTTAGGAGGGTGGTTGAACGGTGCTTGGATATAAATTGGATCACTGTTGGGTTATTGGTAAGGCCAGAATTTACCATAAGTAAGTTCTAAGTCACATCAAGAAAATCAGTTTCAACTAGGCCAATTTCCACAGTGATACTCAAGCCATGTTGTTTGAATCATTGAATGACATTTTTTCGCAAACGATCAACTTTTAGGCCAGATAAATTACGCAAAATAACCAGACCGTCATCAAGATAGAACCCAAACATCTTTTTGTCAACAATAACAGAAAATTCTTTCAAAAGAAACAAACCACACAACTCGCAAACCTCTGCACCATCAAATGAACCCATATAACATCAAAGAATCCATCTTTCTTAGCCAAAGCATCATTACCGTCAAAAAGCAACGATTTCCTAGCATGGAAAATTGTTTGTTTAATATAATCATGTATATTCATAAATGATTTGGCAAAATCGATAGCTTTGCATAAAAGTTCCTCCGTAGTAGATGAGTAAAAATCGACAATATCAATTTTTAAAAAGGTGCATTGACGCTTAGATGGAACAGCTTTGAACCAGGATTACACGGAGTCTGTGTTTTTTCATTGATTCAAGCATGATGCATCACGGATGGTTACATTAATCGAGTCCAAGTATTGCTTACTTATACGGCTAATCTGAGACTTGAAAGGGTTAATCAACCTGCATTTTGGTTTGGATGTAAAATTAGGTTTATGATCTTATGGCATAATAAAGGCTGGGTTGCTTGATACCTTTTCAACCCGATCATCAACCTTTAACACCTTAGCAATATTTTTAGCCTCAGTATTGATCGTGTCACTGATAGCAGGATTCACCTTTTTGTGTTTGGCCGATACATTATCAGTAAATAATTTTTTGTAATCCTGGGGCTCAACTTCGTATAAGTTAGTGGTTTTTTCTGCTGATATCAACGCTTCAACAGTTCAGGAGAGTTATTGATATTCTTAATATCATTGATCAGTTTGTTGTGAAAAGAACAGGTTTGATCCAAATATTGCAAACCATTTCGCATAAACCATTCTCAAACGGTATTAAAGCATCATGCTGTGGAGGTGTTCGTTCAGTCATAAAGCCAAAGTTATTGAAATGCTCAGACTTAGAAACATCCTGGTTAAGGTCGAAGAAATAGGCCTTCCACCGCATTTAATAAAATTTTCAACCTACCTAACATCATGTTCAACTACCGATCTTTACTTGGTATTGCAATATTTTTCAAAGAATAACCTTGAAGTTAATCTTTTCTAGATCCATAATAACCAGCTTGCAGTATCAAAAGAGAGTGCTGATCTAGCTCAGTCGGCTTGGAGCAAGATAAAATGTTTAGACATTTTGCTCAAAAAAGCTTCATAGTTAAACCGAAACAAAGTTTTTTCCAACATTTGAACAAAAACACATCTTACGAACAAAGAGCTTCCCTCATTTTTTTCTCCGATTATTTTTGATTTTGGCAATTTTATGTTCCCGATTTGACAACTTGTTCAGGATGTCAAAACGTAGTTTTGCTCAAATTATTCATGACCTGACCAAAAATGGGTCTGCTGTCAGCTTTTAGAGTCATTCAGTTGTCTTGGTATCGAAGTACAAACAACACTTACAATAAAGATCTTATTCTTAAATGTTGTCTACTGAATGGTCCGTGAAAAATAGTCCACACACAACGTTTTTAAAAATATTTCAGTTAAAATTAACATATATTTTATCTGCAAGCGTAAATAGATGGCAATGCAACTTATCAAAGTTCATCTTCAGACAACATAAACTTTAGTTTTCAACTTCATGTCTATAATTTCTACGAAGTATGCATGTCGTTGTTTGGATAATTTTGGTAAAGTGTAACTCCATGCTGACTGCACAGTGGAGTATTTACATCAATGCTTCCAAACCAGTGGGCAGGGGAATTCTTTAAAGAGGATCGTTCTGAAATATATCAAATTCACTTTAAACTCATAGAGCTTTCTAAACCCAGCAATTTCAAGCTTCAAAATCAGGAAGCAGATGTTCATTGATAAAATCATTCCGGTAAAACAAACTGTATTTTCTCGTTTTGTTTTTTCATTTTTTTGTCTTAATGTTACATTACCGAAAGACTCGGTTGATCTGACAGAGGGTCAACACACAAAATTTGCGGTGCAAAGTTATTCCTGGGGTGGCTGGGAAGCTCTGGATTTGATATCTTTGATTTGTGTTTAAATGTTTCCTGCTGGTTTGCATTAGATTTGTTTAAAGGTTCTATTTCAATAATGACATGTGTCTTATTTCAATCGTTTAGTTAAAGTTGCAGCATCAGTTCTTACGTCCTCTTTATCATTTCATCATTAATTTTCTTTCTAACTAGGCTGCGTTACTACCAAAACAACTTCTTAACATAACAAACGCTTTGTAATTCCATTAAAACTCATTGCTACGATTTTTTTGTATTTTTTGATTTTTCGTGTTAAGATTATAATTTCATTTTTTTTGGGTGTTTTTTTCTTTTGCAGTTGTCATGACAGCTCACTCTAGCATCGCTTTAGCTTCATAGCAAGCTTCCTTTACAGTTTACAGTGTAGTTGTATGAGTCACTTATTGTGCCTGCTGCTTTTCAATTTTTAACTGTTAACAAGTAGGATTAGTGGCTGTGCAAGTTAATTTCACTGTATTTGAAAAATTGTTTTAGCGACATACTTGTAAACTTTTGTTGTTGCCAAATTTATGTGTTTACTACTTGGCTTTCCGTATGTTCGCACCAGCAATTCAAAGTGAATAAATTGAATATTTAAGACTAAATGCATGGTCTACTGCAGATATTTACTTTACATTGCATCAGTTTTTTATGTTGTTTATATTTTTTGAGCTTTTGCAATATAATTACAACCTGTTTTTTTTTTGTGCTGAGTAGTGAAATCGTGTTGTGGTGTCCTTTATCTGTGATTGTTTTGATGCTGAGATTGTTTCATGTGATTAATGCAATTGTACACATGTAGACTACTATGTATGAACAATAACTTTAGTTGTTCTGTTTTGTACATACTTTGGCCTATTTTAGTATGAATTTTTTTGCATAGCTTGTCAGAAGTGATCATATTTTCATTGTGTCATCTAGAGTTGCTTATTGGGTTGTGCAGTTAGGCTCGAACACTCGCTATATATCAAAATTCAACCTCGAAGTCCAAGATTAATTTAAAGGCCAAAGCCACTCTGAAATATATTTACAGATTAAATCAAATTGGCAAGCAAGAGTATCAAGATCTACAATTCTACTCGATATCCGGCTGTGCACAGTAAAGCGAAAACAAACAAATCCTTTAAAATTGATAATTTCCTTTTGAAGAATATATTATTATTTTTATTGCCACAATTTAGTTTGTTACTTTGGGTCTAATGGTGGTCAGACTTTGTTCTAATTCAACACGAACCGAAATTTAAGTTGGAGTAACTTGCTGTTAGCACTACTCAAGGCCATTTGGCGATTCAATTCTTGACTCCCTGTGAGGATTATTCAATTCTTTTTGCCTGAACTCACCACACAAAGAAATACAGTAAGATTCAAAAAGAATCATGTCGATTGTTTTTGCATTTTGACGAATTTCTTTACCCGACAACGAAAGAATATGGCACGAACAGTGAACTCATACACAGAACATCATGAATGTTAACGCCCCACTGATGTATGTTCTAATTAACCCTTTGACGCACATAAGATATTGGAAATAAATTTTCAGTCAACCAATGTATTATTATAGTTAGTGGTGTTGTTTAAGAGGACTTTTGAAGAAATTTAAAAAAAATTATGTGTAGTAAGAGAAATAATGTATGGCACGTATGTGTGCCATTGTGCCTCAAGGGTAAAGATTTTATCTATTTTCTTAGCACCAGCCTGTGTTGCCAAAATGGCAATAGAAAAGGTAGAATTGTTATATGGTTTTCAACAGTAGCCTGATAACCAATGCAAGGTTTTGCAGATCACATTGATTTATTCACAAACAATGAAATAGACAAACAACGCATCACAAAAACACTGAAAACACAGATAAAAAGTGTGAAATCCAAATGAAATCTGCAAAGTATAATTTTGGAAACTAGCAAGAACACTCAACACAACATTTGACGAATTAAAAATTAAGCAACCTTCAAGTTCTATGCAAATATTATTACCATGCATTGTAGAGACCTAGGAAACTGACTTCAAGACCTTGAACTATCTGGTTCAATAACATAAAGTGAGAGAATGGACACAGCAAATACATTATTCTGAGGTAAAAACAACCACTGCAGATTGAACTAAAGGTGTACAAATTATTAAAGGATCTATAGCCACCTGAATCAATGTAAAATGATGATAAATTTAGGATGCAATTCCTGAGATATTGATAAAAATCGTTCATTCGTTTTAAAATCACATCATACAACATGCATAGTTGCATACTGTACTACAAAGATTTGTGGTATGCATTGAAACAGTCTCTTTCTTTCACATAGCATAGATGATTACAACATTCCAAACATTGGTTGTTGGTCCGATTGTATGTTTTCCGGGTAGTTCACAACTTGCATCGCTTTCTCCTGTCTTCCATCTTTTCCATTGTATGGTTCATATCAACTGATGCCATGGAGCAAATTCTTTTGGAGGTCATGATAGATGCGACTGCTCGTTTCCTGTTTGTAAATGTTCTAATCATACTCCTAGCAACAAGTCGTCGAAATGTTTTAGAGTCAAGCTCATACATCAGGATTTTCATCACATAGTTTGTTGTAAATAACAAATGCATTATTTACAGCAATGTCCATTAGGTCAAACACAATTCGCAAGTAGTATTTGATTCTAGACTTGTGATCAAATTGATTCGTCACTTGTTTTTGATCCATTATACCTACGCCACTCATGTGCTGATTGTAATGCTTCACAACATCTGGACAGGCAACAGATTGTTTCGAGCTTGATTCCTTCTTTTTTCTTTTCATTTCACCCAATGGAATAGCTGTCAAAAAGTTTGATACAAAGTTGATGGCTTCGTTGTCCATCCACTTCACAAAGTATACAAGATTTTCAGCTTGAAAACAAGCAACATCTCCTCTCTTCATGCTCTTGTCAGCAGGGACTTGTGATTTTGGCAAATGCTTCCTATTGGATCTCACTGTGCCAGTACTGAAAACATTTCTTTTGGAAAGGGCATCCTGCAGTCCACAAATAACACACGATTGACAGCGGCTTCACTCAAATGGAAAATTTTTTGCCTTTTAGCCATATTATTATTTTGAAAATACTGTACTTAGTTTGCACTAATAAAACATGAAAATAAGCTCAACATCAGGTTACTTTGCAATATGTTTCATTTATGAATTACTATACTAAACAGATTTTCTTCACACATTGCAAACATTACCAGACTTTCTCACAAAGGTTCACATAAACTTGTGTAGCAATTTTTACCCTTGAAGTACAATGGCACGTATGTGTACCACCCACAAATAGTTAGCCTCACAACCAGTACACCTTATTTTCCAACTTAAGTAATGGTAAAATGTGTCCTAGACACTCTAAAGCAGTGGTTCTTAACCTTTTTTCTATCAAGCCCCCCTTCAATAATGGTCATGTGCCTCGCGCCCCCCTAGATTTTAAATAAGTATCATATCAAAAAAATTGCATTTTTGTCTGTTTATTGTACGCATCAAGTGAGATATTTGACACTGCTTCTTAGCGACTAGATTTTTAATGCGAGGTTTAACTCCAGAGAGTGAACAACGTAAGTCTCCTTCAACTCTCAGCCTGTTTCTGTACTTGGTCTTGATAGCAACGAGAGCAGAAAATGCAGCTTCACAAAGATACGTGGATCCAAACATTGTTAGAATTCGAAGAGCCCGAGTTGCGATAAGAGGGTAAACAGGAAGGTAATTGGCCCAGAACGTCTCAAGTTCCAGTTCTTTGAAGTCTTCTTTAGCTGTGAAGTTGAACTTTATCTCAAGAAACTCCTCTTGTCCTTCTTCGAAAATATCAACTACTTCGCATTGAAACGGGTTTCTGATGAACTTCCAGGTTCCACGCTTCTCATCCAGATCTGGAAAGTATTTGATGAACTCCGCTTTCAATTCATTAGGGTGGGTTTCTATTTGTTTCTTTAACTCAGACTCAAAGTAACCATCTTTGAGAGCAGAATCCAAGTTACTGAAGCTCGCTGGGTTTCCTTGTACAATTCGACTCTTCCAGAGGTCGAGTTTGGTTATGGAAGTTCGAGTGATGTCATGATGCTTAATGATGTTAATGTTTTTCCCTTAAAGCTTAAGGTTGAGAGTAAAGGACATTAAAGTAATTAAAAAAAATTGAAATTGTTGTGGAGCTCGCGCCCCCCCTGAGAGATGCTTCACGCCCCCGTAGGGGGGCGCGCCTCCCCGGTTAAGAACCACTGCTCTAAAGTGTACTCTGAATAAACATTATGACGAATTAAGAATTATAAACTAATAAAAATAAGTTCCAAACATGCCTCTGAAGCAATAGCTAAAATAGGCAAAACAATTTTAAGGCCTGTCTGAAGAAATTAATTCAGAGTTTCCAACTATTAGTTTCAAATTAAAGTTTGATATATAGAGAGGTTGCAGCATAAAAATCGTTTTAAAATATAACGATTTTCTAACATAAAATCACAGTTAATTTTGTGGCACACATGCGTGCCACTGTACCTCAAAGGGAGCAGCAAACTGTATTGGTTCCAGCTGTTGTTATTAAATTATTGTGACTCGCAGTGTTAATGTGCGAGCACTTGGCAGTGGATACGCATGGCAAAAACACCTTGAACAACTTCGTCCAGGATACGAGAGTAAATGTGAGTCTTCGATTGATACCTATTAGGGTCATGAAGTTAACAGTGACATAACAGGTCTCTATAGATCGATTTGGCCTAAAAGAGCCATCAAACCCAGAGTGCCTATGTAGAATCGTTTTTCATCATTATTGTGTATGTTGTTTACCTTCCCCAAACATGTGTATTTCTCAACATTGATTTATGTGTTTTCATCTTTTACGTAGGAAGTGTTCTGATATTTTACAAAACACAGTTAGAAACTCTGCTCGTGTTCGCGAAGCGATCGCTTCAATTTCGTACGTTTTCGATTGATCTGAATTAATAAAATATTGCAGAATCGGTCATCTTGATTGCAGTTTGCAAACTGAGAAAGCTTAGTTTAGCTTCTTTTTTTTTCCATACGCAACAGTTACTCTACTGTGAACACGTTTTGTAACTAGAAAAAGCACACGGTAAAGAATTATCGACTAAAACAATACAAATAAAGTTTTAAAACAATCGTAATGAAAGGGAGTAGCCTACAACACTTGAAGGCGAAACTGGAATTTTACTCACGTCATAGTGGATTAGAAAAACTGTAAGTTGTCCATAGAAACACCAGGAAAGCATTTTAACTGAACATTGTTGAGCATTGTGCATCTATAAATAGATCCATCGGCAGTTAATTGACATTCAATGTTACAATGGGGTACTTCAGGCATGCATAGTTTAATTTACTTGCAGTCAACTACCAAGGCATTAGCCACGAATAAGAGGAAGACATCATTTTTAACAATTGTTTTCAGAACTTACGCCTAGCCTAATTTATGATACAAAATGTGGCATGCCTCTGCTAATTGACAACGACGACCTAATGACGTCGCGGAGATGCTGTGTAATGTTTTGCAGCGTAGACTATGGGAACAAACCATGTCATTTTTGATGACATGAGCATACTCCATCACTGTTCTAAAAAAGAATTGTAGTGGAAAGGTTGAACAAACAAGATCTAGAAAGGTTATGCGGCCTTCTGGTAAATATAAGTGCAGGAACTTTACCAGCCTACTCCTTGTTTGAACGCCAACGTTGTAGCGCAATGAGTTTTAACTTAAAAAAGTTCTTTGAAATAGCTAGTTGTTGCAGCACTTATTAACTTAGTTTGATTTTATTTCATACCACCAAACCAAAAAATATTAATTGCAGTGAAGGTCAGGAAAAGAATAGAAAAAACGTTTAAGCGTGATTGAAATGATTTACTAAACTAAACACAAAGAATTGAACTTGACTTTGTCAAGTTCACTAGTAAATCAAAAAAGAATGGAGAAGCCATCTTTAGATAAAACACAATTTTTAAGATGAAATGGACAGGATAATTTAAATTGTTTACTCGAAAGTAGCTGCTCAGAAGACTTTGGCAAATTTCTATCTGTTGTGGTAGCATTTTACCCTGATTTGAGGCTCAATAGTAGCCTAATGTTTTTTTAAAGGCGCACGCTTTGCATTTGACCACAGAGTGCCCATTTACCGGTAATCAAATTGAAGCTAAATTTTTTGAAAAGTTTTGCTGAAATGACTTCATGTGTCATTTCGTGAGCACTTTTTTATGTCAAAGTCCGTTGCCTGACCAGAGTCTATGCCTATCTCGGTTGTATAATAATGTATAGGCAATAAGCTTAAAAAATTGAGGTTGAAATCTTTGTCACAATAAAGAGTTTGTTGTGATTCTTATGTAAAGGGTATAGATGTTTCCACAGCCTACTTGATTCCAAGTGTCGGGGATGGGAAGATTCTCATTGTGCTAACCTTTCGGCACTAGCGAAAGTAGGGTTGCCAGGTGTTTTCTCTTGGCCGCCTTTCCTTCAAGAATTATGCGATATGTCCGTCCAATTTATTACATTCTAGTCAGCGCCTTATACACGACATCTCACTGGTTACAGAAAACATCATAAATTAGAAATCTTTTTACAGTAGGTATCTTGTGGTTTTATTTAGCTTGCATTTTTTTATCAATGTTACTTTTATTATATCGTATTGTTAGTTTTTATTTGTTTCAAAAGAAGTTTGATGCAATTAGAAGTTTATTAAAAGCAACCAGAACTAGAGTTTAAAAACAAAAAGTAGAAGAGAAGCAATATACCGTGTAACAGTGAAAATACAACTTAACCACTTCCACACTTAAGCAATGTGTCTTTTTACCACGACTATTCTGCCATAGCCTTCAACAAGTTGAAAGTCACATTCGACATCAACAATCATTGCTCTGACCTAACCAGATTTCAAAACCAAAGCTAGGCCGCAATGTTGAACCGACGTCTATGAGTGTTCAGTTGCAATCATATGAAAATATGATAGTTGTTGTAAGGACTACCTCGATGGGAAGTTTGTTTCAAGTTTAGAACTTTTTTAAATAGGTCCGTAGCCTAGTGCTAACTGAATGATTGTAAATGCATCCAATGCAGCTTACAGTCTAATTCAGCGGTTCTCAACCGGTGGGCCATGGCTCACTAGTGGGCCATGGAAAAATTTTGAGGTGGGCCACAGACCTATTTAAAAATTTGCCAGAGTTAGTGAAAGATTTAATTTCACTTGTGTTATAACAACAATGAATGGTGCTGCTGTAATTTTCTGCAGAATGGTAATTTTCATTCTAATTTTTGAAATAATAATTTTGGTGGCGTGATGTAAAAATCAATGCCGTCTGTTGCTTAATATACGAACGTTGATTTTAAGCAACTACAACAGTGTGATTCTTATAGGGAGCCATTTGGCTCCATGAGGAGAAATTTTTAACTTAAAGGGAGGAATAATCGTGTTGAAAGGAATTGAGAAGAAATATAAATCAAACGTAGATTTATCTAAATGATCTATTGAAATGGTTAATTTATTTATGACTGAGCACATAGTTTTAGCTCAACATTGAGTTTTTACTACACTTTAGGATATAGTAGACCACTTTGTGATTACAATCAAGTCATAGCCTAGCTGGGTAGCCTACTAAACCTTCTGCAGATCTGCTTTTAGTATTTTTTTGTGAATTATTGTGGGGAGAAATTGACAATACTTGTGTCTTTCAAAGGAGGAATACGGCATTAATGTTGAGAACCACTGAAACTACAAGTTGATCAATAACTTTCAGGAGCAGGCATCTCATTGATGCACGGTTCAATAATAATCTGTTTTGAAATATTTTCTGCTGTTTTTTGTTTTTAAACCTATTTTGCAGTTTTTTTTCGTACATAAACAATTAATGGGCCATAAGAATTTTTGTGCGACAAAAATGGGCCACGAAATAAAAAAGGTCGAGAACCACTGGTCTAATTAAAGTACAGTCTATTGCTCTAGAAATCAAACAAACATTTTCAATTTCAGAAACAAGTTGAATATACGTTCACATTTATGATAAAAGCGTCTACATGCACAGTTGCACACTAGGCTATATAAGCAGGGCATTTTTGTTGTGTTTTAGTCAACAATAAATGCTCTTCTACGTCTGTTCAAGCCAATAAACACTTTGAAATATTTCCTCACAAGGAAAACTGAAATTTAGTAAAAGTCTTGTCATGGTTTTGTTCCGTTTTAAATTAACTTTGTCATTGAAGACTTTTGTTCGGAAGTATACTAACACTAATTTTGTTTAATCACCAGCACGACATGAAACACACAAGAATCTCCGAACACAGAAAAAACTTGGCACAAATGTTTTCAATATCAATATCCAAACATTACCATAGAAAAATAATTCCAGCACTGAAACTATTCCCCTTGAAAGAAACTTATTTTTCTCAATTAGAAACGTTCTCCTCTCGAAAATAAGTACTTTCTGCTTTGCGATTGTTTAATTCAGCTTCATAACGCCGAGCATAAATAAGTTTGGCTAATAGCCTTCTGTTACGCATTGGTGCAATAATTGAACTGAAAACTATTTAATTGATTCAAATCTTGTGCCAATCAACCCGAATAAGTTAATAAAAGTGAGATGATGGATGTTTCTTGTTAATATAATTGTTTGTGGATGAAAGGAGTCTTGCTGAAAACATTTGTTTTAATGTAATGTTATTTTTATGTAATAATAATAATCATGTTTTACTTTGCGCACAATGCGACAACATACAAATACAATAGTCCTACCATTTCCACTGCTAAAGCAGAAAAATTATTGTCCTTTGTGATGGCACATGACGTAATAATGGCCATTTTTGGTGAAAATGTTACCAGAATTATTTATTGGGCCTTGGCTCCTCCTTCACACGCTTAAATTGCCCCATTCAAATTTTCGTTTTCTTTGTGGAGTTTTGTGAAATTCAGTTATGACTTTACTTACAACTATTTATACGTTAGTTGGAAAATGTCCGCGCCGATAGCTCAGTTGGGTAGAGAGTATTACTGTGTGAACGAAAGCTTCAAGATCAAGCTGCTCTAGTCCGACTCTCTGAGTATGCGCTCGAGCAACGCATTCTGAGGACTGCTCTCCATTCAGCGGTACTTAATGGGTGGAATAATTCCCCGGCAACAAGACTTCAATAATCGGAAACTTCACTCTGTCAATCTCGGTAACCGGCTCTGTGTCAAAAGCCGCTACAAGTATGCCAAACTACCAGGAATAACTTATGCCGGCTGGGTAGACGAGTGGTGAGAACGTCTGCGCAGCGTTCGAAAGGACGTGGGTTCGACACCGCTCCATAGCACGCGGTTGTATCTCGGCAAAGACACTTAAAGGCAAGCCAAAATAAGGGGAGCAGCTGACTCGAAGATATGTCACTTCGCTGCTTCCTGTCGTCTGTTGTATCGCATCTGTGATCGCAGTGTAGTGTGTGTTATCACAATGGGCGCAAATAAAAGGATGAATATTATTCAAGACCTTGTCAGTCCAAGCATAAAAAATCGAAAACAAACGAACAGCAGCTATACATAGTGTTACCGCCGCTGCTCGCCTACTTAATTTTAGTGGATAGTCTGGTAGATCAGTCGTCAACCTGTACCTAATTATTCCTGACTTGACACCCACACTGTCTAAAATACCACACTCAGTTAAATCACCAAAGGAGATGGGTAACACAGTATAATTGTGGCTCAAGCCTATGATGTAAACACTTAAAGGAATAACAATGACCAACTTAATTCGAGTGATGAGGTTGATGAAAGGATTACCAATTATTGAAACAACCACTGTCTAGTAATTAAGAGACAGCAAAAATACGTCCTAACTCTAGCGATGTCAGTATCTAAAAGACAGTTCCAAAGCGACCGCGAGATGACGTCACGAGATTAATTGATCGACAATCGATAAAGAATTTAACAGTTGCAAGAACGCTCAGATATGAAGGGGATCCGTAACATACCGCCCCCTAAAAGGGCATGACCTTTTACAAAACAACGGATCCTTCAACAATATGAAACGCACAAGACGACACTACACATTCAAGCACGAGTGTCAAGAGCTGTAACAAGATAGCTACCTAGTAGATGTAAAGATGTTACACTACGACTATAACAAGTAAATGGACAAAACTACTCGGTGCAATCAAGGCACACGGTTCCTAAATTAGAAATGGCAAGGACATAATTAGAGAAAGGTATTATGCAAGAGGCGAGGCACCGTGGGGAGTTTCCTAACCTAACGTACGAAAGTAACTAACAACGAATAATCACAAGCATGCAGGTAGTTATTGTAACCTAACCGAAAACAGCAGTGTAACTAAGGTTGAACGCATTGATCTATTACATAATTACAACACACAATGAGGATAATAAAGGCAACACAAAATTATGACAAGATTATCCAGTACGCCCTATATAGCGCCAAAGTTAGATCATTGGTTACAGACACTAAAATAAAAATGATATCAAATTCAAAGAGCAGTCAAGAAATAAAATTAACAGACTAAACCTAAAGGTAGCAGTCGTGTGTCACTATTAGCAGTGCTACCAAAACTAGTAATTGGCACTGCAATCCAAGACAGGTTAAGCCCACCTAGTGAAACATAGCAATGCCTAACTTAATACATATAACAACAAAATTGTCGATCAGCGAAGCCGCAGCAGAAACAGTTCATGTCACAGAGGGCTGAGTGCCAAATGTCCTTCTAGCAAACAGATTTTCCTCACGTCTCTAATCAATACATTGTCCGCAGTTTGGACGCGCACCCGACGTACCAGGCCATCTGAATCAGCGTAGCATTCTCTCACTATAGCCTTGGGCCAACAGCCGCGTTTGACATTATCGTCCGCTATTAACACCAGGTCACCAATCTCCAGGTTTGGAGAGGTCCCATACCACTTGTTTCTAGGCTGGAGCATTGGCAAATAATCGGTCAGCCAGCGACTCCAAAATTTGTCCGCAACAGCTTGGGTTTTGCGCCAGGATCGTCGATACAGATCTCTCTTCGTCGACACTTCACTCGGCAAGACCGTTTCCAGCGTCCCGGTAAGCAACATACTTGGTGTTAAAGCCATAAAGTCTTTTGGATCTGTTGAAACGTCAGTAATGGGCCGATCATTCAAGATTCGCTCTATTTCGCTGATCAAAGTTGACAGCTCGAAATCATCTAAGCTGGTTTCCCCTACCATGAGGCGCATGTGCTTTCTAACCGATCTGATTAAACGTTCCCAGACACCACCTGAGTGTGAACAGGCTGGGGGATTATATTTCCACTCGATCTCGCTTTGAGTCATTGCATGTTGGAACTTAGCAGTCTTCCAAGACTTCACGCCGTCGTTCAGCTCACGCTCGGCGCCTTTAAAGTTGGTGGCGTTGTCACTGAAAACAACCTCTGGTTTGCCACGCCGACAAATGAACCTTCGAAATGCTTGAATAAATGCAGCTGCTTCCAGCGATTCGGCGACTTCTAAATGGACGGCACGTGACGCCATACAAGTAAACAGAACGACGTACCTTTTGACGGTACTCCTTCCCTGCTTAATAAGCAATGGGCCCATCAAATCGACGCCAGTGGAGTGAAAGGGTTTCTTTCCGGCTTCCGTTCTTGATTCTGGGAGATCGCCCATACGTTGCGTACCAACGCGAGTGTTCCACACCCGACAACGAAGGCAAGAGCTTAGAACCTTTTGTACGGCCGCACGACCACGAATGATCCAGAAGGTTGACATCAGAGAGTTCAAAACATGCGAAGTTCCACTATGTCCAGACTCTTCATGCCGGTTGCAAATTAGCATTTGTGTTAACGGATTGTTGGGTGGGAGAATCATGGGATGCTTGATGTTTAAAGGTAGATCCACATTCCTCAGCCGTCCACCTACTCGTAATACACCGTCCAACAGAATGGGACTAAGCTTCCGTAGTGGCTTGAGTGCTGGATTGTTGCACAACTCCCTGTCAGGTAAAAGTTCATTGTTGGGTAGAGATTGTAATCTTGTCATTGCTTTAGGGAAATCATCCCACTGTACAAGTTTGACGAGGTCGGTAGTGGCTTCTAACATCTCTGCGCCTGTAAGTGGACCAACCTTCGGCTGTGGTGAACTGGAATGTTTCCACAAGATATACGCTTTGAATCTCTTTAGCCATGCCACTGATCTTTGGATTTTCCAGTACTTCGAGTGACGCATCAGGAGCAGTTTCAGCAAATTGTCTTCCTCAGCTGCGGTAGTAGCCATGCAAACGTTCTTCATTTCATCATCATCATTCAATGGCACTGTAATCACGTCTGGCTGCTGCGGCCAATTGCTTACACATTCACTTAAAAATTCAGGACCATTAAACCAAAGTCCAGCAGTGTCGACCCGATTAGGCATTAACCCACGAGAGGCAATGTCAGCCGGATTGACACTGGTGGGAACATAACGCCATTGTTCAGGTGTGGAGTAGTTATGAATGACCTGAAGCCGATTAGCCACAAACGTATGAAAGCGAGAGGCACAATTCTGGATGTACTGGAGCACAATGGTAGCGTCAGTCCAAAAATACACGTTGTTAAAGTCAAATTCAAGCATGTTGCAAATAAGCGTACTTAGTTTCACGGCCATAGTGGCTGCAGTTAACTCGAGTCGGGGTACAGTCACAGGTTTAGAAGGCGCTACTCGAGATTTCCCCATACAAAAGACACAACTTACCGAATTATCAGCATACACAATACGAATGTAACTGGCCACACCATACCCCACAGTGCTCGCATCAGAAAAAACATGTAACTCGATGCTAACGCAAACCTTGTCGGCCAATTTAAAGCTGCGTGGTATAGAGACGTTACGCAGTTGTGGTAGTCCATGCAACCAAGTTTGCCACTGCTGGCGTGCAGTTTCTGAAATGATGTCATCCCAGCCGCTCCCATCTCGACACGATTCTTGTAAAAGCTTCCTTATGGGCAAAACAAACGGTTGAACTATGCCTAAGACATCATACACCTGATTAATCATGGAAAGAAGTCCTCGCCTGCTCATTGGCTTCTCCTTCACGTCAACTTGGACCTTGAGACAATCTGCCGAGGTGCTCCAGAAAACACCCAAGGCCTTCTCAACTGTCTCGTCATGCAGTGAAACATCCGGTCCAGACTTGGCGATGTCATCGTCTAAAACACAACTCAAAACATCTGGGTAATTTGCGACGAACTTGGTCAGATGGAACCCACCACTGTGCAGCAATGGAAGAAGCTCACTTATTAGTTTGGTAGCTTCATCTGCACTACCACATGATTTTAAGAGGTCGTCGACATAAAAGCTGTTACCTACTGTGTCTCTTACCTCTTTGCATGCACCGGTGGCATTGTCCTTTGCTGTTCGCAGGAGTGCATAAGAGGTGCAACTAGGCGAACATGTTGCACCAAAGGGAAATGCATTCATTTGATATTCCGCCGGCGTCTTACCCAAGTCACCATCAGGCCACCAAAGAAATCGGAGAGCATCTCTGTCTGCAGGGTCCACTCGCACCTGGTGGAACATACTGCGGATGTCTGCAATGAATGCGATTGGATCCTGACGAAATCTAAGAAGTACACCGGTTAAATTGTTGCAGAGGTCTGGACCCTGCAGCAGTGTGCTGTTAAGGGAAACTCCCTTGTATTTGGCAGCACAATCAAAAACCACTCGAAACTTCGGCCCTGTAGCGTGGTGAGGGAGGTACCATGTACGATCTGAAGGAGTGGGATTAGTCACCTGACTGGCATATTCGTTTACAATGTACTCATTAATTTTTTGAGCATATAAGCCCCTTACCTCCTCGTTACAAACAAGTTTGTTTTTAAGAGACTGAAGGCGCCGCTCTGCCACAATCCGGTTATTTGGGAGGGGTACGTTTTCATCTCGCCAGGGGAGTCTCATTTGATAATGGCCACCAACCTTTTTAACCGAGTCTTCCATGACTGATAAGGCCCTTTGATCCTCTCTGGACATGGACACCTGTTGGACCTCTTCGGCATCCTTAAAATCTTGTTCCAAGAACTGCAGCACTTGTTCATGGAGCCCTTCCGAGGTTTTTACCGCCGTAAGGCTGATGCCAGTGCCACCACTATCCGAGTTGACATTTTTTTCAAATTCGGCTCCAAACAATGTCCATCCAATTGCTGTATGCCACCCAAATGGTTCACCAGTTTTACCACAGCGCTGTTCTTTAATACGGAAGACCTCATGGGCATCCATGCCTATCAGTAAATCCACTTGTTGTGAAGGCAGTTTAGGAAATTGAATGTCCCTTAAGTGATTGTACTCTCCTGAAATCCTATTAGAGGGGATATTGTCTGACAGATTAGGTAGTTTTTGTAGTACCATCACCGAAGGAATTGCAAAGACTTCATCTTCTGCCATTCTCTGGATGTGCAGCGCTTTGACTTTAGAATGGCAGGTGGCCGAGTTACCAATGCCTTGGAGAGATGCACCTCCAATGGATTCTTTTAACCTCAATCTTTTCACCAAGCGTTGAGTGCAAATGCTTGTGGTGGAGCCGGTATCCATAAGAGCATAGGTACAAATAGCTTGTTGCTGGTCACCCCCCCCCAAACCTTCACCGGTACAATGCTTAAGACGGGGTGGGTAGGCACTTCAATCGGCGTCGATGCAAAGAGGGACTTGTTAGGTGCAGTTGTTTGCTCGCCGTCGTAATGAAGTAGAGTGTTGTGTCTTTGATGGCATTTCTGGCAATGCTTCCTAAAGTTGCATTTAGATGCAAGGTGACCCCCTTTTAAGCAGTTGAAACAAAGTCCCCACTCACGCACCAAATTGCGGCGGTCGGATATGGATGTCTCTAGGAAAGTATTACAACGCCAGATGGGGTGGTCCTCACTGCAAACAGGACATTCCTTTTTTACAGAAGTTTTAACATTCCCCGTCATGTTGTTGGAGACTGCCAATATCCTGTCCTTCCGGTTGTGTTCTTTCTGGTGTGTTTTCAAATGGAAGTCATTATTTGCCTGTGCCTTAAATACCTGTTGAGCCCACTCCATTTCGGCATAGCGAGCTGCATCGTTAACTAACTCCAAAAGATCTACAAAAGTGGCCTGCTCCCCTACACGCTGTTTGTGAAATGCCAACTCAGCAAACCTTTCTTGAAGCTTTAGGGGTAAGCGAGCTAACAGGAGGCTTAATATTTCCGAACCGTTAAGTTCTCCCAAGTTGCCACCTGCTTCAAAAAGACATTTGCAATTGTTCATCCGGAGAGTCATGTCATTGAGTCGCTCTGAGTCTGATGAACGGATTTTGGGACCCTTTATCAGTTCTTCCTTAACTTTCACCCGCATCCTGAGGTTGTTGCCATACCGATTATTCAAAAGCTCCCATGCTTTATAGTATCCTTCCCCCTTGTCTGGGTAGACATTACAATTTTGGATCAACCTGGCTGGCTCTCCGGTGACATACATCTGTAGGTATAATAGCCGTCTATGACTATCATAGCAGCTGCCTTCAACGAATGCCTTAAACTCTAGGACAAAGGATGGATACTGCCCAATGTCCCCACTAAATTTCCTCAGCTGCAGCTGGGGAAGCTGCACAGCCGGTGATGTAGGCGCCATATAAGGCCGACTGGGTTGGGGTGCGGAGCGTAAATAACTAGTCTGTCTAGGAGTCCAATCTCTGGGCATGTGACCCTGATTATCAGACCAAATATTGGGCACATCAGACCTGGACTGGAAGCCAGGTGGCGCACTTGCTCTTCTTGAGAATCCATAACTAGTTGCATAACCGGGCGTCAATTGTGGTTCACCGCGAAAGTCAGGCGGCACTGTGGTTTTGCCATGAAACTGAACCTCGCTTTTCAGACTTGGAGAGAGGTCGTGACCCGAGAGCGCATCTATAACTTGATATTGTTCCCTGCTAGTACCACTACTGCCAGAAGTCCCATCCTGGTCGAACTGGTTGGCTGCCCCAGATGACCATGACGGTTCAGTTTTACCTTCAACATTAGAATTAGCCTTATTGCTGAGTTGATTCTGCACTAGAGACAGCAACGCCTCTGTGCGGTCGGTAGCCTTTGCCAGCTCTGCACGCATGTCGTTCAGCTGTGCATACACGTCTGGCTTGGTTTCCACATTTGGAGGCAAACCATCTTGCTGAGCAATCCTTTCAGGCTCAGACATCACACAGTTAATGACAAAGTAAACAAATTAATCAAATAAAAGAAACAATGAACAACTTACCGCACCAATAGAACACTTCACTTCCAGGGAGTAGTCTACAACCAAATTCAATCACTAATTGGTAATGATGTTACCGCCGCTGCTCGCCTACTTAATTTTAGTGGATAGTCTGGTAGATCAGTCGTCAACCTGTACCTAATTATTCCTGACTTGACACCCACACTGTCTAAAATACCACACTCAGTTAAATCACCAAAGGAGATGGGTAACACAGTATAATTGTGGCTCAAGCCTATGATGTAAACACTTAAAGGAATAACAATGACCAACTTAATTCGAGTGATGAGGTTGATGAAAGGATTACCAATTATTGAAACAACCACTGTCTAGTAATTAAGAGACAGCAAAAATACGTCCTAACTCTAGCGATGTCAGTATCTAAAAGACAGTTCCAAAGCGACCGCGAGATGACGTCACGAGATTAATTGATCGACAATCGATAAAGAATTTAACAGTTGCAAGAACGCTCAGATATGAAGGGGATCCGTAACACATAGTAAACCTGAGCTGTAAACCGGAACACACCACCACATGATCTCTACTCAAAGAAACCATTGAATGCAACTTTCGAAACACTTTTCCAAATATTTTTGTTGCTTTGAAAATTTTTGACGTAAACTGACGTACCTCCAACGGCTGCGAGTTGAAAACCTAATTTTAATGTTTTCAAGTTTGTTTTATGTTGTATAACTCACAAAACTTTATTATTGAATCAACTTAGATTTTTGTTGTAGTTCCGCATAATGTAAGAATTAAACTAAAACAGCTGTATCATGTCTTTGGATGAAGAAGAATTTAAACTTGGGGAAAAGCTAAAAGATATTTGTAACTTGAATGGCAAAGAAAACAATATTAAAGAATCCGCAAAACTTTTGCATCAATTGGGACTTGTTTATCAAAGCAGAAGTCCAGATAAAATCAGCCTTATTCAAAGTGCTGCCTTGTTGAATGCAGCGATAACAAGAGAACCTGATAATGTGGAGGAGACAAAGAAAGATTTGCAAAAGCTATGCAAAGACATTCTTCATCAAGCTGGTGCAGTGAAAAAGCAAGCGAATATCATTGACAAAGCAAGACATGTTAAGAAACGATTACACAAAATGAGGAAATCGACAAAAATTTCTTTGCTTGAATTGAAAATCATTCCAAATAAAAGAATAAAACAACAATTGCACAAAAAAGAGCTGAAAAAAATTGCAAAAATGAAACAGATTCAAGATAAAGTAGCTGCTAAGTACACATCAATCATAAAAGAAATCAGTAATTACTGTGAACAAGTAATGGGAAGACGGCCTTGTGATTACAGTCTTGTAGGCATGGGATCATTAGCCAGAAAAGAGATCACCCCCTATTCTGATTTTGAAAACATTATTGTTTTGGAAGAAGGATGCCAAAATTTAGGCAATTATGAAGCTATATTGGAGTATTTCAGATGGTTTTCTGTCATCTTTCAGGTCATATTGATTAATTTACAGGAAACTATATTGCCAAGTGTAAGTATAAATTGCTTGAATGATACAACCAAGAAAGATGGAAACTGGTTTTTTGATGCATTCACTACTCGGGGTGTCTCCCTTGATGGCATGATGCCACATGCCTGCAAATTTCCGCTTGGTCGACAACAGTTCACTAAAGGTAAACCATGGACAACAGAATTAATTAAACCTGTGAGTAAAATGCTGAATTATCTGAAAACAGAACAATCTTTAAAAAATGGTTATCATCTCAGTGATATTCTCACTAGAACCAGTTTTGTCTCTGGTAAAATAGATATCTTTGATCAATTCTTTGAAGGTGTGCAGAAAACATTAAACTCCATTCCTTTGCAAGTGCTAAAAGATGAAATAACCGAACAACTCAAAGACGATTTGACCAGTTTTGCAATAAAATCAAATCTTTCAGGTGCATCAAATCAAGGCGAATTTAATCATAAACGAATTGTTTATCGAAGTATAACGTTATTCGTATCTGCTCTTGGAAGACTACATAAGATTTCTGCCAATTCTTGCTTTGACATCATTGTTGAACTTCATGAAAGAAAATTAATCAGCAAATATTCAATGCAAAAGTTGTCATTTTCCGTGGCAGTAGCACTTGAAGTGCGCTTGAAACTTTACATGAAACACAAAGGACAAGTGGATCTGATGAATAATATTGTATCAACCATCGATTCAAAATTCGAGAAGTCAACGTTAGTAGATGTTGTTGGAGAACACAGCTGTATCAGCTTTTTTCAAATTGCTTATTCGTTGCAGTGCGACATTTGTAAACAATTGCAAATGAAAAAGGTTCATTTTTACTCACATTTAACTTTGTTGAATGTTCTCATCTGCAACTTTCTCAACTTAAAAGAATCAGCAACAAAATTAATGAAATCCTTCATTGATAATCCAGTTACAAATTCACAATTACTAGATTTTGAAACAAGTATCCGATTATTAGAAAAAAACATGCACATGTTAGACGAAAAAATTAATCAACAAAAATTAGAACTTGAAAATCAGCCTACACAGATACACCCAATCTTATACTTCGAAATAAGCAAAGTTTTGCATCATATGAAATGTTACAACGACGCACTTGAATATGGAGAAAAATATCTTAAATTCGTAAAACATTCAGTTTCAGAAGACCTTGACGAAAACGTCGACACTGCCGTACTTGAAGGAATTGAAATTATTGCAGAGTGTTACAGAGAATTACAACAATACAATAAAGCATTGACAAACTACAAAAGACTTTTATTAAAAACTGATGTGAAAAACAATGTCGATGGTCTAACCAATAGAAACGTGGCGAATATCTTACACGAAATTGGATGGTGCTTAGTTGCTTCAAATGAAAATGTCGAAGCAATAAGTTATCTACAAAAATCCCTGGAAATAAAACAACGTTTATATGTAGATGCAGACATTAATCGAAGTGTAGCCATCACTCTTGGAATGATTGGTCGTTGTTTAATAGACACTGAAAAATGTGAAGAAGGCATGATCTATCTGCAAAACACGCTAAAAATCCAACAACGAGTATCATTAGATGAAGACGCTGACAAGAATGTGGCAATCACCTTGCATTACATCGGTCGTTGTTTAATGGAAACTAATAAATGTGAAGAAGCCATGAGTTATCTGCAAAAAGCGCTAAAAATTAAACAGCGAGTATCATTAGATGAAGACGCTGACAAGGGTGTGGCAATCACCTTGCATTACATCGGTCGTTGTTTAATGGAAACTAATAAATGTGAAGAAGCCATGAGTTATCTGCAAAAAGCGCTAAAAATTGAACAGCGAGTATCATTAGATGAAGACGCTGACAAGGGTGTGGAGATCACCTTGCATTACATCGGTCGTTGTTTAATGGAAACTAATAAATGTGAAGAAGCCATGAGTTATCTGCAAAAAGCGCTAAAAATTAAACAGCGAGTATCATTAGATGAAGACGCTGACAAGGGTGTGGAGATCACCTTGCATTACATCGGTCGTTGTTTAATGGAAACTAATAAATGTGAAGAAGCCATGAGTTATCTGCAAAAAGCGCTAAAAATTGAACAGCGAGTATCATTAGATGAAGACGCTGACAAGGGTGTCGCGATCGACTTGCATTACATCGGTCGTTGTTTAATGGAAACTAATAAATGTGAAGAAGCCATGAGTTTTCTGCAAAGGGCGCTAAAAATTGAACAACGAGTATCATTAGATGAGGATGCTGACAGGGATGTGGCGATCAGCTTGCATTACATCGGTCTTTGTTTAATGAAAACTAATAAATGTGAAGAAGCCATGAGTTATCTGCAAAAGGCGCTAAAAATCAAACAACGAGTATCATTAGATGAAGATGCTGACAAATCTGTGGCGATCAGCTTGCAAGATATCGGTCGTTGTTTAATGGAGAGTAATAAATGTGAAGAAGCCATGAGTTATCTGCAAAAGGCGCTAAAAATCAACCAACGAGTATCATTAGATGAAGACACTGACGAGAATGTGGCTAACACCGTGCGCGACATCGGTCGTTGTTTAATGGAAACTAATAAATGTGAAGAAGCCATTGAGTTATCTGCAAAAGGCGATAAACATCCAACAACAAAAAAAAGTATCATTAGATGAAGACGCTCAAGAGGATGTGGCGATCACCTTGCACGACATCGTTTGTTGTGTAGTAAAACTAATAAATATAAAGAAGCCATGAGTTATCTGCAAATTTTTTTAAAAATACAATAACACTTGCCATTAAATAAAAATGATCAAAGTATTATTGACATTTCTAAAATACTTACGTCTTGTTTGAACAAATTTGATAAAATGTGATTGTGCATTGGCCTATATTCAATTCATTGCACTGGAAAAGTTCGTCTTGGATTAGCTTGAATGTATCTTTTGTATAATGTTTTCCCAGTGTATGAAGTGGAGTGAGCATGCCAAATGATCCCTAGATATTAACAACTCCCTGGGCCGTGAACCACTCCCGCGCCTCCGGCCAGAGGGGAGGGTCACGGGGCTCACTCATTTCAGTAAGTTTGATGTTTTTGACTAAAGGCTATACAATAAAGAAAATCCGCTACAAAAGCTCAATAATCAATAGGTTGAATCATGCAAGGCCCTCTTTGCTGCTTTCCTAACTTCCAGCCGGGGCCCACCAACCGTGTAGGGGTTCAAGCGTATTTAGTTTGTCAAAGAAAAGCTTGATAATCAATAGTTTAAATCATGCAAATTTTAATCTCCGGCTGGGCCCACGAATATTAAGTTTGTGCAGATTGTTTCGGTTGTAATTTTACGTGTAACATTTATTATGCAATTTTTTCATTTTGCAATGTTTTCTCGCTTGCTTTGCTCGCTCAATTACATTTTATTGAACTATTTAGTGACATTGACCATGCATAGTTTCAAACATGGATTAAGGGAGTGAAAAATTATTTGTATCCCACAAAAACTCGCAAAATTATTTAATATTTCGAAGCAAACGCCGCTCATTCAGTCTAGTTAATTAACAATAGATAAATTTCAGTGTTAATGGAGATAGGCCATAAAGTGAAATATCCCGTGAAAATACTATAGGTGAAGAAGAGGACCTCTTAAATATATTTTCAAAGTTCTTACCTGGTGAAAGTTTACATAACACTACGTTATAGAAACTTTCAAAAAAAAATTATTGAAATCCTTCTGTGATCGTGAGTAAAATTGTTTAGAATGGTTGACTAACTTAAATTTTTAACCAAACGTTTTATTCAAATCCAACTTTAACTTGATGTACGTACTTGGTTACATAGCCTACATAGATGAACTTGATGAATTTGCCTACGTAGCGACCAAATAGCTTTGGAAAAAAAACTTTGTTGTGCCAAAAGTACCTAAAATATGAGCAAAACAAGAACAAGATTATTTTTGACAAAATTTTTCAGGGGACAAACCCGCCATACCCCCTGTCAAACTTCACTTTCTCGGACAGTAAGTTTTGTATTGTCCATTTAGCCTATATTATAAATTTTAATTTGTTAAAACTCTGATCCTTTCTCAATTTTTATCTAAATCCCTTCTGCACTGTCAGCATATTAATTGTTTTTAAATTTGGAATTGTTTACCCTTTGTTAAAATGATGAATGTAAACTTTTCCTTACATTAAAAAGGTTTGCTATCCTAATTTAACTCTGCCTTGTCCCATTTTTAAGAGCCATCACTAAACATATGAGACTACTAGTGAATTTGGGAGGGGGGTCAAGGTGGTGCTCACACGTCCCTGATCAACACTTATCATGTATAAACCTAATTGCTTCCTTAAGACAAAGTCTAGTCTACATATGGCGTTTGTGATATATCAAACGCTTATTTTAATTTTTTAGTAGTGGTTTTGCTTGTAACAGTGCTCCCTCCAGCAATACATTTAAAAGTAAAATGCAGGAGGCAATCCAAGAAAATTTTACAAGTAAGTTTTGTTAGTTTTTTTCGAGAACGCTTGCCATCTTTTAAACTTTCACCCTCTTGGAGAACTACACACTGAAGACAATGAGAGATTTTCACTTGTTTAATTTGTTGTGAAACGTACTTTCATATTTTTCGTACTTTCAAACAAAATTTGTTTTTTTAGAAAAGTGGTTGCTTTTATGTTATTCCAAGCAAAGGTGATAAGCTTGGAAAGCTTTAATTCCTCCAGTTAACCTTCGATATAAGGGATTTGGCACAATTCATGTATTGAAGCAAATTAAGTTGATACTCCTATTTAACGTATAGTAGCCAATTACATTTGATATGTTGGATAGCTCATCCGGTGTACCTTAATAGAGGCCATACTAATACTGTACATTAGATATAGTGTCTATAGGCCTACTGGTACATAGGATCAATATTGTACGCCAGGAATGGGAATTGAAACACCCCATTCAGATGAATCTCTGTATTGTTTTGTTTTATTGCTTATGTAAGTCATATCGTAAATTACTACTTGAACTAGTTATTTTTACATAAGGCATCGTCAGTTTTTCTTCATCATCAAAATTGATTAATGTTTTTTTGTTCAAATGATAGCGAAGGAAGATGGTTTTCGTTTTCACAAAGGCCAAGAAATTGTCTGTAATGAAACAAAAATATTACAAAAAATGAGCAAGTGCAACTATGGCAGTGGTTCCCAACACATGGGTCGCGACCCAAATTTGGGTCGCCTGATTATTTTTTTGGGTCGCTTGTTTTTCAGGCATTTTGTATCTTGGGTGAACAAATAACAATAAAAAATTTAAAACGTGAAGAGATCGATCACAAAACTGGAAAATATAAACACAAGTCATGAAGCGTTTCATGTCGAGACATCGGAAAGCTTTGTAGCATGTTCGTAGTGCAAGAACGTTTAACAGTTTTCGTTTTTATTATTGTTATTATTATTTTTAAATGTAAACCCTCTATTAAATGTAAACCCAACAAAACGTTCAGTCTCAAGCATAAATTAACTTGCCAATTTACGATGCATTGCAACGTGCACTATATGTCATGAACACCATGTCGGACAAACCATGACAAAGTTGTCCACACGTCAGGCCACACATAGTCTGGTCTGTTCAAACGCATCAAAGACAAAGTCCCAATCCCAAGTTTTGTATGGACTCATTGCTTTCTCCACAAAGAGGCCCTAGCTTCAAAAGCCGCAGAAAGTGTTGAATCATGGCGATCTGTATACACAGGCCCTGACAACGTACGAACTGGAGGGCTGACTGAAGGCCGATGTATTTTCAATTTTGAAGTTTAAGCTAAATTCACTTTATATTGCTTTTAAATGATAATTTAAACAATTTAAATTGCCAAAGTGTGATCACTGAATCCCAAATCACTGCAAAACTCCTAAAATTATGCTGACAAAATGACAATATTTTCCGAACTACTGGTGTTGCCAGACGCTTTTTGGATTTCCAGTACAAGTGCCAAAATCTATTCCGTTATTTGAATGGTTAAAACAGCACAAAAGTAACTCAAACTCTCACAAAATATAGACAAAGACTCTATTTATCAACTAATACTCAAACTGTCAACTTATACTCGCAATTTGGGCTACTAACAGATCGGCCTTTAGTCAAATTTTAAGCTGCACGTTGCCATGGCCTGTGTATAAAGGTCGCCATGTGTTGAATGATGTTGTGAAGTGTGTGAACTTCACCAAAGCAAGGCTACTACATCGCCGTTCGATCATCAAGCATTGCTGCTGCACACAGAAGTGCGATGGTTGTCACGAGGTCGTGTCTTCAAGCGAGTTTGTGATTTGCGGGAGGAGATTGCTATCTTCCTGAGGCAACAGAACTGTGTGGGATTAGCCGAGGAGTTTTCAAGAAGATTTTAACGCAAAAAGTTGCTTACTCATCTATGCAAGGCAATGGTTTTACTGTGATTGCTAACGCAGCAAAAGTTTCTGCTTACCACAAAAAACTCATAGGCCTACTCTGGAAAAGATATGTCACCAGAGATGAGTAGCCTACGATGTATTTCCTCAGCTAACGCAATAATATTTGTGGCAAGGAAGTTGATTTGCAATCAATCAATCAATATTAAGTAAACCATAATTGGACACATGGAACAGCTTTGTCAAAAATTTTGTGCGCTACTATGGAGAATCTCTCACATAATAGCCAAAATGATTGGTTTCCATTTGCTGGAAAAGATCTGCCTCAACCTCCCATCCATGTTGCAGAACAGTTTATGGAAACAACGACAAAAGCAGCAAATCGTAGTTCTTTTACGTCCTTCAAAGACAAATACCGCAAAGATTCTGCAAACATCCACTTTTGGGCTTCCATGTAGGCCTACAAAGTGTATCCCACAGTTTCAAAATTAGTGATTCAAAAACTGATTCCATTTGCAACAACTTGGCTTCGTGAGACTGGATTAAGCGCCATGTATGCATTTAAAACTAAGCAGTGAAACCGGCTGGAAGTTGAAGCCGACATGCAGCTATGCCTAAGCAAAAAAACGTCTCGATTTCAAAAACTCACTGACAGCAAGCGAGCACAGCTATCTCGTTAGTGATTTGATAAACATATTATTTTCGGAAAAGTTACTGCTTTTGTAGTGATGTTTGTTTGCAACGCAATGTTGTATAGCTTTTAAAATATTATGACAATTTGCTTGGGTCGCAAGATTATATCGAACTGAATTTTTTTTTTAAATGGATCGCCTTAAAAACGAATTAGGAACCACTGAACTATGGGTTGAAATCGTTTAATTTCTTGCCTCCATTAACCTATTCTATCATTATTTAGAAGCCTTATAGGGCTGTTTGAAGAAAAACTTAGCAAGTGAACCACCCGCTTCAATAACCTTTTTTCTTATCACTGGTAGCAAATTTAATTTTTAGTACACTATACAACTATCATCGTTTATTGGCACAATTTGTGTTAATTTAAACGTAACCTGCTTAAACTTGACTCACTTGCAATGAAATCTGATTTTGTGATGTTTGTTTTGTATTTTATCTACAGTATTTCGTTTGTTTATTAGTCGGATTAATGTAAACCTACACATCATTTTGTTTTATTAAACCTGCCCCCTTAAGGCCACTTGCTGGATCTGTCACTTGTGTCTGGTCTAGATCAGAGATGAGCGAGTCACACACTTTTGACTTCGACTCGATCCTGTTTGCCAGTAACAGACACCGAATCCGATCTGACGTTTTTAAAAACTGCAAATTCCGACTCCTTGTCATAATCCAAAAACACAAATTAACTTTTTGCACCCAGATGTTCCACAGTTTCATAAAAAAAGCATTGATTGTTCTTTGGGGCTTCTTGTACAAAGCTATTTGGCCATTTAATGTTCACTTGGTGTGGTTTTTGGTTGGTTTACAAGGGGCATGTTAGCCTATAGAGCAGACATGGGTAAACTACGGCCCCCCGGCAAAATCCGGCCCAAAGAGTTATTTAATCTGGCCGCCTGATATTGGTGAACACGAATGCTTTAACTCAATTCATTACTATTTTTTCTAATGCAAACACAATCATTCCGTCTTATTGAAATTTTGTCATGTAGGCTGTGGGGTCTATGGTTTATTGTTATGTCACAACCAAGCGTTGTTAATTTGGTTTATTGTTCCATCACAATTAAACAATTGTTGAAATTTTGTTTAATGAATTTTTTGTTTATTGCTTCATCTTTGTAAATAATTTTGTTAATAAACTTTTGCTTAATTAACATGTACTCACATAGCCGTTTGTTAGATTAAAAACTTTTTGGCCAGTGGTCCAGAAAGATTGCCTACTCCTACTATAGGGTATAGGCTACAGGTGGTAGTATGTTTTTTCTTTAGTCGTTCTACAACTGCTAAGATCTTTTGGGCTCATATTTGATTTGTACCAGATTTAGAATGTCGTCACATTATTGCCTGACTTATCCTCACTGCGTTACGCAAGGAAGAACATGATCGGCAACGGTATTGAAGTTTTCGGTATGACGCGATCTAGAATCAGTGGATCAACTAACCCGACCTTCCTCCACCTTTGCAAAAATTGAAATATCAAGTTTAACATATAAAATTTTAAAATAATGACCTTTCAAACTTATAGACAAATGATTTTTTTCACACCAGTAGGCTTACAATTTCTGTTGAAATCGCACCAGTGGATAACACGTAACAGCTGATTGAATTTGATCCAAAAACGGCCCCCCCCTTGAGCAGTTAACTTCCAAAAAAATGTTGAAAACCAAAGTGTTAATCTTGCCAGACACACGCCCTAGCTACACCATTGTATGTAGGCCTGGTCAGTACACCCCAATTTGGTTTTGAATCTTTATTCTTGGACCGACAAAGCCTATGATATGTTATTCCTGGTAGTTTCGCACACTTGTAAAAGCTTTCACACTTTGATCTTCAAAGGGAGGCCAGATTTGGCCCCCTCACATTTCCTTTAATTACTTGAAGCACAGTAATGTTATGCACTTGGTTTTTCTTGACATTCCCCAAAATTGCAAGGCGGACCTGATGATTTAAAGTTTGATTGCAAAAGTTGTGTAGTTTGTTTGTAAATTCAAAATTTTGGTGAATTTTTGCTGTTTTTGGCCTACGTTTGGCCGTGAATCAACATGCGCAAGGAGAGAGAATATCGCGGAGTTTTCCATTGTTTTGTTTGACCTAAATTTGTCCCGAGCCGATGGCTAGAGCAGTCCAGTCAGAAAATCACTTCTTTTTCATATTGATTTAACGTCTCAAGGCGAGAAACCAATATAAAACAGAAAACAATTTTCTTATTGGGTGGATAATAGAACATGTTATTCCTTTTTCATAGCATTGCATTGAAAAATCGCACAATGCCCAAACATTTCTCGTGCTATAATATACCAGCCAGTAAGCACGCAGTTGTTCATAGAAAAGAATACGTTCTATCTTATCTTTTTAGTTACTCGAGAAATAGATATCCACCACCAAATGATCACATACAAATTATTAAAAATAGTATAAGTTTGACTCAACAAATATCCATTGCTGTATACAATACGTTGCTGTAGGAAAGACATGTAAAACCAATATAAATCAAAATTCTATAAAATGAGCAAAATTTGCCGTAAATGTGCCTGATTGGATTTGAAGGCTTTATGTAGCTATAAAAACTTCCACAAGCGTGTTGTTTATTCATGTATTGGTAGATCTATTACGCAAATTGTTGTCTTTGATAGTTTTTTGTTCTGTCGTTACAGAGAGGCTTGTAGGCTATCATATCAGTTTATTCGAAATTCCATACTCATATCAGTAGTGTATGCAAAACATAAAATGTAGTCTTCTTTCGAACAAAGAAATGGGTGAAGACCAACTTTCAGGTGTTAATGCTTGCGTAGAAAACATTTAGAACATGAAAGAATCCATCGTTGAACTTCAATCAGTGTAACCTAATTAGCGGTATATAGTAGGCTATAGGTTTTTGAAATTCAAGATTGATACCTTGCACCGTGTTTTTTAGGTAGTAGACAGACACTAAACTCGATGATCATTTACTTTTTGTCATTGTTACATCAAATTTTCACCACTGGGATATACTATAACTATAGCTATGAATGGCTTTTTTATCAATTTTTGTTTTATGTTTATTTTTTGTATTTTTATGATTTTATGACATTGATTTTCCTACAGAATTCCTACAATTTATTAAAAAAATACACATTGCCTAAATGATGTAAACACAATGTGATAGCTTTCTTTACTCCACATGTCAGATTGCCAGTATTGCCATAAAGATTCAACTACGTTTTATTTGTGCAGGATATGTTTGAATGATAGAAAACTCGCTCTTTTCGTTTCCATAATCTTGAAATTTTTTCTGAAAGGTTTCAAACTATTACATGACGTAGCCCAGGGCTTCCCAAACTTTTTGCTCGCGACCCCCTTTAATGTCCTAAAGTTTTCGCGACCCTTTTCAGTTGACATGATAAACAGTGCGAAAGATACATTTGTGATATTTATTAAAAGGGTTAATTCGAACGAAACTAGAGTAGCATCAAGTTACCTATCCTCGAACCTGCTACTTTACACGTAATCTATTGGAAACAAAACACAACCGAAAACACATTTATTCAGTGTGATGAGTGTTACTGCTTTCTGCTGCAAAGCAAAGTCGTTGCTCAGTGTTTGATACTGCTGGTCTCAAGGCGTTTACAATCTTGCTTTGTCTGGAACGGTATTTTCTTGCAATTGTCGTCAACTTTGATAACGTTGACTGGCACAGACGCGTGAACACAAACGGCAGGACCGCAGCCACGGCTGAGTGAGATAATTAGGCCTATAGATATTCCGCTTTAACCAGTCAAAAAGTGTGAAACCATTTCCAGAAAATTCAAGCTGCAACGTAGAGTCAGAAAACAGATCAGCATGTTATTCCTGAGATTTGGAAGAGAGGGCTCGGTATTTTGTTTTTGTATTACAAATAAGATAGGTTTTGGATCCAATCTAATTTGGCATTGTTTAATTCTGGAAGAAAATACTTTTAAAACTGTTTCAAACAGATTTTACAAGTGGTCGATAACCACAGGCTTAAACATTTGGTTCCACATCACTGTTAGTCAAAAACTCTACAGTAGATGAAAAAATTTCAAATGAATTATTTTCAACTTCTTTCTAGATGTTTAAATTTTTAACGAACGCTTCAAGTTTTTGACTTCTTGATTTCAATGTAAAAACATTGGTGTTTTTTCCTTGGATGGATACATTAAGTTCTTTCCATTTTTCAACCAAATCTCCCAAATAGGATAATTTTGAAAGTCAGACGTCATTGCAGAAATGATGGATCAAGTTTGATTTCTTTTCCGTTGGAAAAATCACGACTTCATTTTTCAACGTTAATAGCATTTTTAAAGCTTTGTTTTTGAGAGCCATATTACTTCACAATGCAGTAAAAAGGGATTTAAACTGAACTCTCATTATTTTTCACCATATAAACTTGCAAAAACACGGGTATTGAGTGCGCGACTCAAAGTTAATATGTTCATACCATAGCATTTTGCACAATAACATTTCGATGAGGATATATTCTTTTTAGCTATTAAGGTCTCGCAATGGATGTAGGCCTATCACTCGCAAATCGCACATTTGCATGAAAGCCAGGTGTATGTCTTGTCATTGCAGAAGCTCCCTCAGTATACATGGCAACACAGTCCTTGACATGCCAACACACAACCCTAAATAGCTCCACTTCCGGGCAAAAATTTACGAAATTATTGTTGCCTTTCGATTTTTTTAACCAGCTTTCGATTGATTCGATTAGTTTTACTTTTTCAATATTTAGCTGCACTAGCATGCAGTCCTCAAGCTAGCCCACTACCAAGGCTAGAGGCCTGTTTACGCAGAATCTACAACTCAGTTAAAAATAATGTTTTGAACAGTTATATCAGTTTTAACAACTACGTTACAAAATGAACGTTCTAAAAGTAACATAGAATAATATGCACTACTTTATGTAAAATTGGTGTACTCTCTGCGACCACTGAAGTTCGTTACGCGACCCCGTGCAGGATTGCGACCCCCAGTTTGGGAAGCCCTGACGTAGCCTAATGTACAAGTTTCGTTTTCTACATAGCTAATATAATAGACAATGGATATACAGCAACGTAGGCTAATTGAGATTGATTAGTGTTTTTCAACCCAATTGGTTTGTTGTCTATCAATGTTCCATGATTGTAAGCCAAAACCACACAGGTACTATTGCTAAGGGTTGCTTGGTTCCATAAAAATAGAAATTATAAGTTTCGGAAAGCATTGGCTTATGAAAAACAAACGCAATTTTTGTATCAATTTGATATTGAAAACGATAGAAACCACTTATATCAGGCCGATATAATTAGTCATTTTTGCATTGCACAACAATGTAAATCATCATTGTTTACTGAAAATTTCAGTCATTGTTTACATTACAACATAATGCAAATAATGCCAGATTTTTCAACTTGTAAAATATCTATGGGTTTCTTGCATCGAATATTTCAGAAGTAAAGCACGATGTAAGATTCTCACGCAAAGCTTTCTAATACGCTGGCACACACATTCCGCATTACACTGGAGCAGGCTCATTGTTTTGCAGCGCTTTGCGTAAAATTGAATTAGCACGGTAATTAAAAGGCTGCAGGATAAAGCAAAATAATCGTTTTTGGATATCTTTGCAAAAAAATACAATATCAAGTTAAGCATACAAAATTTCAGAATATTAACTTTTCAAACTTATAGACAAGTGATTTTTCTACACATTAATACAAATTCTGTTCAAAAAGAACCAGCAGATCACACGTAACAGCTGGTTAAATTTGGTCCAAAAACGCCCCCCCCCCCCCCTAATCATAGACGTATTAAGTTATTGCTTTTGTTTTGGAGTAAAAGCTGGTAATCTACCAGAGTTACAATTAAAAATAGCCTCATGCATAAATATTCAGTTCAGTTTGTTTTTACTTCTGACCATCACAACGAAAAAAAAAGTATGACAACCATAGCAGAGGTCTAGAAAAACGTAGAAGCGACAACACGCGGACGTTAAGACGTGCATGATAGGCTACCAAAGAAGGACAATCAGTTTGAAATATGGCACGGTCGCAACACATTAATATTCTTACTACTCTTCCCCATGAACATTTCCTGCATAACTTACGTCACTGGCTTAGAAAGTAAATAACATTGTTTGAATCTATTCTAATTGTTTTTTTGCTTGGGTTTGATTAGCCTACTCTTTTTGTAGTGTTGTTAACATTCATTATAGCCAAATTCTTGTATTTAGTAAGATATTTTGAGTTTGCATACCCAAGTGTGGTAGTTTCTTGAGCGTGCTTTGTATCCATTGCCTACTACTGTATTTGCAATCTATGACCGAGCTGTTCAACTAAATTTGGAAAAGATCTAAACAAAAAGCTTCAAAATTTTCTAAGCTTCATTCACTTCCGTTGAATATTATACAACAATGCATGCAGCATGTCACGTAGTGCCAATCCGTTTATTGTTCTGCTAGTCAGAGAATATACGCAGTTGCATTTCTTCTTGCCAGTTCCGTTAAACCAGCGCTGAGCAAATAACACTCGTGCCATCAGATTTTCTTGTGTATTAGCTGTTGTCTGTTGTTGAAGCTCAGGCCACGTTCAAGCACTAGCACATTATTTTTCGATATTTTGTAGTCCGCTTATAATTTGCAAAGTTGAAGTAATTAGGTAGGGAGATAGGCCTACTAACCAACTAAAGAGTGAACTAATAAAATGGTTTTGCAGAAGTTTTGTCATGTCATAAGATTTAGGAATGAATAAAGTGCTTCACTGTAAGTTCATAAGATCAAGTTTTTGCCATACCACTGTGGTGTGCTTTTTATCAATGCACTTTTTTCAAATATTGTTGGCTATATTAGCTGGTCACAGCGGTAAACCATAATCTCTTCGTGGGAAAATTGTAACGTAAGATTCCCGAATCCGTTTGTCTGTATGTAATGACCGAAAAACAAACACTCCTTTGAAACGTCTTTTCAAAAAGTGTATTCCTGTAAAATTAGCCCGCGGCTATCGAAATCGAGATGCAACGCCGTACACCTCTAAAAAACTGTCACTACAGAACAAACTACTTAGTTAAAGACGGAATTTTTGTCCAGCTAGCAAGCACTAAGCAAACAGTTAAATGTGCGACTAACTCTCAAGCAACCATTTCACAAATGACCAGAATAGATATCAATATCTCAAATTGACGTATGCAGTACTGTGACGCAATAGTGACAGACATTGTCACGCAATTCAAAACAGGTGTTCAAAGCTGGTAATCCAATGTTTCCTGTTTAAACAGGTTTCAAACTGAAACAGGCCTAAACAGGTTTAAACAGGTTTGACACAAGTCTTATGAGCGATGTGCAATTTTGGCACATTTTCTAGCAACTTCCATGACGTAATATTCAGTAGACTTGAACGGTTTTTATATGACGTTTGATTAGGTGAACAATTGTCTGGAACATAGCGGCCCCTAGTTATGACAGTCTGACATGGCATAACTAAAAAAGAATTGACGACAATTGTGAGCCAATGAATAAAAACACATGATACACAAATTGTTTGAATCACTCACGTTTAAGTTAATACGCAAATACAAAGGGCATGCAAAGAATGAACAGCAATAAGAATAAACACGACGATACATGAAATTGGTACCATAGATACACGCTAAAATGACGCTATATACAATGGTTGCGATAATAACCGACTATTCTGGGCTCAGACAAGTGTCGGCCACCGCAGACAAAACCAGGCTCAAACCCTAACACTTAGGTGTTCTTTACGGGGGCGAGGCACGAAATATCCCTCAACACGTAGTCTACTTTCACTTTCCCCGTACTCTCATCATAGTTGCAGACGACAACTTTGGCTCTACGAACCACAGGCTTCCCTTTCCTAATTTGTGGAACTACCTCATGCACTCTCCCAAGTTGATACTTCCCACGTTTACCAATGTCTTGGAGAGAACCCACCACTACAAGTTAACCAAGCTCCAAAATCTCGGCCATTTTTTGCCATTTTTTCCGGCCCTAAAGCCCTGGCAAGTAAAAATCGATCCATTTACTCCAAAACTGCTGAGAAAGTGACAAATTGAACCGATAATCCCTTCTTAGTTGGTCACGATCATGTGGTTGCCCAACAGCACAGTATGGGTCTAAGTATGGGGTCAAAAGTGAGGCAGGGGTGATGACAGTAAAATCCCTAGGGTCGTCACTCAAAGGTACCAAAGAGCGTTCGTTCACAATCCGAACGGCACTGCCTGTGTACGTAAGCAGTTCAATGAAATTGGGCTTACGTATTGAAGAGTCCAAAATGTGAAAAAAGTATTTGGTCACATCAGCCATGAAACCAAATTTTTCAAGCCGAAATCTAGCCAAGACATCTGCCAGAGGGTTTAACAAGTCAGGACAAGAAGACATTACATCATTAACACAAGTTCCTCGAAATTCAGACTTGCCATCGTAAACAATGCGCTTTTTAATTGTGACGTCACAAAGTATGGTAAATACCATTCAAATCCCTTGACATTTCTTGCTTCACCAGCACGCTCAATATAGCCATTAGATTTAAGATCCTTCATGGTGTCAGTAAGGAAATCACAAAGTTCAGGTTGTTTTAAAGCCTTCTTCCTTAAAGCAGCAGCTCTATCTGACGCCAACACAAAATTGTTAGGTAAATCAATATCTTCCTTCAACGGTACAGGTATCTCAAATCGACCATCTTTCAACTCAATATTCGGTTCAACAAGTTCTCTAGCCAAAATGTCATTGCGAGACAATTCACAGGTTTCATTTTGCAAGGTCAAATCCTGAATGACTTTATTCAGGTCTGCTATTTCCATATCACGAGACTCAATTTTACGCTGAAAGCCAGAGATGACATCCGACTCTGAAGACGTCTGCACTCTGCACACGTTAGCAACGCTTTCATCTAAGAGTGACTTACCACCACAAGCCAACCAACCGAGAGGAGTGAGCAAAGCATGCGGTTCACTACGATTTTCACCAACACGCTCCTTTTTAGCCCACATCAAATAAGCGTTGTCGTTGCCAATCAGTACATCTACAGTACTACAATCATTCAAATGAAACATATTCACGTCATGAAAATGACGAAAACCATTTAAATCTTGTTTATGCGGTAAAGTCTTAACATCGTCAGCCCAAGCTGGGTTAACCACCGAAGTTATATTACAAAACAGTTCATCTGTCTCTAACGACTGGATGTTGAGTTTTACAAGGTTAGCACAAGTAGGTTTCTGACCAGCCAGAGTATCCATTTTAAACGACGCTTTATCGTACGGTTTAAGACCAAGTTCGCACACCAAATCACTCGAAACAAACGTCAACTGCGAAACAGGATCATGCTGACAATACACCAACTTCGATTTGCCAGTCATTGGATTCAAAACACGAGCAGCAGTAACGCGGTTAAAAGCTGCTTTAACATTTCCAATCTTAACATTACGCACAGGAACTCTGGCACGAGTATCATCTTTCCCAACCGAATCCAGAGAATCACGTGACGTCACATAAAAATCATGCAGAAGAAAATAGTGTTTCCTATCGTTGTTAGGCCCACTCTTACGACAGTTATTTGCATGAACGCAGTCCCTAACCATATGCTGGCGCAAACAATTCAAGCATTTGCCAGCTTTCACAATGACATCTCTCCGATCTTTAGGTGTCAAGCGCAAAAATTCTTTACAATTAGACAAAAAATGATATTCAACTTGACCACGTGACGAACAACAAAAACATGCCGGTATGTCACTACGTCTGGCCACACCACCGCGCGGTGCGCCAACAGCAGTCGAGTACTGCGAACTCCTTGAAATCACATTATCATGGGGTTTTACCGACGTCTGCCTAACCGGACATTGAAGGCAATTTTCCTTTGCCAAACTTTTTAAAATGCTGCGACTCACCAAAATCGCCCATTAGCATAATGCTAAAATCAGTCGACTTACGCGTTTCCTCCCGTACTACAAATTCAAACAAACTCTGAAAAGTAGGTTCCTCAGTGCTACCGTACTGATCACCTAAAAAGTCAAGATAACGCTGCTTAGCGTCAAACGGGAGTCGCTTTGCTAAATCCAAAACAAAACGTCCTTCCAATTTGTCGCGCTGACCATAAGCTTGCGCGTAAAGCAAACACTGCGACATTTCATCTTTAAAGGGCGGGGAAACCCAAATTAACTTTGCGAGTTTTTTGTTTCAGCGTGATGTCATTATGTACAACATGCGTTTTAGCAATAAAAAAATCCAAATTTTGTTGCCCTCGTCTCGCTAAGGCCGCTTTTGTTTGATACCCGTTTGCGAGGTCTCGTTGCGCATCAAGCTGTGATTCTGTTCGATGTGACGTCACAAGGTACATATAGTTGTGGCCAAAAGTTTAAAGGGGTATTAAAGGAAAAACCTGACTTGGCGATTTTCCACGTTCTTTGTGTTTAACATGCTACCATAAAACGATTTTCAATAAAATTTTGCCCCATTGCGGTCTGACCACCATTGTGCGCGTGCTTTTGTCAGAGCTTTCAAAACGAGATTGGCCTGAGCAACGAAGCGTGCGACTGTAAAGAACGTCATAAAGTCTACGTCATAAAGTCTAGCAATCAACCGATCACGCAATAATTGTTACTGCGGGCGATTTGACTGTAGGCTATGTATGTATTTACATCAAAACAGCACATTTTAACATCAAAACAGCAGACAGTTTGCTCAAAACATCAGATTGGTAACGTGGCTTTTGTTATTGCTGGACTTTATGACGTATTCTTGAGCTGTGTTTGCACGTTTTGGTCATTTTGAAAAAAATGAAAATAAATGAAACACTGGACTTTGGGCCTTGCCAGCGCCATTGAAAACAAATTTTTTTCGGTAATTGTTTTTGAAATGTATTCTTGAATGTTCAGTTTACTCATTTTAATGCTTAATTCCGGTTTGAAATTTTCCTTTAGTATGCCTTTAAGACCAGACTTGATTTATGACAATTTTTGCATTACTTCAAAATACTGCATCAGATATAAGATGATGCATAAAGATGATGCAACTGAAACAATATATGATGCAGTATTTTGAAGTAATGCAAAAATCGTCATAAATCAAGTCTGGTCTTAAACTTTTGGCCACAACTATATGTACCTTGTGACGTCACAGCAAACAGAATCACAGCTTGATGCGCGCGAGACCTCGCAAACGGGTATGAAACAAAAGCGGCCTTAGCGAGACGAGGGCAACAAAATTTGGGATTATTTTTTTGCTAATACGCATGTTGTACACAATGACATCACGCTGAAACAAAAAACTCGCAAAAAGTTAATTTGGGTTTCCCCACCCTTTAACCCTTACGAGGTTGGGCTCCCTGGAGTCTTGCTCAGTTTGGGGGGGGGGCTGTCGATTCTTCTTATGCTTTAGGAGTGATATCTCTGTTATTTTTTAAGGTACGGCTTCAAACTTTGGGATTCACTTTGTAAAATTATTCACCCTGAGCATATCCGAAAATTAAACATATGTGAATTTTAGAACTGCTCATAGACGTTGAAATGTTGAGGTGACTTATGACTTTTGGATTATTTTGCGATTAAAGCAATTGTAGCGTGAGTTTACACATTATTTTTTGGTAGAGTAATGAAGAACATGCATTGCCATGTTGTGATTAAATTTTTTTTACATAATCTCAATTTGAATCTATATTTTTCATGCAAAATAATAACTTTTCCCACGCTCAAAATAAAGCTCGCTTCTTGACTAAAAGAACAATGCTTCATCAATTACATGCAGTAATGAGATTTCTGAACGCGTGTCACACCAATTTGGATTATGATCATGTGACCTCGGTTCCAAGAACAGCAACTCCTACGCTTTATTAACAAATGTAGACCAGCTGAAGAAGCAGGGTGGCGTTTATCAAATACTATTATGTAATCCACGAAACGAATGGAAGATCATGCAACAAAAAAAGCGGTTTAAATGCAATGTATTGTAGTTGCAACAGCGTCTCTCAATGTAAGTTCAATGTGAACTCGGCTACATACAAGGCTGGTACTAGGAGTAAGATTACCCGATAAAGTCGATGATGCTTTACATAAACAGAAGTCAGAAAGAAATTCAAAATAAAACAGTTACGGTTCATTAATTAACAGAACGTCACAACGCTTTTCATCAAAAGGAAAATCTGTAATGCCTCGGGTCATTTTCTTGTGGATTCAATAAGCTCTCTAAGATTCATATGCCACACACTAAAATCCAAACAATATTTAGATTTATTCAAAGTAGTATTTATTATGCGTCAAATCATTGTGAACCTGGAGAAATACTTTACAAAGAATTAGCTGCCTTTTTTTTGCCTAATGGGCGTTTATGCGATAAAAATGTCAGTTTGGCAGCAAAATATTAATAAGTATTTTGATTTGGTTACAGCAATACCGGACTGCAGCAATTGGCACAAGGCTCTTGCAGCAACGTTTTTCAACTTGATTCAATGGTAAAGCAACCTGTGTTCTGTCAGGTTATGTACACACAAATTCAGAAATATTTAAGAATATGCAATGAGGCACATTGAAATTACAAGTGGCTGCACATTTACAGTTCGATAATACGAGAAATTGAATACAACTCTAATACAATCATTTCGACGTGGATTCAACATTGCAAGACGATGTAAACATGCGCGGGTTTGCAATTAGATTACTTCTCTTCTGTCCTTGTTTGTATAAAAGTCATAAAATCAGTCGTTGTATCCGTGCTAAAATTCAGCTATGCTCAAACCGCATTATATTGATATTTTCTAAATAAAAAATGGATTTATAAAATATGAATACAATACTGTTTCAGCATATAAAAATGCTGAATTTTACATCGAGTATTACGATTAGTTTTATGACCCACTTTTTATACAAAAAAGGATAGATGATTTTGATAAGCAATCTAATTGCAAAACCGCACATGTTTACAAGTATTCAACGTCTTGATATGTTGAATCAACGTAAAAATAGCTATCTGTCTAATAAAAGGAAAAAAGGAAAATCTCTCATTGAGCTCCGCGTTTTATTTAGGCTGTGGTTGAAGCCAAAGTTTATAAAACCGCAATCATTCAAATAGTTTATTCTGCGCAAAAGCAAACTTGACATACTCGTATGGAATGTGCAGGGCATAAAGGCTTTTCACAGCATTGACATTGGCCACGGTTTTTTGGTAGTTTTTTGTGGCTTTGGCACCTTCTCAATAAGCAAACGCAGTAGTTGTCCACCGTGGGGACTTCGCTTTGCACGTGAATGAACCAACCCATCCTTTGGTCGATGATATCGGTGCCACCCTTTGTGAAGTCGTAAAGCTTATACAAGCCTGGCTTCTTTTTGCCGTCATCCTTGGTAATCCCCAATAGAGGTTGCATGGTCGTCAACATCAACACATTCCGCATGCCAGAATTCTTCGTTTTTACTACATAAAAATGTAGGCTGAGATCAGCCTCACTCGTCTGCCAATAAATTTCGTACGAAGATTTCTCCCTACCACTCACTTGCTTCACTTCCAGGGGTATTCCTCTACGTATAGCGTTGAGGGTTCCAGCTGACGTTATACCCCTGTCAAGCAACCACTGCACGAGTGGTATGGAGGTGTAAAAGCGGTCATACAAAATATTCCGACCTTGAAGGTCACCGTGTTGTTCCAGGCTCATCACCATTCCTTTTACCAGTTCTTCTGTTCCACGAACGTAAAAATTAAAGGGCTCTTCCTTCGGTTTACCTGAATAGACCGATGCCGCAAATGTGTATGGGAATCTGCTGGCGTTTACCGACTTGAACAGAAGGCCATATTTCGCAGGCTTGTTTGGATTATATTGCTTGAAGGCAATTTGTGTCCTCATGGGGTATAGCGTTTTGTCCAACGACAAGTAGTCACCTGGAATGACATGTTTGCCGCAGTTTTCGTTAAACATTTCGAAAACGACTCGAAATGCGGCCAACCGGTCATTCTTCCAACGTTGCGGCCTAGTATTTTGGTCGTCGAACGAAATGTTCGAAAATAAAAATTTAAAGCGGTTCTTGCTCATTGCTGCACTAAACACGGGATGTCCTTGCAGTTGATTGAACAATACATCCGTGGAATGACCAGCCTGTCCTAAAAGCCCCCGAAAATACTCCAATTCAACAAAGGCCAGCATCTCCTCGTTGTTGGTTGGGCCAAAATAGCAGTACCTGCTGTCATCTAAAATTCTCTCTGGCAATTGAGAAATGAGTGTGGCAATTTTTCTATTTGTTTCTTGAACAATAATGTTCAAAATGTTTAAAGAAAAAAATAGTTCCCATGCTTGCCGAGGGGTCTTGGCTTCTTTGGCTTCTCCTCTAACACCAATCGGGCCAGATATAATGTTAGCCCGGCCCCTTCTCCCATTGTGCACCGGTCTCGCATTAGACCAAGTAATGCTGACGCCGCCCTCTTGTCTGTTCTTTGGCTTTTCTACAAAAGTTGTATAAGACTTCAGTGTGTCAGGAAAACTCAACAGCATCGTAGTTGTTCATGTCGAGATAGGAATCTATACTGTTCACCAGTCTTTTCGATGTTATAATCCGTCCTGATGGCGCAAACTCCGGTTGAACATCGCCCATGGAAGGTAACTGGTCGTCAATCTCGATCGGAATCGCTGTTGCGGAAGTTGACGGAGAAGAATCCGCTTCTTCATCTGAATCGGAGTGCCATAAATCCTCCAAATCATCCGCCTGGCTTTCGTCGTCAGAATCCAGTAAAACATGTTGCAATATTTCTTCAGCACTGAATCCTTGCCTTGCCATGTTTTATTTAAAAGTGAAAAGGACGTAATTTTTTTAATAATGGCGTTGAAATACTAAAGAAAATGTATAATGAAACAAATTGTTAGTCCCATAGAAACTAGTTAGAAAAAAACTGTTACACAGAATTATAAAAATCGAGAATAAATCAAAACTTTGCAATATAATAAATTGTCAGACCGTTGTTAAAAATTGTGAAGTGCACTTTACATATTTACTGATGATGAAACTATATGAATGCTATGGTTATCTATGGTGATTCAGATTAGCTTTTTGAGCAATGCTTCACGTTTATGATAAACTACACGTAGAAGGGAAATCCAACAGGCGTTTGCACAATATCGTCGTTTAGCGACGTAGATTCGACGAAAGCGGCGTAATAATTAGTAGGCCTATCTGGTATCAATATTGGCTGTTTCTGCAATGTTGCGTTATGACCATGAACGCCACGTGGCTTGAAAAACAACATTATAACGCTGAATGAAACCATGTGCATGAAACTGATAATCTATCTAATAAAATTATCTCTGATGTAAATTCAACGATTGGGCAATGGTATGTCTCAACAAAATTACCAAATATTCCATCATTTTGACGGCTAGAATGCATTGTTGAACCTAAACCGAAAAATATAGATGCGCTGTTCATGCATAATTTTTGATATTTGTTTATATGTTTAGTGAAAATAAGCTGTCATTCTTGTTATTATATTGAAAACGAAAAGAGCAGTTTGCAAAACGTCTATATTACCATGAATGCGGTTTCATCTATTTTGATTGTCCCTTGCTGTAGGCCTACTCAGGCAAGTTGTAATTATCACAATCTAACTTTTCCAAACTGTGAGCACTATATCTCGATGCGCATTTGTGTATTGTGAGAAAATTTTGATGGTGTCCAAAAATCAAATACTATTTACAAAATAACTCGGTCTCTTACAATATCCTCATATGTCACATCAACAAATACTTTCCTGACTTACCAATAGGCCTAACTAAGGTAATAAAGAAACATTCTACTAACGGACAGTTCAGTGATAAAAGAAATCCAAAAGTTTGATATTTCTTGCAAATGCAAACAATATAAGTTTTTCATAAAAAGATGAAGTTCAATAGCATTACAAGAATTCCATCACCATAATTCAAAAAGAACCTTTCCATTACTTGGGTTGACCCTTGCGATTACCCCGCATATGGGTTATGTTATGTACCACTATAGTTCACCGTACTGCCGATTGCCTAAAGCATGAAAAAAGTTGCATCTGTCTGCGGTTATAAGTTATATTTTTTTTCTAAATTCAACTATAACAGCTATTCGCATTATGAAACAGTTGGATAAGTGCCATAAATCAAACTATGGAATAAGTTTGTATCTCTATAAAAACGCCTGCCTGCAAAATGATACCATGTTCATAAAAATTATTAGATGTACATAACGCAATATACTTTATGATATTATATTTTCTGATTATACATTTCCAGTCCTTGTCACAGACTGCATAATGCTTACTCATTCACTTTCAATGTAACTGAAAGTAGTTGTTAGATAAAACCTATATATCACACGCGCTATCAAGTAAAAGCGTTCTATTTTACATTGATTGGATTGGCTCAATATGAGATGGCTACTTCTAAACTACACTTATGAAGGCAGAGTCTGCAATTACTTGAATTTTTGCAGGTGTTACCTACAATAAATAATGCGATTAATCGAATACAATTCTCACACAACTCGTGAATATGTCTAGTCAATCAGCGCTGACATAATGCTGGATGATGCATTATTGTTTATTGAATAATTTAGTAAATATGCGTAACTTCATTTGTTTGTTATTGTGAGACGAAACTAGGAAGAATGGAAATAGAAATGGATAAAATAAATGTATTTTTATTCAATGTAAACGCGCTGCCGCGTGTCATTATCTAACTAAAATATCTCTCGCCGCTAGCCTATGTCGATTCATCGTTTTCTGACGTCACGTCCATTCGATAATAAACGATTTCTTTCATGCATTCTCAGTTCAGTTTGGCAGTTACCCGCCTTTCCGTCGATTCAACGATGCAAGACGTCGCATAAGTTCATATCTTTAGTTTGGTAAACGGAGATAAGATTTCATTGTGACATTGCTATGCAAACTTATATTTCACATGAGACAACTTGACAAGTAAATACACAAGTTTTCACAATTTATGACGAGTTATAGCACATGGAAATGTTACGCTACAATTGCTTTGCGAGGTACTGCATCGCGGTTTAGTTTATCAGTGACAGTGAACCTGGTACAAGAAGCCTCGAATATATTGATTCAACTAAGCTGCATCACGTATAAACGTGGTGGAACGATCGTCCTTTTCACAAAAGCGTGATGTTCTGGTTTATCCTACACAAATGAGAAGCGTATTGCATTTCAAATCTTTACATGTCGACTTGGAAATAAATGTTTACAAGTATATGTGAGAAGCTTTGGGAACATCGACGCCTTTTCTGCTTTTGATAGTGTGTCGGACAAAAGGAAAGATTTGAAACCAAAATCATAATATGTTACAGAGCAGCTTCTATAGTAGGCAATAACGTTGTAGCCTATGCTTTGTTTGATTGAAAGGACATAATTGTCTGCGAAAAACTATTCTCGCTCTAGATGCATTGGCACCAAGTCTTATGTTTAATTTTACGCAATTTCAACCGCAAGCGACGGTAACTCATCGTATCAAAGTTGAAGCTTTTCTTGTATCGACGTCGCTTATAAGCCGTGGTGAGAACAAAAGGTCCACGCATACTGTCAATTTCCTTCACGCTGTGAAGCAGTTAGGATTAACGAGACATGGGCCAAATTAATTACTTTCATCCAGCTGGTGGGAAAATTTTGAACAATAGAATATGAAATATTTCAGAGGATGTGCTGACAAATGCCTTATATCTCTCAATTTATAACCTTTATTCGCTCAAAATTTCAGCTCAATAGAGGTGAATGAAAGTTAGGAAAAGTCAAGAAATCTCAGTCGCAGCCTCAGTGGTTTTAGAGATACAACTGTTGATGCAAAAAAGTTGAATTGACAGCCCCCCCCCAACCTTCAAACAGTTAAACTCTTTCAAATCACTGGAAAAAATCGAAGTCAATTTGCTACCATAGCGATACTTTCTAATTTCTGGTTCTGCGAAAAGACCTCCACGAACTCTGCTTGTAACAAAGTCAAACGAGTGCCTTTAAAGGGCGAAGCTGCCATCAAGGCCGTAACACGATTTTTAAAGAAGATAAATGGCATATTATTACCATCGTAACCAATCAAGGCCGCCTTATCGAAAAACGTCCTACTATTTTGATATTCAAAAAACCAATCCTGCTGTTGAGAACTCAATTTAGCGGGAGAAGACAAGCTATATCCTTTAAGGGGTGAGGGGGCTCAGTCACGTGCACAGCCCGATCACGATCCTCACACACGTTAAAATCAGGAGACGCGATACGCCTCTCACAACCACCCAAATTACGTGTAGCTGGGCGATCAAAAACTAGCAGCGCAGAAAACTGTGAAGGGGGCAAAGCATTACTGCTAATGGCGGCCCCGTGACCTATACGCTCTGGGGGAGGAGTTCGGTTATAATTCGCAGGCCTTGGCTCTACAGCCTTCGGAAGGCCCTTAGCCGCGGCCCGAGACCTCCTGAAACGGCTGGAAAACGTGTGGATTGCACTGGTCCACTTACAGATTGAACAGGCGTCTGGAAAAGGTTATGTAAATTAAACTGTGATTGATGTTCACTTCTGGAATCCCTAGAAGAGCCCTTCTTGGAGCTACGCCGGGAGCCCACATCTGATCGATATTCAGCCAAAGCTACCTCTTTACGTTGTTCAGCCCTCAACTGTGCGTCTTTGAGTGCAAACTCAGCAGCTCTCGCGGTGGCCTCAGCAGCTCTCGCTTCAGCCTCAGCTCCCGCGACGGCCTCTGCTCGTACGGCCTCAGCTCGTATGGCATCAGCTCGTATGGCATCAGCTTTCGCGGTGGCCTCAGCATCTCTCGCTTCAGCCTCAGCTCGTATCTAGAGCTCCTCTCGTCTTAGCTGCAGGTTAATTTGTGCCACTATCCGAGACGAACTCGTAGACATCCTAGTGCTTACATTTGAGGCGCTATCCTCAGGATGTATGTCAGCATCTAACATATCTGAGAACTCACTTACTTTTTGTTCAAAGTTATTTTTTAACGAGTTAAATTCGGGGTCTACCCTATCACGAAGTTCTGCCAAGATTGCAGAGTTAAAAATTTTAGTCAAAAGAGCATGGAAATGCCGTAAATCCTCTTCCAAAGTAGAGAACTTAGATCTAAAAATTAACAGTTCCTGCTTATCACTCAAAGAACCTAGGGCTACAGAAAGTTCCCCAATTTGAGTCAAAATATCCCGTCTAAGATGCCGGGCCTCTCGAACTGACTTAGCCTCATCGTTACTGGGTCCCTCCCCAGAATGGCCTGCCCAACCGCAAAGAACACCATCAAGCTTAAACTCAGTCGAGTCGACGGCGGTCGAGTCCCTGTCGCCACCGAGTGTAGACATATTAAATGTTGGGACTAAATTTAACAATTAAAAAAAAATTAAGTTACACAAACACACAAATTATTACAGTAGTTATAAAAAACTTAACTGCAATGACCGTAAAAATACAAAAAAGAATTTAAATGCACGATACCGTAGCTGTACGAGTATATGAAGTCCAAAAGTCCACAAAACTTGCATGGATTCGTCCACTTGAATCCTCAAGCATAGATGGATTGTCTTTAATCTTCTTTCTTGCCAATGAATGTCAAAGTTATTTTTCTTCAGTACCAAACTGAGAAGAAATGTCTTTACTTTTTAGCTTAAAGTTCTTCAGTAGCCTACCAACCGAGAAGAAATGTCTCCAATTTTCTTTGCTTCTGTAGACTACCAACCAACAAGATCTTCTTTATTATTCTTTGTGCTTCTAAGTTCCAACTGACAATAGTGTCTTTATTTTTTGCTTCTAAGTGCTTCTTGGCCTACCAACTAACAAACTTCGTCTTTATTTTTTTGTCTTGCCTGTGCTTCCGTACAAACACTAGCCAGAAAATCGTCTTTATTTTTTATGGTCACAGCGGTAAACCATAATCTCTTCGTGGGAAAATTGTAAGGTAAGATTCCCGAATCCGTTCGTCTGTATGTAATGACCGAAAAACAAACACTCTTTTGAAACGTCTTTTCAAAAAGTGTATTCCTGTAAAATTAGCCCGCGGCTATCGAAATCGAGATGCAACGCCCTACACCTCTAAAAAACTGTCACTACAGAACAAACTACTTAGTTAAAGACGGAATTTTTGTCCAGCTAGCAAGCACTAAGCAAACAGTTAAATGTGCGACTAACTCTCAAGCAACCATTTCACGAATGACCAGAATAGATATCAATATCTCAAATTGACGTATGCAGTACTGTGACGCAATAGTGACAGACATTGTCACGCAATTCAAAACAGGTGTTCAAAGCTGGTAATCCAATGTTTCCTGTTTAAACAGGTTTCAAACTGAAACAGGCCTAAACAGGTTTAAACAGGTTTGACACAAGTCTTATGAACGATGTGCAATTTTGGCACATTTTCTAGCAACTTCCATGACGTAATATTCAGTAGACTTGAACGGTTTTTATATGACGTTTGATTAGGTGAACAATTGTCTGGAACATTAGCCTATGTTGAATCCACAACACTGGTCAACACAAATTTAGTGTCTGGAATGTTAGACTGATTTAGTGTATATCTAAGGAAATGAGGGTACCTATATCAGAGGCGCTAATTGCGAAAATACAATGAATGATCTTTCCATCAGCAATATTTTTCGAGAAGCGGTAGGCTATAGCCAGTTTTGTGCGTTGAAGCCGTCAATTTGAAAGCGGCAATTATTTGTTGAGGCGAGGCTAGCGCCGTCAGTTTATTGTTTAGTTGACGGAAGTGATAGCGCCGTCAATTATTTTGTCGATTTCAAGCGTCGCGCGCTATGCCTCATTTTTAGTTTTCATGGAAAATCTCGTTTCACAATGAGAATTTCACAATGTATTCTGGTGAATGCGACTCATCCAAATTACCGACTTTCACGTGGTTGGAATGGCTCCCTGGAATAGAAGTGATGGCAGAAGTTCGCCAAATGGTGATCACTCATATCGTGAGCAGTACCGAGAACGAGGGATTAGAGAATGAAAGCGAAAAATCAATGAATGTCATCGCGGAGGTTAAAGATACTTTATTTCAAGAGCTCTATGCCCTTGAAAAGAGCGATGTTGGTGCAGTGGACCTCGTTAAAAAATTTATATATGCTAACCAAGACAGCACGCTTGGAGCAGTGATACCTTTCCGTGTAAACATTTTCAATGTTTTTTTTTTAATACAACACACCAATACCATCCAGCACTGCTGTGGAACACATGTTTTCACTTGGAAAGGACATTATGCGTCCCAACCGCAGCAGATTGTCGGACAAACATTTTGAGATGCTTGCGTGTTTCTAGGAAATAACTAATAAGCTAAGCAGCTAATTACAATACAGTCTCAAAACATAATACCTGCACTTTATTTATAGCTATTGTTAGCTTAAACTTGGTAAGGCGAAATACTTCTGTTATGTGAGACCCTGGCTAAAATAGCGCTGCAAATTAGCGCTGACGCCGTCAATTTCTTTAAGAGCTGACGCAGTACTTTACGCCGTAAAGTTTTTAGGGAATTCGCGCTAACGCTGACGCCGTCAATTTATTTCATTGATGCGTACAACACTGAGTATTAGCCTAGCCTACCGCTTGTGACGCCATTATACCCAAACGAGATCACCATTCTCTTAAATTTTTTAAAGGTCTGTTATTTGTAAAACATCAAAGTAGGTCGGTGCTAGAAGCAGGGCCGTGGAATGAGACAAAAATATACGGCTGTGAATCCAAGATTTATACCTAGACGATTTTGTCTCCATCTTCAGTGTTGCCAGATTTTAGAGGGTTGCCAGATTTATTTTAAATTTTTGTCTTTTTTTATTTTATTTATTTCACTTTTAAGTTGTGATCAAAATTGAATTGGCGACTTTCACAAAAACTAACAAGAACAAACACTTCCATCTCTTTGCAAAGTTTTAGAGCGCAGTACGAAGAACAAGAAACAATATTTGGAAACATGATTGCAAACAAAAGCTTTATTGTTCTTTGTTTTGTATAAAGTCGGAGAAGCCGATCGGCCAGCAGCGCGAAGCTACCGCCGCGGGTTCACGACGCAACGCCGCTAAGTCGGAATCCCTCCTAACAAGGGACGATTTGTCCGCCGTTCGGGTCGTTCATAAATACAATGCATGATTTAAGACGTTGTCTGTTGTGTTGTGTTTCATGCAAGAAAGAACAGTTGTTGCGTATGTGATGGAGGAATATCTAGTGCAGTGGCAGCGCTCACGCGACTGTGCCTTTAACCCACGTCAGTTAGCTTGTTTGTATTTCTGAATACGCGATTACTCGAGGCAAAGCAGCATGTCAGAAGTTGAAGCATACTCTTCTGTATACAGCTTGAACAATCTAGCATCCAAATTTGAGGAGATGAGTGACAAATTTCAAAACCTGAATAAAAGACTGAATAAAGTTGAAGAAATAATTGACAGAAAACACAATCAACTGGAGACGAGTATCAAAAACAAAGCTGATAAAAGTTTAGTAGTGGAATTATCAAAGAGAATCGAAACATTAGAATTTTTTATGGACAAAGACAAAGAAACAAATGCACTCTTGCAAGAAAAAATTACAAACCTAACCAATTCAGTGACCCGTTATAAACTGCAAACAAAAGAAGGTTTGATCATGAAGGACCTCCACAGCAAACGTTTTAACATTCTGATCCATGGCTTAAATGAACAAGAGAGCAAGGCGTGGGAAACTCGACAAGAAACTAATGATATATTTCGAAAATTTCTGAGAACTGCTCTTGACTACAAAAACCCTGAATCTCTAAAACTCACAGACATACACCGGCTTCCTCAGCACCCAATCTATTCTAACAAGCATAAACAAACAAGACCAACCATTGTCAAACTCACCAACATTTTTGACAAGCAGGAACTTATGAAGTCTCTCTACAAGCTAAAAACCTTCAACGAAAAAAGGAAAACCGATGCTCAAGATTCATACGTATATGTGACTGAACATTTGCCAAAAGAACTTTAACAACAAAAAAAGAAACTTTTGCCGCTATTCAAAAAAGCAAAAGCGGAAAAAAAGAAAACAAACTGGTCTGTGACAGAAGGTAAATACTGTTTGTATGTCAACGGTGTGAAGCACCTATCCAGCGAAACCTCCTAATTTTCTCAGGATTTATTCTTCCACATGTTTATGTTTTAGTTCAGGCCCTTAGGGGAATCTTTAGGCTAAACGTGTTACACGTTGTTTTTTTTGCATATTTTTGCAGTTGATCAACCCAACTTTGATTTTAGTGGGTGCCGCAACTTTTTGGGTCACGTGATCACCCCCAAATCCGGGATTTCCCCAGAAATCACGTTTCAGCTCTTTTTACGTCATTTTTGTGCAATTACATATTTGATTTTTGTATATTTTAACTTAAAAAGCACATACAAATAAGTGAGACAAAATAAACACAAAATAATTTGATTGACGACGTCATTGTGACGTCATCACATATATTTTTTTGCTTTTTTAACCTATTTTGGTCGTTTGCTGTTGGTTTTAGTTGGAGTACCGGTTACTAAAACCATTTTACAATTCCTAAAAGTAGTTTCGTCATGATTGCATCTTTTATGACGTCATCATTACATTATTAAAACTAGACAACTTCAAATTCAGGAACCAAAGGTAAGTTTATTCCGAAAAAAGCGATCAAATACTCTCATTATAAGTTTTGCAAATGCTTAAAATTTTACAATTGCAAGCAATAACAATAATTCCAGTACAGTATGACGCAATAACGACGTCATCAAGGGAATAACCAGAAGAGCAGCTACCAGGGGTGAATTTCCCTTTTGGTCATGCCACTTTAAAATTTAAAATAATATGTAGGCCTAATTATGATCTACAAATCAAATTAATACACGACCCCAGATGATGCAATGTCAGAGTCTTAACACTGTTAATTCAAGATGAAAAAACTAGCAGTTTTTGATGTTAAATTCCTACCATGCGTAATTTGATGTTAAAAAAATTCGTGTACGACAAGTTTTTTCAAGTTGCAAGATAGAGTTTAGAAAGCCAAAAGCATTTCTTGAATGATCAGTGTGGATTGGAGATGAAACGTCAATGTGGATTGAAGATGAAACATCAGAGAGGATTGGATATTTTGTGGTCGAATTGCATGTTTCGTACTCGCATGAACAAAGACTTGTGCATTTTATGGATTTTTTCTTACAGGAACATCGAGAGCCACAAGTAGACTGACAAAACGGAACAAGCTGATTTGCATCATTATGTTTCCAACCCCAAGCTAAAGGAGAAGGTAGTTGCTGAACATTTACGAGGCTTGATTTCCGTATTTCAGCTTGATGTATCGCTCTGCGTGTATGTTGCATCAGAGCAGCTGACGTTGGTGGCAGCTTTTCAATAGTGCAACCATTGGTAAACATCATATAACGGCATTCGTCTACATCCGTGATAGTAGGACCATTGCCATAAAGAGCTATGACATACTTTTGTATGTCATTTATAGAACTAGGTGAGCTTGAGAAATTCAGAGAGTTAAATAAGCCACACATTGCGGTAAGATTAAGCATCCAACAATCCCAAGCCTTTTTTTTCAAAGACGAAACAGTATCACAGATTGTGATAGCATAAAACAAAGGTAAAGAAGCGCAAATCATCGGAGATTGAGGTGAAGATGAAACAATATCATGGATTGGAATGAAGCGAGTTTTTTCTCCAACTCCAAATTCAACCCATAGTTTACAGATTTCTAACTTGTCAAAACACGAAATTGCAATAATTACCACATCAGTATCTACTGTTTTGACTATGGCATCGGATTTTCCATGTTTCACATGGAGAAAAATACGGGTGTCTGCCTCTTCGTGATCACATGGGGAAACCTCAGACATGTCCAATGTTTGATTGTTAAGAGCTGTATTTAACGATGTTACAACAATCGTAAACAAGTTTGGATCGACTGAAGTTATCACAGCTTGTTGAACTAGTTGACATAACGCAGTTTTGTTGCTGTCATTTCCCAAAAACTCAGACCAGTTGAGAGAAAGACGAGTATTACTTGTGACAGCCACGTAACATCCAGACCCTGTTTCTTGCAGAAGATAAGCCTCAAATAGCTACTGCCATCACAGAACATGCCAGCAGTGTGATGTCAGCCGATTATGAAGTAGTGAAAGAATCTGCCTCGAAAACCGATCACTACGTCCTTGATGGAGGGTTCTTGTTGCATCGAGTGCCATGGAAACTGGAGACAGTTATGGGTCTATTGCACAGTCGTATGCAGATTTTACCATTCGTCATTATCGCTTAGCAACGGTGGTCTTTGATGGATATGGTGGTCCGTCTATCAAAGACAATACCCATCAAAGACGCGGCATGAACGTCCACCCGGTTGTTCACTTTACTGTAGACACCCAGTTCATTGGAAAGAAGGAGCAGTTCTTGCCTCGAGCTTCCAACAAGGAAGGATTAATTTCTGCTCAACTGAGGAATAGAAGCTGCAATGTGATGAACGCTCCAGGTGATGCAGATGTTGACATCGTCAAGACGGCAGATGGACACTGGACAGCCCTCATCGATATAGTACGACTTTAATTAGTGAAGACACGGACCTTTTAATATTGATACTACGCTATGCTGACACTGACCCAGACATTAAAGACCTCTACTTCCGCTCCGAAAAGGCTTACGCAACCAAGATACACGACATCAACAAACTTAAAGCAATCATCGGACCAGACATAATTATGCTTGCAGCTCCTCTTCATTCACCGGTTGTGATTCAACGTCAAGGATATTTGGTATCGGGAAGAAGACGCTTTCAAGAAACTAGTGAAAAGTCAACCAATAATCAAAGAACGTGCAAATTGCTTTATTCTCCCAAATCAGACAGACCACATCATTAAGGATCTTGGAAACAAAGCTATGACCGTTATGTTTGGCAACGATGGCAGTAGTAACCTAGAAACACAGCGATACAATACATTGGGCAAGAAAATTAAAACATCAAAATCCTCTGTTCACCCTGAACGTTTGCCACCTACTTCATCCTTTACCAAATTCCACTGCCTCAGAGTTTACTACCACATTATGGTCAGGATGGGTAGGCTACTGACGATGGTGTGGATGCTCTAGACTGGGGATGGAAAGTAGACAATAATCAGATGGTTCCAATCATGACGGACATGAAAGCTGCCCCGGACAACCTACTGAAAATGATCACTGCAATTGCGAATCGTGTTCACCTCACTGTAGTTGCCGGAGATATGTGCTACCATACCATGCTGGATGTGGACCATGCCAAACTGGTTTATGTGTCCATACAGCAATCACATAATTACAGACGATGACATCGAGAGTGACAGCGATGAGCTTTAGTAATACTTGATCCATTTGCTTTCTTTACGCTGATTATGTCAAGAGTCTACATGACCACATCGTATGAGCTCTTTATGCCTGCTCAGTTAACCCAAATATATATAGAAATTTACTGGGTTTATTAATAAACAATACATTGTTATTGTACATTTTTAATTGTTTTGGCACCCATCTTGGATTGCCATATTGAATTTATAGGCTATCAGATAATTTAACAATTCTGAGAATGGTATCATTGACTTCACAAGGTATAAAAACCTAGATATAGACACCAAAACTACACGTTTTGGTCATATGATAACCTAGTTATGGTCAATTTACTTTGTTATTTTAATGGTTTGGCGGCCATCTTGGATTGCCATATTGAATTTATAGGCTATCAGATAATTTAACAATTCTGAGAATGGTCTCATTGACTTCACGGGGTATAAAAACCTAGATATAGACACCAAAACTACATGTTTTGGTTATAGGATGACCGAGTTTTGGTCAATTTACTATGTTATTTTAATGGTTTAGCGGCCATCTTGAATTGCCATATTGAATTTATAGGCTATCAGATGAATTAACAATTCTGAGAATGGTTTCATTGACTTTACAGGGTATAAAAACCTAGATATAGACACCAAAACTACATGTTTTGGTCATAGGATGACCGAGTTATGGTCAATTTACTGTTATTTTAATGGTTTGGCGGCCATCTTGAAAGCTATCTTGAAAATAACCACTTTCCGGAAGTTGGATTCCTTAAGATTTTGAATATGTTAGTACTGACACTCAATACTAATCAAATCAGTTGAAAAACCATTGGTAACTTATTGTAACCAAAAAAGTAACACCAACAACAAACAAGCGACTACAATAAGAAAAAAACAAGCAAAAAATTAATACATGACGTCATAATGACGTCATTAATGACATAATTTTGTGTGATTTTTATCTCGTGTATTTTGTAGTGGCAGTCAGTCCAAATGTAAAAAAATAACGTATCTAATTGCATAAAAATGCCGAGAAAAGAGCTCAAAATTGACTTGGGGGAATCCCCGATTTGGGGTGATCACGTGACCCAAAAAGTTGCGGCACCCACTAAAATTGAAGTTAGATTTATCAACTACATAAAAATGCAAAAAAACAACGTGTAACACGTTTAGCCTAAAGATGCTCATTTTTGCCCCTAAGGGCCTGAACTATTTAGTAGGCTATTGTATCTGATAACTTGTTGGTGTTCACCGTGGCATCCATGTGGTTCTACTGGTTCATTTATGCTGGCCTGGACCACATGGGTGCTGTGGTGAAAGCTGACAAGTTTGCTATTATTGTTATTTATTTCATTGTGTAACGTTCTGTTTGTTTCTTACTATAAGTCAAGCTAACTGACATAGATGAGCCTAGCGCTCGAGGCACCAATTTTTATCCTCGTTTTGTAACACTTTCTGGCACTCTGCGTGAGCGCCGCATGTACCTAGACTTTACTAAAATTGCTAACGCAAATCTACGAACTCCCAATAGATTTAACTTGAATGATTCACTTATGTCCTCATTGACTTCTAATATTAAATTGTGTAATTACTATGATCCTGATACTCCAACCTTCAGTAATAATCGACAAAAATCGCTACTGGTATTGCACGTTAACATCCGATCCATACAAAAAAACATTGATATACTACATGAATTTCTTGAATCCTTTTAAGAAAGCACCTGACGTCATCTGTGTAAGTGAAACACGGATTAGAGATGTGCCATGTGTAAACATATCACTAACAGGTTATGATTATGTATTTAAAAATTCTCATACCTCGGCAGGAGGAGTATTGATTTATATTTCGAATAATTGTAAATTTAACATTGTAACAGAATATCAAATTGAAAATGACGACTGTGAAAACCTATGGGTTAGCATTGATATAGACTCTCCTCAATGCAAGCTTATAATTGGAGCAGTTTATCGCCACCCTAGAACTAGTCAAACTAACTTTGTTGAAGCTGTTGATGCTACTTTGTCCAAACTAAACAACTCGAAGAAAAAATACTTCATATTCGGAGATTTTAATATAAACATTTCTGACTTCAACAGATGTCCTCTTGCAAACAATTATCTTACAATGCTTGCAAGCAACGGAGTTTATCCCTTAATAACTAAACCCACGAGAGTTACTGAAAAATCTTCGACCATCATCGATCCTATCCTTACCAATGACATCTCTCATTGTTTAACGCCGGGAGTTATTAATTACGATATGACTGACCATTACCCAGTTTTCTGTCTCGTCACTAGTTGCAATTCCTCATCTAAGTATTCAACAACCTACTCACGCGACAAACGAAATTTTGAATTAGAAAGTTATTGCCAAGAAATTTCTGATTGTGTGGAAAAATTCATGCCTTGCCTTACGGTTATATCATCTGTAAGTCTAAACGATAAATTCTCCGAGCTAATTGAAATAATCAAAAATGTAATAGATAATCATGCACCCCTTAGAAAAGTCTCGCGTAAAAAGGATAAATTGTATAGAAAACCATGGATATCTAAAAGAATTTATGTGTCTATTAAAAACAAGCAAATGATGTATAAAACTCATTTCTTAAAGGGCAATGACATAAGTAGGTTCCTTTACAAAAAGTACTCCAATAAACTAACAAAAGTAAAATCTTTAGCAAAAAAGCATTACTTCGAACAAAAACTACATGTAAATCGTAATGATGCCAGGAAAACATGGCAAACTATTAACTCGCTTTTACCAAATAAAAAATCATCCCAAGCCACTGTTGGTTCTATTAATGTAGAAGGAACACAGATCTCCCAGCCAAACATTATAGCTGATAAATTTAATAATCATTTCTGTAAAATTGGTAAACACTTGGCCGATAATGTTGAACCCAGTAATGATTATGATTATCTCAGGTACCTGAATAATCGAGTCAAATCCTGCATTTACTTTGAACCAACGGATGAAACTGAAGTAGACAATGAATTACGTCTTTTAGATACTAATAAAGCGTCTGGTTATGATAATATATCGCCATATTTTATCCGACCTGTAACAAGCATTATCGCACCTCCTTTGACAGCTTTGATCAACTATTCATTTATATATGGTATTTTTCCGGACAAGTTAAAAATTGCCAAAGTTATACCAGTTTATAAGTCTGGTAACAAACAAGATGTATCCAACTATCGACCTATCTCGTAGTTATCGTGCTTCTCAAAAGTATTCGAAAAGATAATATTTAAACGGATATCCTGTTTTATTGGTAAAAATTCTGTACTCATTCCTACGCAATATGGATTCCGTACTAATCGCTCTACAACACATGCGGCTCTCGATATCATCAGCACTTCCTACGATCAAACGAAAACCAACGATTTTACAGGGCTTGCTTTCTTGGATCTAAAAAAGGCTTTCGATACTGTTTGCCATAAACGACTCTTACGCAAACTTGACCACTATGGCATTCGGGGAGTAGCAAACGACCTTGTCGCATCCTATCTGAATGGCCGTCAACAATATGTTGAGATTAACAATTACTCTTCCACTCATCAGCTTATTGAGTAGGCTACGGCGTTCCGCGGGGATCCACACTAGGCCCACTGCTCTTCTTGTTATATATAAATGATTTGTCCAATAGCATATCATCAATACCAAGATTGTTTGCTGATGACACGTGTCTCATTGTCAAAGCTGAAAACTTAAGTCTGTTAGAAAACAAGCTCAACTCGGATCTAGTCGAAATCAGTAGCTGGATAAATGCCAACAAGTTAACTATCAATGCTTCCAAATCAAATTTATGAGTAATTCCGCCAAAAAAAAACTACAGTAAACTTGATAAAATCAATGTTCTCTACAACGGTGATAAATTAGAAATAGTTGACCACGCTAAATATCTTGGTATAACTATTGACAATCAACTTTCGTTTAAACCCCACATCGATGATATAAAATTGAAACTTGCTCGGTCAGTCGGCATCTTGTCTAAATTAAAATCTTTCATTCCTTCAAAAACCAGACTTCAGTTATATCACTCGCTTGTGCATCCCCATATACAATACGCGATAACAATATAGGGTTCCACTTTTAAGACATATGTCGACAAACTCCAAACATTCCAAAACAAAGCAATAAAAATAGTCGCGGGAGGTCGATGGTCGGATCACGTGACTCCATATTTTAAACAACTAAATGTTCTTAAAATAAAAGATTTGTTCAAACTTGAAACTTCAAAATTAATGCACAAATTTGAAAACAATTCACTACCATGTACTTTTTCTAATTATTTTAAAAAAGCAGAAAATATTCATTCTCGCAATACCAGAAATGCAATTGACAAGGATAATTTTTATGTTCCTCAATATTCATCTTCAAAACTTCAACGTAGTTTTAAGTACACAGGAGTGGAAATTTGGAATTCAATCCCATTGGAAATAAGAAAAAAAAATCACCTAACTCATTTAAAAAAAATTATAAAAATTTACTACTATCATTTTACCAATGATGACGGCTTCAGGACTATGTAGAACTTTTATTAGATGATGTATTTTGTGTTCATTCAAGCAATTATACCATAAATTTATGTTTGAGATTCTTTTACCTCGCTTTATTGATGTTTAATTTGTTACTTTTTCTTTTGTTGAGGGTGACTGCTCGACTAGATGACCTTCCAGGTCACTTCGCAGCCACCCGTTGCAGTATCCACACATAATACATTTTACGTTATCGTTTGTTTTATGCGTTTTTGTTGAATATGTGTGTTTATACTCGCAACAAATAAAATGTCAATCAATCAATCAATCTAGTAGACGTATGCATATGTAGCTCTGCAGACTACGCCAATCAACAGTAGAGTTCGAACTTACAAACAATTTAAGGTACGAACGGCCGTTCGAGAAGCAACTTTTTTGCAAGCTAAGGAGTTACTGTAATTCTTAAGTAAACTTTCTTGCTTCGGTTTAATTTCATTACACTATGAATCAAGTTTTTTATCACAGATTTTCGTTCAAAAATACAATAAAACTAATGTTGTTTAATTACCAGCGCAACACAGGGAAATATCCGATCACAGAATGTACATTACACATAAGAAGCTTTTGAGACAAATAATATTCAAGCACTAAAGCCATTTTCTACAAAGAATTTTTTCTAAAGAGAAAGTTTCTTCATTTGAAGAAAAACGAAAGAGTTTGTACAAACGCTTTGGTTGGTGGAAGGAAAGAGTTTCCATTCTTAGCTGTAAAGAGGCTATCGCCAATCAAATTGATTGGCTATCGCCACTCAATTGTTTCTACACCATGTAAGACCTTTTTTTATAAGTTCATTTTTTTATTTCTGACCATCACAGCGAAAACAATACACGTCAACGTAGCAAGGGTCTAGAAAAGTTCTTCAAAAGCGCCTTCGTAGAGAGTTTCCAGTTAATGGATTGCTGTATACCTTGCACAGTCCAAGTCCGGCAATAAGCTTTCTTCACAATAGTCATGATATGCATCAGGCAGATTAAGGTTGTTGATTTCATTGCGCAATATGTCGGTGTAATACCCCACTGTTTGAAGAGAATTTCCACCTTCCAAATCTTTATTCAACAGTAAAATACAAATGAATTCAGTAATGCACCATTTTCATCAAGTGCCATTAATCTATCCGAACTTAGGTGACCATGTGATGCCATTGTTTTTTAGCATGCCTGTAATGTACGTAATGCATATGTGTAAAATAAGTCACGTTCAATTGCTATAGTATGCAAAAAAAATGGCACCCAAAGAAGAACGTTCATTACCAGTACTTCAAAATGTAAATATAGCTACGGAATTATTGAATTAATGCACTTATGAAGTTGCACCATCATAATGGTGTATATATATTGCATATTATGCTTTTAAAAGCTAACTTTTTCAACTTGAAGGCTAACCCTGAAGCACTTAAGTATTTCATTGGCTAGATTTCCAAATTTCATACCATATTGATAATATTATTATAACTATTTATCTGCATCAGACCAATAAGTCCATATTAATTATATACTATACATGCAAAAAGACAAAAACAAAAAATACAAGAACAATCATATTAAGAATAATCATAATAACCCGTCTAACAGATAATGCAGTTGTAGAGAATTGTTAACGAGTAAGCTGCAAATGGTACATTTGAAATAAGACGATTTGATAAGAGCGTCAGAATTGCAGCAGAGATTTTATGAATAGAAGTCAGAGACTTACCGTAGTTAGTAAGATATATGAATAGTACTTTGCATGTAAACAAGCGAAGTTCAACATACCTTATGAAAGCATATTGTAAGTTCTTGTTCACTCCTGTCTTGAAAAGACTCCACACACTGTGACACCATTTTAATGACTTTTTAAAACAATATAAAAAACCTTTCTGTACGGTACCCTTATTGCTGCATTGTAAAAAAAATATATATACTGTATTTATGAACATGCTCTGTTTGTATTCTGCATATAAATTGTTTTCTATATCATGAGTGGCCCACGAGTAACATGCTAAATGTGACATATCTGAAATATAGAAGTGCTGTATTTCCTTTTCTATGAAGCTAGCTGTTTGCATTCAAAAGTAAGTTATCAATACCTTAGCCCACCGACGGTGTTTCATGCAAACATAGTTATTTTGCTGATGAAAATTAGGGCAAGTATATCTTTAGTGAAATTGGCTCAAAATCAACCATGGTTACGGTAGTGAATAAGACCTCATAATATATAAGCTACAAATGTGTCATGTCAAATGCAATTCTTCATTTTGGTGCAAAATATCTTAAGTGGAACAAGAAAGGAGATTAGCCTACATACATAACGTAAGTTTATATTTGTATCAGTAGTAAACAAACAATTTTTTTGCCGGTATATCTGCAGTAGGCTATGTAGTGTAAACTAACAACAATAAATATTCAATGGCAAGTTAGAATGAACCTAACCTAGAAAACTAGCCACAAGAATGGATCATTTTTTTACTGTAGTTCACATATTCTTAATGAACACCAAAATTGTTGTTTGTGACAACTATAGATTTGACCAGTGCATCATAATTTGCACAAGTCTGATATAGCCTTATCTAGATTTACATAATGTACCGGTAATCAATATATATATTTATAAACTTTGAATAGACAAAAGTACTGTTTAACTTGAGTTTAGGTCAATTTCCATTGGCAACAAGTGCCTTTCTTTAAACTAACCAGTGCCTAATATTCCTGGCAGAAACGTTTAGCAACTAACCAGGCTTTCAACAACCTATGTTTTGGTCTTCTGCTGAAGAAGTCAAAATTCAATTCCTTAATAATTTGAAAACTAACATCATCTTTTAACCCTTTGCTTTTCAACGTTTTTTTGGAAGTTAACTGCTCAAGGGGGGGCCGTTTTTGGATCAAATTCAATCAGCTGTTACGAGTTATCCGCTGATGCTATTTCAACAGAAGTTGCACTGGTGTGAAAGCAAATCATTTGTCTATAAGTTTGAAAAGTCATTATTTTAAAATTTTATATGTTAAACTTGATATTTCAATTTTTGCAAAGGTACCCAAAAACGACAATTTTGATTTAACTTGCCGCCTTTAATTAACCGTGCTAATCCGATTTCATGCAAACTTCTAAATAACAAAGAGCTCGATCGAACGCACGAAGTGTGTGTGCGGTGTGCCGAATCATTGCATTGATTAGAATTTACGACTTGCGAGCAAATCTTATTGTAAGCTACTCACTGATTCTAAAATAGTTACAGTCAGAGTAATATTGTTACACGAATTTGAAAAAAACAAAACTGCGTTTGTTGTCTTACATTTTTATCCTAAACTAATGCATTCCGAAACTCATGGCTAGCTTCTAGTTTTATGGAACCAAATTTCTCATAAGTAACACCTTAGCCTGCTTGAATAGCTGTTTACATCTTCGTTTGTGTATTTTAGGTCTACAATTGAGTTTGTAGTATGAATATTTTTAGTAGAGAGAAGACAATTGAACAAGTTGTTGAAATAATCTGAAATTTCTAAGTTCAAATTAGGTGCTTTTGAAATTGTGGATTTGTGTCAAGTCGCATCACAAATATCATGCAGGCCACATCATAAGTCATTTCGCTTACGGGTGTTTATAAACATGACTCATAAATTACATCCACAAAAAATACAGCATTTACATCAACAAAGCTAAGTTCGAAGCTCACTTTTTATTGAAGATTGTGTCAATCAATTTGAAAATACATTTTTAGTCAGCCAGCGTCGAAATAATGCAACAGCGAATTGAGGAACATGCGTAAACAAAGGAAATGTGAAATAACCCACAGTCAGCAAATCTACATAAATTTAACGTTTACAAATGTTGAATCAATGTAAAAGGACTGGATTGCTGACTGGGTCCTTATTGTTTGAAGCACTAAAAATACGCGTAAAAGCGACAACGTCAGCAAGGCAGTGATTATGTTTCTGGCCAAAAAAAAATAACGTTTGACTTCAAAGATAAAAATGATTATAACGAAGCTTCAAAGTTTGTCGTAAAACATTTTACTGAGATACAATAAACATAATCATTTTGTGCCAGATTGTGAGAAGACTTCCTAGATTCTTTCCAGCCATTTGCATGATTGCAAATTATTTTCTATAACTTTACATTGCTAAAAAATGGCTTCTTTGTTGAAACAACGTGGCTACAATTCTATAAAAAATTCTTAGGCCTACTACATTGAAGTAATGAAATGTTTTTTTGTGATTTTGCTGATGACGTTTTACAATATCCGAGAAGTAAAAAATAATAATGATGAATTATTTTACAAAACCGTGGTTTGCAAGTGCTTCACAAAAAATTGTTGGGGGAAAATTTACTATTAGACGTAAAATGTTTGTAAAAGAAAATTGTCGGTTTACGTATTTATAATGTTTATTGCGCTGTTATCGAATTATAAACTGCCTGTAGGCTATTGTCTACCTTTGTGGTTGCCGGCCAGCTTAGAGCAGCATGCAAACTAAGCGTTTATGGTATTTGCATCGTGTTATGATTCTCGAAAATTTCCCACAAGGTCTTTATTTTTATCGTGATATTTTGTGCCTCTTCTGTCCTAAACTTGAAGTTATTGTGCAGCACTATCCACATCGGTTTTTAGACTCAGTCTTCATTGAAAATCTTTTGTGTGGTGCATCATTTCAAGTAGTGTCTTCCCCTAAACTGTTACACAAATCGCCCAGAACCAGGTTGATTATTATGTATCTTACAGCAGTTGAGAGCCCGTTATTGTATGTGTGGAATTATTACTGTAGATGTCTGACTAAATTCATGCCAAAGTCGAGCAAATTCTGCTTTCGGGATCCTTGCCGTTATTTACTGTATTTTTTGTTGATAAGTTTAGGCAGCATTTTTCCAAGATAAATGAAGACATCGGTATTGTTCGTCACTTAGATTTAGTTTTCTCAGCATTATTTATTCATTCTTTGATCCACTAGTTTGTCCCACTTTTGGTATAATCGGATCGTTTATAAATGGCGGGTCTTCACAATAGCCGGCCTCTTATACATTGGCGCAACGTATTCAGATGTTGAATCAATGATGAAGAAAGCTGATTTGTTGTTTGTCTTATGTGACGCCTAAATTTATGCCTCGTCTACAGTACAAAATATTTTGTAATGTACATTGTGTACATTGTACATTTTGTTTGTAGGCCTACATTACAAAATATTTTGTAATGTAGATGAGGCATTATCATCTTTATTTTGCGCTCTTTGGAACAAAACACAGTGCACTGTGAAACAAAAATACAGGACATAACAACAAGTAGGCGACATAAAGCAGTGAAGGGACGCCATCGAGTTAGCTGCTACGTGTAAATGGAGCCTATCTCATAATTTTGAGTGTATCTCACAATTACTGTTTGCAAAAACGCTATTTCTCCGGCTTCTCCCAAAAGCATTTGCAGTGATACATTTCCTCAATTGCAAGTTTTGTCAATAAGAGCATTTCCATTGAACGTTTATTTCGAAACCAGGTTTTCGTGTCTTTATCCAAGAGAAGATTTCTTATTGTAACGTTTTTTATTCGTCAATGAATATTATCTGCTTGAAACAACTGTTTTGACTAGTTTGTGGCCTCCATAGCCTACTATTTTGATCGTGGATTGCTATTCTTCTTTGTAGTGCTGATAACGCAAAAAAGCTTGCTATTATTGTTTCTAATTAACAGCTTTGCGATCACTGGCTTTTCTTTGTAGCATAAGAAATAACGCGCTTTGTATTATTGAGGTCAAACCAAACAAAGGAAAGCAAGAGGATGTTTCTCTCTGCTCGCGCATATCGATGCACGAAGCAATTATGAGCTTATGGCTTGTTATCGCAATGTAATCCATTTCACGCTTTGCTGGAAGTTAGCTAGAAATAGCAAAAATTCACCAAAATCTTGAATTTACAAGAAAACTACACAACTTTTAGCATCAAATTTAATATCATCAGATCCGCCTGGCAATTTTAGGAAAAGTCAAGAAAAACCAAGTGCATGGCGTTACTGTGCTTCAAATAATTAAAGGAAATATGAGGGGGGGGCCAAATCTGGCCTCCCTTTGAGGAGCAAAGTGTTAACTACTTATGTTCATGCTAACCTAAGCCTAAGAAAAGTAGAACAAACGAATTTTACTAGATAAATAGGCTACTGTAAATAACATCCTAAACATTCTACATTAGTTAAAAACAAGTCTGCAACCACAATATCACGCACAATTTCACCGTTGATAGTAGACAATATGCCTGCATTTGCATACCTTCCAAGCAGATTCTGTGATTTAACCATAGCTTTCCTAGGTGGCGCTACAAACCACAACCTATGGCAGATTTGCCATTGACTTTCCAGACTATGTATAAATTGTATATAGTGGCTCTGGCTCAACAGTGCCGCAAGATATTGTCGATTGTTTTAAATTTTGTTTTTGTTTTAAGCCTCTTTGTTAGAATTGTCTATTTTTAATCGAAAAAAAGAGAGTGGATTTATCTAACTTGTTTCCTGATATTAAAAGTCTTTGAGCAAAATTTGCTTATATGGATCCCTCAAGACGATAAATAAGATAGTTGATATTGGTGAAGTGTTGACGCAGAGTTGACAAATCAACATAACCTATTTTGTTCCTCAATTCCGGTTTTAGTTCATGTAAAGGCATAGTAAGGGTTAAAAGTGTTCTCTAAGTTGGATATTCTAAGCTTGAATTTAAAAAAATTGCCAAATAACCCGTCTCCCTCTACTAGACGTAGGCTAGATTTGACCTTAAAGGAGTTGAAATTTGAACTGTGATATTTTTTCACAAACCACGGCAGGAACAATGGTAAGATTGATCGGACCAAGTTTAATTTTTTCGGAAGCACTTGCAACAGCCTATAGGCTACGTAGAAATACTAAGTAGCTTAGGCTACTTTGGTTTAATGAGAAGTAGGCTACTAATTGCCACGCTCTCCGTTTAAATGTATTGTAAATTTACTGTACAATATAATTATAAGTACAATAGCAATACAGCAATAATAAACACTAATAACAAATTGATCTTTTATAAATTTGAAATCAACTTCATTTACAATAGTCATTGAAAACGAAAGCAAGCACCTTCATGCTGTGGTCTCAAGTCCCAACTTGTGAAACTAAACTTGCAACAACTGTGGTCACATTTCTCGGAAATATCCCTATCAACCACGTCTACTGAGTGAAGTCAAATTTCGTGCTCACTCAGCTGTTACAGTTGGTTCCTCTTTATTGCTTCAATTTCAATATATACCAAAACAATGCAAACAGATGCATTTTTTACCATGTTCGATTTTAGATTCCTCCTGCTCACGGCCCGTGTCGCAAGGTTGTGCAATGTGCAATTCTTTATAGCGTGACCACAGAGTAGAAGTCAACGGAACGGAATGCGACTTTGGTCTTTTATCAAATCCGAGCATCAGGGTTTACAGTGCAAAGTGAAATTATCGTGCCAAACATAGCCTATGTGCAGCATAACTCGCCAGCCAATTCAGCAAGCCAACCTCAGGCAGCAGTGAACAGATCAGGCCTTTTGAGATGCACAAATGATTATAATTTGCTTGGTGGTAAACAGTTAGCAATACAGACAAAGGATGCATTTCACAGCTTAACCATTGACGCAGTTCCTGCCACAGTTCGAAAATTCCACAAGCGTTAGGGTTTGTAGAACGTTAACTTCGATTCATCGGACATTAGTACAAAATTATATGATTAAGTTTTCCGCTTTGTGATTGTCGAAATGCAAAGCAGTGTTAGCTGGTGTGTTTCTTTAATGCGAATGATGTAAGTAAGTTAGTTATTAAAAAAAGTTTTTAGAATAATGTTGACGATTTTGAGAGTGGCTTAAAAAATCAGAAATAAAGTATCAGATACTGGTAACATCAAGGTCGCTTCCTTTAAAAATACACCTTCTTTTGGGCAAAACGTAAAATCCGAAACCAACTCCGAACTAGTGTTGGCTACACCAAATCTACAATGATAATGAAGGGCTGCAAGACAGACTCAATTACAAGCTCCAGTAACATTGAGTCGTAAATATCGTTATGACGTACATACGTTTCTCTACGTATATTTTAGTTCATCGTAAAACATAATACTAAGACTTCGCTTACTTATAACACTAAGGCAGCGCGGAATTTAATTGTATTTCTACAAGAAGTTTTGTTGATCAAACAACGTTTTGTATGGAATTGTCAACATACACAGGTAACACAGCTGTTTTTTCTTCTGCATGATAATAGGACAACCAAAATTATTTTCTCGGTCAGTGCTTAAACATTTAAAATTTGAGCTTAAGCTAACAAAGTACGTAACGTTCTAGTTCAACACTCAACAAGTGTAAACTGTTTAGAAAACGTTTAGAAAATAAGAAAGAAGAAAAGTTACAACGCAAGATAGAGATGAATGAAAATAATGATGTTTTTTACAATGAGTTAGATTTCAGCACAAAATCGATTCCGCAAAGCTTCCTTGTTTTTTTTGGAGAGATTGATTTCTTGCTTCAGTATACAGCATTCAGCTATGAGTCCAGAAAACTTGACTCAGTTCAGCTCTGCTAGTAATGCATTAAACGTTTGTAGTTAGTGGGATGCAAGTCGAACAACCTTATCTGTGAATCGTAATGAGAAAGACAATTCCCTTTTTTATGATTGAATTATGGAGAAGTTACTTGGAGGCTGAGTTTATAATTATATCACACAGTAATAAAAAGAAACTAGCCTCAAGCCTATATATAAGTTAGTTATTCTTAACAGTTTATTGATGAATTTAGCTGGCTGGTTGACACTTGACTGCGTCATCGGTAACAAAACTTTGATTAGAGAGAGGTTTTTAGCTGATCTTTTTTTTTTCTTTGCGCAGCTGAGCTGTGAGTTACATAATACGGTGTGAGTTCACCAATACGGTATTTCTTTATATATACATATATATACAAACACAACAAAGTAACCTTTGTGGGTTTAACATAATGTATTACACACAAAAAAATATAACATAGTAACTCAAACGTTTTCGACACGTACGTGTGTCCTCATCAGGAATTACTTAAATCGGAATTACAGACTATGATTAAGGAAGCCCTAAGAATCAAACGTAATAATCTGTCTCTCAACCGACAGTTTTTCGCCTGTGGCTCATCGTTCCTTATGTATGTGTTCTAATTATTTGTCACATGCCTGCAGTTTACACCTCATGTGATCTGTTTCTCGCCGTATAATTTACTCGTAAGCATTCTTGTATCATTTGTTCAGTTTGTGCTTTTCAGTCCGGAGTGTCGTTATAGTTATAGTGCAAAGTCAAATTTATCTCACAGTTTTCACTTTATGTATAAAGCAGATTTAAGTAATTCCTGATGAGGACACACGCATTTGTCAAAAACGTTTGAGTTATTATGTTACATATTTTTGTGTGTAATACATTATGTTAAAGCTGCTAAAGTTACTTTGTTATGTTTGTTTATGTTCAACAAAGCTAACTCTTTACCAATCATCATCATCATTATGTTCCTTCCTCGTATGGAGGGTTGGATACAATGCGCCATTGTTCTCGAGCATGAGCTGTTCGTACTGCACATTCATAAGTTAATTTTGTCCATTTTGTGATGTTTGTTGTCCAAATCATTCTTGGTCTGCCTTTACTTCTTTTACCGTTTATCTTCCCTTCTATTAATGATCATTGTAACGAGTTTTGCCTTATTGTGTGTCCGAAATACTTCAATTTTCTTCTTTTTACTATTTGTAAGAGAATTTGGTCTGAATTGAATTTGGAGAGTACTTCATCGTTAGTGATCTTTTGTTTCCATGAAATTTTTAACATTTGCCTGTATGTCCAGAGCTCGAAGGCATCGATCCGTTTCTCCATTTTTTGTGGAATTGTCCAAGTTTCAGAATTGTATAATAGGGTTGACCAGATAGGCTATAGCATTTTAAGATCCTGAGACGAATTGGTAATTTTATACGTTGGTTGGTTAAAATATTTTTCATTTTTCCAAATGTAGTTCTTGCAATTTCTATCCGTCTCAAAATTTCATGGTCACACCTCCCATCTTCAGTTATTAAATGTCCAAGATAAGAAAAAGATTTTACTTTTTGTATAATTTCATTGTCAATTATAATTTGGAATACTGGAGTGTCTGATGATTTTGAGATTATCATTGATTTGGTCTTTTTAGCGTTAATTTTCATATTAAATTCTTTACCAATTGAGTTAACATTGTCCACTATTTCTTGAAGATCTTCTTGTGATTCAGCCAGCAGAACAGTATCGTCAGCATAGCGTAAATTTGTTATGTTCAAGCCACCAACTTTTACCCCTTTCATATCATCAACGGGTCGAAAAATCATTTCTGTATATAAATTAAAAAGACATGGAGAAAGTACACATCCTTGGCGTACTCCACGCTTGATATCAACTCCTTTAGACAAATCTTTTTCCATGCGAATAAATGCTTTTTGATTCCAGTACAAATTGATAATAAAACGTAAGTCTTTGCCATTCATACCAATATTGGACAAACAGTGACCAATACTTTTACATATATACAGTTCACAAATCTTTTGAAACTCTGATAAAATCCTCATCAGGCAATAAACACATCGAACCAAGACTGCAGCTCTTCCATCACAAATGATCACGAACTGCCACTGGTTGGTACAATATAGCTGCCCCGCTGTCCGCTCCGTTTGCTCAGTGGTTACGCGCCCGGCTCAAGATCAAGCGGCACTGGTTCGGATTGCGGGGTGTGCGCTTGAGCAACGCATTTCAGGACTGCTCTCCACTCAGCGGAACCTAGTGAATGGAATAATTTCCCGGCAACAACACTTCAACAATCGAAAAACTTCACTCTGTCAATCTCGGTAAACGGCCTTGCGTCAAAAGCCTCTCCAAGTATGCGAAACTACCAGGAATAAACTATCAAGGCTTTGTCAGTCCGAGGATAAAGATTCAAAACCAACCAACAATTTTATAAATAGCATAGTCTAACTGTCAATGATTCATACTAAGTACCAAATTTTTTTTATCAAATTGCCCGTCGACCGAGGGACAGAGTGGCTTCTTCGCGACGAAGCTCAGCAGGTTGGATGCCAGACAGAATGGGGAAATTGTCCAACGGTGTGGGACGCAGGCATCCGGTCACTGTGCGCAGGGCGCTGTTTATGGCAAGGTCGATGTTGTGGCAGTGAGCACTGCGGCACCAGACAGGTGCACAGTACTCTGCAGAAGAGTAGACAAGGGCTAAGGCTGCTATTCGCAAAGTGTCAGCCCTCGCCCCCCAGCTAGAGCCTGCCAGGCGCTTCAGTAGAGCAGCGCGGGATGTCTGTTTCTTGCGCAGTGACACCAAATGTTGGCGGTATGTGAGCAATCTGTCTAGTGTCACCCCAAGATACCTTGGCTCGGGGCAGAAGGACAGAGGTTTTCCGTTGTTGTGGACATGTAGCTCACGATCAGCTTCCCGATTGTATAGGTGGAAAGCTGCCGCCACAGTTTTGGTTTCGCTGAGTTTCAGTCGCCAGTTCTGGAGATAAGCTGAGATGGTTTGCATGTCCTGGCTCAAGGTGTCTTCTAGATTTTCCCACGACTTTGTGGGTGGAGAATTGCCAGATCGTCCGCATAAGCGTATTTTGCGGAGACCGTGGTTGGCAGGTCGTGGGTGTAGATGTTGAAAAGAAGTGGAGCCAGGACCGATCCCTGTGGGACGCCGTTTTTCAGGCGTCTCAGTCTGCTTCGCCGTGGATTGCCGGTGGTGAGGTGAAGCTTCGATTCCTGACAAGTTCCATAATCATATGGACCATATGTCGGTCAGGAAGCAGGCGAAGCAGCTTGTAAGTAAGGCCGCGATGCCATACAGTATCGTAGGCAGCTGTGAGATCTAGAAAGACAGCGCCGGCCTTATTTTTTGCCTCAAAGCAGTCTTCGATGTCTTGGGTCAACAGTGTGACCTGATCTACAGTGGATTTTCCTCGCCGAAACCCAGTTTGCTCTTTTAGAAGGAGCGGGTCGATGATTGGGTTGACGCGGGCATAGATCAGCCTTTCGAGGATTTTGAAAGGAACACAGAGGAGGGATATCGGACGATTACTCCTTGGGTCTGTAATGTTCCGTGGTATCCCTTACGTCTGACTATTTCGGACAAACTCTCAAAGACGAAGAAGATAACTTTATTTAAATCTCAAACATAAACTGGCAACGTAAACGCCCACTAGCTGCGCTGGTTCGACTCTCGGGGTGTGCGCTTGAGCAACGCACGTTAGTACTGCTCTCCATTCAGCGACATCTAATAGATGGAATAATTTCCCGGCAACAAGACTTCAACAATCGGAAACTTCACTCTGTCAATCTCGGTGACCGGGCCTGCGTCAGTAATTCAAAGCCTCTACAAGTATGCGAAACTGCCAGGATTAAGCTCTGCAAGAAGCTTTCCCAGTCCGAGGATAAAGATTCAATCAATCACTAAAACGATCGACTTGCTATTTTAAACTCGAGTTGGAGAGTGACGCAACGCTGTCAGGAAAGCATATTAAACAGTGGCCAATCAAGAGGTCATGGAAAACGCAAAATGAGAAACACAAGGTACAAACTTAAAGGACAAGTTCTCAAAATAAATTAAAAGTTTAAAGGCACATTTCCAATATATTACATCTCCCTTTGTCTGAAGAAAAAGAAAACTATGTAACCATACACAAACAGATTAAACTTATGAACAGTGGTACACTGCCCAAATACACATGAAATTACGGTATCACATTTATTACACAATTTATTTTTCAAAAGCTTAGGTTAACAGCAAGTGTTAACTTGTAGCACGTATACTCTCGTGGTTAGCATTTCATTTAACTCAAACAAAGCACTTCTGCAGTTGTTTCTGCTTTTACAGTGGAATTTAACTAAGAATGAATTTGTCTTTGAAACTATGATTTCACCAAGATAAGGGGATTACATTGTTTTCTGCAATCAAAACAATACATTATAACATAACTTATTGCAAAACAAATATAGCAAGTTAAAAGCTTTCACAACAAACAACACAAAAGCAAATCAACTCTCATTTAACTTTTCATCTGCAGCAACGTTTCCATCAGCAACAACTTTTTCATCAGCAGCAACTTTTTCATCAGCAGCAGCATTTTCATCAGCTGCAAGTTTCTGCATGTCTCTACATTTGACTGCGGGTGTAATGGACTGCTAAACGTTCGGTGATTAGTTTTTCAATTCCAACTATCACAGAAATTCGCAAATTCGAACGTTAACTCGACCATCCTCCTCCACTTTTTAAAATTCTTCGCAACATTTCCTTGTTGGAAGTTCATTTCTGTCTTTGTTGCGTGCGTCGAATCCATCTGACACCATGTAATGTTTCTCGGGATTCTTGACGTCTAACTATTTCGGACGAACTCTCAAAGACGAAGAAGATAACTTTATTTAAATCTCAAACATAAACTGGCAACGTAAACGCCCACATAGCTGCGGCACTAAAACGATCGACTTGCTATTTTAAACTCGAGTTGGAGAGTGACGCAACGCTGTCAGGAAAGCATATTAAACAGTGGCCAATCAAGAGGTCATGGAAAACGCAAAATGAGAAACACAAGGTACAAACTTAAAGGACAAGTTCTCAAAATAAATTAAAAGTTTAAAGGCACATTTCCAATATATTATAGGGTCCTCTGGTGGATTGTGAGGCTTAGGGATCTCAACTACTAGAGCTCTTCTCCAGATTTTTGGAATTGTGAGATGGTGCAGGCAGGAAGAGAGTAATCTACGTAACCAGGACGTGAGGGCAGGAACAGCATGGAGCACAAGCTCAGGGCAGATCTTATCCGGCCCTGGAGACTTGTGTGGTTTCACTAGGCGGAGGGCGGTGGCGAATTCCTCTTGAGTGAAATCTCCAGAGATTGTTTCTTCTTGTGGTGTTACCACTCGCCACAGGGCAGAAACTTCTTTGGCGATAAAGCGGGATGTCTCGCGGTCCTTTGTCTTGTAGACCCCGTTCTGCACTAGCTGGGAAGCGATGGCATTTGCAGAAACGGGGCACTGACGAGGGGAGTTTGCTGAGCGCCCAGTGAGGTTGTTGATGATGCTCCATGCTTTGCGGCTTGAGTGTGAGAAGTCGATGGTTTGGACGGCTTCATTCCATTGCTCAAGCTTCTTTGCGTCCAGCCGCTCAAGTAGTCTGGTGGCGGCGGTTTTAGAAGCAGTACCCAGGGTGGCGTTTAGGTAGGAGCGATAGAGAGCTTCACACTCAGAGTCCCAGCATGGTGTATAGCTGGTTCGATGGCCACGTGGTATTGTGGCTTTTGCCGCAATTATTATAGCATTGCAGAAGTCCTGGTATGCCTCGTCTGCTTTGCATGTTTCAGGTGGTGGTAACTTTGCAGTAGACTCATTGGTCAAGAGGCTGTGTTGATTCCAATCAGCTTTTATGAAGTTCCGTCGCTTCACCGGTGAACTCGGGACAGGAGCCACAAGTTTTAGGGGCGATGATGAGGGACGGCCGGTGTTGGGACCGCGGGAACTTCTCAAGCACACGTCTGTCTGGAAGAGAGCTGTCGACACTCGCGAAGGCTAAGTCAGGGTTTGTCTCTGTTCCCCAGCGGCCGGAGTGGAAACTGGCTGGTTCCTTTGGATTGAATAGGAGGGCAAGATGGTTTTTGGAGGCCCAGTCAGCCAGCAATTCCCGTCGCTGCTTGTGTTGTTGTAGCCCCAGTCGATGTGCTGGCAGTTGAAGTCGCCAGCGTAGAGATTTGGGGAGGGGAACGTTGGAAGAGATGATGGCAACATTCGCGAGGGTGGGGGCTTGTAGATGTTGACGATGTTGTAGTCTGAGATACATATGCACACCCACTCAATCTCGGCATCAGTTGGAGAATGGTCGACAAACGTCCACTTCAGGCTCTCATGCACAAACGTGGCAATGCCGTGCTTCCTGCTTAAGGTAGACCCGGCTAGCGTGTAGTTTAGCATAGCTAGCCTATCTACAGAAGTGCAGTGGGTCTCCTGGAGGAGTTTGACGAGTGCCCGGTTGGTATGGGCAAGCTGCTCCACAACTTTGGTCTTGCTTGTTGTGTAGCCTTCTATGTTGAGCTGCAGAATGGTGGAGCGTCTGAACTTATCAATTTCCCTTTGCAGCTGTACCGTCCGGGTGGAGGCTCTTTGTTGAAAAATTTCGTTTCTCATCTGGTTGAAAGCAGATGGTACTCACAGGATTGGGCAAGAGGAGCCATTTGTCGTCCATCTATTGTTTAAGAATCTCATTACAAAGACAACTCTTTTGTCTCGTTGTGATATCAACTGGTGCAGCAAATCTCTTTTCAGCCACGTAGGTAGGCCTAGTGGGATTTTCCACAAGAACTTTGAGTACTTATCAAGGCTTTGTATGACCCATTAAAAGCTTCGGTCTTAAATTCAGAATCTTTTCCACGGTTAAACAATGCAATTCAGAATGTTTTCCACGGTCATAAAACGCTTGTCTTGTTGACAGAAATTAATTTTAAAAATATGACCCAAAAATCTCGAAGGCTGCTGTTTGCCGAAAAAGTTCAGAATCCACAACTTTGACTTAAATGTTGATCAACATTTAAACACAAAGTCTACGTCTTGTATTTGTAATTGATAATTTTGTTTTGCAATTACGGAAATCGATTTACTCAGATCTCAGATATACATATTTTCGAACATTTTGACCAATTTCACTTCAATTTTTTACGGATACTTTGCTTAAAAATTTGGTCAATGACCGATAAATGACAGAATAAAAAATAGGCCAACAGTAGGCTACTAACAATTTTTCACAGCTATGTCAAATACAAATGAGTTTCTGAGTCAAACTAACGGGTCAAACTTTATGTTTCTATGTCAAGAAGAACCGCAACTATAACACGTTTAAACTGTCATCTATATAGGTGGTTTGCAACCTACAGTATATCCGACACTTGCTTTTGAATGCAAATGAACATTGCTTGTTGTTATATTGGCACAACGTGACTCGTAATATTTTTTCCATTAAACTTTTTTCGATTTTTAAATTCAATAATCTACTTTAAAATAAAAAGTCACTCACAAAAGTTGTGTTTGCAGCCCTGGCTGTGCGCATTGTTCTCTACTTTAAATAGAACTACGCTTAGCTTTGAAGAGTTTCTTTTCTACAGAAATAAGCAATTTCTTTTATATAAAGGATGTCTTTATTGAAAATAAATGAAAATAAGGAGATGCTTTATTCTTATTTTTAAAATAGCATTTGCTTTAATGGAAAACTTGCAAAGTACATTTAAACACTAAGCCTACGTCTTGTATTTCTAATTGATAAAAAAAGTTATTACGGAAATTGAGTTATTCAGGAATGTGTATTTTCGAATATTTTGTCAAATTCACTTGAATTTTTAAGGATATTTTGCTTAAAAATTTGGTCAATGACCGACAAATGATCCAAAATAAAGTAGGCCTATAGTACTAACATTTTCCACAGCTATGCCCAATATATATGAGTTTATGATTCAAACTCACGGGTCAAACTTCATGTTTCTATTACAAGAAGAAACGCAACTATAACGGGTTTAAACTGTCATCTATATTGGTGGTTTGCAATCTATATGCGACACTTACTTTTGAATACAATTAAACATTTCTTGTTAATATATTCGCACAAGGTAACTCGAAAGATTTTTTCTATCAACCGTTTCCTGATGTTTTAATTCAATAATCTTAAACTTTAAAATTAAAAAATCACCCACTAAAGTTGTGTTTACAGCCCTGGCAGTGCGCATTGTTCTCTGCTTCAGATGGAACTACGTCTAGCATTGAAGATTTTCTTTTCTACATAAATAGGCAATTCTTAACTTGACCTCCACGGGCGATGAACGACGCAATGCTTGGATGAAGGACGTATAGTATCCAGGCTGTGATCAAACTCAATGTGAACAGTCCATAATGTTACGCATGTATCGCCGTATTGTTTCGAGTCACAGCGACCATGTCGTACTATGAAAAGTCCAAAATAATCTAGACCCACAAGTGTAAAAAGAGGTTTACCTGATGTGAGCCTATCCGGATGGAGATCGGCAATTTTTTTCGAGCATGTACTTCCATGTCTTCGACTGCAGGAGACACAGTTGGACAATTCCTTTCGTACAGCTGAGTTCGCGTTGATGATCTGAATCTTTTCGTGCACCAGAGAAATGACATGCTGTCTGCCAACATGGCCTGAATGTTGGTGCATATGATATATGACTAGGGTGGTAGCTGGGTCGGCTTTAGGCAAAGTTATCTGATGTTTTGCTTCATCAGGTAAGGATGCGGCACTAATACAGCTGCCAACGCGCAGCAGCCCGTCGTCAAGCATTGGGTCAAGTTTTCTGATGTTGCTTAATTTCTTCACCGGTTTGTTTTTCAGAAGACGATCAATTTCTGTGCTGACATGTTTTCTTTGTACGTATTGAAAGATGAATTTTTCGGCAGCTTCGATTTCCTGTACTCTTTTAGAGGGGCCGTGCCAAGGAGAGGGTTTCTGTTTGACTTTGCATCGTGAAGTATAAGGTCTTTGAATTTGTTTTTGTAGCGCAGGATCCAGCAACAAACTTTTGTTAACCTCTTCATGTCGAGTATCGTTAGAAAAGGTCATCCAAGAAGTGAGGAGGTTTGCAGGTTGTAGCAAACATTTTGATCTTTTTTTACTTCAGGATCGTCCATATTAATTTCGTGGAGAAAGCTTGCTTGTGTTGGCCTGTGCGATGGAAGCTCCCATAAGAAGTCTGGTCCAAGTTTCCATCTGCTGCACTGCAGGAGAGATTCAATTACGGACAAACCTCTGGAGACGTCGTCTGCGGGATTTAGTTTTGTGGGGACCTAATTCCAATGTGAGGCAGATAACTTATCTTTGATTGTTTGAACCCCTGTTTGCTACAAAAGTGTGAAAGCATTTGTCTTTGTTTTTGAGATACCTTAAGTCGTATGTTTCATTCCGAAATTTCCAACACTGGTTAAGATAATGTGTGCTCTCACACAGATTACATTTTTGCGTTGGAAGCACCGGTTTGGAATGTGTAGAGAAGGATTTAACCCTTGGTTTTGTATGGTTGGTGCTGGCTGGATTTGAGCTGCCTGATGGGTTTGCAGGTTGCGCCAAAAGTTGGTACATTCCCTAGTCTTTGAAGATACAAACTCGCACACATTTGTGATACATATTTCAGCTTGTTTTACATGCACTATTTGGTCAACGGTGTGTTCCCAACTGGACAACCATTGGGGAGGAAAGTGGCGAACAAATTTTCTAATTGTGTCTAGATTAACAATTTGGTGGAGATAGTCCATCCTAGAAAGGGTATACATACAAGATGTTAAATCTGTTGAGAATTGAAGCAGAAAATTTTAAACCTTTTAGTTTAAAGTAGGTCCATCAATGAGGTTTGTAATACAAGCAGCAGCAACCTGCATTATTTGACCAAAATTGCCACGCAGCAATTTCCTGGCTGCATTGTAGCCTTCTTCTGGAGGCATATACTGGCACCCACGAACCAAAGTGTGGGCAGTGCCTTGGGTGTAACTGAGAAGGAAAAACAACTTACGCTTGGAGCCTACGAGTGAGTTGATGATAGTGTCGAAGGCATCAATGAAGCTGCACTAGTTTGAAGGGTTGCCGTCAAATATGGGAGGTTTAATGTCTAGGTGAGGTGCCTGGTTGATGGTTATGTTAAGTGAACTGGTGTTGCTACAGGAAACATGTTCTACAGTGTTTGGAGGTTTGCTAACACTTTTACGAAAATGTGGTGAGAGAGCAGAGTGGTTAGGTAAAAATGAAGATTTAGAAAGATGGGCTGTAGAAGGTTTACCACTTGAGTCACATATGATTCTAGGCTGGACAGAAACATTGCTGGTGTCCAGCACTGGTTGAACATTAACTGAGGGTGAGGCACGCACAGCACATACAGGTTCTAACACATTGTTACCATTAAACGTTGTTTCATTTAATTTAGCATGAAGCATAACATTTTTAACATCAGCTTTAAAGTCATACTAAAGGAAAAACCTGACTTGGCGATTTTCCATGTTCTTTGTGTTTGACATGCTACCATAAAACAAATTTGAAAAAAAAATTGGCCCCATTGCGGTCTGACCACCATTGCGCGCGTGCTTTTGTCAGAGCTTTCAAAACCGGAATGGGCTTGAGCAGCGAAGCGTGCGACGATTTTACTGCGTGAGTTTCAAATGACAGATCTTGTTCTTCAAACCGTAAATCAGCCTCTTTTACATAGATTCAACGTATTCAAGCCTTCAATTAATGTAAAATGAAAATATAAAAAAACAAGTTTTTGAAGGCAAACTCCACAAAGGCATGTGAAACGATTTCAGCTAGGCAATTCACAAGGCGTGGAGTAATCAGCATTTTTTACATGGATTCAACGTTTCCAGGCCTTAAATCAATGTGAAAATTCTTGGAACGCAACACGTTTGAACCTTCCAACCCAACGCGCGAAAAGACTTTTGATAATGCTACTGCTAGTCGCTGGTGACGTAATTCTCGAGCAGTTTTTCCACTTCTTGGTCATTTTGCAAAAAATAAAAAATAAATGAAACATTGGACTTTGCGCCTTGCCAGCGCCATTAAAAACAATTTTTTTAGTAATTTTTTATGAAATGTATTCTTGAGCGTTCAGTTTATGCATTTTAATGCTTAATTCCCGTTTGAAAATTTTATTTAGTATGCCTTTAACTTTAGTGTCAACAATGGGATAATTAATGACAACACTGTTTAAGCATGATACACATTTTTCCACAACATCATTTACACTAGAAATATTTTCTTCAGCACTTATCTCTGCGATGGCTTCACTGAGTTCAGCATTTAGTCGTGCTTGCTCCAGTTCGCATTCGTTTTGGATTAAGCGTTCTTCCCTTGCACTTTGTAGCTGAAATTCTTCTTCAGCAGCATGCTTTTGCTGAACCAGTTGGGCTTGCTCAAGGTCATATCCATCCTTAGCATGCTGTTTGTTTTTCAGTTCAATAAATGTATAAATGTGATTGGCTTCGATAACAGCTTTTCTAGTTTTTGCACTCATTTTGGAGTAGCCGCTTATTGATGAGTACCCACTTCTTTGGCTCCGATGACTGCTTGTTGATTGCTTGCTTTTAGCCTTCTTCAGCTTGAGTTCTTTTGATTTGGCTCTGGTCATTATTGAGGTTACCAACTCTTGCTCAGGGACAACTTCTTGATGAGTGACCAAAATTTGTTGTGAACCTTTTCCGGCTGAAGTAACATCATTGCTTTGAATTGCAGATGAAGCGACATAATTTGAGACATCGGTTAAATTTGATGTTTTTTCTCCCATGAGATTTTTGGTCAATTGATATTTCTTCAGAGAGACTCTCTTCTTACAGAATCCAATCAAACTGATATTAATCCAGATAAGGGTGAACAATAATAATCTGAATCAATCTAGTGTTGCGAAGCCCTCTAGAGTCTGCCATTATAGTCAAACAGATTTCCGAATTTAGAATTGTATTCATTGTACAACATCTAGCAATTTAGTTATTAGGTCTACCACAATAGCTAAAACAATAATTATTTAAACAGGTTTTCAATATTTAGTCAATTCAATTCAGAATGTTAGGCTATAGCCTATATTATACAATAAATACAATTATGAACATTTGTTGATTTACATTTGATTTCGGCAGTCGGTTTCGAAACGCAGTGAAATATTTTTTTGTTAACTGACATAGAACATTTCTTACCAGTTATTTAATGACGTCACAACGGCGTACAAAACGAGGAAAAACCAGAGCTTTAAAACAAATTTTTACTTTAATTTAAACAAATATGCGGAGAACAAAAATAGAGAAATTGGCATTAACATACACTAAAACACGTTAACCCTTTGCTTTTCAACGTTTTTTTGGAAGTTAACTGCTCAAGGGGGGGCCGTTTTTGGATCAAATTCAATCAGCTGTTACGTGTTATCCGCTGATGCTTCTTCAACAGAAGTTGCACTGGTGTGAAAGCAAATCATTTGTCTATAAGTTTGAAAAGTCATTATTTTAAAATTTTATATGTTAAACTTGATATTTCAATTTTTGCAAAGGTACCCAAAAACGACAATTTTGATTTAACTTGCCGCTATTTAATTACCGTGCTAATCCGATTTCATGCAAACTTCTAAATAACAAAGAGCTCGATCGAACGCACGAAGTGTGTGTGCGGTGTGCCGAATCATTGCATTGATTAGAATTTACGACTTGCGACCAAATCTTATTGTAAGCTACTCACTGATTCTAAAATAGTTACAATCAGAGTAACATTGTTACACGAATTTGAAAAAAAATCAAAACTGCGTTTGTTGTCTTACATTTTTATCCTAAACTAATGCATTCCGAAACTCATGGCTAGCTTCTAGTTTTATGGAACCAAATTTTTCATAAGTAACAGCTTAGCCTGCTTGAATAGCTGTTTACATCTTCGTTTGTGTATTTTAGGTCTACAATTGAGTTTGTAGTATGAATATTTTTAGTAGAGAGAAGACAATTGAACATGTTGTTGAAATTATCTGAAATTTCTAAGTTCAAATTAGGTGCTTTTGAAATTGTGGATTTGTGTCAAGTCGCATCACAAATATCATGCAGGCCACATCATAAGTCATTTCGCTTACGGGTGTTTATAAACATGACTCATAAATTACATCAACAAAAAATACAGCATTTACATCAACAAAGCTAAGTTCGAAGCTCACTTTTTATTGAAGATTGTGTCAATCAATTTGAAAATACATTTTTAGTCCGCCAGCGTCGAAATAATGCAACAGCGAATTGAGGAACATGCGTAAACAAAGGAAATGTGAAATTACCCACAGTCAGCAAATCTACATAAATTTAACGTTTACAAATGTTGAATCAATGTAAAAGGACTGGATTGCTGACTGGGTCCTTATTGTTTGAAGCACTAAAAATACGCGTAAAAGCGACAACATCAGCAAGGCAGTGATTATGTTTCTGGCCAAAAAAAAAAAAATAACTTTTGACTTCAAAGATAAAAATGATTATAATGAAGCTTCAAAGTTTGTCGTAAAAAATTTTACAGAGATACAATAAACATAATCATTTTGTGCCAGATTGTGAGAAAATTTCCTAGATTCTTTCCAACCATTTGCAGGATTGCAAATTATTTTCCATAACTTTATATTACTAAAAAATGGCTTCTTTGTTGAAACGACCGGCTACAATTCTATAAAAAATTCTTAGGCCTACTACATTGAAGTAATGAAATTTTTTTTGTGATTTTGCTGATGACGTTTTACAATATCCGAGAAGTAAAAAATAATAATGATGAATTATTTTACAAAACCGTGGTTTGCAAGTGCTTCACAAAAAATTGTTGGGGGAAAATTTACTATTAGACGTAAAACGTTTGTAAAAGAAAATTGTCGATTTACGTATTTATAATGTTTATTGCGCTGTTATCGAATTATAAACTGCCTGTAGGCTATTGTCTACCTTTGTAGTTGCCGGCCAGCTTAGAGCAGCATGCAAACTAAGCGTTTATGGTATTTGCATCGTGTTATGATTCTCGAAAATTTCCCACAAGGTCTTTATTTTTATCGTGATATTTTCTGCCTCTTCTGTCCTAAACTTGAAGTTATTGTGCAGCACAATCCACATCGGTTTTTAGACTCAGTCTTCATTGAAAATCTTTTGTGTGGTGCATCATTTCAAGTAGTGTCTTCCCCTAAACTGTTACACAAATTGCCCAGAACCAGGTTGATTATTATGTATCTTACAGCAGTTGAGAGCCCGTTTATTGTATGTGTGGAATTATTACTGTAGATGTCTGACTAAATTCATGCCAAAGTCGAGCAAATTCTGCTTTCGGGATCCTTGCCGTTATTTACGGTATTTTTTGTTGATAAGTTTAGGCAGCATTTTTCCAAGATAAATGAAGACATCGGTATTGTTCGTCACTTAGATTTAGTTTTCTCAGCATTGTTTATTCATTCTTTGATCCACTAGTTTCTCCCACTTTTGGTATAATTGGATCGTTTATAAATGGCGGGTCTTCACAATAGCCGGCCTCTTATATATTGGCGCAACGTATTCAGATGTTGAATCAATGATGAAAAAAGCTGATTTGTTGTTTGTCTTATGTGACGCCTAACTTTATGCCTCGTCTACAGTACAAAATATTTTGTAATGTACGTTGTGTACATTGTACATTTTGTTTGTAGGCCTACATTACAAAATATTTTGTAATGTAGATGAGGCATTATCATCTTTATTTTGCGCTTTTTGGAACAAAACACAGTGCACTGTGAAACAAAAATACAGGACATAACAACAAGTAGGCGACATAAAGCATTGAAGGGACGCCATCGAGTTAGCTGATATGTGTAAATGGAGCCTATCTCATACTTTTGAGTGTATCTCACAATTACTGTTTGCAAAAACGCCATTTCTCCGGCTTCTCCCAAAAGCATTTGCAGTGATACATTTCCTCAATTGCAAGTTTTGTCAATGAGAGCATTTCCATAGAACGTTTATTTCGAAACCAGGTTTTCGTGTCTTTATCCAAGAGAAGATTTCTTATTGTAACGTTTTTTATTCGTCAATGAATATTATCTGCTTGAAACAACTGTTTTGAATAGTTTGTGGCCTCCATAGCCTACTATTTTGATCGTGGATTGCTATTCTTCTTTGTAGAGCTGATAACGCAAAAAACGTTTGCTATTATTGTTTCTAATTAACAGCTTTGCGATCACTGGCTTTTCTTTGTAGCATAAGAAATAACGCGCTTTGTATTATTGAGGTCAAACCAAACAAAAGAAAGCAAGAGGATGCTTCTCTCTGCTCGCGCATATCGATGCACGAAGCAATTATGAGCTTATGGCTTGTCATCGCAATGTAATCCATTTCACGCTTTGCTGGAAGTGAGCTAGAAATAGCAAAAATTCACCAAAATCTTGAATTTACAAGAAAACTACACAACTTTTAGCATCAAATTTAATATCATCAGATCCGCCTGGCAATTTTAGGAAAAGTCAAGAAAAACCAAGTGCATGGCGTTACTGTGCTTCAAATAATTAAAGGAAATATGAGGGGGGGGCCAAATCTGGCCTCCCTTTGAGGAGCAAAGTGTTAAACATGTTGTGCGCACTTGTATGCTCTGCAAACTTCGTTCAGTGATTATTTCAATTTAGCACAATTGTCACAAGCAGTTAAATCATCGGTTTAAAATCTATTGCTCTGGGCTTAATTTCATTAAAGTTTTAGAAGCTGTCATGTAACTTATATCTAATACTACAATAAATATTCCTCAGGTTATGCATTAACAACAAGGTGTTTTCTGATCATATTTTAAGTAAGGATCCAGAGGCTTAAAAATTTATTAACAGTGGTCAGTGACCGATGAAAGGTTGGAAGCACTAATTTAAAAGAATAAAACCATCAACTTTTATAATCACATTCTTCTTTTGTTTGTAAAGCTAAAGTTTTCATACTCAGTTTGCTTTCAACTCACATGTAGTATGCACTGCTATAGAATTAGGAAGTAATTTTTATATTATCATAAATATATCCTCATCTACTGCAGCTGAGAAAACAATTGCTAAAACTTTTTTCTGATTTTGTTTAACACTTTGATCCTTAAAGGGAGGCCAGATCTGGCCTCCCCTCACATTTCCTTTAATTACTTGAAGCACAGTAATGCCATGTACTTGGTTTTTCTTGACTTTTCCTAAAATTGCAAGGCGGATCTGATGATATAAAGTTTGATAGCAAAAGTTGTGTAGTTTGTTTGTAAATTCAAGATTTTGATGAATTTTTGCTGTTTTTGGCCGACGTTTGGCAAAGCATGAAATCGATTTCTTTTCGCTTACAAACGATAAGCTCATAATTGCTCCGTGAATCAACATGCGCAAGGAGAGAGACTATCGCGGAGTTATGCATTGTTTTGTTTGACCTAAATTTGTCCCGAGCTGATGGCGAGAGCAGTCCAGTCAGAAAATCACTTCTTTTTTATGTTGATTCAACGTCTCAAGACGTGAAACCAATACAAAACAGAAACGATTTTCTTATTGGGTGGACACTGGACAACAGATCATTTTACTCCTTTTTCACAGCATTGCATTGAAAAAAATCGCACAATGGCCAAACATTTCTTGTGTTATAATATACCAGCCAGTGAGCACGCAGTTGTTTATAAAAAGAATATATTCTATCTTTTCTTTCTGGCCACTCAAGAAATAGTAATCCACCACCAAATCGCAGAGTTTTCCATTATTGTTTTGTTTGACCTAAATTTGTCTCGAACAGATGGCTAGAGCAGTCCAGTCAGAAAATCACTTCTTTTTTATATTGATTCAACGTCTCAAGACGTGAAACCAATATAAACAGAAATAATTTTCTTATTGGGTGGACAATAGATCATTTTAATCTTTTTTCACAGCATATTGCATTGAAAAATCGCACAATGCCAAGCATTTCTTGTGCTATAGTATACCAGCCAGTGAGCACGCAGTTGTTTATAAAAATTAATACATTTTATCTTTTATTTTTAGCCACTCGAGAAATAGTAATTCACGACCAAATCGCGGAGTTTTCCATTACTGTTTTGTTTGACCTAAATTTGTCCCAACCTGATAGCTAGAGCAGTCTAGTCATAAAATCACTTCTTTTTTATATTGATTCAACGTCTCAAGACGTGAAACCAATATAAACAGAAATAATTTTCTTATTGGGTGGACAATAGATCATTTTACTCTTTTTTCAAAGCATATTGCATTGAAAAATCGCACAATGCCAAGCATTTCTTGTGCTATAATATACCAGCCAGTGAGCACGCAGTTGTTTATAAAAAAGAATACATTTTATCTTTTATTTTTAGCCACTCGAGAAATAGTAATCTACGACCAAATCGCGGAGTTTTCCATTACTGTTTTGTTTGACCTAAATTTGTCCCGAGCTGATGGCTACTAGAGTAGTCCAGGCAGAAAATCACTTCTTTCTTATATTGATTCAACGTCTCAAGATGTGAAACCATTATAAAACAGAAACGATTTTCTTATTGGGTGGACAATAGACCATTTTACTCCTTTTCCACAGCATTGCATCGAAAAATCGCACAATGCCCAAACATTTCTTGTGCTATAATATACCAGCCAGTGTCAGTGAGCACGCAGTTGCTCATCAAAAAGAATACGTTCTATCTTTTATTTTTAGCGACTCGAGAAATAGTTATCCACTACCCAATGATCACATATAAATTATTATTGAAAGCAGTAGAAGTTTGATCCAACAAATATCCATTGCTGTATACAATACGTTACTGTACGAAAGACATGTAAAACCAATAGGCTATACATCAAAATTCTATGAAATGAGCAAAAATTGCTGTAAATGTGCCTGATTAGATTTGAAGGCTTTATGTAGGTATAAAAACTTCCACAAACGTGTTCTTTATTCATGTATTAGTAGATCTATTACGCAATTTGTTGTTTTTGATAAAGTTCTTTTGTGCTGTCGTTGCAGAGAGCCTTGTATCATACCATTTTATTCGAAATTACATTCTCATACCAGCAGTGTTTGCAAAACATAAAATATAGTCTTCTTTCGAAAAAAGAAATGGGTGTAGACCAACTTTCAGGTGTTCATGCTTGCGTAAAAAAAACATTTAGAACATGAAAAAATCTATCATGAAACTGCAATTAGTGTAGCCTAATTAGCGATATATAGTAGGCTATGGGTTTTCAGAAATTCAAGGTTGATACTTTGCACTGTGTTTTTAGGTGGTGGGCAGATACCAAACTCGATGATCATTTACTTTTTGTCATTGTTTTGTTCATCACATTTTCACCACTGTATCACATATCAACACAAAACTATTCATATTCACCACATATCAAAAACCATTTACATAGCTATGAATGGCTTTTGATATGAAATTACAGTATACAGGTTATTTTTATCAACCTTTATTTTATGCTTATTTTTTGTATTTTTATGATCTCATGATATTGGCTTTCCCACACAATTCCTACAATTTATTAAAAATTACACATTACGTAATTGATGAAAACACAATGTGATAACTTCTTTACTGCACATGTCAGATTGCCAGTATTGCCATAAAGATTCAACTACGTTTTATGTGTGCAGGATATGTTTGAACAACAGAATACTCGCTCTTTTCGTTTTCATAATATCGCAATCTTTGCTAAATCGCGTTGAAAAAAAGGTTTCAAATTATAACGTGACGTAAGCTACTATACAAGTTTCGTTTTCCACATAGCTAATGTCATAGAATAAACAATGGATAGACAACAAAGTAGGCTAATAGGGATTGATTAGTGTTTTCCAACCCAATTAGGCTACTTTGTTGTCTATCAATTTTCCATGATTGCAAGCCAAAACCACTCGAACAAAAAATCCATTAATTTAGGTACCATTGCTACGGGATGCTTGGTTCCGTAATATATAGAAATTATGACTTTCGGAAAGCATTGGCTTTTGAAAAAGAAATGCAATTTTTGTTTCAATTTGATACTGAAAACAATATAAATCATTGAATATCAGGGCGATATAATTAGTCATTTTAGCATTGCACAACAATGTAAACCGTCATTATTTACTAAAAATTTCACTCATCGTTTACATTGTAACAATGTAAATAATGCCAGATTTTCCAACTACTAAAATATCGATGGTTTCTTGCATCGACGATTTCAGAAGTAAAGCACGATGTAAGATTCTCACGCAAAGCTATCTAATATGATATGCTGGCACACACACTCCGCATTGCGTTGGAGCGGGCTCATTGTTTTTCAGCGCTTTGCGTAAAATCGGATTAGCATGGTAATTAAAAGGCGGCAACACAAAGAAAAATAATCGTTTTTGGGTATCTTTGCAAAAAATGAAATATCAAGTTAAGCATACAAAATGTCAGAATATTAACCTTTTAAACTTATAGGCAAGTGATTTTTCTACACATTAGTAAAAATTCTGTTCAAAAAGAACCAGCAGATCACACGTAACAGCTGGTTGAATTTGGTCCAAAAACGGCCCCCCCTTGAGCAGTTAACTTGCGAAAAAAGGTTGAAAAGCAAAGGGTTTATTGATTCAAAATGGTAGAATTTCAAATCACTATTGTAAGTTTTTAAGTTTGTTTTATTTAACTAGACGGCTAGCAAAGCTTTTCTAGTGAATAAACTAGGGGTTTCTGTTGTAATTCTGCCTATGTAAAAATTAAAGTAAAACAGTTGTATCATGACTTTGGAAGAAGAAGAAGAATTTAAACTTGGGAAAAAGCTGAAAGATATTTGTAACTTTAACGGCAAAGAAAAAAATATTAAGGAAACTGCAAAACTTTTGCATCAATTGGGGCTTGTTTATCAAAGCAGAAGTCCAGACAAAATCAGCCTCATACAAAGTGCTGCCTTGTTGAATGCAGCGATAACAAGAGAACCTGATAATGTGGAGGAGGCAGAGAAAGATTTGCAAAAACTATGCGAAGACATTCTTCATCAAGCTGGTGCAGTGAAAAAGCAAGCAAATATAGTTGACAAAGCAAGAGATGTCAAAGAACAACTAAATATAATGAGGAAATCGGTAAAAGAATCTTTGCTTCAATTGAAAATAATTCCAAATAAAATAGAAGAACAACAATTGCACAACAAAGAGCTGGACAGAATTGCTAAAATGCAACAGATTCAAGATAAAGTAGCTGCTGAGTACACATCAATCATGAAAAAAATCAGTAATTACTGTGAACAAGTAATGGGAAGGCGACCTTGTGAATATAGTCTTGTAGGCATGGGATCATTAGCCAGAAAAGAGATCACCCCATATTCTGATTTCGAGAATATAATTGTTTTGGAAGAAGGATGCCAAAGTTTAGCTAATTATGAAGCTATATTGGAGTATTTCAGGTGGTTTTCTGTCATCTTTCAGGTCATATTGATTAATTTACAGGAAACTATATTGCCAAGTGTAAGTATTAATTGCTTGAATGATACAACCAAGAAAGATGGAAATTGGTTTTTTGATGCATTCACTACTCGGGGTGTCTCCTTTGATGGCATGATGCCACATGCCTGCAAATCTCCACTTGGTCGACAACAGATCACTAAAGATAAACCATGGACAACAGAATTAATTAAACCTGTGAGTGAAATGCTGAATTATCTGAAAACTGAACAATCTTTAAAAAATGGTTATCATCTCAGTGATATTCTCACTAAAACCAGTTTTGTTTCTGGTAAAATAGAAATCTTTGACCAATTCTTTGAAGGTGTACAAAAAACATTAAACACAATTCCTTCTCAAGTGCTGAAAGATGAAATTACCGAACAACTCAAAGACGACTTAACCAGTTTTGCAATAAAGCCAAATCTTACAGGCTCATCAAATCAAGACGAATTCAATCATAAGCGAATTGTTTATCGAAGTATAACGTTATTCATATCTGCTCTTGGAAGACTACATAAGATTTCTGCCAATTCTTGCTTTGACATCATTGTTGAACTTCATAAAAGAAAACTAATCAGCAAATATTCAATGCAAAAGTTGTCATTTTCCGTGGCAGTAGCACTTGAAGTGCGCTTGAAACTTTACATGAAACACACAGGACAAGTGGATCTGACGAAAAATATTGTACCAACCATCGATTCAAAATTCGAGAAGTCAACGTTAATAGACGAGGTTGGAGAACACAGCTGTATTAGCTTTTTTCAAATTGCTTATTCGTTGCAGTGCGACATTTGTAAACAATTGCAAATGAAAAAGGTTCATTTTTACTCACATTTAACTTTGTTGAATGTTCTCATCTGCAACTTTCTCAACTTAAAAGAACCAACGAAAAAATTGATGGAATCCTTCATTGATAATCCAGTTAAAAATTCACAATTACTAGATATTGAAACAAGTATCCGTTTATTAGAACAAAGCATGCACTTGTTGGACCAACGAATTAATAAAAAAAAATTAGAAATTAAAAATCAGCCAACACAGATAAAACCAAACATATATTTCGAAATAAGCAAAGCTTTGTATTACATGAAAAGTTACAACGACGCACTTGAGTATGGAGAAAAATATCTTGAATCCCTAAATCATTCAGCTTCAGAAGACGTTGACAAAAACGTCGACACTGCTGCACTTGATGCAATTGCAATTATTGCAAACTGTCACAGAAATTTAAAACAATACAATAAAGCGTTGACACACTACAAAAGATTTTTATTAAAAAATGAAGAAAACAATAATGGCGAAGAACTGACCAATGGAAAAGTGGCGAGCATCTTACACAATATTGGATGGTGCTTAATAGCTGCAGATAAAAATGTGGAAGCAATAAGTTATCTACAAAAATCCCTGGAAATAAAACAGCGTTTATCAGCAAATGCAGACATGGATCAAACTATAACCATCACTCTTGGAATGATTGGTCGTTGTTTAATAAAAATTAATAAATATGAAGAAGCTATGAGTTATCTGCAAATGACGCTAAAAATCCAACAACGAGAATCATTAAATGAAGACGCTGACAAGGATGTGGCGATCACCATGCAAGACATCGGTTGCTGTTTAATGGAAACTAATAAATGTGAAGAAGCCATGAGTTTTCTGCAAAAGGCTCTAAAAATCAAACAACGAGTATCGTTAGATGAAGACGCTGAGAAGGATGTGGCGGTCACCTTGACAGACATCGGTCGTTGTTTAATGAAGATGAATAAATATGAAGAAGCCATGAGTTATCTGCAAAAGACGCTAAAAATCGAACAACGAATAGCATTAGATAAAGACGCTGACAAATCGTTGGCAATCACCTTGCATGACATCGGTCGTTGTTTAATGAAGAGTAATAAATATGAAAAAGCCATGAGTTATCTGCAAAAGACTCTAAAAATCAATCAACGAGTATCATTAGATGAAGACGCCGACAAGGGTGTTGCGGTCATCTTGAATGACATCGGTCGTTGTTTATTGGTAACTAATAAATGTGAAGAAGCCATGAGTTATCTGCAAAAAGCGCTAAAAATCGACCAAAGAGTATCATTAGATGAAGCCGCTGACATGAATTTGGCGATCAGCTTGAATGACATCGGTTGTTGTTTAATAGAGTGTAATAAATATGAAGAAGCCATGAGTTATCTGCAAAAGGCGCTAAAGATCCAACAACGAGTATCATTAGATAAAGACACTGACAAATCGTTGGCAATCACCTTGCATTACATCGGTCGTTGTTTAATGGAGAGTAATAAATATGAAGAAGCCATGAGTTATCTGCAAAAAGCTCTAAAAATCAAACAACAAGTATCATTAGATGAAGACACTGACAACGATGTGGCGATCACCTTGAATGACATCGGTCGTTGTTTAATGAAGAGTAATAAATATGAAGAAGCCATGAGTTATCTGCAAAAAGCTCTAAAAATCAAACAACGAGTATCATTAGATGAAGATGCCGACAAAGGTGTGGCGATCATCTTGCAAAGCATCAGTCGTTGTTTATTGACAACTAATAAATATGAAGAAGCCATGAGTTGTTGGCAAAAAGCTCTAAAAATCGAACAACGAGTATAATTAGATGAAGACACTGACAAGGGCGTAGCGATCACCTTGGATGACATCGGTCGTTGTTTAATGAAAACTGATAAATGTGAAGAAGCCATTAGTTATCTGCAAAAAGACGCTAAAAATCAACCAACGAGTATTATTGAATGAAGACACTGACAAGGGTGGAGCGACGATTGATTGTTTTTTAATGTTAACTAATAAATGCGAGGAAGTCATGAGTTATCTGCAAAAATTTAAGAATCCAACAAAGTGTATCAGTAAATAAAGAGGATCAAAGTGTCATTGACAGATCTAAAACAATTAACTTACGTCTTGTTGAAGCAAAATTGACAAAATGGGATCTTGCATGCTTATATTCAATGTACTGCACAGTAAAAATTCTTCGTTATAAGCTTGAATATATCTTTTGTATAATGCTTTCCAAATGTATGAAGTTGGTTGAATATGCCTAATGATCCCTAGTTATCAACAACGTGTTAATCATTCCCGTATCTCCCGGCCGGGGGGAAGACACAGCTGTTCAGGGACCCACTCTTCCAGTCAGTTTGATGTTTTTAGCTGTATAAAATAAAGAAAAGCTGCTACAAAAGCTTGATAATCAATAGCTTAAATCATTCAAGGTCGTATTTACTTCCCAACCTCCCGGCCGAAGGCCCACGCATATTCAGTTCCTGCAGCTTGTTTTGGTTGTAATTTTACATGTAGGCCTAACATAATTATAATGTATTAAATATAGTTATTAATTTTTAAAATCTCTACACCCTGTTCATCTTAAAAGGGGGATCATTAAAAGGTCCTTATGTAAATAGAATATAAAGGCCTTCGGATGATCCCATTTTAGGGCGAAACAGGCTGTAGAGGTTTTAGAATGTAATAACTGTATTTGATGTAATTTGCTCTGCTTGTCGTTTTTGCTTCGCATTGAGCACTTTTTGCATGTATTAATTGTGTTCATTGTATAACATATCAAGAAAATGAAGTATTCCTCTACATTGTATAATATTTGTATTTTTTTTCCATTTTTGTAATGTTTTGTCGGTCGCTTTGTTTGGTCAACTACATTTTATTCACTTAATTAGCGACATTGGGCATGCATAGTTTTAAAATTGATTAAGGGAGTAAACAGTTATTTGTATTTCACAAAAACAAACAAAATAATTTAATATTCCGAAGTAAACACTCAGCCTAGTTAGAAGTTAGTTAACAATTGATAAATTTCAGTGTTAATGAGATAGGCCATGAAGTGAAATGTAACGTGAAAATGCTATAGGTGAAGGAGAAGACGCCTTAGATATATTTTCGAAGTTCTAGCTTGGTCAAAACCTATACCGCAGTAGGCTATAGAAATTTTTAAGAAATAAATTATTGAAACACTTCTGTGGCCGTGAATGAAGTTTGTTTGAAATGGTTGGCTAAATTAAATTTTTAACCAAACTCTCTACTCAAACTCAATTTTGATTTGACGAATTTGGTTACATAACCTACAAAGCGACCGAATAGCTTTGCTACATACAAATTGTGCATCATGATAAAAAAATATTATTGTGCCAAAAATAGCTAAAAAGTGACCAAAGTAAAAACAAAATTACGTTAGTGAAATATTTCGGGGGGCAAGCCGCCACACCCCTTATCAAACTTTATTTTTTCGCCCAACAAGCTTTGCATTGTCCATTTTTCTTATAAATTTTGCTTTGTTAAAACTCTGGTCCTTTCCCAATTTTTATCTAAATCTGCTGTTGCATTGTCGGCATATTTACTATTTTTAAATTTAGTGTTATTTACTCCTTGCTAAAATGATGCATGTAAACTTTTCCTTACAAGAGTTTGTAGCTATAACCATGGCCACCTGGAGATGCGGCCTGATTTGTCACATTTTGCAGATTTTGATTACAGCTACCGCTAGTGCTTGACTGACATTTTTTGAGATGTTTTTACTTTTTGCGGTTTCCCAATGACATAAAACTTTTTTGTTGCCTTGGGGAAGCAGTAGCAAATGAGAAAAATTAAGTTGAAAAACGCAAAATTAGACTGTTATTGAAAATTAACAGTCTGACTAAAATCTTCGAAATCGAATTTTCTTTGTTTTTCAACATGTGAGAATGTTAAAACCTATTGTATCATCTGGGGAAAAGAATAAAGAAAGCGTAAAAATCTAATTTTTAGAAAAATTTATTTAAACGTTCGCCCAAAGTTAGAAAAACCTGGAAATTTCTGCAAAATGTGACAAATCAGGCCGTATCTTTAGGTGGCCATGCTATATCTTAGCACTATCTTGCCCTATGTTTAAGAGCGATCACTGAACATAGGAGTCCACCGGTGGATTCGGAGACGAGGGGCAAGGTGGTGCTCACACGGCCCTGATTAACACATACAATGTATTGTATAATATCAAATGCTTCTTTTAATTTTTTAGTAGTGGCTTTGCTTGTAATAATGTTCTCTGCAGCAACTCATTTGTGTTTGTTTGTTATATCTTTATCCTGCATTGCGAGAAAGCGGACTTGAGCGCTATGCATCGGTGTACGCCTTCCGACGTACACCTGACCCACGCTGCAGCCGACGGCAATGTCTGTTTCCGGTTGTCTACTCTAATTATGACTTAAATTTGGTACTACCCATTACTCGAAATCGATCACTGGGTAGAGGCAATTATCGTAAAGTGTTTTGCCCAGAGAAACAACAGCAAGTGCGGGTGGCTGGAGTCGAACATGCAGGCTCTCGACTGCGAGCCCAACGCGCTAACCACTCGGCCACTGCTGCCGACAAATACCAATTTGTGGCAATCCAAGAAAATTGTAGAAGTTTTTGTAAGTTTTTATCGAGAATGCTTGCCATCTTTTAAACTTTTACTGTTTTGAAAAACTGAAGGCAATGAGATGTTTGCTTTTATCTCCGTCTCTGGAAGTATGGCGAAAGTGTCGATATGTCCAGGTTTACACTACAGTCAATTGTAATGTTTCCCTTCTAATGATTCGACACTCGACAGGTGTAAAATGGCCAAATCATTGGCATAGGCGTACTTTGTGGATACCGCGTTTAACAAGTCGTGGGTGCATGTAGGTTTTAAACAGAAAGGAGGGCAGGACAGATGCATGAGAGGGAATTGGTTTACCAATTACAGTGATGAGGATAAAAATTCTGTTGTAAACGAGCTCCATGATCATGTGGACCATGTGCCTGTCCGGGAAGCAACTTTACAAAAGGTACCATTAAAAAATCCCCTCTGAGCAACAAAGGAAAACGTATATTCTAGCTCAGTTTAGTTATTCGTTCCTCATCGGCTGGCTTGGCGCATTGGGTTAGGGCGGTGGTAGTAATTAGTAATTACATTGACGTGGGTTTGATTCCCACCACAGTTGTTGCTCTTTTTTCTTCTGTAATTACCAAACCAAGTTGAAAGGGGATTTTATAATGGTACCTTTTGTAAAGTTGCGTCCGGGAACAGGCGGATGAGCTTGCAGATGAGATCTTGGTACCATAAGATGTCGTATGCGTGGCTGTGAGGTCAAGAAACACACCACCAGCCGTCTTTTTTGACTCAAAGCCGTCTTCGATGTCTTGAGTCATAAGAGTGAGTATTGGTCTACAGTAGATCTTCTACGTCGAAAACTAGCTTGCTCTCAGGGCAAGAGTGGATTTATATTTGGGTTGACTCGAGTGCAGATAAGACTTTCAAAGATTTTAAAAGGAATGCAAAGAAGAGATGTGGGGCGATAGCTTTTCGGATCCTGTTGTGGTCTATGAGGCAGAGAGATTGCGACTACTTTGGCTTTAGCTTGTACAAGCTTGGGAAAGATGTTGTCGAGACCAGGGGCCTTACGGGTCTTAATTGATTGGAGGACACCGGTGAACTTATCCGACGTGAATTCACCAGAAATGCTTTCGTCGTCTGGTATTGGAATTTTCCAGAGATCTGACGTTTTTCTTTTTACAAATTTGAAGAACTCGCGGTCGCCTGTTTTATATCATATGTTTTATATAGTTTGTCATTTCCCGTTTTTCACTAGTTGTGATGCGATGTTATTAGCGGTAACGGGGAATTGGCGGGAAGAGCGTGCTGTAAGGTTGTTGACAGTAGTCCATGCTGTCAGGCTAGAGCAGGGGTCGGCAAACTTTCTGTACTACTGGGCCAAATCTACAAACTTCCGGTAACGTGCGGGCCGCATAAATTTCAACCTATAAACAATCGCCACATTATCCTTAAAATCGTGGCGCACCTGCAACTCCTATTCCTGTGTCTATTGCGCAATGAGACGTGTTTGTTGCCGTTTCATACTTATTATCAAACACGTATTAAAACGCAATGCATTGTTTTTATTTACTTATCATTTAGCAATGTGAAAGATGATGTTGTTTTTGTGTCATGGCCAATAGGGTGGAGTGAATTTCACTTAATCTTTTGGATTTTGATTTAAGGTGTTGTAATGTTGTCTTTGGGCCTAAAAAACAACCCCAAACATAATTTCGATTCTCCTACCCCTAAATTGACCCTCCTACCTGAGGTCAAAGGTCACGCGAGGTCAAAATTGCTCTATCTCCACTTCTACTGGTGCTAGAAATCTGTTTGATGGCTTAAAAGATTCAGAAGACCCATATTTCTATCTGTTCTAAGAGAACTTTTTCTTCTATTGCTAGTAGAATTTGACTAAACAGCAAAAATATAGTTTTTGTGGTATTTTTGCATAAATTATACAACATTATAGTTAACGAACTTCAACAGCCAAAATAGTAAATTTCAGCAATTGGTTGGATTATTGTTTGAGAATCACAAAACTATCCACAAAGCAATGGAAAATACCGACCTGCAGAACAATTTGTCAATTATAGCCTCAAATGGAACAGCAATTATTACAGGTAAACACCATTGCCACATTAGAAGAGTTGCTGCAAAGACCTTCGCAATAGGTCATCTGTCTCCTGCGTACCAACGAACTACCTCTCAGGCATGTTTTTAAGCACTTGGATGGAGTCTCTTTAAACTCCGACTCGTTTTCAGGCCCAATTGGCAAAGAGCTAAATGGTTTATTGACTGATTGGCATGTGGTTAAGTTTAAGCTATTATCTTCTATTGAATTTCCTCAATTGCCAAAAAAAGTTATGGAAAGTTTGAGTTCCGATCAATTTTATGCATACCAAATTTGTTTGGCTGTCATATCTGGAAAACTTGAGAATGACTTATTAGCACAGTTTGAAGTATGTGGCTTGTCACATGCAAGATGGTTGACACTTGCATGTCGCATTGTGAGATACTACACTTCCCAAGCAAAGCCGAGCAAAAATTTGAGAATTCTGGTAGAATTTTGTTTACAAGTCCAGCCTACTTCTCCAAAGTTGGTTTGATATCAAGTTTAACTCTAAAATAAATAAAGTAGCTGTCAACTATTTTGGAATGCTCAAACGAATCAACCAATTTCCCTAGAAGCAAGCAAGAGACATTGCATCAAAAACTTTGATTCTTAATGGCTTCTCAGCTCACCCCGAAAACATTCTTCTTTCGATGATGGCTGACGATGATGATACATCGATCGCAAGCTGTCAATATTGTGCTATCGCTACGCAGCTAAGCAAAGATGTTGAAATGACCCCAGATGATGAAAGTGCAAAGGCGAAATCTATTGCAGAGAGGACAGTAACTGTTCGAAAATTTATCATACCGTAGATCAATATCAACGCCGAGTACTACCACAACATGGTAAATTTTGATGAAATTCGTGTCACAGGAACCTCCAGCAACCAAAGTTATGAATGATGATGCAATACAAAATTTCAAAACAAAAAAGCTTGAAATTGATCACCCATGCCACAATCAAGCTGTAGAGCGCCATGTGAAGCTCGTAATAGAAACTTCCATGTATGTGGCTAGGTTCGAAAGACGGGATGGTGTGATCCAGCAAAAGATCAGATCAAAGAAGTTGATGCCCCTCTTTCAACACCAAAAATCAATTTTACTGCTGAATATGATTGCATAAAAACCACTTGTTTTTCGTTATAGTTACCAGGGGCATAGCCGGGACCTAAATATGAGGGAAGCAAAATGCTTTGTGACATCTTTGGAGTGTGCAATTGGATTTTTCAAGCAATGGGATTTTCATTAGGTGCTGCTTGACTTGAAGACCTGTCGGTGGTCCCTTAACAGCCTTCCCGTTGTTGCTGGTTATTTCATGCTCAATTTAAATTTTGATTGTTTGTGTAATAATTATTATTGTACGTAGTGTGACTTGTTGGCAAAAACTGTATCTCTCTCTCAATAATTTCATGCCTTTCAACCATTGAAATGTCATCTTAAATGCATCAAAACATTAATTTCATACTTAGTTTAAACTTCAATTCCTCATCAATGTTTCGGATAAGAATAATTCGATGTTCAATACACTTATTCTCAAACAATAATCCAACCAATTGCTGAAATTTACTATTTTGGCTGTTGAAGTTCGTTAACTATAATTGCATGTGCAAAAAAATCACAAAAACTACATTTTCGCTGTTTATTCAAATTCTACTAACAATAGAAGAAAAAGTTCTCTTAGAACAGATAGAAATATGGGTCTTCTGAATCTTTTAAGCCATTAAACAGATTTCTAGCACCAGTGGAAGTGGAGATAGAGCAATTTTGACCTCGCGTGACCTTTGACCTCAGGTAGGAGGGTCAATTTAGGGGTAGAAGAACCAAAATTATGTTCAGGGTTGTTTTTTTGGCCCAAAGACAACATTACAACACCTTAAATCAAAATCCAAAAGATTAAGTGAAATTCACTCCACCCTAATGGCCAAGGTCTTTAAATCAAGTGGCAACTTTGTTGATGATATTTGCAATCCGTCATTCAAATGACGATCGCGAAGTTTATTCTTTGCGTAATTCATTTTTGAAAAAAGCTGCTCACAGCAATATGTGCTTCCAAACATGCACATTACACGTTTTACATTGTCATACAGATGAGGATAGGTGGATTTCTGGACATATTCTTTATAAAAATTGGCAATTGGAACTGAATCGTATTTGGCCTTTAATATGTTGGATGATTGAAGTTCAATTATTTCCATTTCCATCTCATGTGGCACAGTATTGACATCCATTGAAAATGGAATGGCAAATAAATCGAATTTGTTTTTTTAATTTTTAAATCGCAAAATCGAGATTCAAAGTTAGTTTTAGTGAAAACGATAAGTGATGCGTACTTATCAGGGTTGGAAGGTTTACAAAGGTCGGGACACATGTTAAAGGGCTTTTTGTTATGATATAAAATAAATTCATGTGTAGACAATGATGAAACTTTAGTTTATGCACTAAAAGTAAGATCGTTCGAGGGCCGCAAAAAGTTTGTCCGCGGACCGCAGTTTGCCGACCCCTAGAGTGTGTAAAGTCGGTAGTGTTGACGGTGTCGTTCCATCGCTTTAATCTCAGTGAGTCCAGCCGATCTAGCAGTCTTGTTTCGGCTGAGATAGGGGCTTCACCTGGTGAGGCAGAAACGCAGGAGCAGTATAAAGTTTCGCACTCTGAATCCCAGCACGGACTGTAGCTCTTTCCGCGGCCGCGAAGGATAGTTTGTTTAGCTGCGGATTTGATAGCACGGCAAAAGTCTTGGTAGGCCTCATCCACATTGGCGGTAGAGGGTGATGGTAGTTCTGCCGTGGTTTGATTGGTTATGAGGCTGTAGCGATTCCAATTGGCCTTATTGAAGTTCTATCGCTTCACTGGGGCACTTGGGATGGGAGAGACAACCTTAAGGGCAGTGATGAACGAAGTTTCGTGTTGGGAACGTGGGAACTTCTCCAGCACACGTCTGTCAGGAAGAGAGTCTGTGTCCATGCTTGCAAAGGCCTGGTCGGAGTTTGTGCTCGTTCCACATTGTCCGAACCAGAAGCTGGCTGGATCTTTTGGGTTGTAAAGAACAGCGAGGTTATTGTTAGCAGCCCAAACAGCCAGTCTTTTTCCGTCGCTGTTGATATACTTGTAACCCCAGTCGGTGTGCTGGCAGTTAAAGTCACCAGCATAGATACTGGGTGAAGGGAATGCGGGTAAAGTGATGGTTCAGACGTGAAGATGGTGGCTTGTATACATTGATGATGTTGTAATTTTCAATGCTCACGCATGCCCATTCTATTTCTTCATTGGCCGAAAAGTTTGCAATGGTCCAGTTCAAGCTCTCATGGACAAACGTGGCAAGGTCATGTTTCCTCCTTTACGTAGATCCAACTAGTGAGTAGTGTGGAAGTACTAGCTTGTCTGCAGAAAGGCAGTGGGTTTCCTGGAGGAGGATGACAAAAGCTCGGTTCTTATGAGTGAGCTGCTCGATCACATCAATCTTTCTGGATGTGATGCCCTCAGCGTTCAGCTGTAAGGTGGGGAGATGACGGTACTTGTCGATATTTGAACTGCCGCGCTCTGAAAAGAGGAGCACCCGTGGGATCTTCTTCTGATTGTTCCTGGTCAAGATTCGATTTTGAACATTTTTGACAGTCTTCGTTTTTCATTTTTATGATGCTACTTACAGGGGCATCACGTGAAGGTGACTATTTCCCAGGCTTGTCCATGGGAATGGGATTCCCATGGGAATGGGACAGCACGAATTGCATTTCCCATGGGACAGTAGCTAGGCGTTTTTATTTAAAAATATTTTAGACAGATTGTCAGATGATAATGAATTGTCATAGATAGACAACTTTTCTGAACTTTAAAGTTAACAAAGTCAATAAATTTTGTCGTTTTGTATGTCTTTTTGTACATTTAGTCCTATCTAGTACACATTAGACTTAAATTTCCATAAATTTAATAACATTTATTGAATTGTATTTTGATGGGAATCCCATGGGATGGGATGGGATGGGACGGGACAGGCATGAATTGCTATGGGATGGGATGGGACAGAAAAAAATGTCCCATGGACAAGCCTGCTATTTCCCCCCAAATGCCGCATTGAGTGACGTAGCGGTCAGTGGAGTGCTGCCTTACTCCACCGGCCCTTTTTCAAAACTCGATGCTGTCATGCGAAACCTCACTTAACTCCTAATTACTTAAGTGTTTTCTAATTGCTAGAAAAACCATGGAGAAAAAATAATCAAAAAGTTGACCAACAAGTCTTCGTCAAGGTTAAAAAGTGAAAAAAAGCCGAACCCGAGATAGGAATCCGAAGTCAAAGCAAAACAAACGGTTTGATTCCGCAATACTTTGAGGAACAACTTCAACTACCGACAAACCAAATTCGCCCGGCATTCCACGACTCTACTTTCTCATCTCTGATTTTACCTCCACATCAAAATGTTGTTCTGGTTAGCAAACCTACTCTTCTCACATTAATTTAGAGTCTCCAGGTACTAAATCGACGCAAAAATGACAATTTTTTTTGTCTAGGATAGCCGATATCATCAGGTCATACCAGCTCAGTCGCCAAGTGGTTTCGATTTCGGTTCTGATAGATATGATAAGACTTTAAAAACGCTACCAATTGTGAAAGAATTAGTCGGGTAATAATGTGATAACATCGTAAACCTGATACAAAATTAAACACGAGCCTATCGCAAAAAGACCTCAACAGTTGTAGAGCGACTGTAAATAAGCTGCTGCGGAAGCTCGCTAATCAGTAGCTTAATTAAATAATGCAAGGCCGTATTTACCACATATCAAACCTACGGCTATGGGCCCACCTCTTTGGAGGGGCCCACGCGCATTTAATTTAAGCAGAATTTTTCGGCTTTTACATGTAATCTAACATTTAATGTGTAATTTTTTTTCTAGTTTTACAAAAAAATCACTTTGCTCGCTCAACTACATTTTATTCAACTAACCAGTGACCTTGGGCTGGGCATGCACAGCTTCAGAAGTGGATTGAAGGAGTAAAAAGTTTTTTTGTGTCCAACAAAAAACCAGCAAACTAATATAATATTTCGAAGTAAACACTTCTCACTCAAATAGCCTAGTTAATTAACAATTAAATTAATAAAATTCAGTGCTGATAGAGATAGGCTATAAAGTGAAATATACTGTGAAAATACAACAGGCTTAAATGAAGCGAAGGTGAGGCCATCTCAAATAGATCTTCAAAGTTTTATCCTGACGAAAGGCTACACCACTAGGCTATAGCTTACAAACTTTCAAAAATATATATAATTGAAATCCTTTCGTTGTCGTAAATGAAGTTTTTTTTTTTTAACTGTTAGGCGAACTTAAATCAAGATCTTCTCTCCAAATCTAATTTTAATTTGATGAATCTGGTTAGCCTACATAGGCTATAAAGCAACTTAAAAATTTTTTTCAAAGATATCTTAGAGTTATTTAATCTTTGCTAAAATGATGAATGTGAATATTTTCCCAACATTGAAAGTGTTGTGTTTCTAACTCATTCAACCAGAGTCGTACTGGAATTCTGTTTTATTATAAAATTGTACAACCAAGATATAGTGTGAAACTTACAAAGTAAGTCCAAAACGAGAAGCACTGATTAACAAAAGCATGCGGATGAATACAAAGCAAAAGAGAAGACCTGAGGAAAACGAAAACAAAGTACATCGTTTCAATGCAAATAAACCAAAATACATAACACCTCCCCAATAAAATTTATGACCACCCATAACGAAGGGGTGGTTGGCGTCTTCTCTTTGATCGCCTTAATGTTTGTTCTTGATGCGATGACGATGATGAATCCTCGATCGCAATCGGCGTCGATGAATCCTCGGTCGCAATCGGCGTCGAGGGATATAGGAACCTCGTGAGCTGTCGATGACGACGTGAAAGTAGTCTCCCCTGGGTCCCCGTCTTCCGGCGAGATGTAACGCGGAAGTAGCTGGTTGATATGGCGTCTCCATATTGGACCTCGAGGGTGCACTCGAACCTGTAAACTACGACTCCCATGTCGCTTCACCACGACGGCAGGAACCCAACGAGGGCTTTGGCTTCGCCTGGAACCAAAGTATAAAGCATAACAAGGATCACCAACATCGAAATTAATTGTTTTCCGGGCCTGTTTACGAGACGAAGAACTCGTCGATGATTTCGTAATCTGAGCAGAGGAAGGAAGTAAAATATCTAATTTAGTAGGCTACGTAATTGTCGGTGGTTTAATAACTCACTGGGAGAGTAGCCACTGGCATTAGGCATACAGCGAAACTGCATCAAGAATTGAGTGGTCGCACTTTTAGGCGGTAACGACGATTTTCTCAATACCTGCTTGAAGGTGCGCACCAAACGCTCGGCAGCACCATTTGTAGCTGGATGGTATGGTGCTCCAGTGATGTGTATTATTCCCCTAGTTTTACAATAATTCTTGAAGTATTTTGAAGAAAACGTAGTCGCATTGTCCGAGACAATGGAGTGGGGGTATCCAAAATGGGCAAAATCCTGCTTTAAAAGATCAATGGTAACAGACGGCGATACGGAAGAAGTTGGGTGAATAGAAGGATAGTTACTATAAGCATCGGTAACAATAAGCCAATTAGAACCTAAAAAATTAATAGCGTGATCGACATGAATGCAACTCCAAGGCTTCTCTGGAGCTATCCATGGATGGATAGGAGACTTGCTTGGTACAGCTTGATGCTCACCACATGTAGTACATGTTCGGCAGAGGTCGACAATGTCCGCATCGATATTGGGCCAGTAGACTGCTGTCCTGGCCAGCTGTTTCATTCACTGCATGCCGAAATGACCTTCGTGTAAAAGAGAAAGAATGTCATTGCGGAGTTTAAAAGGAATAACTACTCTAGAACCATATAATAAACAACCATAACATGTTGTTAGAGAATCCGCAACTCTTCTAAACTGTTCGATTGGATCATTAGAATTTGATTTCGCAGGCCATCCTTCTTGTGTAAAGCGAATGATTTTAGACAAGACTGGATCCTTGGAAGTTTCCTTGCGCAAAGTAGAAGAATCGGAATGACTAACCTGCGAATCCAACGTATCAATTGCGCAGACAATATCAACATCATTTGCACTTTCCTCCCCATCAAAAATTGTGTCATCGTTGGACGGAAGACGGCTCAAGGCGTCAGCATTTTGGTGATGCGTTGTTTTGCGATACTCTATAGTATAACTAAATCGACTCAGAAACAACGCCCAGCGTGCTAACCGGTTAGCCGCCAGCGAAGGGGTAGGTTTATCTGGACCAAAAAGTGAAAGCAAAGGCTTATGATCCGTTACCAAAATAAAATTCCTACCGTAGAGGTATTGGTAGAATTTCTTCAAAGCGAAGATGATGGACAAAGCCTCCTTTTGGATTTGGCTGTAGTTTCTTTGAGATTTTGTCAAGATTTTCGACACATTGGCTATTGGTCTCTCGCTTCCGTCCGGAGAGCGGTGAAATAGTGTGGCGCCAATGTCCACGCTTGATGCGTCGCATGCAATTCCTAAAGGAAGCAACGAGTTAACGTGTACGAGAACATCTTCTGCGGAAAGAAACGTTTTTAATTTTGCAAAAGCGCATTTTTCTTTGTGTTCCCATTTCCAAGGAACACCAGTCTTGGTTAACTGGTATAACGGTTGCGCTACCGTAGAGAAATCTGAAGGCATAAACTTAGAACAGAATCGAACTGACCTCAGAAAAGAACGTAAGGTACCAACATTGGAAGGAGCAGGCATGTTGAGTACAGCATCGACTTTAGGACCCTTTGAAACCCCTGTTTAGAAAGAACATGACCTAAGTACTCGACATTTGCCTCGGCAAATCTACATTTTTCCTTCCTACATCTAAGACTTATCGAAGACAAACGATCGAGTAGTCGTTTAAGGTTTTGGAAATGCTCTTCCGCTGTAGCTCCACTTATCAAAATGTCATCCAGGTAGACTGCTACACCTGGAAGGTCACTAGTTAAATCATCCATTATCTTTTGGAAATGGCCTGGGGCAGAAGAGATGCCAAACGGCATAACATTTTGCAGCAAAACCCCTCTATGGGTACTTAATGCCAATATTTTTCGACTCGTTGGACCTAACCTAATCTGGTTATAAGCATCTGCCAGGTCAATCTTAGTGAATCCGTGGCCACCCCCTAGTTTATGCATTACATCCTCTGGAAGAGGCAAAGGGTGCCTGTGAGTTTTAAGTTGTAGATTAACCGTCGAGGCATAGTTACCACAAACTCTTAATTTAGATTTCTTACCTTCGGTAGAAGCCTTGCGAACTGGTACTACAGGAGTTCCCCGGTCGCAAAATTGTACAGGTGTCCAGATACCTTTTTCTATGCCGGCGTCATAGGCAAGAGCTAAGTCTTCTTGAATGGCGAAAGGCACTGGTCTGGGCTTTGAAAACACTGGTTTACAATCAGAATTGAACTCAATCTCTAATTCGTAATCCTGAAGACAACCTAATTCAGGTATAAGTCTTCTTATTGATCACATAACTCGGAACATGACTTTTGCAAGTTAAAATCTATGTCGTTGTGACGATAAATAGCATGTAGAGATGAAGAAAAGAACTTATCTACCGAAATATCTAGTGCTTGAATAGCATCACGCCCGAATAAATTAAGGTTACGGATTTCACATACCATAAATTGAACTGTGGTCGTCTTTCCCAGTTTGTTGCAGCTCGCTTCGGCAGTGAAAGATCCAATAATAGGCATCGAGTGCTTACTTGCCGACTGATAACGTTGCTGCGGAGTCTGCAAGTTGGGTTTGCCTAGCTGCGACCAAACTTCAGAAGAGATGAAATTTCCCCCTGTAGCTGTATCAAGTTCCATTAAGACCGGAAAAGACTTAATAAAAATTCGAACCTCGAGTTTAGGAACTTTACTCGACGAATTATGAACAGTATTTACCTCTTGTATGCAGTTCACCTTAGAAGAATGAACTTGAGCGGCTTTTTTACGACATGCGGATTGTAAAATGTACATGCCCTGGTTTACAGAAATGACAGATCGCATTTTTAAATCTGCAGTTGTTAGCAAGGTGATTAGAATTACCACATCGATAGCACTTATTTTGCTTGTTCGCAATAGCACTGAAAGCTACGGTGCTTTCTTGGAAGAAAACCGTCTATCGATGCCTTTAACTTTATGTACCACCGACGGTTCAGTGCCAAACACCGTCTCCTTAGCCACTTTGGCAGCGTCTTCAGTTTCTATGGCTATTTCAAGAGCACGTGAAAAAGTAAGATCGTCAGGTTTAATTTTAAAGAGAGCTTTAAGAACTGCTTCGTTTCCTACCGAGCACATAAAACAAGTACGCAAAGCTTCATCTAAAGCAGTGATTCCCAACCGCGGCTCTTAGAGCCGCATGCGGCTCCAAGCTAGCCTTCTTGCGGCTCTCATTGGCCCCTGAAAATCTCACAAAAAATATAAAAAATCTATTTATAATATTTAAGGCGATTTTTTTTTGACTTGTCAAAATTATTTACGAAGTCAAAATTGTTTACAAACTGCATAGTCGTTGTGTCGTAGAGGTTGCACTGTCAGTGAACTTTTCATTTTACATCTTACACCTAGGGTACGTGTACCCTTTGTGGGTACGAAGCACCAAAGCAGGGGGTACGACATGCAATGTGAAATCATAAATCAAATCCTATTGCAGTTAATGAGGCCACTGCTCCTGATAATTTACAATTGAAGTTGCTAGACATGCAGTCAGATATCGAGCTCAAACAATTATTTCAAAGTGAAGACCTACTTGAATTTTGGAGTCGAGTTCCAGAGGGAAAGTATCCCAACTTGAAAACCAATGCCCAGAGAAACGCCTCTGTATTTGAATCAACTTACGTATGTGAAGCACTTTTCAGCAAAATGATTAGAATCAAAAATAAATACCGCAATCGGTTGACCGATGAGCACCTCAAGCAGCTACTGCATTCTCTGCAATTGCGCACGTGTAGGCTATTGTTTTTGATATGATGGTCAGAAATAAAAACAACTGAACTGAACTTGTTAAAGCTCAAAGCCAAGTTGGACAAATTGGTTTGTGTTATTTTTCTTGTTAGTGTTGCTATTCGTTGGTACACGCTTTCATGCTTTAAAATTTTCGTTATAATTACTTGAGTGTTTTCATGCGGCTCCATACGCACTCTGAAGTTTGAAATTCGGCTCCGACACCAAGAAAGGTTGGGAATCACTGATCTAAAGGATTAGTAATAGAAGAAAAGTCGCACGTGGCAGCGGCTTGCCTTATTCGTGCACCCAATTCTGGAACAGTCTCACCTGGTTTCCGCTTCAAGTTGCTCTAAAAGCGAAATCGTTTACGAATAACGAAGCGCTTTAAGTCGAACTGTGCCTTCATGTACTGTAATTCGAAATTTCTTCCATTGTAAGTTCATTGATTGGCTTTGCTGTAGACTCTGGTGCGGCCAGATTGAGGATCATCTTGTAGTTGCTGCTGGCTGACTGGTTAGTGAGGAAAACTTGAGCCTTCTTATCATCAGGAATAAACTGTGCTTTTACAAATGTGCAAAAATAAGACCAATAATCAGACCAAAGTTCCAAAGTTGAATCAAACTCACAAAATTTAGGAATAGCTTGAGATACCCGGTTTTGGTTTTCCGATTTGCCAGGAATTTTGAGGGCTGAAATTAACTCTTTTAGTTGTTCTTCATGATGACGTTCTTGCTGCTGCATTTGTTGTCGCATCTGTTCTTCTTGCTGTTGCCTTTGTTGTCGCATTTGTTCTTCTTACTGCTGCATTTGTTGTCGCATCTTTACTTCTTGCTGCTGCATTTGTTGTCGCAGATGTTCTAGCTGCGACTGCATCAATTCCACCACCTTTTCCATCTTGTAAATGATTGTAAAAATTAAAACTTGTAGAAAGTAAAATTCGTAGGGACTAAAACTGAACACTTCTGCGTACCACTGTAAGTTTCTCGTTCAGGCGTTCAGCATCCCATTCTCGTCGCCAAATAACTTTGTTGTGTTTCTAACTCATTCAACCAGAGTCGTACTGGAATTTTGTTTTATTATAAAATTGTACAACCAAGATATAGTGTGAAACTTACAAAGTAAGCCCAAAATGAGAAGCACTGATTAACAAAAGCATGCGGATGAATACAAAGCAAAAGAGAAGACCTGAGGGAAACGAAAACAAAGTACATCGTTTCAATGCAAATAAACCAAAATACATAACAGAAAGAGTTTGCGGCCATAATCTAACGCTTTCTTGTCTTATTTTTATGAGCCATCAAACATAAGGGCCAACTAATGGAGTTCAGGGGTGGGCTCAAAATGGTGCTCACACGTCCCAGATCAATTGTGATATACCATCCATTGTGATATACCGAGGGTCTACCTCAGGCTAATTTCATTTATTTCTTTTCAAAAATACAATAGAATTTTTACAAGGCGCTGGTTGTGATGTGTGTTTTACGAAGAATGTATTGTAAAATTTGAATGCAAAGTCATCATTTATTGTAGTATATATATCAATCAAGATAAGCAACATGCTGCTAACTGCCTATAGTGCACAAAGCTCATTAAAAATTATTTTATTCCACTTTTTATGTGCTATGCTTTATATAAAGATTCCATTAAATATTAAAAAGATAATTAAGATCAAAAACGATTTGCAGATCAGTTTGATAAAAAATCTGCGACACCAAAAAATGGCTATGCGCGTTTTGAGACTGCGCAAGTGAGGAACTAATAACTAATAACGTTTGCTAGCAATGATCATGTGACAGTTTGTTTAAAGAAAATGTTTTTTGAAAAAACAGCAAACATTACAGAGCAACATGAGAAAATGTTCTTCTTTTTCTTTAATTGAAGGTCATGGGTTTATTATCATGATTCTTGAGTTGTTTGACACGACCAGTTTGTTAGCAGTTGCTGTTCACGTTCGTTGCAAGGTAAAAGTTGCAAACTGTTAGTGGTCATAGCCTGCTTTGTTGCAAGATTATTTAAAGAAATGCAGATAGAAGAGGTAAAATGAGTAGGCTACAAATATAACAATATGTATACATCCAAAAGCCTAATAAGGGCAAACATTTTTTTAATTGTTTAAAAAAACAAAGGTCATTTTTGGAAGTTCATTTAATCATATACAGTATCTTTAACACAGCAACCAGCTTTTTCTAGCGGAGAAAATGTTTTTTTTTTTACAAAATGGGTCACAAAACTGCCCAAGCGGTTGGGTGGGGTAAACATTGATAAACATTTTTCAAACTTCAGATTTATAATCAACATCCATTAAAATAGAACCAAAAAACGTCAAGTCACATTTGAAAAGGTTGGGGCGCCTGCAACACCTTGCTTAGCATAGGCCTACACGTCTAGAAGTTAAATCTCCCTTGTCTGTTATACAAAAAATCAGAGTTTAACTGTTGGAATTCCTTATTGAGTACTGTTGGCAACAAAAGGTCTGTTGAGGCTATTGAGGTAACAAAAGGGCTGTTGGTTTGAGCAGTTTGTGTTATATGACACTGCTCATAAGTTGTAATTCGAAACAGATCTAACAATGTTGTTTCATTAACTCAAATTGTTTTGTATTGAAGCAAAGCAGGTTATTTTAACAGTTGAATTTTTTTCAATCAAAAATTGTAGCCTACAGCACTGCTAAGTTGGAAGTCAAATTTGTTAAATGTTTGAAATAGAAAATCAATTTGTCTTTTTGTCGAGTCCAGGTTTATGCCCGGCGGTTGGAACAGATAGTAAAAAGACAAATCTTTTTGTCCGCCTTTAGGTTGATTTTGAATGTCTTGTTCAAGCACAGCTGAGTATTCTCGAAATGCGCACTACAGAAGTTTTTCAAGTCTCATACCGATATTTTGACTAAGCACTGAAGCAACATACAAGTTTGATGAAAACATTTGCAACAGGTCTTTCCCAAAATACGGTTATGCGCGTTTTGAAACTGCCCAAGTGAGAAACTAATAATATTTCATTGTAAGTCATGAGGTGATTTGGATTTTTGTACAATGATTCTTTAGTTTTTTTGACAAGTTCAGTTAGTTAGTTATTGCTGTTTACATTCGTTGCGAGGTAAAAGTTGCAAAACGTTAGTGGTTATACTAACTTAAAGGCTACTTTGTTTCAAAAAATATTATTCAACTAACATGCAGATACCAGTTAGACATATTGAAAATAGCAAGTAGAACAGTGTTTTTACAAAACATTTGAACAGGGGACTAAGATAAAAATTCAGCGAATGTTGTAGCTTGTAGGACTGAATGAGCATGATAGGCCTATTGTATAAGATGGCTTGTTATTAACGCAGCAACAGTTTGCCAGCTTTATTTTTAATAATGAAAAATCGATTTCCCTCTTGCCTAATGTTATAGCATTGTCAGTCTAATAACGTTAATTACGAACGTCGTTACAGACTGATGATTTTAAATACAGTAGTATAGCGAAATCAATTTCTAATTAATAAAAAGGATTTTCAAGACATTAAAACAATATAGCTTACAGCAGTGGAAGGTTAAAGGTGGAATGGGATTGCAAGTTTGCGTCCTACTCAGGGCTTAGTTTTAACTCCCTCGCTCTCAGACGAAGCACAAAGAAAGCTTAACAAACACGCAGAATCATTTTACACATTGCACAACAAGAAATAATTGTTTAGCATTCCAAATGATATTGGTTCTTTTAACATTCACTTCAGTCAGTTCAGTTGTTTTTTATTTCTGACCATCACAGCCAAAACAATACACGTCAAAATAGCAAGAGTCTAGAAAAAGGTTGAAGCAACAAAACGCGAACGTTAAACGTGCTTGAGACCAAAGTAAGTTATTAAGTTAAAATATTGGCACGGTCGTAACACCTTTAGAAAATTTTAAGATAAAACAAGGAACTAAAAATAAACATTTACAAATAAAAACAAAAACCTATATCCAGGCTTTAGCTTTATTAGCCCATATAACTGTGAGCTAATATTTTCAATATTTGTATAAATAAACAATTGCTATGAAGATCGACCATGGTACGTTAACAAGAGTGCTGATGGTCGTTCTCTGTGTCAAACCAGTCGGCTGCAAGTGACACATGCAGATCGAGTATGCTTTCCACATCTGTAGCATTCTTCCCGTTTGATACCTTGAACGTGTGATTCGAAGTGTTGGAAGTACCAGCATCAATGAATCCCAACTTTTCGACAAGTAGGCTACTTTAGTTTCTGCTCCCAATTTCTTTTTGCTGACATACGTTTAAGCAAGCTGAAAGGTGTTTTTTGAAAAAATCTTATTTTTTGTTAGTTTTCCCATTGTGTCTCATTATAATAAATGCATTGTGACTGGCAACATTTATCAAATTGTAATTGATAACTATTTGCCAACGATTTGTTTTTCTCAAGCAATTAAATTTCTCACAGTTTTCATCAAAAACCGTCAACTACGCGTTTATGCTTGTTATAGTCCATAATAACTGAAGGTTTCTTGTGACAGTCTTGACAATTATTAAAACAGAAGAGTGTGAAGAAGACATCATGAGGAAATTCCTGTTTCGTTTTGGTACAAATGACCATAGCAAAATGTTGTTCAAATGGTCATACAATGCTTTAGTACTTTTCACCTCTCTTCGTTCGCTGATTTGAGTTGTGATAGTACTTCACGACGATTAACCATTACTGTTCCTACCAATGTAAGATTTTGAAGTAAACGATTTTAGAATACAAGAGATATTCTAAGAACACCCCTGATAAAAATATGTTGAAATTTTTACATTGAAATTAATTTTCGTGTAAAATTGTCTTGTATCATTTGGACGTCATTTTTTGTTGATGTAAATATTGTTTGCTGCTGCACTAAAACGCGTTAAAAATGTTGTGCGCACTTGTATGCCCTGCAAACTTCGTTTAGTGATTATTTCAATTTAGCACATTTGTCGCAAGCAGTTAAATCATTGGTTAGATATCTATTGCTCTGATCTTAATTTCATTAGAATCTTAAAAGTTGTTATGTAACTTATATCTAACACTGCAATAAATATTCCTCAGGTTATGCATTAACAACAAGATGCTGTATTTTCTGATCAAAGTTTTAGAAAATTTTAAGTAAGGATCCAAGGCTTAAAAATCTATTAACATTGGTCCGTGACTGATAAAAGGTTGGAAAGCACTGTTTTAAAAGAATAAAACCATCAACTTTTGTTATCAATCTTTCTTTTGTTTGCAAAGGTAAAGTTTTTATACTCAGTTTGCTTCCAACTCACATGGGGTATGCACTGCTATGGAATTAGGAAGTATTTTTTTTAATGTTTCTGATATTACCATAAATATATCGTCATCTACTTCAGAAGAGAAAACATTAGTTAAACCTCTTTTCTGATTTTGTTTAAAATATTGATTCAAAATGGTAAAATTGCTTATCGCTAATGTAGGCTTTAAAGTTTGTTATATTTAAACTAGACGGCTAGAAAATCTTGTCTAGTGAATAAACTAGGAGTTTCTGTTGTAATTCTGCCTATGTAAAAATTAAAGTAAAACAGTTGTATCATGTCTTTGGAAGAAGAATTTAAACTTGGGGAAAAGCTGAAAGTTATTTGTAACTTGAATGGCAAAGAAAAAAATATTAAGGAATCCGCAAAACTTTTGCATCAATTGGGAATTGTTTATCAACGCAGAAGTCCAGATAAAATCAGCCTCATTCAAAGTGCTGCCTTGTTGAATGCAGCGATAACAAGAGAACCCAATAATGTGGAGGGGGCTGAGAAAGATTTGCAAAATATATGTAAAGACATTCTTCATCAAGCTGGTGCAGTGAAAAAGCAAGCGAATATAGTTGACAAAGCAAGAGATGTCAAAGAACGATTAAACAGAATGAGGAAATCGGTAAAAGAATCTTTGCTTCAATTGAAAACAATTCCAAATAAAATCGAAGAACAACAATCGCACAAAGAAGAGATGAAAAAAATTGTCAAAATGCAACAGATTCAAGATAAAGTAGCTGCTGAGTACACATCAATCATGAAAGAAATCAGTAATTACTGTGAACAAGTAATGGGAAGGCGACCTTGTGAATATAGTCTTGTAGGCATGGGATCATTAGCAAGAAAGGAGATCACCCCATATTCTGATTTCGAAAACATTATTGTTTTGGAAGAAGGATGCCAAAGTTTAGGCAACTATGAAGCTATATTGGAGTATTTCAGGTGGTTTTCTGTCATTTTTCAGGTCATATTGATTAATTTACAGGAAACTATATTACCAAGTGTAAGTATAAATTGCTTGAATGATACAACCAAAAAAGATGGAAACTGGTTTTTTGATGCATTCACTACTCGGGGTGTCTCCTTTGATGGCATGATGCCACATGCCTGTAAATCTCCACTTGGTAGACAGCAGATCACTAAAGATAAACCGTGGACAACTGAATTAACTAAACCTGTGAGTGAAATGCTGAATTATCTGAAAACTGAACAATCTTTAAAGAATGGTTATCATCTCAGTGATATTCTCACTAGAACCACTTTAGTCTCTGGTAAAATTGAAATCTTTGATCAATTCTTCGAAGGTGTGAAAAAAACATTAAACTCAATCCCCTATCAAGTTTTGAAAGACGAAATAACCGAACAACTCAAAGAAGATTTGACCAGTTTTGCAATAAAGCCAAATCTTTCAGGTTCATCAAATCAAGACGAATTTAACCATAAACGAATTGTTTATCGAAGTATAACTTTATTCATATCTGCTCTTGGAAGACTGTAGTGAAACCATCTACAATTCCTCTATTAAGAAGTTTATTACGCTAAAATGCAACTAGGTTGTTCTGACGACATAAACTGCAAACTGAATTGAGACTGAAAATAAACACCAGTAAAAACGACAAAGGAACTTAAGGCAACGTAACAAAGCAATCAGCAACGAAGCATTCAGCAACAAAGTAAATTACAATGCAACTTAAAGCAATAACACGTCATTCACCCCTTCCATAGATTATCAATAGGGATCAACAAAAATTAAAGGCGCTAATACATTAAATACATTTAATTAATTTACAAATCTGTTTGGCGGTCGCCTTGAACGAGATGAGCGTCGGGGCATGGGGCGCTCGCTGGAATCAGTCGGTATATGAGTTTCCGATGACGGGGCAGGTGCATCTTCATTGACAGACTCATTATTAGTTGTTATTTGTTCGGGAAATTCCACAGATGGATTGTTTATCCCTTCGTTTGGACTCCCGGGATCTGGCAAACTAAGAGTCGACTCGTCAAGGCCACCACGAGCAGTTGGAGCGATGTCACGAATTGACACTGTGGTTTCGCGTCCGTTCGCGAAACGAACGTGCGCGTAGTTCGGAGTTGCATGAATCATTTCCACTTCTTCGACAAGCGGTTCATACTAGCTAGCACGAACGTGTCGTCTCAATAAAACCTTTTGAGGACATTTAACCCAAGTAGGTATGGAAAGACCTAGACTTGAACGACGCTGAAAATTAAAAAATCGCTCGTGTGGCGTCACGTTTGTTGCAGTACATAATAAAGAGCGCATAGAATGTAAAACATCAAGTAGAACACACTCCCATTTAGAAATAGGAAGATCTCGAGTTTTCAAAGCAAGTTTTACAGAAGTCCAAATTACGTCGTTGTATCTTTCGCATTGGCCATTAGCCCGTGGATTGTATATAGAGGTTCTGCTGGTAGGAATACGCAAACTGTACATGTAAGACACAAAATCCTTAGACATAAACGATGCACCTCTATCCGAATGCACATAACCACATTTACCAAACATTGCAAAAAGACTAGACATGCACGAGATTACAGTTTCAGTGTCTACTTTACTACAAGGAAAGGCGAAAGGAAATCGAGAGTACTCATCTACTACAGTCAGAATGTATTTGTTATTCGTAGCAGAAGGTAAAGGTCCTTTGAAATCGATGCTTAAGCGCTCCATAGGTTGCGTAGCTTTTATCAATGGAATTTCAATTGGCTTGTAGAACTTAGGTTTCAACTCAGCACAAATTTCACAAGCGGATGTCATTTTACGGATGTCATCAATAGAATAAGGCAAATTCTTTGTTTTAACATAATGATGCATGCGAGTTACTCCAGGGTGGCATAAGGCCGCATGAATTTCATACAACGAATTGTCCATCATAGTTGCACAATACACTCTAGATAAAGTGTCGGGAGCAGTATTATACTTCCCTGCTCGATAAACAATTTCATAATCGTACTGTGATAGTTCCAGTCGCCATCTCAAAATTTTTGCGTTTTTTACCTTGCCATGGTTGTTGCTGTTGTACATGAATGCCACCGATTTTTGATCTGTGACAAGTTTGAATCGGCGTCCCGCTAGAAAATGACTCCATTTTCGAATGGCTTCGATAATTGCCGTCGCTTCTTTCTCTATGCTTGAGTGAACTTTTTCACTTTTGTTGAGTGTCCTGGAAAAAAAAGCAACGGGTCGCCCGTTCTGATTTAAAGTGGCTGAAATGGCAATGTCAGATGCGTCAGTTTCTACAGTAAATGAAATTTCTTCATCTATCACCCCAAGCGTAACTTGAGCCAATTCAGCTTTCAACGTCGCGAAAGAGTTTAGGGCTGGATCATTCAGAGGAAAGGTAGTGTTTCGAATTAGAGGCTGAATCTTGTCAGAATAACGCGAAATCCATTGCGCATAATACGCAAATAAACCGACAATCCTCTGCTGTTGTTTACTACTTTTTGGAGGCGGAATTTTTAGTAAAGATTCCACTCTGTCGGGGTTAGGACTTAAAGTACCTTTAGAGATTCTATATCCAAGCAAGTCGGTTGTATCTGCCGAATAAGTACTTTTTGCTTCATTGAAAGTTAGATTGCATTCTCGAGCTACTGCAAGAAATTTTGATAAATTTTGATCGTGCTCTTCTTGGGTTTTCCCGCAAATGGTAATATTGTCAAGATAAGCGTACGTACCGTTGCACTCGTAGTCTTTGATAATGTTGTCCATTATCCGTTGAAAACCAGGTACTGCATTCGTTAGACCAAACGGCGTTCTCTTCCATTGCCACAAGCTTCCATCGGCTTCGAAAGCAGTGTAATTTCGATCTTGCAGAGGAACTTCTACCTGGTGGTACGCACTTTTTAAATCTAGCGTTGTATAGATGCTGTTCCTAGCAACATTGTTCACTACGTCTGACATAAGAGGTAAAGGGTACGCGTCCAAACAAGTGAATTTGTTTATGGTTTGGCTAAAATCGATGACCATACGCTTTTTGTGATTTTCTTGAGTGACCACAAGAGGTTGTGCTCGCCATGGCGAACGACTCGGCTCGATTAAACCTTCCTTATAAAGTCGCTGCACCTCTGAAGAGATAAAACTTCTATCTGCTTGAGAATACTTTCTAGGCTTTGTAGCAATCGGATGGCACTCCTTCCTTAAGTGTTTGAAAAGCTGTATTGAAGTAGACGTTTTAATAGCTTCTAATGCTCCGATGTGTAACGTTGGCATAGGCCCTCCAAATTGAATGTTCACGCTTTTGTGCTGTTTCATAAAAGTTTGTCCGATAATTAGGTCGGTGAGCAAATTTTTCAAAACAGTGACTCCTACATTATCATACTCTTGTCCAAAAAGCGCAACTTTTACGTTACAGATTCCTAAACCTTGCGATGAACATCCTTTCACGGCTAAACCAATGCGGCATTCACTTTCTTCAAGATTTAGTTTTAGACGCTTTCTTAAACGGTCGCTCATGTGACAAAGGGTAGAGCCAGTGTCGATGAGAGCATTGGCTTGAACTCCGCTAACTGTAACAGGGACGTTGACCTTTGCGTGGGTGTCGAAAGATTCGGTTGTCATATTCATAAAGACATCTCGTGGAGTAGAAGCAGATGAATAAATAGGTTTTCGATTTACCCTGGAAAGACGACAAACTTTTGAGAAATGACCTTTTTTAGAACATTTGAAACAAATAACTTCACGAGCAGGGCAATATCTTCTACTATGTCGCCTATTTCCGCAATAGTTACACTTTTCAACCAACGCGGCGCTAACATCTGAGCTTTCTTCCTTATCTGAAGAATCTTCAATTTTAAAGGTAGGACGTGTTTCAAAAGCTGTTGCGCCACAATCAAGTGAAGACGGAGTCTGGCTCGCAGTCATTTCGACACGATTGCAAAACGTTTGGGCATCATCTAAGGATCGAGCTTTATCAAAAGTTTGTTGTAGCGAAGCATTTTTGTCCTCTAGCAAGCGTTGTTTAATGTGATTTGACGAAATCCCAGCGATAAACGAGTCACGTATAGCTTCCTCTTTATGCGCAACTGCCGATACGGCCCGAAAGTCACAGGAGAGGCTCAATCGCTTTAAGGTCTGCATGTACTCGTCTAGTGATTCATCTGGCTTCTGCTTCCTAGTTTTTAAAACAAATCGAGAAAACATGGGGTTAGAAACCTTTTCAAAAAGGCGCTTCAGTTGTTCGATAGCTTCATCATAATTTGTTGTCTCTATGGTATACGATATGGTATACGATACGATTCTATACATACGATTTCTGCCAATTCTTGTTTTGACATCATTGTTGAACTTCATAAAAGAAAATTAATCAGCAAATATTCAATGAAAAAGTTGTCATTTTCCGTTGCAGTAGCACTTGAAGTGCGCTTGAAACTTTACATGAAACAAAAAGGACAAGTGGATGTGATGAAAAATATTGCACCAACCATCGATTCAAAATTCGAGAAGTCAACGTTATTAGACGTGGTTGGAGAACACAGCTGTATCAGCTTTTTTCAAATTGCTTATTCGTTGCAGTGCGACATTTGTAAACAATTGCAAATGAAAAAGGTTCATTTTTACTCACATTTAACTTTGTTGAATGTTCTTATCTGCAACTTTCTCAACTTGAAAGAACCAACAACAAAATTGATGGAATCCTTCATCGATAATCCAGTTACAAATTCTCAATTGTTAGATTTTGAAGCAAGTAACCGTTTATTAGAACAAAGCATGCGCCTGTTGCACCAAACAACTAAACAACAAAAATTAGAAATTAAAAATCAGCCTACACAGATAAAACCAATTGCATACTTGGAAATAAGCAAAACTTTGCATCATATGAAAAGTTACAACGACGCACTTGAGTATGGAGAAAAATATCTTGAATCCATGAAACATTCAGTCTCAGAAGACGTTGACGATAATGTCGACACTGCCGTACTTGAAGCAATTGAAATTATTGCCAACTGTTGCAGGCATTTACAACAATACAACAAAGCATTGACAAACTACAAAAGACTTTTATTAGAAACTGAAGAAAACAAAATAGGCGATGAATTACCCAATAGAAAAGTGGCAAATATCTTACACGCTATTGGATGGTGCTTAAAAGCTGCAGATCAAGATGCGGAAGCAATAAGTTATCTACAAAAATCTTTTGAAATAAAACAGCGTTTATCTGCAGATGCAGACACGGATAAAAGTGTAGCCACCACCCTTGGAATGATTGGTAATTGTTTAATGCTAACCAATCAATATGAAAAAGCTATGAGTTATTTGCAAAGGGCGCTAAAAATCCAACAACGAGTATCATTTGTTGAAGTCGTTGACAATAATGTGGCGAGCACCTTGCAAAATATCGGTCGATCTTTTACAGAAATTAATAAACATGAAGAAGCCATGAGTTATCTGCAAAAAACGCTAAAAATCAAACAACAAGTATCAAGAGATGAAGATGCTGGCAAGGATGTGGCGATCACCTTGCATGACATCGGTCGTTGTTTAATGAAGAGTAATAAATGTGAAGAAGCAATGAGTTATTTGCAAAAAGCGCTAAAAATCCAACAACGAGTATCATTAGATGAAGATGCTGACAAGTTTGTGGCGATCACCTTGCAAGACATCGGTCGTTGTTTAATGGAAACTAATAAATGTGAAGAAGCCACGAGTTATCTGCAAAAAGCGCTAAAAATCCAACAACGTGTATCATTAGATGAAGACGCTGACAAGTATGTGGCGGTCACCTTGCAAGACATCGGTCGTTGTTTAATGAAGACTAATAAATGTGAAGAAGCCATGAGTTATCTGCAAAAGGCGCTAAAAATCAAACAACGAGTATCATTAAATGAAGACGCTGACAAGTATGTGGCGATCACCTTGCAAGACATCGGTCGTTGTTTGAGGAAGAGTAATAAATGTGAAGAAGCCATGAGTTTTTTGCAAAAAGCGCTAAAAATCAAACAACAATTATCATTAGATGAAGATGCTGACAAGGATGTGGCGATCACCTTGCAACACATCGGTCGTTGTTTAATGGAGTGTAATAAATGTGAAGTAGCCATGAGCTATCTGCAAAAAGCACTAAAAATCAAACAACAAGTATCATTAGATGAAGATGCTGACAAGGATGTGACGATCACCTTGCAATACATCGGTCGTTGTTTAATGGAGTGTAATAAACGTGAAGAAGCCATGAGTTATCTGCAAAAAGCGCTAAAAATCAAACAACAAGTATCATTAGATGAAGATGCTGACAAGGACGTGGCGACCACCTTGCAAGACATCGGTCGTTGTTTAATGAAGACTAATAAATGTTAATAATCCATGAGTTATCTGCAAAAGGCGCTAAAAATCAAACAACAAGTATCATTAGATGAAGATGCTGACAAAGGTGTGGCGATCACCTTGCAAGACATCGGTCGTTGTTTAACGAAGAGTAATAAATGTTAAGAAGCCATGAGTTATCTCAAAAAGCGCAAAAAGTCAAACGACGAGTACCTATCATTAGGTAAAGACGCTGACAAGGGTGTGGCGATCACCTTGCAAGACATCGGTCGTTGTTTAAGGAAGAGTAATAAAGTAATGTGAGCTCACATCTACAGCTTAAACGGTTCTTTTTTAAATATTGCGTAGGATATGTTTTAACGAAGTGAGCTTTCAGCATGCCAACCTTTATTAAGAGAGCCCCGGTTTAGTATTGTGAGTTAACAGGTACAGCTTACAGATCATATTCAAAGTGATTTATAACCTGGGTTGACATGGACCACAAAGTAAGGACAAATCTTAGAAATTTGGACGGTATGGCAACCCTGATTATAACTAATGCCTCTCAGCGAGATTTTGCGTTTGTATTGTTTCATTGCCGTCTTTGTTTAACTTGCTTTGAGTCATCATTGGTGTACCTTTCAACTTTTGGTGTTAAGATTATAATTTCAATTTTTTGTGTGTGTTTTTATCTTGCTGTTGTCATGACAGCTCACGCTAGCATCGATTCAAGTTCAAAGCAAGCTTCCTCTTACAGTGTAGTTGTGCGGGTAACTTTTTGTGCCTGCTGCTTTTCAATTTTTAACTGTTAACGAGTAGGATTAGTGGCTGTGCAAATTAATTTCACTGTAACTTTAGCAGGTTTAGCATACTTTATTTTACACGAAATGTAACATAATTAAAATAAAATAAAGTCAAACGTTTTCGACAAGTACATGTGTCCTCACCAGGAATTAAATCTGCAATGCATAAAATGAATAATCGTAAGATAAATTGGACTCTGCACTGTAACTGTAAAGACACTTTGGACTAAAAGCATAACCTGAACAAATGATACGAGAATGATTGCGAGTAAATTATGCGGTGGGAAACAGATCACGTGAGGTGTAGACTACAGTACAGGCATTATTTGCATATTTTGTGTGAAATAAAGTATGCTAAACCCGCTAAAGTTACTATGTTTTATTTCTTTATGGTTCAACAAAGCAAACTCTCTATCAAAGCTTTATAATTTTACTGTTTTTGAAAAATTGTTTTAGCGACATACTTGCAAGCTTTTGCTGTCAAATTTATGTGCTTACTACTTGACTTTCAAAATGTTCGCAGCAGCAATTCAAAGTGAATAAATTGAATACTTAAGACTAAATGCATGGTCTATTGCAGCTATCTATTTCTTATTGCATCATTTTTTGATGTTGCTTATGTTCCTTGTGCTTTAGCAATATAATCACAGCCAATTTTCTTTTTGTGGTGAGTAGTGAAATCGTGTTGTGGCGTCCTTTACCTGTGATTGTTTTGATTCTGGGGTTGTTTTATCTGATTAATGCCATTGTACACATGTAGACTACTATTAGACCGGGAGCCTACGACAGAAGATTTCACCCCATAAGGTACAAAAGGTTTGACCCCTTGAAGTTACTCAGGTCAATCATGCCACTCACAAAAAGTATGGAAGATTGACCCCACCGGGTGGGTCTGGACCCTAGAGCCCCCTAAAAAGCTCGAAAAGGGGGTTATTTCACCCCATAAGGTACATGGACCAAACTCGGTCAAAACGAAGTTCTATGTCAGGACATCACAAAAATATCAAATCTAACACTATTTTCGGGTGGAAAGGTGATGTAAGACCCCCCCTAAAGTGACCCCCCAGGGGGTTAATTTCACCCCATGAGGTACATGGACCAAACTTGGTCAAAACAAAGTCTTATGTCAAGACATCACAAAAATATCAAATCTAACAATATTTTCGGGTGGAAAGATGATGTAAGATGCCTTCAAAGTGACTCTCCTTAATGTGACCCCCTCGAAAGATTTATTTCACCCCATAAAGTACATGGACCAAAGTTGGTCAAACGAAGTCTTATGTCAAGACATCACAAAAATATCAAATCTAACAATATTTTCGGGTGGAAAGGTGATGTAAGATCCCCCCTAAAGTGACCCCCCAGGAGGTTAATTTCACCCCATAAGGTACATGTACCAAAGTTGGTTAAAACGAAGTCTTATGTCAGGCCATCACAAAAATATCAAATCTAACAATATTTTCGGGTGGAAAGGTGATGTAAGACCCCCCTAAAGTGACCCCCCAGGGCCAGGCCATCAGAGTTTGTTTTACCCCATAGGGTACCTGTACCAATATTAGTCAAAACGAAGTCCTACATTGCCCACAGTTGCCATATAGCATAGTAAGATTTTGATTTTCTGCTGCCCTAATTTGTTGAGGTACCGTAAGTTTTTTCAAAGCGATTAAATTGGGACAGGTATACAGCAGCATCAGATCATACCGGAAATTTTCTTCTTACGGTGGTTGAGATTAGACAAGAAAAAGGGCAAAAGTTCATTAATGAGTGTGTTAATGATCCAAGCCGGTTTGAAAAGAGAATACAGCGTCAAAATGTGCAAACATGTGCATCAGAACCTAGTAAACGTAAAGTTTATAGAGCAGACGGTAAAGTGGTAACAGCCTGTATGGTTCGAGATCTATTCAGAAGTATCCTGTACCACTCACTTCAACAAAAAATAGATATGGCAGAAGTACTGAAATACCCACTGACGCCTATTCCATTGTCTCTCAGCCATGTGGACGGAACAATGCAACAGACTCCTAAAGCTGCAATGATGAATTATTTAGAGTCACTAGTTTCAACAACCCTTCCTGAAACAATAAATACAACCATTATTGATGCTTCCTTTTTTCTGCATTTGCAGATGAACATTGCTCTTCCAGCTTCTTTTGGCGCAATGGCTCGCTTTCTACTACAGAGGATTTTACTATCAGATGGCGATACTATTCATTTTGTCGCCGACAAATGGCTATCTCCCTCGATTAAAGATTGCAAAAGAGATTCAAGAGCTTCATAATCGGCAGCATATCATATCACTGGGCCAGCTCAGAAACGTCCAAGTAACTAGATTCAAGCTCTCAAAAACAACAGTTTTAAAGAGTCTTTAATTAAGTTTCTTGTTAGCAGCTGGGAAGATGACAACTTTGCTCATTTGTTGCAACACAAAACGCTCTTTGCTAATGCCGGTGATACGTGTTACTGTTATAAAGTAATAGATGGTAAAGTTGTAAAAAAATGTAGAAGCTACACTGTGTAATAACCATGAAGAAGCGGACAGTAGGATGTTTCACCACTTAGTAAATGTACCAGCCCCAAGCAATGTGGTTATCCGCACGTCTGACACCGACTGTCTTGTAATTGGCCTTGGTTGGTATAAAATTTTTGATCCTTCATTAAAGATTCGGATAGAAGCTGGGTTGCAAAGCAATAACACGCAACGCTACATCAGCATCAACCAGCTGCATACCGCACTTGGAGCGACAATTTGCAAGTGTTTACCTGCATATCATGCCTTTACAAGTTCTGATTACACCTCGTCATTCAGCAGGAAAGGGAAAGTGCGGCCGCTGAAATTACTCCAAGGAAACCACAAAGCGCAGGCAGCTTTTAGCCAACTCGGACAAGACAAAGAAATTAGTGAAGACACTATCATCGCAATAGAGAACTTTGTGTGCAACATGTACAAAAACAAGAAAATTAATTATGTCAACGAAGTCCGTTTACAAATGTTTTTAGACAGCTACTAATCCAAAAAAAAATGAAAGGATATCATGCATACAGAAGCTAGATAGTAGTACTCTACCACCTTATTCACTAGTACTTCTCCAGAAGATAAGGCGCACTCATCTCATCGCAAGACGGTGGTTGTCTTCAACTAGAAGTGAACAAGCAGCAACATCGCCACTAGAGTATGGCTGGAAAGAAGAAGGAGGTTGTTATAAAGTGGTGTGGTTTGAAGATAAAGCTTCACCTACATCTTTAGATGTCTGCGTGGAATCTGATCCCATCCAGGAAAGTCAAGAAGAAGGTAAACAGCATTGGATGTCGCTTGGGTTACCCTTTATAAATATAAAACTTTCTCCTGGTCTATCCGTCATTCTCTTTCTGGACCGTAAACATTAGCCAATAACTGGCTGTAAAGTTTCGTTTTAGGAACCTATAACCAATAGTTTCTGCAATCTTGAGAAAAGTGCCTGGGTGCACTGAATCATTAATAAATGTTGAAAAAATAACACTTTTTCCAGTTAATAGTAAGTTGCAATGTTGCATTATTCGAAGAAAAATAGACGTCTGTAAAAGACAATAAAATTACTATTGTATGTTACGCATATCTGTAGTGCATAATAGCAAATGTTTCGTACAGTCTTTATTTCTTTTCTCTGTATATAACAGGAGAATTGTATGAATCTGAAGAAGAAGACGAAGAAAGTGAAAGCGACAGCAGTGACAATGAAGAATAAAGAAACGACCGTTTACATTTACACAAAATATCTCTGTTTATGAACGACCAGTTACAATAACTGATTGGAGACAAGAAGCAAATGGCATTAAAGACGAAAATTTAGTACATTGGGTTTATTGGGTTATTTATTGTAGCAGCTGGAGAATGTTCATTACTACCTGAATGAACGTTCCGAAATGATTCATTTCGAAACATTTTGATTTGGATAGTTAGTTGTACGATTAGGTCAACAGTTAGTGGTCGTATCAAGATCTTGGATCAATTTTCTGGCTATAGGCTTTGCTTCTTATGTACTTTCTGTTTTTGGTGTTACAAAACCATGTAGGCTAATGTCATGTCCTGTTGCCTTTTTTCGATTGACTGAATAAGATTTATACAAAAACTTTTTGTAAAATATAGGCTAGTTCCATTTCATGCATCATGGTACCTACATCTTGTGAATGTATTTCAGCAAAACCTATATAAAAATATTGTTAGATTTATATTTAATCCATTCGTACTGTCCTGGCATAGCACTTCCGTTACACCAAGATTGGTTCCAGTAAGGGATGAATTAAATTAAACCAGGACGAGACTCACTTTTGGGTAGGTCTTTTATCACCTTCCCAACCGAAAGTATTGTTAGATTTGATATTTTTGTTATGCCCTGACATAAGACTTCGTTTTGACCAACTTTGGTCCATGTACTTTATGGAGTGAAATTAACCTCCTGGGGGGTCACTTTGGGAGGTCTTACATCATCTTCCCACCCGAAAATATTGTTAGATTTGATATTTTTGTCATGTCTTGACATAAGACTTCGTTTTGACCAACTTTGGTCCATGTACTTTATGGGGTGAAATAAACCTTCCAAGGGGGTCATATTAAGGAGGGTCACTTTGAAGGCATCTTGCATCACATTTCCACCCGAAAATATTGTTAGATTTGATATTTTTGTGATGTCCTGACATAGAACTTCGTTTTGACCAAGTTTGGTCCATTTACCTTATGGGGTGAAATAACCCCCTTTTCGAGCTTTTTAGGGGGCTCTAGGGTCCAGACCCACCCGGTGGGGTCAATCTTCCATACTTTTTGTGAGTGACATGGTTGACCCGAGTAACTTCAAGGGGTCAAACCTTTTGTACCTTATGGGGTGAAATCTTCTGTCGTAGGCTCCCAGACTATATGCATGAACAATAACTTTGGTTGTTCTGTTTTGTACATAGGCTACTTCGGCCTATTTTAGTGTGAAATTTTTTGCATGGCTTCTCAGAGGTGATCATATTTTCATTGTGTCATCTAAAGTTGCTTATTGGGTTGTGCCATTAGGCTCGAACACTCGCTATGTATCAAAATTCAACCTCGAAGTTCAAGATTAATTTAAATGCCCAAGCCACTCTGAAACATATTTACAGATTAAATCAAATTGGCAAGCAAGAGTAGCCTATAAAAATCTACATTTTGCACGATATCCGGCTGTGCACAATAAAGCGAAAACAAACAAATCCTTTCAAATTGATCATTTCCTTTTGAAGAATATATTATTATTTTTATTGCCACAACTTAGTTTGTTACTTGGGTCTGAATGTGGTCAGACTTTATTCTAATTCAGCACTAACCAAAATTTAAGTTGGAGTAACTTGCTGTTAGCACCATTCAAGCCCATTTGGCGATTCAATCCTTAACTCCCTGTGAGGATTATTTATTCTTTCTGCTTGAACTCACCACACAAAGAAATACAGTAAGATTCAAAAAGAATATGGCGAAAAGAGTGAACTCATACAAAGAACGACATGAATGTGAACGCCCAACTGTAGTGTATGGTCTAACACAAAGCTACGAACTGGATTGGTTCCAGCAGCTGTTGTCAAATTGTTGTGACTCGCAGTGTTAATGTACGAGCACTTGGCAGTCGATATACGCATTGCAAAAACACCTTGAACAGCTTCGTCCAGGATACGAGAGTAAATCTGAGTCTTCGATTGGTTCCTATTGGGGTCATGAAGTTAACAGTGATATGACAAGTCTCTATGAACCAATTTAACCTAAAAGAACTATTAAACCCTGAATGCCTATGTAGAATCGTTTTTCCTCATTATTGTGTAGGCCAGGGGTTCTTAACCGGGGGTAAATTTACCCCTTGGGGGTAAATTTCACCTACCAAGGGGGTAAATTTACTGAATCATAAATTAAAGCAAACTTCATTTTTTCCTAGTGTTGCACTCGATTTTGATTCAAATTTATGCTTAATGTAAGTTTTCGTCTTTTTCTTTTATCTCCACGCAACTAGACTACCAGTTTCATTTCAGCAGCGTATGTGTGCTACATTTTTACTGTACTTAACCTAATTATTGCCAAGGTAAATCCATACAAAAAAGGATGTTTAGCATTTCTTTGCATGGTTGACTGGACACGATGACATCACAAGGGGCCACCAAAACAGTGGGGGTAAATTTTACTTTTTTCATTCGGCAAGGGGTAAACGAGACAAAAAAGGTTAAGAACCCCTGGTGTAGGCTATGTTGTTTACCTTCCGCAAACATGTATTTGTCAATATTGATTTATGTGATTTCATCTTTTACGTGGAAAGTATTCTGATATTTTGCTAAACACAGTTGGAAACTCTGCTCGTGTTCACGAAGGGATCGCTTCAATTTCGTACTTTTTCGATTGATTTGAATTAATAAAATAGCATGCAGGTTGCAGAATCGGTCATCTTCATTGCAGTTTGCAAACTGAGAAAGCTTAGGTTTGCTTCTTTTTTTCTAAACGCAACAGTTACTCTACTGTGAACACTTTTTGTAACTAAAAAAAGCACACGGTAAAGAATTATCGACTAAAACAATACAAATAAAGTTTTAAAACAATCGTATCGTAATGAAAGGAAGTACCTACAACACTTGAAGGCGAAACTGGAATTTTACTCACGTTATAGTGGATTATAAAAACTGTAAGTTGTCAATAGAAACACCACGAAGGCATTTTAATTGAACATTGTTTCAAAAACATCTATAAATAGATCCATCGGCAGTTAATTGACATTCAATGTTACAAAGGGGTACTTCAGGCATGCCATAGTTTAATTTACTTGCAGTCAACCACCAAGGCATTAGCCACGAATAAGAGGAAGGCATCATTTTTAACAATTGTTTTCAGAACTTACGCCTAGCCTAATTTGTGATACAAAATGAGGCATGCCTCTGCTAATTGACAACGACAACCTAATGACGCCGCAGAGCTGCTGTATAATGTTTTGCAGCGTATGCTATATGAACAAACCATGTCATTTTTGATGACATGAGCATACTCCGTCACTGTTCTAAAAAAGAATTGTAGTGGAAAGGTCGAACAAACAAGATCTAGAAAGGTTATGCGGCCTTTTGATAAATATAATTGCAAGAACTTTACTAGCCTACTCCTTATTGGAACGCCGACGTTGTAGCGCAATGAGTTTTCACTTAAAAAAGTTCTTTGAAATAGCTAGTTGTTGCAGCACTTATTAACTTAGTTTGATTTTATTTCTTACCACCAAAGCAAAAAATATTAATTGCAGTGAAGGTCTGGAAAAAAATAGAAAAAACGTTTAAGCGTGGTTGAAATGGTTTACTAAACACAAAGGACTGAACTTGAGTTTGTCAAGTTCACTAGTAAATCTAAAAAAAGTAGAGGAACCATCTTTAGATAAAACAAAATGTCTAAGATAAAATGGACAGGATAATTTAAATTGTTTACTCGAAAGTAGCTGCTCAGAAGACTGCTAAATTTCTATCTGTTGTAGCATTGTACCCTGATTTGACGCCTAGGGAACGTTCAAATATTGCGTAACTCCTTCGAGAGGGAGGGGGGTTTATGCAAAGCGTTACGTTAGCGTCACATCGGGGGGGAGGGGGTTCAAGCAAAACGTTACGTAACGCTTTCGGGTACGGAATGGTAGTTTTTGTGCTGAATTCGTAGTGAAAAAGCGTTACGTAGGGGAAGGGGGGTTGAAAAAAACGTTACGTTGGCGTTACATGGGGAAGGGGGGGTCAAAAATTCGGAAAAAAGCGTTACATAATATTTGAACGTTCCCCTAATGTTTGTTAAAGACGCACGCGTTGCATTTGACCACCGGGTGCCCATTTATCAAATTGAAGCTACATTTGTTGAAAAGTTTTGCTGAAATGACTTCATGTGACACAGTGGCGTAGCTAGGAAATGTGCCGCCCGGGGCGGATTCAGATTTTGCCGCCCCTTCAAGAAAAGCATGTGAAAATGAAATGCGTTTTTTTATCCGGCTCGTGGCCTGTAGAAGTGAGGGTGCTGTAAGTGAGATTTCCCTGCAGAGTTGGCCAAAGGTGAACGTTTCGGCGGGGGGCTGGGGGGCCTCCCCCAGAAAAAAATTGAAAAATTTCATTGAATTTAGTGCGTTCTGAGCGTATTTCCAGCAAAAATTGCAATCAAAATAATCGAGATTAATGTATTGATTACCTTTACAAAGAGTTTTAACAGACATAAATTTCCATAATTAAGGTGCAAGTAAATTTTATATACGGTAACAAGAAGTCTCAAAATAATACAGCTAGAGTAGATGTGACCCCGACTTGACATGGCGTTGATGGGGTAATGAAACTATTATAAAGACTAAGTTAATTTAGTCAGTTTGCAACAACAAAAAACCTTGTAGTTTCAAGACATTTGCAATAAATTATTTCATTTTCTTAATTTGACTTAAAGTGGAATTATTCTATATTTTGAACGTTGCCATTCTATTTGCTTTTATTCTTTGTGTACTTTTGCATTAGCAACCAAAAAAAACGTCCTGTCTGAAAGTGCCGCCCCCAGACGTGTCGCCCGGGGCGGTCCGCCCCCTCCTAGCTACGCCACTGATGTGACATTTCGTGAGCACTTTTTTATGTCAAAGTCCGTTGCCTGACGAGAGGCTATGCCTATCTCGGTTGTAGCCTATAATAATGTATAGGCAATAAGCTTAAAAAATTGAGGTTGAAATCTTTGTCACAATAAAAAATTTGTTCTGATTCTTGTGTAAAAGGTAAAGATGTTCCCACAGCCTACTTAATTCCAAGTGTATAGAATGAGAAGATGAGGTTCTCAACTTCTCATTGTGCTGACCTTTCGGCACTAACGAAACCCAGCTAACATACCCTAATCGGGCCGGTATAGGGCCAATGCGGTATTATATCGGGTCCCTTTATTGGCACGATACAGTAATCTATACAGGCCCGGTAAGAAAGTGCAAACAAGTTCTATACTGGGCCGATACAGTATTACTACAGTTGCCGGCACGATGCCATTACCCAACCGGTATTTGTACCTACCTCACACCCTCGTTCTGGCCTGTACAATGCCGTTACTCAGCAAATATTACTATACGATGCCAATACTGGGCCAGGGCAATGCCATTTATCTGCCTGTACCTGTAAAAGATACCATGCCTGCGCCTACACCATGCCAATACCTACAAATGTACAGGCATATACAATGCCATCACCAAGCCTGTATCAGTAACCCTAACCCGTACTTTCAAACAGAAACAAGAAAATTCTTATGTGAAAATTTATTGAACATATGAGAAACCGATGGTTCGTCTTTTCCGTCCCCCTTCGCGGTCATTAAAATTTCGCATCCAAGTACTGATACCTTTTTCTATGGCACTTTCAGTGGCACCATCCAAGTTCGGTGTTCGCATAACAGCACCTGTAAAAGCGGATATTTTATTGTCTCAGAATAAGTAATGTTTACAGAATCATGCATCAAAACTATTATTATTTAGTCCAGCCGTGATGGCGTGAGAAGTTGAGTTAGAGTTGGGATCAGCGCTGAACAAACTGGGCTTTATAAACTTGCTATCCATCTTCAATTAGTTCGTTAAATTGTCGTGAACTAATACATACTTTATTACGCAAGCTTATATTAGCTTTAACAAACTAAATGGAACATCTAAATAAACATAAACAAATGAATTAAGCTTATAGTACTTCAGACAATAAGATTATCAACCTGAACCGCACCTCAACATAACAAGCAAGTAAACAGAGTGGGAGCGCCAACTAAGCAGTTGCGTTGGCCAAAGGCATTATGCGTGGAACGCGGCAGGAGTTTCTATTGTAGCATACAACGCAAATTACACGACAAACAGGTAAACTCGACTGCAAGCTTCTCAAAAGTTTTCTTTCTCTCTCTTTCTCTCTACCACGCACGAAAGTAGCCACCTGGCTTAACTCGCACGCGAAGTGGATTCCCGTTAGTAGTAAACTGAAAACCAGTGATGCCAGGTTGGTTTTTGAAAACAAGCAAGTGAATCTAAAAAACAAGCCCAAAACAACACAAAAACAAGCCCAATAATTTGCAACCAAACTGTAGCTACAGTGTACAGTGTTGCCTTTACCAAACTGTACTGTGCCAATATCGGCTGTACTGTGCCAACACCTTACCAAACTGTAGGGGAAGGTATGGATCCATGACCATACCTGACCCATGAACCACCCCCTTCCAAATTAGAATAAAACTTTATAGTAGATTTTTTATCAACTAAATAAGTTGCATTTAGTTCAATAGTATTTCTTGGAAAGTTTTAGATGAAATCTTTTAAAATTTTGCAAGTTAGAGGGTGGGGTGTGATTTTGAGGTGTTTTAGTAAAATTTATCATTTGCGTTTGGAGCTTTACAGAAATTTAAATGCAGCTAGCATGGAGATATAAAATTCAGAAATTGTAATGGGCCATATAGTGCAGGATTTAGTACAGTTCATTTAGACTTTACTTTATTCTAATTAAGTAAAGCTAAGATGGAACTTTGTCACCAACAGTTCTGACCGATGATCCACCAAAAGTTTTGTCCCTTGAACCACATAGTTCATGGGTTAGCACAATGCCTAATTGAGGGACAATAAACATGTTTCATTTACTTTTTATTTTAGAAATTATTGTGTATTGTAAGTGGAAAGTAAAGTATTATAAAATGACTGGCGAAGCTGGTGATGCCTTATCGATTGTTTTTGTCCTCCCCCCACCACTTGCAGGAACGACAAAACAAACAGTCGACATAAAAAGTTCTGAACCGACTTTTCGCAGTTTAATATTGCTTAATCTATTTCTGCAAACTTTTAGCAGTGTGCGCATTTGACAGTGTATTTATTGTATCATAAAAGTTTGCTCTAAACATCTTTAAGGTCACACTTATCAGAGTGGTTCAAGGGTCCATACCTAGTGGTTCAAGGGTCCAAACGCGTTTGCACCCTTGAACCACTCTGATCACCGTCAATGTTGTCAAATATTGTTGTTGATCCTATAATTATATGTGGTTGAATTTTTTACACATTATACTGAAATGATCACACTATGTTGTGTGGAAGTTTCGTCATTATAGAGGGATTAGTTAACCAACTATAGCTTTTAATGTGAAAAAGTGGCTCATCAGTCCATAGTCCATACCTTCCCCTACTGTACCATTGCAACACCGGATTGCCATTATAAACTGTAGGCCTACAGGTTTGCCTTTACCACACAGGATTGTGCCAACACCGGATTACCCTTACACAAACTGTACACTTTTGCCGTTACACAAACTGTACTGTGCCGGTAGGCTACCGGATTGCCCTTACACAAACTGTAGCCTACAGTTTTGCTATTATCAAACTGTACTGTGCCAATACCGGATTGCCCTTACACAAACTGTACAGTTTTGCCTTTACCACACAGTACTGTGCCAGTACTGGATTGCCCTTACACAAACTGTACAGTTTTGCCATTACCAAACTGTACTGTGCCAATACCGGATTGCACTTACACAAACTGTACAGTTTTGCCATTACCAAACTGTACTGTGCCAGTACTGGATTGCCCTTACACGAACTGTAAGTACAGTTTTGTCATTACCAAACTGTACTGTGCCAATACCGGATTGCCCTTACACAAACTGTACAGTTTTGCCATTACCAAACTGTACTGTGCCAATACTGGATTGCCCTTACACAAACTGTACAGTTTTGCCTTTACCACACAGTTTTGTGCCAGCACTGGATTGCGCTTACACCAGCTGTACAGTTTTGCCATCACCAAACTGTACTGTGCCAGTACCGGATTGCCCTTACATAAACTGTACAGTTTTGCCATTACCAAACTGTACTGTGCCAGTAGCCTATTGGATTGCCCTTACACAAACTGTACAGTTTTGCCATTACCAAACTGTACTGTGCCAATACCGGATTGCCTTTACACAAACTGTACAGTTTTGCCGTCATCAAACTGTACTGTGCCAATACCGCATTGTCCTTACACAAACGGTACAGTTTTGCCCTTACAACATTGTATCGGCCCGATACAGGCTTTGTATCAGACAAACTATACCATTTTGCCGATACAATACTGTACGTTGCCGGTATTGGCCTATACAGTGCAGACGTTACCGATACACCGGATACACGCCGATACAAATACAGTATTGGCCCGATAATGTGATGTTTGCTGGGAAGTAGGGTGGCCAGGTCCTTTCTCCCGGCCGCCTTTCCTTCAAAAATTATGCGATATGTCCATCCAATTTATTACATTCTGGTCAGCGCCTTATACACGCCATCTCACTGGTTACAGAAAACATCATAAATTTGAAATACTTTTACAGTTTGGGTGGTTTTGTTTAGCCTGCATTCTTTTTATCAATGCTACTTTTATTATATCGTATTGTTAGTGTTTTATTTGTTTTGAAGGAAGTTTAGAGCAATTAAAAGTTTAATCAAAGCGACCAGAACTAGAGTTTAACCCTATCTTAATACGACACGGGGTCAAATGAGGACGCCCCACTCTAGTAGTGAAATTTTTCACAGAAGGAAATATGCTAGAAATGTGAAATTTCTTGACTTTTAGTTTTTATTCTTTGCGAATTTTTTAAACCTACCCTGGTCTTTTTTCTACCTTCCTGCCCTTCACAATAAGCATTTTGTCCCAGGTGGCTAGACATTTTCATGAAACTGCCTACATTACAGCAGTTAATTGTCGTGGGAAGTTTTTCTCCTGCTGTGTGATCCAATTATCCAATATATCGTTTTAGGACATTCGTTCTAATCCTACCCCGAGGCATTGCTTTGCCGCAAAAGCGTAAAATAGGATTGTGGGGTTTTAATTACAATCTTGTGTGTGTTCGAACAATGCCCTTAGAATTGCGACTGCTTTCCACATTTCGCTGCTTTCCAGATAGAATAAACAAGTTTTATTCCGTTACAGAAAGTCTGTCCCTGATATTTCGTCAATGCATTTCTACGTTGAATCAACGTAAAATGCTTGATCATTATTGTAACAATATGTTGCTTACTTTGATTGTAGCCTATCGCACAAACTACAAATCAAACATTACGAGTTTTTCTTTTTATGTGCTTTACCCTTGTTCGACGACATTGCCGAAGTCATAAATACGCTTGTTTCTTAGAAGATGCTGAAGCCCAAATTTAATTATTTTTGATTTGATTCTTTTTGATGCATGTTGTATTCCCATAATCATAACAAAATTGCTGGATTATTGATTTCACAACGCCTTATCGTACCTTAGATTCTTGTAAGTATATTAACTTATATTTATCTCGTAGAGCGTCGATACAATATAATATAACACCTGTCATGCTACATACATAACGTGTTTTGTCAGCACCACGGTGTAATGAATTCTAGGCCATTGATTTTCGTTATGAGTTCATAGCGTCCCTACAATGAAGAATGAGAGGTACTTCAAGCGGTCCCATCATTGCTAAAAATCCATTATACGTTTCACATATTTGTGCAATCGGTTGTAACCGTCAAATTATGCCAATTTACTGTCATTCAACCTATTTAGACAAATATAGATGAGTTTATATCGGACAAAAAACAAAGTATCCTGGCTCATTTTAAATTCTTTGCGCAAAACTTATAAACTTTACAGCTATTCTACGTCATTTTGATGTCTCATGGCACTTTGTTATTTATGAGATGAAAAATACTTTGAATAAGACACAAAGCATTCCTCATTATTGCGGCAAACTCTTGAATTATGTAAAATCGTAATGATGAATTCCTCTAAAGGTGCGATATAGATTATCTGCAACACGTTGGCAGTATATTTAGCTCTGGGAGTACTATGAGCAACTGTCCAAATAAAACGACATCTACGATATGTTAGTATGCTAAATACCAACGTTGCGTACAGGAGTAATGCTGTAATACCTTGGCGATATTACAAGTCAGGTTGCATCATTAGACTATATGAAAAAAATATGTTTTATGGCCCAATTAATTTGATAGTGAAAAGGCCAGAAGTAAAGTAATAAACTTCGGAGCATAACCGTAGGATTTAGAGGAAATTCGGACTATGAATATCAAAGTTAACACATTAGCGAACATTTTATTCAAACGTTTCGAAAACTGCTGTTTTCATCGTCAGTCAAAAGTAAGAATGAAGCTATGTTTTTGCAATGGCAAAATCGAGCAAAAAATGCGATACAGTAGCCTAGTTGAGTAACCTCGGCTATCAAAATCAGTCACTCAACAACGATTCAACATCTGCCAACGTTGAATCAATGCAAATGGCTGACTCTGCCAGCAAGAGATAGTATAGCGTCTGAATAATAATTGTAACGAATGTCTGCTCTTTCCTCCAATTATAACTTCTTAATTGCTCAAAACACGAACAGTTGAAGAAAAAAATCTTCTCACTCCCTATATTGGATTTATTTTTCTTGCAAAATGAAGTCATTTTGTTTCAGCAAGTGGCCCGTGTGTACTTTATACCACAGTTCAAAATTATGGTTTCGAATGTGTATTATGATGCAAGGCAAACGGCAGATTTATTAGCAACCGAAGATGAAAGAGATGCAAATTTTTCGGATAGTGATGTTGATTTGCCTTTATCTGATGGTGAAGGTGGTCCGCTAACATCTGACAAGAGTAACGAATTCAAACATAGGCAGTCCCAACATCGTAGGAGCCATGCCGTCAATTCATTAGATAGCGCCTTGGATGAGGAAAATTGCCATACGTTGCCTGACCAGGAAGAGGAGCGAATGTCGGTGGTTGTTGACCAAAGAAGTAGAGTGAAAGTTGTTTGGAGTACCAAGCAACCATCAATAAGAGGAAGACAAAACTCTGCTAATGTGGTGCACAGTTTACCAAGAGTAAAGCGCGATTATCAATATGCAACGACGTCGTATAATGCATGGCGTTTCTTATTTACAGCAGAGATGATCTACTGTACATCATTGTTTCAAGCACCAGCACATGTATACGAGAGAGGCTATCGCGAATATCCGAGGCTCAACGAACATCTTGGCATGCTTCACATTTTCAGCAAAATGATGCCACGGAACTAGAAGCATTCATTGGATTGTGGTGTATTAGAGGACTACTCAAGCGAACATTTCACCGAATTAACATTGCTTTTCCCATTTATATGGACATCCTATATTTAGTGCGACAATGTCGTTGAATCGATTCAAATTTCTGTCTGCAAATATTCGTTTTGATGATAAAAGCACAAGGGCCAATCGCTGGCAAAGTGACCGATTTACAGCAATCAGAGAACTTTTCCAATATATTTACTGGAAATTGTGAAAAATTTTAATACCAGAAGACTTCCTTTCACTGGATGAGGCTTTGTTTCCATCCCGCGTTGGTGTGTCCTTCAGGCAATAAGCTTCAGGCAAAAAATAAGCCTGCTAAATATGAGTTGTTACTAAGAAGCATAAATAGTGCGCGTATGTCATTCACCTATACCGCCATAGCCTATGCGGGTAAGCCAGTAGGTGTACCAGGACCACACTATCTGACTTCCACTATGGAATATGTGGAAACGTTGGTACACAATTTGGACAGAGTTCTTTCGCTTCAAGGACGAAACATATCCCTTGATCGCTTTTACACTTCACTTGATTAGGCAGAATGGCTTTGGAACAAAAACATAACTTTAGTTGGAAAATGGCAAAGCAATAGAAAAGGGGTTAGCGAGTAAAATTTCTCACTGATTGGGAAGCCTTCAGTGCCAAAATTTACTGGGAGGCGTCGAGAAACACATTACCGTTACGTCGTACGCAGTCAAACCAAAATCTACCGGTAAGCGCCAATGTTCTGGTCTTATCAACTATGCAGCCAATCCTTGGAGTAACCAAAGATGACGGAAAGAAAAAAACCTGCAATAATCAAGCTCTACGATTTTATCAACGGTGGGACTGATGTCGTCGACCAGAAGATGGCATATTATACCGTCAAGCCGAAGTCAGCAAAATGGACTGTGTCTGCATTTTCTTACATTTTAGACGTTGCGCGGGTCAATGCGATGACCATTAGTTACTTGAACCGCGAGTTGTCCTTTTCACAAGCCAATGGAGACAAAAGTTTTGTGGAGGGGTGGCAGCTAGCCATGTCATTAGTCAAACCACACATGTCTAGACCATTGGATGATGTACCTATTCTGTCAATATTTTTGTCAATATTTTTGGGATGAAACCATAGATTAACAGCAAACTCAAATTTGCTATCACCAGTGGTTTTCACAATGAAATAGCGGGCTATCATAAGATTTGTTCTTATCGTGTTATCGTTGATTATGGGATTAGATATTTTAATCACAGTATTTGGTCATCACCGTTTTATTCAAAAGCGGGGTATTTTTCTATCTAATAATTGATCGAAATATTACTTATAAAGCTGTGCGGTTCAATTTTATTACCGTTATACTTGACGATGCTAATTTACTACACTTGCAATACGGTCTGTTTTGTACAATATTTCGCACAAGTCATATTTTGTGACTGAAATTTCTTGTCTTCGAAGAATTTGGATAAGTCAGTTTTTCTCAATGCAATGACGAGCTGCATGTCTTCATTTTCAATAAACAGTGCCTGGATGACATTATGTGTTTCTATTTTCGCTGATAGGCATTACTTTCACAGATCAAATGTTTGTACTGTTTCAACGTCTGACGACGGTGAACCGCTGTAAAGCGGCCGATATTTCATGCAAAAGTTTTGCGTAACAAAAAGCATTCATTCAAGAGGAATGTAATTTGAAACAAACTCATGACTTTCTTAGGTTGTATCGCAACACCGCTAAACGTTGTATCGACATAAGCGAAGTATCTGTAAGCTGTTAGCACTCGCAATGACACGATAGGACATACCAAGCTGTGCTTATTTCTCTACGATGAGAATTGGGTCAGGACAAGAGCGGTAAACCAGAGTTGACCTTTCGCTGCTTGATATTTGAGCAAACAAATTATATGGTAGATTATAAATATTAGTGCAATTTCTTTGTAATGTAAAAACGCCCAAAAATGCCTTATATTTATGAGGAAAAGTAATTTTTTGTTTAGTTTAACATTATTCCATGTTATAATTCAAAAATATGCGTTCGAACGGTCAATTTTGAAGCTATTTTCGGGAAATTAGAATAAAAACTGACTTTCTATCGTTTTTTCATCTCAAACACTTTATTTCAATAATTTTGTGGGTAAAATTTTAATTTCTATACGCACAATACACATGGCTATTATCTTGCAAAATATTTTGGCTCTGTGATTTTCATAGCTCCCGTTATTAGCGATTAATTAGCACGGGGCTAAAATAGCCCGTGTCGAACTTTCCGCGCACGAAAACAGCTCGTATTAAGATAGGGTTAAACCAAAAAGCAAAAGAGAAGCAACATATAACAGTAAAAATATAACTTAACCACTTCCACACTTATGCAACGTGTCTTTTCCCCACGACTATTCTACCATACCATAGCCGACTATTCTAATACCTTTTCCCCACGACTATTCTACCTGCCTCATCCCATGCAGCACGAACTGTTTTCATCAACATGACGAAAAATCGAACATAATATACTGTAAAGGGACAAAACTTTTTGTAAGTTATGCATGAATAAAATCGCAACAGCGGCAGTGGGTATCGAATCTTCAACCTCTTGATCCTGATACATAATTGCGTTAAACATTTTGTCAGCTATAAAACGTCATTGTATTTCTCTTTATAGACCTTCCCTGAGCTGTTGTGTCATTTTTTAATGAAATTGGATTAATTAGGTAGGAAAAAGTGACGTCTTTTATTTGAATTTACGTCACTGACGAAGTTTGTAGTTATGTGTTGCGCGAAAAAAAAAAGACTTCAATTTTTTTTTGGTTATTTAGATATATCTAAACAATATTGTAACTACCCAAACTAAAAATATTTTTGAAAAAAAATTGCGTTTTTGACCCCATTTTTCGATTTTTGGGCCCCATGAGGAGGCTGAAGACAATTTGTTACGAATCTCAAATTTTGCCATGATTGTTTTCTCACTCATTGGCACCATTTCCCCACTACTCCCAGAGAATTTTTAAAAAAAGTTCAAAAACTAGCCACCCTACTGTGCACGCACACTTCAGGCACTGGTTTCAATTTTAGTTTCATTAACTAGGTGGCTAGTAAAAATATTGCTTTTCATGGTCTTTCCACTTGTGTGTTGATCCGAAATAAAATTTATCGGCGATAATCAAATATTGCCTTTGGCGATAACGATAACTGAAAAAATAATTGAGCGATAACGATAAGCGATAAAAATTTATCGCCGATAATTTATCGCCGATAATAAAAAATTATCGCCGGTAAATTATCGCCGATAATGCCCATCATTGCTTGTAAGAACTATGTCGATGAGAAGTTTGTTTCGAGGATTTTTTGTGTTTTAATCAAATCAACAATAAATCTTTTTCTACATCTGTTCAAGCCAAACAACACTTTGAAATATATTTCCTCACAAGGAAAACTAAAATTTAGATAAAGTCTTGTCATGGTTTTGTTCCGTTTTACATTAACTTGGTTATTGAAGACTTTGTTCTGAACTTCTGAAGTATAGTAACTCTAATTTTGTTACTAGCCCGACACGAAACACACAAGAATCTCCGAACGCAGAAAAAAGTTGGTACAAATGTTTTGATGTTTTCAATATCAATATCCAAACATGGATGCAACCTAGTTCTTACCCTGAACAGTTCGGACCCTCAGTTCGTACCCTAAAAAGATCGAAAGAAAAACTTAAAAAAAGCGGAAGTCGCTGATCGCAGTTTCCGCAAACATTTTTAAATTTTCCCCCTGAAAAGATCGAGAGAAAGATAGCACTAAGCCGAAGTCGCTGATCGCAGTTTCCGCTAACCTTAACCATAGGCTAATCTATGCTCTACCCTAACCCTCGCTGATCGAGTTTCCGCAAACATTTTCCGTAGATTCCGCTAACCGCAGTTTCCGCTAACCTTTACCCTAACTCTAACCATAGATTAATCTATGCTCTAACCCTAACCCTCGCTGATCGCAGTTTCCGAAAACATTTTTCCGCAGTTTCCGCTAACCTTTACCCTAACCCTAGCTATAGAGCAATCTATGCTCTAACCCTAACCCTCGCTTATCGCAGTTTCCGCAAACATTTTTCGCAGTTTACGCTAACCTTTACCCTAACTATAGAGCAATCTATGCTTTAACCCTAACCCTCGCTGATCGCAGTTTCCGCAAACATTTTTCAACAGTTTTGCTAACCGCAGTTTCGGCTAACCCTAACTCTAATCATCGAGTAATCTATGCTCTACTCTAACCCTCGCTGATTGCAGTTTCCGCAAATATTTTTCCGCAGTTCCGCGGTTTCCGCTAACCCTAACCCTCGAGTTTGTTTGCGGAAACTCCGATCAGCGACTTCGGCTTTTTTTAATTTTTTCTCTCGATCTTTTCAGGGTACGAACTAGGTTGCACCCTCCAAACATTACCATAGAAAAATAATTCTAGCACCGAAACTATTCTCCTTGAAAGAAACTTATTTTTCTCAGTTAGAACGTCCTCCTCTCGAAAAGAAGTACTTTCTGCTTTGCGATTGGTTAATTCAACTTCATAACGCCGAGCATAAATAAGTTTCAGTAATACCCTTCTGTTACGCATTGTACAGTAATTGAACTGAAAACTATTTAATCGATTCAAACCTAGTGCCAATCAAACCGAAAAAGTGTATAAAAGTAAGCTGATGGATGTTTCTTGTTAATATAATTATTTGTGGATGCAAAGAGTCTTGCCGAAAACATTTGTTTTAATGTAATGTTACTTTTATGTAATAATAATAATCATGTTTTATTTTGTGCACATTGCGACAACATACAATACCATTTTCACTGCTAAAGCAGAAAAATTCTTGTCCTTTGTGATAGCACATGACATCATAATGGCTACTTTTTAGTGACAATGTTACCAGAATTATTTATTGAACCCTGGCTCCACCTTCAAACGCTTAAAGTGCCCCATTCAAATTTTTGTTTTCTTTGTGGCGTTTTGTAAAATTTAGTTATGACTTTAGCTACAACTATTTATTCGTCAGCTTGGAAAATATCTGTAAACTAGGGGTTTGCTGGAAAACAATTCAATGTTATTTATCATTGCTGGCGCGAACATATGGAGAACGATAAAGTAAACATACGAATTTGACACCAACAATAAAGCCTACCGTAGTCAGGGCCGGATTTAGCTGATGGGGGGGCCCGGGGCACTTTTAGATTGGGGGGCCCCCGTGCAAAACAAATTTTTGCGCTTACGGCGCGAAAAACCACCTCTACGTCTTCAGTAGCATCAGTCCAGTACTGCACAGCATTTTGCAGAAACTTTAAAGGCCAAAAGGGAAAAATAACACAAAATCACATTTTTTTCCACATAGGGGGGCCCTTCAAAAGTCGGGGGGCCCGGGGCAACTGCCCCTCTGCCCCCCCCTAAATCCGAGCCTGACCGTAGTCTACTGTAGCCTAGAAGTTGTTGTTCAATTTTGAAAGAAGGCGATCGAAATCGTAGGACAATTTTTCTTGTAACGACAAGAAAGATAGACTATGAATTTCGTAATAATGGACGAAAAATATCAGTACTTCAAGAGATTGAGAAGTCAAATTCAATACAAATGCAATATGATACAGAATGCGAAGTCGCAGTCGGTACACCAGCACATTTTTAATTGAATAAACTAGTTGGAAACAATTACTACTTTTGGTATTGCTGTATACAAACAAGTAAAATGTTATTGCTATATGCACTTAACTTTGGTTCAGTTTCAAAATTGACATTTTGTGGGCACAAAGTTATCGCAAATCACGAAGGTTACACCATTCTAAGTTGAGTTTCTTTTTTTCTATCCGATATTTTTATCACTAGTGAACTTGTGATAAGTAGATTGTAGCTAGAACACACGTAAAAACTTAATAAGTTGTTGCAAAAGTGTTGCCAAAACCTGAATGCTTGCCAGAAAATAGTAAAATAGATCAAAGGTAAAGAGATCTTTTATCCATTTATGATGGAATCTGAGCAAACAAAAGATGACTTAATATAAATTTTTAGATTTCTATGTTTTTATGTGAGAAAGTGAATCTTGCTATAACTGAAAAAAAATCACGACCGTGTGTACAAGCAACTGAAGTGATGTTAAAGAAACAAATCGAATTATGCGTTAAAAAATAACTCAAAATCGAAACACTAAATGTGGGATTCGAACCCACGCGGACGCTAGTTGATTGGTACTTGGATTTAAGATCAACACCTTAAATCACTCGATCAATCTAGTTTGGTATAAACAAATGCTCAGTACGCATGACCCACCTAAAAATTGTTATCTTAGGTCTCTTTCAAACAAAATAAAACAGTTTATTGCAATTTGATTTTTAAAAATTGTTTTGACAATGATAAAACAAAGACGTTTAAGACATAATTCGACTGTAAAAACTCGTGATCATTAAATTATGTGATATAGCAGATGCTTAAGCTGTTTAAAGAGGAGGTGCTAGCAGTTTATAGAAGGGTGTCATCCAATTAAAGGAAGTGATTAAGTTGTATGATACACTCTGTTATACGAATTTGATAGGGATTAAGGAAATATGGGTTCGTTTTTATACAAATCAATCAGTGTAACAGATAAATTTTGTAGTTTGGGTTCAAGATAATGTAGGCTATTGGGACAGGCATAAATTAATTTTCGTTTCCAATTGTGTGCTTCATAAGTAGATGTGGAAAAGTTATTGCATAAAGTTACAGGCATATTAAACGTATAAAACAATGAGTTGCTAGAAAACATCTTTCAATGCAATGAAATAGTTTAGTATATCTGTTAGAGATTACCTATTAGGTCAGATATAGTTACAAACAGTTTAAGCACTGAGCTTTATAAAACTGAAGAAACAAACTGTTATAAAGTTCATAAACAACATTGATTTGTTACTTATGCAAGTCAAGAATGAAACTAAAGTGAATCTTGTGTTATAAACTTATAAGCTACCAATCCTTAATGGTAAATTTACGTCAATACTACAAAAGTTTTACCCTTTAAAGCATTTCATCAAAACAAATGCAACTTCGGGACTTCCTCTGTTTCTTAAACAATCTTGTAGGCTACAGCGGTTCTGGAGTCTGGTAGGCTACATATGCGTTGTATTTGGCAAAGACGTTTTTAATAAAACAGCTTTAAAACTGATTTATGCAATACAACTTACCACGATTCAAAAATATTGTGTTGTTATTTTAAAACAGTAAGTTATAGGTAATCATTATCTTTACAGATGAATAATAGGAAAAATATACATAAGTAATATCTGAATTGCTAAGAACGAATGTGAAATTAAATTGTAGTTGTAGCAGATAGAAAATATAAATCACTTTAAGTAATATGCTTCATAAAACCATCATCATCATCTGTTCAGTCGTTTACGACTCTCGGTCACTCTATACGTCATCTTTCTCCACATCTCTCGATCCCACGCAGCCTCCTTCAATTCATGCACTCCCATACCACTGTCATTTACAATCGTGTCAAGCCATCTTGTTTTTGGGCGCCCTCTTCCTCTTCCTCCGCTCACCAAACCAAGCATGATGTCTTTTTCCATTGATTTGCTTCTCATTATGTGGACAAAATATGAAAGTTTCTGCCTGACGATTCTAGCTTCTAGGAATATGTCCGGTTTAATTTGTTCAAGAATTTTCTCATTTGTTATTTTGGCTGTCCAAGGAACACGCAGTAATCTTCTCCAACACCACAATTCAAATGCGTCAATCTTTCTTCTGTCCGTTTTGTTCATTGTTCATGTTTCGCATCCGTAAGTTGCAATTGGGAATATTATAGTTTTGATCAGCTTCTTTTTTGTTTCTAATTTTATATCCTTGCTCTTCCAAATGCTATTCAATATTCATTCCAACAAATGCATTTCTTCCCAGCGCTATTCTTCTCCTTATCTCTGGTGAGTTATTAGAATCCCAGCTTATTTTTTAGCCTAAAAATATGAATTCATTCACTGTTTCAATTTCTTGATTTTCGATCTTGATGTTTATGTTATCTGCTTTACCAGTTGTTATAATTTTTGTTTTTTTGATGTTGGGTTTCAATCCAGCCCTTTCACTTTCCTTTTTTACTTTGATGATTAAGTCTTCAAGATATTGTGCGTTCTCGGCCAAAAGGGTAGTGTCATCTGCATATCTCAAGTTGTTTATAATTTTGCCACCGATTTTCACTCCTATATTGGAATTATTCAACCCTGCTCTCCTCATGACTATTTCTGTGTACATATTTAATAGAGAAGGAGATAAAATGCACCCTTGGCATGTTCCTTTTTCAACTTTAAACCAAGCTGTATTTCCGTATGCTGTTCGAACTGTAGCTTCTTGATTTTCATACAATGACCTTATGAGTTCCAGCAGGTGCATTGGCGTTCCCATGTCTCTCAGACTACTCCAAAGAATGTTATGTTGGATAACATCAAAAGCTTTCGAATAATCAATAAAACACATGTACAGATCTTTTTTGTACTCCCTGCTGGTTTGCATAATCCATCTGAGATTTGCAATTTGGTCCCGGGTAACTTTGCCTTTTCTAAAACCAGCCTGCTCATCTGGCATTTCTCTTTCAATAATTGAACCCAGTCGTTTTTGGATGATTTTCAAAAGAATTTTGCTTGCATGAGGTATTAAGGCTATGGTTCGATAGTTTGAACATGTCCGTATGTCTCCTTTCTTTGGATTTGGAATAAATATTGATCTTTTCCAATCTTTTGGCCATTCTTGTGATTTCCAAATACATTGGCATAAGGCCAATAGTATTTGAATTGGCACATGTCTTAATAATTCTGCTGGAATTCCATCGACTCCTGGAGCTTTTTGTTTAGATAGTTGGTCTCTTGCCCAGATAACTTCTTTTTCCAGTATGTCGGGTTCAAGGTCAAACTGTTGACTTTTATGTTCTTCAATCTGTGGTTGCAGTTGAGGGTCCTGATATAACTGCTCAACATACTCCTTCCACCGATTCAAAATTGCTTGTTTGTCGTGCAGATCTTCTCCATTTTCTCCACGTACTGTAGCATTCTTGGCCTTGAAAGTTGATCTTGCTTTCTTTCCTTGCGCTGGACAATTCCTGCCGCTGCTTTTGTGACCTTCCCTTCCGCATCGGTAACATCGGAATCAAGATTGGTAGCTTTTCTTATCTGATTTAAACGTCGAGATTTTGTTAACTTCCTGACCGTATGATCTGGATTGAATTTCTGACACTTCGAATGCCAAGGCCAATTCTCGTAACATTTTTAGATTTGTGAAGAGAGGGGCGTTCTTCCCGGCTATCAGCACAAGGCTGAGCACTCGCTAGTACAGCGAGCAGCTGCGATTCGCTAACCATAACGGTGTAGCTTCCACGCAAGCCATTCAGACTTTCCAATCAACGATATGTTTCTCGGCAGCCGATTTGTAGCAAGAATTGACAGCGATAGACACGTGTTTCGCCCATGAGGCTGGGCTCATCAGTATCGCACCGTATTCTGCCACAAATTTATTTGACCACCGCTTTACCAGTCAGTTTAACTCTTATCTTTGTGGAAACAAAGAAAGAGCCAACAAAACCAGCAGGCGCCAGGGCAGAGGACATGTGAAGAGAGGGGCGTTCTTCCCGGCTATCAGCACAAGGCTGAGCACTCGCTAGTACAGCGAGCAGCTGCGATTCGCTAACCATAACGGTGTAGCTTCCACGCAAGCCATTCAGACTTTCCAATCAACGATATGTTTCTCGGCAGCCGATTTGTAGCAAGAATTGACAGCGATAGACACGTGTTTCGCCCATGAGGCTGGGCTCATCAGTATCGCACCGTATTCTGCCACAAATTTATTTGACCACCGCTTTACCAGTCAGTTTAACTCTTATCTTTGTGGAAACAAAGAAAGAGCCAACAAAACCAGCAGGCGCCAGGGCAGAGGACATGTGAAGAGAGGGGCGTTCTTCCCGGCTATCAGCACAAGGCTGAGCACTCGCTAGTACAGCGAGCAGCTGCGATTCGCTAACCATAACGGTGTAGCTTCCACGCAAGCCATTCAGACTTTCCAATCAACGATATGTTTCTCGGCAGCCGATTTGTAGCAAGAATTGACAGCGATAGACACGTGTTTCGCCCATGAGGCTGGGCTCATCAGTATCGCACCGTATTCTGCCACAAATTTATTTGACCACCGCTTTACCAGTCAGTTTAACTCTTATCTTTGTGGAAACAAAGAAAGAGCCAACAAAACCAGCAGGCGCCAGGGCAGAGGACATGTGAAGAGAGGGGCGTTCTTCCCGGCTATCAGCACAAGGCTGAGCACTCGCTAGTACAGCGAGCAGCTGCGATTCGCTAACCATAACGGTGTAGCTTCCACGCAAGCCATTCAGACTTTCCAATCAACGATATGTTTCTCGGCAGCCGATTTGTAGCAAGAATTGACAGCGATAGACACGTGTTTCGCCCATGAGGCTGGGCTCATCAGTATCGCACCGTATTCTGCCACAAATTTATTTGACCACCGCTTTACCAGTCAGTTTAACTCTTATCTTTGTGGAAACAAAGAAAGAGTTAAACTGACTGGTAAAGCGGTGGTCAAATAAATTTGTGGCAGAATACGGTGCGATACTGATGAGCCCAGCCTCATGGGCGAAACACGTGTCTATCGCTGTCAATTCTTGCTACAAATCGGCTGCCGAGAAACATATCGTTGATTGGAAAGTCTGAATGGCTTGCGTGGAAGCTACACCGTTATGGTTAGCGAATCGCAGCTGCTCGCTGTACTAGCGAGTGCTCAGCCTTGTGCTGATAGCCGGGAAGAACGCCCCTCTCTTCACATGTCCTCTGCCCTGGCGCCTGCTGGTTTTGTTGGCTCTTTCTTTGTTTCCACAAAGATAAGAGTTAAACTGACTGGTAAAGCGGTGGTCAAATAAATTTGTGGCAGAATACGGTGCGATACTGATGAGCCCAGCCTCATGGGCGAAACACGTGTCTATCGCTGTCAATTCTTGCTACAAATCGGCTGCCGAGAAACATATCGTTGATTGGAAAGTCTGAATGGCTTGCGTGGAAGCTACACCGTTATGGTTAGCGAATCGCAGCTGCTCGCTGTACTAGCGAGTGCTCAGCCTTGTGCTGATAGCCGGGAAGAACGCCCCTCTCTTCACATGTCCTCTGCCCTGGCGCCTGCTGGTTTTGTTGGCTCTTTCTTTGTTTCCACAAAGATAAGAGTTAAACTGACTGGTAAAGCGGTGGTCAAATAAATTTGTGGCAGAATACGGTGCGATACTGATGAGCCCAGCCTCATGGGCGAAACACGTGTCTATCGCTGTCAATTCTTGCTACAAATCGGCTGCCGAGAAACATTTTTAGATTTAAGTCACTTCCTTTTTCTAAGAGTCGCCGTCGTAGCGCATCCGATCTACATTTTTCCACGACTTGATTACGAATTTGATCATCCATGTCCTCAAAACTGCACGTTTTTGCTTTTTGTTTTAATCGAGTTATAAATTGTTCTACACTTTCTTCCTCTTTTTGAAATAGAGATCTAAATACATGGCGTTCATACTGGACATTGTTTAACGGCGTAAAATAATTAGTTAGTGTCTGAACAGCAGCTTCATAGCAGGTCAATTCCCCTTCTAAGGTAAAAAAAATGTCCTGCACTGCCATTCCAGCACAATGCAACAGCAGAGCTCGCTTTTTAGAAGCATTCGTGACCTTCTTTCCTTCAGCATATAACTCAAAAGCTCGTTTCCACCTGGTCCATCGCGTGCTTGCTCCAGGACTTTCACAGTCAAAAGGTTGCAAATCAAATGTAGGTATCTCCATTCTTTTCTAAATATTAACCTACTATCCTCGTCGCCAGAATTGTTGTGTCTTCCTAGCCTGCTTTACACAACTTGATAGTTCAGATCTTACTTGTCATAGCACTTGTATTTGCGTGGCGAAAAAAAAATCCAAACAGCGAGACACGAGTCATTTATATACTAGCACGTTACTGGTTTCCAATACAGATTATGTAAATACACAGACACTATAAAACCTTGATGGTTGTCGGACTTCTATAGCTTAAAACTTGTCGCTGCTAGCACATGTAGACCAGAGATGAGAACAAAACGGAGCGGATTTGTGCTCGAAGCAAGATTTTTGGTGTTTCTTTTTTAAAAAAGGGCCAGTTTCAAAGTTTAAATTTTTTCAAAAAACTGGAATCGGATCAGGATTAAAAGTTTGATTTTGAAAAAGCATATGAATTCGTTTTTTGTCTGAAATGATGTATATTTCTTAAAAATAAACGAATGTAGAAATGGCAGCTCTAACTTTGCAAGTTTGTGAAATCTTTATTTCGTTAATTGCGCACAAAGTGTAAGAATAGTGGCATAAAATCATCAATAGTGAAATATCATCATCTACTGCTGCATGAGCTCGGTAGCCGAGTGGTGATCGACTTTGGATCTAGTGCTGGTAGATAGTATTAGCTGGTCTCATAGCTATATTGGACCAAAACATTTTTGGGGGCAAAACAAAAAAAATTGCCCAAATTGCGCAATTTTATGGAAATTGTTTAAATACGCATCGAAACAGTTATTGACTGAGCTTGAAAACACAAATATTATAATTAAAAACCAGATCACTGTGAAACTGGCTTTTGTGTCCTGGTATAATAGAGCGTAGGTGTAAGGGAAGCACATTTTTTGGGGGTGCGAAAGAATTCTTGCCCAAATATAATCAACTGCGCCCAAACAAAAGTACACATGTAACAAAAAGCAATAATATAGCCATTAAGAAAAAAACAGCCTAAGGCATCAACAGACAAGATTTTCCATAAAGCCACTGGTATGATAAGTATACCATTAGGCCTATGCAAATTTGCAAAACAACAAATTCATCAAAAGAAAATTGAAGGGAGTAATTATTGATACTACACTATAACGAACCAGTAGAATGCAGTACTACCGGTACATGGCTTTAAAACTGCAAAAGTAAACTAAAAAGTATTGATTAGTAGCCTAGATTAAATACAGTGGTAGAGTGGTGGTAGGCTATAAACAAATTTAAAAGAAGTATTTGTTTCGCCCATTTCGTTGTCCAAATATATCTACAATGCGATTGGCATCCACTTTATTTGTTGTTGGTCTTTTCAAGTGCAACAAAGCTAAGTTTGACAGTCGTGTTTGGCCCATTGTTGATCTCAGATATGTCAGTGAAATAATGATCTGTTGACGAACATATCATTGTTTCTATTCTTGCAAAACACTGTAACAATGTAACATAGTTCTAAAACACTTCCAGCTTCAGTACTCTAAGATCAAACTGGTCACAGCGGTAAACCATAATCTCTTCGTGGGAAAATTGTAACATAAAGTTCCCGGATCCGTTTGTCTGCATGTAGTGACCGAAAAAGAAACACTCCTCGAAACGTCTATTCAAAAAGTGTATTCCTGTAAAATTAGCCCGCGGCTATCGAAAATGAGACGCAACACCGTACGCCTCTAAAACTGTCACTACAGAACAGATTACTTGGATAAAAGACGGAAAATTTGTCCAGCTAGCAAGCACCAAGCAAACAGTTAAACTTGCGACTGACTTCCAACAAACAATTTTACGAATGACTAGAATAATTTGCGATATCTCAAATGCACGTAGACAGTAACTGTGACGCAATGATGAAAGACAATTATGAAGTCATTCAAACAGGTGTTCAAGCGGCTAATGCAATATTTCATCAGGTCTTACGGCCGATGGTGCAATATTTGGACATTTTCTAGCAATTTCCATGACGTAAGATGCCAGCTAGGTTAAGTAGACCATAACGGTTTTATATGACGTTTAACTTGGTGAATAATTGTCGGGAACATAGCGGCCCCTAGTTATGACAGTCTGACATGGCATAACTAAAAAAGAATTGACGACAATTGTGAGCCAATGAATAAAAACACACGATACACAAATTGTTTGAATCACTCACGTTTAAGTTAATACGCAAATACAAAGGGCATGCAAAGAATGAACAACAATAAGAATAAACACGACGATACATGAAATTGGTACCATAGGTACATGCTAAAATGACGCTATATACAATGGTTGCGATAATAACCGACTGTTCTGGGCTCAGACAAGTGTCGGCCACCGCAGACAAAACCAGGCTCAAACCCTAACACTTAGGTGTTCTTTACGGGGGCGAGGCACGAAATATCCTTCAACACGTAGTCTACTTTCACTTTCTCCGTACTCTCATCATAGTTGCAGATGGCAACTTTAGCTCTACGAACCACAGGCTTCCCTTTCCTAATTTGTGGGACCACCTCATGCACCCTTCCAAGTTGATACTTCCCACGTTTACCAATGTCTTGGAGAGAACCTACCACTACAAGTTGACCAGGCTCCAAATTCTCGGCCATTTTTAACCATTTTTTCCGGCCCTGAAGCCCTGGCAAGTAAAAATCGATCCATTTACTCCAAAACTGTTGAGAAAGTGACAAATTGAACAGATAATCCCTTCTTAGTTGGTCAGGATCATGTGGTTGCCCAACAGCACAGTATGGGTCTAAGTATGGAGTCAAAAGTGAGGCAGGGGTGATGACAGTAAAATCCCTAGGGTCGTCACTCAAAGGTACCAAAGGGCGTTCGTTCACGATCCGAACGGCACTGCTGGTGTACGTAAGCCGTTCAATAAAATTGGGCTTACGTATTGAAAAGTCTAAAATGTGAAAAAAGTACTTGGTCATATCGGCCACGAAACCAAATCTACTCAGCCGAAATCTAGCCAAGAGATCTGCCAGAGGGTTTAACAAATCAGGACCCGAAAACATTACATCATTAACACAAGTTCCTCGAAATTCAGACTTGCCATCGTAAACAATACGCTTTTTTAATTGTGACGTCACAAAGCATGGTAAATACCATTCAAATCCCTTGACATTTCCTGCTTCACCAGCACGCTCAATATAACCATTAGATTTAAAATCTTTCATGGTGTCAGTAAGGAAATCACGAAGTTCAGGTTGTTTTAAGCTTTCTTTCTTAAAGCAGCAGCTCTATCTGACGCCAACACAAAATTGTTAGGTAGATCAATATCTTCCTTCAACGGTACAGGTATCTCAAATCGACCATCTTTCAACTCAATATTCGGTTCGACAAGTTCTCTAGCCAAAATATCATTGCGAGACAATTCACAGGTTCCATTTTGCAAAGTCAAATCCTGAATGACTTTATTCAGGTCTGCTATTTCCATATCACGAGACTCAATTTTACGCTGAAAGCCAGAGATGACATCCGATTCTGAAGACGTCTGCACTCTGCACACTTTAGCAACGCTTTCAACTAAGGGTGACTTACCACCACAAGCCAACCAACCGAGAGGAGTGAGTAAAGCATGTTCACCAACACGTTCTTCTTTTGTCCACATCAAATAAGCGTTATCATTGCCAATCAGTACATCTACAGTACTACAATCATTCAAATGAAACATATTCACGTCATGAAAATGACGGAAACCACTTAAATCTTGTTTATGGGGTAAAGTTTTAACATCGTCAGCCCAAGCTGGGTTAACCACCGAGGTTATATCACAAAACAGTTCATCAGTCTCTAACGACTGAATGTTGAGTTTAACAAGGTCAGCACAAGTAGGTTTCTGACCAGCCAGAGTATCCATTTTGAACGACGCTTTATCATACGGTTTAACGTCAAGTTCGCAGACCAAATCACTCGAAACAAAAGTCAACTGCGAACCAGGATCATGCTGACAATACACCAACTTCGATTTGCCAGTCATTGGATTCAAAACACGAGCAGCAGTAATGCGGTTAAAAGCTGCTTTAACATTTCCAATCTTAACATTACGCACAGGAACTCTGGCACAAGCATCATCTTTGCCAACCGAATCCAGAGAATCACGTGACGTCACATAAAAATCATGCAGAAGAAAATAGTGTTTCCTATCGTTGTTAGGCCCACACTTACGACAGTTATTTGCATGAACGCAATCCCTAACCATATGCTGGCGCAAACAATTCAAGCATTTGCCAGCTTTTACAATGACATCTCTCCTACCTTTAGGTGTCAAGCGCAAAAATTCTTTACAATTAGACAAAAAATGATATTCAACTTGACCACGTGACGAACAATAAAAACATGCCGGTATGTCACTACGTCTGGCCACACCACTGCGCGGTGCGCCAACAGCAGTCGAGTACTGCGAACTCCCTGAAATCACATTATGATTGGGTTTTACGGACGTCTGCCTAACCGGACATGAAGGCAATTTTCCTTTGCCAAACTTTTTAAAATGCCGCGACTCACCAGAATCGCCCATTAGCATAATGCTAAAATCAGTCGACTTACGCGTTTCCTCCCGTACTACAAAATCAAACAAACTCTGAAAAGTAGGCTCATCAGTACCACCATACTGATCACCTAAAAAGTCAAGATAACGCTGCTTAGCGTCAAACGGGAGTCGCTTAGCCAAATCCAAAACAAACCGTCCTTCTAATTTATCACGCTGACCATAAGCTTGCGCGTAAAGCAGACACTGCGACAATTCATCTTTAAACTCTTTCAAATCACTGGAAGAGATCGAAGTCAATTTGCTACCATAGCGGTACTTCCTAATTTCCGGTTCGGCGAAAAGACCTCCACGAACTCCAAAACGTTGAGACAAGCGAGCTAATGACATTTCTATCCTGTCTTCCTCTGACAAGCCAGGAGTGTCGGAAACCAAATTAGCAATCGTTTGCGCAGCTGTTTTAACACAAGCTGCTTGTAACAAAGTCAAACGAGTTCGTTTAAAGGGCGAAGCTGCCATTAAGGCCGTAATACGATTTTTAAAGAAGATAAATGGCATATTATTACCATCGTAACCAATCAAGGCCGCCTTATCGAAAAACGTCCTACTATTTTGGTATTCAAAAAAGCAATCCTGCTGTTGAGAACTCGATTTAGCGGGAGAAGACAAGCTACATCCCTTAAGGGGCTGAAGGGGCTCAGTCACATGCACAGCCCGATCACGATCCTCACACACGTTAAAATCAGGAGACACGATACGCCTCTCACAACCACCCAAATTACGTGTAGCTGGACGATCAACAACTAGCGGCGCAGAAAACTTTGAAGGGGGCAAAGCATTACTGCTAATGGCGGCCCCGTGACCTGTACGCTCTGGGGGAGGAGTTCGGTTGTAATTCACAGACCTTGGCTCTACAGCCTTCGGAAGACTCTTAGCAGCTCTCGCTTCGGCCTCAGCTCTCGCGATGGCCTCAGCTCGTACGGCCTCAGCAGCTCTCGCAGCAGCCTCAGCAGCTCTCGTGTCGGCCTCAGCTCTCGCGGCAGCCTCAGCTCGTATGGCCTCAGCTCTCGTGATGGCCTCAGCAGCTTTTGCTTCGGCCTCAGCTTGTATCTAGAGCTCCTCTCGTTTTAACTGTAGGTTAATTTGTGTAACTATCCGTGACGAGCTCTCAGACATCCTAGTGCTTACATTTGAGGCGCTATCCTCAGGATGTATGTCAGCATCCAACCTATCTGAGAACTCACTTTCTTTTTGTTCGAAGTTATTTTTTATCGAGTTAAATTCGGGATCTACCCTATCACGAAGTTCTGCCAAGATTGCAGAGTTAACAATTTTACTCAAAAGAGCATGGAAATGCCTTAATTCCTCTTCTAGAGTAGAGAACTTAGATCGAAAAATTAACAGTTCTTGCTTATCACTCAAAGAACCTAGGGCTACAGAAAGTTTCCCAATTTGAGTCAAAATATCCCGTCGAAGATGCCGGGCCTCTCGAACTGACTTAGCCTCATCGTTACTGGGTCCCTCCCCAGAATGGCCTGCCCGACCGCAAAGCACATCATCAGGCTTAAACTCAGTCGAGTCGACGGCGGTCGAGTCCCTGTCGCCACCGAGTGTAGACATATTAAATGTTGGGACTAAATTTAACAATTAAAAAGTTAAATTACACAAACACACAAATTTAAGTTATAAAAAACTTAACTGTAAAGACCGTAAAAAATACAAAAAAGAATTTAAATGCACAATACCGTAGCTGTACGGGTATGAAGTCCTAAAGTCCACAAAACTTGCTTGGATTCTTCCACTTGAATCTACAAGCACAGATGGATTGTCTTTAATCTTCTTTCTTGCCAATGAATGTCAAAGTTATTTTTCTTCAGTACCAAACTGAGAAGAAATGTCTTTACTTTTTCTTGCTTCTGTAAGAGTGTAGACTACCAACCAACAAATCTTCTTTTATTATTTCTTGTACTTCTAAGTAGTTCTTCTGCACTAGCTGACAACAAACACGTCGTTTATTTTTTTATGCCTTCAAGTGCTTCTTGGCCTACCAGCTAACAAAATCGTCTTTTATTTTTTTATGTGCTTCTAGTGCTTCTTGGCCCACCAGCTAACAAGCGACGTCTTTTATTTTTTTTTTGCTTTAGTTTCTTCTTGACCTACCAACTGACAAGAACTCGTCTTTTATTTTTTTCTGCCTTCAAGTGCTTCTTGGCCTACCAGCTAACAAAATCGTCTTTTATTTTTTTATGTGCTTCTAGTGCTTCTTGGCCCACCAGCTAACAAGCGACGTCTTTTATTTTTTTTTTGCTTTAGTTTCTTCTTGACCTACCAACTGACAAGAACTCGTCTTTTATTTTTTTCTGCCTTCAAGTGCTTCTTGGCCTACCAGCTAACAAAAACGTCTTTTATTTTTTATGGTCACAGCGGTAAACCATAATCTCTTCGTGGGAAAATTGTAACATAAAGTTCCCGGATCCGTTTGTCTGCATGTAGTGACCGAAAAAGAAACACTCCTCGAAACGTCTATTCAAAAAGTGTATTCCTGTAAAATTAGCCCGCGGCTATCGAAAATGAGACGCAACATCGTACGCCTCTAAAACTGTCACTACAGAACAGATTACTTAGATAAAAGACGGAAAATTTGTCCAGCTAGCAAGCACCAAGCAAACAGTTAAACTTGCGACTGACTTCCAACAAACAATTTTACGAATGACTAGAATAATTTGCGATATCTCAAATGCACGTAGACAGTAACTGTGACGTAATAATGAAAGACAATTATGAAGTCATTCAAACAGGTGTTCAAGCGGCTAATGCAATATTTTATCAGGTCTTACGACCGATGGTGCAATATTTGGACATTTTCTAGCAATTTTCATGACGTAAGATGCCAGCTAGGTTAAGTAGACCATAACGGTTTTATATGACGTTTAATTTGGTGAATAATTGTCGGGAACACAAACAGTTGTATAGCAGTTTGAAGTTCTAACTGAACTGCTTTCTTGAATAAAACTCTCCTTTCTCACAGCTAAATTGTTGTATCATCCTGAAGTAGGCTAAACTCCATCTCTATCATTCTGATGTGTATTTCCATTTCTATTTCTCCATTATCAAATTTATTAAAATTTGTCAAGGACCGTACTAGACAAGGTAAAAGCTGCATTCTCCAGCAAGCAGGAATTTATACGATCACATTTAGCCTATAGCTTTTTTTTAGCAAGGTATCTTCCGAAAATTCTCTTTTTGAAGACTACGGAAGGTAGATAGGTATGAAATCTTGCCCAAGTTCTGGACAGATTGGTGGTGCGGTCGCACCCCCTGCACTCCAGGCTCGTACACCTATATAATACAGCATAGCATTTGTACTGCATAATGTTTAATGAAATAGGAAGCAATGTTATGATATTTTGGGCAGTTGCATGAAGAAACTTACCAGATTTGAATAATTTGTAGGTGCCCGAATGGGCGTGATAGGCTACAATTGTGTAAATAATCAAAATTAGAGATTTGAAATAACTGCATCATGTTAAATTAAGCAATTTCATAACAGATTTTCTTAGATGCAAGATAATTATTCTTATTTTATGGCTGCCTAAATAAACATAGGCCTAAAATAGTTTTAAACACAGAAAGTTAATAAGATGTTATTTTTGTGTCTATACAAAGCAGTGATATTAATATGATTGCTCCACATGAAAATTTTACATTAGGCTGCATCTTTTTTGCAACATAAATTTAGGGCTTTTTGATTAGCAACGTAAGCTCAAATAATTGTAAATTTTTGCCTAAAGTTGCCACTTTTTTACAACAGAAGTTACTTGTCCTACCTTACTCGTACGCACATGTCTGAGATCGATTCTAGGTCGCGTCATACCGAAGACTTCAATACCGGTACTGATTGTGTTCTTCCTTGCATAACACAATGAGGATAATTCTGGTAATAATGTGACGACATTCTAAATCTGATGCAAAATTAAAAAGGAGCCCAAAAAACCTTAGCAGTTGTAGAGCGACTATAGAAAATCATAACATTATTGTCTACTTCTACCACCTATACTTTATAGGCTAACGTGCACCTTTTAAACCAACCAAAAACCAAACCGAACATTAAATGGCAAAATAGTTTTGCACAGGAAGCCCCAAAGAACAACCAATGCTTTTCCACAAAACTGTGGAAACATCTGGGTGCAAAAAGTGATTTTTGTTTTCGGAGTAGGCTATTAGGCCTACAGGAGTCGGATTTAAAAGTTTTTAAAAATTTCGGATCGGATTCGATGTCTGTTACTGGTAAACAGGATTGAGTCGAAGTCAAAAGCGTGTGACTCGCTCATCTCTGATCCAGACCAGACACAAGGGACATATCCAGCAAGTAGCCTTAAGGGATCAATTTCAACAAAACACAATGATGTGTAGGTTTACATTAATCCTACTTTAGCATCAAAGATTTCTACTAATGTTTGAGTGTGCCATTATTCAAATACGATCAGTGTGGCAACAAGTGACTGTCTGGGCTTGACCTTAGCGGATTTTGCACTTTAGGACGCTTTCTGTGTCCTATACATTTCATATTTGTTTCGAACGCATAAAGAAACGAAATAGACAAAATACAAAACAAACTTCATAAAATCAGATCTCATTGCAAATAAGTCAAGTTCAAGTAGGTTACGTTAAAATTAAAACAGGTTGTGCCAATAAACGGTAATAGCTCTAGTGTAGCCTACTAAAAATTAAATTTGCTAAAAATTTAAAAATTAAAAATTTGCTACCAGTGATAAAAAAGAGGTTATTCAAGCGGGTGGTTCACTTGCTGAGCTTTACTTCAAACAGCCCTATAAGGCTTATAAACAATGAAAGCATAGGTCAATGCAGACAAGAAATTAAACATTTTCATCCCAGTTAGACTTGTTCATTCTTTGTAATATTTTTGTTTCATCACAGACAATTTCTTGGTCATGACCGCTTTTATCTAAACGAAAACACATCTTCCTTAGCTATCATTTGAACAAAAAACATTAATCAATTTTGCTGGTGAAGAAAAGAAAAAAAACACTGACGATGACTTATGTAAAAATAATTATTTTAAGTAATAATTTACGATATTGTTTGCGTGAATAAACAGTAAAACAAAACAATCCAGAGATTTATCTCAATGTGGTGTTTCACTTCCCATTCTTGGCGTACGACACTGATCCAAAGTGCTAATGAATAGACAGTATATCTGCTGTACAGTATTAGTATGGCCACTATTAAAGGATAGTGTATGTGCAATCCAACATATCAAATATAGTTTGCCTACTACGTTAGAAAGGAGTATTAATCTAATTTGCTTCAATGCAAGAATCATGCAAATGCTTAACCTAATACCGAAATTTAACTGGGAGAATCAAATCTTTGCAAGCTTATTGTGGCGCTCGAGAGCTAATTTTCTCTGACGCAACGCGCGTCACTTCAATGATGTCAAACCGTATTCTAGAACATTGTCCGTGGCGCTAGAGAGCCATTTTCTCTGAAGAAATACGCGCGTCACTTCTATGACGTCAAGTCGAATTCTGGAACTTTCCTTTCCAATTAACAAATACCGCGTGCTCTCGGAATGCAGTCTTGTAATCAATTTTTGCATTGTGCCTGAATCGCATTCCTACTGTACTTCATCGACACGTAAATCTACCGTTATATTGCGTTAGATGGTCGAATGTAGGATTGGCGATGCCTGTGGATGCGCCTTTCCAACTAAAACTAGAGTTCTTTTTAAGAAACTGAAACTATGATCCCTGAGTTAGTTAGATATAAGTGGCTTCTAGAATGTAACCTGTAAGATGCACTTTGTAAAAAGTAATATTTAAAATTCTATTCTTTGGAAGATGCAGTTGTAAACGAAGTTTCTTTTACCCCGAAGTTGGAGTTCTTTTTGTTGTAATGGAGTTCATAATGTAATACGCCAGCATGCTAGTGTTTTGGTAGTGGGATTGTCAGCAGTTCGGTGTTCTCATTTTTGATGTGTTCGGATTCTGTTCTTCGGAAGCTAGAAGTCAAGCTAATAAATAATATGGCCTTGAAGGACTCTGTCTTGTGATCGAGTATTATTCTGTTAAACCAGTCGATAAATAAGGCAGTAAAGAAGACTATCGTGTCCTGGTCATTTCTCGCCAGTTCCGACCCCGGTTCTGCCCAGGAATGTCGTCGTCAGCTTGGACGGCTGTATATGAGGGCGCGTGTTAACTGTCGCGTCCGCTACAATTATTATCAACTTTTGCTTGAAATAAGATAAAAGCAGACACTTTTCTAAAAATCAAACTTTAAATGAAAGTACGAAGTGTAACAAATTAAACAAGTGAAAACCTCTCATTGTCTTCAGTGTGCAGTTTTTCAAAACGTTGAAAGTTTAAAGGATGGCAAGCTTTCTCGATAAAAACTTACAAAGCTTTTACTTCTACAATTTACTTGGATTGCCCCAAATATATATATACATATATATTTTAAATCTCTTGCTGCAGAGAACATTATTACAAACGAAGCCAATACTAAAACATTACAATAAGCATTTGATATATCACAAACTCCATATAGACTTTATGTTAAGGAAGCAATTGGGTTTATACATGATAGGTATTGATCAGGGCAGTATGACCACCATCTTGCTCCCTCCTCCCGAAATAAACTAGTGGGCCCCTATGCTTAGTGATGGTTCTTAAAAATAGGACAAGATAGCGGTAGGTTAGATCCGAAAACACTTTTAATGTAAGGAAAAGTTTACATTCATTATTTTACCAAAGAGTAAATACATTAAATTTAAAGTTAGTAAATATGCCGACAATGCAGCAGCGGATCTAAATAAAAGTTGGGAAAGGACCAGAGTTTTAACAAAGCAAAGATCATAGTATAAATTTACAATGGAAAATTTACTGTCCAAAAAATTAAAGTTTGATGGGGGGGTGTGGAGGCTTACCCCTCGGAATATTTTGACAAACACAATCTTGTTCTTGTTTTGGTCACGTTTTAAGTATTTTTGGCACAACAATGTTTTTTTATCATGATGCACAATTTGTATGTAACCAAAGCTATTTGGTGGCTATGTAAGCTATGTAATCAAATTCTTCACATTAAAATGGGATTTGCGTCGAAGGTTTGGTTCAAAATTTAAGTTGGTCAACCATTTCATGTAAATTTCATTTACGATCACAAAAGTATTTCAATAATTTATTTCTGAAAAATTTCTCTTGCCTAGTGTGGTGTAGGCTTTCAGCAGGCTAGAACTTCAAAAATATATAGGTGTCTTCTCCTTCATTCATAGTATTTTCACGGGATATGTCACTTTATTGCCTGTCTCCAATAACACTGAAATTTATGAATTGTTAACTAACTAGGCTAGGTGAGCAGTGTTTACTTCGGAATATTAAATCATTTTGTTAGTTTATTGTGGGACACAATTAGTTTTTTACTCCCTTAATCCACGTTTGAAACCATGCATGCCCAATGACGCTAATTAGGTGAATAAAATGTAGTTGATCTAGCAAAGCGAGCGAGAAAACATTGCAAAAATAGAAAAAAATACATATTAAATTTAGCAATAAATACTATTAATACTACAAAAACAGTGCTCAATGCCAAGCAAAAATCCAAGCAAAGCGAATTACATCAAATATAGTTACTATTATGCAAAACCTCTACAGCCTGTTTCACCCCAAAAGTGGGATCATCAGAAGGTCTTGAATAATATGCAAAAGCAATAAATCGGTATTTCTTGCAAAGATATTAAATATTATCACCTTAATTTAATCTGCAAAAAAGCATCATAATTACAAAGGGCTACCTCCATCGCATACCACAAAAGCCTCAAGGATCCCCCTTTTAGGGTGAAACAGACTGTAGAGGTTTTAGATAATAGTAACTATATTTGATGTATCAAATGAAACATGCAAAACTACAACCGAAACAAGCTGTTGGAAACAAGTTGTCTGTTTAACGCTGTTTGCAAATAATCCATAGCTACTTTGCATTTATTAGTTTTTATTAAACAACGACCGATGTCTTGCAAAGTTGTCGCCTCACCCTTGTCAGCGTCTTCATCTAATCATACTCGTTGTTTGATTTCTAAGGCTTTTTGCAGATAATTCATGGCTTCTTCACATTTATTACTCTCCATTAAACAACGACCGATGTTATTTAAGGTGATCGCCACATTATTGTCAGCGTCTTCATCTAATGACACTCGTTGTTGGATTTTTAGTGCTTTTTGCAGACAACTCATGGCTTCTTCACATTTATTAGTTTTCGTTAAACAACGACCGATGTCGTGCAAAGTGATCGCCACAGATTTGTCAGCGTCTTCATCTAATGATATTCGTTGTTTGATTTTTAGCGCTTTTTGCAAAAAACTTATGGCTTCTTCACATTTATTACTCTTCATTAAACAACGACCGATGTCTTGCAAAGTGATCGCCACATCCTTGTCAGTATCTTCATCTAATGATACTCGTTGTTCGATTTTTAGCGCTTTTTGGAGATAACTCATGGCTTCTTCACATTTATTAATCTCCATACAACAACGACCGATTTCGTACAAGATGGTCGCCACATTCTTGTCAGCGTCTTCATCTAATGATACTCGTTGATCGATTTTTAGCGCTTTTAGCAGAAAATTCATGGCTTTTTCACATTTATTAGTCTTCGTTAAACAACGGCCGATGTCGTGCAAGGTTATCGCCACAGATTTGTCAGCGTCTTCATCTAATGATATTCGTTGTTTGATTTTCAGCGCCTTTTGCAAATAACTTATTGCCTCTTCACATTTATTACTCTTCATTAAACAACGACCGATGTCTTGCAAGGTGATCGCCACATCCTTGTCACCGTCTTCATCTAATGATATTCGTTGTTCGATTTTTAACGCTTTTTGCAGATAACTCATGGCTTCTTCACATTTATTAGTTTCCATTGAACAACGACCGATGTCGTACAAGGTGATCGCTACATCCTTGTCAGCGTCTTCATTTAATGATACTCGTTGATCGATTTTTAGCGCTTTTTGCAGATAAATCATGGCTTCTTCACATTTATTAGTTTCCATTAAACAACGACCAATTTCGTACAAGGTGGTCGCCACATCCCTGTCAGCGTTTTCATCTAATGATAATCGTTGTTGGATTTTTAGCGATTTTTGCAAATAACTCATGGCTTCTTCACGTTTATTAGACTTCATTAAACAACGACCGATGTCTTGCAAGGTGATAGCCACATTATTGTCAGTGTTTTCATCTAATGATAATCGTTGTTGTATTTTAAGCGCTTTTTGCAGATAAATCATGGCTTCTTCACATTTATTAGTTTTCATGAAACAACGACCGATGTCGTGCAAGGTGAACGCCACAGATTTGTCAGCGTCTTCATTTAATGATACTCGTTGTTCGATTTTTAGCGCTTTTTGCAGATAACTCATAGCTTCTTCACATTTATTAGTTTTCATTAAACAACGACCGATGTCTTGCAAGGTGAACGCTATACCCTTGTCAGCGTCTTCATCTAATGATATTCGTTGTTGCATTTTAAGCGATTTTTGCAGATAACTCATGGCTTCTTCACATTTATTAGTTTTCATTAAACAACAACTGATGTCTTGCAAGGTGAACGCTACACCCTTGTCAGCATCTTCATCTAATGATACTCGTTGTTGGATTTTTAGCGCTTTTTGCAGATAACTCATGGCTTCCTCAAATTGATTAGTTTTCATTGAACAACGACCGATGTCTTGCAAACTGATCGCCACATCCTTGTCAGTGTCTTCATCTAATGATACTCGTTGTTCGATTTTTAGCGCTTTTTGCAAATAACTCATGGCTTCTTCACATTTATTAGTTTTCATTAAACAACTACCAATCACTCCAAGGGTGACGGCTACACATCGATCCGTGTCTGCATCTGCAGATAAACGTTGTTTTACTTCCAGGGATTTTTGTAGATAACTTATTGCTTCCACATTTTGATCTGTGGCATGTAAGCACCATCCAATCTCGTGTAAAATACTCGCCACTTTTCTATTGGGTAATTCATCGCCATTATTGTTTTCTTCAATTTTTAATAAAAGTCTTTTGTAGTTTGTCAACGCTTTATTGTATTGTTGTAATTCCCTGTAACAGTCTGCAATAATTTCAATTGCTTCAAGTACGGCAGTGTCGATGTTTTCGTCAATGTCTTCTGAAACTGAATGTTTTACGAATTCAAGATACTTTTCTCCATATTCAAGTGCGTCGTTGTAACTTTTCATGTAATGCAAAACTTTGCTTATTTCGAAGTATGCATTTGGTTTTATCTGTGTATGCAGATTTTTGATTTCTATTTTTTGTTGTTTAGTTTTTTGGTCTAACAGGTACATGCTTTTTTTTAATAAACGGATACTTCTTTCAAAATCTAGTAATTGTGAATTTGTAACTGGATTATCAATGAATGATTCCATTAATTTTTTCGATTGGTCTTTTAAGTTGAGAAAGTTGCAGATGAGAACATTCAACAAAGTTAAATGTGAGTAAAAATGAACCTTTTTCATTTCCAATTGTTTACAAATGTCGCACTGCAACGAATAAGCAATTTGAAAAAAGCTGATACAGCTGTGTTCTCCAGCCACGTCTATTAAAGTTGACTTCTCGAATTTTGAATCAATGGTTGGTACAATATTTTTCATCAAATCCACTTGTCCTTTGTGTTTCATGTAAAGTTTCAACCGTACTTCAAGTGCTACTGCCACAGAAAATGACAATTTTTGCATTGAATATTTGCTGATAATTTTTTTTTTATGAAGTTCAACAATGGTGTCAAAGCAAGAATTGGCAGAAATCTTATGTAATCTTCCAAGAGCAGATATGAATAATGTTATGCTTCGATAAACAATTCGTTTATGATTGAATTCGTCTTGATTTGATGCACCGGAAAGATTTGGCTTTATTGCAAAACTGGTCAAATCGTCTTTGAGTTGTTCGGTTATTTCATCTTTCAAAATTTGAAAAGGAATTGACTTTAATGTTTTCTGCACACCTTCAAAGAATTGATCATAAATTTTCATTTTACCAGAGACAAAACTGGTTTTAGTGAGAATATCACTGAGATGATAACCATTTTTTAAAGATTGTTCAGTTTTTAAATAATTCAGCATTTCACTCACTGGTTTAATTAATTCTGTTGTCCATGGTTTACCTTTAGTGATCTGTTGTCGACCAAGTGGAGATTTGCAGGCATGTGGCATCATGCCATCAAAGGAGACACCCCGAGTAGTGAATGCATCAAAAAACCAATTTCCATCTTTTTTGGTTGTATCATTCAAGCAATTTATACTTACACTTGGCAATATGGTTTCCTGTAAATTAATCAATATGACCTGAAAGATGACAGAAAACCACCTGAAATACTCCAATATAGTTTCATAATTGACTAAACTTTGGCATCCTTCTTCCAAAACAATTATATTCTCAAAGTCTGAGAATGGGGTGATCTCCTTTCTGGCTAATGATCCCATGCCTACAAGACTATATTCACAAGGTCGCTTTCCCATTACTTGTTCACAGTAATTACTGATTTCTTTCATGATTGATGTGTACTCAGCAGCTATTTTATCTTGAAGCTGTTTCATTTTAGCAATTTTTTTCAGCACTTTTTTGTGCAATTGTTGTTTTTTCATTTGATTTGGAATTATTTTCAATTCAAGCAAAGATTCTTTTACAGATTTCCTCATTTTGTTTAATCGTTTTTTAACATCTCTTGCTTTGTCAACTATATTTGCTTGCTTTTTCACTGCACCAGCTTGATGAAGAATGTCTTCACAGAGCTTTTGCAAATCTTTCTCTGCCTCTTCCACATTATCAGGTTCTCTTGTTATCGCTGCATTCAACAAGGCAGCACTTTGAATGAGGCTGATTTTGTCAGGACTTCTGCTTTGATAAACAAGTCCCAATTGATGCAAAAGTTTTGCTGATTCCTTAATATTTTTTTCTTTGCCATTCAAGTTACAAATATCTTTCAGCTTTTCTCTAAGTTTGAATTCTTCTTCTTCCAAAGACATGATACAACCGTAATAAATTAGTTTATACACAGGCGTAATTACAACAAAAACCTAAGTTTATTCACAAATAAAGTTTTGCGAGCTATTTAGCTTGAATAAAACAAACTTGAAAACCTTAAAATTAGTTTTTTTGCACAAAACCAGAACCACAATGTTGATAAGCAATTTTGTATTTTTTTCTACCAATATTTTGAATAAAGCTTTGGTAGAGAGTTTGCTTTGTTGAACCATAGAGAATATTTTGAACAAGGCAAAAAAGAGATTTAAAAGAGCTTTCACCATTGTTTTCTTAGCTGCAGTAGATAACGCTATATCTTTGATAACATAAAAAGTAGTGTACTTTTTAATTCTATGGGAGTGCATACGATATGTGAGTTGGAAACAAACTGGATGTTAAAACTATACTTTAGTAAAAAAAAGAAAAATTGAAAATGAACATCGATGGTTTGTTCTTTAAAGGGAAAGACTTGTACTGTTTTGTTCAACTGAAAGACGCGAGAGGTGATCTGTTACCGCCTTGAAACTGAGTGATTTGAAGATATCGCGAGCTAAAACATTATAATATTATGAAAATTTGTGATCATAAGTCTATTGTTGTCCGCAAGCGAATTTCGCAAGTTTTCCATTAAAGCAAATGCTATTTTAAAAATAAGTCTTCGCGTCTCTTAGATTATTTTCAATAAAGAAACTCTTTATATGAAAGAAATTGCTTTTTATTGTAGAAGAGAGAATCTTCAAGGCTAGGCGTAGTTAGGCTATATCTGAAGTAAAGAACAATGCGCACTGCCAGGGCTGCAAACACAATTTTAGTGAGTGACTTTTTATTTTAAAGTTTAAGATTGTTGAATTAAAAAATCGGAAAAAAGGTTGATGAAAAAAATATTACGAGTTACGTTGTACGAATATAATAACAAGAAATGTTGAATTGTATTCAAAAGCAAGAGTCGCATAGAAATTGCAAACCACCATATACAGTAGATGATAGTTTAAACGTGTTATAACTGCGGTTCTTCTTATATGAAAACACAAAGTTTGACCCGTAAGTTTGACTCAGAAACTTATTTGTATTTGACATAGCTGTGGAAAATGCTAGTACTGTAGGCCTACTTTTTTTTGGTCATTTTTCGAGTATTGACCAAATTTTTAAGCAAAGTGTCCTTAAAAATTGAAGTGAATATGTTCAAAATATTCGAAAATATGTATGCCTGAGTAAATCGATTTCAGTGATACAAAAAACGTTTTTCGTCAATTGCAAATACAAGACGTAGACTTTGTATTTAAATGTTGATCAAAATTTAAATCAAACTTGTGGATTGTGAACTTTTTCGGAAAATAGCAGCCTTCGAGATTGTTAGGTCATACGTATTCTTATAACTGATTTTTGTCAACAAGCGTTTTTTAACCGTGGAAAACACTCTGAATTTATGGCCGGAGCTTTTGATGGATCATACAAAGCATTGATAAGCACTCAAAGTTCTTGTGGAAAATCCCACGAGGCCTACCTACTTGGCATAAAAGAGGTTTGCTGCACCCGTTGATATCACAACGAGAAAAGAGAGCTGTCTTTCCAATGAGATTCTTAAAGAATTATTGCCCAGAGCTTTGAAGCAAGAAGTTGTGCCAAACTAATCTGAAAATTTTATGAAATATTCAGCAACAAACAAGTTGTTAATTTAGTTGGATATTTGAATAAAAAATGCTTATGTTCTCTAGTAATTTTTGTTGTTGTTAATAAAACAAAAATTTTCTTGCGTTACTTTAAAGTGTCTTAGGCCTACTTAGAGCAGTGGCAAGTGAGGCAAATCAGAGTTAAAACCAGCTTAACTTCACGATTTTAAGGAACAAGCCTTTACATAACTGTTATTTCGTTAATAAAAAAAACAAATAAGTTTAATCTATAACTATGGTTGGTTTGTGTGGATAAAATTTTTGCGAAATAAAAAAATGCAAACCGTTTTAAAGGTTAAAAAAAAAAAGGCAATTTGATACTTTCTCTGTATCATTGACAGTTAGGATGTGCTATTTATGAAATTGTACCAATCAGTGGCAGTTCGTGATCATTTGAGCTGCAGTTTTGATTCGATATGTTTATTGGCCGATGATGATTGTATTAGAGTTTTAAAAGATCTGTGAACTGACATATAGGTATATACAAAGATTATGATTATCGATATGTTTACTGCCCGATGTGACGTCATAGAGAATAAAAATGCGATAACCCTAGTAACCTGTAGAAATGAATTTAAATTTATGTTATTTTGAAGTATTTGAGTTTAAGTTTGTTGCGATGACGACATTTACTCACCAGTTCAGAACCCTTGTTCAGAAGGTGGCTACAATCGGCCTTTAGAAAGGCCAGCTTTTCAAAAAGACAAAGGCCACAAATTATTGCGGCCACCTCCACTGCAAGTCCGAGCATAGCTGTGGAGGACCATGATATTTTAGGATCAACACTCTTGTCCTTAAGATCCCAAACCGCCTTAGATACCCTATATGGACATTTGTGACAGATCTGTTACGTTTCAAATTATCGCAATTTATTTTACTGTAAAAGCATTCATAAGTTTTAATTTTGAAGAATTTGATTTTGTGGCATCTGACTATAGTGCTATTTCATTTTGGAAACACTGCGGTCTCGCTTCACTGATTTTTTCGAACACAAAGTTCTTTGAGTCAGGTTCATAGCAACAGCAGCTTAGCCTAGATGTTCTCTCGTAAAGTTTTGGATTTTCAGAACACCCAGGTGCGTTGGATTTTTTGTTTTATTTGAAAATAAGACTGTTGGAGTAGTTGATAACAAAATATTTCATAAATGATGTTTATATATGCTACAGTCATCCTAAGTTCAAACGTAACACATCTGTTGACTTCGTCCATCATGCAACTGTTTTTTTGACCTCAAAACTTTTGTTTTGTTAGATTTGTAATCAATCAAGTTTTATTTTCATAGGTGCAAAATGAATGCATGATCTTTTTATGGAAAAAATCGGTATACAAGACCAGTTGGTGGAAAAGAGAAGATGAATGTTTTGATATTTTGGAGTCTGACACTAAGAATGTTCCAGTAGTGGACCCTTCTACCTTTGTTGATGTGCCAGATGACAGCTTTAGTGATTCAGGTAAGTTTTATACAAATAAACACTATCAGTGAACACGTATAATGGCTGGCCTTCCATATAACCAAGCATTAACTCAGCTTTGGTGGACTTTGTCACAAAAGAAACTTACATGTACTGCAAAAAAATCCACTCCATGTTATAATGATAACCAGAGGCCCACACGGCGACGACAACTAAAAATATAAATCATACCTCTCTACTATCAAACTGATGTGTTCGATATATACTCTGATGGTAAAAAGGACTCTCCACCATGCTCTCTTGAGCCACATTGAGTTTTGTATTTGTTTGAGAATGTCTCACTTATTTCTCAGTCCCACAATAGGTAATGTTTGTACAATGCATAATTGCATATGTATGTCAAATTCATAAATGGAAAATAATAGTGATTCTTGTCATTTACTTTTATACTGCAGCTTTGTAGTATTTTTCCTTACTCTTTTACAACTTGTTATTTTTAGATGAAGGCATAATGGAATCCATCAATCCACCATCAAGGACAACCAAACCACCCTGTTCAATTTGGAGCTGTGTAAGAAAAAGTCCTTCCATGAGAAACACCCCTTCGATGACCACTGTGCGTGAACAAGCTGACCCACATTTCATCACCAGCCAATTATTTCAAACTGTTATATGATGAAGCTATTGTGGAGCAGTCCTATTTGTATTTGGTCCAGTTAGACCCTTCCAAACGTCTCGAAAAAACAGCTAAGAAGTTTGCATATATATTTACAAAGAAAGGGGATTATGCAAAATGTCTGGCTGGACAAGCTGCCTATACTTTTGTTAGAAATGTGAAGAACACCTTTGCATAGACAAAACGAAACACTGTTTTGAAATTCTACAAAAAATTAACAATTTTGTGCTGTTTGAGTGAAAATAAACTAGTTGCTTGTTACTGTTTATTGTGTGCTTTTGTTGCTAGAGCGCCTGACGTTACAGATCTGCTACGTTTCAAAATACTGTAGGTAGTGCGAATGTGCCTGACGTAACAGATTTGCTACGTTTAAAAAAAAATTAAAGTACTCGAAAAAAAAAAAATTTTTAAATACAAAATGTTTTGACTGGACTAAAATGTTTTCAAAAAATAGAAAAAAATTTTTTTTTTCAACTAAACGATAAATTTGTCCATATAGGGTTAGATAGTTCTGTGCTATTTTGTTTAGACCTATCTATGAAGGATCATTCGTGGTTGAAGAAACGTTTTATAAAAGTCGTTTCGCAACAACCAATGTAATTTAGAACCTTAGGGCCGTTATCAATGGTGGCTTTGTAAACAACGGCCTTGCCCATTCAAAAGGCAATCTGATTTCACTCTACAATTGCAACCAGGCTGAGATGGTTCATTTGCAGCCTGCAATATTGATTTATGGTGGGTAGATTGGATATGATACTTGCAATCATAACCGTAGGAAAGTAAAACATTTTGGGGAGCGGGCAAAATTTGCCCAAATTTTCCAAATTTTGCCCAAGTTTTGCCTTTGCAAATATATTGTCAAAAACGCACTATTACTCACAATATCTGAGGTAAATATCTGAGTCTCAGAACTCCATAGTCATCAACTTGGCAGTGTACGAAAACACAGGCAACAAAACGTTCATCTTAGCAAAACAAGGCTGAATTAACTTTAAACTAAATAAACCATCAAATTGAAATTTTCTTGCGGCACAAAAATATACATATTAGGCCTACCTGGATTCTAAAACAATTTGAACTGAGAATTCAACAATAACTGGACAGCAGTGGCTAAATATCTATGTCGCCAGGTTATTTCAAAATCTCTATAGCTCAATTGCAATAAAAAGCCACACCAAAAGTAGCTGAATCTTATTGTTATAAATTTGCATTGAACAAATCTAAACTGACAACCTATTCATTTATCAAACTAGTAACATTACTCCATGCCAGCAGTGGCCGAGTGGTTAGCGCGTTGGGCTCGCAGTCGAGAGCCTGCATGTTCGACTCTAGCCACCCGCACTTGCTGTTGTTTCTCTGGGCAAGGAACTTTACGATAATTGCCTCTACCCAGTGATCGATTTCGAGTAATGGGTAGTACCAAATTTAAGTCATAATTAGAGTAAACAACCGGAAACAGACATTGCAGTCGGCTGCAACGTGGGTCAGGTGTACGTCGGAAGGCGTACACCGATGCATAGCGCTCAAGTCCGCTTTCTCGCAATGCAGGATAAAGATAATAAAACAAACAAAAACACTTACAACCTTACTACTACCTGAAAAGACTTCGACAGTTCATCATACTATGCACATCAAATTTGCACCTTTCAACAAAACTAAGTTCCTATTAGTATGAATATTGATTTGTATTACAGAGAAGTTATAGCCAATGTTCGTTCATTAACATCATTACCAAGATATTCTAACTTCATGATGAAGTAGCTACTAAAATCGCAGGCACTGAACTAAAATAACTCACAGGTAATAACTTCAAACTCAATCTTTGCCAGGAAATAAAGACATCATCAACAACACTGCCTAGATTGCCTGATATATATATATATAATCCAGAAATTGATTGCAGCAGTTGCAAATAAAAGTGCTCAATGTTTAAAAGACAGAGCTAATATAAACCATTATTATTCAACTATAAAAAGTTTGCGCTACCATTGGTTTCATGTACTGCAAGGTACAATCATCAGCTTATGCTTATGTGTTTTTCAGTATGCGCCTGATGATTGTGCCTTGCAGTACATGAAACCAATGGTAGCGCAAACTTTTTATAGTTGAATAATAATGGATTATATATATTAACTGCATGAATTGGATGACAAAACAACATAGCAATTACCTATGCATTTGATCATTGTTGCAATAATACTGTGTCATATGTGGTAAATAGCTGAGCAATGAGCATATCAACCCTAGGATCGGCAAAGACAAACAGCAGTTGATACAAAAAAAATTTTTTTACAGAAAACAGTTCAACTGCAGCCCACAAAAACACGAAATCAAACACTGGAAAATTCACAAATTGTTTCATTTATAATACTTTTTCACTTTCTGCAGGACTACAGTTATATGCTGGGACCAAATGCTCACAAAAACGGTGTAGCCTATATGCAACCTCACAACTGTTGACTTTTAAAATCTATGACAAATTCTTAACTTGTTTGGCCATATCAAAAAATGGTAAGCTATCATTGCAGCACTAAAAGTGAACTATTGTGAGCATATAGCACACAGGTCATGCCAACATGCAAACCAAGAATGACTGAAGTCCGTAGTATATACTTTTTATTTTAAATTCTAAGCGTAATGTACTTTATATCTATTTGAATTAATAGTTTTGAAAAATCAAGTTGTCTGGATTAGTGGTTCGAAACCTCTCTCAGCATGCAAAGCTGCAAGGATTGAGCTCTCAGTCTGATGACAAAGATTCCTATAAACAATCAATTGGTGTAGTATTGGCCATAAAAACAAAAAATATGAGACTATACACAGTAAGCTTTTAAAACCTACTAAAGAAAAAAATACATGCTCATGAACATCTGTGATAAGCTTACCTCTGCTTGCTAATTGCGTTATTTTACATTTACATTGTGCAGATACTGAAACGAAGCTTACCATTCTTCACAAATTGCAATATATCAAATACGATATTTTCAAGCATTGATGATGGCACAGTTTACCTTCATGGGAAAGTTTTAGTGTATTTCATACAAAATATGACACTATAACAAATATACACAGTTTTTAAACTGGAAAGATGTTGAAAACTTATGGTAAGATTGATTTGCCCAATAACTGGACATTTTTGCCCAAATATTTTTACAAATAAATACAAAAGTAAGATATAGAGAAAGAAGAAAAACTGAACCTCTGCTTGCTAATTGCACTCTATTACATTTACATTCTGCAAATACTGAATCAAAGCTTAACTCTTTGAAGGTTGGGGGGGGGGGGGCTGTCAATTCAACTTTTTGTATCAACAGTTGTATCTCTAAAACCACTGAGGCTGCGACTACGAGATTTCTTGACTTTTCCTAACTTTTATTCACCTCTATTGAGCTGAAATTTTGAGCAAATAAAGGTTATAAATTGGGAGATATAAGGCATTTCTCAGCACGTCTTCTGAAATATTTCATATTCTATTGTTCAAAATTTTTCCACCAGCTGGATGAAAGTAATTAATTTGGTAAAAATATAGATTTAAATTGAGATTATGTAAAAAAAATTTAATCACAACATTGCAATGCATGTTCTTCATTACCTACCAAAAAATAATGTGTAAACTCAAAATAATCCAAAAGTCATAAGTCACCTAAACATTTCAACGTATATGAGCAGTTCTAAAATTCACATAGTTTTAGTTGTGTTAGTCTCGAATGACCACAGAAAACCTTAGTCACCGCTCACGTAGCAGTCCTTGCGTCGCCCAACGGCAGGTACGCGCACAGTGCTGCGTAATTACCATTGCGTGGCGTCTCAGGGCATAACATGTATTATGCCTTTACACTACATCTCCGCCCAAGCATCGAGGTACTGCAAAGACACCACACAGAAGCAGGTGTATAACCACACGTTGCGAATACAGTACAATAAACAGATTAAGTTTTCACACGGTTCATGGGAAGATAATAAGGCACGGTATTAAATAAGATCAGTTAAGCTTCTGTGAGCAAGTCTCATGTACCGTATACAAGTTAAACAATCATGAAACTTCGCGGAACGTTGTCAACTTTCCTATCGTGAGACACTTTCAGGGAAATATGGTAAATTAAAACAATATGCACTAGTAAGACACAACTATAGTCCTACATTATCTCCCACCCCATAAAAAACACAAGACGTAGCCTACAGAACAAGACGTAAGCAGTTAATATGACAAGCGTTCAGGTGGTTTTGAGATCCTGCCGGATCTTGTTCTTGTAGATTGGACGTCGCTGGTCTCCGTATTCTTGTTAACTAAGTGATTGTCAATAGAATGAGTGATTTCACATTTCACGCTAGGCCTACTATATATATCAAATTTACCAGCCTGTGGTATTTTTACCAATGCGCTGCGGTTTCTACAAACTGATGTTCCTTGATTGGTGTCTAAGATGTATGACCGTTTGGCGTCATACTCGTTTCTCACGACCCCCTTCTGCGTGGCACTGCTGTCTCTAACAAACACCTCATCACCTGCACCTGGATGGAAGGTGGGTAGCAGTTTCGCTCCATGGTGACAGTCAAAGTCTTTTTTTTGTTTGATTTGATCCTCAAGGTCAAGCTTACGGACAAGTGCAAAATCTGGCCAATTTGGCAGCAAGTTGTGGGGAAAACATGGAAGTTTTGTCCGGAGGGACCGCTACCTGCGGCCCATCATCAACTCTGATGGAGAAAATCCATTCCTCAATGGCGTCGAACGATAAGCCAACATTGTCAAGTACGGATCTTTACATTTGTCGAGAAATGTCTTCATGGTTCTGACGGCTCTTTCGGCTTTGCCATTAGATTGTGGATATCTAGGACTAGACGTAACATGAGTTATGCTAAAATCTTCTACAAAGTTTGAAAAGTCTCGGCTCTTATACTGCGGGCCGTTGTCAGAAACTAGTATCTCTGGAATGCCATAACGAGAAAACATAGACTTCATGTGATAAATGATGGAAGGAGATGTTGTACTCGATAACAAGGATAATTCGATCCATCTCGAAAAATAGTCTATCAGTAAAAGATACTTCTTAACCTTTGAACTCAAATAGATCACTCGCTATTTTTTGCCATGGTCTGCTCGGTCTTTCCACGGACAGCATTGGTTCACATCGATTGCGGGAATGTTCCGCGCAACAAACACAACTCCTCACCATTTCCTCGACTTGTTTACTCATTCCTGGCCACCAAATTGCATCACGAGCTCGTTGGCGACACTTGATGATTCCCATGTGGCCTTCGTGGATTTTCTCCAGGATATCCAATTGTAATGAAACGGGAATCACTAGTCTTGTTCCTCGAAGTAGCAATCCATCGTGTACGGACAATTCGCTTCTAAAGGGATAAACTACTTTTAGTTTTGGGCCTAGCTTACTTAATGTCGGCCATTCATTTGTGCAATAATGCATAATCTCACAGCGTACTGAGTCATTAGCCAGACGTTTTTTGATTTGTTGTAGACGACTCTCCGTAGCTGGCAGCGATTCAACAAGAGAACAGACGAAAGCGTGGACCTGCTGACAGTCATCCTCGTCTGTTTTGGAAGGTGGCTCTACCGGAGCTCTAGAGAGTGCGTCTGCAAGGATGAGGTCTTTTCATGGAATGTGCAAAACAGAATAAAAAAAAAACGCATTAGGCGAATCCGAAACCGTTGCAGTCGTGGCGTCAATTCTGCTAACGACTTTGCTCATAAGATTGCAACTAATGGATTGTGATCAGTTTGGACAACAAACTTCAGTCCTATGACGTAATCAGAAAACCTCTCACATGCCCAAGTGACACCTAGGGCCTCCTTTTCGATTTGAGCATAGTTATGTTCTGTGGTACTCAAAGAACGCGAAGCAAAGCATACAGGGCGCCAATCACCATTCTGTTGTTTCTGAAGCAAAACTGCCCCTAATCCAAATGAACTAGCATCTGCTGAAACAATTGTTTCTCTTGTTGGATCATAAAAACACAATACTTTTGTGGAACAACATAACTGCTTCACTTTAACAAAGGACTTCTCTTGCTTCTCTTTCCAGGCCCACACAGAATTCTTGCTGAGTAATTCTCTCAGCGGCTTAGTTGCTTCTGAAATTTCTGAGAAAAACTTCCCTAATTGATTGACCATACCGAGGAATCTTTGAACTTCGCTTACGTTCTTTGGAGCACCCATATCGCGTATGGCTTTCACCTTGTCTGGATCGGCACGGATTCCTTCGCTGTCGATGACGTGACCTAGAAACTTTATCGACGTTTTACAAAACTCGCATTTTTCGTTTAATGTTAATCCACACTTTTGTATTCTACTCATTGTTTTGCGCAGCCTGTCGTCATGTTCGTTCTTGGTGGTTCCAAAAACAAAAATATCGTCCATTTCACAAACCACTCCCTCAATACCTCCAACGATTTGGGACATTCGTCGGTGGAAATACTCTGCGGCACTTGATATCCCGAATGGCAAACGATTAAAGCAGAATCGTCCGAACGGTGTAATAAACGTTGTCAACAGTTTTGACTGCGTTGATAGCTTGATTTGCCAAAAATGCGATTTTGCATCTAACTTAGAAACATATTTTGCACCTGCCAGTTGGCCTAAAACTTGATCTACACAGGGTAATGGGTGTTTTTCACGTTTCACACATTTGTTGAGTTGAGTGTAATCGACACATATGCGTAGTTTGCCGTTGTTCTTTGGGACGACGACCATCCCTGAACAACAATCCGTTGGTTCATTAACTTCCGATATGACACCATCTTTTACCATTTGATCAATTTCACCTTTAACTTTTGGAAGTAGAGGGATAGCGACTCTTCTCGCCACGGACACTTGGTAAGGTTCGGCATTGTCACAAATTTTTATGTTGTACTCCCCCTCGAGATATCCCAATTTCCTGAACAAGTATGTGAAAGCCTTTTTGTATTTATCTGACTCTAGGTCGAGATTATCCACAAGTTTAACTACATTTAATTCCTCTATGGCAGGTTTTCTGAGCAAGGCTCTGCTACCTGAATATGTAACATAAATCTTTTGCCATGCCGCACGTTTTTTGTAGGATACGTAGTAGTCGAAGTATCCGACAATGTTCAATGTTTGTCCATCGGGTCCTTTTAACCTTTGGCCAGGTTTTACCAATTGAAGCTTTTGGAAATCTTTAATTAAAGTTTTTGGTATAACTGTAACATCCGCTTCTGTATCTACTTTAAAATCAATGACGTCGTTGTAAATTTTAATAGGCACGGTCCAATTACTCGTTGAAGACTCATTTATTTCACCTAAGTAAGACGTCTTTTCCTCTTCGTAACTAGTTACGACTTTATCAGCTGATATCGACGAGACTTCCTGGTATTTATTGCTGCGGCGTTGTCTTGCAAAGTGGCCTATCTTTGAACATTTAAAACAAGTAATGAATTCAGCTGGACTATTTTCGTTTTCGTAATGTTTATTTCTACCGCATCGTATTCTGGTCTCCAGATGGAGGCGTGGGTTCGAATCCCACTTCTGACACCATGTTGTGTTAGTCTCAAATGACCACAGAAAAACCTCAGTCACCGCTCACGTAGAAGTCCTTGCGTCGCCCAACGCCAGGTACGCGCACAGTGCTGCGTAATTACCATTGCGTGGCGTCTCAGGGCATAACATGTATTATGCCATTACACTACAGTTTTAATTTTCGGATATGTTCAGCGTGAATAATTTTACAAAGTGAATCCCAAATTTTGAAACCGTGCCTTAAAAAAATAACAGAGATATCACTCCTAAACCATAAGAAGAATCGACACCCTCCCCCCAAACTGAGCAAGATTCCAGGAGCCCAACTTTCTAAGTGTTAAGATTCTGCCCAAACTGCAATATACCATTACAAGTTTCTACACTGGAAAGATTTTGAAAACTTATGGTAAGATTGATTTTCCAAATAACTGCACATTTTTGCCCAAATATTTTTACAAATAACTACATTATAGTAGAATGTAGAGAAAAAAGTAAAAACCTCATAAAGTTACTGGTACGCTACCCATGAGGCTAATTATGCAATCTATTATGGGGCGGAAAGTGGATGGAATGGAGTTTGAAAAATTCCTTACCAATGTTGCTATCAACCTGAAGGGAGAATTAAACCATAAAACCATCCGACTCCTTCTTCTAGTTACCCGCAAGTTATTAGTAAGATTGTAGCAAACTTTCTCTGTAAAACCACTTGTCAAAAGGGCATCACCATAAACAGATGCGGTCTTATCAAAGTCATTTTGGCCAAACGATGTGGCAGACTATTGTCTTGCAATCATCGGCGGGATTTGTTTCTTAATGTCAGGTGGGTGGTTGGATTCGGCATGGATATAAATTGGATTACTGTTGGGTTTTCGGTAAGGCCAGAATTTACCAGATAGTAAATTCAAAATCACAACAAGAAAATCAGTTTCAATTTTTACAGCAATACTTAAGCAATGTTGTTTGAATGATTGCATAACATTTTTTTGCAAACAATCAACTTTTGGGCCAGATAAATTACACAGATAGCCGGACCGTCATCACGATACAACCCAAGCATCTTTCTGTCAACAATAGCAGAAAGTTCGCTCAAACGAAACAAACCAACGAACTAACAAACCTCTGCACCATCAAATGAGCCCATAGTAACATCAAACAATCCATCTTTTATAGTCCATGTATCACCACCATCAAAAAGCAATGACTTCCCTAAATGTCGTCATCGCAACAAGTTTAAACACAAATACAGTACTTCAAAATAACATAAATTTAAATTTAATTTGATTTCTACAGGTAACTGCGGTTATCTCATTTTACTTCTCTATGACGTCACAAATGTTGTAATTAAATCTGGTTGTTCTCCATTTGAACTTCTAATTGAGACTTTTGTGGCATCCCATGGAGGTAGTCCTTTGTAATTCTGATGTTTTCTTCTTTTTTTTGTAGATTAAATTAAGGCTATAATGTTTAATATCTTTTCAGGTATTATCGATTTATTGTTTTTGCATATTTTTCAGGACCTACTCATGATCTCCCTTTTAGGGTAAAAGAGGCTTTAGAGGATTTAGAAAGTAATACTGTAACTAATTTGATGTAATTTGCTCTGCTTGGCTTGTTGCTTGGCATTGAGCACTTTTTGTAGTATAAATAGTATTTATTGTATAAATAAATAAATCGTTTCTAGCACTAGTTGCTACGCTCATCTAATGAAAGTGAAAGTAAAAGCAACAACAAACAGGTTGATTTATTGCTTCACTGACGTTTCGCGTACCATGACAATGCGCATCCTTAGAGCAAATAACATACAAAATAAAATTTTAATTTTATTTTATTACGACAAACATGTTGATGTATTGCTTCACATCAACCTAGCTGTTTGTCGAAAGCGCGCCGGTTCGACACCGCTCAAGAGCATGCGGCTGTGTCTTTGGAAAGACACTAAGCAATAAGCATGCCTGAAGGTGGACACGAAGATTGGCTTCCTTGCCTTTTCATATACTTAATCTAAATCTTTAACCACCGAACGTAAGCCTGGATACGACAAACAAAAAAAAACCTGTTTGTTATTGCTTTTACTTTCACTTTCATCAGATGAACGTTGCAACTACTGCTGGAAATGATAATTGTCTTGATGAACACCCAAGCTTTTCAGTACGGTATTCAGACTATATAAAGAAATATTGATGAACTGTTATGTAGCTTACAGCTTAGCTAAACAACTCTCATCAACCAAAGTTTTGTTACTGATAACGCAGTCAAGTGTCAACCAGCAAGCTATATTCATAATAAAACGATTAAAAATAACTTTATTTAGGCTTGAGGCTAGTTTCTTATTACCAACTCAACCTCCCAGAAGCCTTGCGGAATCAGGTTTTCTAAACCCATAGCTCGGCTTCGAAGTCTATGGCTCCATACTCTTCGAACTTCAGCATAACGACATTTACGACTCAATGCCACTGGAGCTTGTAATTGGGTCTGTCTTGCAGCCCTACATTATCATTGTAGATTTAGTGCAGTCAACACTAGTTCGGAGTTGGTTTCGGATTTTCCGTTTTGCCCAAAGATTGTGTGTTTTTAAAGGAAGCGACCTTGATGTTACGAGTATTTGCTACGTTATTTCTGATTTTTTTTTTTAAGCCACTCTCAAAATTGTCAGCATAATTCTAAAAACTTTTTTTAATAACTCCTTTCATCATCCGCAATCAAAGAAACACATCAACCAACACTAGTTTGCATTTCGACAATCACAGAGCGGCAAACTTAATCATATTGCTTTTGTACCAATGTCCGATGAATCGAATAGTTAACGATCCACAAAATCCTAACGCTTGTGGAACTTTCGAACTGCGGCAAGAATTGAGTCAGTGGTTAAGCTGTGAAATGCATCCTCTGTCGGTATAGCTAAATGTTTATTACAAAGCTAATTGTAATCATTTGTGCATCTCAGAACTTCAGAAGGCCTGATCTGTTCACTGCTGCCTGAGATTGGCTTACTAAAATGGCTGACGACTTACGTTGCACATAGACTATGCTTCGGCATGATAATTTTAACGTCACCTTGTACGGTATACCCTGATGCTCGGACTTGATACAGTAAAAGCGAAGTCGCATTCTGTTCCGATGACTTCTACTCTTTGGTCACGCTATAAAGAGGTGCACATTACACAACCTTGCGACACGGACAGTGAGCAGGAGGAATCTTAAATTGAACATGGTAAAAAAATGCAACTGTTTGCATTGTTTTAGTGTATGTTGAATTTGAAGCAATAAAGAGGAACAAACTGTAGCAGCTGAGTGAGCACGAAGTTTGACTGCACTCAGTAGACGTAGTTTATTGAGATATTTTCGAAAAATATGACCACAGTGATTGCAAGTTTAGTTTTACAAGTTGGGACTTGGAACCACTACATGAAGGTATTTGATTTCGTCTTCAATGACCACTGTTGACGAAGTTTATAGCAAAATTTATAAAAGATCAATTTGTTATTATTATTTATTAATACTGTATTGCTATTGTACTTAAAATTATATTGTAAAGTAAACTTACAGTAGGCTATATTTAAACGAAGAGCAGCGACTAACTGTGGTAATTGGTAGTATACTTCTTATTGAACCAACGTAGCCTACTTGGTATTTCTACGTGTACTAGGGTGTTGCATGCGCCCAGGAAAAAATAAAACTTGTCCCGATCAATCCTACCATTGTTCCTGCGGTGGTTTGTGAAGAAATACTACAGTTCAAATTTCAACTCATTTAAGATCAAGTTTACCTCTAATAGGGGGAGACGAGTTATTTGGCAAATTTTTCAAATCCAAATTTAGAATATCCAACTTGGAGAACACATTTAACCCTTACTAGGCAAAATAGGTTATATTGATTTGTCTGCATCAACACTTCACCCATATCAACTCTCTTATTTACTGCCTTGAGGTGTCGATATAAACGAGTTTTGCTGTATTTTTCTCCAAACCATTATATATCAAAACATAGGTTAGATAAATACATCTTCCTATTTTCTCGACTACAAGTATCAAGACTCTATCAAGACTCAAGAGGCTTACAAATAGAACAAAATTTAAAGAATTTACAATATCTCGCGGCACTTTTAAGCATTGCAGCACCTGAAAGTGTTGCAGCATCCTGTTGAAAACCACTGGCGTATGCCATACTCTGCCTGCAATTTCGATTGGTTTCTGCAAGTTCTTCCTGTCATCACATGTTTTTTATTACGCTACCAGCATTTTGGATTGATAGTATTAACCTAAGCTTTCATTACACAGGCAGTTCAAAAAGCAATTTTTGGAAATATTTCTTGCAGCCTTAACTCAAAACTAATAACGCTTCAAAATAAATACAAGTTAATTTTTGGGACATGAGGTTGTTCTGAGCAGTCAGCACAAAGCTAAGTGGCCATTGTAGACTACCAGCGATCAGTGCATATTGCTGACAGCAAGCCTCTACCAAGCCGGGATGTTAGTCATGAAGATCATCATGCAACAAAACTCGATCGTTGTCAGATTTCTATAAGCTACTCAAGTTTTGTCGCTGCTAGCACATCTAGACCAGAGATGAGCACAAAACGGAGCAGATTTGGGAGCCCGTTTCAAAGTTTGATTTTTTTCAAAAAACGGGTTTCGGATCAGGATCAAAAGTTTGATTTGGAAAGAGTATATAAATTCGTTTTTGTCTGAGATGATACATATTTCTTTAAAATAAACGAATGTACATATGGCAGCTCTAAATTTGCAAATTTGTGAAATCTTTATTTCGTTAATTGTGCACAAAGTGTAAGAATAGTGGCATAAAATCGTCAATAGTGAAATATCATCATCTACTGCTGCATGAGCTCGGTAGCCGAGTGGTGATAAACTTTGGATCTAGTGCTGGTAGATCTGGGCTCATAGCTATATTGGACCAAAACATTTTTGGGGGCAAAACAAAAAAAATTGCCCAAATTTGCGCAATTTTATGGAAATTGTTTAAATACGCATCGAAACAGCTATTGACTAAGCTTGAAAACACAAATATTATAATTGAAAACAAGACCACTGTGAAACTGGCTTTTGTGTCCCGGTATGATACAGCATAGCATTTGTACTGCATAATTTTTAATAAAGTAGAAAACAACGTTATGATATTTTGGGCAGTTACATGAAGGAACTTACCAGATTTAAATAATTTGATACTTTGTATAGGTGCCCAAAATGGGCATGATACAAATGCGGAAAAAAAACAGAATTAGAGATTTGAAATAACTGCATCATGTTAAATTGGGCAATTTCGTAACAGATTTGCTCAGATGCAACATAATTATTCTTATTTTATAGCTGCCTAAATAAACATAGGTCTAAAATAGTTTTAAACACACAAAATTAGTACGATTTTGTTATTTTTATGTATATCTAGAGCAATGACATAAATATAATTGTTCCAAATGAAAATTTTACATTAGGCTACAGATTTTTGCAACTTATAATTTTTATAATTGATTTAATTTTAGGGCTTTTTGGTTAGCAACGTTAGCTCAAATAATTGTAGATTTTTGCCTAAAGTTGCCACTTTTTTACAACAGAGGGCACTTGCACTCCCTGGCTCGGACGCACATGTCTGAGATCGATTCTAGATTGGGTCATACCGAAGACTTCAAAACTGGTGCCGATTGTGTTCTTTCTTGCATAACGCAATGAACACAAGTCGGGTAATAATGTGATGATATTCTAAATCTGATGCAAAAATTAAAAATGAGCCCTGTCGCCAAAAGACCTTAGCAGTTGTAGCGCGACTATTAATAAAAACCATAAAATTGTCTACTTTTACCATCTTATGCTAATTTGCACCCTATAAACCAAACAAAAATCAAATCAAATGAACATATAATGGCAAAATAGTTTTCTACAGGAAGCCCCAAAGTACAATCAATGTATGGACTATAGCAGGAGTCGGAGTTTGCAGTTTTTAAAAATTTCGGATCGGATTCGATGTCTGTTACTGGTAAACAGAATCGAATCGAAGTCAAAAGTGTGTGACTCGCTCATCTCCGATCTTGACCAGACACAAGGGGCAGATCCAGCAAGTACCTTTAAGGGGGACAATTTCAACAAAACATAATGATGTGTCGGTTTATATTAATTCGACTTTGCATATACACCGTAAATGAAGTTATTTTGTTTTATTGTGAGCGATCGCCTCAGTCGCTTCCTCCTGAATGCGCCAATGACCAAACACACTTCAGCTTTGGGTTCCACGATTTGTTAATGTTTGAGTGTGCCATTATTCAAATACGATCAGTGTGACAACAAGTGACTGTCGAGGCTTGACCTTAGCGGATTTTCCACTTTAGGACGCTTTCTGTGTCCTAAACATTTCATATTTGATTCGAACGCATAAAGAAACGAAATAGATAAAATACAAAACAAACTTCATAATATCAGATCTCGTTGCAAATAAGCTGAGTTCCAAGTAGGTGACGTTAAAATTAAAACAAGTTGTGCCAATAAAAATAATAACTCGGTGATGCTTACTAAAAGTTAAATTTGCTACCAGTGATAAAAAAAAGAGGTTATTCAAGCGGGTGGTTCACTTGCTGAGTTTTACTTCAAACAGTCCTATAAGGCTTATAAACAATGAAAGCATAGGTCAAGACAGGCAATAAATTATACATTTTCAGCCCAGTTAGACTTGCTCATTTTTTGTAATATTTTTATTTCATCACAGAATTTCTTGGTCATGACCGCTTTTATTAAAACGAAAACACATCTTCCTTAGATATCATTTGAAAATAAAAATAATCAATTTTGCTGGTGAAGAAAAAAGAAAAACTGACGATGACTTATGTAAAAATAATTATTTTAAGTAATAATTTACGATATTGTTTGCGTGAGTAAACAATAAAACAAAACAATCCAAAGATTTATCTCAATGAGGTGTTTCACTTCCCATTCTTGGCGTACGACACTGATCCAAACTGCTAATGAATAGACAGCAGTGACGATCGGTGAGGGAAAGCAAGGAAAGCAGTGCTTACCTGAGCGAAAACTATGCAAAATATAATGACTGAATTCCAGGTTTAACTTTTTATTATTTTTATCAAGTCTATTTTAACTTGAAAATTACTGTGTTCGTGACTAGAATTACTCGTAACGCTTGTGAGTAGTCTAAGTCCTCACCAAACCGCATGTCTTGCCTATAAATGCCAATTAACGCAAACGCTTTTGTCAGAAACCATCACTGAAGCTCCAGGGAAATCAACTTTCAAAGTTGCTTTCCCAGGTTCAAAAATGTCAAAAAACGCCTTCGTTTTATCCAATCCTCAATCGTTTTGCAAAACGTCACCAGCTGCTTAGCCAATCAGATGTGTTATGGTTATGGTATGGTTAGTTGTGCTTTCCCAGTGACGTCATGCGTATCTCATAGCGGCTGCTTTTGGTTTCAGACAAAAGGAATACAACCTCTACGCATGAATGATTTGCGCGCTTGTAACTATAAGCTACTGAGTACGCTGAAAATAAAGCCGGTTCTCTTACCAAAAAAAACATAGATTCTACAATAAAACATGCAATTCCAAAGGGTACATTAACCAACCAGTAGGCTACTGAAACAGCACAAGTGTTTTTTAAATTCTTTTGGGTCAATAGACTGACATCACAAGTTCAGAGCAAATTTACTTGCGTTCTTCAAGAATGGACTAGCTTAATTTATAGGCTAATTATTTGCTCTTTACTAGTGCACCAGTCCAATGCATGTCTTAAATGCTTACAGATGACATTGACAATAAGTTTTTGTGCTCAGTCTAAAAACGCAGCCAACATTCTAGACTAGTCCCAGTTTGATTGATTGATTAAATCTTTATCCTCGGACTGGGAAAGTCCAAAGATTTTGTTTTGGAAATGCTCTCAGAGCGCACCAAATTGGAAGAGTTTTTCAAAATTTTCTGGGGGAGGCCCCCCAGACCCCCCAGTGTGCAATTTTTCAAAATGGTGAAAGTTTAAAGGATGGCAAGCTTTCTCGATAAAAACTTACAAAACTTTTACTTTTACAATTTACTTGGATTGCCCCAAATATATATATGCATAGCATATATATTTTAAATCGCTTGCTGCAGAGGGCATTATTACAAACAAAGCCGCTACTAAAACATTAAAATAAGCATTTGATACATCACAAACGCGGTATAGACTATCTTAAAGAAGCAATTGGGTTTATACATGATAGGTGTTGATCAGGGCCGTGTGAGCACCATCTTGCTCCCTCCTCTCGAAATAAACTAGTGGCTCCCTATACTTAGTGATGCCTCAAATAGGACAAGATAGCGTTAGGTTAAGGCAGAAAACTCTTTTAATGTAAGGGAAAAGTTTACATTCATCATTTCAGCAAAGAGTAACATTATTGTTGGCACAATAATCTTTATTTTTATCTTGATGCATAATTTGTGTGTAACCAAAGCTGCATTTATTTAGTCGCTATGTAGCTATGTATTTAGTCGCTATGTAACCAAATTCATCAAATTAAAATTGAATTTGAGTAGAAGGTTTGGTTTAAGTAGGCTTACCATTTCCAACAAATTTCATTCAAGAACACGGAAGGATTTCAATAATTTATTTCTTAAAAATTTGTATAGCCTAGTGTAGTGTACGCTTTCAGTAGACTAGAACTTCGAAAATATATCTAAGATGTCTTCTCCTTCACCCATAGTGTTGTATTTTTAGAAATACAATATATAGCAAGAAAGAAACACAAATCATGCAATTGTGGAACGTGGTGCAGAACGCTAATTGATTACGACGCGCAGTGCGGTGGTAATCAATACCAACTTCTGTACCAGAAAACGCTTAACGGTGATTATGCAGCGACGTTGGTCACAAGTTACATAATATGAACGTAAATTAAATGGAGACTACAACCCATAGTAAATTCACGGAACATTTCACTTTTTGGCCTATCTCCATTAACACTGAAATTTATCATTGTTAATTAACTATCCTGAGTGAGTACTGTTTACTTCGGAATTGAACCATTTTGTTAGTTTTTTGTGGGACACGAATAACTTTTTATACCCTTAATCTACTTCTGAAGCTGTGCATGCCTAATATCGCTAATTAAGTGAATAAAATGTAGTTGACCGAGCAAAGTGAACCAGAAAACATTGCATAAATGGGAAAAAAATATATAGTAAGTGACCATAAATACTATTATTACTACAAAAGTGCTCAATGCCAAGCAAAAAAGCCAAACAGAGCAAATCACATCAAATATAGTTATTACTTTCTAAAACCTATACAGCCTGTTTTCCCCTAAAAGGGGGATTCATCAGAAGGTCCTTATATTCTATTTGAATAAAGACCTCCTAACGAACCCCATTTTAGGGTGACCAGGCTGTAAATGTAAAGGTGTTAGAAAGTAATAACTAAATTTGGTATATGTACATGTACATGCAAAATTACAACCGAAACAAGCTGCACAAGCTAATTATGTGTAGGCCCAGCCGGAGTTTTGGAAAGCAGTAAATTACGGGCTTGCATGATTTGAGCTTTGAGCTTATTATCGAGTTTTTCATAATTTTTATACAGTCAAAAACATCAAACTGACTGAAATGGAAGGACCCTTGAACAGCCGTGTCCCTCCTCCGTGACTGGGAACCACAGGAGTGGTAAACAGAGCCTTAAGTGTTGTTGATATCTAGGGACCTGCAGGTACATTCAATCAACTTCCTACATTGGAAAAAAATTATACAAAGCATACATTCAAGCATATCAAACATGAAGTTAATGTGCAATGCGTTGATGAATATAGCCCAATGCACAACTACATTTTGCCAATTTTGTTTAAACAAGACGTAATTGTTTTAGATGTGTCAAAGATACTTTGATAATCTTTATTTAATTACAAGTGTTGTTGCATTTTAGCGCTTTTTGCAGATAACACATAGCTTCTTTACATTTATTAGTTTTAATCAAACAACGACCGAATTATTGCAAAGTGATTGCCACATCCTTGTCAGCGTCTTCATCTAATGATACTCGTTGTTTGATTTTTAGCGCTTTTTACAGATAACTCATGGCTTCTTCACATTTATTAGTTTGCATTAAACAAAGACCGATGCAATGCAAGGTGATCGCCACATCATTATCAGCGTCTTCATCTAATGATACTCGCTGTTTGATTTTTAGCGTCGTTTGCAGATAATTCATGGCTTCCACATTTTGATCTGTAGCATACAAGCACCATCCAATATCGTGCATGATACTCGCTACTTTTCTATTGGTTAATTATTGAGATAACTTATGATAACTTAGATAACTTAGATAAATTATTGAGATAACTATGCAGATAAGTTATTGCTTCGACATTTTTATCTGTAGCATGAAAACACAATCTAATAGTGTGCAAGATACTTGCCACTTTTTTATTGGTTAATTTATCGCCAATATTGTTCTAGTCAGTTTTTAATAAAAGTCTTTTGTAGTTTGTCAACGCTTTATTGTATTGTTGTAATTGCCTGTAACAGTCTGCAATAATTTCAATTGCTTCAAGTAAGGCAGTATTGACGTTTTCGTCAACGTCTTCTGGAACTGAATGTTTTATGGATGCAAGATATTTTTCTCCATACTCAAGTGGGTCGGTGTAACTTTTCATGTGATGCAAAGCTTTGCTTATTTCGAAGTATACATTTGGTTTTATCTGTGTAGGCTGATATTTAATCTCCTTTTGTTGTTTAGTTTTTTTGGTCTAACAGGTGCATGCTTTTTTCTAATAAACGGATACTTGTTTCAAAATCTAGTAATTGTGAATTTGTAACTGGATTATCAATGAAGGGTTCTATTAATTTTTTCGATTGGTCTTTTAAGTTGAGAAAGTTGCAGATGAAAACATTCAACAAAGTTGAATGTGAGTAAAAATGAACCTTTTTCATTTGAAACTGTTTACACATGTAGCTCTGTAACGAGTAAGCAATTTGAAAAAAGCTGATACAGCTGTGTTCTCCAACCACGTCTATTAACGTTGACTTATCGAATTTTGAATCAGTAGTAGGTACAATATTTTTCATCAGATTCACTTGTTCTTTGTGTTTCATAGGAAGTTTCAAGCGCATTTCAAGTGCTACTGCCACAGAAAATGATAACTTTTACATTGAACATTTGCTGATAATTTTTCTTTTATAAAGTTCAACAATGATGTCAAAGCAAGAATTAGCAGAAATCTTATGTAGTCTTCCAGAACAGATATGAATAATGTAATACTTCTATATACAATTCGTTTATGGTTAAATTCGTCTTGATTTGATGCACCGGAAAGATTTGGCTTTATTGCAAAACTGGTCAAATCGTCTTTGAGTTGTTCTGTTATTTCATCTTTCAGAAGTTGAGAAAGAATTGTGTTCAATGGTTTCCTCACACCATCAAAGAATTGATCATAGATTCAAAGATCAAAAGTGGTTCTAGTGAGAATATCACTGAGATGGTAACCGTTATTTAAGGTTTGTTTTGATTTGAGATAATTCAGCATTTCACTCACAGGTTTAATTAATTCTGTTGTCCATGGTTTACCTTTAGTGATCTGTTGTCGATCAAGTGGAGATTTGCAGGCATGTGGCATCATGCCATCAAAGGAGACACCCCGAGTAGTGAATGCATCAAAAAACCAATTTCCATCTTTTTTGGTTGTATCATTCAAGCAATTTATACTTACACTTGGCAATATAGTTTCCTGTAAATTAATCAATATGACCTGAAAGATGACAGAAAACCACCTGAAATACTCCAATATAGCTTCATAATTGTCTAAACTTTGGCATCCTTCTTCCAAAACAATAATGCTCTCGAAATCAGAATATGGGGTGATCTCCTTTCTGGTTAACGATCCCATACCTACAAGACTATATTCACAAGGTCGCCTTCTCATTACTTGTTCACAGTAATTACTGATTTCTTTCATGATTGATGTGTAGGCTACTCAGCAGCTACTTTATCTTGAATCTGTTGCATTTTATCAATTTTTTTCAGCACTTTTTGTGCAATTGTTGTTTTTTCATTTGATTTGGAATTATTTTCAATTCAAGCAAAGATTCTTTTACAGATTTCCTCATTCTGTTTAATCGTTCTTTAACATCTCTTGCTTTGTCAACTATATTGGCTTGCTTTTTTGCTGCACCAGCTTGATGAAGAATGTCTTCGCATAGCTTTCGCAAATCTTTCTCTGCCTCCTTTACATTATCAGGTTCTCTTGTTATCGCTGCATTCAACAAGGCAGCACTTTGAATGAGGCTGATTTTGTCTGAACTTCTGCTTGATAAACAAGTCCCAGTCGATGCAAAAGTTTTGCTGATTCCTTAATATTTTTTTCTTTGTCATTCAAGTTGCAAATATCTTTCAACTTTTCCCCAAGTTTAAATTCTTCTTTATCCAAAGACATAATACAACTGTTTTAATTTAATTTTTCTATAGGCGTAATTACAACAGGAACCCCTACTTTATTTACTGATAAAGCTTTGCTAGCTGTCTAGTTTAAATAAAGCAAACTTAAAAACCTACAATATTGATAAGCAGTTCTGCCATTTTGAATCAATATTTTAAACAAAATCGTAAAAATTTTTATCTATAATTTTGTCAGCTGAAGTAGATGACGATATATTTATGATATAAAAAAAAACACTTTCTAATTTTATATCAGTGCATACCATATGTGAATTGGAAGCAAACTGAGTATAAAAACTTTAGCTTTGCAAGCAAAAGAAAGATTGATAATAAAGGTTGATGATTTTATTCTTTTAAAATAGAGCTTCCCAACTTTTTATCGGACACCAACCACTGTTAATAAATTTGTAAGCCTCTGAAATCCGACTTAAAATTTTCCAAAGATTTGATCAGAAAATATCTTGTTGTTAATGCATAACCTAAAGAATATTTATTGTACTAATAGATGTAAGTTACATGACAGCTTCTAAAATTTTAATGAAATTAAGTCTAGAGCAATAGATTTTAAACCCATGATTCAACTGCTTGTGACAAAAGTAAGGTAAAGGTGAGTCTATACTAAGCCTTCGGCACTAACGAGAGTAGGGTGGCCAGTTCCTTTCTCTCGGCCGTCTTTACTTCAGCAACTACACCCACCCTATTTATTACACCCTGGGTAGAGGTGAGCGGTGTTTTTCAACAACCAGCATAAGCCTGGAGTCGAACCAGGATTGCATGATTGAAAAGCGAGCGTCTTACCTGCTGCGCCATCCCACCGCTGTGACAAATGTGCTAAAGTGAAATAATCACTAAACGAACTTTGCAGGGCGTACAAGTGCGCACATCATTTTTAACGTGTTTTAGTGCAGTAGCAAACAATATTTCCATCAACAAAAAATGACGTTCAACTGATACAAGACAATTTTATGAAAAGTAATTTTCAGGGTAGAGGGGAGGGATAGGGCTTGACAGAAGATTCAACACTTTTTTATCAGGGGTGGTCTTAGAATATCTGTTGTATTCTAAAATTAAGGTTAAAATTGATTTTGAGAAAAAAGCCCATTAAACCTCCCCACCTATTCAATCCTTATCAGAACATGCTTTGACATTTTGTCAACATCGATTTTTTTATGCGAGATTGCTCTCGCCCTTTGCGCAATAGCTCAGCAACACTCGGTGACGAAAGAAGGCTTCTGAGTCGCTTACTGCTGTAAAAATTTCAAAACATAAATTGTTTCCAAAATGAGTGATTTGCGTTTTACCTTAATTGGCACATCTGTTGACAAAATGTCAACTATCAGAAACAATAGGAGATAGTCTTGAAAATACGGGGTTTGAAATTTGAAATCAATTCGCAATAACTAGCTATATGAACAGCCGGCTGCTTTTAAGAAAGTTACGTGGATTTAATCAATAGCTTTCCGACTGAAGGAGATTGCGAGTTCTTATACTCGATGTTGACAAAATGTCAACGCATGTGCTGGTAATGAGCTGGAAACGCCAAGGCTCTACTACTGACACTGCTCGAATACCTCATTAATAATATTCAAGAAGTATATCATTGAAATCCTTGTGTGATCGTAAATATGATATTTTTTTTTTAAGTGGTAAAGTGACCCGAATGACCTAAATTCAAACCAAAAACTCTACCCAAATCCAATTTTAATGTGATAAATTAGGTTACATACAGAATGTGCATCTTGATAAAAATTAAACATTATTGTGCCAAAAGTGCCAAAAAAATACCAAAACAAAATTATATTTGTTAAAATTTTCCGTGGAGCAAGCCCCCTATCTAGCTTTACCATTTCGGACATTAAGTTTTGCATTGTCCATTTATCTTATAAGCTTTGCTTCACAGTATTAAAAGTCAGGTAGCCTACTTTCCAAACGTCTTTCCAGATCCGCTACTGCATTGTCAGCCTATTAACTATTTTTAAAATCTTAGAATTGTTTAGTTTTTGCTAAAAAGATGAATATGAACTTTTTTTTCTACATATAAAGAATTTACGGCTATAACCAATAACGCTATCTTGTCCTATTTTTAAGAGCCATCACTAAATATAGGGGCCCACTATTAGATTTCGAAGGGAGAGGAGGGGCACAAGATGGTGCTCACATGGCCTTGCTTCGGAGGAACAATTTTCTTTCAGTATCTTTTTGTCTCATGGGCAGAGACGGAACTTTCGTTAATCGCCACCAAGTTCATCAAACAAGGATTCAAAAATGTGTTTTAAAAGAAATTAAAACAACACACATCCAACAGTGCATCACTTAAATTTCATTTACAATCAATGTGAAATTTGCGCTTGATATTTTACGCATAGCTCCTTATCACATCCTGATTGATAGTCACCCTCACTTTTTTCTCGACGTCAAGTAAACAACTCTGTCAAGAGGCTTACTACTAGAGCAAAACTTAAAAGAATCCAAGATATCTCCCAGCACCTTGAGCATTAGAAACGGCACAGGGATAGCGGAAGTAGCCACTCTATCCTCAGAAACAACACTACAAGGTGCCGGAGAACAAGGTTAAACACTTCTGTCATGTACCATACCCTTCGAGTAATTTCGATTAGTTTCTGCAATTCTATCAGTTATATGTTTATTAGTGCGTTTGTCAAGTATTCGGATCTCCTTCAATTGGGTCATGGTCTATCTAAACTTAGCATAACTGTTTGCTCACTGGTGTTGGACGATAAGCTATATTGCAGACATGCTATGTTGGGGTTTGGCAAAGAATGCTGCGTGTGAGTGTAGTGAAATGCGAAGGGCAGCCCACATAATCAAAGATTTCCCGCTCTACAAACCACCTCATGGTATGGAAAGACTAGTCACCGTTGATAATGACACTAGGCAATGGCTAACCGACGGGTGCCCTGATATATAGCGCAAACATGAGAGAAGATGAAGAAGAATGTGTTTGCATGTTAATTAGGCCTAACCCTCCATTGCTTGGAATCGAATTGAATTACAAAACTTGCAGTTTGTTAAAAGCGTTTTATTGAAACATTTCTCTTGTAGCAATAACTTTAAACTACTTTCAAACCAACGTCACATACAATTTGTTATATTTTGCTTCAAACTTTAAAAGTAAAAACAGCACGCAGGTTAGATTTTTTATGACAGAAAATGGGTTCAATCAGGAGTGGAGTCCGTCCAATTTGCTCAGTGGTTGAGCGTCCAAGTCAGGATCAAACTATTATAGTGGGATCTTGAGCAACGCATTTCAAAGACTGCTCTCCATTCAGCGGCACCTAGTAGCCTAGATGGAATAATTCACAGGCAACAACAATCGGAAATTTCAATCTGTCAATCTCGGTAACCGGACCTGCGTCAGTGGTTCAAAGCCTCTACAAGTAGGCCTATGCGAAACTGCCAGAAATAACCTATCAAGGCTTTGTCAGTCCGAGGATAAAGATTCAAAACCAAGTTGTGACGTGCTGCCTACATGCGGCCCAAAAGCTTATGATTCGCTGATGTAATAAGGTTCCGAAAACTATGTGTTTCATATTGTGTTTGTAATTAAGCCAGAATGATATATAGTTTTCTGATGTGGGTTGAGGTCTGCACCTGCAAAACCAGCCGGGAGTTTGTAAGTGACAGGATTAAACTGAAAACTTTTGTACCTCAGGCGTATATTGTTTTATAACTCGAACTTTGATGCAACCGTCGCTAAAATGAGAGATTTGCGATTTCGTTATCCCAACCAGCCATGTGCAGTTTCAATTGTTGATGGTCATCCGGTGACTCGAGCGGAACTACAATGAAAGCAAGAAAACTTTTGTAAAAATATAACCAAGTTAACAAAGCAATTATTTTTAACATCCACTCAACGTTTGCAAATGTAGGTTTTTATGACAACCACCGTTCAGAAAGAAATTTTTCGAAGTGGTTCTTGCAGGCTCAAAACTAATCACACTTTAAAAACCACACAATTTATATCTAACAGAAAGTGTGGATGTCAGGGCTGATGTGCGTCTGGTTTAAATGTGCTTGCAACGACAAATTTTAGGTAGGCTATAGAAATCCGACAACAATCAAGTTTTGGCACAGTAGGCTTGTTGTCACGGCTTGGTAAACGATCTCGGCTTGGTAGGCTTGTTGTCAGCAACATGCAATGTTTACTGATAGTCTACAATGGCCACTTAGCTTTGTGTTGACTGATCAGGAGAATTTCATGTCGAAATGTTCAAGCTTGCCTGATTCAAATACGATCCGAGTGACATCATGTAGCTGTCTGGGTTTGACCCAGAAATTTATAGGACTACCAGGACTACCAAACGTAGCAGATTTTTGCACTTCTGACGCTTTCTGCGTTAAAAGACTCTCATGCATTTTATATTGGTTTCGAACGCATAAGAAACGAAATAGATACAGCACAAAAACAATTTTCACAAAATCAGATCTCATTGCAAATAAGCCAAATTCAAATAGGTTACGCTAAAATTAAAACAAGTTGTGCTAATAAACGGTGATAACTGTAGCCAATTAAAAATAAAATTTGCTACTTTTGATACAAAAAGAGGTTATTCAAGCGAAAGTCACAAGAGCATAGGTCAATGCAGGCAAGAAATTAAACATTTTCAGCCCAGTTAGGCTTAATCACTTTTTTGTAATATTTTTGTTTAATCACAGACAATTTCGCGGCCATAACCGCTATATCACAACGAAACCACTTCTTTCTTGGTTTCCATTTGAACAAATAAACATAACAAATTGTGCTAATGATGAAAAATTGACAATGGCTTATTGGCTTAAGTAAAAATAATTAATTAAAAAAAAAATACAATTCAGAGATTCATCTCAATGGGGTGTTTCATTTCCCACTCCTTGCTTACAACACTGATCCAAAGTACTAAAATATAGACGCTATATCCACTGTAGGCCACACTAATAGTATGGCCACTATTAAAGTATAATGTATCTGCAATCCAACATATCAAATATAGTTTGCTTACTACGTGAGAGAGAAGTATTAACTTTATTTGTGTGAATACAACACTTGTGCCAAATTCTTAACCTAATATCGAAATTTAACTGTCAGAATCAAACCTTTCCAAGCTTATCAACAACTTTTGCTTGAAATGACATAGAAGCAGACACTTTTCTAAAAACCAAACTTTAAATGAAAGTACAAAATACAACAAATTAAGCAAATGAAAACCTCTCAATGTCTTCAGTGTGCAGTTTTTCAAAACGTTGATAGTTTAAAAGATGGCAAGCTTTCTCGATTAAAACTTTTACTTGTACAATTTTCTTGGATTGCCCCAAATATTTTATTTTATTTTTTGAATTTATTGATGCAGAGAGCATTATGACAAGCAAAGCCACTACTAAAAAGTTAAAATAAGAATTTGATATTACACAAATGCCATATAGACTTTAGCTCAAAGAAGCAATTGGGTTTATACATGGTAGGCGTTGATCAGGTCCGTGTGAGCACCACCTTGCCCCCTCCGCCCAAGCTCCACTAATGGGCCTCCATGCTTAGTGATTCCTTTTAAAAATAGGACAAGATAGCGTTAGGTTAGGGCCGCAAACTCTTTTATTGTAGAGAAAATTTTACATTTATCATTTTACCAATGAGCAAACAACTTTAAATCTAAAAATAGTAAATATTTAACAATGCAGAAGCGGATCTAGATAAAAGTTGGGAACAAACTATATTTAAGATAAATGGACAATGCAAAAGTTACTGTCCGAAAATGTAAAGTGTGATAGGAAGTGTGGGGCAGTGCCGGTCTTCGGGTATTTCTGGCCCTGTGCGAAATATGCTTTGCGGGCCCCAATGGCAATGATCCAATTCAGTAGCGTAGCTAGGTATTTTGAAAGGGGAAGGGGTGGTTTGACGGTCGGCGGGCAAAGCTTGACGGCGTGATCGACGAAGGCGACACCCCACGCACTTGGGGACTCCCCCAGTAAATTTTGAAAAATTACTTTAAATTTGGGACATTCTGAGAGCATGTTCAACAAAAATTTGGGTATGAATATTATTGTAAAATGGTGTTCTCCGGTGGCATAGCAAAAGTATAAGATTATGCTTTCTTTGGCATTTTTTGGAAATAAAGCTATGTCTCTAGGCTATGTTGAGTCTGGATGCAACCTATTTCGTACCCGGATTTCGTACCTTGAAATCGGAGTAACAAAATCAAATTTCGATCTACTTTGTCCCTTGAAAAGATCGAGAGAAATTTTGAAATGTTTGTGGCAACTCCGATCAGCGACTTCGGCTCTGTTTTTTTTCTCGATCTTTTCATGGTACGAAATGTTGAGGGGACGAAATAGGTTGCACCCGTTGAGTCTCTATGTTTTCTTGTTGCTAATTCCTTTGTTGAATTCACTTGTTGAATATTTCCATTGGAAATGACAAAATTACTGCAGTTTTTGAGTAAATTGCGGGCCCTCTAATTTGCGGGCCCTGTGCGATCGCACGGTTTGCACATCCCAAAGACCGGCATTGTGTGGGGGGGCTTGTCCCCGGAAAATTTGGACAAATATAATCTTGTTCTTATTTCGGTCACATTTTATCATTTCTGGCACAAAAATGTTTTTTTTTTTATCATGATGCATAATTTGTATTTATCTTAAGCTATTGGGTCGCTATGTAGGCTTTGTAACCAAATTCATCAAATTAAAGTTGGATTTGAGTAGAAGATTTAAATTTAAGTTAGTCAACCATTTCAAACAAAATTTATGTACGATTAAATATTTCAATAATTCATTTCTTAACATTTTTGAAATAGCCTAGTGTGGTATCGGCTATCGACAAGGCTAGAACTTCGAAAATATATTTAAGGTGTCCTTATGTAGTTGGACGCTATGTAGGCTATGTATTTGAATAATTTTTTTTTTATATTTGATTAAACAATGCTTATTTTCTCTAATAAATTTTGTTGTTGTTAATAAAACAAAAATTGTCTTGCGTTTCTTTAAAGTGTCTTAGGCCTACTTAGAGCAGTGGCGAGTGAGGCAAATAAGAGTTAAATTTAGAGCTATCAATTACAGCTTAGATTAAAGATTTTAAATTCAGCTTAACTGCACGATTTTAAGGAACAAGCCTTTACACAACTGCTATTTCGTTAATAAGAAAAACAAACAGCTTTAAACTATAAGTATGGTTGGTTTATGTGGATGAAATTTTTGCGAAATAAAAAAGTGCAAACCGTTGTTTTAAAAATAGTATCATTGACAGTTAAGCTATGCTATTTATGAAGTTGTACCAACCAGTGGCAGTTCGTGATCATTTGTAATGGAGGAGCTGCAGTCTTGATTCAATATGTTTATTGGCCGATGAAAAGGTCTGTGAACTGTATACGTGTATAGGCTATATAAAGAATTTTCGTAATCCTGGCCTTAACTTTGTATAATGTTTAAGTTAGTAGTTTTATCTACTGATATCAACATAAAGAAGTATTGGTGAACTGTTATGTAACTTACAGCTTAGCTGAAAACCTCTCACTAACCAAAGTTCTGTTACTGATGTCGCAGTCAAGTGTCAACCAACAAGCCATATTCATCATAAAACTTTTAAAAATAAGTATATTTAGGCTTGAGGCTAGTTTCTTTTTATTAGGCTACTGTGTGATTTAATTACAAACTCAACCTCCCAGTAATTTCTCTATAATTTAATTACAACAAAGGCGATTGTCTTTCTCATTACGATTCACAGATAAGGTTGTTCGACTTGCAGCTTACTTACTATAAAATTTTAATTCTTTACTAGCAAAGGTAAACTGAGTCACGTTTTTGGACCCATGCTCGGCTTTGAAGTCGGTCCGCCCCGATAGTTCAATTGGTTAGCGCGTGATTTCTGGAACAAAGAAGCTTCAAGATCAAGCGGCGCTGGTTCGACTCTCGGGGTGTGCGCTTGAGCAACGCACGGGACTGTTCATCATTCAGTGGCATCTAATGGGTGGAATAATTCCCTGGCAACAACACTTCAACAATCGGAAACTTCAGTCTGTCAGGGTCGGTGACCGGGCCTGCGTCAGTGATTTAAAGCCTTTACAAGTATGCGAAACTACCAGGATTAAGCTCTGCAAGAAGCTTTTTGAGTCCGAGGATAAAGATTCAATCAATCAATCTGTGGCTCCAAACTCCATTCCTGTTCCAAATATTTTAAGGGTATTGACTCTAAAGTCCTTGAGAATAATTATTAAAATTTATTTAGGTCAGCGCTTTTTAATTTTTTTTTCATCGCGAAACCCCTAATTTACTTTCAGGTTTGTCACGAAACCCTCACTAAACTAAATTAGAAATCAGTAAATAACTACCGGTACCAATGCTTCCTTTTCGGCTATTGACTGTGTAGGGTTTTTGATTATCTGATTGCTGCCTTTTTGGTAATTCAAAGGATAATTTAGGCTTTCTGTCTAGGAGTATGATTGCCTACAAATTGAAACAAGTTAAATGTAATGTTAAATCTATTTTTTATTAGTCCAATTTACAGTACAATAAGCTCTTATTTGGGAAATTGAGAAATAATTATCTTGTCTAACTCTAACCAATTTAGTTTTATCGACCGGTGTCAGAAAAGCGACATTTTCCAGTCGTGAGTTTTTCCTTCTCCTTTTCAGAATCGTTCAGTCTGTTCTCTTTGAAAGTCTGTCTCTGAATGTGTGCATTTTTCAATTCCCCACTTATTTCATAATATAGCCTAGCGGTAGTACCTTTTTATCAGTAATAGCCTATCGTGAGAGTGGCATTTGTGGGGAAGCGTGACCTAGAGTCCGTGAGAGCGGAATTTAGGTTTTGAATTTTCACAGTTGAAGTACATTTGCAATTGAAATTCTCATAGGTTTATGCTAAATGTTCTCATAATTTAAATTTGTTAGTTAGAAGCATGGTACATATTACAACTGCACTCAACCTCTTGTTCAACTACCTGGCCTACTTGGAGGGTGAATACGGAACGGTGATTTAAAATATCAGATAGGCGCATCACTATTCTGTATACAGAAGCAAGAAATCAATTTCTCCAATAAACAAAGAAGCCTTACGGAATCGAATTTGTGTTGAAATCTAACGCATTGTGAAAAACATGTCATTATTTTCATTTATCTCCATGTTGCGTTGTAACTTTTTTTCTATCTAATTTTCTAAACGTTTGCATCTGTTGAACTTGAACTCTACTTACTTTGTTAGACTAAACTTACAGTTTAATTGTTTAAGCACTAACCGAGAAAAGAATTTTGGTTGTCCGATTAATATGCAAAGAAAAAACAGCTGTGTAAGTTGAGAATTCCATACAAAGCGTTCTTTGATCAACAAACTTCTTGTAGAAATACAATTAAATTCTGCGCTGGATTAGTGTTACAAGCAACAGAGGTCTTTACATGTTTCACGCTGAACTAAAATAAACACAGAAAAAACGTATGTACGTCATAACGACATGTACGACTCAATGCCACTGGAGTTTGTAATTAGATCTGTCTTGCTACTCTTGCAGCCTTACATTACACTGGGGAACAATTTTGAAAACAATTTTTGTTGACTTTGATTTTGCACTTGATTTAGGCTAATTCCAGTGTGCTGATTTCAAAAATGCCGCCAATTTTCTTCTATCACGTCAAGTTTTTGCTCTACAGTATACATCCAAAATATGCAACTTTTCACGACTTTAGCCGTATTGCTTTTCCATACGTAATAGGAATGCACAAACTAATCATATAGTAAGTTATATACAAGAAGGGTCAACTGAATCGGAGGTGCTAGCAGTTTATAGAAGGGTGTCATCCAATTAAAGGAAGTACAGTAATTAAGTTGTATGATACACTCTGTTATACGAATTTGATAGGGATTAAGGAAATATGGGTTCGTTTTTATACAAATCAATCAGTGTAACAGATAAATTTTGTAGTTTGGGTTCAAGATAATGTATTGGGACAGGCATAAATTAATTTTCGTTTCCAATTGTGTGCTTCATAAGTAGATGTGGAAAAGTTATTGCATAAAGTTACAGGCATATAAAACGTATAAAACAATGAGTTGCTAGAAAACATCTTTCAATGTAATAAAATGGTTTAGTATATCTGTTAGAGAATACCTATTAGGTTAGACATGGCTACCTGGAGATGCGGCCTGATTTGTCACATTTTGATTACAGTTGCTGCTGGTGCTTGACTGACATTTTTTTAGATGTTCTTACTTTTTGCGGTTTCCTAATGACATAAAACTTTTTTGTTGCCTTGGGGAAGCAGTAGCAAATGAGAAAAAGTAAGTTGAAAAACGCAAAATCAGACTGTTATTGAAAATTAACAGTCTGACTAAAATCTTCGAAATCAAATTGTCTTTGTTTTTCAACATGTGAGAATGTTAAAACCTATTGTGTCATCTGGGGAAAAGAATAAAGAAAGCGTAAAAGTCTAATTTTTAGAAAAATTTATTTAAACATTCGCCCAAAGTTAGAAAAATCTGGAAATTGATGCAAAATGTGACAAATCAGGCCGTATCTTTAGGTGGCCATGAGTTAGATATAGTTACAAACAGTTTAAGCACTGAGCTTTATAAAACTGAAGAAACAAACTGTTATGAAGTTCATAAACAACATTGATTTGTTGCTTATGCAAGTCAAGAATGAAACTAAAGTGAATCTTGTGTTATAAACTTATAAGCTACCAATCCTTGAATGGTAAATTTACGTCAATACTACAAAAGTTTTACCCTTTAAAGCATTTCATCAAAACAAATGCAACTTCGTGATTTTCTCTGTTTCCTTGTACAGTGGTTCTGGAGTTTGGTAGGCTACATATGCGTTGTATTTTGCAAAGACGTTTTTAATAAAAGAGCTTTAAAACTGATTTATGCAATACAACTTACCACGATTCAAAAATATTGTGTTGTTATTTTAAAACAGTAAGTTATAGGTAATCATTATCTTAAAAGATGAATTGTGCTTATGGAATAGGAAAAGTATACATAAGTAATATCTGAATCACTAAGAACAAATGTGAAATTAAATTGTAGTTGTAGCAGATAGAAAATATAAATCACTTTAAGTAATATGCTATATTAAACCACCAGCATAAAAATTTTATCATCTACAAAGTAAACCATGCGTGTGTTTAACAAAAATAACAGGAGTTGAAAATGTGAAAAAAAATAGTTGTGACCATATTATAAACAAGACACTAATCGTTTTTACAAAATGCAAGCGTGGGATCGATCACGGATCCAACAGCTCAACAATAAAACCTTGAGAACAGAATGGCGGTGAAATCTTAAGTAAACGGTGTTGCCATTTGAAAGTTTCATGTGACACATCCAAAGTGTTTTATGATTTTTGGATTAAGATTATAAAAACAAAGAGTTTGCAAATCATAACTGCGCTTTAAGTTGTTGGAAATACGTTTAAGGTTGCTGGAAATACCTCATCTTGATTTTCTATGCTAAAACTTTACAAACTGAATTGTGCAACTTACAAAAATTTAAAAAAATAAATAAGCAGATGTATTATCCTTGAGAGAAATAAAAAATTATTTCAACAAACTGCAAAATGAAAGTTTTTGCTCTAAAAAACATTGACACGAAAAATTGTTTTAACAAATTGAAAATGTTAGTTCTGTAACTTGCAAAACTGAAAAAATAGTTTTAATAAATCACAAAGTTTTCATTACACAAACCAACAACTAAAACATTTAACAAACTACAAACTTTTAAGTTCCATAGTTTACAACTGAAAACTAGTTTTAACAAACTACAAACTTATTAGTTCCTTAACTTACTAACTAAAAATAAAAAATAGTTTTAACAAATTGTAAACTGAAAATTTACCTCTGAAAACATACACATGAAAAATTATTTTAAGTCTCAAACTCAAGTTTTCTTTTACAAATTTAAAAATGTTTTCAACAAATTACAATTTTATTTTTACAAGCTTAAGAAACTACAACAAAATATCACAAGTTTTTGTTGCACAATTTGTAACGTTAAAATCTGTGTTCGTAGATTTTTTTGTGTGTTTTTATCATCAGGTGTCATATTACGTGTTGCAAAATTTGTGCTCACATTCTGCCAGAGTTTGTATTTTTTCATGCTTGTGTTAAGGTAACAATTTGTGATGTAGATTGCGCTAGGTTTGTTGATTTTTTTTCTAGTTGTCAGAGTTTAGAAGTATATGTTGCAACAATTTGTTCTATGGCTGTTCATTTGGGTGTTCTCATTGCATAAAGGGAATGTTAGTTGTTTGGCTGGTATTAGCATCATCTAAAATGAAAATGTTAAGTTTATTCGTACAAACAAACAATAACAAAAGTTACATTGTTTTAACCAAGCTATTATTCTTACAAGCTTTAAGTGACATCATACCAACAAATTTAATTTCCCGGTTAGTTGTATTTATCAAAATTACTATCAATGATCACCTAATAACACTGTTTCAATGATCTTCATCAAACAAATGCTTAGCTAAATGATGAACATGATAAGCTACACAAATTGAAACTGAACAATACGAAAGCAGGAGGTTCTTTGTCTTAATTTAGTGGTTGTGTATTGAGTTGTATCATAATGTTATCATCATGGAGTGGTTTAGTTGAGTTGTAATAAGCATCATAAAACAAAATCGTAAATGTTATTCCTACATGATAAACCTAAAGTAAGGAAAGAATGGATCGCTCGTTATGTGTTCTGCTAATTGGCCTGGAAACGAATCAAAATCTTAAGATAAAAAGCATTTCATTCAACAACAACAACCTAATAAGCAATTAAGAAACAATACGTTTTTGAAATAGGCCCTACTGGGCAAGAGCAGGCAGGTACCAAGCGACCAACAGATGATAGCGCAACATGAAAGACCACAGACACAACACCTATCAACTTTTTTCAATAAAGGTAAGTTTAAAAAGAGCAAATTTTGTGTACAATTAAAAATAAGACGAAAGAAAATGAATAAGAAAAGTTAAGAACATAAATTGCTTGTTTGTTTGTATTAATTAAGCTATATATGAAGTCAGATGTTTTGAAGTTATTACAGACTATATGTTACAACTAAAACACGTGTAAATAGAAATATGGTGATTCACACCAAAATGAACTCTCCTCTATTGGATTTTTGGCCAAACCACAAGTTTTGAAACCTGGTAAATGTATAAAATAATGTCGAATCTACTTAAATTGCGCCACTATACAGTTTTAAACATTACTCGTGCATTTCCTACGGGATAATGAATAGGTTTGAGCTGGTATAGCCTTCACTGGTGAGCAAGTTTTAAGACCACCTGCAAAAAACAGATCTCGACAACAAACAAACAAGCTACTTTATAAGGTATTTGCATTTCATAAGCATCGCCTTCTACAAAATAAGGTATATACTGTAGATATAAAAACATATAGAGCAGGAGCCAGGTCGATTTATTTGACTGTCTGGGTCAGTAAGGTTTGACAAGTGTTTCTAGACTGAAATTTTGCGTAGATTTCGAAAATAAACTTCTTACTAGCACTAGCCTGACCGTTTTCTCTGTAAAGACCTGTTATTATACTCTTATCAAAAAAATGCTGATTTCATTATGACATGATTAACACGCAGTGATACTTCACTGATCTTCGAAATTACATTTTAACTTAGCTTGAAATATGATATTAATGCTGTTTTCTCGTTGGGTTAATAAAAAAGTCATAAACTCCTAAATTAGTCTTTGTTTTACTCTATCTGGAGACATGGCCACTGCCGCTCGACATAGTGCTGTAGACTATTATCCGATTACAATATATCTCCCAGCATTCTACTGAAGTTTTTGAGAAGATTATTAACAGGGAATTTAGTAGTAACATGTGAGAAACAGGAACGCCGGATAGGCTACAATCCATTTCGGATGACATTGTATTTGCTGCAGGGCCTGATTAAGGCTCACGGGGGCCCGAGGCACAGCTAAGTTTAGGGGCCCCTATTGGCAATCGCTTTCGATGCAGAGCAGGAGTGCTCAACTGTTACTGCAAAATCGTTACACAATTTGAAATTGTTACTCAAAAATAACAAGTGTGCACACACTGGCACAACAACTTTCACTACCTATGCCTACGGTAGGGGAAAGTGCTATAGAGTGGACCGGCTGGTAATTTGGACCACTGCTGTTTTTTCAATGACTGAAGTAAATAATTTCATGGTTTGTGAACAGCTTGAATTAACTTTTCTTACTGACCTAGTTTTTACTATTTCAGAAATTCGGATTCAAAGGATTGAGCTGGTTCTTTGTTGTTACTAGAAGTTTTGTGTTTTGGGGGTCTGCGATGTTATTTTGCTGGTCTGAACTATTGAGAATTTTTCAAATATTGCTACAGTTACAAAAGTAATCTGCAGGAGAGGCATTACTAATGACTATCTGCCAAAATCTTGAAGAAATGTCCACTGTTTAATTCTAAATGACACCAAGCAACATAAGATTATGCTAACTGTAATATGGACCACCTAACTGTTTGGTAATATGGACCAGTGGTCCAGGTTATGGTCAATTGGTAGAAATTTGTTTCTCAGTAATGAAGACAGGCATAGAAATGAAGTTCCATAAGATTTATGCATTTTTTTCAAACTTTCCAGAGTGCATCATAAAATATATTTGTAACTTGCTTTCTTATAGTGATAAAAGCTACTACCAGTAATTTGCATAATCACTTTGATATTATAAACAATTTGATTAAGTTCTGACGACATGTCTAAGCATGGAAATTGGATTTAAAATGGATTTAAAAAAGCAGGAATTTACCCCATTAATCCTCTTGTATTTGATGAAAGTGATTTTCACTCAGCTGAAGTTACTGACAAGCCTCATGAAGTAGACACCTCTCCAAACAATGTATCACCGCTGATAATTGATGATCAAGATATGTCTACTCAAGATGCAATTTCTCGAAACATTTCACCTTTGTCACAAGATGTGGTAAACATTGAGAAAGTGGCAAAAAAATCTATCATGTCAACAGAATTAAATGCTGGAACTTTAGCTGATGCACTGTATGAAGCAATCTCACAAGCACCAGGACCATCGTCATTGAGTGTAAGAACTTAGGCTACAACCTTGTTCAGTTAGCATTTCATGCAGGGTATCTGTCGAGGACATAAGCCCACTTCCAAAACAAGTTACAAAGGGAAGAAAACGTAGAAAAACTACAATGGCTACTGTGCTGACAGGTACGCCACACAAACATCAAATCAAGTTCACAGAAAAAGCTAAACCAGCAAAACAAGTGAGAAAAAGCTTTAACCTTTTAGTCTTCGAAAAAGAAAGTTATTCCAAGCAATGCTGCTTCTGCATGCACTTGTCTTGTGTGTGACGAGTCCACTGATGAGGATTGGATTCAGTGTTGTCAGTGCAAGAAATTGGCCCATGAAAGTTGTGCTGATATATCAAATGCTCATTTTTACTATTGTGACAACTGTCACAATATACATGGTGATCATTGATTTGAAACTTGTTTGAGATGACTATCATGAACGTTTCAGACTATTTTTATTTATTGAGTGTTTGTGTTCTATTTCATGCCTTTGAAGTTTAACTTCCTTGATATATTTACTTTCACATGACAACGGTCCATATTACAGTATGGTGGTCCATATTATGAAACAGGTGGTCCATTTTAGAAACTGGGTTGATAATATGGACAACTATATAAAAAAAATAATAATGTAGTTTTCTTTGTTTGTGTTATGTTTTTTTGATTGGAATTGTTTTTGCAAACTAACTAGCCTGTAACTAATCAAATAAAGTTAGTTGCACCCCAATGTTGTGGATCTTTTTAAAAATATTAAGATTTTTCATTAGGTGGTCCAAATTATAGTGTGGTTATATTTTATTTTACATTATATTTAACGTATAAGAATAAGTATGAGTTTAGTTTGTTTATAAGTTGAATTAAGATGAAGGCTGTCTAACTGCCTGATGAAATTTCTATCTATCTAATTTATCTAGTTTGGCTATCTGACTCCATTATCTAATTTCCACACAATTGTTATTCGAATTATAATTTTAAGTTATCAGAAGGTGTTCGCATAATATTGTAGGTCTATAACACAATTTGAATTTAAACAGTACAGAATAATGAAATTACAGGATAGTGAAACATTATCACGAGTTATTACATTTTAATTAAACAATCAATTTAATGTTTTCCTGAGAGCTGAACTGGTCTAACTGAGCTGGTTTGATGTGATAGAGCTCGTCCGATTTTATAGAGCTCCTTGTCTAATTGAGCTGGTTTGCTGTCATAGAGCTAGAGCTCGTCCGATTTGATAGAGCTAGAGCTCTTTGTCTAATTGAGCTGGTTTTATGTGATCGAGCTCTCGTCAAAGGACGAACAAACCATTTTATTGTGTGCGCCCTTTTTTCTATTTTCTTTGGGAGCAGTTGCATGGAAAATTACAGAAACTTTAGTAAAAGGCAGGAAAACTTATACGATGAAATAATGGATCGCTACAATAGTACTTTCCCTACTAATGTAAAAAAAAATGGAGGCCCTCAAAACCAGGGGGCCTGAGGCCTGTGCCTCGTGTGCCTCATGGTTAATCGGGCCCTGATTTGCTGTGACCAGGGGGCTAGTTAAAGCTCAAAAACATCGTTTGTTTGGCCTCATGGCCTGGGTGTGATTGTGAAATCCATAACTAGCCGTAGGAAACTACTCAATATACTTAACAGATTAGGACATTCCATAAGCTATGCAACAGCAGAAGTATAAGTTGAATTGTCCTCAAATATCGTAAATAGGAATTCTGCTACACCTGATGGACTACTCAGTATTGCAAGTTGATCAACCGGACTGGCTTTCGACAGTTATGATGAATTGACTGAAACATTGGATGAAAGCAACTCTCTTCACGACACCCTCGGTAGGCTATAGCTTATCAAAATGTTTGTAGGGCAACAACTGGGACAGCGAAAGACAGAAAGCTGTCTGACAACACAGAACATAGTTTACACACAGCAGAGGATGAAGGTGTATCTGTAACCACATTTGCATACAACTCTGAAGACACAGATTTTCATTATCAACCACCAGTAAAGAAGGAAAAAGTGACAAAGTCATCAGCTGTTAAACAGAGTGGGACGCCATCAACTGCCACAGCTTGTTTGAAGCGTAGAACTCTAAACGTTCAAGATTGTGATATTCCACTATACGTTGGAGTCAAACCTATAGTCATTAGTCAACCAGTTTAAGTTTCACATTCACGAGACTGTGGTGCCGTCTTGACTTGGAAGCAGTTTGAAAGAAGAGACAATGCGTGGATGAAATCTTGTAGTTTTGTTGATAATACTCCAATGTGGTATGGGTGGAGTTTTCAGGTTACTAAAGATTACTTTTCAAGACAAACACTGACATACTTTCAGTTGGAAATCCACCAACAAGGCTTGATGTTGTGCAGCACACAATGAATAAGCTTACTGTAATTCGAGTTGCTGATGCATGCCATGATTCTTACATACTTGTGACCTACACCTATGGCGTAGCAATTACAAAGCCTGCATTACAGATTCAGTCCTATACATCACCAATGTTTGACAGACTATTTGTATGTTACGGAGCCTTTCGCATCAAGTTAGCATATTTCAAGTGCTTAGGATACATCCTGTCTGGTTCGGGTGGTGACCACATTCTAGTGGAAAGCGGAGTACTTGCATTAGGCTCACTAAATGGTCTTTTAAAAGAAACATTTTACAATCGAGCAAAGAGACTTCATCCCTTTCTTGCAGTCGCTTTCAGAATAAAGCATCTGGAAATACTCCTCCTTCAAGCTGACATATCCATTGTTCCAGTGATGAAACTTCTTCAGCTACTTCTCAACAACCCTTCACCTGGCCTGATGAACGAAACTGAGAGTCATGGAGAATAAATAAACTTTCAGCTTATGAGAAATTCACCTACACTGAATGGCAAACATAGTGTTACAGCTCAGTTTTGGATGCAGTATTGTAAGTTGGTGGAGCACTGCCAAATGCTCACAGGAGCTGTGAGGATCAGTAACTTAGATTTGTTCTCTGAACAAGATGATTCCCCTGTTCTTTGCAACTGGTCACCACAACTATTCCAGATGGATGACCCTGTAATAGTATGTAATGAGCTGCTGAACATTGAGAATATTCACCCTGGTTTGAAAGATCAGTTACAAAATGGGTCTTTCAGCATCAGACGAACATCAAAACCATTCAGTCGATGTGATGTTGATCTCACGTTGGAACAGACCGTAAATGCAGATGCTGCATCGCAAGACTGACAGGGACATAATCGATGACACAGAATTTTGGTGCAAGTAAGAGGTGGAATATTCCTAGAGCAACAATAATTGTTGTTGTTGGAAGCTTGATTATGAAAGCAGGATTAGCTCAAGCACTTGCTCAAGAGCTGAAACCATCAAGAGTCAAGAGAGATACATCAGATTTGGAAAAAATCCTCAGTGTTTTGGACACAACTAGGAATCCATTTGCAGATCCTGTTGAGATGGATTTTTGTAAACCATTGGAAGTGGAAAATATACATCTGAGGAAGTCACAATTGAGCTTCTGCAAGTGCGGATTGCCGAGAAGATGTACTAAATAAAAATGTACTATAGTATTTTTATTTAATTTGAAATTATTTCTTTTGTTATATAGTGTTGGAGTGGACTTAGAGATGATAAATTAAAAAATTACTATTTTTTAAATTTTTCCATGTCCCCCTTGAAAAAGGCTCATGGCCCAGTAGGAGGCCATTGCCCCCAGGTTGGGAACCCCTGGGCTAGAGCACGACATGTGTTCGAGAGGATTCAGTGATCGTGCTTCAATGGCTGGTCTCAACATCACCGGTGGTGAGCAGACTAGCCCAAGGAACTTCTCTGCAGCCTTGTCGTCCTCTTTGTTTAAAACATCCCTTCTTCACTTCCTTGCTAACAGTGATGTGATGATCAGTACTGTGATGTAGGCTACTGGGTAATAAGAAACTATTCTATGCTGTTGATGACAAGTGCTTCATGTATTCTGTTGAGGATAGACACATGACAAGGAAAGAGTACAAGCCACTTGTGAGTTTCCAGCACATCGAAGCTGATACAAGGATGATGCAGGGTGTGAGGCATATTCACATCCTCAACCCCAACCAGCACATCATCACTGCAAGTCTGCAAGAGCAAATGACACTGATGTGCTGGTGATTCTGTTGTATCATGCCAGTTGTAACAATTCCCTCAGAAGATACATGGACGTAGGAAATTCAAACAACAACAGTCGCAGGTACGTTGACGTAACATTGCTGGAAGACACTTTTGGAAAAGAACTTTGTGAAGCTTTACCAGTTTGCATGCGTTCACTGGCTGCGACTACTTTTCTTCATTTAAGAAAGGGCAAAGGAAAGTACGTCCATTGAATATTGTAAAGAATTCTGCAAGGTTCAAAAAAGCGTTTAGAGAGTTTGGCTCTTCAACAAAGGCTGAAGACACCTATCTTGAGCTGGAAGAGTTTGTGTGAGCTTTGTATGGACAAAACAAGGTTAAAGACGTTAACATTGCTCTTCAATGTGAAGTATCAATCGAAAGACTCTAACACTCCTTTGCAAAATATCAAAGGAATGAAGCCATCTATGATACCTCCATGCAAAGCAACCATCAAGCAACATATTGTCCTTCGTGCAAACTTCATTGCCAACATGTGGAAGTCAGCAGACGAAAGTGACATTCGTCAGCTTGATCCACATGGTAACGGATGGAGTAAGAAAAAGGGAATGTACATGCTGAATTGGTTCACAAGTCCTGTGGTTCCTGATTGTTGTTCCAGACAATTGTTCACCTAATCAAACGTCATATAAAAACCGTTCAGGTCTACTGAATCTTAGCGTATTACGTCATGGAATTTTTCCTAAAAATGAGCCAAAATTGCACCATCGCTCGTAAGACTTGTGTCAAACCTGTTTAAACATGAAACATGGCATCACCACCTTTGAACACCTGTTTGAATTGCGTGACAATGTCTTTCATTATTGCGTCACAGTTACTGTTTACTTGATTTTGAGATATCGCAAATTATTCTAGTCATTTTAAAATTGTTGCTTGAAGAGGTTGGTCGCATGTTTACCTGTTTTGCTTAGTGCTTGTCAGCTGGACGAAAATTTCCGTCTTTTATCCAAGTAATCTGTTCTGTAGTGACAAGTTTTTAGTGGTGTATCGCGTTGCACCCCATTTTTGACAGCTTTGAGGCTATTTTTACAGAAATACAATTCTCGAATAGACGTTTCCTGAAGAGTGTTTCTTTTCGGTCATTACATACAGACGAACGGATCTGGGAATCTTATGTTACAATTTTCCCACGAAGAGATTATGGTTTACCGCTATGACCAATTGTCTCAGCGATCAAATTGAAGAAGTTCCAGATGAAGAAAATGATAATGAAAGAGAAGCGGAGGAAACTGATAACTTAGATAAGAAAATTAGTTGTTCATTTGAGATGTAGGTCCGAATTCAAATGTATGTCCCTGATGTAGCTTCTGTTCAGCTTTGGCATAAGTTGCAGTTCTAAAGTAGCCTACAGCATCAACGAAATACCTTCTGTATGAATATACTGTGTTATTCATTCGAGCTTTTGAAATGTAGCCTTTCGCTTGGAAACGTAAATCGGTTTTCGTTTAAAGTTGTCTTTTGTAAGCAACTGTCGTATAAGAGGCTACGGTGCCTACAAGGGTCAGTGATAGATTTGCTTCAGCTCTTGGAACTTTGCTAACATTAATATGTCTCTGTTCATATGTTCTATCTATTAGTTCAGATCATGCGAACAACAATCTGAATCAATCTGGTCGCGAAACCCGAGAGTCTGCCTTTATAATCAACAGATTTCCGAAGTTAGAATTTATTCTTGTTTTCAATTTCGAAATATCGTTTGCTGCAATAAACATAAAATATGAATAAACAGAACATCCAGCAATTAGTAAGTAGGCCTACCACTTAGACGATAATTATTCAAACAGGTTTCCAATACTTAATCAATACAATTCAGAGTGTTAGGCTACATACAATAAATACAATCATGAAGATTTGTAGACTTACATTTGATTTCGGCAGTCGGTTTCGAAACGCAGTGAAATATTTTGACATAGAACATTTCTTCGTAATTATTCAATGGCGTCACAACAGCGTACAAAACGAGGCAAAATCAGAGTTTCCAAACAAAATTTTAATTTAATTTAAACAAATATGCGGGGAATAAAAACAGAGAAAATGGCATTAACACCCGCTACCTTAAGCATAAGTAAGTTTTCCACGAGCTGTGATGCTTAACAGTAAGAAAGAAATTTGTGTGTTTGGACCCATAATCTAAAGTAGAGATTTAAACGAGATCCCTTCATGAGACAGTCATTCGCAAGAAAGAATTGGACATAGTTTTGTTACAGGTCTTTCGAGCACAGAATGCTGAGTTTGAATTCTTGCACTTCGAACTAAACCATGTTTGTCTGGGAACGTCTTTATAACACGCCCTAACAACCAGCAATTTCGTGGTACATTATCTGCTAAGAGAACGACGTCTCCAGTTTTGAGGTTCTCTTTTGCTTCATGCCATTGTTGTCTCTTTTGAAGGAGTGGAAGATATTCTTTTGTCCATCTGCTCCAAAAAACATTTGCGAGATGCTGGACCTGTTTCCAACGTCTTCGACTGTACGCATCTGTCTTTTGAAAGACTCCTGGAGGCAGTAAGCATTCCTGTTTTAATGACAATAAATGGTTTGGAGTGAGCGGATTAAGATCGTCAGGGTCATCGGAAGTAGTAGTAAGTGGTCTGCTATTAAGTATGCTCTCGACCTCACACATGAATGTTAGAAGGCTTTCATCGGTCAGCTTCTGTTCATTGCAGATGGACGCAAGTATTCTTCTCACTGATCGAATTTGTCTTTCCCAAACACCTCCGTGATGTGAAGCAGTGGCAATATTGAAGGTCCATTTGATTTGTTTTTGTAAAAGAAAGGAGTGGATTTGGTTTTGATTCCATTCTTTGATGCCTTTTTTCAACTCCTTTTCTCCTCCTACAAAGTTGGATCCGTTGTCGGATCTCATTTCTTTAACTTGGCCTCTACGGGCGATGAAACGACGCAGTGCTTGGATGAAGGACGTAGTATCCAGGCTGTGAGCAATCTCAATGTGAACAGCTCGTAATGTTAAGCATGTGAATATAACGCCGTATCGCTTCAAGTCACAGCGGCCATGTCGTACGATGAAAGGTCCAAAATAATCTAGACCCACAAATGTAAAGGGAGGTTTGTCTGATGTGAGCCTATCCGGAGGGAGATCGGCCATTTTTTGCGAGCATGTACTTCCGTGTCTTCGACGGCAGGAGATACAGTTGGACAATACCTTCCGTACAGCGGAGTTCGCGTTGATGATCCAGATCTTTTCGCGTAGCAGAGAAATGACATGCTGTCTGCCAACATGGCCTGAAAGTTGGTGCATATGATATATGACAAGGGTGGTGACAGGATCGTCTTTAGGCAAAATTATCTGGTGTTTTGCTTCATCAGATAAGGATGCTGCACTGATACGGCCGCCAACGCGCAGCAGTCCGTCGTCAAACATTGGGTCAAGTTTTCTGATGTTGCTCAATTTCTTCACCGGTTTGTTTTTCAGAAGACGATCGATTTCTGTGCTGAAATGTTTTCTTTGTACGTATTGAAAGATGAATTTTTCGGCAGCTTCGGTTTCCTCTACTCTTAGAGGGGCCGTGCCAAGGAAAGAGTTTCTGCTTGAGTTTGCATCGTGAAGTACGAGGTCTTTGAATTTGTTTTTGTAGCGCAGGATCCAGCAACAAACTCTTTTTAATTTTTGCCATGTCGAGTATCGTTGGGAAAGGTCATCCAAGAAGTGAGGTGGTTCGCAGGTTGTAGCAAACATTTTGGTCTTTTTTACTTCAGGATCGTCCACGTTAATTTCGTGGAGAAAGGTTGGTTGTGTTGGCCAGTGCGATGGAAGCTTCCATAAGAAGTCTGGTCCAATTTTCCATCTGCTGCACTGCAGGAACGATTCAACAGACAGACCTCTGGAGCCGTCGTCTGCGGGATTTAGTTTTGTGGGGACATATTTCCAATGTGAGGTAGATGACTTATCCTTGATTGTTTGAACCCTGTTTGCTACAAAGGTGTGAAAGCATTTGTCTTTGTTATTGAGATACCTTAAAACGGTGGTGCTGTCAGTCCAAAACATAGATGTTTGAGAGAGCTCAGGAATTTGAAGTTCTTGCTTTAGGATGGTATCGGAGCGTATTGAGATTGTTGCGGCTGAAAGTTCTAGTCGTGGAACTGTTAGTCGTTTTATTGGGACCAATTTTCCTTTTGCATATACGAGAGCACAGTGAACGTTTCCGAGATCATTCACTAAACGGATGTAAGAAATAGCGCAATACGCTTCCTCAGAAGCATCTGAGAAGTGATGCAGCTGTGCCTCAACAATTTTTCCAAAGAGAACTGGTTTGTAGCATCTTGGTACCTGAAAAGTTGAGAGTTTAGGCAAGTCGTTAAGCCATGTACGCCACCGAGATTCTTCGTGCTTAGGTATTGGTTCATCCCATGCAGATTTCAACTTGCAAAGATTTTGGAGAAGCACCTTCATAGGCTGTATCACAGCGGCACCAAATCCAAGTGGGTCGTAGATTGAACTGACAACGGACAGAATTCCGCGTCTAGTAGCAGGCTTTGCTTTGACATTTGTCTTGAAGCAAAGAGTGTCATGTTCGACATTCCAAGAGACACCAAGCGCTCTTTCGGTTGGGAGGTCGTCCAATGAGATATCAAGGTTTAGTGCTTCCTTTGACCATTCTTCTTTGGGTATGGATTTCATAACTTCGCGACTGTTGCTGATCCATTTTGTAATCTTAAAGCCGCCTTGAGCTAAAAGGTTGCGTAACTCTTGTACCAGAGATGTGGCATGTGTGGTAGTTGGAACCGAGGCGAGGCAGTCGTCCACATAGAAACATTTGTCAACAACGTTGACAGCAGTAGAAGTAAATTCCGATTTGTGGTCAGATGCTGCACGTTTTAGCGCGAAGTTGGCACAGCTCGGTGAGCATACCGTGCCAAACAGGTACACCGTCATCCGATATTCCTGTAGTGGTTTACTAATGTCACCATCTTTCCACCACAGGAACCTGAACAAATCACGATTGTTTTCAGGTACCTGCACTTGGTGAAACATTCCTTGGATATCACCTTGGATGGCAATAGACTCTCGTCTGAAACGCAAAAGCACGCCAATCAGTGTGTTGGTGATATCCGGACCGGGTAGTAAGTTATCGTTTAAACAAAAGCCATGGTACTTGCATGAGGCGTCAAAAACTACCCTAATTTTGTCAGGTTTTGCTGGGTGGTACACGCCGTGATGGGGAATGTACCATACATTTCCACTGGCTTCCTTTGAGTCCGTCACAGTTTCGGCGTAGCCTTTATCGATCATATCTTGAACAAAGGTGCGATAATCGTTATGAAATTTGGGATTTTTTGCCAATCTATGCTTAAGATATTCCGCTCTTTGTTCAGCTTGTTTCTTGTTGCAGGCCATTTTTAGGTTTGGGTTTCTAAGAGGCAATGATATTTCGTAATGTTTATTTTCAAGGTGTTTGATAGAACCAGTCACGGATTTCATAAACTCTTTCTGCTCTACAGAGAGTTCAGCTTTGGCGTTTTCAATGGAGTCAATTGCATCAAAACACATGCTGCACATTTGTTTGGAAGCGGCTTTTGTAAAGAAACTTTGAATGGTTGATGAGGTGCTCCCTTGTTTGGGACAATAAGCAACCCAGCCCACAGCAGTTTTGATTGCGTAACTACCAGACTCTGTAGTTATGACCTTTTGAGGCTGCATAACTTTCAAATTATCATTACCTATTAGGAGGCCAACATCACAATCAACATTGGGAAGATGAACGTCTTTGAATTCAGGAATGCTCATTGCATCATTTTGGGTTGAAATATCATTTGTTGTGACGGGCAAGTGATCAATAGAAAGCAGGGCATTAAGAGCAATGCACTCTGTTTCGTAAAGATCACTGATTTCCAAGCTTTGCACGACCTTAGATTTTCTCTTAGTTGTGGAATTGTTATTGAGTGTGATGGTGCTGACTTTTACTTCAGGGCATCTAACGAGTTTTAGTTTATTGACCAGACCTTCAGTGATAAATGAATTGGTACTGCCATTATCCAGGAAGGCTTTGGTGGTTATGACAGTTGTGGAACCTTTCACGTGCACTTTAACTGGCACAACTGGCAGAACACCACTGGACAAAGAGCTGGTGCCAATGAATCCACTTTTGGTTTCGAGATTAGAACTTGGCTCAATGACATCGCGTGTAGGGTTGGAATGTGGTATGTCGGGGGGATGTAAAAGTGTTGTATGTCGGGGGGATGTAATTCAGAAGAAAAAACAACTTACGCTTGGGGTCGCCTACGAGTGAGTCAATGATAGTGTCAAAGGCATCAATGAAGCTGCAGTAGTTTGAAGGGTTGCCATCAAATATGGGAGGTTTAATGTCTAGGTTAGGTGTCTGGTTGATAGTTATGTTTGGTGAACTGGTGTTGCTACAGGAAACATGTTCCACAGTTTTTGGAAGTTCGCTAACACTTTTACAAGAGTGTGGTGAAAGAGCTGAATGGTTAGTAGAGTGAGTAGGTAAAAATGGAGATGTAGAAAGATGTGCTGTAGAAGGTTTACCACTTGAGTCGCATATGATTCTAGGCTGGACAGAAACATTACTGGTGTCCAGCACTGCTTGAACATTAACTGAGGGTGAGGCACGCATAGCACATACAGGTTCTAACACATTTTTACCATTAAACGTAGTTTCATTTAATGTAGTATTAAGCGTAACATTTTTAACATTAGCTTTAGTGTTAACAATGGAATGATCAGTGGCAACATTGTTTAAGCAAGATACAGATTTTTCTACAACATCATTTACACTAGAAATATTTTCTTCAGCACTTATCTCTGCGATGGTTTCACTGAGTTCGGCCTGTAGTCGTGCTTGCTCCAGTTCGCATTCGTGTTGGATTAAGCGTTCTTCTCTTGCCCTTTGTAGCTGGAATTCTTCTTCAGCAGCATGCTTTTGCTGCACCAGTTGGGCTCTTTGTAGCTGTAATTCTTCTTCAGCAGCATGCTTTTGCTGCACCAGTTGGGCTTGCTCAAAGTCATGTCTATCCTTAGCATGTTGTTTTTTCAGTTCAGTAAATGTATTTTGTGATTGCAATCTGGCTTCGATAACAGCTTTTCTAGTTTTTGCACTCATTTTGGAGTAGCCACTTATTGATGAGTACCCACTTCTTAGGCTCCGATGACTGCTTGTTGATTGCTTGCTTTGAGCCTTCTTCAGCTTGAGTTCTTTTGATTTGGCTCTGGTCATTATTGAGGTTGCCAACTCTTCTTCAGAGACAACTTCTTGATGAGTGACCAGAACTTGTTGTGAACCTTTTCCGGCTGAAGTAGCATTGCTTTGAATAGCAGATGAAGCGACATTATTTGAGACATCGGTGGAAGTTGATGCGTTTCCTTCCATGAGATTTGTCGTTGACATTATCTTCTCACAGGAGTGAATAAAGCTGAATTTGCATTTGATGTAAGTCGATTGATATTTCTTCAGAGAGACTCTCTTCTTACAGAATCAAATCAAACTGATATTAGTTCAGATCATGCGAACAACAATCTGAATCAATCTGGTCGCGAAACCCGAGAGTCTGCCTTTATAATCAACAGATTTCCGAAGTTAGAATTTATTCTTGTTTTCAATTTCGAAATATCGTTTGCTGCAATAAACATAAAATATGAATAAACAGAACATCCAGCAATTAGTAAGTAGGCCTACCACTTAGACGATAATTATTCAAACAGGTTTCCAATACTTAATCAATACAATTCAGAGTGTTAGGCTACATACAATAAATACAATCATGAAGATTTGTAGACTTACATTTGATTTCGGCAGTCGGTTTCGAAACGCAGTGAAATATTTTGACATAGAACATTTCTTCGTAATTATTCAATGGCGTCACAACAGCGTACAAAACGAGGCAAAATCAGAGTTTCCAAACAAAATTTTAATTTAATTTAAACAAATATGCGGGGAATAAAAACAGAGAAAATGGCATTAACACTATCTAAGATATAAAATCTAAACTTTCTATTTACCTTTCATAGTTACTGAATGTACAGTACTAGATACTGGAATATAGAAATGACAAAGTATTTTGTCTGGTGATTGAAACTTTTTGCATGTTACCATATTGCGTATCATCAGACAAAAAGTGTTCATTTTGATCATAATATCAAGACATGTTGCTCCTATATCTTTAATTTAGAATTTACTTTCCAATAAAATCATCTTTTATTGCCTCTTGCTGTTTCCTGTGATGTATACCATCTTGATAAACATTCAGTCATATAACAGACGGATATACTGTAGCGATATTGCCAGGTAGGTTATCATCTCGGAAAATGTTTAATATAACAAAAACGGTCAGGCTAGCGCTAGTAAGAAGTTTATTTTCGAAACCTACGCAACATTTCAGTCTAGAAACATTTGTCAAACCTTACTGACCCAGACAGTCAAAAAAATCGACCTGGCTCCTGGTCTAATAGGATGTAAACAATCAAAGGAGTCTACCAAACGTTGTTCTGCCACAGAGAGTCTTATCACATATTTCCACGCAAGTCCATTTACATAGCCTACACAGAGGTAAATAGTTAATCCTTATTGCAGTAAACTGCCTTGACAACCACACTGTCGCGAAGGGGAAGCCCCTTGCCTCTGACATAAGGCAAGACAATTATGAAGCCTAAGAGATGCGATTAAAACATTCAATGCGCAGCATCATGAAACAGAAGCGATGGCACAAAGGTATCCTGTAACGCTAAATAACCTCAAACATACGTTGTTTCCCTGCTCAAGCATTCAAAAAAATGTAATGAAGCTTGGTAAAAAAAATTGGTTACTATCAGACCGACAAAAATTAAGGGTTATGCATGGAAGTTCACGAAATGTAACAAATCTAGGTCTGCAGTTTAAAATCAGCAACACTGCATTAGTTAATATGTTCTGAGATTGCTATTTTTATGTTGGTTGAGTAAGAAACATTCACTGTTAATAAACCTTTATGATCTTCAAGTACGCTTTAAGTATATTTAGGACTTAGATTGTAATGAAAAATAGTTTGTTTTATAACCACCGCACAAGGTACTTCTGTGTAGACTTGAAAATGGTAATTTGTTTGCTTGGCCAGCAAAACAAAATATCCATGTTTCATTTGCTTGTGGGACAGCCAAGCTCGTAATAATCACTGGGTGAAAAAAAGGTGGCCACCTGCAGATTCCATGAGAGTTGTTGAAGGTAACATCATCAATGGGCCTTTAGTTGACTGAGAGAAAATCATCATTCCATCATTACATATCACACTTGGTTTGATGAAGCAGTTTATAAAAGCTTTGCCTACGACTGGCGACTGCTTTTTAATAATTATATTTGCAGAGCATTTCCTGATTTGACCATCGAAAAGCTGAAAGCAGGCATTTTTGATGGCCTTCAGATCTGCAAACTCCTAAAAGATGCACGCTTTGTGCAGTCTATGACAGACAAGGAGTCTGTGGCATGGCAATCGTTTGTTTTAGTCACAAAGAAATTCCTTGGAAACAAAAAGCTGAAAATTACCAAGAATTGGTAGAAGATATGCTTTCCAAGTTCAAAGATTTGGGTGTGAAAAAGAGTATAAAGGTTCACTATCTCTTCAGCCACTTAGATCGTTTTCCTGCAAACCTTGGTGACCTAAGTGAAGAACACGGAAAAAGGTTCCACCAGGACATTAAGGTCATAGAAGAGCGGTACCAGGGCAAGTGGGATGCCTACATGATGGCTGACTACTGTTGGAGTCTGACAGCATTTAAATTGTTAACGGAAAGCTTCAAGTCAGCTTAAAATTATTTCAAACCTAGACTTTGTTTACATTTAATTTAAATTATTATTTATTTATGGTTCAAACGTTATCTTTTGAAGTGTTACCTTGTACTTTATGCATATGAACGGTGAATTTTTGCATATTCTTTTTTTAATGCTAATTTATTTGTGCTTTTATAGAGTACTGATGAAGCCGCCTTTACGGCGGCGAAAGCTCTACCAATAAATTTTTGTAGTTACCAAACCTGGTTGATTTTTTATTGATTATTATACGTTTGGTTGAATCCTCTCCCATGGATCCTACAATTATTGATGATTAGCAATTCCCATAACACAGAGAAGCCAGAACTGAGGTTAAGAGTCTGCAGAAACCTTTTATTACTGTAATTATTGGTGCTCTTTCACAATTCGTCGTTTTGAGATGATGACGTCATGAACGTCACACCTGTTGGAATGGACTATTATAAAGGAGGAAGTACGGGGTGGAAATGCACTGAAAAACACCTGAAGGAAATTGTCTCCTATTTATTCATTTGTTGTTCAATTTCAACAAATTTGCTATCGTTGGAAAGCACAAGCATAGATCTCACCAACTAAGTTAATACCAAGTCCCAAAATAGTATTAGCTCCATCTGGTGACCACCTAAACTTAACCAAATTCAAGCAATTATCAAAAGTTTACTTTAAATGATAAAAACATTAAACGACGGCTAATTAAAAGAACATGAATACTGTGTTACTAACCCTAACTCAGTGCATTTATAACTCAGTCCGGTACAGGTTTATAATTATTTACAGTATATTAGGTTAGCCTACTGGTTGATGCACCCCCCCCATGTTTTGTTTTGAGACCACGAGCGGCCACTGGTAAAAGTAAACCTAGACCTGAGTTGTCGTGAGATGCACAAAGTATTTTTTACAAACAATGAGTTGCTGGAACACGTTGTTTCTGGCAAACAATATGGCATGTGATATATAATGGCTCGTATAAATGCTGAGATTTGTTCAAAAACGTTTGTTTTATTTTGTATGAAAATTTAATTTTTCTGTTGTCCTTATTTTGGGGTCCATGTTGATGGCAACCCTGGATATTGCTGTGGCGTATATTCAGAGTGTGTGCACCGCACACCCATTAAACATGGTTGATTCAATTCAATTTATTTTTCATTGCTGGCGCGAACATGTAGAGAACGATAAAGTAAATACACTAATTTTACACCAACAAAGGGAAAAGATGGCAAAACCAAAAGGTTTAAAATATGCATCAATAAAACCGTGTTTGAAAAACATAATCTTAAAAATGCACAGCCACCAAACCTAGAAAAGAAAGCGGAAAAAGAAAACTTTTATTTCGTCGATTGTAAAATAGATCTACAACTAACACTTGCAAAAGCAACAAGGGCGACTTAACACAAAAGAAATTCAAAAATTCATCAATCATCATACAGTTAAACATGCAAGTAGGCTACTTGGTAGCCTATATAAATGGTGAAGGCAGGGTATGCAAGTAGCCTAAGTATTTGGTAGCCTATATAAAAGGTGATGGCAGGTTATACAAGTAAGTAGGCTTCTTGGTAACCTATATAAAAGGTGAAGGTTTGGTATGCAAGTAACTAGGCTCTTGGTAGCTTATAAAAAAAGTGAAGGCATGCAAGGACGCGGGAAGTAGGGGTGCCCAAGGGGCTTCAGCCCCCCCTAGAGCTAATTCAGCCCCCCCTGGAATTTTTTAAAATTGCTTCAGCCCTCCCTAGAAAATTCTGAAAATTTAAGGTGCATAACATATTTTCAGAAAATTATTCGAGCAATAATTGCTACGATGAATCGAGTTCCTGTTACGTGTGGTCGCGCTCATCATTCGCAATAAGAGTCGTCAATCATAGGGAGCTATAATACCTCGCAGTAGCGGTACCAACCACCCTCCTTACTAACACGGCTGACCATCGTTTATTGGACATCATTCTGCAATATCCACTTTGCACTATAAAACAGCAAGAGATCTGGTTGTTATATCGGAGGGCGGGCCAAACTTAAAGCATTATGTCCTGGATCGTTATACATTCTCTGCAGCAATCATGCTCTCGATTTGATTTTACAAGACGTTGTAAAGGAGGTGAGGCTTATTGCAGATGCCTTAAACTTCGTTCACGGTGTTGCAGTTGTAATTCGTGAATCGATCGTCTAAACGAAAATCTTTGTTCATGTCGCTTTTTGGTTCCCATGAAGTTGCCTGCAACTTGCTGAGTTCGTTTCCTACTCGTTGGTGCGTTCGTGCTTCTGCCCTCGCTCATGTTGTTAAGTGCTACCCTACCCTGTTTGGCTGTTGCAATGTCTGACCCACATGACAGAAGATAGTGCAATGAAAGGAGACGCACGTGCAAAGATATTCAGCTTAGTAAAATAAGCACGCATGATGTGGCTTTATTTTGCGATTACCTGCAGCGGTGAATTTTATCAGTTTGCAGAAGCCGTCGCAAGACAGCTCCAAAAGAAGAAGATCTCTGCTTCTTCATCTTTGGATCATCACCATTTTCTGCAAACGGACCAAAAATCTCAGAAACGATTAATCCGTTTCCATGCTTGTGGAAGCAGCGAACGTCTTTGTGTCTGCCAATAACCTAAAGACGCCGAACAATCCCCAAGTGAGCAAAACTCTAGTAAGATTTCGAAACACAGAAGAATCGGATGAAGCGTCTGCGGAGAAGGAGCGTGGAAACGCCAATACATCGAAGCCCTTGATTTTGTTCAAGCTGAGCTTGATCGAAGATTCTACCAAGTGGGTCTGCTTACAGCAGCCAACCGAGAGAAGGCCCTTTTGAGCTGTGCAAACGGTGAGGGAGGATCTGATACTGAAATCAGCTTACCCGATGCCATCAGAAAAAATCGCCTAAGAACGGAACTTACCTTGCTCAGCGATGTTGTAAGTAGAAAAACCGCAAACTCCGTTAAAAAGGTTGCTGGAGATAGCCTACTATCGGAACTAAACCCTCGAACACTAGATCTTTTCAAAGAAACGTAAAAGGTTGAGGAGCTCTGCCTTTGCCTCCCGGTTTCAGCTGCATCATCAGAAAGTTCTTTTTCTGCTCTATGGCGCCTGAAAATGTGGTTCAGAAGGTAAATGACACAAAAAAGACTTACTCGTCTTGCGTTGATGCATGTCCACAAAAACATTTTGAACACTGTCGATGTCAAAAAACTCATTGCACAGCTCATAGAGAAAAACCTGAGCGAAAAGCAGTCTTCGGAAGCGTGTGAGAGCTCATTTTCACAAACTGTCGTTTTCATATCACTTTCTAATTTGTTCGTTTTCATTTTAATTTCCTGAACAGCTGCTTTTGTTGTTGCCGTACTTCGTTTCTTACAACTTATACAATGTGTGTGTTTTTGGCGTCTTATTACACACAGGAGGGGACCGACAAAACTTACTACCAGATTTAAATGTTTCCACACATAAGGGAGGTCTGGGGGACGAAGCCCCCCAGAAGCTCACAACACTACTGCAGCTTCAGCCCCCCCTAGAGAAGAATAGTTCCCGCGCCACTGAAGGCATGGTATATAAGTAAGTAGGCTACTTGGTAGCCTACATAAAAGGTGAAGGCATGGTATGCAAGTAAGTAGGCTACTTGGTAGCCTATATAAATGATAAAAGGTGATGGCAGGGTATGCAAGTAAGTAGGCTGCTTGGTAGCCTACATAAAAGGTAACGGCATGTTATGCAAGTAAGTAGGCTTCTTGATACCCTATATAAATGGCGAAGGCATGGTATGTAAGTAAGTAGGCTACATGGTAGCCTATATAAATGGTTAAGGCATGGTATGCAAGTAGCCTATAAGTAGCCTACTTGGTAGCCTATATAAAAGATGATGGCAGGGTATGCAAATGCAAGTAAGTAGGCTTCTTGGTAGCCTATATAAAAGGTGAAGGCATGGTATGCAAGTAAGTAGGCTACTTGGTAGCCTATATAAAAGGTGAAGACATGGTACGTAAGTAAGTAGGCCACTTGGTAACCTATATAAATGGTAAAGGCATGGTATGCAAGTAGGCTACTTAGGAGCTACTTGGTACCTATATAAAAGGTGATGATAGAGTAGCCTATGCAAGTAAGTAGACTACTTGGTAGCCTATATTAAAGGCGAAGGCCTGATATGCACATAAGTCGGTTTCATGGTAGCCTATATAAAAGGTGAAGGCACGGTATGCAAGTAAGTAGGCTACTTAGTAGCATATAGGGCCTATAAAAAGTGAAGTCAGGGTATATGGACGACACAGGTACCGTATCAGATAAGTATCAGTGCTCAGCATAGCCGTACGAGCCAGGGGGGCAGGGGGGGCAGCCGCACCCCCCCTGTTGTTTCAAAACGTCGCAAATTCGGGCAAAATCTTGCAATTGTTAGGGCAAAAATTGCTATATGAAAAGCTACAAAATTGCATGAATTAAGAAAAACTATAAATTAATATCTTTTACCTATCAAGCTAAGTACAGCCTCTTATTTGGCCACACAATATTGATGTATTGTATTGCATGGTGATCAAACTGTATTACGAAATGCATTTAACCAACAGTATCATGCCAATTTGGGCAGCCACCAAAATGTGTCTCTAATACTTTTGTGAAACTGCCCAAATCAAAACGCAAAATTTGCTATATAGCTAATTTTATAAATTTTCACAAATGTATCGTGTTGATTTGGGCAGCTCAAAACATGAAATTATTTGATGAAACTGATTGGTCTGTTTATGCAACTGCCCAAATTAGCGTGAGGCAGTTTCCCCAAAATGAACAAATTCATTAATTTAAGGCAGTGGCTTTTTCGTGAACAACCACAGTAATGTAGGTTATAATATGATATCGGTCATATAGTGTTTCAGATTGAAAGACTGGAGCCGGTTAAATAGTGTTTCAGATTAAAAGACCAGAGCTGGTTAAATAGTCTTTCAGATTAAAAGACCGGAGCCGGTTAAATAGTGTTTCAGATTAAAAGGCCGGCGCCGGTCAAATAGTCACTGCTTTAATTTTTCCCATTTACATAACTGTATCGTTTAGATTTGGGCAACAAAAAAATATGAAATTATCTGATCATAGTCTATTTATAAAACTGCCCAATTGGCATGATACAGTTGCCTCGCATCAAAATTTACAAAGTCTTCAATTTTTTTCATAATATCCATAAATGCATCATCTTGATTTGGGCGACTACAAAATATGAATTTATATAAATCTGGTGAACACTTTTATAAAACAATTCGGGTGTGGAGAGGTTACAGTACTTTTTCAACCATAAACAGACATAGCTATTAGCTAAGCAACACCACAACATTTAACAAAAAAATGTTATAGCTTACCTGTTAAAAGTAATGTTAAGGTGTAGCTTAGCTTTGTTTGGTTACTTTTATAAAAGGGTCTGCTACTATTCGGCATTTTTTTGAAAATCCAACGACGCCTTCTGCAAATCCGACGATTGAATATTATTCAATATTCAGACATTGAATCAATGTAAATACAAACTGTTAGACTAATTGGGTTCTTTGAATCCTACGTCACCGTCTGTATGCAACCTTAGAATATATTAGTTAATTTTTGTCATCAAATCACCTAGGCCTAGCCTAACCATTGGGTAGGCACTTTAACATGCAGATATCCAATCCAGCACGAACCAATCAGAAGCTACGCTTTTCATGACGTCATCAAGATTGCGTTTGGGAAGAATAAAGGGAAAACGCAAATTCTAGCTAAATTAAATCATCGCTTTGCCATCGGTTGGCTTGGCGCATTGGGTTAGGGCGGTAGTAGTCATTACAATGACGTGGGTTTGATTCCCACCTCTGCTATAGCTCTTTTTTCTTCTGTAATTACCAAACAAAGTTCAAAGTAATTATTAATTCTCTGGCTGAATGCTGGAATGGTCACAATAGCAGATAACGTAGATAACGTACAGATAACGTAGCATCTCATTGGTTCGTGGTTGGATTGGATACGCGCGTGGATTATTAGAAATCTGCTTGTTAAAGTGCCTACCTAACCATAGAGCCTAACTATATTTTTAGTAGTGCTGCCAGACCTTTTTATTTTTTGTACTAAAATTCGTATCATCAAAACTACTTCAATTGATTTCAGAACAAAGTTTATTTGAACAGAAGTAGTATGTCTGTGTTTTATTACATTTAATTATAATTTCTCTATTGGTATGTACTTTTTTCTGAATCCGCATGGTCACACTGAGCCGGTTTCCTGCAATGTTTATTTTTCTGAGTCTTTTATGACATCACAACTGAATATTTAAGTGGGGTTGTTTTTTATTTGTGGTGTGTAAAACAATATTTGTTACTCCTATCTACCATGCCAAAGTGCAGAATCATCGAGCAATGCACATGCACAAGCAAGGTATCTTCAAAGAGGAATTCAGTTCTTCTATCTTGACTCCTTTGGTAAGAAATTCTAGGTAGCTAGTGGCGTAGCCAAGGGGGGGGGGAGGTTGGGGGTTGCACCCCTTTTTGGGCACGTGTGTGACGTCACGATACTGAGATTGATGCTTTCAGTCTATGCCTCTAAAACAAAGTTTGCCTAATTTTAAATGAAATATGCAAAGAGCGAGTTTTGCCATTACCAAACATTCAAATATCTCAGCCAGGAATTAGCAACAAGAAAACATTGAGACTTGTAGCTTTATTTCCGAAAAATGCCGAAGAAAACATGATCTTATCCTTTTGCTATGCCACCGGACAGCACCATTTTACAGGAATATTCGGCATCCAGGCCGGATAGCGACTGTCAAAACAGCGACTGTCATAATGGCGACTTCATAATAGCGACTTCATAATAGCGACTTCATAATTTTTGGATTTATATCATGCCAGTCAGCAGGTTTTGACTTGGAGGCCAAATTTCGAGGTCGCTGTTTTTAATTAATCGAGTTCTTGATGAATCGCTGTCGTGTAGTCGCTCTATTGACAGTCGCTGTTTTTAATTAATCGCTGTCGTGTGGTCGCTCTATTGACAGTCGCTGTTCTGACAGTCGCTATTTGGAACCCGAGCCGAATATTCATACCCACATTTTTGTTGATAATATTCTCAGAATGCACCAAATTCAAAGTATTTTTCAAAATTTTTTGGGGAGGCCCCCCAGACCCCCCGCCGGGGTCTGGGGGGCCTCCCCAGACCCCGTCTCTTTCAACCCCCAACCCCCTTCAACCCCCCCTCTTTCAAAATTCCTGGCTACGCCACTGCTGGTGATCTTGTTATGTCAGTTTTTCACTGTTATCAATCATGCACCGCTTACATTATATTTGCGCAATTTCTATAAAAGCGTGCACATTTAGGCAAATTTACGTTCTGACCCCCAAAATGGTTTGGGTACGGCTATGGTGCTCAGTGAAGGCAGAACAGGTAGGGTGTTACCCTACTGACTGAAGCAAGTAGCCTACCATAATTGGGTTCTGTTTCAGTGAAACATAATAAATCATAATAGTGAAGTGAAGGGATATTTAAAACACAATTCGCAATTTATTACAGGTATTCAGGACAGCAGTGACGTTCGGTGGCTAAAACCGTTGGGAAAGCAACTTGGAAATATGCTGCAGCAAGGTAGTAGGCACGAAGGGCGTAACCGTCGGGCGAAGCCCGAAGGCGTGTTGCCGAAGGCAACACTTCCAGCGGGGGGTCTGGGGGGCCTCCCCCAGAAATTTTTGAAAAACACTTCCAATTTGGTGCGCTCTGAGACCATTTCCAAAACAAATCAAAAATAAAAATCTGTCAAATTGTGCTTCGCCTATGTCGTAATCATACATCCATTTAATGTTTAGAAGTCATGAACAATCTTAATTTTAACGTTGCAGGACCAAAATCTTGTGTTAGACATGGAATAATAGTTGTCTAAATGTTTAATTCGTCATGAATGTTCATTCTCAGATATTCAGTTAGGCCTACACAGCAAAAACTAACACTTAGGCCTAAACATTACAACCGCAAGCAATTTGTACAAAAAGCTGAATAAGTTTGCCTCCTGCGTATAGAAGCTTAACAAACTAAATATTGCACCCGCACCTGAACGTTCATTGGCGAAGTAACGTTATATCAACGCTGTAAAAAAGGCAAGGGCATGACTATGAAAGCTAGTACAGTAGGCTAAAGTACATGGCGAGGAGACATCAAAAAACAGCAACAAGCTTTTTGGCATTGTGATGCTGTGCGTGTACTGTGACGAGAGACCATTCTGACGAGTTAGTCTAGTCGCTCTAGCGAATGTACGCATTGACGTCACTGGAAAAGCACAACTAACCATACCATAACCATAACACATCTGATTGGCTAAGCAGCTGGTGACGTTTTGCAAAACGGGTGCGGATTGGATAAAACGAAGGCGTTTTTTGACATTTTTTGAACTTGGGAAAGCAAGTTTGATAGTTGATTTCCCTGGAGCTTCAGTGGTTGTTTCTGATAGAAGCGTTTGCGTCAATTGGCATTTATAGGCAAGACATGCAGTTTGGTGAAAACTTAGACTACTCACAAGCATTACGAGTAATTCTAGTCACGAATACAATAATTTTCAAGTTAAAATAGACGTGATAAAAATAATAAGAAGTTAAATCTAGAATTCAGTCAGTATATTTTGCTTAGTTTTTGCTAAGGTAAGCACTGCTTTCCTTGCTTTCCCTCACCGATCGTCACTGCAGGACAGTAATTCGTAATAGTGCTAGTGGTAGCCTACCAGTCGTATTTTACGTTGATTGATTGAATGCAAATAATGACAACATACTAGTTGCTCCGGTGGAGTCAGCAGAAACTCACTGAGCCATCAATTCTACGCGATTTCAGCATCCAACAGCTCACAGAGCTTTTCGCCGAGACCGATGTTCCTACATCGATTGACAGTTTTCCATGCTGCACACAAGCAGTTGAGCGCGCAGTCAAACTCGCCACCGAAGTGAGCGATGAAGTCATCGGCCATGATAGTAGACATGAACTTGTTCTGACGCGAACTGCTGCTCGTTCACAGCGTCCACGTTTTGAGTCAAAGAAAGATTACGTTCTGTGATTGTTTTTGACTGTTTACGTCGTTTCGTGTATTTCTATTTTTTTAATTACTTTTTTTTGGAAAAACAATTTTTTTATTTTATTTGGGTGATATTGATTTTTTTGTGCGCGTCTTCCCGCGCCCCGATCTAAAAAAGGTTTTCAGAGTATTTGTTTGTGACCTAAGCCTCCTATCTTTTAACGTAATTTGCCGATGCTTGACATTTGTCACATTAAGAACTGGGAAGCAGCTGACTCAATGGCTGATATAGTCTTTCGCTGCTTCCTGTCTGTTGTGGTATTTAGATAGCTATGGTACTATTTTATTCGTATTGTTTACAATTGTACCGTACTATTGTCGCAACAGACGAAATAAAAGGTTTCTTTCTCTCTCTCTCTCTATCTGAGCCGAGTTGCTAAGTGATTTGACAAAAAAGTGCATTGACGGCCATCCCTACTGCATAGTGCACAAAGCTCATTAAAAATTATTTTATTCCACTTTTAATGGGTTATGCTCTATGCAGGGCTTCCCAAACTGGGGGTCGCGACCTCCCAAGGGGTCGAGTAACGAACTTCAGGGGTCGCAGAAAGTATAAGATCGAAGAAAGAAGTATAAGATATAAGATCGGATCAAATAATAAGATCAAAGTAAGATCAAAAATATAAGATCAAAGTATAAGATCGCAGAAAGCAGTTCGATCGAACCCTGGTTAAGAACCACTGTTATAGATAAATCAATCGAAATAAGAAGCGTGCTGCTACCTACATAGCCTAGTGCACAAAGCTCATTAAAAATTATTTTATTCCACTTTTAATGGGTTATGCTTTATATAAACATTCCATTAAAAGTGGGAAAAAACTAACCGGAAAAGGCGATCTGGTACTATGCAGGGGCGGCGGAAGCGGGGGGGCAGGGGGGGCGAATGCCCCCCCTGCCCTCAATTTTTCTGCAGATGGAGGGGCAGGGGGGGCAATGGTGCCCTTTTAAAGTCATGTAAGCTACTGCACATTTCGCTATATAACAATTTCTGCTATTCCCTTTTAGCCTAATTATGATCTTTCATTTTTGCCTCAAAATAATATTTACGGCACAAAATTTTGCAACACAGTAACTTACAGGCCTTCAAACTCGTTTTTTTCGGCAGCCATCGTGGCTTACCGGGAGCTCCTTCTCGGCGGCCAAATCTGCGTGCTTGGAGGCCAAAATAGCACAAGTAAATAGAGTTAAACTTGCAACAATGCTAAAATGATCACTTAGCGTTGTTGAAGGCTGGGCCTGGGCGACGTCCTACAATAGAATCGTTACACCACGCAATAACTGCTTTATCGGGATTGTAATCTAGTACTGCGGGACCATCTAACGACACTCGCACGAGTGTCTCCAATCAGTGCCGGTCTTTGGGGTGTGCAAACCGTGCGATCGCACAGGGCCCGCAAATTAGGGGCCGCAATTTAGGCTACTTAAAAAATACATTAATTTTTGTCATTTCTAATGGAACAAATTTGATTTAATTCGCAAGCAATTAGGCCTACCGGTATCCTTTAACATAGGCGTAGGAGCTAGGGTGCAGGGAGTATAACCAAAACCCTCAAACTTTTTAATTAGTCGAAAATTTGGGCTTAATTGGATAAAAGTTTGAGAAAGAACTTTCAGCATGTTTCAAAAATTTTATTACGGTTGAACTTATTTTTGATTGTTTGCTCGAATAATGGTAATATAAATGTCAAATAAAAAAAGCAAACATTTTTGTAGAAATCCCAAAACAGTATTGTGAACAAAATTGAATGATTTTTTATCACACGTCAACATAATTTATATACGAAGTAGACTAATTTATTATGACTAACACAGAGATTTTGTGTTTTTGATCTATCTTCATTCATGCCTTTTATGCATATTTATGTAACCAAGTAAAATTGAACCAGTTTTCGTAAAAAAAAATTGAATCATTGTCATGGGAGCCCGCAAAGCATATTCCGCACAGGGCCCACAATACCCTAAGACCGGCACTGCTCCAATGTGGCTGATTTTAAAGAAGTTGGCCACTCCCCTAGACTTCTTTTTAGCAACGAAAAACAACGTTCGACATGAGTTGACGATGACCGCAAGGTAATAAAATAAGTATTTCAATGATGTGAACGACATTACTAAAAAGAAGCATAATTTTTGCAAAATATGACCAAAAAATGTTTTCCCCTCGGATGTCAACTAACTTAGTTCTCCTTTTTAACAACGATTCAATGTCCGACAACATCGAATCGACATAAAAACGACAATATTACCAGCCGATGTAAATTAGCACTTCGGATTAAGACTTTGTTAAAATAAACGCCGGGAATTACAAACAAGACTTACAGCGCTGGTGATCGCAGATGGATATATTCCATTAATAACAAAAATCTTCCCGCACAATGCAACAGTGGCGATTATGACGCGCTGACGTAATTTTGCATCACTCTTTGATACTACATATTTTCGACAGTTAATCCACGATCATTCTATTGCGAAATTAAATAATTGGCTAGAAGAGACCGGCGACCAAACTTGGCCGATTGAGGAGGTAGCACCGGCGGTCATTCAAGCACTACTTAGCGGCCATGGCCGCAGGTTGCTTTAAGGCTTGACAGTAGGTTACATCATTATAACATAGCATGATGCCCTTCTTTGTATACCGGACACTTGTAGGCTATCATTACTCAATACATAGTGAGCTGATAGATTAACATTTATCGCTATATCTTATCTTGAAACTTGAAAAAAATTGGCCTTTTAGTAAACAAAAATGCCCTATTTTCGTAATCTTGCCCCCCCAGTCAAAAATCGTTCCGGCGCCCCTGGTACTATGACACTTCCTCAAATGGGCGATCAACCTAATACAGAAAGTAATCACTAAGAAAACAAATCAATAGCTTTTTTCCCCTAAAAGTCTGAACCTTAAAACATTTGACCAGGCTAACAGTCACAATAGTATTTCAATAAATATAATTTAATTTATGTTGTGGAACATGTTTTCGTTCATTAGAACTCTTCAGCACAACTAGACCGAAACAAAAATTATTCGAAACAAAATTAGCCTACAATATAAATAGATTTCAGCACTAGTCGACCAAAACGAACGAAAAATTACATACGGCATTAATTAGATAGAATGTTCATGACCTCCAAGTTCTTTACTTTTTTTCTTTCTTTTCTTCATTGTTTTAGCAAAACCGCAACTATCGAATACTATAATTTGACCAGGCTTGAGGAAATAACGGTAAACAGTTGAAAACTCAAATAAATTTTACTAATCAGGAGGATACAGAAATGCTATTACGGTGAAATCTACAACAAACGCTTCTATAGGCTTTTCTAGCAGCCAACCAATGAAGCGTGGCGTCGAAAACAAGGAACTTCGCTGGCTAAGTTCACAGTGGCAAAGCACAGTTTTAGAACTTTTGGTTGTTGTTGTGATCGAATAATCGCTGCTTTTAGCCCTACATTTTGTACTAAAAATACTTTGAAGACTGAGGATAACAATTAGACTAAGTTATCTATTTTCAAAAGAATGCCAGATTTAATGGCAGGCCTGCTCAATGAGATTATGGTGCCTTAACAATTGTGATAACGGATTACTGGTACCGGTAGCCTAACACAAATGAAGTGCTTAGTGAAGGGCCAGTGCCGGTCTTTGGGGTGTGCGAACCGTGCGATCGCACAGGGCACACAAATTAGGGGGCCCGCAATTTACTCAGAAAATGCAGTAATTTTTGTCATGTCCAATGGAAAAAATTCAATTCGATTCCCAAGCAAGTACCGGTATCCTTGAAGTCAGTTGCGGCTTTAGGGGGAGGCAAGTGCTGAAATTGTCGCGTCGGGCCACCTTTATATGCTTTTAGGCCCCCCACGACATTTCACCATGTGCCAAATAGTTAACATGGCAGTGTGACAACAGAATTTCGTTTTGTGACAATTGCATTTAAATAGAATACATGTTAGTAGTTTTAAAACTAATCATTTGAAGGGCCCGGATTTTTAAAACGCCATGTATCAAATCACTTAATATTCTATGAATTCAGGAAACTTCACTCTTGTGAAAATTTAAATGCATGTTACTTCCAGTATTAAACTATCATTATTATGCCCTATGCATGTAATTTTTAAAATCTAATATTGAGGGACCCAGGTTTTTTCAAAACGCCATGTAGGCTACCAAATGTTTAACATTGCTCAGTGACAACAGAAACCAAAATTTTCAATCTTGTGGCAACTGTGTTTAGATACATGTTACTTCCAGTACAGTACGATACTAAAATGCCATTGTTATTCCATGGGTTGAAAAATAACATTTAAGGGGCCCGGATCTTTTCAAATTGTTTCAAGTTGATTACTCTGTAGTACCCACTACCCAACCTAAACAATTTTTAAATCTTAATATAGGCTACTTGTTATTGTATTTAGATATGTACAGTTTGTGCAGTAGGCTACATTGTACACTTATTCATTGCTTGGATTTTTTTCACTGAATAGTAATATAATCAGGACTGTGATTGATTGATGATATATGAAGACACTGCTTTGGTTGCAACAATTGGGAGATGTTACCTGAATTGCTGCCTCATAAGCAAGAAGAAGAAGATTGATGATATACCAATGTAATTTTTGTACCAGCAAAGGTTGTTTAACTCAATAATAGAGTACCATTAGTGATTTATCCATTAGCTATACCTAATCATTGTAAAAGTGGAGCAAAGAAAAAAAGTATTTAAAAAAAGAGTTGTTGAGCAATTATACAAAGCATTCTTCAATTTTTAAGTTTTTAAAATATACTAGTTGCAGTAAATGCAGTAATGACACCAGTGAATCTACTTCTTTGACAACATCTTAAATGATGTCACTACTGGTGGTAACAGATTAATTCCACTAAATTCTGAGGTCAGCTTTGCCTTATTCAAACTCCAGCTGCTTGCAATGATGGTAGATCAATAGCAGAAATGCTCGATTTGCTCTAAATGTGATGTGCTGGCTAATTTTTACCCAAATGACCTAAACGCCAAGTCTTTGCTCGAAGAGCTAGTGTGCGTACAAAATGTCTATTCAGTTAAATTTGGTGTTGATGATAAGAAATCCCAGATAAATATTTTCTCAAACGGCCCTGGCCATAGCATTTTTGCATGTATTTCACATCATTCACTATATATATAGCCCTAATGAACTACATGGCATGCTTAGTGTGCGCTATACCATAACCTTAAAATTGTTTTACAACATGTCTTTACTCTGAACTACTAGATGTGGCATGCAAATAGCAAGTGCAGTGGTTTTTATTTTTTTATTATGTTATATATGATACTTCATATTTAACTTATTGAGATATACATCTCAATGTGCTTTTTTTCTTGGATTGAGTAGCTGTATTTATTTTTCAATATGTTTGTATAACATGAGGTATTTCACCGCAAAGTATTAAGATGCATAATTGCATGGTTTACGTACTTGATGCATGATGTCTTCAATAATAACACCTTCACTCGTCTTCAAAATTTCCCCTTGTTGTCTTGCCTGTTGTGGCTTAGTTTCATGTACGAATCCATTTCTAGCCTGCTTGATTATGTTTTAACTTGCATTTGCAGGAATGAGGCAAACAGTTTAATTAAATGCTGTTCTGCCACTGTATAGAAACTGACTCTGACAGAGAATATTGCCCATCTTCAGTTGCAGGGTTACTTTGAGTTTGGCAGCCAGTAGTTTTAGTAAAAACTTTTTCTGAAGTGAACCTGCTGGACATTTTGCAAGCATTTCAAACAACTTCAATCTAGGTACCTACTTCTGAGTTCAGATGGATTCCGACCAATTTAACCATAATAAGGAGTCCTTGCTGGTTGCTGCACAGGTACATTTGGTTGGGTTTGTTTCTTTTGCACTGTTATATTTCATGCTTAAATATTCCCATAAAACAATATGCACACATTTCATGAAAGTTGAGCATTGTGTTTTTGATGTATTTTCATTCATGCTTTGTATGCATATTTATGTAACCAAGTAAAAGTAAACCGATTTTCTTAAATCAAATTGGGTCAGTAGCGTAGCCAAGTGAGAGTTTGGGAGTTACACACCCCCCCCCCCCCCCCCTTGGAACGCGTGTGATGTCACGATATTGAAAATTATGCTTTCAGTCTTTTGTGCTTTCTAATCAACACTAAATTAGTATGGTATAGGATCTATAATGCTTTACAGCTGTTTAGTATCCATACTAGTCTGCAGCTAACTCGTACAGTCCATGGAAACACTGCAATATCCACAGCTTTGAAAAATTGCACTGATCTTTTATATATAACTGATTACAGTGGTTCGTTATACAAAACTTGAATATATCAGAAATGAAGTAAGTTCGCTGTCTTAATGCTTTTTGTCTGATACTCATCGAGATGTATGGCGTCTGTTTACATTTTCTAAACTTTGGGTTAACTTTAAAGCATAAAACTTGGTGGCTTACCGGAATAAGATCGTTTTTTGATCAACCAAGGACAAAATTAATCAATAATAAAACTGTAATAATCTGGCAAAAAAGCGATCAACCTATGTCTCTAAAACAAAGTTTGCCTAATTTTAAATGAAACTACATTAAAAGAGCTAGTTACCAAACATTCAAATATCTCAGCCAGGAATTAGCAACAAGAAAACATAGAGACTTAGCTTTATTTCTGAAAAATGCCCAAGAAAACATGATCTTATCCTTTTGCTATGCCACCGGACTGCACCATTTTACAGTAATATTCATACCCAAATTTTTGTTGAACCTGCTCTCAGAATGCACCAAATTCAAAGTAATTTTTCTGGGGGAGGCCCCCCAGACCCCCTGCCACTGGGTGTCGCCTTCGGCGAGCACACCCTCAGACTTCGCCTGCCGGCCGTCAACACTCCCCTCCTGTTTCTAAATACGTTACTGAATTGGATCATTGTCCTTGGGGCCCGCAAAACATATTCCACACAGGGCCCGCAATACCCTAAGACCGGCACTGGGCCTTCTGAAAGAGTAGGGTACTCAATGCTATGCATAGTTTAATAGTTTTTCTTCCTTAGTCAAGACACATTTACCCAAAATTTTATACTTGTTAGGGTAATAGTACTAATGAATACAATCTATGGTGAAATACTGTGCTGTTTTCGGGTGTTCTTTGACATCTTATGATGATGTATCATTATTTAAGTTTCCTGAAGATAAACACCTCAGAAAAGTAAGTCAATAATCACTACTTACACTATTCTTTTTTATTGTTAACCTACTGTAATATGAGTGTTTCACTATGCAACAAATACCGTTAATTACAACAAAAACATTAATGTTTAGATGGTAGATTTATGAAGTGTTTATTATGTACCGGTACTGAAAATGTACCGGCAGAGCATGGCAATGACCAGTGCGACTTTTTTGATAGTCTTGTCAATACGTGTAGCCTACATATATAAACCAATTTTGGAAAAATACATGTTGGCCATAATTATAAACCACTTGAAAGTAAGGATGTAAAATATTGGTGGACCAGGATTTCTGGTGTGATGGACCAAATTGGTTCAAGAAAGCACACTTTCATTATTGAACCATGGCGGTTATCCAATTCTTACACTACATTTTATTTCCAATTTTAGGTTTGGATTCGTCAAACAAGAAGAAAAAATTTCACCCCTACTTCCAGGGGCGCCGGAAGCGGGGGGGCAGGGGGGGCGAATGCCCCCCCTGCCCTCAATTTTTCTGCAGATGGAGGGGCAGGGGGGGCAATGGTGCCCTTTTAAAGTCATGTGAGCTATTGCACATTTTGCAATAAAACAATTTCTGCTATTTGCTTTTAGCCTAATTATAATCTTTCATTTTTGCCTCAAAATAATATTTACGGCACAAAATTTTGCAACACAGCACAGGCCTTAAAACTCGTTTTTTTTTTTGGCAGCCATCGTGGCCTACCGGGAGCTCCTTCTCGGTGGCCAAATCTGCGTGCTTGGAGGCTAAAATAAAAATAACGATAGCAGAAGTAAATACAGTAGAACTCGGTTAATCCGGATCTTCGCCTAATCTGGATAAAACTGGAAGTACAAATGATTTGTAATCTTTTTCTTGAGAAACGGCTTCGGATTATCCGGATTATTTAATCCGGATCTTCGCCTATTCCGGACAAAAGTTGCGCTTTCTCTATCGCTTTATCCGGATTTTCCCGACAGTTTTGCCATTTTATGCTAAAACGTAACGTGGCTTATAGCGAGAAATTTCTTATCTATTGTTCCGTTAATGTGGCGCAATAAATCATTGCGGATTTCTTCTCTTCATGAACAGTAATCCCTCCTAACGCAAAATTCGTGCGCAAATGCCCAAACTCGTACTGTCACTTGAAAAGATGTCGGTGGAATTTTCGGCGGCATGTCGGTGATGTTTTTCCAATAGAAGACTTTGTTTGATTTTTTGTAAGTTTTCCAAAGAAACTCGTCTTCCGTAACTGTTTTCAAAAGTTTTGAGTGACTACAGATTATTCCGACACGCATGTCTAAAGATATAACTTTTGCCAGTGTGTCCTTGCGTTAAATGCAGAGTCTACAAATACATTCGTTTTACATGCATACTGCATTTCAAAAGAATTCTATCGCTAATATGGTGATCGCGCGTCTCGGAATTGACAGATGACCACACTAATGCGTTCAATTTCGGTGATTTTTACCGATACTCTTCTACTGTATCTAGTAACGTCAGGCTTGATAGAACCGTCATCGGTTAATCCGGATCTTCACCTAATCCGGATGGAATCGCCGGTCAAATCGAATCCGGATTAACCGAGTTCTACTGAATTAAACTTGCAACAATGCTAAAATGATCACTTAGCGTTGTTGAAGTCTGGGCCTGGGCGACGTCCTACAATAGAATCGTTGCACCACGCAATAACTGCTTTATCGGGATTGTAATCCAGTACTGCGGGACCATCTAACGACACTCGCAAGAGTGTCTCCAATGTGGCTGATTAGAAGTTCGCCACTCCCCTAGAATTCTTTTTAGCAACGTAAAACAACGTTCGACATGTGTTGACGATGACGGCAAGGCAATAAAATAAGTATTTCAATGATGTGAAGGACATTACTAAAAGAAGCATGATTTTTGCAAAATATGATCAAAAAATGTTTTCCTCTCGGATGTCAACTAACCTAGTTCTCCTTTTTAACAACGATTCAATGTCCGACAACATCGAATCGACATAAAAACGACAATATTGCCAGCCGATGTAAATTAGCACTTCGGATTAAGACTTTTTTTAAATAAACGTCGGGAATTACAAACTAGACTTACAGCGCTGGTGATCGCAGATGGATATATTCCATCAATAACAAACATTCCCGCACAATGCAACAGTGGCGATGATGACGCACTGACCTAATTTTTCGTCACTCTTTGATAGGCTACTACATATTTTCGACAGTTAATCCACGATCATTCTATTGCGAAATTAAATAATTGACTAGAAGAGACCGGCGGCCAAACCTGGCCGATTGAGGCGGTATAGCACTGGCGGTCATTCAAGCACTACTTAGCGGCCATGGCCGCAGACTGCTTTAAGGCTTGACAGTAGGTTACATCATTATAACATAGCATGATGCCCTTCTTTGTATACCGGACACTTGTAGGCTATCATTACTCAATACATAGTGAGCTGATAGATTAGCATTATCGCTATATCTTATCTTAAAACTTGAAAAAAATGGCCTTTTAATAAACAAAAGTGCCCTTTTTTCGTTATCTTGCCCCCCTTAGTCAAAAATCGTTCCGGCGCCCCTGCCTACTTCTCATTCTTACATATGCTCCAAACATTTTACTGAAACAGATATTATACGTCATCGGACAAAAAATGTACTGAAGAAAAGTTGTATCCCATCACAGTTTACATGGAGCAATAAGTCGAATGAAAGAAGACACATATTAAGAGCTGTGCATGTCAATACAGCAGATGTAGAGTTAACTGAAATTCCAAAAAACATTTCATCGTCAAGTCAAACAGACATATCCGAACTTCAGCCACATTTTGGAATTTTATTTCTTGCCAGCCACTAAGATAAAAGTTTAATTAAATTTTATACTGGTTTTAAGGACATGCAGCAATTTTACAATGTTCTTGACAGTGTGTTGCCAGAAAGAAATCGACAGAACATTGTGTACTATGATGTGAGACATAAATCTACTTATGCAAATGCAGATGAAATCTTTGATGAAAATGCACATTGTAAAATTACAGAAACATCCAAATCTCCAGGAATTGCTCAAACATCTCACAAACTTTCACCTGAGGATGAATTTCTATTGACGATGATAAAACTTCGATTAGGCCTGTTTTATGTAGATATAGCCACATGGTTTGGAATCTCTGTATCCTCTGTTCAACGCATATTTTATTCCTGGATAAAGTTTCTATACATTAGGCTAGGAAGTGTGAACATTTTTCCTCATCGAGACATAATTTTTTCTATCATGCAACCTCAGTTTAAGCAAGACTATCCCAACACCGTTATGATCATTGACTGCACCGAGCTACATTTGGCCATGCCATCCCCCTTTAAGCGACAGTCCCAAACATATTCAAACTACAAATCAACAAACACTGTGAAAGGACTAATCGGGGTTGACTCAAAAGGAGAAATAATGTTCGTGTAACAACTGTACACTGGTAGTATCAGTGATAAAGAGATCTGTAAGAGAAGTGGGTTTTTTGAGTTATTGAAGAGAAAATTAGATTCCGGGGAGCTCCTGCTCAACGATGCCATAATGGCTGACAAAGGTTTTCTGATTGACAAAGAGATAGGTGAAATAGGCTTGAGTTTAAACATTCCTCCATTCTTGAAAAAGAGCCCTCAGTTGACTCAAGACGATGTTCTTACAACTCGAACAATTGCTCGTCATCGCATCCATGTTGAAAGGGCAATCAGGAAAATCAAACAATATCATATTTTTGACAGAAAGATTCCTATAAACATGCTTGGAATTCTGAATGAAGTATGGTTGGTGTGTTGTATGTTAACGAACTTTCACGATCCAATTATTTCAGAGGCTGTTGAATAATTTTGTTTCTTCGCGTTTGTGTGTATTAAGCATTACAAGTGTAGTTGCACATTTACTAGACTGCTATGGATTGATTTTTGCTCAAGCGCACACCCCAAGAGTCGAACCAGCACCACTTGATTTCTTTATTCATTAAGTCAAACGTTTAACCAATTGACCTATTGAGACAGACGGAAAGATGTCGTGCGTGAACTACAACAGTGACAAAGCTGACTAGAGGATCAGTGTCATATACTTTACATAGGATTTATTGATCTATGGTCACAAAATAATATACAATACAGGAATGACTAAGAAAAAGCAATCTGTAAAATGAAAATAACTAGTTGATTATTGGTACGCACCTTATACTGTTCATTATCTTACGTTTTTAACCCCTCACTACATATTCAACTTAAAACAGCAAAGCCACCCAGCCACATGTACAAAATCACATTGGAAGCAAATTTATGCAGCACGTATAGTCGTATATATATACAACATTCATGGGTTATACATTACAATTCATAACGCCAACAGAAACAGTATAAAAAGTGAAGTTATTTGCTGCTGTGCCCAAGCATGTAATGGTAATCTACAATATAATTACTCCGTTTGCGAGCTACTGCTGTCCATTTGTTTTGTGAGAAATGGAAGTGCATACTCAAAATAAAAGGTGGAAAGATGAGGCAGCATGAATTGAGACCACAACACAATGTCAAAATGAATACGTTGCACAAACATGGATTGTGAAGTTGAAACAACAAAATCGCACCATTGCAGTCCACTTATAGCGAGTTGCCCCTAAATTTGATAATAGTACTCATGGTTACTTTTCAGTTTTAAAGCGTCATTGTCAAAGTGGAGATAAAAGCCTTTAATTAATGCAGCTTCTTTTAAATCTGCATTTCTGTATTTGTAAGGACACTTTACTTCCACTAATCCAAATATACCACGACTTTCAAACTTGCCACAACTTTACCATCCGGAGTTGAACCTAAAAAGCTAATGCCAGGATTCAGCACTAAACCACAAGGAAAGACATCAACATCCCTACACAGCTCCACTTTCATGTGCTTAGCATAAGCCTTCAAGGCTGTTTTTTCTGTAACATGTCCATGTCGTATACTTTTGACATGATCAAGATTAGGTGCATAAAAAATGTTTTGTAGAAATGAAGTTGATGGGTCAGATTTTCTGTTGAGAACTTTCCCAAAATTGGAAGAGGTTAACCGAAATCTGCGTTGCTCATGCCATAGCGGTGTATCATTTTGGGTTGTTGTCTGTTTCTCAACAATATGTGCTTCCTCCAAATTAATGCTTAGCTTTTGCAAAAAGTTACTAAAATATGTTGTTAAGTCAGCTGTAAAATTTTCAAAGTCTATATTCAATGGTGCCACTGGCAAAGAAGGAGGCATTACAGCTTTGTCAATTTTAATTTGAAATAACGACTTTACTACATTGCTGGAAATAAACTGAAATGACTTGCTGCTATTTCCAAAGTCTTGTAATTGATAGCTTAAAGGGCTATTTGCCCCAACTGCACCAAAAATAGTTTCCACAAAAGTATTTTCTTGACGAGAAGGCCTGTTTAGCAAATAACTGAACGGAGCACTGGATGATGAGGAAGACTTGATTTTTGTAATTTCACTTTCACTAAGAGGTCCTCTAATATCAATACCTCTAGCATCATACAGTCGGGTTTTGATTGGGCTTTTGAGTCGCTGCTTTCCATGATCAGTATCTGCTTTAGCAAAAATACACTGCATCAGTGGTTCTGCAGTAATCACTTCACCTCTTGGTTTATGCCATTTCTGTTCTTGGCTGGTGCATGATGTAGCAGTAGGAATTTCTTTGATGCCTTGCACATGGAAATGATGTAATTTATATAACAAAGCAGCAACATGGCTGCATTTTCCACCACGTCTGAAACAATTTAATAGATGCACATCAGTACTAAGCTTATTATGATTTTTCACTATTTTTTATGTTATGCCTATCAATATCTGTAATTTTAGAAACAAATGTTCTAGTTTTATAAAGTAAAATCTGCATAACTTACCGTAGGCTATAAAAAAAAATTAATAGTTTTGTTATCAAAACACAAGAGTGATATAAATAAAAATACATACAATGTTTGAGTTTGGTTAATGATTGGGAGACAAAGAAACGACCATACAGTCCACTAGTCTGCTACCACCCTAAATTTAGCCAAGGTATTTTTATATAAAGATGCTTACCCGGCTACACAGGAGCAATTAGCAGCCATCACTTCTTTGGAGCCAACATTTATTTTAGTTTCAACATCATGTGGCTTTTCAGATCTTCTTTGGCTTCTGTAACATGCTGCTTTGCATAAAAACTCTCCGTTTTTATTCAATTTTGTTGAGATTTCTTTTAAGTACTCCTCTATAAAAAATTTATAACCACGGTTGAGGGCTTTTGAAGAGGCTCCAATCCAGTTTATTGGGTAATAGGGGAGAAAAAATCGATTGCTACTTCTAGTTGATATGTGATGCAAGTTGCTGTTAAGTTGAAATAGTGAGTTAAAGTTTTTAGGCAGTTGATTATGTTTTAGTTTAAACATGAATTTGCCAGTTTCGATGGTATAAAGGTTATCAATTGTGAAAAAACTGTCAACATTGCATTGTGGTTCATGCTTAGTGATCATTTTTAAGAATTTGTTACAAATTTTTTGCAGTTTGTTTACAATGGTAACATGCAGGCGCGGATTTATGGGGGGGGCCCAGGGGGCCCGGGCCCCCCCCGAAATTTTGTGAAAAATTGTATGTTTTTGCATCAAATGGTTTGATATGCTTCTAAACAGCTGATATTAGTCCCTCGGCATCACAATTGATGAAAATGGTTGTTTTAATGTCTATTTTCTAGCATATCATATATGTCGTAGTATCATTGTTCATATCTGTTTAGCTTTTTCTTTCTTTTTAATTGATTTTCAAATTTTCTGGCCCCCCCCGAAAAAAACTCTTAGATTCGCGCCTGGTAACATGACCATGCTTCCAAGCACTAATGCAATATCTTAGATTGCTTCAATGAGAGAATGATAGAGAGAAATCAAATTCGCAGTGTTTAAGTAAGGTTTAATCTTGCAGATTATTCCGAAATTTCGTCGCAGTTTTTGTAGCAAGTGAATCATATGAGATTTCCATGACAAATTTTCATTCAGTAAAATGCATAGGAAACTAACAGTGTTAAGACGTTCAATGGGTTGATTGTACACAGATAATGTATGGGTGTTTATTTACATTTAACGACAGCCTATTTGCTGCCAGCCAGTCTGTTACATTTAACATTTCCATATTGGCCAGTTCATAAAGCTAAGTGATACTGTTACCACATAATAACAAATTGGAGTCATCAGCAAACATTACAGATTCAGAGTGTTGTAAGCTGTTACAGAAATCATTTATATATATCAAAAACAGTAAAGGTCCTAGAATTGAACCCTGGGGGACCCCGAAACATATTTTGCGTTTAGTGGACATTGATTGAGATATCTCTACTACTTGAAATCGGTTTAGTAGGTAACTACTGAGCCAGTCATGGGCTGCCCCCCTGATACCATAATAGTAAAGCTTGTTAAACAAAACTTTGTGATCAATTGTGTCAAATGCTTTAGACAGGTCTAAAAATATACCAAGGGTGGTTTCTTTTTTTTCAAATGCATTTAAAATTTTACTAACAAGATGCAAAACTGCGAGGTTAGTTGAATGATTTTGTCTAAACCCAAATTGTTGGGGGTAGAAAAAGTTATGGTTTTCAAGAAAATTATACACTCTGTTATACATTATTTTTTCAAGTATTTTAGAAAAGGAAGATAATAGACTGATGGGGCGGTAATTACTACAGTCTTCAGTTTTGCCTTTTTTGAATATGGGTATTATTTTAGATGTTTTAAATGCCGTTATAAATTCACCGTTAGTTAAGGATAAATTGAAGATGTGGGTAAGTGCTATGATTATGTTTTGTGGTACAACTTTTAATATCTTTGTTGGTATTTCATCTATTCCACAACTAAGTTTGGTTTGAAAAGAAGAAAGAATTTGTTTGACTTCATCAGCAGAAGTGGGGCGTAAAAAAATGGATTGACTGATAGGATTTGAAAGATAATCTGAAAATTTAGTACTTGTATTAGGAATTTTATCCACCAGATTTGATGCTATTGAAGAGAAATATTCATTGAAGTAGTTAGCCTTATCAATATTCTGTATAAGCACTTCATCACCTTTAACAAGATGGGACTGTTCATTGCATCTGGTTTTACCTAATAATTGATTTAAAATGTTCCAGGTTTTTTTCAGGTTATTTTTGTGCTTTAACAGTAAAGTTTTAAAATAGTTTTGTTTTTTCAGCTTTAGCGACCTGGTATAAAAGTTTCTTAGAGCATTGTAGTTAGATTTGTTTTTTTCAGAAGATTTTCTAAGATATTTTTTGTATGCCAGTTGTTTCATTCTGTGAAGATCACTGAGTTCATGATCATACCAGCATTTTGTTGTTACATTTCTTACAGATTTCACTGGAAAACTGCTTTTAAATACTTCAACGTAATTATTGAAAAGCATGTTATAAGCTACATCAGTGTTGGTTTCATTCATGATGTTATTAATGTTGAGCTTAGATAATTTTTCTACAAAGTAACACATGTTTATGTTGCTGTAGCATCTTTTCTCTTTGTTTAATGAAAGTTCTTCTATTGAACCTAATTGAGAGCATTGTATTACAGGCAGATGGTCAGCGATGCAGTCAACTATTATACCAGCATTTGTTTTGGCATTATAGACATTTGTCCATATGTGATCAATACATGTGGTACTGGATGAAGTAATTCTAGTTGGTTTAGTTATCAATGGATGGAAGCTGTGTTCAAACATAGCATCAGCATAGTTGCTGGTGTGACAATTATTATGGTCCAATAGATTGTAATTAAAATCTCCCATTATGAAACATTGTGCATTTGATTTTGATATTGATTTTATTGTAGGAAGGAGTGTTTGTAGAAACTCAGAGTTGGCAGCAGAAAGTGATTGAGGAGATCTATATATAGTGTGGTAATAGTTATTATTATTATATTTAAGTATAAAAATGGTTTTGTTTATAAGTTGAGTTGAATTTTACGGCTGTCTGACTACCTGATGAAATTTCTATCTATCTAATTTATCTAGTTTGGCTATCTGACTCCATGAACTGATTTCCACACAATTGTTATTCGAATTATAATTTTAAGTTATCAGAAGGTGTTCATATAATGTTGTAGGTCTATAACACAATTTGAATTTAAACAGTACAGAATAATGAAATTACAGGATAGTGAAACATTATCACGAGTTATTACATTTTAATTAAACAATCAATTTAATGTTTTTCTGAGAGCTGAACTAGTCTAACTGAGCTCTCGCCAAATGCGAACAAGTTATTTTATAATCATCAGTTCCCTTTTTCTTATTGACTTCGGGAGCAGATTAAATGGAAAATAACAATTCTTTAGGAAATTACGCATTGGTTTGAAATGGTTCATTTTAGTTAAAGAAAGGGAATTTATATGATGAAATAATGGATCGCTACAATAGTACCACAAGTTAACTTTTTCTTGTTTACAAATAAATCAACAAAAAGAGATTCAAAATTTTTTTCTTTCATAATAGTCAGGTCATTTCTTACAGAGAACATAATGCTATCTTTTATGTACAGAGCCACTCCTCCACCCCTTTGTTTACATCTACTGTTTGCGAGAAAAACATACCCTTCTAGGGAGGTAAATTCACCAGTTTGGTTTACTTTAAGCCATGTTTCATTAATAGATATAATATGTGGTTTAACTGTCATTGATGTTACAAGTGCCTGCAATTTTGAGAAATTCTTTGGGTTTGATAAAGATCTAATGTTAAGGTGCATAGTTATTAGGGATTTGTTTATTTGCATATTTGTTACCAAAAAATGTACTTTGTCAGAATACATATACACATCATTAGCTTGAAAACAAGGTTCAAGTTCTTCAGTATTTACAACTTCATTTTCAAGTGAAGATGAAAAAAGTTCATTAAGCAATGTAGGCTCTTGGTTGAGAAGTTGTGCTGTTTTGATTGAAAAAAGTTGGGTAAATATAATATCACTACAGTTGAAAAACGGTAAAGAGTTATGTAAACAGTTTGTACAGAAATAAGATCTATCAGTCTGAGTTAAGTTTGTACATTTAAAATGATTTGACAAATTACATACACTGCAGGAAATGGACTTCTGGTTGCTGCGAACAACTTTCTCACAGATGTTACATGTAGGCATAGATAATATGGACTTACCTGTGTAGCTGTGAAGAAATCAACTGAACATGATATTTAAATACAGCCTACTGCTGAGTATACAAATAATCAGAAAAATATGCTAAAAATTGAACAATAGTCAAAAGTATATTATCAATAGTTTACAGTAGTTTAACAAGGTAATTAAGGTAATATAATAAAGTTGAGGTTGACTGGAGGTTTTAAAATTATGTCAGCATACTGCAAGCTGACTTTAATAAATGCTATATCAAAAAGCAGTACTTTACAGTACTGCATCTAAAATAGGTTTTAACATTTCGAGTCTCAACAGTTATGGAGCTTAATGTATGGAAGAAATCATTTAAATAATTAATATTAATTGCTTAACTTTGTTATTTCATCTTCAGTCTGAATCCAATGCTTTTTGTCGTGGACATACGCATAAATTTTTCCATTGAATGAGAACACATTACTTTTTCCCAATTTCTCCTTGGCCTGATTCAGCAATGCTAGCCTTCTTTTGGTGAGGGACTCGGTTATGGCCATCCTGTTTCCTTTAAGTTTGAGTTGAAGATCTGATCTCGGTTTGACCTCCTAGTAAATTTCACAATTATCGGTACATTTTCAGTTCTGTTAGATAAAGGGTGGCAAGTACTTATGTCCCAATCTGTGATGTTTAAATCTAACTTCTCATTTATGGTTTGAATTACAAAATTAGTAAAAAAAGAAGGAGGAGAGCGACTGATTGATTCCTTAGGCATAGCTGAGCATCCATGAAGAATCAAGCAGTCGCGTCTGGTATACTGTTCTTGGTCATCCATTTTGTTTTCAATTTTCTTCATGGCAGAAGACATCATGTTGAATTTATTGACCAGATGGTCAATTCTTTTGTCAAGTCGTTCCACATCAGGGTTTTTTTGTAAATCTGCAAAACAGGATGTACCATTAGAGTCAGCGTTTGGTTTAGGAATTTTAGTCTGGTACTTCCCTTTTATTGTCCTTTGCTCCTTTTGAATTTCCTTGATTTCTTCAGACAATTGCTTCAGCATGCTTTTAACTTCATCCATTTTTTCTTTGCAAGGTAATTGAAGCAACAAGAAGTATTAGGCAAGATTAAAACTACTTAAATTTTCCGGTTTATAAACACAAGCTACCTAGACATCCATTCACCTTATTCAAATAGAATAAATAATGAAGAGATAACACTGGTCAACAAGAAAATTTTACAAGTTAGACTAACAACCTTTTCTAGGTAATTCAGGTGTGCTGAGCTCGAATCTGAAGTCAGAATTTTTCTATCACGTCAGGATTTCAAGATAATTACACTTTTATTCGTTTTTTAACAAAAAAAATCAATTTTTCTCCAGTTAATTGTCTGCAACAAAGGTACATAATGACGTAATAATAACCTTTGGCTCTTCGCTTTTGTGACATCATAATCTGTCATAATGGACAGCTGGTTACATTCAGTTCTAGGTAGGCCTACTCAGGGGCGCCGGAACGATTTTTGACTGGGGGGCAAGATTACAAAAAAGGGCACTTTTGTTTACTAAAAGGCCAATTTTTTTTCAAGTTTTAAGATAAGATATAGCGATAGTGCTAATTTATCAGCTCACTATGTATTGAGTAATGATAGCCTACAAGTGTTCGGTATACAAAGAAGGGCATCATGCTATGTTATAATGATGTAACCTACTGTCAAGCCTTAAAGTAGTCTGCGGCCATGGCCGCTAAGTAGTGCTTGAATGACCGCCGGTGCTACCTCCTCAATCGGCCAAGTTTGGCCGCTGGTCTTTTCTTCTAGCCAATTATTTAATTTCGCAATAGAATGATTGTGGATTAACTGTCGAAAATATGTAGTATCAAAGAGTGACGCAAAATTACGTCAGCGCATCATAATCGCCACTGTTGCATTGTGCGGGAATGTTTGTTATTGATGGAATATATCCATCCATCTGCGATCATCATCGCTGTAAGTCTTGTTTGTAATTCCCGACGTTTATTTTAACAAAGTCTTAATCCAAAGTGCTAACTTACATCGGCTGGCAATATTGTGGTTTTTATGTCGATTCGATGTTGTCGGACATTGAATCGTTGTTAAAAAGGAGAACTAGGTTAGTTGACATCCGAGGGGAAAACATTTTTTGATCATATTTTGCAAAAATCATGCTTCTTTCAGTAATATGCTTTACATCATTGAAATACTTATTTTATTACCTTGCGGTCATCGTCAACACACGTCGAACGTTGTTTTTCGTTGCTAAAAAGAATTCTAGGGGAGTGGCGAACTGCTTTAAAATCAGCCACATTAGAGACACTCGTGCGAGTGTCGTTAGATGGTCCCGCAGTACTGGATTACAATCCCGATAAAGCAGTTGTTGCGTGGTGCAACGATTCTATTGTAGGACGTCGCCCAGGCAGGGCCTCTGAGAGAAATTTTCACTAGGGGTACGAACAGTCACTCCGGGCCCCCCTCTCACTCAGGGCCCCCTTTGTCTTGGGCAAAACGCGTGATGTTTGCTTAGGCTATTGCACACCATACAACATTTTACTGAAGAATTGGACATCTGTGCACAATAATAGTATCAGGCTGCAATAAAATTATTATTATTTAATGTTTGGTGTTGTGCATATCATGTGATCTGTCCCCCGCCAATTTGTGCATCCTGCATTGAACTCGTGTGTCAGTTTTTATGGTGCTTTTGGGAGGTGTCGGTTGTACAGCTTTAATGTAAAATTTTTAAATTCATTTTTTTATTTCTCTTGGATGTAGCGTATAATTCCTGATGAGGAGTGAGGACACTATGTGGTGTCGAAAGTGTTGGATTTAGTAGTTTTTTCTTGTTTTCTTTTTTGTGTGTTTAATGTTAAATCCGTTAACGTTATTGAGTGTTATATGACTGTATCTGGTACAAGCCAAGCTCTCTACCAAGGCTCAAACATAACATCTTGTTAAAACATAATTAAGTTAATCATCTGACCAATAACCTTTCTTCATTAACTTTTGCATTCACCACATTAGCAGCACTAGCAGAGGTGAACGACAGAAGTCACTTTTTTTTACTCCGGCTCCGGTCCTGCTCCGAAAGTATTTTCCGGCTCCTGCTCTAACCCCGAAATTCATTCTAAAGTGAAATAAGCGTGAAACTACCTTTTTCAAATAGGCCTAGTTTTTAAAAAACACAAAAAATCCAAAAACACCCGGACAGGTGAATAACTAACTTTTATGCTTTAATTTAGGGTGCTTTTAACAAAACATTTTTGCACGTAAAGCATTAAATTACCACTTTGGGCTCCTAATTTGCTCGCAAAGCACTCGATTACCTTTCTAGGCCCGTTTGTTAGATTACGGCCCCCAGAACTAAAGAATAACAACTTTTATGCTTGAAATTAGTCGTTTAGGATAGTTTTTACCAAACATTTTTGCGCGTAAACTATAAAATCACAATTTCGGGCCCCCCAACAAACACAGACCTGGGCCCTCAAGGGTACGCCGTACCCTCCGTACCCCCCTCTCATAGGCCTTGCGCCCAGGCCAAGACTTCAACAACGCTAAGTGATCATTTTAGCATTGTTGCAAGTTTAATTCTATTTACTTGTGCTATTATTTTTATTTTGTATTATCGTTATTTTTATTTTGTATTTTGGCCTCCAAGCACGCAGATTTAGCCGCCGAGAAGAAGCTCCCGGTAGGCCGCGATGGCTGCCGAAATAAAAACGAGTTTTAAGGCCTGTACTGTGTTGCAAAATTTTGTGCCGTAAATATTATTTTGAGGCAAAAATGAAAGATTATAATTACGCTAAAAGCGAATAGCTGAAATTGTTATATTGCAAAATATGCAGTAGCTTACATGACTTTAAAAAGGCACCATTGCCCCTCCATCTGCAGAAAAATTGAGAGCAGGGGGGGCATTCGCCCCCCCTGCTCCCCCGCTTCCGGCGCCCCTGGGCCTACTACATCAAGTATGTCATCAAGACTGTATCATTGGATTTGAGGTTGTTGCTGCGTTTGTGTTGCAGTTATGCGCAGCTAATGTATTTGGTTAAGCTTAGTATTGTGTTTGGAGGCATAACTTTCACAATATATCTTTTCAGGTTATTGTATCGTATACTTTTTACTAACGTAGTCAGCAATAGAGACTGCAAGAAGTATGAGTTCTCGACCAAGCAGCTCAAGGCGAGCTTGCTTGAACCATCCAGACAAGTTTTGTTACATATGAGAATGCACTCCACTTTCCCACACTATGAAGCTCTCCAACAGAGTCAAGTTTGCGTACAAGCACTACTTTGGATGTCAAGTCGGTGACCAAGACAAGAGCTGGGCCCCACACATTTGCTGCAATCGGTGCAGAACAGGCCTTCTGTTATGGCTTGATGGTAAAAGAAAGGCTATGCCTTTTGCTGTGCCAAAGATATGGCGTGAGCAAAGTAACCATCACTCAGACTGTTACTTTTGCATGACCAACATCAAAGGATTTTCACGCAAAAACAAGTCTAAGATTGAATATCCAGTTTGCCCTTTAGCTCTTCTACCCGTTATCCATGGTAATGATATTGTTATTCCGCTTCCTCCAGTTAGAGATGAGGAGTTCTTATTTAGCGATGAACCGGTAAGTAGTGAGGAGAATACAGTTGCGGAAATGGAGACATCTTTGTTGGATGAAAGAAGACCACTCTTAATCAATCAGGATCGCTTGGACGAGCTTGTGCGTGATCTCTCTTTGTCCAGAGAGAAAGCGGAACTTTTGTGGTCTAGATTACAACAGTGGGATTTGTTAGATTCAGGCACCACAATTTCATTTTTTTAGAACGTAGCAAGAAACTTTAGCGCTTTTTTACAACTGAAGATGATATATGTTACTGTAAGAATGTAGATGGTTTGATGCAAGAGCTAGAATGTGAACACGATCCTGGTGACTGGAGGCTATTCATTGATTCCAGCAAAACAAGTTTGAAAGCTGTGTTGTTGCACAATGGTAACAATCAGCCGTCTCTTCCTTTATCACACCTTTAGCAAGAAAGAAACATATGAAACGATGGAAGTACGATACGGTACTTCTGAAACTGCTAAATTATTCTGTATGCAAATGGAAAATCTGTAGAGATTTAAAAGTCATATCTCTTCTCTGGCTATCCCCTCCCTGGCTATGCCCCTGATCACCTACTAAAGTTTACATTGCTGTTACATTATTGTTGACTGCTTTTGATTGTTTATTGTTTATGTTCTTGTTGAATGGTCGATAATTGTTTTATCCTTATTGACTTTTTATGATTGTTTTAGCGCTCGAATTTTTGCTATATGCCGAAAATAGCAAAATTTGGTTCATGTCTGTATCTCAGAAACGTGACGTGATAGAGAAAATCTGACTTCATATTTGAAATCAGCGCCCCAAATTCAGCTAAGAACACCTGTTTTCATGTTCTGTATCAAAAAAAATGTTTTTTTGTTGACCAGTGTACCGGTAATTAAGATCAAAAACCAGTAGCAGATCAGTTTGATAAAAAATCTGCAACACCAACATATGGCTATGCGCATTTTGAGACAGCGCAGTGCGCAACTGTGGAACTGATAAGTAATAACGTTTGCTAGCAATGATCATGTGACAGATTGTTAGAAAATGTTTTTTGAAAAAGCAGCAAACATTACAGAGAAAAATGAGAAAATGTCTTCTTTGTCTTTCATTGAAGGTCATGAGTTGATTATCATGATTCTTGAGTTGTTTGGCACGACCAGTTAGTTAGTCGTTGCAAGGTAAAAGTTGCAAACTGTTAGTGGTCATAGCCTGCTTTGTTGCAAGATTATTTAAATAAGTGCAGATCATCATCATCATTATGTTCCTTCCTCGAACTGAGGGTTGGATACAATGCGCCATTGTTCTCGACCATGAGCTGCTCGTAAGGGCAGATAGAAGAGTTAAAAAAATACAAATATAACAATATCTCTAGATCCAAAAGCTCAATCAGGGCAAATATTATTTTAATTGTTCAAAGAAACAAAGGACATTTTTGGAAGTTCATTTAATGTTATAACTACAGCGACCAGCGTTCTCTAGTGGCAAAAAGTTAATTTTTTTACAAAATGGGTCACAAAACTGCCCGGGTGTGTGAGTTGGGTAAACATTGATAAAATGTTTTCAAACTTCAGATTTATGATCAACATCCATTAAAACAGAACCAAAAAATGTCAAGCCGCATTTGAAAAGGTTGGGAGCCTGCAACACCTTGCTTAACATTCACGTCTAGAAGTTAAACCTTCCTTGCTTGATTTTTTCGTTGCTTTGCTTTCAAGGCCGAGTGTCATGTAAGGAGACACCAAGATTCTATCATTTTGCTTCAAGTAGCCTGCTGTAGTACAAGAAGTCAGAGTTTGAAAGTTGGAATTTTATTTGTTGAGGGCTGTTGGCTTAACAAAAGGGTTGTTAAGGCTATTGAGGTTTAACAAAAGGGCTGTTGGTTTAACCCTTACGAGGTTGGGCTCCCTGGAGTCTTGCTCAGTTTGGGGGGGGGGGGCTGTCGATTCTTCTTATGCTTTAGGAGTGATATCTCTGTTATTTTTTAAGGTACGGTTTCAAACTTTGGGATTCACTTTGTAAAATTATTTACGCTAAGCATATCAGAAAATTAAACCTATGTGAATTTTAGAACTGCTCATAGACGTTGAAATGTTGAGGTGACTTATGACTTTTGGATTATTTTGCGATTAAGCAGTTTGTGTTATATGACACTGGTTGTAAGTTGTAATTCGAAACAGATCATACTTTGTTGTCTCATTAACTCAAATTATTTTGTATTGAAGCAACGTAGATTAACTCAACAGTCGATTTTTTTTAATAAACAATTGTACAGCATTGCAAAGTTGAAGGCCAAATTTGTTAAATGTTTGAAATAGAATGTCAATTTGTCTTTTTGTCTAGTCCAGATTTATGCCCGGTGGTTTGAACGGTAAGCAAGAAAGCAAATCTTCTTGTCCACCTTTAGCTTGCTTTTGAGCGCGTCTTCTAAAAACACAACTGAGTATTCTCGATATGCGCACAAAAGAAGTTTTTCAAGTCTCATACCGATATTTTGACTAAACAAGTTTTATGAAAACATCTGCAACATGTCTTTTCCAAAATATGGTTATGCGCGTTTTGAAACTGCGCAAGTAAGGAACTAATAATGTTACATTGTAAGTCATGAGCTGAATTGGATTTTAGTACACATTTTGACAAGACCAGTTAGTTAGTCACTACTATTTACCATGGGCTCCGTTAGAGAGGGGGCCGCGGGGGTGATTACCCCCCACCAATCGGAGTGAGGGGGTAACTAATGCAAAATTACCCCCCCCCCACAATGTAGAGATAAAAATTTCAATTTCAATGTATTTTTTACTTTTGTGCTTTATTTTCATATTTTTATTTTGTTGCACAACTTTTGAGATTTTTGCTTTGAAACTCGCAAGACAACGCCAAGTCATCTGGTAGGCACTTTAACATGCAGATATCCAATCCAGCACGAACCAATCAGAAGCTACGCTGTTCATGACGTCATCAAGGTTGCGTTGAGAAAGAACAAAGGAAAAACGCAAATTCTAGCTAAATTAAGTCATCGCTTTGCCATCGGTTGGCTTGGCGCAGAGGGTTAGGGCGGTGGTAGGCTAGTCATTTCATTGACGTGGGTTTGATTCTCACCACTGCTATAGCTCTTTTTTCTACTGTAATTACCGAACAAAGTTCAAAGTAATAATCAAGTCTCTGGCTGAATGCTGGAATGGTCACAATTGGACAGACAACGTAACATCTGGTTGGTTCGTGGTGGATTGGATATCTGCATCTTAAAGTGCCTACCAAGTCATCTATGGCCAAACTACGTCTCCTGTCAAAAATATACGCATCACAATGCGCCATGTGTGATGTCATAGTTTCTCACTGCTACAAACTGTTTAATTTCGCTTTTGCCACTCACGATCGAAACCCACTACAGTTGCATTGTTTCAATGTCTTTATATTTTCGGTTGTTGTAAAAGTTAATGCATTTTAGCTTTTATTTTATTTTTTTTCTGAATTAGTAATTAGAATCCGTAAGTCTTCAATCATCTCATGTTTGACGGTATCCGCCATTTGACAGCTTGTTGTATTCTTTCAATAAATCTTTCGGTATTCTTCGGTAATCTTCGGTTAATCTTTGGTTTTTCTTCGGTTTTTCGGTTAATTCCGGACGAGCCCCCAGAATGTCACGATTTCTTTCTATCTCTTACCAGGAAAAAGACTTGGAAAGATTCAATGACGTAGTTTAATGGGTTATAACCGAAAAGCAGTCAATTAAATGTCGAATGGTTCCACTAGTGAAATGATAATCTAACTTCTCGAAGGACTTTAACGAACGGCTTCTCAAATAACTCTAGTTTCGAACACAATTTATATCGGCACCAATTCTCATCTACTTGTATTCGATTTCTTGAACTCTCAATCAACAATAATTTCTGCACCAACTACCAATCCACAACTCATAACACAACTCTCATAATCAACTCGTCATAATACAACTCCCATAATAATCATTACGCAAATTACACCACTATTTATAAAAGGTTTGTTCGGTCTAGTAACTTCGAGAAGGTTACGTAATGTTGCATCACACGAACTCATCGTTCGGTCACGTTGCACTGAGCGGCGTAAACAAGCAAGTTTAAAAAAAAACTCTAGATATGCACGTAGCAATTGAATGACCTAGAATACACGTTACATAATACAGATTTCGTAATCAGAGGTTACTTCAGGATAATGACCGATGATAACCTATAGCATAAGAATTTTACAATCAGAACAGCACGCTCGATCGAGATACAAGCAGCCCGTCGCAAGACCTCGCACATTGATTGTGACAATTATGCAGTACAAATGCTATGCTGTATTATACCGGACCAGTGGTGCCGAAGTTAGTTGAGGATTGGGAGCATAAATCAAAATTTTATCAAATTTTAGACGATTTTGAACATTGGGGGGATGCATACTTTTATACACAATTTTAGTGGTTCTGATATTAAGTTTATTAAACAATCACCCGACCTCGGTAAATTAGCTGCAAACAGCATAATATACAGACAAGAAATCACGGAGATCAAAGCGCTACCAGTGCTCTTGTGAATGACTGCTTCAAGATTAAGAAACAAGTAAAGAAAAATCGGTACCTCCAGCGGGATTCGAACCTATGACCTTCCAATGAATACTTATAGTTTTTCCAAAAAACAACAGTTCTACTTTTCTTCTTGCCCTCTCCTTTACTAGAATCCCTGCACTTAGTGCGCTATAGGACAAATAAGTCACTAGTCAGGAGGCTGAAAACAATCGAAGCTACAGAAGAACATCCGCAATTTTATGACAAAAATGCGAACTTTCAAACACATCACAAGAACTTGTTACAACCGAATTGCGTCTTACGGTAGTGCGCATTGAAAATACATTAGCACTGTCATTTATGCTGATGCCATTAAGAATATTTTGGTGAATGTTGCAAACAATGCTAGCATTTAACCTTTCCTGTCCCAAAGTATTTCTCAGCCAGGTTTTCAATCTACGAAGATTGGAAAACGACCTCTTACACGCAGCAGAGCTTACTGGGCAAAATAAAGATCTTAATCAGTTGGAGTATTTGAGAATAGAGAGGTTTTTCCAACTCGGACAATGCCTGAGAAGCTCTTTTAGCATCGTAGGCTACAGAGATTTTGCTCCTGTTGCCTTGCTGAATGAATCAATTTGATAACTCATCGATTGTCTATTCAGCTCTGGATAATTTTTGACCATTTCAGGAACTAAGCCAGTCTTGAAAACTCGTGCAAGTTCTTTATACTTTGCCGAATCGGAATTCAGGCTACTTTCAAACTGTTCGGTCAGTTCAGACATAACTCTGTCCATGAACTGATTGTAAAGTATTTTACTGTATAACTGCAGTTGAGTGTCTGCAGTAGCTGCCATCGAGCCTCCACCCAATCTTTCAGGGACTCTTCTTTGCCGTGGTGCTTGCAAAGGCGTGATAAAATTAGCAGCAAATTTTTCCGGAAGTGAAACTGCATTTTTGTAATTGTTCTCAAACTCCAAATCACGATATTTCTCTCGAGTGATTTTCAAGGTCTGAAACAGCTCTTCACAAAAGTCAATATCAATATTTTCTCCTTGCCACGTGATGGCCTACTAAATTGCTCTATAAGTGCCAAAGGCTTCAAAATCACTAAATCAGTACAAGTCCCAAATACGTTTCTGCAGTTTCTTCATTACTGCAGTGCCGGGGCCAGTGGCCTGGTCCAACTCGTCGTTAATACCTCAATGAAGGTCCTTCGTTGTCTATCGTCAAATCCAAGACAATTTAGAACTGTGATCAAACATCAATAAAAGAAAAACAACAGCAATTCGAGATGCTTGCAAACAACTAAATTGAAGTAGCTACAACTTCATAGCAACTAATTTTTTTCTGAATTATTGGGGGGGTGCTGCCAAAATATTGGGAGGATATGTCCCTCCAATCCCCCCCCTACTTCGGCACCACTGACCGGGACACAGAAGCCAGTTTCACAGTGGTCTTGTTTTCAATTATAATATTTGTGTTTTCAAGCTTAGTCGATAGCTGTTTTGATGCGCATTTGAACAATAACAATACATTTATGCAAATTAGGCATTTTTTTCCCAAAAACTGTTTTGGTCCAGTACAGCTATGAGCCAATGATCTACCAGCACTACATCCAAAGTCGATCACAAACTTGCTACCGAGCTGATGAAGCAGTATAGATGATAATATTCAACTGTTGATGATTTTATGCCCCTGTTCTCATACTTAGTGCACAATGAACGAAATAATGATTTCACAAATTTGAAATTCGCAAAGTTCAAGTTGCCACTTGTACATTCGTTCATTTTTATGAAATATGTAGCCCAGGGCTACTCAGCTGGCAGACCGCGGTTCAAATCCGGACCTTCTGGGTGTTGAAGGTAGACCTCAGGCTTCTGGAAGAATAACTTCATTGCCACATTTTAAGGCCTCTTTAAACAGATTTCCATCAGAAAAAAGCAATTTTTTGTGATCATCCAAGGAGCTGGAGGCTTCGCTCCCAGACTCTCCAACGCATTGCCGTCTTCTCTGATGTGCGATCCACACAGCTACACAACAAAGAAACACAATATATTTTTTCCTTTTTTATTTCTTTGTTTGTGTCAGATAAAAATCCAAGTTGTGTTACATACTACCTGAAAAGTGTTTCGGTGCTCGTACTGGTTGTTTAATTTTTGTGGTTGCATGTGAAATATTAACAGGACCGCAAAAATATTCAACATGTCAAAATGGACCTTTGCTAGCATTAGTTGAGTAGCCCTGAGTAGCCTATTATCTTAGACAAAAATGAATTGATATGCTCTTTCAAAATCAAACTTTTCATCCTGTTCCAACTCTGGTTTTTAAAAAAAAATTGAATTTTGAAGCCGGTTCCCTTTTTAAAAAAAAAAACTTCAAAAATCCTACTTCGAGTCCAAATCCGCACCGTTTTGTGCTCATCTGTAGTCTAGGTATACTAGCAGCAACAAATTTTGAGCAGCCTATTGAAATCTGACAACGATTGAGTTTTGTTGCATGATGATCTTCATGACTCACATCCCGGCTTGGTAGGCTTGTTGTCAGCAACATGCAATGATCGCTGATAGTCTACAATGGCCACTTAGCTTTGTGTTGACTGCTCAGAACCACTTCATGTCCCAAAAATTACTTTGTTTTTACTCGTAAGCCTCTTGAGTCTTGATAGAGTTGTTTACTTGTAGTTGAGAAAAAAAAGAAGGTGGATTTGTTTAACATTTATTCTGATATAAAATGGCTTTTAGCAAAATACAACAAAATTCATCTATATCGTCACCTCAAGGCGATAAATAAGAAGTTTGATGCAGGTTAAGTGTTGACGCCAGTGGCGCCGGCCGGGGGGGGGGGCAGGCGGGGCAGCTGCCCCCCAATGTTTTGGGCATCATCTTTTTAATTTTTTGTTTTTTTATTAATACATATTAATATTTTTTTTTTAATATTTGGATCCCAACCTCAAGTCAACTCAAGTTGCAAGGGGGGGGGGGGGGGGGGGGGGGGGGTAAAAGCTCTCTCTTTAAAAAAAGTATGGAAAACCTTGATGACTAAATTGTACAGTAGATAAAAAGATTTTCTACAGAAGCAAAGATATAGACTTTTTAAAGTTTTAACTAACGTCACATTGATGTAGAATAATAACAACCTGTTAAATTTTTGATACCTCACACTCCCATGACTTCTTCCGCGCGCATTTTGGCATTGGTTGCTTGAAGTGATTCTTTCACTTGAACAAAACGTTTTGTTTCAGCAGTTTTGAGTTGTTCGATTCTTAAGTTGTAAAGGAGACTCAATTTCTCCAATATTTATCATTTATGTTTCTTCTTTAATCTCAGCAGAGTATAAAACTTGTAAAAGTTTTTCATCCATACGACGTCATGAATGAAATTATATCTCAAATCAACGTAATGACGTGACATCATCTAAACATTTTAACGAATAATAAATTAACAAATTCGATCGTCAAAAGTGGTTTGGTGGTGGTAAATATTACGTAATGAAAAAAATGTGATAAGGTTGGAAGACATTACGTCATGTATTTTCAATACAAATTGAAGTTTAAAATTTATTCTTTTGTACATAGTGGTGGGATGGCGTAACGGATAAGGCGTTGGCTTTCCAATTATGCAAACCTGGTTCGACTCCCGGCTTCAGCTGGTTGTTGAAAACACCGCTCACCTCTACCCAGGGTGTAATAAATTGGGTGGGCGTAGTTGCTGAAGTAAAGGTGGCCGAGAGAAAGGAACTGGCCACCCTACTCTCCTTAGTGCCGAAGGCTTAGTACAATGAGAACTTTATCTTCTCATACCCGACACTTGAATCAAGTATGGGACCCCCCTTTACCTTTTACATAGTCGTAATCCACCTTCAAAGCGGTACTACAAAGAACAATTTTCGATAAGGGGGGCATCAAGAATAAGTCGACATGACTTTTAACCCTTTGAAGGTTGGGCTCCTGGAATCTTGCTCAGTTTGGGGGGGGGGGGGCTGTCGAGTCTTCTTATGCTTTAGGAGTGATATCTCTGTTATTTTGGCAGGGTTTCAAAATTTGGGATTCACTTTGTAAAATTATTCACGCTGAGCATATCCGAAAATCAAAACTATGTGAATTTTAGAACTGTTCATATACGTTGAAATGTTGAGGTCACTTATGAGTGTAATTTGTAGCGTGAGTTTACACATTATTTTTTGGTAGAGTAATGAAGAACGTGCATAGTAATGTTGTGATTAATTTTTTTTACATTATTTTACATACAGCCAATGCCCTTCACGCTGTGAAACAGTTAGGATTCACGAGACATGGGCCAAATTAAGTACTTTCATCCAGCTGGTGGGAAAATGTTTCACAATAGAATATGAAATATTTCAGAGGATGTGCTGAGAAATGCCTTATATCTTTCAATTTATATCCTTTATTCGCTCAAAATTTCAGCTCAATAGAGGTGAATAAAAGTTAGGAAAAGTCAAGAAATCTCGTAGTCGCAGCCTCAGTGGTTTTAGAGATACAACTGTTGATACAAAAAGTTGCATTGACAGCCCCCCCCCCCAACCTTCAAAGGGTTTGCATTGAGTCAACAGATCTATGCTTTAAGGTTTGCGTCAGCTCCGGAGATCAGTAAAATATAAGGTTGTCATCTTCGGTGCAACAAGACCATTGATTGATTGGTTTACTAAGGATACGTAGTCCCATTGCTTTCATTTTGAGTGATCATACTGATTTTCAATTTATTCCTACAAGACGTTACGTAATGAAAAAATATATAACTAAGGTTGGAAGACATTACGTCATGTCTTTTCAATTCAAAATGAAGTTTAAAGTTTATTCTTTTGTTTATAAGCTTAGTCGTAATCCTCCTTCAAAGCGGTATTACAAAGAACAATTTTCGATAAGGAGTGGCATCAAGAATATGTCGACATAACTTTTAAGGTTTACGTCAGCTCCGGAGATCAGTAAAATATAAGGTTCTCATTATCGTGATTGTAAGCCACGGGAAATTTTTTCTCTAAAAAACAGATTCCCGGGAAGCTAAACATTTTTTCCAGCCCTGGTAGAAAACAAGAGAAATTAAATAATATACCTAAATAATAATATATCTTGCATGTCTTGCACCAGTGGCGTAGCCAAGGGAGGGGGGTTGGGGGGTTTCAACCTTTCAAATTGAATTTACGGATGTTAATACATTGTTTACAAGAAAAGTTTTAGCCTATGATGTAATTTCTCGTCAAACTGTGCAAGGGTGCAAGCCATCTGCAACTGCTGAGATCGCTTGTTCGATCTAGATTAACATCTAAACAGCTATTTGTTATACAAAACTTGAATATATCAGAAATAAAGTAACTTCATTGTCTCAAAGCTTTTTGTTTGACACTCATCAAGATGTATGACTTCTATGACGTTACATTTTCTTAACTTTGGGTTGACTTCAGAGCATAAAAGTTAGTGACTTACCGGAATAAGGTCGTTTTTTGAATCAACCAAGGAGAAAATTAATAAATAATAAAACTGTAATAATCTCGCAAAAAAAAAGCAATCAACCTATGTCTCTAAAACAAAGTTTGCCTAATTTTAAACGAAACTGCATTAAAAGAGCGAGTTTTGCAATACCAAGCATTCAAATATCTCAGTCTGGAATTAGCAACATAGCTTTATTTCCGAAAAATGCCGAAGAAAACATGATCTTATCCTTTTGCTATGCCACCGGACAGCACCATTTTACAGAAATATTCATACCCACAATTTTGTTGAAAATGCTCTCAGAATGCACCAAACTGAATGTAATTTTTCAAAATTTTCTGGGGGAGGCCCCCCAGACCCCCCGCCGCTATGTGTCGCCTTCGGCGAACACGCCATCGGGCTTCGCCCGCCGGCTGTCAACACCCCCCCTTTCAAAATTTTTGACTTCGCTACTGTCTTGCACTGTCAATTTTGCCCCCCCATTGTTCAAGGTCTGGCGGCGCCACTGGTTGACACAGAGTTGACAAATCAACATAACCTATTTTATTCCTCAATTCCGGCCTTAGTTCATGTAAGAGCCTAGTGAGGGTTAAATGTGTTCTCTAAGTTTGATATTCTAAACTTGGATTTGAAAAATTTGCTGATTAACCCTTTGAGTAACTTAAGGTGAATCCCTTTGAAAAACTTTACTTTTTTGTGTTATATACAACCAATCTTGTCTGTTTGACAAAAAAAAATTTATCCCCCCAATTTTGGGGAGGGGATTACGAAGGTGGTTAGTACCACTGACCACTGCTACTTTATAGACCTAAAACTACTTTCACATGACAGCAAAGTAAACACATTTTTTTTTTTTATTTCTCAATGTTTAGAAAACTACAAAAGTCCACAAGAAAAAGGTTTGCTCATTTGGAGTGAAATTTCTTGAAGCACTCATTTCTGTTATTGCAAAGAGGAACTTGACAGATGGTGCACAACCATTTTGTGCGATGAGGCTCTTTTTTGGTGCTGCACAGGTTGCATCTCCTCCAGTTTTCTGTCATGACGGGCAAATGATCTGATCCATCCAATCGTATGGCAAGAGATATAATGGTTTTATGTCTTTTGACATCAACTGGGGGATCTGCGCTTGCTGCTGAGCTCCTCTTGCTCTTTGATTGCCTCAGTGATGTGGCACCTAACATGCCATGGACTAAATTTTTTTTGAAAATTTTCAGAGGAACTTTTTCATCACGAATAATTTGGAACAATACATACGAATTAACCATTACAACTTCTAAAAAATGAAAAGCAATGCGGTGCCACCATTTTTTGCTCTTCCTATCCAACGCATACAAAGTCTTCAACATATCAGCTCTGTCGACGTAGCCCATATGCTTGTTGTAGTCTTTGTTGACTTGGTTTCCTCCAATAACCAATTCAGTTCCATCTTTGTTTTTTCTGGATATTTGTTCAGATGAAGTAGGATCATGCATATTGGAAAGAAAATGAACAGGCTTGCTGTCCATCCACTTCGTAATTGACAAACCACTCTCATCCATCCTCCAGTCAATATCTCCTCTCTTCATACTTTTGTCGCTTTTCATCTCTGGAACATGTTTTCTGGAAGACCTGATGGTTCCACAAAATCCAATGTTTTTTTGTTTTAAAGATAAAGCCAAAGGAATACTCGAGAAGAAGTTATCTGCAAAAATTTTGAAATGTTTTCCATTCAATGGTTGACATAAATTTTCTACCACGCTTTCACCTAGATTTAATTTCTTGTTCTTTCCTTTCCCAGTGTATAAATCGAATTGACACACATATCCGTTAAAATCAGCTCTTACCCAAACTTTGTACCCTCTTTTGATTGGTTTCTTTGGAATATATTGCTTGAAGCTGCACCTGCCTTTAAACTTGATCATCGATTCATCCACAGATTGGTATTCACTCGGTTTGTAGCACTTAGAAAATTGGTCATTCAATCCATCCAAAAAAGGTCGCACTTTGTACAATTTATCAAAATCTTCATGTACTCTTGAGGGCATTCGGCTATTGTCATTCAAATGGAAATTGGAAAGTAGCCACTGAAATCGCTTGAGAGGCATCGTGTTTGCAATATAGTGGTCTCTTATCATAGGATCAGAGGACCAATAATCTTTGTATGACGACTGTTGCTTCAGCCCCATCAAAAAGTTAATCGCAAAGAAGATTTTCATTTCATTGACAGTTGTAGGCGAAAACGGTCTTTGCCTTTGGGTAGCATACAAATTTGTTTGAAACACAATGTGTTCGTACATATCCTCTCCTAGCAAGGTGTTGAAAATATCACTCTCCGACAGATTTTCCTGGCCAGTAGTTTCGATACATGGTCCTATCTCTTCGGAAAATGGGTAATTAGTGACAGTTTATTGCTTTTTTCTCCACTTTGGCACAAAAACTGAAGCAGCTCCTACTTCATCGATATCAGGTTCTTCTTCATCAAGAGTTAACTGATGAGCTTCACTTTGGCCAGCCGTAGTCTGAGGAGTATCTGAAACACATATGGACAACAATTAGATACCGTATGGTAACCTTGTTGCAGTATTCAAAGTAAATGGTAGATTACAGTAAGTTGAGAGCAAAGTCAGATAATAGCTATAACATAAATTTGGGAATATTACCATCTGACGGCTGATCGTTAGTGTTGATTATTAAATCTTCTTCATCTTCACCAGCAACTATTTCTTCCTCATCTTCAGATACAACTGGAAAGTCCACAATAACTTCTTCGAACAGAGCGAATAATTGGTCGGCATCATTGATCGGAATTCCATTCATCTCAAAAATGAATAAAATGTATTTATATCAGTACCCACCCTTAGCCTATTGGTCATTCCAGGGAAATTGAATTGTTTAGATTATACCATGTTAGACCTAGCAGGTGTGTAGGAAACTATTTCCAAGCCAGCAAAACTGGTCCTTTTTACATTGATTCAACGTCTGCAGACGTTGAATCAATGTAAAAAGGACCAGTTTTGCTAGCTGGGTTAGTTTGCTTTTTATTGCAAAAATAATTACCTCAAAAAGTATTACCGTAGTCTACTAGGAAGGTAAAACAGCAACCTATTTTTCACAAAAAAGCTCATACAAAGTATAGATGTTATATATTTTAAAACTGGGTTATGTCGCAGTGGTCAGTACAACTGACCACCAGATTTTGTTCAAAAACACAAAAAATACTGCAGCTGCAGATTATGAAACGATAGTTAAGTTCCGTATACACTTTATCTTCAACGAAATCACATTGAAATGAAAATATGCTCAATGCATAATTAAATAATTAAGAATGAAGAAAGTACAAAAAAACACAACTTACCTTGCAACGATCTTTGTGATTATGAACAAGAAAACCCGCAAAACTGTCGCAAGCACGTGGAAAAGCAAAGGATAATCACTAGAGCGTGAAATTAAGTAATCAGTTTTGACGCACACTGCCACACTAAAGAATTATTCGCTTGAAACGAGGTGGTTAGTGCTACTGACCACTAGAGGTAAATTTGATCTTAAATCGGTTGAAATTAGAATTGTGATATTTTTTTACAAACCACAGCAGGAGTAATAATAGAATTGATTGGATCAAGTTTAATTTCTTCGATAGCGCCTGCAACACCCTAGTACACGTAAAGATACCAAGTAGGCTACTTTGGTTCAATGAGAAGTAGACTACCAATTGACACGGTTAGTCGCTTCTCTCCGTTTAAATATACTGTAAGTTTGCTTTACAATATAATTTTAAGTACTTTAGCAATACAGTAATAACAAATAACAATAATAAATTGATCTTTTATAAATTTGCGATCAATTTCATCTGCAATGGTCATTGAAGGCGAAAGCAACTAGGCCTACATTTATGTGGTGGTTCCAAGTCCCAACTTGTGAAATTAAACTTGCAACAACTGTAGTCTCATCTCTCGGAAATATCCCAATAAACCACCTCTACTGAGTGCAGTCAAACTCCGTGCTCACTCAGTTGTTAGAGTTTGTTCTTTATTGCTTCAACTTTAACAGACACCAAAACAATGCAAACAGATAAGATTCCTCTTGCTCACGGCCCGTGTCGCAAGGTTTTGCAATGTGCAATTCTTTATAGCGTGACTAAAGAGGTGAAGTCAACGGAACGGAATGCGACTTTGACTTTTATCAAATCCGAGCCTCAGGGTATACAGTACAAAGTGACGTTAAAATTGTCGTGCTGAAGCATAGTCTATATGCAGCATAAGTCGCCAGTCAGTTCAGCAAGCCAATCTCACGCAGCAGCAAACAGATCAAGCCTTCTGAGATGCACAAATGATTATAATTAGCTTGGTAGTAAACAGTTAGCAATACCGACAGAGGATGCTTTTCACAGCTTAAAGTGCCCCTGACAGGTTGGATCCAAGTATAATAACTTTTTAAAGCATTTCCTAGCGCAGAATTATACTTAGCGATCTCTTTAATTTTAACCTCGTAGCTCGACTGGTTAGGGCGTAATTTACATCAAATGACCGCTCCGCAGCGCTACCACAGGCGAAACTCTATATTTCACTGCTCTGGGACGCATAGCCGTAGGAGAGTAAAACATTTTGGGGGGGCGAACAAAATTTGCCCAAATTTTTCAAATTTTGCCCAAATTGTGTCTTTGCGTAGGCTATATATTTTCAAAAACACAAAATTACTCACAACCTCTGAGATAGTGCAGTCTAAGTACTCCACAGTCATCAACTTGGCGATGTACAAAAACACAGGCAGCAAAACGTTTAACTTAGCAAAACAAGGCTGAATTAACTTTAAACTAAACAAACCATCAAATTGAAATAATTTTCTTGTGGCACAAAAATATGTATTATATATATATTAGGCCTACCTGGATTCAACAACAATTTAAACTGAGAATTCAACAATAACTGGACAACAGTGGCTAAATATCCATGTCATCAGATCATTTCAAAATCTCTAGCTCAATTGCAATAAAAAGTCAGACCAAAAGTAGCTGAATCTTTTCATTATAAAGATAGTTCAAAAAATCAAGTCAAGATTCGTAAATTTGCATTGAAAAAATCTCAAATGACAACCTATTTACTTATCAAACTAGTAACATTACTTAATCTATGCTACTTAAAACCTTACAATCTGAAAAGAATTCTACAGTTTATCATACTATGCACATCAAATTTGCACCTTTGAACAAACCTAAGTTGCTATTAGTATGAATATTGATCTCATATTACAGTGAAGTTATAGCCAATGTTTTTTCATTAACATTATTACTGTACCAACTACCAAGATATTCTAAGTTCATGATGATGCAACTACTGAAATCGCAGGCACTGAACTAAAATAACTCATATAGGTAATAACTTCAAACTCAATCCTTGCCAGAAAATACAGACAACATCATCAATACTGTCTACATTGCCTGATATATTAACTGCATGAATTGGATGCCAAAGCAACATAACACTTGCCTATATGTTTGATCATTAATTACTATAGTATGTACTGTGTCATATATATATATACTGTATAATAAATAATTATGGTAAATAGCCGAGCATATCAACTCTAGGACTGGCAAAGACAAACAGCAGTTAATACAAAAAATCATCTTTATAGAAAACATTTCAACTGTAGCCCACAAGTTCAGTTCAGTTCACAAAAACATGAAATCAAACACTGGAAAATTCACAGATACTAAACGAAGCTCAGCATTCTCTACAAATTGCAACATACCAAATACAATAGTTTCCAAAATTGAAGATGGCACAATTTACATTCATGGAAAAATTTTAATGTATTTTATACAAAATATTACAAGCACCTGCAGCTAATAAGGCCCGGCCAGTAACAAGGCCTACCCCCTGGATCTCCATTGTTACAAATCTTTTAAACAAAATTGGAAGCTCTGATTGCTGCTATGGTAAATTGAGACTAACTGGTAAAGTTTTACAGCCTAAAGTTGAGAACTTTTTGAGTTACGGAAAGTTGAAGTTTGGGGGGACTGAAATTGAGTGGTTTTATTAAGTTTCACATAGACTGTTCTGCAGTTAACAAACCGCTTTGACTTCCGTTTTTTTGCATTTTATGTGAAAGATATGTGCATGCTGATGCAGTAAAACCAATAAACTTGAACTTTTTTTTCTAATTAAAGCAAGACTGATAATGATGATCAGACTAGGCTAATTTTGGTAATGAGGCCCATGGGCCCCTGGGATAACGTTGTGCACCCCTGGTTAAGAAAGTGAGGGTTAAAGACTTGAGTGACCTAAACAATTCTTGTTACACCATTAATCCAATTTGTTATTGCAATGGAAATATCATAATTTCAGAATCAAAATACTTTATCATCCCTACCATATCTAAAAACACCATGTCGCTTTTTAAAAAATGGAGCATGGGGCGGGGGAGGGAATGGTTGTCTCTGTGTATTTAATTATATTAGTTATGTGCCTGTGTTGTCGATTAGAAGTTGTTTTGTGGTGTTGTTATTGCGAAAATACACCTTTTCCATCACTTTTGGTGCAAATTCAAACCGGGCCTTATTTACAACACGTGCATCTAATAAGGCCCGCTTGAGATTTTTTTTATTTTTTCAATATTTTACAACTCCTTTTACTTAGAAACTTGTTTCATAGATATGTTGTGTAGATGGACCCAAAGTATCCTCATTCCAAGTTTCGTTCAAAATTATGCAGTATTTAGAAAAATATTGAGGTTTGAAAATTAGTGGGCCTTATTAGCTGCATGTACTCACTATAACAAATATATATACAAAGTTTTTAAACTGGTAAGATGTTGAAAACTCATAGTAGCCTAAGCTTGATTTGCCCAATAACTGGTAATTTTTGCCCAAATATTTTTACAAATAAATATATACATCAGTAGAATATATATAGAAAAAGAAGCAATAAACCTCATAAGATTATCAGTAGACTGCACATGATCTTTTTTGGTGTAAACTTCCAGGATTAAGCTCTGCAAGAAGCTTTCCCAGTCCGAGGATAGTGCCCAGCAGGGTTTCAAAATTCCACCAATGAAGAAATCTAGTGTATATATATTCTAATGATTATATTAGTAATAAGCTTACCTCTGCTTGCTAATTGCATTATTTTACATTTTGCAGATATAACCTTAATCGAAGCTTAACATTCTGCCCAAATTGCAATACACCAAATACAAAAGTTCCAAAACTGATGGCACTACATTTAACATTTAAAGAAAAAATCTTAATGTATTTCATACAAAATGCAACACTATAAACAAATTCCTAAACTAGAAAGATTTTAAAAACCCATGGTAAGATTGATTTTCTCAATAACTGGACATTTTTGCTCAAATATTTTTACAAATAAATACATTAGTAGAATATACAGAAACAAGCAAAAACCTCATAAGATTACCAGTAGACTACCCAGCAGGGTTTCAAAATTCCACCAATGAAGAAATGTAGTGTATATCCTAATGAACATCAGTAATAATAGCTTACCGGTACCTCTGCTTGCTAATTGCATTTTCTTACATTTACATTTTGCAGATATAAACTGAATCGAAGCTTAACATTCTGCCCAAATTGCAATATACCAAATACAAAAGTTCCAAATTTGATGACACTACATTTAACATTTAAAGAAAAATGTTAATGTATTTCATACAAAATGCAACACTATAAACAAATTTCTAAACAAGAAAGATTTTAAAAACTCATGGTAAAATTGATTTTCCCAATAACTGGACATTTTTGCCCAAATATAATTTTACAAATAACTACATTAGTACGACATAAAGTAAACAGCAAAAACCATTTAAGGTTATTAGTAGGCTACCTAGCAAGCTTACTACGTACATGCTGGTGAATATCAGTACTAATAAGCTTAACTTTGCTTGCCAATTCTGTTCTTTTACACTTTACTTTTTGCAGGTGTTGAATTGAAAGTTATCATTCTGCCCAAATTGCAATACGTACCACAACTACCGTACTACATACAACAATTTTCAAAATAGATGAAAACGCATTTTACATAATAATTGATTGGAAAATATTAATGTATCTCATAAATTATATCAATTACGTAAACTTTCTAAACTGGTAAAATGTCGAAACATCACGATAAGATTGATTAGCCCAAATAAGTGCAGTTTTTTGCCCAAATTCACGGCGTTTTTTTTTCAGCGGGGGAGCGACCGCCCCCCCTGCCCCCCATCTCCTACGGCTATGCTGGGACGACTTTGGTGATATTACGTCATCCTGAGCGGGCGTCCTTAGCGACGGATGAAACAAACGTTTCCTAAATGTAATTGATAGATCACAGTTTGGTCGGAGTTGGTACAAGCGGTTGTTTTTTTCAAAGATCTATTGTTTTTTGCAGTTTAATAAAACTGTACTGGATACGTTCCTACAAAACCTAAAATATACTTGAAGTCAAAAATGAAGAAATCGTACGAATCATCATTCATATTTAATTTCATCATCACGATACAAAAATGTATAAAAGTTCTCTCTCTCTCTCATAATGTGCCTTCCGTTGGCCATTGAAATCCGGTGTAACGGCCATCTGGATCTGGAAAACTGTTGCGGATTCGCCAAACAATGCATGACGGCAGCACAATCCGGTTGTTGCTTCCCAAAGCATCACCTTGCAGAATCCACTCCAACACATGCCTGTAGGCAACTAACCGATACTGCCTGTGAAGGAAATATAATCACTTCTTTTAGTGTGCATTCTTTAGCGTTTAGGGTATTTTTAACCTAACGTAGCATCCTTACTCGTTGGATAGGTCTCCGTTTTCTCCTTTCGGTTTATAGTTTTTTCTCCAGTTCTTCCTGCTCCTCATAAAAAAAAGTCCTCAGAACTGCAGGATGTAAATGTGCCTCAAAATCGGTCAAATTTGTAATACAACTAGATGCGTCCTTCTATAAAAGTTCTTTCGTTTGTGGCACTTCATGGCAACATACACATTTATTGGGCTGGGGCATCGACCGGCACTTGTGGCAAACGCACCACCTAGAGTTTCCAGCACGCCACTCATTGCTGGGAAGATCCAAATCGGGTTGGTGGTGACTCTGCAAATAAAACTATCAGTTATTAAACATGTCACAGTAGCATAGATTTTCAAAATGTTTGATAGGATGTGGTAGCTACCTGCATGGCATTATGTAGCAAGACTTCTTCTTTTGAATACTCTGGCTCAAAAAGGTAAGGAGCAGGTTCGTCAAAATCTTCATAACTGACGTCTGTATCGGAGTCAGAGTTCATTTTTATAAACTAAGCAGTGATGTACGCGCATACAAAAAATATTGACGCCGTCAGCGCAAACGCAAACGTTCGAAAAACTATACGCCGTATGCGTCAACGCAACTTGTAAAAAAAGTTGGCGGCGTCAGCGTCAGCGCATAGCGCAAACTCATTTTGTTTGCTAGGTGCCAAACATTCACACGGTATAAACCACTCGAAACAAACAAGTTTTATTTTGAATTTCCACGAAGAAACACAAGCATCTGAAAGTGTTCATCTGACATTTTGTTGCGTTTTGGTTTCAATATGTCTTTGCCCATTGAAAGCATTCTTTCAACCGCAGCACTGGAAGGTATTGGCGTGTTGTAGCGAAAAAAAGTATTTTGGAAATCTTTCGTTGGAAAAGCGCCCACGGTTAATGGTCCTTTGTGAGGCCTCTCTTCCAAGTACGCTTTTACAACCTCGTCTATGCTGTCTTCGCCAGTGTCCTCATAAAGAGCAAGAGCTTCCTTCGTCTGGTTGCAGTGGCTCTCAGCCTCAGAGTTTTTTAACAACTTTGATATGTGGCGAGTGTCTATCAAGAAAGTTCTAGTATTACACTAACTGTCGCTCCGAGTAACCTACTAACTGTCGCTCCCTAAAAATCCATTATAAAAAACACTATTTTTAAAATGATTCCGTTTGAATAAGACTGATGTTGCTTTTAATGCCATAATTCTCTCAGTAAGCTCTATGCTTTTTTCTGATAAGATTTTTAAAAAGTGGGTTAATGGAAGACAAAACTGCCAGACACAAACAAGTTTAGATTCTGAACTGCACAACTCACAACTCTTTGTTATTAGCATTCAGGGATAGTTAGCATTAGCCTACTAGTGTTATTAGCAGTAGGCTACTCAAAAGCCTCTCACAATTGGCCCCTGGATGCATGTTTTGCTAAACTGCTCATCAAGTTACAAAACATATATAATTACGTACTTACAGAATGTATAACAGAATGTACAACAGAATGTATAAATTGTCAAGTAAAAATTACCTTAGCTTGATAGCCTACTGTATGTAGGCCTACACATTACTACGCTACATATGCCTAGCCTACAACAAGAATAACCGGCAAAGGCACATTAATGTACTACATACAACATACAGAGTACAACATCATGCAAGCAATCACGGTCGGAGACCAAATATTTGAGTTTGTTTAGATACATAGGTTGCACTGCTCATTGCCTGAGAAGTTTCTGATTTGCCCCAAAATGCAAGACTTAACTAATATAAATTAAAGTGCTCACAATAGCTTACAAACGCCTTCAACACTGCTTGACTAAAAATACTTCACACTACGAAGCCAAGTCATTGTTTACATTTTACATGGAGCGACATTACCAACCTACCTACTTGCTTGCTTACACTACATTCCTGTTCTGACCCGTAATTTACTAATTTTTCAGTAGGCCTAAGTTGTTTTAACTAATTCTTTCTTTTTTTCTGCAAGACTGCAGTCTCCACGTGGGACTCTAGCGTCAAAGGCGGTAGTGCGATATTCGATATACAAACAAACTCCAGCTGACTGAACAATAGATGACACTGTGACACAACACTAGAGCAATGGGCAATTGCAAGACGTCAACATTTCGCAGTTTGACAAAAAAAATTGCAAACAACAACTAAGACATTAAAAAGTATGCGTTGACGCTATGCGCTAAAAAACCGCGAAAACTTTACGGCGCAGCCTCAAGCGCAAACTATCCAAAAAACTGTGGCCGCAAGCGTTAGCGCAAACAAAAATTCTAAGCTGCAAGTATGCGGCGTAGAATTTGCGGCGCATACGTACATCTCTGAAACTAAGCATACCGTACCTATAAATGATCCTAAAAATATAGGGTTATCAGTTATCACAACAGAATGTGAAAATTGCAGAGAGCATGTTTCGACTCCAGTGTTTTTATATAGCATTCGATCAGGGATATCTATAACTACGGGATTGGAAACTCTATTCAGTGCTATACATCAGTAGGGTCATCACATTACCACGACTACAGAAAGATTAACAAAATACAATACCCACTAAAAGATATACACAATTCGATTTTACAATAATAATACAAAATGTACACTCACATTAAAACTTAATTGATGTATAAAAGATTAAAAGTACATTTACGCTGCTAGAAAAAAAAACGATGAATCCAAAAAATGAATGAATGCAATGAGTCCAAAAACCGCCTACTGTTGTTCTTTAGCATTTTGCGTACTGCAAATCGCATCAGAAGTAAATGAGGACTGTTCAGCAATCAATGAAATGTGCTGTTGTATCATCAACTTGTTCACAGAGACCAATCCAGTACGGTATGAAACCAATAGGCTACGTTTACAATGTTATCAGAACTAAAACCAATAATCATTCTGGAAATTTTTTAAGCAGCAAACAAAATACTACATGACTGCACTAATGGAATACAAACAAATAAACAAACCAGGCAAGCGCAGTCTTTACAATTTACAGCAGGTGAATTGATTGTTACACTTTTGGTTGTTCGTTTAGCCTACCACTTGCTGCCCTTTGAGGTCAATTTATGTGATTATTTATCACAGCAGCGCACAAAGAAAAGTGACCCTACTGGTGTATAAAATGGTTTTCAGTTCCACAGAGTTTCCAATCCCGTAGTTATAGATATCCCTGCATTCGATACAAAGAAGTGACTGCTGTACTGCAGTCAACATGCTCTCTGCAATTGTCGAGTTTTGTACCACCAAACATTAACAAGGTGGGAAGGTTGTCATACAACAAGCCAAAACTAATTTCGTACAAAAAATTACAAAACTGAAAAAGGCCAACAATTAACATGTCTGCAATAAAATCAAGAACACATATACAAATAACCAAGGTAGCAATTGATTCGTAAATAGGCTAGCGACAAAGCAACGTCCATGTCTGAAGTATAATGCGAAAGATGTAAGGACGCTCTCTATTATTTCTTTTTACTTCAGTTATTCATTTTCATCCTCCGGGATGGCAAGGCGAATTGTATCGCCGGTGTCATTGTTTTCGGTTGTTGATTTTATGACTAGTGTTGTTGTAATTTCGAACTACCCATCACTCCTGATGGATCACTCGGTAGAGGCAATTATCGTACAGTTTCTTGCCCAAAGCAAACAAGCGAGACTGGCAGGATACGAATTCACAAGGTCACGACTACGAGATGGAAACGCTATCAATGTGCCACGCTAGCCGACGAAGTTTTATGAAAAGTATTAAATCTGGCCATGCTTTGCACAAGGGCGTCTTCAGTCGGCCTTTCAAATTCTGAGGACAATGGCTGGGGTTCAATTGAGCTCATCTGGCTTCTGTAAGAATGCAATTCCTCGGTGGTTGAGTTTGCCACACAATGCATGATGGTTTTGACGTAATCTAAAAAAATAAATAAAACCACACTTTAGGTTTTTGCCGATTGAAATGATCAACCCAACCTCTATAGGCTATAGCATTTTCATTATCAAAACTTAATTAAAAACTAAAATTTAATCAAGTGGAACACCATCATTCCGTGCCAGGTGTAGCCTCTGTCTTCGCAGATCTGACAAATAATTATTTTTCTTCACCATACGTTGGCTTAGCTACAACTGGTCGCAGAAAATGCTCCTTTTGCTTGAAGTGTTGGAATCATCATCAGCAACTGGTTGCATCTTTGCTTTTATTGATGGTATGGCAGATTTCTTCAAAATGTAAAGTTTGCTCAAGCCCATTTTTACTTGAATGGTGTTAACAAAATCATCTTCAGTGAAGTGAAGAGAACATATACGACTAGTTTTGTATGGCCCATCCAACTGTCGAACACTTGAAGAAAACTTTGACCATTTTCTTCTCAGTAGGCTACCTTGTTTTGTGGGAAAGCGTGAAAAGAAAGCACACGGTCTTTGTCACTGACACTGTCACATAAACAGCAACTTGTAGGCATTGCCTAAACCATAAATTAAAGGTACTGTTTGTGAGATACTGTTGTTACACTGCAAATGGTTATAGCCAGATTAGGACAAATAAAAAAGTATCAAAATTTTAGCCCTATGAAACTGCAGTTTCAATTGAATTGAGATGCTGTTTGATAAAAATAAACTCAACCTATTTGATCGAAACCTGGTAGTAATAATAAGTTCACTTTTTCATTTCGGTAATTCTTAATTTGTACATGCTTTAGACCAACAGAGCCCCCACAGGCCCACACATTCACGTGTTGCAGTAGCCGTACCATACCTCACCATGTCACCACAGAGAAAGAATGCATCCTTCCCGCTTACGTCACAGCGATGTTGCCATTTTTATTTTCGCAATTGAATGAGTGTCAGATTCGCCGATGTCAACGAAAGTTTGCAAGCGTGTAACTTAGTAGCCTGTTGATATTTTTTAAGATTTACTGGTCAGGGAAGTTTGTTAGTGTCACCTTTTTGGTATCTTAGGTAAATTTCACGAATTTATTTATCTGTCAAAGGCACTTTAACCTTTGGCGCAATTCCTGCCCCAGTTCGAAAGTTCCACAAGCGTTAGGGTTTTGTGAAACGTTAACTATTCGATTCATCGGACATCAGTACAAAAGCAGTATCATTAAGTTTTCCGCTCTGTGATTGTCGAAATGCAAACCAGTGTTAGTTGGTGTGTTTCTTTGATGCGTATGATGAAAGTAAGTTAGTTATTAAAAACAAGTTTTTAGAATACTGTTGACAATTTTGAGAGTGGCTTAGAAAGTCAGATATAAAGTATCAAATACTGGTAACACCAAGGTCGCTTCCCTGAAGAACACACCCTCTTTGGGCAAAATGTAAAATCCGAAACCAACTCCGAACTAGTGTTGGCTGCACCAAATCTACAATGATAATGATAGGACTGCAAGACAGACCCAATTACAAGCTCCAGTAACATTGAGTCGTAAATGTCTGTATGACGTAGGCCTACTTACGTTTCTCTATGTATATTTTAGTTCAGCGTAAAACATGTAAAGACCTCGCTTACTTACAGTGATGTACGCGCATACAAAAAATATTGACGCCGTCAGCGTAAACGCAAACGTTCGCAAAACCATACGCCGTATGCGTCAACGTAACTTGTAAAAAAGTTGGCGACGTCAGCGTCAGCGCATACACTAGCTTAAACTCATTTTGTTTGCTAGGTGCCAAACATTCACACGGTATAAACCACTCGAAACAAACAAGTTTTATTTTGAATTTTCACGACGAAACACAAGCATCTGAAACTATTCATCTGACAATATGTCTTTGCCCATTGAAAACATTCTTTCAACTTATTCAAATTTGGAAAGTTTGATAAAAAAAATGCAAACAAAAGCTAAGACATTAAAAAGTATGCGTTGACGCTATGCGCTAAAAAAACGCGAAAACTTTACGGCTTAGCCGCAAGCGACAACTATCCAAAAAAATGTGGCCGCAAGCGTTAGCGTAAACAAAAAGTCTACGCCGCAAGTCTGCGGCGTATAGGCCTACGTACATTTCTGCTTACTTATAACACTAAAGCCTGGTCTACACTACAAGCCCGAAAAGTGCAAAAATGCATTGTCCAGCCTCGACTGAATAAAAACTGCATACACTGGCAAATTTGATCTTGCGACCGTGTGCATTCAAGCACTAACAACTTCACTTTCTGCTTGGTTACGTTATCTGGCTGGAAATTCGCCTTCAATTGATTTAAACTTATCAATCAAACGCATCCATCACTGTACTGACACAGTGTAATAGGTCAACTGAAAATAATCTAGAATAGTATTGTAGACCTAGAGCTATCCTATAACTTGTACAGTTGAACACTGCAATCAATGCAAGGCTAGCAGGTAGGCCAACCCAAGTTTGACCAAAAGCCTGGTGAAGTGCTACCTGAACCTGACCAACAGCTAAAGATAGTTTGAATCCGTCTAAGAGGTAGGACCACCATACCAGCTGGAAAGCCAACTTTAATCATACCAAAAGCCTAGTGAAGTGCCACCTTAACCAAACTAACAGCTAAGTAGGCCTATGTAAGACTTTTTTAAAGCTAACCTTTTAATTTTTATCTACACACTCCAACTAACCTAATTAACTGAAACAGAGTAGGCCTACCATCTTTCCAGAAAACTGAAACTGCCTTTCCACCAAAGTCCCACAAAATGCCAAGGCCTGAACTCAAACTAAATTTTGCGCCAGAACCTTGGTCAAGCGAATCTCTCCAGAGCGTAAAAAAAGCTCGCGATGACCAGACATTTTCAGGCCGACGGCGGCGCTGTTGCCGAGAGAAGCTTTGTGTTAAATAAACAAAGAATGAGCCACGCTCAGCTCAAAATATTTTGTAGTGTAGGCCAGGCTTAAGCCAGCGCGAAATTTAATTGTATTTCTACAAGAAGTTCTGTTGATCAAACAACGTTTTGTATGGAATTCTCAACATACACAGCTGATTTTTCTTTGCATAATAATAGGACAACCAAAATTCTTTTCTCGGTCAGTTCTTAAACATTGAAACTGTGAGCTTAGGCTAACGAAGTACGTAACGTTCTGGTTCAACAGGTGTAAACTGTTTAGAAAACGTTTAGAAAATTAGATAGAAAAAAAGTTACAACGCAACATGGAGATAAATGAAAATAATGATATATTTTTCACAATGCGTTAGATTTCAACACAAATTCGATTCCGTAAGGCTTCTTTGTTTTTTAAAGAAATTGGTTTATTCTTGCTTCAGTAGCCTATACAGTATTCAGCTATGAGTCTAGAAAACCTGACTCAGTTCACCTCTGCTTGCTGTTGCTGTTGCCACTCTCTTGTCATGGAAAAGTACTAGATTTGACTGAGAAAAATACTAGATTCACAAAAAAAACACTAGTATCATAAATACCCATAGCCGTACAAGCCAGGGGGGCAGCTGCTCCCCTTGTTGTTTCAAAACGTCGCGAATTCGGGCAAAATCTTGCAATTATTAGGGAAAAAATTGTTATATGAAAAACTTCGAAAGTGCATAAATTAAGAAAAACTATGAATTAATATCTTTTACCTATCAAACTAAGTACGGTACAGCCTCTTATTTGCACAAGAAATGTGCCGCAAATTTTTCATTTGGCACACCCGTATTGACAGGGCCCACAAGAGGGGGGACAACCGGTGCATTGCACCGGGGCCCCGTGAGTCCAAGGGGGCCCGACAAAATGTCTAAATTCACGCAATAAAAAGATTGATTTCAACGATTTTGCATAAAATATTGTTTTTATATTAGTTCCGTATTGTTTTGTTTGTTTGTTTTATTATCTTTATCCTGCATTGCGGGAAAGCGGACTTGAGCGCTATGCATCGGTGTACGCCTTCCGACGTACATCTGACCCACGCTGCAGCCGACGGCAATGTCTGTTTCCGGTTGTCTACTCTACTTATGACTTAAATTTGGTACTACCCATTACTCGAAATCGATCACTAGGTAGAGGCAATTATCGTAAAGTTTCTTGCCCAGAGAAACAACAGCAACCCAAGTAGCAAAGATTGGCGTCTAGCCAGCTACACGCTAGCGAAGTTATTGGCGACGCGCCGGCGATAATCGCCAGCCAGCCGCCACCGATCTGCTCATCGTTTAACCAGCGTAACGCTGACGAAAATCGACAATAAAGTCAACGACGCGTAAGCGCCCCGAATGTGAAAGTCGCTCAAGTCAGTTAACGGCGGGCTGTCTGTACGTCAACGAATTTCGCTAAACTTACTGGCACGTTTTTCTGGCTGCGCGCGCTGTCGCTTGGCTGACGAATGCCGCCCTGCTGAAGCCCTTTTTTTCGGCCACCATCAGCAGCTGTTGTTTTGCGAAATTACCAAAACAAAACAGTAAAAGTTTTGGAAGCATTTTGTGTATTAATTGTCTTTTTGTGATTAGCACTTTCATGCCTGGGCTAGGGCATCTCATGCCTTACGAAATTTTAAACGCTGAAAACCATACGATAAAACTATTCTAAAAAGCTGAAATTTCATGACTTTGTCACAAAGTTCATACGCATATTGGAGATGCTACTCAAAAATTTGTACCTCAGATACTTTTTGAAATACAACGTGGTTTATGACACCTTGTCAGAAACATTTTTGCAGTTTGCTCTTTTTAGGAGCAGAAATTTTCTCCTGTTGTTTCTTTATTCACTGGTGTTACGCGCCGGCGCATAGCACGTGCCCAACTTGCAGAATTGAATCTTTTATAGAAACATCACCCTATTTGCATTGATTCAACGCCAGTAGACGTCAAATTATTATGAGCATCTCCTTTTCGTGCGTCGCCTTGCGTTAGCTTGTGCAGCTTTAACCGAAATGATCGCGCCGCTTTTACAAGACATACACAACATCAACAGACGTCGAACGTATGTAAGTAATATTTTGCAAGATAATAACCATGTGTATTGTGCGTGTAGAAATTAAAATTTTACCCCACAAAATTATTGAAATAAAGTGTTTGAGATGAAAAAACGATAGAAAGTAGGTTTTTATTCTAATTTCCCGAAAACAGCTTCAAAATTGACCGTTCGAACGCATATTTTTGAATTATAACATGGAGTAATGCTAAACTAAACAAAAATTTACTTTTCCTTATAAATGTAAGGCATTTTTGGGCGTTTTTACATTACAATGAAATTGCACTAATATTTATAATTTACCATATAATTTGTTTGCTCAAATATCAAGCAGCGAAAGGTCAACTCTGGTTTGCCGCTCTTGCCCTGACCTAATTCTCATAGTAGAGAAATAAGCACAGCTTGATATGTCCTATCGTGTCATTGCGAGTGCTAACAGCTTATAGATACTTTGCTTATGTCGATACAACGTTCAGCGGTGTTGCGATACAACCTAAGAAAATCATGAGTTTGTTTGAAATTGCATTCCTCTTGAATGAATGCTTTTTTGTTACGCAAAACTTTCGCAGGAAATATCGGCCGCTTTACAGCGGTTCACCATCGTCAGACGTTGAAACAGTACAAACATTTGATCTGTGAAAGTAATGCCTATCAGCGAAAATGGAAACACATAATGTCATCCAGGCACTGTTTATTGAAAATGAAGACATGCAGCTAGTCATTGCATTGTGGACCTCTGAGCCCGATAGGACACAACATCCTGCCATCCCAAGTCCTTCCGAAAGTCTACAACAAACTCCCACCCTTGAGAGAAGAGAGTGGTGCTGCCTAAACAGAGCCCGCTGCGGAGTCGGGAGAAATAAAAGCAATCTTTTCCGATGGAAGATGACTCCTGACCCAATGTGTGATTGCGGCCTAGACAATCAGACGATGAAGCACATCCTCACCAACTGCCCCCTTAGCCCTTCATGTGATGACAACGACCTCAAAAACATCACAAACAATGCTCTTACCTGGCTCCGACACTGGCGTGACAAGCTATGAATGAATTGCATTGAGAAAAACTGACTTATCAAAATTTTTCGAAGACAAGTAATTCCAGTCACAAAAAAAATATGACTTGTGCGAAATATTGTACAAAACAGACCGTATTGCAAGTGTAGTAAATTAGCATCGTCAAGTATAATGGTTACGAAATTGAACCGCACAGCTTTATAAGTAATATTTCGATCAATTAATAGATAGAAAAATACCCCGCTTTTGAATAAAACGGTGATGACCAAATCATCATCATCATCGGCCATGCCTGAATAAGGCGTCGGCTACCGTGAGTCTCCACAACAATCGATTGTCCATACTTCTAATTAGATTTTCAAAAGTTTGGTTTGTCCACGTTGAAAGATTTTTGAAGATTTCCAAACGTGGACGCCCCTGGTGTCTCTGACCAGGAAATCTCCCTATCATTGCCGAGTGTTCAATTCCGCGTTTGCGGTAGACATGCCCGATAAATATCATTTGCCTTTTTTTGATAGTTGTGATGAGGACGCCAGGGGTGCACCCAGAGCGTCTCCACACTTCTTCGTTAGTGATTTTATCCATCCAGTTAATTCCCATCATTCTACAAATGAACCAAATTTCAGCACTGTTGATCTTCTTCACTATCTTCGGGCATACAGTCCAGGATTCACAGCCATGTAGCAGAAATGACCAAATACTGTGATTAAAATATCTAATCTCATAATCAACGATAACATGATAAGAACAAATCTTATGATAGCCCGCTATTTCATTATGAAAACCACTGGTAATAGCAAATTTGAGTTTGCTGTTAATTTATGGTTTCGTCCCAAAAATGTTGACATTGTATGGCGGAGTGACTCACGTAGAATAGGTACATCATCCAATCGCCTAGCCATGTGTGGTTTGACTAATGACATGGCTAGCTGCCACCCCTCCACAAAACTTTCGTCTCCCTTGGCTTGTGAAAGGACAACTCGCGGTTCAAGTAACTAATGGTCATCGCATTGACCCGCGCAACGTCTAAAATGTAAGAAAATGCAGACACAGTCCATTTTGCTGATTTCGGCTTGACGCTATAATATGCCATCTTCTGGTCGACGACATCAGTCCCACCCTTGGTAAAATCGTAGAGCTTGATTATTGCAGGTTTTTCCTTTCCGTCATCTTTGGTTACTCCAAGGATTGGCTGCATAGTTGATAAGACCAGAACATTGCGTTTACCGGTAGATTTTGGTTTGACTGCGTACGGCGTAACGGTAATGTGGTTTCTCGACTCCTCCCAGTAAATTTTGGTACTGAAGGCTGCCCAATCAGTGAGAGATTTTTACTCGCTAACCCCTTTTCTATTGCTTTGCCATTTTGCCTAATCAAGTGAAGTGTAAAAGCGATCAAGGGATATGTTTCGTCCTTGAAGCGAAGAAACTCTGTCCAAATTGTGTACCAACGTTTCCACATATTCCATAGTGGAAGTCAGATAGTGTGGTCCTGGTACACCTACTGGCTTACCCGCATAAGCTATGGCGGTATAGGTGAATGACATACACGCACTATTTATGCTTCTTAGCAACAAATCATATTTAGCAGGCTTATTTTTTGCCTGAAGCTTATTGCCTGAAGGACACACCAACGCGGGATGGAAACAAAGTCTCATCCAGTGAAAAGAAGTCTTCTGGTATTAAAATCTTTTCACAATTTCCAGTAAAATATTGGAAAAGTTCTCTGATTGCTGTAAATCGGTCACTTTGCCAGCGATTGGCCCTAGTGCTTTTATCATCAAAACGAATATTTGCAGATAGAAATTTGAATCGGTTCAACGACATTGTCGCACTAAATATAGGATGTCCATATAAATGGGAAAAGCAATCTTAGTTCGGTGAAATGTTCGCTTGAGTAGTCCTCTAATACACCACAATCCAATGAATGCTTCTAGTTCCATGGCATCAGTTTGCTGAAAATGTGAAGCATGCCAAGATGTTCGTTGAGCCTCCGATATTCGCGATAGCCTCTCTCGTATACATGTGCTGGTGCTTGAAACAATGATGTAGATCATCTCTGCTGTAAATAAGAAACGCCATGCATCATACGACGTCGTTGCATATTGATAATCGCGCTTTACTCCTGGTAAACTGTGCACCACATTAGCAGAATTTTGTCTTCCTCTTATTGATGGTTGCTTGGTACTCCAAATAACTTTCACTCTACTTCTTTAGTCAACAACCACCGACATTCGCTCCTCTTCCTGGTCAGGCAATGTATGGTAATTTTCCTCATCCAAGGCGCTATCTAATGATTTGACGGCATGGCTCCTACGACGTTGGGACTGCCTATGTCTGACGGTCACTACCTCATCTTCGTTACTCTTGTCAGATGTTAGCGGACCACCTTCACCATCAGATAAAGGCAAATCAACATTATTATCCGAAAAATTTGCATCTCTTTCATCTTCGGTTGCTAATAAATTTGCCGTTTGCCTTGCATCATAATACACATTCGAAGCCATAATTTTGAACTGTGGTATAAGGTACACACGGGCCACTTGCTGAAACAAAATGACTTCATTTTGCAAGAAAAATAAATCCAACATAGGGTGTGAGAAGATTTGTTCTTCAACTGTTTGTGTTTTGAGCAATTAAGAAGTTAAATTTAATAATACAATAATTGGAGGAAAGAGCAGACATTCGTTACAATTATTATTCAGACGCTATACTATCCCTTGCTGGCAGAGTCAGCCATTTGCATTGATTCAACGTTGGCAGATGTTGAATCGTTGTTGAGTGACTGATTTTGATAGCCGAGGTGACTCAACTACTGTATCGCATTTTTCGCTCGATTTTGCCATTGTAAAAACATAGCTTCATTCTTACTTTTGACTGACGATGAAAACAGCAGTTTTCGAAACGTTTGAATAATATGTTCGCTAATGTGTTAGCTTTGATATTCATAGTCCGAATTTCCTCTAAATCCTACGGTTATGCTCCGAAGTTTATTACTTTACCTCTGGCCTTTTCAATATCAAATTAATTGGGCCATAAAACATATTTTTTTCATATAGCCTAATGATGTAACCTGACTTGTAATATCGCCATGGTATTATGTGCATTTGTACATTACTCCTGTACGCAACGTTGGTCTTTAGCATACTAACATATCGTAGATGTCGTTTTATTTGGACAGTTGCTCATAGTAGCCTACTCCCAGAGCTAAATATACTGCAAACGTGTTGCAGATAATCTATATCGCACCTTTAGAGGAATTCATCAGTACGATTTTACATAATTCAAGAGTTTGCCGCAATAATCAGGAATGCTTTGTGTCTTATTCAAAGTATTCTTCATCTCATAAATAACAAAGTGCCATGAGACATCAAAATGACGTAGAATAGCTGTAAAGTTTATAAGTTTTGCGCAAAAAAATTAAAATGAGCCAGGATACTTTGTTTTCTGTCCGATATAAACTCATCTATATTTGTCTAAATAGGTTGAATGACAGTAAATTGGCATAATTCGACTGTTACAACCGATTACACAAATATGTGAAACGTATAATGATTTTTAGCAATGATGGGACCGCTTGAAGTACCTCTCATTCTTCATTGTAGGGACGCTATGAACTCATAATGAAAACCAATGACCTAGAATTCATTACACCGTGGTGCTGACAAAACACGTTATGTATGTAGCATGACAGGTGTTATATTATATTGTATCGACGCTCTACGAGATAAATACAAGTGAATATACTTGCAAGAATCTAGGGTACGATAAGGCGTTGTGAAATCAATAATCGAGCAATTTTGTTATGATTATGGGAATACAACATGCATCAAAAAGAATCAAATCAAAAATAAATCTATTGCTGTCAAACGTCGTCGTAATCACCGAATTGACATAGTTTGTTTATTGGCCGGCCCAGCGTACCTAATCAGGCGACAATACGTCTTCACAGTTCAGTTGAGTTTTGTTTTTATTTCTGACCATCACAGCGAAAAAGAGGTCTAGAAAAAAGCAAATGACACGAGAGTGGGAAAAACGAAAGATTTGTTTCTTTATTATAAAAATCAGGCAGCTTTCCAATTTGACCCACGTTCATAAACACGTTTATTAACAAACTTTAATAATATGTATTACAAACATGCAGAGGTGGGCAGTAACTAGTTACAAAAGTAACTAGTTACTGTAACTGGTTACTTTTTGAGTAACTGTAACGGTAACTTCGTTACTATTTTCCAAAAGTAACGAAACGCGGTAACTAGTTCCTATTTTAGCACTTTTTCAACAGTTACAGTTACAAGTTACTTTTGTATTGAAATTTCTGTTTCTAATTGCCATCCATTTCTCTGCACATGTTTGTGTCATGCTTTATGCGTGTTTGCTGCGCGTTGAGGAACAATGCATTCTTCTCGCAGCTGTATCGGAGCAGCATTGCCCATGCGCGGCGCTCTTGTTTTGTGATCTTATGGAGCAGGATTGCCATATTGGCGAATTCATCGCCAAAATCCAGAAATCTGACAATTTTTTAAGACGTTTGGCTTCATATTTATGGTTTGGCGATTTGGCTCTTTCTTAGCGCTTTTTGAGAACTGATTTGGCTAAATTAATTGCTTTTGGTGATTGATCAATATGTGACTTTCTATGCAATGTTTAGCAAAAGTGTTTGGCAACACTTGATAGCTCAGTTCATGCTTGTCGAAAAAGCTGCCAGAGGTGTACAGGAGTCGTAGTTTTGGAGTATTTAGGACCCGGAGTCTCGGTGTTACGTTCACTGTTCGCAACCTTATTACCAGGCTTGTCCATAGGACATTTTTTTCTGTCCCATCCCATCCCATAGCAATTCATGCCTGTCCCGTCCCATCCCATCCCATGGGATTCCCATTAAAATACAATTCAATAAATGCTATTAAATTTATGGAAATTTAAGTCTAATGTGTACTAAATAGGACTAAATGTACAAAAAGAGATACAAAACTACAAAATTTATTGACTTTGTTAAATTTTCAGTCAGATTTTGTCATTGGCGATGTCACCGAGCACCAGGGATCTTTCGGTTGGGTAGTCGGTAATCTAATCCTATTTCAGCTGGTCAGGTTTAAACTTTAAACTGGTATTCGTTGTATTGCATTGCAAAAGCTTTAGCCTAACTGGTATTGAATGTTTAACAAGACATATAAAATTAAGACATTGGATTCATGATGTCTTTCAAACCTCATTTTTTGCAAAACAGCTCGAACAATTATCAGCTAAGTAAAGCTCAGATTGCAAGAAAAGCTATAAAACCTATGGCAAATTTGCAAAATTTTCCTGGGGGAGCATGCCCCCACACCCCCTTACATTGGCTATAACCCTCCCTACATTGCATGCCTACGAAAATCAACCAGGATACGCCACTGCTTATGTCTACAACCTCCAAAACCTCGAACTGTCTGTCAGACTGCAGCACCTTACACCAGGCCACATGGCTTTCGGACTTGAGTGTTGTATGATTGTGAAGTAAACTATGAAAGCAATTCAAGCATAACATATCGTATTAATTTTAAAGTTTTGCAAGAAGAATTTCTGACAATCTGTCTAAAATATTTTTAAATAAAAATGCCTAGCTACTGTCCCATGGGAAATGCAATTCGTGCTGTCCCATCCCATCCAATGGGACATTTCCCATGGGATTCCCGTGGGAATCCCATTCCCATGGACAAGCCTGCTTATTACATCATTGTTTTCTCGATTCAAAATCGGAAGTCGATGTCCAAGTAACTTCGAGTCATAGCAAGGAAAACAAATGATTTCCTTTGTTTCGAGCATTCAAAGAGAATATAGTTTTGGGAGAGAGTTTGCTTTTTTGTACCAAAGACAGGCAAAACACAACAATACCACAGGGTTGAGCATTACAACAATATATTTTACATATTTACAAGTAGTTTAACAGTCAAACGTTTTCGGCTTAACTTAAGCCCTCATCAGCAATCTAAAAATATGTATAAATTGCAATAAATTTAAACTTTTTGAAAGTAACTATAACTAACTGACTATAAGGCATCAAGAAACACGCAACGATTATAAGCAATAGTGTGGAAAACAGACAGACGAAAAACAAATTACATCTGGAAAAGGCAACTGCGTAACTAGAAAAGAATTTGCACCACAGGGTGCGTGATACATCTAATAAATGTTGAGGAAAATGGATGCGCCTCCCGCAAACAATTGTTTGTTTAAATTTGGATTACAGCGTTTATGTTGAGATTTATGAGTAACTAGTAACTGTAACTAGTTACATTTTTGAAATCGGTAACTGTAACGGTAACTCAGTTACTATTTTGGCCAAGTAACTGTAACTGTAACTCAGTTACTTTTGAAAGTAACTTTGCCCACCTCTGCAAACATGTATATCATTCAACGCTCAAAGGCCTTGCGATTGTTTTTCCAGCGGTAAAAGATTCTAGTTCATAACTGAAAGAAGTTATAAGCGGTTAAACTTTAAGGCACTTTGTGCCTCTGCCCAGAAAAACATCGTCTCAAAAAGCCCAGATATGAAAGAGTTAAAGCGAGACGCAATTCAAGAATGTAAAACAACTAAAACAATGAAGATTTTTAATACACTGTCTTACCACAGCTCCATTTTCGTGATAGCCTACAATGCTAAAAAAATGATTCAGTAATTAATGAATGGCGGTTTTTACGATCATTTGTAATACAAATAACAAAACAATTTACAAGTCCAAGCCATGTGAGAGCAAAGCTAGACTATAAACATGAGGTTATTTAATAAAAGCCCAACAGCTGTTAAGTGAATTTTGACAGTTATCGGACAAACAATAATTTTTAAGGAAGAAATTCTATTAAAAAAAACTTTCTTGGTTTTCGAAACTACAATGGGTGTGATTCAAATTTTTGCTTGCAAGATTTACCCTAGGGTAAGGGTAAGTAAAGTTTACTCCCGATTAGAAATCAATTGTGTACTACATACTACACTATCATAACTATAGTTATATAACTATAAGTGCATATAGTTATATTTAGTTATATATCGTTATATATGACTATATATAGTAATATAAAAACAATGAAAACTAAAAAGTATATAGTAATATATATATATAACTAGTTTCGAAAACCAAGAAAGTTTTTTTTAATAGAATTTCATCCTTAAAAATTATTGTTTGCGCGAAAACTGTCAAAATTCACTTAACAGCTGTGGGGTTTTTACAAATAAGCAATAAGCATATATGGTAGGTATTCCAATACGTCAAAATCACAGCACTGGAAGAAAATACACAGCAACATCAAGAACACTTATTGCTTCCACTGTACTCTATGATGTAATAAAGAAAGACATAGCCAGCAGAGAAATTCAAATTAATAAGTTTTTTGTGCTATCTGGCTTTGATGGTTGCCAGCACGGCAACCACAATTATGAGGAAGAGCCGCCTGAACGACGACCACAACGCATTTTCGTTTGCACATTTGTTGTGGCTGTCATGCTGGCAACCTTCAAAGCCAGATAACACAAAATTCAAACCCTCATAACATAGTCTACCATTGCATGAAAAAAACGTAAACTGACGTAGGATATATGCAGTATATCAACAATTCAACAATCATGAGTGATTATTGCGTTTCGACATCCATTAGGTAAATATGAAAAAAAACTGAGAACAGGTCGTTTTGACGCCAAAGAGCTTGAGTTCGGGGCAATGTTAGGGATTAGGACTGGAAAACACCCCTCCGAAAACACGTTTGAATAACAACAGTAAACATATTAAAAGTGAACACTAAAAGGTCAACAAACAATCAAAAAACAGATAGCGTTCATGTAGGCCATTGTCGGAATTTTTATTTGCGCCGGAAGTTTTGTTTGCGAGTTTTTTTTTTTTTTTCGTTTCTGTCACCAGCCGCCTTCAAATATTGCTTCATTGCAGATTCGATATCTTTGTCCGTCGCCTTGGCTTGCCTTCGAATCACATCTGTAATAATACAAAATGAGCTCTCTGTGAAAACAATTTTGCTCACAACAACGTAATTACACTACTACCTCATTATTAGGGATCGAACCGATGGCAAGTGTCCTTAATCTGGACATGAGCGGGGTTCACTACAATTAAATGTACTGTATATTGGTATAAACTTACAATGCAAGACGGGTAGTAATATAAAAAATACGTCAAAAAATTGTAATTAGGGAACGTTCAAATATTACGTAACGCCTTCGACGGGGGGGTAATGCAAAGCGTTACGTTAACGTCATATTGGGGGGAGGAGGTTCAAGCCAAACGTTACGTAACGCTTTCGATAATATAAGTGATATATACAGTATAATATACCGGTAATTCATCAGTAATTAACTCAGCATTATTGAAACATCTTTTGTGATAAGGTGCTGCCGAAACCCGTGTTTTATCCTGCAACAACAACCACGCATGTGATATTGGAAAGGGAGTGTGGCAATATTTTATTTAGGTTATTTAAGTATGAGAATGGTTTGTTTATAAGTTGAATTAAGATGAAGGCTGTCTAACTGCCTGATGAAATTTCTATCTATCTAATTTATCTAGTTTGGCTATCTGACTCCATGAAATAATTTCCACACAATTGTTCGAATTATAATTTTAAGTTATCAGAAGGTGTTCGTATAATGTTGTAGGTCTATAACACAATTTGAATTTAAACAGTACAGAATAATGAAATTACAGGATAGTGAAACATTATCACGAGTTATTACATTTTAATTAAACAATCAATTTAATGTTTTTCTGAGAGCTGAACTGGTCTAACTGAGCTCTGCTTGAGCTGGTCCGATTTGATAGAGCTCTCGTCAAAGGACGAACAAACCATTTTATTTGTGTTCCCTTTTTCTTATTTACTTCGGGAGCAGTTGACATGGAAAATTACAGAAACTTTAGTAAAAGGCAGGAAAACTTATATGTTGAAATAATGGATCGCTACAGGAGGGCTAAATAGTAGAAGCTGATCTAATACTGAACGTTGTCACATTTTATCCTTTATATTACAGATAAATATTCCATTCCCTGATAAAATTTCCAATTTGTTAATCCTCAGTTGATTTGATTTATATTTAACTTCCATTCATAAAAACAAAGAGGCCTGGCATTTTCCACCATTGTACTGTAGTATGCATGGTGTTTGTAGAATCTGAACCTAAGTCGACTCCACGGTTACCAACAAGTGGCCTATGTGTTTGTCTACTGCCTGAGAACTAGTTGCAGATCGCTCCTTCCAGTCGGTTGACCTTGCTGAACCTCTTGCTTAAACTGTGACCTATCTAAACCTTAGCCCATAGACAACTAAGTAGGAAAACAGTATATTATGCAAGCAGAACACTATTGAGTCACAAACAAACAATGAAAGAAACAATTACAAGAAAAATGTAAGCTCTTACCTTAGCAGTAGACCAAACCGAAAAAAGCAAAAATTAACCATAGCGAAGAGACAAAAACATCGCATGTCCGAAATCGCTCATGCTTGACAATACGGTATTTAAACATAATTTGAGAAGGGGCGAGTTCGTAACATACCGGCCCCGAAAATGCGAAAAACATTTTCTATCCCTACAAAACGAGTCCGAACATAATTTCCACTGGGTGATCGTAACATGTTTGAATAGCCTAACATCAGAAAGTTAAGCCTGACCAAAGCGGCCATCTAACAGAAAAATGCGTATGAATAGAATGAAATACACAACGACCCATCGTACAATTCTATACACAATAAGGCTCTAAGGAGTAACGACATCTACAGATTGGAAAGCTGACTCTAGACTTCAATGTCACACTATAAAACTTCAAGGTAAAGTGGGCTACATGTAACAAACTTAAGCCTCTTGGGCTGAACACGTAAAATTGAAAACACGCCTAACTGGTCACCATTGTCAACGGTGTCAGAGCATGCCGAGGCAGCGAGTGACACAGCGGAAAATAGAGACCAGCACATTACACATCAGTATACGAAATTTTCATATGCCACAGCAACGTCGAGATGAATCGACAACGAGAATGAGACCGTCCACACAAATAAACGCCAATACAGGCATGCAAGAATATAATACTACGTAGTCATTTCACTCAAGATTAAAACGTCATTCTAATGTTGAGTGAAGCCTTCAGTCACGCTACGACTGAGAAACACTGTAGCACTTAAGTCAGCCACAAACCGGAGATAAACAATAGCTGACGTATACGGGAATAAACAACAGGTGCAGCAGCAACGTCGAAATGAATCGACAACGAGAATGAGAGCGTCCACACAAATATACGAAATTCTCACATGCCCCAGCAACGTCGAGATGAATCGATAAGAATGAGAGCGTCCACACAAATAAACGCCAATACAGGCATGCAACAGTGACTGGAATATAATATTAGGCCTACATAGTCGTTTCACTCAAGATTAAAACGTCATTCTAATGTTGAGTGAAGCCTTCAGTCACGCTACAACTGAGAAACACTGTAGCACATAAGTCAGCCACAAAGCCAGAGATAAACAATGGCTGACATGTACGGGAATAAACAACAGGTGAAACACTATTAAAGTCACCGCCACCACCGAAACCAAATACTACAGAATATTAAACAAGTCAGTAATAATAAAAGAAAAACGGCCTTTGAAATAAAAACGCCGATGAAAGGCCACAAGGTACTACAAATTTAGTTCAAGTCAGTTTTACAGTCCTGCAACAGACAATTTCAAACATAGTCTTGCAAATGTCCCTCGAGCAGACAGATCTTCCTGGTATCCCTCATGAGCACTGCATCTGCTGTTCGCACGCAGACCCTTCGCACAAGGCCGTCCTTGTCGGGAAAGCATTCTTCAACGATGGCTTTAGGCCAGGTGCCCCGTTTAGCGTTGTTGTCCATCAGTAGCACGAGATCACCTGGTTCAAGGTTGGGTGAAGTACCCCACCACTTCTGCCTAGGCTGCAGCAAAGGAAGGTACTCACTCATCCAACGGCTCCAGAACATTTCCGCTAGGTATTGCGTCTTACGCCACGACCGCTTGTATCGATCACTCTTCATAAAAACGTCTGGCGGCAATGAGTCGTCGATAGAGCCGGTTAACAACATTGATGGAGTTAAGGCACTTAAGTCTCTGGGATCTGTGGACACGTCTGTTATTGGACGGTTGTTAAGGATCGATTCAATTTCGGTTACCAGGGTAAGCAAATCGAAGTCGTCGAGAGTGGCTTCACCAACAACAGCACGCATGATTTTTCGAATGCTACGAATCATTCTTTCCCAAACGCCACCTGCGTGGGAACAAGTCGGAACATTAAATGACCACTCGATATTGTCCTGGAGCATTGCCTCCTGAAGTTGCTGGCCGTTCCAAGCTTTGATGCCGTCATTCAACTCTCGTTCGGCGCCTTTGAAATTTGTGCCGTTGTCGCTGAACATTAGCTTTGGCTTTTGTCTTCTGCTGGTGAACCGACGAAAGGACTGGATGAAAGCGGAGGCCTCCAGCGACTGAGCGATTTCTAGGTGGACGGCCCTAGTTGCCATACAGGTAAAAACGACGACGTATCGCTTTACGTCACTTCTGCCAAGCCTTACAACGAGTGGACCCATCAGATCCACACCTGTCGCAGCAAAGGGTGGGTTTCCAGCTATGACCCTGGCCTCGGGAAGACTTGCCATGCGTTGACTTCCGGTACTGCTATTCCAAAGGCGGCACTTAAAGCAGGAATGAAGCACTCTTCGCACGGCTGCGCGTCCGCGCAGTATCCAGAATTGTTTACGAATCGAATTTAGGACATGAGATACTCCACTGTGGCCTTCTTTCTCATGGTGGTCCTGAATTATCATGTCAGTTATTCGATGCTTGCTGGGAAGAATGATTGGATGTTTGGTTTGAAAAGGGAGAGCTGAATTTTGTAAACGCCCATCCGAACGCATGACCCCGTTCAGAACAAAGGGGCTTAGTTGACGCAACTCTTGGAAGTAGCTGGCGTTTCGCATTTCTTTGTCGGGGTGTAGTCTTTCTGGTGACGTACAATCGGACACGTTTGGCAAAGCACGCATGGCGTCATGAAAGGCGTCCCATTGAACTTGCTGTACGATTGCTATAGTTGCGTTTTTCAGTTCATCCACGGTGAGACGTCCTACAACCGGAGGCGAGAAACCCTGCAAATACTTCCATTTCATGAATTGCTTCCATTTTAACCACCAGGCGGTTAGTCGTTGTGCGGTCTTGTACTTAGAGCAGCGCGCTAGCAGCTCATGCAGATAGCTCACGGGAGATGTGACGATGGCGCAGATATTTGTCTTTTTCAACTCTGGGTCATCCGAGGTAAGGTCCTTGATGCAATTCGGTTGTTGAGGCCAACTAGCCTCGGGTTTAAGTAAAAATGGTGGCCCCTTGAACCACAAGTCAGCAACATCAGCCTTGTCAGGCATTAACCCGCGTGATGCAATATCAGCGGGGTTTTCTTCAGTAGGAACATGGCGCCACTGACGGGGTACAGTATGTGCGTGAATTTGTTGCAGGCGGTTGGCCACAAAAGTTTGAAAACGGGTGGAAACATTGTTAATATACTGAAGCACAATCGTCGCGTCCGTCCACATAACCACACTATCAAAATTCAAGTCCATTTCGCGACAAATGAACGAACATAACTTCACAGCGATGGTGGCGGCGGTCAATTCGAGACGCGGAACGGTCACTGGCTTGAGAGGGGCTACACGTGATTTACCCATGCAAAATACGTTGTCTATCTGTCCATCAACATAAACGGTTCGAATATAACATGCAACGCCATAACCAGTGACGCTAGCATCACTGAACACGTGCAAACCAATATGGTCAACTACCTGGTCCTGACGTTTGAGGCTTGGATGGATGGAAATACCACCAAGATGGGGAAGTCCATTCAGCCAAGCCTCCCGCGTCTGTCTTCGTGACTCCTCCAGCGGTTCATCCCAGGTCGCTCCACCCTGACACGCTTCCTGCAAAAGCTTACGGGCTGGCAGGATAAAAGGCTGCACGAACCCCAGAACATCATAGACTTGACTAACCATCGAGAGCAGACCTCTTCTAGTAAAAGATTTTAGCTCTATGTTTACCTTGATGGTGAAGCTATCCGTCGCGATGTTCCAGTAGACACCAAGTGCTCGCTCTGTGGGTAGGTCACGAAGGTTCAAGTCCAGCACAGACGATGCTCGATCTGCTTCGGGGATAGAACTTGTCACCTCGACCGTGTTGCTTAAAAGTTTTGTAAGGTTAAAACCCCCACTGGCTAAGAGTGACTTCAATTGGGTGACTGCTGCAATAGCTTCCTGCGAAGTGTCGTAAGATTTTAACAAATCATCCACATAAAAATTTTTATCTACAGTTTGTAATACTTCCTCAGTAGCTGCAGTTACGTTGTCACTGGCAGTTTTCTTCAAGGCAAACGCAGCACAACTCGGAGAGCATGTAGCTCCAAAGACCAGGACGTTCATCCTGTAGTCGACAGGGGTCTGGCTCATATCTCCATCCGGCCACCACAAAAATCGAAGGGCATCTCTGTCCTTCTCAGACACAAAGACCTGGTGAAACATGGCCTTTATGTCTGCTGCAACAGCGACATTACCTTGCCTGAATCGCAACAATACACCCGTTAAGTTATTGTTGAGGTCTGGTCCCTGTAAGAGTTTATCATTTAAGGAAACGTTTTGAAACTTAGCAGCACAGTCGAAAACCACACGGAACTTTTTCCCGGTGCAATGGTGAGGCAGGTACCAGACGGTATCCGAACACTTTAATTTATCATCAGGCACACGACTAGCATAACCACTTTGAATGTAATCATTAACTTTCTCGCAATACTGACCGTGCAAATCCGGATTTGCCTTTAATTTACGTTTCAGACCTCCAAGTCGCTTTTCTGCAACAGGTCGGTTGTTAGGCAGTGTCGCATTCTCTTTCCATGGCAGTTCCATCTCATAGTGGTCTCCTTGTTTGCGAATGGTGTCTTCCATAACCTTCAGTGCTTGCCGGTCATTCAAAGAGGGCGCACCTATTTGGGGTTCGTCGATGTCCTGAAAATCCTGATTTAAAATGTTAATTATCTGCTGACATGAGCTATCAGCAGGTGACGACTTAACGAACAAGCATGTTGAGCAGACACCATTTGCGTCCGATACTGACTCATAGTCTGACCCAAAGATAGTCCATCCCAGAGCAGTATGTAGCGCAAATGGCTGCCCAAACTGGCCATACCTTTGCTCAGACGTTCTAAACATCTCATGAGCATTAGCCCCTATTAGCAACTCCACCTTTTTTGACTGCAATTGGGGAAGGTTTACATCTGCCAAGTGAGGATAACCTTTTAACAAATTGGCACCAGGGATGTTATCTTCCAAACGAGGCAACTCGCTTAGCACTCTACACGAAGGAATTCTAAAGGATTGATCCTCATTTATTCCCTGAACACACAACTTTCCTGTACTTATTCCACACTTACTTACCCCACTAATGCATTGCAGCTCAATATCATCCCTTTTTGTTTTTAGATTCAATTTGCGAACCAAGCTAGCACTGCACAAACAGGTGGTAGACCCAGTATCCATCATCGCATACGTTGTTGTGAATTTCTTCGAACCTTCCTCCTACACTCTCACTGGCAGAATGTTGAGCATAGCAGACACCTTACTACTTGGACCTTTGCGTGCGACGGCTACAGTTTCCTGTCTATCGGAAACACTTTCTGCATTCGCTGTGGAATCACGCTGTCTTGAATTAAGGTGAACCAAGGTGTTATGTCTTCGGTTACAAACCTTACATGCTCTTTGGAACTTGCATGCCCTACTTAAATGACCTTCTTTAAGGCAGTTATAGCAGAGACCTTTCGACTTGACAAACTTAAACCTTGCGTCCGATGACATGTCCAAGAATGAAGAACAAGACCACAATGGGTGCACATCACTGCACAACTTGCACGATTGCTTTGCTTCTTCTGCACCGGCTGCCTTAGTAGCAAAGGTCTTGAACCTTGGCTGCCTTGTCGCTTCTCTTGCTTTACTGGAGTTAGGCTTAGCACGATTCTGGAACACTTGTTGCACCCATTCTGATTGTGAGTAATGGGCAGCATCATCCACCACTCCAATCAAGTCGCTAAATGTAGCCCTTTGGCCACAACCTTCCTTGCTGTATGACAGCTTGGCAAACTGTTCCTGTAACTTAACGGGAAGTCGCAACAAGATTTTGCCTAGCACTTCTGAACCGTTCAATTCACCTAAAATGCCCTTACTTTCAAACAAACATTTACAGCTGTTCATTTTAATTACCAGCTGATTAAGTGACCCAGACTCATGCTCAAGAATTCGTGGACCCTTTAAGAGATCTTCCTTCGCTCTGTGCATGAGCTGGACACCACTTCCATATCTACCATGTAGTAACTCCCAAGCCTTGTAATAAGCTTTAGTTTTGTCCAGTGTCCACGTATGAAGAACAACCCTGAATAACTTCGGCTGCCTCATCCTGAACATACATTTGAAGGAACATTAATTTGTGGTGATCATTGGTGCAATAGGGTTCCACAAATGCCCCAAACTCTTGCGCAAATGTTGCATAGTGAGCGACATCACCACAGAATTTCCTTATTTGAAGTTGCGGAAGGTGCATGGGGGACGGATTCAGATGATGCAAACCTGGAGGTAAACGATGTGGTATACTTGGGGATTCACGGGATGCTCTAACCCTCACAGACTGACTTCCAAGGGTACCTACTGGAGTCGTATCCTGGGAGCTGGGATTGCCTTCAACCTCATCTAGCACATGGTACATCGACTCATCATGGGGAGTAGCCTACCACTGCAACTATAATTTTGATCGTGCTCATCTTCATGGGGTTCTTGTTTGACAGATGGTTTCATCGAGTGACCAGACCCAGATGGTTTCATCGTGTGACTAGACACAGATGGTTTCATTGTGTGACTAGACCCAGATGGCTCATCTTCCCCTTTAGTCACTTCAGGCTCTGATTCTGTTAATTTCAACTTGGCCGTGAGCAGAGACATCAAGGCCTCTTCCCTGCGTTGAGCCTGCTCTCTAGCTAGAGCCATCTCCTTTTGCATCTCGCGCAGGATCGAAGCAAACTCCGACTCAGCACTTACTGAAGGTGAACTAGGAAGAGACTGATTGACTGCTACCGTATCCTCAGACTCTGCCATAGTGGCTTATGATAGGCCTACTTATAGCAATTTGTAAAAATGATAACACAGCAAATAACAACACACGAAGTTGTTCGTAGCAACAACTCTCTCCAATAAGGGTTCCTGTAATTGCCTGTAAACTCACTTAAGTTTAACCACTGTGACAAGGTCAACTACAGAGTTAAAGCTATCCGCAACAACAATGAGATAAAATAGACCAATTGGCTAACTAGCAGCCAACACAGTTGCGAAACTATGAGCAATTACAATGAAAGACAATAAACCATTAAAAACTACTAACAGCCAAAACACAGTTGCGAAACTATGAGCAACTACAATGAAAGACAATAAGTTATCAAAAGGCTACTAACAGCCAAAACACAGTTGCGAAACTATGAGCAACTACAATGAAAAACAATAAATTATCAAAAGGCTACTAACAACTCCAAAGAATGTTAGATTAAACCAACTGAAATCAGAAGCTTAAAGCAACCTAGGTACCTTCTTAAAGGGACTGAATTCCAACAAACGAAAAGCCAATTACTTTTCTTGTAATAAATGTAGAATCTGAACCTAAGTCGACTCCACGGTTACCAACAAGTGGCCTATGTGTTTGTCTACTGCCTGAGAACTAGTTGCAGATCGCTCCTTCCAGTCGGTTGACCTTGCTGAACCTCTTGCTTAAACTGTGACCTATCTAAACCTTAGCCCATAGACAACTAAGTAGGAAAACAGTATATTATGCAAGCAGAACACTATTGAGTCACAAACAAACAATGAAAGAAACAATTACAAGAAAAATGTAAGCTCTTACCTTAGCAGTAGACCAAACCGAAAAAAGCAAAAATTAACCATAGCGAAGAGACAAAAACATCGCATGTCCGAAATCGCTCATGCTTGACAATACGGTATTTAAACATAATTTGAGAAGGGGCGAGTTCGTAACAGTGTTAGCATTGGCAGCACGTATTAGCCTACTGACGATAGCTCGTAAAACTACGTAAATATACAATTATATAAATACAAACTTACCAAATAACACTTTTTTATTTTCAGATCAAGAAAAGCAGTTTTTACATTTTTTCCAGTCCAATTAAACTGAGCGGCCAGATCGTCATTCACAAAAGGTCGCATAACTCTCCACACAGTTTCGGTACAATCGTTTCCTGAAACCGTTCTTATTTTCCATCGCTGTTAAATGAACATCCACACGTTACTCAATAGTCAGTTTAAAACTGAACAAGGTAACAAGCCAAGTCTAGATCGTGAACTCAAACCAAACAACTACACATTCTATATATTGGTTAATCATTAGGTTATGCTTTAAAAATCATCATAAATTGGTCTAATAAACATGATTCTATTTTACAAACTAAAGTATTTCTGCACACAAAATGTATGTGGAAGCGTTTAGAGCAAAACAAAGAAGTTTTAAAAATTAAAACTGAGCAGTTGAATAATTAGAAGGTTCTAATCTTTTTTAAGTATGATTTGCCGTAGTTACCACCTGCAAAGCGGAAAAAAAACATGAACATCTGTAATGTACCATTAACTCACTTTCTGAAGTAGCAGGCAAGCAGCAGCTCCACGTTTTGATGCACCAGGTTGATATTCAGACGCATGAGCAATTTTTCATTAAAATATAAATCAGGAGACAGAAAAAGCTTAAATCTAAAATGACAGCCCATGGCGTTAGTGAGTGTTAAAAGTGGTAGGCACTTTAACATTACCCACTCGTCGAAGAGGTACGCAATCATGCGTGACATGTTCATTCGCGATTCAGCTGATTTCAGTCATGTGACTCGACACGTGATATTCTGATCGAAAAATTTTGATACAAAGAAATTTAACTGAATGCTTTGCCACAACTACCGTTGCCCAATGGTTAGGGCAGAGGAGTAGTAATTTCCATTTCGTAGGTTCGATTCCCACCCTCTGCTAATACTATTTTTTCTTCTGCAACTGAACTGAGTGCAAGAAGGATCTTAATGACTGCAATCAATGGAGTTTATAAGGAAAATTGTGACTAAACACAAAGCAATTTCACATTGAAAAGCAGGCGCTCTTCGACCAGTGATGTAAAAGTGCCTACCGTTAAAAGTCCTTAAAATTTCGAAATAGAACTGAATTTCCTTGATATAGAGAGCCCTGAAATCATAGCCGCAGGAGTTTAAAACATTTTTTGGGGGCCGAAAAAAATTTGCCCAAATTTGGCCTTTGCAAATATATTGTCAAAAACGCAATATTACTCACAATCTCTGAGGTAGTGTAGTCTAAGAACTCCATACTCATCAAATGTAAGCCGACAAAATGCAAGCCTACCATAAGGTACGGTAGGCTACGCTATAGCTACTTTAAACACTTTTCACATTCATTTGAAAATTTCAAGGGGTCGATCTTAACTTTTTTTTCACTAGTCCGACCAGTTTAGCCTACTGACTTTTCACTTGTCTGATGACGTATTAAGATAAGTGTTTTGACTTGCTGGCTTCTCTGACCTCTGTGCAGGAGTGCTCAACACGTGTCGTGTCTAGCAAAGTTGCGAGAAAAAAGTAGTCACGTGCTCATTGACCCACTTTACAGCCTTCTTTGTGCAATTTCGCCTCTGGCAAGCAAATTTTTGCAGTATTTCAGAGTGACGTCACCAACCGCCATTTTGTAAACCAAAACTTTTCACCGGCGAATATTTTTACTAGCCAATCGGACTAGATAGCCTACTGCAACATTTCTACTACCGGTAGTCCGCGCAAATTTTCGCTAGCCATTGGCTATAGCGGACTAGCGTTAAGATCGAACACAAATTTTGTGTGTATTCTTTAAAATATTTATGCTAAATATTTCAAATTTGGTCATCATTGGGTGTAACCAGACAAAAAACTTGCTGTCCACTTTGAAAAGCACTACAAACACATTGATACAGCCAAACAAAAAATAGGTGGGGCTACTTTAAACACTGTCCAAATTTATGTACACAAACATGAAGCTAAATCACTAAAAAAAAACACTAGATGCAATCCAAAATCAATAGATCTGGTGAAAAAACACTAGGAGTGGCACCACTGACAATTAAACAAAGGACAAACAGGCTTCAACTCATATCAACTGCTGGTTTGAAATGGCACGTGACTTCAATCAAGCGCAACTAAAACGGTATGATGAATTTTTTTAATCAAACGTGAAGTGAGGCCTTTTGTAGGAAACTCGACGGCGCGTTGTCAGCGGAAAACGAGCAAATATTGAAAGCGCGTCTCTCGCGCGAAAGTCGATGGCGTGAAGCCAGCAGAAAGCGACAAACTTTAAAGAAAAAAAGTCATGACGAGATTCGCCATTCAAGCGCTGGCTTACCGCTAACGATTTTCGATGTCGCCAATGTGAGCGCTCGCCGCCCTGATGACGCCAGCTGCACGTCGACTGTTGCTACCTGGGAAGTGCGGGTGGCTGGAGTCGAACATGCAGGCTCTCGACTGCGACTAACCACTCGGCCACTGCTGCCGATGTTGCCAAATTCGCAGGCCGATTGGGGAGCCAGACCCCACTTGTGCATGTTGGAATGGAAGCGACCAACTCCGGTTCGGATTCTGTTGAGCTTGACCCAAGTTGGCCGAAGCAGGTTCATACCAGGGGGGCGCGCCACCGAGTGGGGTATAAAACTATGTAGTTTGGATGGATGGTTACGTTTGATTCTTAACCAGCTATCTTAATACGAGCTGTTTTCGTACGCGGAAAGCACGTTACGGGCTATCTTAGCCTCGCACTAATTAATCGTTAATAACGGGAGTTATGAAAATCACACAGCAAAAATATTTTACAAGCTAATAGCCATGTGTATTGTGCGTATATAAATTAAATTTTTACCGAACAAATTTATTGAAATAAATTGTTCAAGATAAAAAAAAACGTCAAAAAGTCGGTTTTTAATCTAATTCCCCGAATATAGCTTCAAAATTGAAATGTTTTCCTCATAAAACCCGGTGTCGCTACAGATAGGGTTAAGGCTTCCATGATCTTAGTCTGAAAATCAGAAAAAAAAATTTTCATCTGATATTCATCCTGTGTATGTATAAAACATTTAACCCTTTGCTTTTCAACGTTTTTTTGGAAGTTAACTGCTCAAGGGGGGGGCCGTTTTTGAATCAAATTCTATCAGCTGTTACGTGTTATCTGCTGATGCTATTTCAACAGAAGTTGCACTGGTGTGAAAGCAAATCATTTGTCTATAAGTTTGAAAAGTCATTATTTTAAAATTTTATATGTTAAACTTAATATTTCAATTTTTGCAAAGGTACCCAAAAACGACAATTTTGATTTAACTTGCCGCTATTTAATTACCGTGCTAATCTGATTTCATGTAAACTTCTGAACTGAATAACAAAGAGCTCGATCGAACGCACGAAGTGTGTGTGCGGTGTGCCGAATCATTGCATTGATTAGAATTTACGACTTGCGAGCAAATCTTATTGTAAGCTACTTACTGATTCTAAAATAGTTACAATCAGAGTAACATTGTTACATGAATTTGAAAAAAAACAAAACTGCGTTTGTTGTCTTACATTTTTTCCTAAACTAATGCATTCCGAAACTCATGGCTAGCTTCTAGTTTTATGGAACCAAATGTCTCATAAGTTGTGTATTTTAAGTGTACAATTGAGTTTGTAGTATGAATATTTTTAGTAGAGAGAAGACAATTGAACAAGTTGTTAAAATTATCTGAAATTTCTAAGTTCAAATTAGGTGCTTTTGAAATTGTGGATTTGTGTCAAGTCGCAACACAAATCAGGCCCGTAATTATACATTTTAGCTTGGGGGGGCTCAAAAGCTGTTGCGAAGTAAAAGGCTATGCACATAACATTTGTAGTTGCAATGAGTCTAATTTTCGGTTTTTCGGGCAAAGGCACGGCATATGTTATAAAGTCACAAGGTGCTAGATAGCAGTAATTTCGAATGATTGGGATAATTCCAGCCAAAACATGGGTAATTCCAGCCAAAATGATTGCAGAATAAAATAGATGCAATATTTTTAACACAAAACTTTGTCAGGAATGACCCTCGTGACTTTGTCTGGTACAGGTCTCCACCAAACCAATTTATCCCCTTTGGGGTGTAATATTCTCCAGTAAACGTCAAAAAACACTAACAGCTATCCAATGTTGATGGATTTGTTTTTAAGAGATATTTATGGACAATATTTCCAAAACCAACCTCTTACTCCATTGTAATTGCTTTCACCTGAGATGCCTTGCCAAAAAAACTCACCTAAATTTAAAAATCATTATCGTGCAATCTGTCTGGAATAACCCTATAACACCGACACACACCCCATCGGCCTGACACTACAGAGACAGGCATGGGTGCGCCACAACCGTCTCCGTACGGGCATCGGGCTTTTCTGCTCAACCATGCACCAATGGGGAATGGCTTCTTCCTCCTCCTGTGAATGTGGTGACGAGGAACAGACCGCAGACCACATCATCATTGACTGTACCATCTTCAAGCCACCAAACGGAGTGGAAGGTCTGCGCGTCATGGGTGATGAAACTAAAGACTGGCTGCTCTCTAGCAGCTTTCCAGTGTAGTCCGGGAACATCGTAAATCTGGAGTGGTAAAAGGATAGACCCTCGACCCCAGAAGCTCAGACGACGACGACGACGAACCCTATAACTATTACCCTACCAGTAGCCTACATCACAACTACAAAATTACAAGCAAGATAATTGTACAAAGTGACATAGGCTATGAGAATCAAAACAAATTAAATATAGAAAGTCTTGGGTCTGGGATTACTCATTTGGAAAACCAAATGTAGCTTGCCTGGCAGAGTTTGCATTGATGAAGTCCCTTGATATATCGTTTACATTCAAGCTAGAGACTTCTTCTTTGTGTAAATGCAACAGCAATAAATTGTACAATTTGTCATGAGACATAGATGTTCTTAAACAAGTTTTTAAACGCTTCATTGCTGAAAATGAACGCTCCCTGCAAGCATTAGTTGATGGTGCTAACAGAATCATTTTCACCAGTTTTTTGACTTCCCCAACAGATTTGAATACAATATGTATCTCTTACTTTGAGCTTGGGGGGGGCATTGCCCCCCAAGCCCCCCCGGCAATTACGGGCCTGACACAAATATCATGCAGGCCACATCATAAGTCCAGGGCTCCCACACGGCATAAAATCATAAAATAGCATAAAATTTCACCCCTATTATAAAAAGTCATAAAATTGTCACAAAATTTGACCATTGGCATAAAAAAAAAATTAAAACAGCCTTCACAAACTCGCTGGTTAGTAATGAAGTATGTTGCGGTTTGTGTTTTAGATCAATATCCCAATATTAAGGAATATTTTCTGAAATTTCTACCCAAAGAGAAGAATTTTAGAAGCACAGTTCAAAAAATTGACCGATATAAACGGATATGCAAGAATTTATATGATCCTTTGGTTGAGGCAACGCTGTCTTTGCAGTGAAATTGCAAATGATTTTGAGGGATTTTTACAACCTTTTCAAAGTAATGAACCCAAAATTCATTTGATGTGACCTGCTATGTGTAACCTTATTTCCAACATGATTGATGTACAATTAGTTTGTTAGCAAGAAAGCTCTTTCCAGCAATGATACTATAAATATTAGGAGCTGGTATACAAGTTCCCCCCCCCCCCCCCTTGGTAACTCATGACAAAGAGGAATTGACCAAAACATGTGGATTGAAGTGTGTGAACAGTAAAGCAAAGGTAAAGTAGTTTCACCCTATATGTTTGGTGGTCCTGTCTTTGTCATGAGTTACCAAGGGGGGGGGGGGGGATTTGTATACCGGTACCAGCTCCAAATATTGGAATTGATGTTGGGAAGAACGAAAATTTGAAGCCTGTGAATTTAATTAATGTTGGTACTAAAGGAAAGCAATTGCTACTAGACCCAATTATTTCAAAATCAGACCAAACGAATTTCAGAAATGGATTCATGAATTTCTACAAAAAATCTATCAAATATCTGATTGATCATTTGCCTTTGAATCGACCAATACTGAAATATGCTCAGTATCTTCACCCAGAGAAACGAAGTGCACATGGTGCTACCAATGCTATCTCGAATTTGACCATTAGAGTGGCTAGTGTGATGAAGGGACGTCTTCCATCTGTTTTTGACATTTTTAACTCAACAACAGTAGAAGAGCTTTGCGACAAGGTTAGAGACCAGTGGCCGAGGTACCGTACCAGTATGAAGATGTTAAAGAGGAATGGTATAAAAAAAGCACAAATGATACCACTAATGAGTTTACAACTTTCAAAAGTCAACGTAAATATTCCTATTGGCAAGATGCCTTAGAAAGATGTGGGTTGCTGCCGGCTGATAAGAATGAAAACCTCAATCAAGCCACAAATGAATTGACCATTATTGGCTAAATATAGGACAATTGCTTGACGAAAATGGTACTAAAAAATTTACTTACCAATCTAGCTGTATGCGCATTAAGTCATGGAAATGCTGCTCCTGAACGCGGTTTTTCAATTAATAAGGCTTTACTTGCCAGCCATGGCTACACAGTACAAAAAGATACCATTATATCTTTGCTAATTGTTAAAGAATGGATCAATAAGTTTGGAGGCACTTTAAAATTTCCTATCACACAAGAACTTCGGCAACAAGTAAAAGAAGCAAGAAGTAAATATATGGCATTTTTTGGAAGAAACAAAGATTTTGAAAGAACGAAAGAGGCAGAATTGCCAAGAGCAAGAAGATACTGCAGGACTTGAAACAGAAAAGCTGTCACGTAAGGCATTGCTGAATGATGATATTGAGAGATTCGAGATTGGGTTGAAGATTGCAGAGGAAATTATTGAGCAAGAGAATGCTAAGCTGCAAGATGCTCTTTCTAGTAAAACACTTCATAAAAACGAACTATTGTCTGCGCATGTGAAAATTAGTATCGGCTTTGAGAGAAAGCGTCGGTGCGATAAAGAACTGGCTGCCCTTAAATTGAAAAAAGTGTAGTTTGGGTGAAACGTAAGGGTTATTACTGCTCACCATACTTTGCATACTTGTGAAGTGAAATAGTGGCTTTTCAAAAGTTTTTGAAACATTGTAGACTGTAGGGCAGCGTTTGTTTTACACTATCTGTACCTGTACCTTTGTTTTATTGTGAAGTAAAAGTGGTGTTTCAGTATAATTTTTGGAAAGTTGTAGAATGTAGGGCAGGTGTTGAGTATGAACATGTGGCCAAATGTTCATAAACAACCACTTTGTATTGTGAATCGAAGCAATGTTATTCATTTTTAAAGTCTAATACTGAAAATTTTACAGAGCTCCCTTACCTGGCAGTTTTCATATTTAAGTATTTTACATTGAAAGAATGTGGTGTGGTTGTTCTGAACTCAGTATAATAAGCACTGCTGCTGTAAAAACAGCACTGGCCATAAAAATATGCACTGCTGCTGTTAAAATAGTTTTGCCAATTTTTAAACCAAAACACTTTTTAACGATTGTATTTTTACCATTCCAATTCGTGCAGTAATTGTTGTGTACATGATCTTAAAAATCTGCCCAAAACATAAAAAAAGCCATAAAATTGTACTGCATATCATAAAAAAAGTATAAAAAATAGCCTATTTTGAGCATAAAATCATGATAAAATTGAGCAACTCTAGCGTGGAACCCCTGTAAGTCATTTCGCTTACGGGTGTTTATAAACATGACTCATAAATTACATCCACAAAAAATACAGCATTTACATCAGGGGTGGGGAACCTTTTCAGTATTGCGGGCCACATAAAATGAGAAATAACACAAGCGGGCCACTAAAAATTTCGAAATTTTGTTTACAGAAAAAACTGATTCGCAGCGGTAGGTGCTTCCAAACAGAGACACATATTTCAAAGCATGTTCCCGCATGACTGGAAAATCACCAGCATTTATGCAGCTTTGATAAAAGTTGAGCTGTGGAATGTTTTGGTACATCGCTTTCAACGTACCGTCATTCTGGAGATCTACTATTTCATGTTGGAAGTTATTAGGAACATCATTATTAAGAACATCTTATTGTTTTCAAGTTGTACTTTCCACAGATGTAGTTTAGCTTCAAATGATTTCACTTTTGCAAACAAGGAGTTCAAAAGCTGATTCGGCCCCTGCAACTTGACGTTGAGCTCGGAGAGGTGCTCGCTAATGTCAACCATAAACGCTAGGTCACACAACCATTGGCTATCAGTGAGTTCGACGACATGGTTTCCCTGATTATTCATGAACTGATCGACTTCGTTTCGTTTCATTTCTTCATCGACGGCCATTCGCAATATACCGAGAATGCAGAGCCTACTCTTTTTTGAGCTGTTGTTTCAATATATTTTGGGTAAAGAAATTTTGACGCGGGCCACATGGAACAGTCACGCGGGCCACATTCGGCCCGCGGGCCGCAGGTTCCCCACCCCTGATTTACATCAACAAAGCTAAGTTCGAAGCTCACTTTTTATTGGAGATTGTGTCAATCAATTTGAAATAACATTTTTAGTCCGCCAGCGTCGAAACAATGCAACAGCGAATTGAGGAACATGCGTAAACAAAGGAAATGTGAAATAACCCACAGTCAGCAAATCTACATAAATTTAACGTTTACAAATGTTGAATCAATGTAAAAGGACTGGATTGCTGACTGGGTCCTTATTGTTTGAAGCACAAAAAATACGCGTAAAGGCGACAACATCAGCAAGGCAGCGATTATGTTTCTGGCCAAAAAAAAATTAACTTTTGACTTCAAAGATAAAAATGATTATAACGAAGCTTCAAAGTTTGTCGTAAAAAATATTGCAGAGATACAATAAAAATAATCATTTTGTGCCAGATTGTGGGAAGACTTCCTAGATTCTTTTCAAACATTTGCATAATTGCAAATTATTTTCTATAACTTTATATTGCCAAAAAATGGCTTCTTTGTTGAAACACCGTGGCTACAATTCTATAAAAAATTCTTAGGCCTACTACATTGAAGTAATGAATTTTTTTTTTGTGATTTTGCTGATGACGTTTTACAATATCCGAGAAGTAAAAAGTAATAATGATGAATCAGTGGCGTAGCCAAGGGTAGGGAAGGGTTGGGGGTTACAACCCCCCCCCCCCCCCTTTGGCACGCATGTGACATCACGATATTGAGAATGATGCTTTCAGTCTCTATGTCCCTAAAACAAAGTTTGCCTAATTTTAAACGAAACTGCATTAAAAGAGCGAGTTTTGCCAATACCAAACATTCAAATATCTCAGCCAAGAATTAGCAACAAGAAAACATACAAACTTAGGTTTATTACCGAAAAATGCCGAAGAAAACATGATCTTATCCTTTTGCCATGCCACCGGACAGCACCATTTTACAGGAATGTTGATACGGTACCCACATTTTTGTTGAAAATGCTCTCAGAATGCACCAAATTCAAAGTAATATTTCAAAATTTTCTGGGGGAGGCCCCCCAGACCCCCGCCGCTGGGTGTCGCCTTTGGCGAAAACGCCGTCGGGGTTCGCCTGCCGGCCGTCAAAACCCCCCCCTTTTAAAATTCCTGGCGACGCTACTGTGATGAATTATTTTACAAAACCGTGGTTTGCAAGCGCTTCACAAAAAATTGTTGGGGGAAAATTTACTATTAGACGTAAAATGTTGGTAAAAGAAAATTGTCGGTTTACGTATTTATAATGTTTATTGCGCTGTTATCGAATTATAAACTGCCTGTATTCATAGGCGCCGACTTTTATTTTTGCAGGGGGTGGCGGATAGCACAATATGGCAACCTAAAAACTTTCAAACTGCATGTTTTTGTTTAATTTTTACTACGCGTGTTTCGTAGATGCAATTGTCTTTTCACACCTGATTTGTAGCTCGATAATTTACAAAGCAACTTTAAAACAAAGCACAGGAGGTATATGTCGTGAATTTTATTGTTACGTTGCTGCTCTGACACTTAACGTTTGGCAAAAGTCTTTTTGCGAAGAGAAGCTCTGTCAATCCAACTGTTAATCAACTGGTCAAGTTGTAACCGTGAAGCTGCAGCTTGATAAACATTTAAAATTATGACGTGGTTCAATCGCTGTTGCGTCATGGTAGATCGCAACTTCGCAAGTAGGTTTTTATGCGCCTGAGTGCACTGAACGAACACTCCGCACAATGCAGACCACGTTTGGAATTGGAAGCATTAATGAAATTGTTTCATTGCTTGCAAATAGATCAAGCAGTTGCGACATAGTTGCAAATCGGACAGAATGCTCATCTTTGCATCCATCGTATTCTAGCCACGGGAATTCGCTCTCCCACGATTTTTGATAGCTTCTCCCTTTCAACAGCGATTATCCTGCTCGTGCTCGGTTCTTCCACCTCCCTGATCGTGCTAACGCCTTTTGGCAGTGGCACACTTTCGTTTCGTTCAGGCGTTTGGTCACTTTTATGCTGACTGAAATCCTGACTAGACGCAACAAAAATGACTCAATGGAGAGCTGCAATTTTGAACGCTTTTTCTTTAAGCTGAATAAAACTGGAATGTCGGCGAAAACTTTTACTGGACGACTTTTCGTAATTTTTTCTATGATGTAACCAGGAATGTAACAAGCAACTCCTATGTCAGACCAATAAATTCCCGCCTCACAGTTTGTCACACATTGACATGCAATATTATTGCATGAAGTAGATAACAAAGTAGAAATTAAAGCATGAAGTGTACGGTCATAATATGACAGTACACTCCAATTGATATTGGAAAATAATTCAAAATGCAAAATCTGGAGTAATTGAAAAAGGTTGCTTTTATTATTGGTAATTGGCAGGGGGTGTAGCTTTCCTCGAATAGAATCATGTAAACGTGTAAATTTGCAGAACGTTAAAACTGCTACTTTACTAAGTGCACTTTTTAAATAAAACTCAAAAAGTTTCGAAAATTGCATTTGTTTAATGAAATTTGAAAATAGATATTCATTTAGGGGGTGGAGCTACCAATCATCGAGATAATTTTATTTCCAAGTATTTTATAGCTGGCATAATTTATAGCGATATTATGAGCAGTTTAAAAATTTTCAAAAAAGATTTTTGAGGGAGGCAATGGAAAGATCGTATTTTATTGATTGATAAATCCCATTGTAAACCTGACAAATGTAACAATGACTTATGACAAGTAACAAATAAAACGATCGCAACAACAACAAGGAAAAAACTCGTAGCCACGTGTTGCGTAATCTTCACGTAGCTTGCTTGATGTTACGCGAGTATCATGCTTGTGACAAAAACAATCATTTTCTTTGCAATACTGTATTGGTTCACCTCTTGCTTTACGTTGACTTGAAGCGAAAACCAATGATCAAAAAAAGATTTAAACGTCCTTTCAAATTGCAATTATTTGCAGTAAGTAATGCAACCTAAACGGGGTGGCTGCCACCTCGCCACAGTGGTTACGGGGTGGCGTGGCCACTAGGGTGATGACTAAAAAAAATTTTTTTTGCCTGCTATGGGAATCGATGAACTTTTTTATGTGTACCAAGAATGTGAAATTTTTTTTTGAAAATTTTTCAAAAACCTCCCCCACCAATTGATATTTCTGACGTCACCTAAGTACATTTTTCTCCTTTTTTACTCCTCATACATTGTTTAAACTTGTTACAGACTCCTTACCATACTAAAAAGGTGGCCCACAGTATGGTGCAGATTTTCAAAAAAAATTTGTCAAAAAAAGTCAAGGGAGTTCTGAGATTTTACCCTTTTTGTCATTATTTTTTGCAACAGCGCCTCTAGCGGAAAATTTTTAATTAGTGCAACTTCAAGAATAGACCTTTTGCACATTCAAAATCACCAGAGCGTGACGTTTGAGTTACGCGGAGTCTGAGGGTTGAGAATCGCTTGTTTACTACGGTTTATGAAGGCGTTTCTTGTTATTGCAAGCAAGCGTGAGGTCGGTGGCAGGTAAAAGTAAATTTTTTGTGTTTATGAATTGTTGTAGATTATCGGTACACTTCAATTCTTGTTCGTTTTAATCATAGTGTGTTGGCTAACAGACTAGGAAAGGCAATTTAGGACGCCATTGTGAAGCGTGTGCATTTTGACCGGGAATTATGGACCACGATAGTGGCACCTTGTCTTGCAACATTTTATTTTCATTCTGCATAACATAATATGCAACGAACCAACCACATTTTATTGATGATACCAAGCATAGTCACTGGTATTTTTCTGTCGAAGATGTGAAATTGACGAATGCGATGGCGTGCAATACTTCGTTTATTCAACACTTCGTCCTCACTCATTTGAGGCCTTCTACCTAGGAACGGTGAGATATTCAAATGTAGACCAATACCATGTAGACTAAGTCTTTTTCTATAAGAAACCCTTTATCGGCCATAACAGCATAGCAGCTATTTTCTGCTTCAAAAGATGAAAAGTATTTCTTTGGTGATATATTTCTTTGTCACTCACATTACCAGTGTACCACTGAAATACAAATATATTACCCCCATTTGGATCAACTCCCACTAATGACTAATGCCTTTGCAGTGTTCGTACTTTTATAGTTTGAGTAGCCTACGTTTGCGACTGACGGTGAAGTGAGGACAGTGTTTCGAGACGTAGGCCTACTTCAGTGCAGTCGATGATGATCATGGTGCTTGGGTAGTCCTTTTTGAAGTCTGGCTTCATGGTTGCTATGATAACGTCACGATGAGGTAATATGTTCAAACTAATCAACCTTAAATACATGAGGTGCATTCATGAATGAAAAATACAGTGTAGGCTACAGTACAGTACGTAGGTAGGCATCCTTCCATCTTTTCAGATGATGGTAGCACTCTGGGTACGGCAGCTTCTCATGTGGCTCTGAAGTCCAATCCTGGCGTGGCAGTCTCGTCCACAGTTTGGACATATGAAATCAGAGGAGTTCTGAGGCTGCTGTCTCTCTTTTCTTCTTTGTCTTTTTTGCTCTAGTTGCTTCCTCCGCCTCGACTGACCCTTTGCTAGACCCGCACTGACTTCGTAGCGCCATCTACTGCGGTTTGCTGCGATCAGTTCCCAGCTGGTAGAGTCTATGTCAGTTAGCTTCAGGTCACGTTTGTAAACATCTCTGTAACGCAATGCAGGTCGTCCTACTGGGCGTTTCCCTGTGGCAAGTTCACTGTACAGAATGTCCTTCGGAATGCGCCCATCCTTCATTCTGGAAACATGCCCCAACCAGCGTAAACGTCGCTGGCAGAGGAGAAGGTGCATGCTCAGGGAGCAAGAACGTTCCAGAACAGTGGTGTTGGGTATTCTGTTCTTCCAGGAAATACCAAGAATGCGCCTCAAGCAACGAAGGTAAAAGCTTTCAAGGCGGTTTTCTTGTCTGGCATAAGTGGTCCAGGACTCACTAACGTACAGCAGAGTACTAAGAACACATGCACGGTACACCTTGAGTTAATTTAGCAAAGACTTATAACCCGTAGACTGCTGTCCTCCCGTTTGTTTTTCGCACCCAGGGATAGGGGCGACTGGAGTAGCCTCTCCAGAGTGCTGGACTGGGCGTCTGTATGGAGGTCTTGCGCTGCCCAAAAACACAACAGGACCCCCCTCTCTGCCTCTCCGGCGTGGTCCGAGGGAACGCAAAGCGTGACGCTCGGCGACGGTTTGGCTGCAGGAGTTGCCGGAAGGATGTCAGAGTTTGACAGTCGACCGCCCCACGTACTCCACTCCGGATTTTCTGTCTGGGTTGACTCCCGTAGCCTTTTCCAGGACTGGATGTAGCCGTAAGACAGCGGAGGTTTTGAATCAGGGTTTGCCTTCTCCTAGACGAACTGCCGTCCAAGGCTGACGAGCTCCGTCTGTTGTACTGTCTTTTGTCTGACCTCTCACCTGTAACCTGCCCGACATGGTTAGACCTGCCAGGGGCTACGAGCACCCGTCGGTATAGCCCACAGGATCCTTGAGATACTCAAGCTTCCCCACCACGGCAAGGTAACAAGTACGAGAGTACAGTACGAATGCAGAATTAATACACAACCTTGTGCTTTAAGTCTGTATAAAACAAACCCAGGCGAAGCTTCAACACCAGCAAAAATTCAATCTTTCACCGCTAATCTATGTAGATGTAGTGCTCCTGTAGCATTTTGAGGTATTTCGAAAGTAGCCTCGTCATTAAGTTCTGCATCAATATTTTGATTTGCATGCTTAGCTTTTGAAGCTGTATAATCCAAGAAATTCTTCCTATCTTTGCCTGGCAAGATCGCTTCCAATACAGCAAAGAACTGGTCGAAGGTTTACACTTCTGTAGCCTAAGTTTACAACTTAAAAGAGTTTTATTTTCTGGCAAATTATACTGAAACACTGATACACGCCTGTAAAGACCACAAAACAACAGCTCAAGCAAACGTTAAACAATTTATTCGCCTGCAAACTACGCCACTAACCTTATCGCACAGCATGTGAACAGCGGCAAGTCGTTCACGACTCCAACGTCACGCTTTGTTGGTTTGTTATGCAAAAGGTCTATTCTAAAGCGACTTCGGTAAATTTTTTTGTCAATAAGCTCATTTTGAATGTTGAGGAGGTTTATTGTTACGTTATTTTGATATATTTTTGTCACTAGAGGGCACTAGTGCTTTATATCTGAACTGATAGCCTATAAAGCTAGACCAGACAAGAGTTTTTAATAGCATTGGAAGTTGCTAATAATTTAAAAGAATAATTGAAATCATTTGATCTATTAATTATTAGCAGCTTGTTGCACTGTACATAAAATCTTGAAAGTGTAGCCTAGTCTATTTAATGGGCCTATATCATGCAATTTATCATGCAATTGAATTCAAGTTAGCCTAGTTATCTGGTTAGTTTTTTAGTTACCGCTATTGGGTTTTGGAGTTGGGGCTGCTTAACTTGTTGCTTTGGATTGCATATCATGAGTCCAGCAAAGATGGCGATTCTGAAAGTGACAGGGCCTCCAGTTATTCTGAGAGCACAATATCAGAAGAAGAAGAAGATGGGTTTGAAAAGAAGATGAGATCGTCAACATTGTCAGCAACAAAAATGGTGGTTCGCCATTCTTTGTCCACGTACAAAGCATCGGGTGTGTGCTCCACTCTGAATGAAGAAGGGGTTACTCTCCCTACTCCATCACAGTCTGGCGTGTGGCGTAGTGTTATAAGAGCTGAAAACAACGAAAAGGATACAATAAAGTTGCTGTTGAAAGAAGGAAAATATTACTGTCTCCATTTTGATGGAAAAAGGTTGTCTGGGGAGGAGTTTCAGGTGGTTTGCCTCCAAAGAGAAACAAATGAGGTTAAACTTGGAATACTAAAGTGCAAAAGTGGATCTGCTCAAAATATTCATAATGAATTGGAACGAATTTTGAATGAATATGAAGCCTGGTCCAGTATCAAAATGATTATTTGTGACACAACCGCTGTGAATACTGGTCGACTAAATGGTATAGTGGTGAAATTACAAACAAGAATGGTTGAGATGGGACTGGATCGACCACAATATATTGGTTGTCAACACCATATACTGGATAGAATTCTGAAGCATGTCTTGGATTTCTTTGTCAGCAAACATTCCACCAAACCAACTCTGAGTTACAAGTTTATTGATGATATCTCCGAAAGATATGAAGAATTGCAGAGATATTACAGTGGAGAAGTTTGTGTCAACATCAATGAAAATCCTGGTTGGAGAGATGACTTCACATTCTTATATGAGCTGTGTCGTTCTTTTCAATTTTATAAGGTGAGCTAAAATTTGAACATGCTGTGCTGTAAGGTTACTAAATGTACATCTTTTAATAAATCAATTTAAAATTCATAATTTTACAGTTGCATCATGTTTTTCTTCAAATAAAATGGAGAAAACTACCTTCTTTGCACAATGCTAGATGGAATTCACGAGCAATTTATATTTTAATCGCATACTTCTTAATCCCGCAATGGAAAGGAAAATTAGAAATCCCATGTCACTTTATTGCTAATGGATGGCAAGAGCAATGGTTTTCTGACCAAAGATACTCAGAGGAGGCATACCCAAAATTGTTATTGGCTGTTGAAGGAATCAAAGTAAGTAAAACTAGTGTTTAACCATAGTGAACCGTGATATTTTGAAGTAACTTTATGGTACCGGTGCTATTTATATCATAAAAGCATCATCCTCATCAAATTTTTACTCTTGAATAGCCAAAACAATGTTTATGAAATAGTTCAAGGTTATACCGGACTACCAATACCAACAGTAAATTAGGCTTTAACAAATATGTTTTATTTTAAGTGTGACGGTGCACTGAAATGCTTGAAACACATTGGAACCAGGATTGCTCTGTTCTCGACATCTCTCACTCGAATATGATTGCTGAAAGAGCTGTTAAGCTGATGGAAGAACTCCATAAGAAGTGCACCAAAGAAAAATATTTGAGTGTGAAATTTGTTGCATGCAACAAATTGTGAAGCTGTCAAGGACAAAGTATTGTGTGTATTAATACTTTGTGCACCTGTACTGCATCTAAATGATTTTGTCACAATAATACAATTTGCCATTCATAGTACTAAGTAACTGATTGTGACTTATGTGTAGTACATTAGGAAAATAAGTAGAGTAATTTTTACTGATTATATTGAAACATTGCAAAAGAACATGGAAATATACAATAAATTTGGGAATCATGCAGTCGATTTGAGGATTTTGCAAGTTTTACACTAAAAAAACAAATTACTGCCATCTAGTGGTAAAAATGTAACAACTAACAAACTACCAAGTCACCCAGTATCAAAAATAAACCATCTGACAAAAAAATTGGTCGAAATCGCTTAAGAATTCTTGAAGTTACACTAATTAAAGATTTTCCGCTAGAGGCGCTGTTGCAAAAAATAATGACAAAAAGGGTAAAATCTCAGAACCCTCTTGACTTTTTTCGACAAATTTTTTTTGAAAATCTGTACCATATTGTGGGCCACCTTTTTAGTATGGTAAGGAGTCTGTAACAAGTTTAAACAATGTATGAGGAGTAAAAAAGGAGAAAAATGTACTTAGATGACGTCATAAATATCAATTGGTGGGGGAGGTTTTTGAAAAATTTTCAAAAAAAAATTTCACATTCTTGGTACACATAAAAAAGTTCATCGTTTCCCATAGCAGGCGTTTTCGATTTCCTCAAAAAAAAATTTAGTCATCACCCTAGTGGCCACCCCATAACCCCGTAAGTCGGCGCCAGTGCCTGTATTGTCTACCTTTGTGGTTGCCGGCCAGCTTAGACCAGCATGCAGACTACACGTTTTTGGTATTTGCATCGTGTTATGATTCTCGAAAATTTCCCACAAGGTCTTTATTTTCATCGTGATATTTTTGTGCCTTTTCTGTCCTAAACTTGAAGTCATTGTGAAGCACAATCCACATCGGTTTTTAGACTCAGTCTTCATTGAAAATCGTTTGTGTGGCGCATCATTTCAAGTAGTGTCTTCCCCTAAGCTGTTACACAAACCGCCCAGAACCAGGTTGTTATTATGTATCTTACAGCCGTTGAGAGCCCGTTATTGTATGTGTGGAATTATTACTGTAGATGTCTGACTAAATTCATGCCAAAGTCGAGCAAATTCTGCTTTCGGGATCCTTGCCGTTATTTACTGTATTTTTTGTTGATAAGTTTAGGCAGCATTTTCCCAAGATAAATGAAGACATCGGTATTGTTCGTCACTTAGATTTAGTTTTCTCAGCATTGTTTATTCATTCTTTGATCCACTAGTTTGTCTCACTTTTGGTATAATCGGATCGTTTATAAATGGTGGGTCTTCACAATAGCCGGCCTCTTATACTGTACATTGGCGCAACGTATTCAGATGTTGAATCAATGATCAAGAAAGCTGATATGTTTTTTGTCTAATGTGACGCCTAACTTTATGCCTTGTCTACATTACAAAATATTTTGTAATGTATTTTGTAAAATATTTTGTAATGTAGATGAGGCATTATCATCTTTATTTTGCGCTCTTTGGAACAACACACAGTGCACGGTGAAACAAAAATGCAGGACATAAGAACAAGTAGGCGACATAAAGCAGGGAAGGGACGCCATCAAGTTAGCTGCTACGTGTAAATGGAGCCTACCTCATAATTTTGAGTGTATCTCACAATTACTGTTCGCAAAAACACTATTTCTCCGGCTTCTCCCAAAAGCATTTGCAGTCATACATTTCCGCAATTGCAACGCTTGTCAATGAGAGTATTTCCATAGAACGTTTATTTCGAAACCAGGTTTTCTAGCCTTTACCCAAGATTTCTTATTGTAACATTTTTTATTCGTCAATGAATATTATCTGCTTGAAACAACTGTTTTGAATAGTTTGTGGCCTACATAGCCTACTATTTTGATCGTGGATTGCTATTCTTCTTTGTAGAGCTGATAACGCATAAAACGTTTGCTATTATTTTTTCTAATTAACAGCTTTGTGATCACTGGCTTTTCTTTTGTAGCATAAGAAATAACGCGCTTTGTATTATTGAGGTCAAACCAAACAAAGGAAAACAAGAGGATGTTTCTCTCTGCTCGCGAATATCGATGCACGAAGCAATTATGAGCTTATGGTTTGTTATCACAATGTAATCCATTTCACGCTTTGCTGGAAGTTAGCTAGAAATAGCAAAAATTCACCAAAATCTTTAATTTACAAGAAAACTACACAACTGTTAGCATCGAGAAAAACCAAGTGCATGGCGTTACTGTGCTTCAAATAATCAAAGGAAATATGAGGGGGGGGGCCAAGTCTGGCCTCCCTTTGAGGAGCAAAGTGTTAAAGTGCACCAATATTTCCAACTGAAGTCGCCTACTCCCTTTGCTCTTTCTTCGAATGTTGTATATAAATTTAGTTGTTTTTGTGACGCAAACCAGACATACATTGGTATGTCAACCAGACATTTGTTGACAAGGGCCGGGGAGCACTTAAACCCAAACTTAACAACTAAAAGTGCAATTAAAGAGCACATCGCCTTTTGTGAAACGTGCACTGACAATGTCTCGATCGACCAATTTAAAATCATCACTCGAGGCAGATCTGATTTTCAGACTAAGATCATGGAAGCCTTAAGAATCAAACGTAATAATCCATCTCTCAATCGGCAGTTTTTCGCCTGTGGCTCATCGTTCTTTTTGTGTGTTTTCTAATTGTTTGTCACATGCTTATAATTTACACTTCATGTGATCTGTTTCTCGCCGTATATTTTACTTATAAAGATTCTTGTTTTCTTGTATCACTTGTTCAGTTTGTGCTTTTCAGTCCGGAGTGTCGTTACAGTTATAGTGCAAAGTCAAATTTATCTTATAATTTTCATTTTATGTATATAGCAGTACATTATGTTAAACCCACTAAGGTTACTTTGTTTTGCTTGTCTATGGTTCAAAAATGCAAACTCTCTACCAAAGCTTTATTGTATATACAGTTCACAAATCTTTTGAAACTCCAATAAAATTATCATCGGCCAATATACACATCGAACCAAGACTGCGGCTCCTCCATCACAAATGATCACGAACTGCCACTAGTTGGTACAATTTCATAAGTAGCATAACTGTCAATGATGCATAGAAATTGCCTTTTTATTTGATCTTTAAAACTGTTTGCACTTTTTTATTTTGCAAAAATTTCATCCACACAAACCAACCATAGTTATAGTTTAAAGCTATTTGGTTTTCTTATTTACGAAATAACAGTTGTGAAAAGTTTCTTAAAATTGCGCAGTTTAGCTGATTTTAAAATCTTTAGGCTAAGCTGCAATGGATAGCTCGAAATTCAACTCTGATTTGCCTCACTCGCCACTTCTCTAAATCGGCCTAAGATATATACTTTAAAGAAGCGCAAGAAAATTTTGTTTTATTAACAACAACAAAAATTATGAAAGAAAATAAGCAATCTTTATTCAAATATCCAACAAAATTACAGTAATAACTCATCGTTTGTTGCAAAACATTTCTTGAAATTTCAAATTAGTTTAACACAACTTCTTGCTTCAAAGTTCCAGGCAATAATTCTTTAACAATCTCATTGCAAAGACAACTCTTTTGTCTCGTTGTGATATCAACTGGTGCAGAAAAACTTAACTTATTTCAGCCAAGTAGTTACGCCTAGTGGGATTTTCCACAAGAACTTTGAGTCCTTACCAAGGCTTTGTATGATCCATCAAAAGCTTCGGCCCTGAACTCAGAGTGTTTTCCACTGTAAAGAAACGCTTGTTGACAGAAATCAATTTTAAAAATATGACCCAAAAATCTCGAAGGCTGCTTTTAAAAAGTTCACAATCCACAACTTTGATTTAAATTTTGATCAACATTTAAACACCTACGTTTTGTATTTCCGATTGACAAAAAAAATATTTTTTGCGGTTACTGAAATCGATTTACTCCGGTATACATATTTTCGAACATTTTGACCAAACTCACTTTAATTTTTAAGGATATTTTGCTTAAAAATCTGGTCAATAACCGACAAACGACCAAAAAAAGCTAGGCCTGTAGTAGGCTTAGTAACATTTTTCACAGCTATGTCAAATACAAATGAGTTTCTGATTCAAACTCACGGGTCAAACTTTATGTTTCTATTTCAAGTAGAACCACAATTATAACGCGTTTAAACTGTCATCTATATTGGTGGTTTGCAATCTATATGCGACACTTGCTTTTGAATACTGTTAAACATTTCTTGTTATTATATTCACACAACGTAACTCGTAATATTTTTTTCTATCAACCTTTTCCGATTTTTAAATTCAATAATCTTAAACTTTAAAATAAAAATTACTCACTAAAGTTGTGCTTGCAGCCCTGGCAGTGCCAACTGCGCATTGTTTTCTACTTCAAATGGACCTACAGTACGCCTAGCATTGAAGATTTTCTTTTCTACAGAATTAAGCAATTTCTTTTATATAAAGGATGTTTTTATTGAAAATAATCGAAAATAAGGAGATGCAAAGACTTATTTTTAAAATACCATTTGCTTTAATGGAAAACTTGCAAAGTACGCTTGCTGACAACTTGAATAGACATATGATCACAAATTTTCATAATATTATAATGTTTTTGCTCGCCATGTCTTCTAATTATTCAGTTTCAAGGCGGCAACAGATCACCTCTGTCATTCACTTGAACAAAACAGTACAAGTCTTTCCACTGAAAGAATGAAACCATGGATGTTCATTTTCAATATTTCTTTTTTTTTCACAAAAGTATAGTTTTAACATTTAGTTTGTTTCTAACTTACATTCGTATGCACTGCTATAGAAGTAAGAAATATATGTTATCAAAGACATATCGTTATCTAATGCAGTCAAAAAAAAAACAATGTCTAAACTCTTTTTTTGCCTTGTTTAAAACATTAGTTGAAAAAATTGTCAAGTCGCTTATCTACATTGTGGTTCTGGTTTTGTGCCGAAAAACCTAATATTAATGTTTATATTCTTGTTTTATTTCAGCTAGACAGCTAGAAAAACTTTATTGGTGAATAAACTTAGGTTTTTGTTGTAATTCTGACTGTGAATAAATTAAAATAAATCGATTGCATCATGTCTTTGGAAGAAGAAGAATTTAAACTTGGGGAAAAGCTGAAAGATATTTGTGACTTGAATGGCAAAGAAAAAAATATTAAGGAATCCGCAAAACTTTTGCATCAATTGGGACTTGTTTATCAAAGAAGAAATCCAGACAAAATCAGCCTCATTCAAAGTGCTGCCTTGTTGAATGCAGCGATAACAAGAGAACCTGATAATGTGGAGGAGGTAGAGAAAGATTTGCAAAAGCTCTGCGAAGACATTCTTCATCAAGCTGGTGCAGTGAAAAAACAAGCAAATACAGTTGACAAAGCAAAAGATGTCAAAGAACGATTAAACAAAATGAGGAAATCTGTAAAAGAATCTTTGCTTGAATTGAAAATAATTCCAAATAAAATAAAAAAACAACAATTGCACAAAGAAGAGCTGAATAAAATTGTTAAAATGCAACAGATTCAAGATAAAGTAGCCGCTGAGTACACATCAATCATGAAAGAAATCAGTAATTACTGTGAACAAGTAATGGGAAGGCGGCCTTGTGAATATAGTCTTGTAGGCATGGGATCATTAGCCAGAAAAGAGATCACCCCATTCTCTGACTTTGAGAATATAATTGTTTTGGAAGAAGGATGTCAAAATTTATGCAATTATGAAGCTATATTGGAGTATTTCAGGTGGTTTTCTGTCATCTTTCAGGTCATATTGATTAATTTACAGGAAACTATATTGCCAAGTGTAAGTATAAATTGCTTGAATGATACAACCAAAAAAGATGGAAACTGGTTTTTTGATGCATTCACTACTCGGGGTGTCTCCTTTGATGGCATGATGCCACATGCCTGCAAATCTCCACTTGGTCGACAACAGATCACTAAAGACAAACCGTGGACAACAGAATTAATTAAACCTGTGAGTGAAATGCTGAATTATCTGAAAACTGAACAGTCTTTGAAGAACGGTTATCATCTCAGTGATATTCTCACTAGAACCACTTTTGTCTCTGGTAAAATAGAAATCTTTGATCAATTCTTTGAAGGTGTGCAAAAAACATTAAACACAATTCCTTTTCAAGTTTTAAAAGATGAAATCACCGAACAACTCAAAGACGATTTGACCAGTTTTGGAATAAAGCCAAATCTTTCAGACTCATCAAATCAAGACGAATTTAACCATAAACGAATTGTTTATCGAAGTATGACATTATTCATATCTGCTCTTGGAAGACTACATAACATTTCTGTCAATTCTTGCTTTGACATCATTGTAGAACTTCATAAAAGAAAATTAATCAGCAAATATTCCATGCAAAAGTTGTCATTTTCCGTGGCAGTAGCACTTGAAGTGCGCTTGAAACTTTACATGAAACACAAAGGACAAGTGGATCTGATGAAAAATATTGCACCAACCATCGATTCAAAATTCGAGAAGTCAACGTTAATAGACGTGGTTGAAGAACACAGCTGTATCAGCTTTTTTCAAATTGCTTATTCGTTGCAGTGCGACATTTGTAAACAATTGCAAATAAAAAAGTTTCATTTTTACTCACATTTAACTTTGTTGAATGTTCTCATCTGCAACTTTCTCAACTTAAAAGAACCAACGAAACAATTGATGGAATCCTTCATTGATAATCCAGTTACAAATTCACAATTACTAGATTTTGAAACAAGTATCCGTTTATTGGAAGAAAGCATGCTCATGATAGACCAAAAAACAAAACAACCAATAATAGAAATTCAAAATCAGCCTACACAGATAAAACCAAATGCATACTTCGAAATAAGCAAAGCTTTGCATCACATGAAAAGTTACAACGACGCACTTGAGTATGGAGAAAAATATCTTGAATTCATAAAACATTCAGTTTCAGAAGACGTTGACGAAAACATCGACACTGCCATACTTGCAGCAATTGATATTATTGCACACTGTTACATGGAATTACTACAGCATAATGAAGCGTTGAAAAACTATAGAAGACTTTTATCAAAAATTGAAGAAATCAATAAAGGCGATGAATTAACCAATAGAAAAGTGGCCTATATCTTACATCAGCTTGGATGGTGCTTACATGCCGCAGATCAAAATGTGGAAGCAATAAGTTATCTACAAAAATCCCTGGAAATAAAACAACGTTTATCTGCAAATGCAGACACGGATCAAAGTGTAGCCAGCACTCTTGGAATGATTGGTCGTTGTTTAATAAATACTAAAAATAAATGTGAAGAAGCCATGAGTTATTTGCAAAAAGCGCTAAAAATCAAACAACGAGTATCATTAGACGAAGATGCTGACAAGGGTGTGGCGATCACCTTGCATTACATCGGTCGTTGTTTAATGAAAACTAATAAATGTGAAGAAGCAATGAGTTATTTGCAAAAGACGCTAAAAATCGAACAACGAGTATCATTAAATGAAGACGCTGACAAGGATGTGGCGATCACTTTGCAAGAAATCGGTCGTTGTTTAATGGAGAGTAATAAATGTGAAGAAGCCATTAGTTATCTGCAAAAAGCGCTAAAAATCCAACAACGAGTATCATTAGATGAAGACGCTGACAAGGATGTGGCGATCACTTTGCAAGACATTGGTCGTTGTTTAACGAAGAGTGATCAATGTGAAGAAGCCATGAGTTATCTGCAAAAAGCGCTAAAAATCAAACAACGAGTATCATTAGATGAAGACACTAACAAGCATGTGGCGATCACCTTGCAAGACATCGGTCGTTGTTTAATGAAAACTAATAAATGTGAAGAAGCCATGAGTTATCTGCAAAAAGCGCTAAAAATCAAACAACGAGTATCATTAGATGAAGATGCTGACAAAGATGTGGCGACCACCTTGCATGACATCGGTCGTTGTTTAATGGAAAATAAGAAGTATGAAGAAGCCATGAGTTATCTGCAAAAGGCGCTAAAAATCCAACAGCGAGTATCATTAGATGAAGACACTAACAAGCATGTGGCGATCACTTTGCAAGACATCGCTCGTTGTTTAATGAAAACTAATAAATGGGAAGAAGCCATGAGTTATCTGCAAAAGGTGCTAAAAGTCAAACAACGAATATCATTAGATGAAGACACTGACAAGGATGTGGCGATCAGCTGGCAAGTCATCGGTCGTTATTTAATGAAGAGTAATAAATGTGAAGAAGCCATGAGTTATCTGCAAAAGGCGCTGACAATCAAACAACGAGTATCATTAGATGAAGACACTGACAAGGATGTGGCGATCACCTTGCACGACATTGGTCGTTGTTTAATGAAAACTAATAAATGTGAAGAAGCCATAAGTTATCTGCAAAAAGCGCTAAAAATCAAACAACGAGTATCATTAGATGAAGACGCTGACAAGGATGTGGCGACCACCTTGCACGACATCGGTCGTTGTTTAATAAAGATGTGAGGAAGCCATGAGTTATCTGCAAAAGGCGCTGAACATCAAACAATGAATATCATTAGATGAAGACGCTGACAAGGGTGTGGCAATCACCTTGCAAGACATCGGTCATTGTTTGATGAAAGTTGTAAAATAATGTAAATAAGCCTTAAATTATCTGCAAAATTTAAAAAAATACAACAACACTTGTAATTAAATAAAGATTACGCTGGTCAACACACATTTTAGTGCCAAGAAAGTTTTAGCGGTTTAGGGGTATTTTGAAGCCGCTGAATCCGAAAATGAAGTTGGATTTTACGAATTGGCTCTAATATTTGAGATATTCCATGGTTTTACCCCAAAAAAGTGCTAAAAATATGCAAATTTTTACATAGCTATTTTCTTTATGCTATAACTTTGATGAGACCTTGTCTGTCTTTTACAAGCATGTCTAATGTCTATACCTTATTCTTGCATTTTTGATGCGATTCTGTGAAATATGACAATTGTTATTGCAGAGAGCCTTCTGTAGGCAAATCATGTTTTATGTGAAAATCAAGCAAAAGTTCAAAAAATTAAACAGTATTAGCAGTAAACAACAGATTTTCGTTTGCAAAAACAGGTAGCGTCAAAGCACAAACACTACTTTTAGTAACAACCAAAGTAGCCTACATTTCGTAAATCGTTAAAGCACATTAATCAATCATACAATGCGAAAGGATTAGTCGATGTTTACAAATTTTCTTTTGAAAGACTTTCTGAAATGGGATGTGGCCAAGCAGTCACATTGGAGACTCGACCAGCAGTCAGCCATCATGTGGACATCCCACATGCCCTGGTACCGCTTTTCTATGACCTTAATGTCTTGGTGGAACACTTTTATCCGTGCTTTTCACTTAGGTCACCAAGGTTTGCAGGAAAACAATCTAAGTGGCTGATGAGATAGTGAACCTTGATACTTATCTTCACACCTAAAGCTTTGAACTTGGAAAGCGTATCTTCTACCAATTCTTGGCAATTTTCAGCTTTTTTGTTTCCAAGGAATTTCTGTGTAACTAAAACAAACGATTGCCATGCAACAGACTCCTTGTCTGTCAGAGACTGCACAAAAAGTGCATCTTTTATAAGTTTGCGGATCTGAGGGCCATCAAAAATGCCTGCTTTCGGCTTTTCGATGGGCAAAGCAGGAAATTCTGTGCAAATATTACGCGCCAGGCTCAAGACCATGCGGATGCGGCCTTGGTTCGACACTCCGGGTGTGTGCTTGAGCAACACATTCTAAGGACTGCTCTCTATTCAACGGTACCTAATGAATGGAATAATTCTCGGGCAAAAAAAACTTCTACAATCGGAAAGCTTCACTCTGCCAATCTCGGTAACCAGTCCTGCGTCAAGAGCTTCTACAAGTATGCGAAACTACCAGGAATAACCTATCAAGGCTTTGTCTGTCCGAGGATAAAGATTCAAAACCAAGCAACCAAACCAAATATAATTGAAGCAGTCGCCAGTCGTAGGCAAGGCTTTCAGAAACTGCTTCATCAAACCAAGTTTGATGTGTAGTGGTGGAATGATGATTTTCTCTCTGGCAACTAAAGGTTCCGAGGATAAAGATTCAAAACCAAGCAACCAAACCAAATATAATTGAAGCAGTCGCCAGTCGTAGGCAAGGCTTTCAGAAACTGCTTCATCAAACCAAGTTTGATGTGTAGTGGTGGAATGATGATTTTCTCTCTGGCAACTAAAGGTTAATTGATGATGTAGGTGGCCACCTCTTTATTCACCAAATGATTATTACGAGCTCGGCTGTCTCACAAGCAGATGAAATATAGATATTTTGTGTAGCCGTTTTGCTGGCCAAGCAAAAATTTTCATGTCTACACAAATTAACCATTGGTGAGAGTCGTAATCCAGTTTCTGTAATACCGTTTTAATGTTATTGTACTCTTCTTTTAGTTTTGTTGAATGGCCAATTGGGAGAGATGCATATCTGTTGCCGTTATATAACAATACACATTTTAAACTTCTTTCGAAATGTCTATGATCAAACGCCACTCCTGAGCTCTATATTGTTGTAACGTACTCTCATTTATAGCAGAAGCCCTGCCATGTCTTTTCAGTAAACAAATTCATCTTGCTGGTAAAAATATGGAAGCAGTTCTTTTTCTCTCGCACAGTAAAATATTATGGAAGCTCTGGTTCCAAGACAGTTTTTTTGAGTTGGGATGCCAAAATTTCTGCTGCTTATTTGGATAGGTTGAGATCCCTGATCAGATCACTCGGCTCATCCTGTTTGAATGTCTCTGGAATAGCTGAACTACTTTCGAACACATTTCCATCACTGTCACTTGCAGAGCTTTCTACCTCTTCATGAAGCTCATCATATTCCATGGCTATGTCAAGTAAATCACTAAATTCGTCGTCGTACAGGTCGTTGAGCAGATTCTAAACCTGGGTAATTCCAAGTAGTGCTTTTCTTGTGACGATTGCACCTGTAGGTGTACCAAACATAGTTAGCAGTTATTGAAATAGCTTTTTGGTTCTCTCCAAACCATTGATATACCAAAATTAAGATTTTTAAGTGTAGCCTACCTTTAGTCCACTTTCTCAGGCTTTCTACACATGCTTTACAGACAGTATGAGGTGCCCATATGGCTTATCTTGGTCATTTAGCCAAAATTTGAAAATGCGTAAGGGGCTTTGCGTAAAATATCAAGCGTAAATATCACATTGATTTTGAAAGAAAGTGGAAATTAAGTGGAATGCTATTGAATGTGTGTTGCTTCAGTTTTATTCAGAGTTGTTGATCTGTCATGCTGGGCACAAAGAGCAGCGTAAGGTTGAAAAATAATGGAAAACAGTGGCGTATATTCAGGGTGTTCAAGGTGTTCACTGAACACCCCAAGAAATCCAGAAAAAAAGAAAATTTCCATCGGTTGTCGATGTTCTTTACTTTCATGATATTCTAACATCTTGCTGCATCCCGATTGCTTTTTTTTCAATTGCAAAACTCGTCCCCTTCTAATTTTAATACTCCAACGTTTGAGGGCATTGCCTTTAATTTTTTTCGGTCATTACCTTTAAGCTGGGTGTGCACTAACAGCTTGGCGAGTGCTATTTAAAATAAACAATTAAGAAAAATGACGTCACAAGGCAGCGAAAACAGCAATGGTTTTAGTTCAGCCAGGCTGTTCACTCGCTGATCTGAACACCTTGGCGCGTCATTGGGGAAATCCCAGGCAATAGCAAGTTTTAGCTTGTTGGATTACAAAGCTTATGGCAACAGCCAATATCACTGATGCAGCATTCTAAAACAACACATCTTCAGCAATTTTTTTTCTACGAAATATCACGAATTGGATTTTTTTTTACTTTTCTTTTGGTTTAACGTGTAAAACATACGGTAACCCAAATTTCTCATACTGTATTACTGTGACATGCCACTACTAAGCTTACATCCCAGGTAGCGATGCCTGTCATTTTTGCATTAATTCAACGTTGGATCGGTGTGGAGGTGACGAGTTTAGCTGACTGGGGTCTAAAATTATCGCTTTATCAACACAACTTTATAGCAAAGCACGCTTGATATCTTCAAGACATAACTTTCCTGGGTATAATTGGACTTCCGCAAGATGATGGTGTTGTTTTTGCTAGTTTGTTTTATTTGTTTTTGTCATTGTTTTGATGTCGTCAAGTTATGGCCTATCTATTTTGTGATTCATGCAAGGCATGGTGCGTTGCGGTTGAAATGGCTTTGCCCGTGGTAGGATTTCTTTGTGGGGTTTTCTTTGCCTGCCTTGCTCTTCTATGCTATGAGCTAAACGCATCAAGACGTGTTCCCCTCACGACCATCAGCACTCTTGATAACGCACCATGGCCGATCTTCATAGCAACTGTCCATACAAATCTTAAATATAGGTATCAGCTAAAGCTATGTGGGCTGATAAAGCTATAGCCTAAATATATGTTTTTCATTTTTTTGTAACATTTTATTTTTTTATTTTTTATTTACATCTTAAATTTTTCTGAAGGTGTTGCGACCGTGCCAATTTTTTTTCAACTCAATAACATACTTCGGTCACAAGCACGTTTTAAGTTCGCGTTTTGTCGCTTCTACCTTTTTCTCGACCTTTGCTATGTTGACGTGTATTGTTTTTGATATGATGGTCAGAAATAAAAACAACTGAACTGAACATCTAATCGTTTTGTAATTAGAGTGTTTGTATCTTACTGGTATTGTACCTTATTGCTGAAACACCTTAATTATGTAGCCTAGCAGGTGCCAGCTGACTCAAAGTCGCTTTCTGTGTCTCCTGGTTTGTCTGTATGTTGTGGTTAGCCTACTTTCGCGTTTTTTTAGACTTCTGCTGTGTTATGGCAAGTAATATTGTTCGTTTTGATGGTCGGAAATAAAAACTGAACTGAAGTACGTGACTTTAGAAATGCAACTTAATGTTTGATATTAACTTATTATAAGTCTTTCATTCAATAGGCGCTGTCAAATAAATATCTATTTTGTATTCTTCTCCATTCCGACAACATTATTTTTGTCAGTTCTGTTCATGTTCAGAATTTGTGCTGAAAATACTCTCAGAACGCACCAAATTCAATGTTAGTTTTAAAAATTTTCTGGGGGAGGCCCCCCAGACCCCCGCTGTTGCTTTGCCGTCACTGAACATCCTGTCAAAGTGGTCACGGTACGCCACTGATGGATAATAGATACGGCAGTTCAAACATTGTTTGTGGCGTTGTTTTAATTACCGGTTTCAATGAACTATAGGTTATTGTGATTATTACTTGTATTGTTTGTTTTTGTTTTTTTTTGCATGTTTGGTGGTAAATGTGGACGTATTGGTCTGAAGCAAATAAATCACAATAAAAGCATTAGCTTCCGAAGCAATACCTACGCTACATGTGGAGTTATCACATGGCATTTTTTGCTAAAATTTACAATACCAATAAAAAAGTTCATAGAGAATTATTGCAACTTGTGCATCGATGGCTGCATCAGCTACCTAGGCACAGAAAGCGACAATGAGAACTTTACAGCATAGCCTGCTGTATAGGAACAAAGTTTTATGTCGAGAAAAGCTGGTAAGGGTTTCATTGTTGTTTCTTTGTTTCATTGTCTTTACATCCACAATTTTACCATAACTGTATAGGATAAACTACAATTACTATTGATACCAGAACCTTAGCGGAAGAAAGAATGCTAAAGCAACGGATCAGACCTTGTGCAAAGTTGTTTGCATCAAATTTCCCACCAAGGATCGACGATCCAACGCATCCTCAAGGTTTTCTAACATCTAACAGAAAGGAATAAAGCAGTTGGAATAAAATTGGAACCCATCATGCTCGAAGTGCTTATATTCTTCATCAAATACTGTTGTTTATTCCATATATTTAAAACTTCTATATTGCATAGCCCTATAGAGCCGTGTTAAGCGCACCCGGACCATGTCAACCTTCCTCATAGCCCCAGAGCCGTGGCTACGGCTGTTTAGGCGCCTAGTCATTTAAGTCTGTTTAATGTTTTATGGCTGTTTAAAAAACAAAATTTTGCTACAAAAGATCGAGACTCAATAACTTAAATCATGCAAGGCCGTATATTTTGATCTTCAAACCCCCGGTTGGGGCCCACCTCCGCCGAGGGGTCCACTCATATTTAGTTTGTGCAGCTTTTTTCGACTTGTAATTTTTCATGTTTCGATAGTAGGCTATTGCACACGTACTTTTTTTTCCATTTTTGCAAAATTTTCTCGCTCGCTTTTCTCCAGGGATATCTAAAGAAGGGGATATGAAGGCTCGCAGCGATTGCCTTTTTTTCATGACACTACCAGGGCGGTAGTTTGTAGTGCTTTAAACATGTGGTTCTTTTTAAAATCGTAGAAAGTTTTGTAGTGCAGCTGGTACAGTGATCTACAGAAGACAGTTAGCAAATGTTACGCAGAGCATATTTAAAGAATACTTGTTTCCAAAGACAGTTGAAAAGTTACCAGTAAGCTGTTTTTTTAACAAAGCCTTTGCAGTAGGCTAGATGTAAAGCAAGTAAATGGGTAGTTGAATTAACAAGCAACCATGAGCATGCTATGAATACCCAGGCCTGATTCTAATAGCGCAATGCAAGTTATCATAACAAGATTTATTAAACTACTATCGGTGCCAATTGTCATTTTACGATAAACACAGATTAGCCTATTTCTTCTTCTTTTATTGTCGCACTTGATTCCAAGCATTGACTGCCTCGTGTATGAAAAGTTTCCAGGATTCTCTGTTGTTTGCTTTGTGTATTAGGTGTATGTTGGTGTTAGTTTTGTCGGTTTGTTGGTTTAAGTATGTTAATCTTTGTCTGCCTTGGGCACGCTTCCCTTCAATTTTGCCTGTGAGAGAGAGATGTTCTAACTTTCCTTTTCGCAGTACGTGTCCTAAAAATTGAAGTTGTTTTTCTTTGATATTTTTTAGAAGATTGTTTGTTTGTTTGACTTGATTTAAAACAGTTTGGTTGCTTTTTCTGTCAGTCCAGGAAATCCTCTGCATTTTTCGGAATGCCCACATTTCAAACCCATTTATTCTTTTATTAATTGATTTGGTAATTGTCCAGGTTTCTGAATTATATTTAAAAATTGGATAAATGTAGCACTTCAATACTCTGAATCTGGTTGCGAAAGATATGTTCTTGTTGCATAATATTGTTTTCATTTGCTGGAAAGAGGCTTTTGCTTGAACAATACGTATATTGAACTCTTTATCATCTTTGGCGTCCCAGTTTATTGTTGTTCCAAGATATCGAAAGCTTTTTACTTGTTTTATAGTTGTTCCGTTCATTTTAATTTGACAAATTGGAATTTCATTTTCTTTTGTCAGACGTATTAAAAGCCTTCGTATCCCCTTCTTTAGATATCCCTGCTTTTCTCGCCTAATAACATCTTTATTCACCTAACGAGCATGCATAGCTTCAACAGTAGATTATGGAAGTAAAAAGTTTTTTGTGTCCCAAAAAAACTACAAATATGATGTAATATTCTGAAGTAAACCCGGTTCACTCAAATTAACTCGTTAACAATTAAATTGATAAGTTTTAGTGTTAATCGAGATAAGTTATGAAGTTAAATGTGCTATGAAAATGCTAGTGGTGAAGATGGTTAGGCTACACCTCAGATAGATCTTCAAAATTTTAGCCTGCTGAAGGGCATATTATAGTATATAGGCTATGTAAACGTTCTAGAAATAAACTGTTGAAATCCTTCTGTGGTCTTAAATATTTTTTTTTTAAATGGTGGACTAACTTAAATTTTAAACCAAAACTTCCGCACAAATCCAATTTCAATTTAATGAATTTAATTGTTAATGAATTTGGCTTAGTCCACACAGCGACCTATGGTTAGACAAAAAGTGTGCATCTTGATAAAAAAAAAAAACACATTATAGCACTCTTCATAATCATGAGAGAAATCAATGGCTATCCGCTATGGGCAGCTCATATTAGATTTGTGGGTTGAGTGTGAGCAACCCACATGAAACCCATAAATGAATATGGGCAGCTTATATGGGGGCAATGTGATGCCCGCGGACACAATGTGTATGGGCCCCATATGGGCAGCTCACACGGGGCCCGTACGCGAATTTTTTTTCCCACGAGATTTCTGTCTTATTGATTTTAGTCACTCTAAAAGTAAGATTTTCCGAAAGTGTTTTGAGAGATTGTTTGATTCAGATTGCGAAATAACTATTTGCTAATGAAATTCTGCAATGATAATAAAATATAAGCTTTCCCTAACCCTACTTTTTTTGAAAAGCTCTTGTGCACCGCAAAAATTAATGTAAAGAAAAAAAAAGTTTGGCTTCGACGGGCGTCGAACCCTCGTTCTCACGATCACTAGGCAGGGTATGAAGCCAACCGTGCCAACAAGAAAATGTTGCATTCACACGGTTTTAATACAAACTTTTACCAAAATATGTAAATGAGACAGAAATCTCGTGGGAAAAAATTTTTCGCGGCCCGTACATCAGCCCATGTGGGGGCCCATATGGGCTTGCTGGCTGGGTTTCTGGCTTCAAAACTTATTTTCAAACTTAATCCATTTTTTGTTATTTCATATGCCGTAGAAACTTGGCACAAGAATGCCCAATCAAAAGTCAAAATGACACCTCTGGGTGCATTACCTGAGCATATCTTCTCACCTGCTTGATTTAAGAGCTATCTCTACCAGGACTTCTAATCATTTTTATTGTTATTGTGTGTGAATGACAAGCGCGTACGTAAAGTATAAACAAAGTTATTTATACATTTACCTCGGATGCTCGATAAAGTCAAAATGACTCTTGGAGTATAGGAACTTGCTTGTAAAATTGTAGTAAACGTCAGGCAAAGATAGCGTGGTGCTGATCGTATCAGAAAAAGTAGGTTAGGCTGACATGCTATACCTGTACGCTAAAATACTAGCCCTATGTGTAGGTCTATTATTTTATCACAGAGTCGAACAAATGTGTTAAACATGGACAAACACGTTGACAATATATTCGAAGCACATGAAGCTACTACAGACTTCACCTGATGTCTGTCACTCTCTGTGTGGCAGTCTAGTCAATACTTGCAACTGTGATGACGATGAAAACATATCAAGTATTTTTTTTATTTCTTATGCCACTTTTCAACACGATTTAAGCCTCAATGGACCTTGTTAAAATCGAATAAAAAATTAATAAAAACCTAGCGTTGAAAACAAAACGATATTGATCAAGAGATTGAAATTCTCCGAAAAGATTTTTTAAAACTATGGACACTTTCATTGTTTTGAAGGTGTGTTTTTAAGCAATTTATTCGTAAAAAAAGCGGAATCTTTATCACAAACAACACATGGGATCAATATTTCCTGCACGCAATATTCGCTTAAAAACAAAAAAGCACACTTTGTCTGGATACAGTGAGCAATCTACACAGTGGAATGAAATTGAAAATATTACGCAGTGATTTTGTGGTGGCGAAGTAGCCCATATTGGCAGCCACATTAGGTAAAAATCTCGTTGTTTTGTAACGAAAAGGTAAAAGAATAACTTGATTTCTAAAAAAACATACAGTGTGGTTCAGTACAAATATTTTTAAGCACAAAATGAATAAAAAAAAAACTAGAATATTTATTCAGAAGCATTGATTCAACGTGAAGTTTAAAAGAAAGTTTTCTTTAACGAAGTGACAGCGATGACGAAATCTATCGAGTAATATCAGGATTGAAAAGATTACAATCAATTACAGTTGAAGTGATAAATAATTGACAGTTTTTATATCAAATACAGTATAGACACATTTTGAGAGTGATCAACTAATACAACTGTAATACACATAAAGTTAAAAGGACAAAAAATATCCAATAACAATAGACATATGTGAGTTTCACTTACATACATCGTTCGTACTTCTTCTTCAATTGTTTTTGTACAGTTTCCTTGACAAGCCACCAACAAGTAACCTAACAATTACTTTGACAAACACGATCTACTTGTTGGTGGCATATCACAATCGTGTAAATAAACCCAACCAGGATTCTACCTGTCAGTCTAGATAGATCGCATCACGAAAGACGGACGAAAATGTGAAATGGTGATTTTTTATAAAGTTGTAAAGGACAACTATTAGAGTTTCCATTTGTTCTTCAACATTTAATTTCGAAGTCTTCTATTTCATAAGCAGAAGGAGGTGGGTAGCTGCAAAAAGGCGTAGGGATAAAAAACATTTACATATAAACTGATGTTGCACTTGATGCAACAAATTAATATAAAACTAGCTCATAAGCTTAATATTTTATATTGACAGTTGCAATCTTTATCTTCGAACTGAGAAATCATAATTCTGGCAGATTTGCATAGGCTACTCGTAAAAGCTTTGAACCACTAACGCGGGCCCGGTTTCGCTTGTTGTTGAAGTGTTCTTGTCTGAGAATTATTCTATTCACTAAATTCAGCTAAACGTAAAGGAGTTCTTGCAATGCGTTGCTCAAGCGCACACGCCGAGGGTCGAACCAGCGCCTTTTAAATTTGCAGTTTCTCCATGCAAAAAGTCAGGCACGCGACCAACTGAGCTATCAAGGCGGACATACGGTCCATTGATATAAGCCATTTATTAAGCAAAAGTTATATTGTGACTGCTATAACGTCACTAGACGATACAAGCGTACCATTATGTAGCGTAATAATGGAAGCTCAAACAAGCTTGATTGTGTGTTACGTGACGAAACACATTGAAAGACCATGACTACAAAAAACCTCTATTTCGAAAATCTACGTACAATTACAGAATAGACAAAAAAAACAATATTTTGTAAATTCTAGATCTATCTATCTTTACCACAGGTTTATAAGAAACCAGTGGGTGAAAATTTAGTCACTACTGTAAGTTATACTTTAACCAGACATGTGTAAGAATGTGTAGGGATGTTGTATTGCAAGAACTCAAAGCATGGCCGCTATAAGAGAACAAGGAAAATATTTGATGTTAAACAAATGCCCAACAAGATACCTCTAAAAATAAGATTTTTTCAAAGAGACATTTGGAGTCTGTCTCAAATACCGGAGAACAGAAACACGGCAGTCCTCATTGCATCCCAGGACCTTAGAAAGATCCTGGGCCTGATTCTAAAAGCATCCCTTTAATCCCTTGCCAAAGCGAGTTATGGGTAATAACTTACGTGTAGCACGATCGAGCGACAGTATTGAAATCATGCAGCTGGCTCGTATCAATCGTTGTGAGCGGAGGCTTCATTGAAGTGCGCGGTCTCCCGTGCTTCTCGATGTATGTTGATTTAGTCGTAGAGGAGAGATTGTGGGACGGCTTTAGCTGCAATCAAGAAATTGATTGACATAATTTCAAATAGACATGCATAAAATTTCTAGTTCGTTTTTTAAGATTTTCTAAGCTCAATTTTTCTAAACAAAAACACAACGAATCCAACTGCATTTGTACCTATCGCAGTAATAAACAGTACAAACATTCACTGAAAAGATCAGCAGTCTTACTTTCACCTCAAACGAGAGATCGTGCGTCAAGACACCTTCCTTGTTGTTCTATCCAATTATATACGGAAAAACTTCTTTAGAAAATTAGTGTGGTTTTCTTGTTTAGCGTAAGTGTTACGTTAAATAACGCAACAAAATTATACAAAAATAGTATACCTTCTCTGGTAAGTTGAGCTTCTTGTATGCTTCATGAAAGTCGCCAAACCTAGTCCGAGGGGCCACTCCCCAGTCTTTGAAGTTGGACTTGCTTGTCGTTGAGTCTTGGAACTTTCCACGGGTCGTGGCTTTGTTGGTTCTTGGTCTGTCTTCCCTTCCTATTCGAACCACAGCGAGTTCTTTCGGCGTGTAATCGTGCTAAAATGGGTTGGTAGTATATTTGAAAGCGTGAGAATATTTTGCTGCAAGGGATCTTTCACTTTATGGCAAAATAAGAAAGTAGGAAAGTCAAAAAACATAATATGCGTTCTTCTGGTGCAAACTAAGCTGAACTATCACAAGATTTATAATGTGATAATATGCTTTTGTTCCGACGTTTTGTCAATCAGACACGACTGACTTCTTCAGGGGGCTAGACCACCGTCTATTTGATTTACTATTTTTTAATTCTCACCAGTAGGCTGCAGGTTTGCGAGAAATTATTTAATTTAATTTCAAACTTCAACAACTTGAAGTGTTTCATCAATACAATGATGCAACTCAGGCATACGAGCATGTTCAATAGTTGCCTAAATCTAAACAGTTTTCTATTAAACACAAAAAAAAAAGAACGATTGTCTCAACAAAACATAAAGTCCATTTCACCGTCATGGTTGTATTTGTCTGCATTAAGTCGGACGACATTTGAGTGTTGTCTTCAAGCTTAGAGAGGCCAGGTCTTTTATGAACCTTCACATCCCATCCGTGGTATTGGTCCCTCTGCTCGGTCTCGAAGACGCGGCTAAAACACATATTCAAAGTTAAAGTTGTCTTCATTATAAGCCGTAGAATCTGCAACTTCATTATCTAGTTTGAGCTGAAATCTTTTGTGGCATTTCCTGTAGATGCCAGAAATCGCTCAATTTGCCACATCACTTAAAGCGAAACGTTTTTCCTTGGGGACTCCAAAAATACATTGCCCACGTATTGAAAGCTTTTTATATAAAATGAATGGTGTCAAAAATGCACTTTGTTTCATTACAGAACTGAAGAGTCTAAGTGCAGTTTGGTTTGTGTTAATTTGTGTTGAAATAACCTACGTCACAAGTTTGAGAGAGGAGTAACTTTGTAGTAGCACAGAGAGAGGATGGGCAATCATTTTCAACAAAAACTATGAGTTCATTTTATCAAATCCAGAAAAATATGCCAAAAAAACAAAAGAATTTCAAAGGTTTCAAAGGAAGAATTTCAAAGGTCCTGGCTTAACAGCCACTAACAATCATTTTCTTTTTCTGTTTGAATTAACATATACTCTAAAAGATCGTCGTTAATATTATAGTATTCACACTTTTCGCAAATATTTAAGGTATACATACTCATTGCTCATTTTAATCTCCAGAGTAGCGGGAGCTGGTGTAGTTGGCTTTGGAGGAGATACGAAATCTTTCCTCTTTGGAAAGTCCGATTGGTATTTACTTGTTAATTCCATCTTCTTAAGAGCGAGCATCTTGGCAATTCTAGATGGTCTCATAATGGCAGCTGGCTGCCTCTCACCTTCAAACATCTGGTAGGTTGCTTGATTAGTGGTCTTCATATTTCGCTCTCCTATGGTACCAGATAGTTTTTTACATAAATTTCTTCCCCAACGTTAACTATAAAGGTCAGATAAAATAGCTTGATTCAATTGATAAGACATTGGTCATTATAGCATAACAGCACTAACGACTGCACTAATCTTGACCGTTAGTTCACAGCATCCTGCGGAGGCCTGCACAGATTGGTCAATGCGAAAAAGAGAATACCATTTCCATCATGTAGTGCTGCCATGTATAGAATCGTGAGGGCATGGTTGTATGTCAAACATTCAAACAACAAAAATATTACACTTAGTCTATTTGAATTTATAATAGGCGACCATGATATAAATTTTTGAAACGATTTAGAAAATGTTATTTAATCAAACACAATGCACGGCCACTCGGCCAGTTCTCTGTACGATTATAGTCTACACAGCATTTGTTGTCCATTCTCATCACCGAGTGGTGAGAACGTCTGCGCGACGTTCGAAAGGAAGTGGGTTCGACACCGCTGCAGAGCACGCGGCTGTGTCTCGGCGAAAGACACTTAAAGGCAAGCCAAAATAAGGGGAGCAGCTGACTCGAAGACTATAATGTCACTTCGCTGCTTCCTGTCGTCTGTTGTATCGCATCTGTGATCGCAGTGTTGTGTATGTCATCGCAATGGGCGCAAATAAAAGCATGATTATTATATTATTATTATCTCCCCTTTGATAGACCCAGTTAGCCTATTGAAAAAAATTTTAAAGCCTACAAATCGAAACAGTGCATTGTTATCAGCCAACCTTCCCCAACTTTGATGTTTCCCTCTGTGACTTTCACCATTTCAGGCTTGGGAATAGTTTTGTATGGATAGTCAGTGTGGGTTCTGGATTTGAACAAATCCTCATCTTTCGAGATATCTTTCTTGTCCGGGTATATCAAAGGCGCAGTAAACGCCGGAAATTCTCCAAAGCGCTTTTTCTGCTTAGTCTCCCAGGTTTTATAAAAGTGCTTGTTTGTCGTACGGTTGTCAAACTTAATTTTTGGTTGCTCTTCTGAGTTGGTTTTAGGTCTCTAAAAATACATGTGTTTAATGTAAACAATAAATGCTATTAGTACTACAAAAGTGCTCAATGCCAAGCAAAGCAAATTACGTCAAAGTCAGTTTACTCAGTATAAACCTTAACAGCCTGTTTCACTTTTAATTAGGGTGAAACCGGCTGTTAAGGTTTTTAGTGAGTTGTAACTGAATTTCATGTGTTTAGTGTAGGTAGACTAAAAATAATTGGCTACTATTTGGCAAAAACTAAAAAAGTAATATTTGATCTAATACGAAACAATTTAGACGCTGTTGTATTGTCAATATAGCACCAGTTAAATCATACAGTATAGGCCACAGATAAATAGCACATGGTCAAGTTATAAACACATATTTTTTAATACAATTCATAATGTAAAAAAATGGTTTAAGATGCTAAAGTTCAACGAATAAATTCACAAAAGAGACAGCTCAGTGAATTGTTGGAAATACAAATCAAACGCAACTTTAGCCAATTGCGATTTGAGTTGATAAAATCACTCGACTGGATGGCTGTCATTACAAAAGAAACCTTTTCAGAAAAGGATCAAAATTGTTTGTGGTAGTTTTAAACCTTTTAAAAACATTTTGTAGACTGTGTTTAAACAAATTAAGATATCGGTTAATCCGACTCTATTGTCAAACGCCTACTAGTCTATGCTATTCAGGACTTGATGCCAAATACAACAATACACTAACCACAGATATGGCTGGAAGAGCTGACTTTGGGATGAAGTCGTTTCTGTAGACAGTCATGTTACTCAAAGGCTCATCAGAAACAACATGCTTTTCCACCTAAAAAAAAATTGATTACAAATTTACAATCTTTACAACAACTTAATACTTAAGAATTTTCCATAGATGCTGTGGTAACCTTGATGGTGTTTCTACAAATGCTGTAGGTGAAACCTGCCAAAGTAAAAGAGAGCTTTCGATGTGATACAAACCGATAAGCTATATAATATATATACATCATTTTGTAAACAAAGATCCATCTACGTTCTGCAATTCCAATCGATTCCGTGGGCGAAAGCGCCTGTACGACGCTCGGTGTGCCTTTGACAAGACCAACAAGACACTTAATAACCTGGTTGAAGATGAGTACGAAGATTGACCTCCTTGCCTTCCCGTCACAGTAATCTACATGTACAACCATCTGACATACCCCACCCTATGCTACGACATAATACCGCAATACTCATTAGGCAGACACTGCATTGAAAAATTAATAACCTACTTCTGTGAGGCTTAACATCTTTCTAAGACAGGAAAAATCTAATTTTTAGTTAGTTACACATGTAGCCTACCTCTTACATGAAAAGATAATACTTCGTACAAGCGATTACTAAGTTATTTCATGAGCAAAGCACGCCTAGTTTCGGCCTAAGTCACGAGCAAACTTTAAGAGTAAACTAAAGACTTTACTTATTGCGAAATAATAGCCTGCAACGTTCAATTTCATCCAGTTTTATATAGAAATATTTTATTAAAAAGCAGCCATGTTTCGAAGACTTGAATACTTTCATTTCACTAGCTCTTTGATTTCATGACATCATTGCGACTTGATTCAGCAGCATCAGTTTGCATTGAGAAAATACGTTTGTAGAACAGTTACCTCACTTTGGGATATACTTAACTGCAGAGGTGGGCAGTAACTAGTTACAAAAGTAACTAGTTATTGTAACTAGTTACTTTTTGAGTAACTGTAACGGTAACTTCGTTACTATTTTCCAAAAGTAACGAAACGCGGTAACTAGTTCCTATTTTAGCACTTTTTCAATAGTTACAGTTACAAGTTACTTTTGTATTGAAATTTCAGTTTTTAATTCCCGCTTATTTCTCTACATGTGTTTGTGTCTTGCTTAGTGCGTGTTTGCTGCGTTTTGCGCAATAATGCATTTTTCTCGCAGATGTATCGGCGCAGCACTGCGCATGCGCGGTTCTACTTTTGTTTTGTAGTCTGGTGGAGAAGGGTTGCCATATTGGCGAATTTATCGCTAAAGTCCAAAAATCTGGCGATTTTTTAAGACGTTTAGCTTTATATTTATGATTTGGCTCCTTTTTGGCGATTTTTGATAACTGATTTGGCTAAATTAATTGTTCTTGGCGATTAATCAATATGTACCAAAGACAGGCAAGACACAACAATACAACAGGGTTGAGCATTATAATAATATATTTTACATATTTACAAATGAGTTTAACAGTCAAACGTTTTCGGTTTAACTTAAGCCCTCATCAGAAAACTAAAAATATTTATAAAAATGCAGTAAATTTCAACTTCTTGAAGGTAACTAACTAACTGACTATAAGCATCAAGAAACACGCAGCAATTAAAAGCAATTTGTTGATGCTTATAGTCAGTTACTTAGTTACCTTCAAGAAGTTGAAATTTATTGCATTTAGTGTAACGCTTGCAATGCCTCTAAAAAGATTGTCTGACATTAAAACCAGCAACAGCATTGCTGATTGCTTGCCGTTGGTGGACGTTCTTGTGGAAGCAATACAAACCAGATTTGGTCATTGGTTCGAGGACAGCGACTTTCAGCTTGCGACTGCATTCCACCCACAATATAGACTTATTTGAGTTTAATGCCTGATCATCAAGCGACACTGCTGAATTGAAGACCAAAATAAAACAGAACATGCTTCCAGCAATTAAAGAAGCAAACTGCTCTGCTGAAGAGGGGAGTATAGCAGCGACACCGAAGTGGATGGTGGTAGGTAGAACCACGGAGGACTTTTTGCACCACTTTACACAAAAACCAAGAAAAGAAAGCAATGCGCGTTGAATCTGTTACAGGAGTGTTTGGAAGCGGACCCTGAGGACAAGTTAAGCGGATCCAGATTCACAATTGGACCAATGAAAAAACTGTTTTAAAAACATAACACTCCCATTCCGTCCAGTGCTGCAGTAAAAATATTGTTTTCATTGCAGCACTTGTTCATCACCAGACTTTATTCGTTCATCCCCGACGCCGACACACGCTCCATCGACCTGACACTACCAAGACAGGCATGGGTGCGCCTCAACCGTCTCCGTACGGGCGTCGGGCTTTTCCGTTCAACCATGCACCAATGGGAAATGGCCTCTTCCTCCTCATATGAATGTGGTGCCGAGGAACAGACCGCAGACCACATCATTGATTGATTGATTGAATAAATCTTTATCCTCGGACTGGGAAAGCTTCTTGCAGAACTTAACCCTGGCAGTTTCGCATACTTGTAGACTAAAGGCTTTAAATCACTGACGCAGGCTCGGTCACCGAGATTGACAGAGTGAAGTTTCTGATTGTTGAAGTCTTGTTGCCGGAAAATTATTCCATCTATTAGATGTCGCTAAATGGAGAGCAGTCCTTAACGTGCGTTGCTCAAGCGTATGCCCTGAGAGTCGAACCAGTGCCGCTTGATCTTGAAGCTTCTTCGTTCCAGAAGTGACGCGCTAACCAATTGAACTATCGGGGCGGACATCATCAATGACTGTAGCCTAACATCTTCAAGCCACCTAACGGAGTGGAAGGTCTGCGTGTCATGAATGATGAAACCAAAGACTGGCTGCTCTCTAGTAGCCTTCCAGTGTAGTCCGGGAAATTTGACCTACCTCGCTAGGTCAAATTGAAATTATAATATTCGAAAGTTGCGTTTTGCTAAAACTATGAAGAGAAGAAAAGGCAGAAATAAAGAAATGAATATGGAGGATTGGAGGTCATGAACATTTTTATTTATTTAATTAATTTGTAATTTTTCGTTTGTTTTTGGTCCAGTTGTGCTGACATCTATTGATATTGTAGGCTAATTCTTATTTCGACTCAGTTGTGCTGACATCTATTGATGTAGGCTAATTTTTATTTTGACTCAGTTATGCTGACGATTCCTAATGGAAGAAAACCGGTTCCATAACATAAATTAAATCTTATTGAAATACTATTGTGAGTGTTAGCCTGGTCAAATGTTTTAAGGTTCAGACCAAGGAAAAAAGCTATTGATTTATTTTCTTAGTGATATTGCTTTCTGTATTAGGTAGATCGCCCATTTGAGGAAGTGTCATAGTACCAGATCACCTTTTTCAGTTGGTTTTTCCCATTTTTGAAGGAAATAAACATATAAGCCACTGAGTATTTTTTTTAAATAAAACCTTGTTGGTTTTGTACTTGTGCTGTTATGTTAGCATGGTTGGCTTTAACACTATATATCAAATATTGCGGTTAACCTGGACTTGCATGCAGAGCTGGCCAGGTGCAGAATTTTATGTTCAGTCTTGTGAACAACTGAAAGTGACTAGTAACTGTAACTAGTAACGGTAACTAGTTACTTTTTAAAATCGGTAACTGTAACGGTAACTCAGTTACTATTTTGGCCAAGTAACTGTAACTCAGTTACTTTTGAAAGTAACTTTGCCCACCTATGCGTAACTGTTAACTGTGAAGTAAGTAACGATCATGCCACTAAAAACGAAACTGAATCTATTGCTTAAGTTTGAAAGGACTACAATTACTGTATTTTGTACTCATATTCTTGCTTTTATCTAAAAACTTACTGGTACAATCATATCCCGTTTTGCTCTAAGATCTTTAGTGATGTAGCTATTCATAGTGGTGGTTTCGGCCAACATGGGGGGCTGCCTTGGAAGTGGTGGTGAACGCGGGGGTTTCAAGTTTTTAGCAGGCACAAAGTTTCTACAAATGAAAAACATTAATGCATGTGCACAGTAACAGAATTAGTTTGTTTTCAAATTGAACTGTCATGCTTCGGACAAGGGAACACGACATTCTGTCGCGGCCGACCTGTCGCAAGACAACTGACCGCAGCCGACAAGTCGTAGAAACATCTCACCGCGAGATTACTTAACGAGAATTCTAGTTCAATTATTGAGAAAATATTTCATGCAGCGTCGAAACTTTTCGTTCGTCTTACTAATCCGATTCCGGTTAACACTTTCTTCACAACATGCCCCTGGCTTGTTTGATTCGAACCATGGACATCTGTTGATCTATTTTAGTAGTTGGGCACGTTAAGCACAGCACTTGCTGGATCTCTCGGGTCACATGCGTCAGAACTTCAGTAGCCTACAGCGGGGTCAAAGTAAACTAAAACTTAAAAAAAAAAAAAAACTTGTTAAGAGTGACCTTTTTGCCCTGAGGTAAACATGCACTCTGCCAACCCAACAGACCGTGAAGTGTGGAGAGGAAGACTTCGCTATTGACAATCAAAATTAGTTGATGATTTTAGAAATCTTGGTTGGTTGGTTTTGAATCTTTATCCTCGAACTGACAAAAGTCTTAATAGGTTATTCCTGAAATTTCGCATACTTGTAGAGGGTTTCGCTTGACCTTAAAGCTTCTTTGTTCACGAAGTCAGGCGCAAACCATCTGAACTATCGATGTGGAACTGCACATCAATTGGTTGTATTTATTTTTAATATTGTACGGTTTTGAAATGATGTTATGAATGAAGAAACATTTCTTTCCCAAAATTTTATGAAATGGATTGCTATGAAAGAATGCAAACTTTAACGTCCAAACAATTTCTGAGTTTTCGTTGAAAAGTTAAATTTTTAGAATATTGTTTGACGCTCTGAATCTACTGTAAAACAGTAGAAGCATCATTATTATCACAATATCGAGTTTTGCCAATAGAAAAGATTGTATAAAATAATTTCATTGTATTCCTTTTACTTTCAAACTGGAAAAATGCATGAATATGATCGGGAATGTAACATCAATTCGATGTAAAAAGTGAGAATTCCTCCATAGGTTTAACTGTAGGCTACAAGTCATTTCCACAAAAATAGGTACCTCAAATGACTTAGAATTTCAAACAATGCTACTTTCTTATAAAAGAATTTTTATACAAACAAATGACAACACATTTTAGAAGTGTTTAAAAATATATATGGCAATATGTATCACCTAAACGCATGTTTGTTTGCCTTTTGAAATATTTTGCTTCAAACTGTATCTTGTTTCCAAGTAAGCTACATGTTGGATAACGTTTGAGTTTCGGCAAGTGCCTAGTGAAAAAACTGTGTTAGAACTTAAACACTGGTAAACAAAAGTATCTGCAAAAATCCAGCAGTGAGATGTCTCTGCGACATGTCGGCTGCGGTCAGCTGTCTTGCCACCTGTCTGCAGCCAACCTGTAGCACTGACATAGCATAGCCTACTTACTTGTGCTTGATATACGTTGCATCATAATCTGTGCCATCACCACCAAGTTTTCCTTGATTTGCATCAACTTTTCTTGCAAATTTCTTAACTATTCTCGGCCTACCCATGATTTACAAACTACCTGGAACAGTTTAACAAATGAGGCACAAAACCAAAGTTCTAATATTTCAATGTTTTCAAGTCAAACTTTCTCAATGGTTTATCATCGCCTCATGCTGCAACTGACATTAATATTCTCAATAAAAAACACAATATCATTTTCTGCAGAAAAAAAGGCAGGAATATATACAAGTTGGTGGGACGGCGCAGCAGATAAGGTGCTCGCTTTCCAATTATGCCTTCCTGGTTCGACTCCCGGCTTATGCTGGCTGTTGACACACATCGCTCACCTCTACCCAGGGTGTAATAAATTGGGTGGGTGTAGTTGCTGAAGTAAAAGCGGCCAAGAGAAAGGAACTGGCCACCTTACTCTCGTTAGTGCCGAAGGCTTAGTATAATATAATAAGAACCCTATCTTCTCATCCAGAGATGTACGTATACGCCACAAATTGCGGTGTAGACTTTTTGTTTACGCTAACGCTTGCGGCCACATTTCTTGGGATAGTTTGCACTTGAGGCTACGCTGTAAAGTTTTTGCATTTTTTTAGCGCATAGCGTCAACGCATACTTTTCAATGTATTTTTTTGGCTACAACATGCCAATACCTTCCAGCGCTGCAGTTGAAAGAATGTTTTCAATGGGCAAAGACATATTGGAACCAAAACACAGCAAAATGTCAGATGAACACTTTCAGATGCTTGTGTTTCTTTGTGAAAATTCAAATCAAAACTTGTTTGTTTCGAGTGGTTTATACCGTGTGAATGTTTGGCACCTAGCAAACAAAATTAGTTTGTAACGCTAGTGTATGCGCTGACGCCGCCGACTTGTTTTACAAGTTAAGTTGACGCATACAGCATATGGTTTTTCGAACGTTTGCGTTTACGCTGACGGGGTCAATATATTTTGTATGCGCGACTGCGCGTACATCACTGTTCTCATTCCCCGATGCTTGGATTCAAGTATCGGACTTACCTTTACCTTACAAAGCTGGTAATACAATATATAAGTTGATACAAAGCACTTTTGTATGCATAAAATTTGGCAAAACTAATGTTTGTTCTTTATTTCCGAAGATGGCCAATGAATCTGAACAGATTTTCATGTGGTAGGGGTGAATTGGGGCTAAGATGACTGATGAAGCCTATATGTGCGATAAAGGTTCTGCTGAGGGTGAATAAATTAAAAGTGAGATTTGTCTCAATCTATGTGTGTTTAATATCATACTCAGTCTGTGAAAATTTAATTCAACAAAAATATGGTAAAAGTAAGAGCTAAAACATGACATAATTTCCATGAAAAAAATGCATACATTGTTATTATTAATGCAGCCTGCCAATAACTTGCAGGACAAACATACCTTGAATGTTAAATTAACAAATTTGTATTAAATTTTATGAGTTTATAAAAAGCAGCAAATATATAAAAACTTATTTGAATTTAACAAAAAAATTTAAACATGGAATTAAAAAGCAATCATCAAAATGTTCAGAATTAGGGAAATATAAAATGAATAAACTGTGAATAATCAAATATAAAATACATGAATCCAGTAAGAGAAATTGGAACAGTTCAGACAAAGAGGCTTTGGAAAATCCCTTTCCCATTAATTTCTGCTATTTTTACATTTTAAATTTTTACCAAAGTTAAGGTAGCAAAATGTCAAAAGGTTTAAAATATGTGTAAATAGATGTTTGGGTAGAAAAGTAGATGTCTGTAGCTAGCAAGTCAAGTTATTTTGTTTCAATAGCAGTACACATAAACAAACAAGCAGAGTAAATAAAAAGTAAGACTCTAAACCACAGCTCCTCAATTCAATCAATCAATCAACCTACTACTACAATCACAACTACTACTATTACTAACTACTAGTATTACTAAATTATTACTATAACAACTACTATTACAACTGTAGTGTAAAGTAAAAGCATAATGCACAGCTATGCATTAAGATGCCGTGCAATGGTAATAATCCAGCACTGCTCGTGTACCTGCTGTTGGGCGACGCAAGGACTGCTATGTGAGCAGTTACTGAGGTTTTGTGATTCTTTTGAGACTAACACAGCTACTTACACTACAATTACTACTACAGTATTATCACAAAATGAAAGAATATATGCCTAACTGATGCTCCCGCTCTTTCTTTATTGTGATCATGCCAGAATGAATGTTGTTGTAGGTTTAAAGGCTAATGATTTTGTTAGTTATGGTAACAATTGCCAGTAGTAGCCTACATATAGGCATGTGCAGACAGAAGCAGGTAAAATCGCCAACTTATGCATACTTAAACTCTTTGAAGACATCTGACATGTGCTTTGTTAGAGCAATAAGTTAAAACACTTGTATGCCCTCTTCATATAAACTGTCAGCTCAAACAATTCATTTCCTTTGAAATGTTTATGTGATTTATTTTGAAAGAGTGTGGTAAACATCTACCCAGACAAAAACTCGAAAAAAATCTACGTCTAGAAATTCTCTCCTTTGAAAAACATTAAACTCTGGAAAATAAGTCCATGGAAAAATCATCTCAACTAATATCCCTCAAAGAATCCACCCTGATCAAACGATGAAAAATACATAGGTCTAGTCAGAGGAGATTTTTCCAGGATTATATATTTACTAGGGTAAATTTCTTCCAGGAGATATTTTCCAGGGTGGATTTTCAGAGTGTTTTTTCCAGGGAGGCCTTTACTGATAACCAGTTTAAAAATACCTAAAATGCTTTTGAATCAATTCAAAATTTTTAACTGTTTCATTTTTAAAATGTTTGTTTTGATTTTGCGTCAAATGAAGGTGTTTTTGAATGAAGTGATGACACACTAAGCCAATTATTCCCAAGCTGTATTATGCTGACCACTATTGATACACAAAAGTCTTCCAGGTGAAATGCTAGCAGTGTTTGTTATTTAAAAACTAATGGACAATATATAAAGCATAAGTAAGCAAAAACAAATGCTTTAGTAAGAGTCAAAATGCGAGTGGAGCAAAAACTGCAAGTGGTCTTGAACTCAACTGTAATTACTTTGCTTCAGGGGAGTTAAAGTGTTTATAATCCAATAGGGGTCTTCGACTTCGACATCAAATTGGAAAATAGGAAATTATCTTGTAGCACCCCCAACATTATTTTAGATGCAATAGTAGTGAAACTATTCCTTGCATTGACCAACTGGTGGAAAAAAACAAGTAGCCTACATCCAGGTCATTATGCTCTTTTGTGTGATTTGTCATTCTTATTTGTCTTTCACTCCTGTGCTTGGTTATACTTTCTTGCCTTTTATAGCCTAGTACATATTTGCATCGTTGAGCTTTCTAAATATAAGCAGTACCGTATGTGAATAAGGTACAAAACTTCTGAGTGGTACGCAAACAAAAAAAGGATGGGAATCACTGCACAAGACCTACCAAGATAGCCTATCGTACCGTACCTATAGCTTACTACAATAGCCTATGCAATAATTAATCTAATATCATACTAATTTAAAAATAATTCCATTGCACAAGCTCTGGAGCATCATTGGATAAACTGAAATAATCCATATTTTAGTGTTGTGCAAAAAATGACATCTTTACCATCCTGTAAAAATTTGAAACATGCCCAATGAAAGCCAAACATGCAAACCAGAAAAAGAAAATATTTTAATCATCAGACTACCGACCAACCACTTGTTGCAACGATAAACTCCAAACAATAAAAATGATTTTGTTAGCAGTGTTGTTTAACAAATAAATCGCTTTGTCAATCAACAAAGTAACCTAATCAAAGTAAAGAAAAAAAGCATAAAGGAACATCGACTTCCGCTTCTGTAGAAACGCTTCCTAGTTACAAGGTTCGTTTGCAAAATCGTCGTTTGAGGCACTGTTGCTTTTAGAAAATATAATTTTTCGATTCACAAGTGTAGATACAAACGACCTGATACTGCGAGTTCGCTGTGGTAATAGCGGTTTGCAGTAGCTTTTGGAATACAGCTGGTAGCCTTCGGTGACTTCGTTAACAAAAAAGTTTCAAGATCAAGCGGCGCTGGTTCGACTCTGGGGGTGTGAGTTTGAGCAACGCATTGTACGACTGCTCTCCATTCAGCGGCACTTAATGGATGGAATAATTTCCCAGCAACAAGACTTCAACAATTAGAAATTTCAACCGGCCCTGTGTCAAAAGCCTCTACAAGTATGCGAAAATAACTTACCATGAATAACCTATCAAGGCTTTGTCAGTCCGAGGATAAAAATTCAAAACCCAAAACCAACCAAACCAGCTGTTCCCCGGTCATGTGCTATGACAAATCGTTGAAGCAGTTTGTGTTTCGAAAGCTAATGCCAATGCAAACTGCTACTACCAGTTCACAGCAAACTCGCAAGATCAGTCTAAAACAGGTCGTTTGTATCTGGGCTTACTGTAGCCTACATTTGTGAAGTAAGCAAGGATCACGCTGCTAAAAGCATAAATTTACATTAGCTTAATATGAATGAAATATCGCACAGAATGTTTTCCAATTTAAAATTCATTTGCAAAGTCAAACTTTGGTCATAGGCTACAGACAAAATCCGAAAAGTCGGCCCTCAAAAAAAAAAATGTTTTAGCGAAGTAGGCTAACCACCCCCCCAATACAAGTAACAATTTTTTATCATGCATTGCATCATATGTCTTAAGCTGAACTTGCCTACTTTTTTTAACGTCTAATCTTCAGCCAGGAATCTTCAGCATCAACACTTCCTCATCTTAATACGAGAATGATTTGGTCTTGATACAATGATTGAAAAATACTTGTACCGTAACTAGGCTACCTAATTTCATGCAAAAGTTTGTAAGCTATATGCTTATTTTTAAGTTGGTAAACTTTTATTTTAGTTGTAAAAATGCCCCCCCCCCTCCCAACAGTGACAAAATGAAAAACTACTCGCTTTTCCTTTACAATGTTATGTTAGGGGAAAAGTTGCTTGACTTTCGCCTCTCCGAGCCCCTGAAGCTACCAATGTAGGCTACAAAACCTGTTCTGTAGCAGCGCACTACTTTGGTGGGCTCCAGCTGGAGAGCAAGGGCTGGTCTCTTTGGAAGTTTAGCCTAATCCTGTATTGGAAGCATTGCATACTGTGAAAGCTTCAAGCCCTTGACGCAGGCCCGGTTGCGAATTTTTTTTTCCCACGAGATTTCTGTCTGATTTGCATATTTCGGTAAGTGTAGCCATATTAAAACCGTGTAAATGCAACAGTTTTTCGTTGGCACGGTTGGTTCAGTGGTTTCATCCTCTGCCTAGTGTTCGTGAGAACGAGAGTTCGACGCCCGTCGAAGTCAAACTTTTTTTTTTTTAAATTAATTTTTGCGGTGCAAAATGCTTTTCAAAAAAATTAGGGTTAAGGAAAGCTTGTATTTTATTATCATTGCAGAATTTCATTGGTAAATAGTTGTTTCGCAATCTGAATCAACCAATCTCTCAAAACACTTTCGGAAAATCTTACTTTTAGAGTGACTAGAATCAATGAGACAAAGCTCGTGGGAAAAAATTTTTGCGGCCCGGTCGGGCTACCTTATCATCAAGAATTACATCAATGAATATTTCTCGACAGTCGAGTGTAGCAAGAATTGACAGCGATGGACAACTGTTTCGCCCTCAAAGCTGGCCTCAATTGTTCATACGCTTAGAACTCAAGGTCGATATATGGAAGGTTACACTTTGCAGGGTAGAGTTTTTTGTTTCATACCAACTGAACTTTGTTATTTGGCTCATCGGTATCGCATCAACTCGTTGATACTACAAAACTCTCGAGTTCAGCTTTAGTAAGTCAAATGAATTCTTGCCATTTGTTGAAAGAAAACCAAAACAACTATGGTAAAGGATGTAAACCACGTTATATAGAAAAGGCAACCTAGCTGGCGTCAGCATAATGCGTTTTATAAGAAGGACCCCCCCTCACCAGGGCCGTTGACCGGATTTCTCGGGCCCGGTACAAATTTATTTTTGGGCCTCCTTCATCGACAATGTTATGAATATAAAGGTTGTCTACAAACTTTTATTGATGTGCTGTTAAAATTAGGATGACACATGCCGTTCAAAATAGAAAATCAAGAGGAATATCATTTTTACATATTAAAACAATGAAAACTATTTGTAATACCATACATTTAGTCACACAAACAAAGTTGGTTTTAATTAACTAAGAAGTTGCATAAACCTAAAACACAATAAGGTTAACTCACAAAACTCAACAAACAACACTTCTACTAAAGGTTAAACTAAACAAAACAACTGCAGCTCAGTACACAAGACAGAACTCAACTGTGGCAAACAAAGTAAGCGTACAAATTAATCAGCGTCAGCGCAAAGCGCTTCAGGACAGAAACGTCCGAAATCGAGTAGGCCACATTCTTCCCTCCTTAAAATGTTTTGCCAAAATATCACGATAGTCTGAAATTACAGGTAATTAGATGGGTTGAATCGGTCAGGAGGTCTTTTTGTTCTTTGCGAGCGCCGAAGCTCCGTCTTTCCTTGTGAGTCGTTTTCAACTTGTGTAGCGGTATCTGAGGGACTTGAAACAGTAGGCCCGCTTGATGAATTTTCCTTGTTCTCAGAAACTTCTTGGTGGATTTCGTTATTACTTGAGTGATCATTAAAGCAGTTGGAAACATCAGCATTCGTATTCTCTTGTGACTCTGGTTCTGCTATCTCTGCTTCTTCACCATAAGTTGGGGCCAGGTTTTTAAGAGCAACTGTGTCCTCTCTGCCGTTCTGGAATCGTATATGAGTGTACTGGGGGTTTGCTTCAATGAGTTCTACTTCCTCTGCCAGTGGATCATATTTTGATGCTCGAACGTGACGTTTCAGTAGAACGGGGCCTGGCGTCGTCAACCATGAAGGGATGGAAGTTCCAGTTGTTGACCTGCGTTGATATGCAAAAAGACGTTCATGTGGCGTTTGATTTGTTGCTGTGCATAACAGCGTGCGGATAGAATGAAGTACATCATCTAACACGTCTTGCCAACAATTATTCGGCAGTCCATGTGTTTTAAGGGCTAAAGTGATCGCTCTCTATATGGTCCCATTCATACGTTCGACTTGACCGTTTCCAGTGGGGTTATAACTTGTGGTTCGGCTTGTAGCGATACCTTTTTCACGAAAGAAACGTTTCAGTTCTTCGCTCATAAACGCTGATCCTCGGTCCGAATGCACATAAGCTGGCATTCCAAACACGGAAAAAAGTTTTTGAAGATGAATAATGATGCTTTTAGTGCTTGTGTCTTTGCAAGGGAAAGCAAATGGAAATCTGGAGTACTCATCACATATTACTAGTATAAATCGATTTTTATTAGTAGACGGTAAGGGTCCCTTGAAATCCATACTCAGTCTTTCAAAAGGTTGAGTAGCCTTTATCAAATGCATTGCGTTGGGTCGATAAAAACGGGGCTTACACTCGCAACAAGTTTTACAGGATCGGATAACATCGCGAATTTGATCGAGTGAGAAAGGTAAATTTCTAATTTTCACAAAGTGGGCCATGCGCGTCTCACCTGGATGGCAAAGAGAATCATGTAAACTTTTCAAGGTATTTTTACTCAGTGTCATGCATTTAATACGAGAAAGTGTGTCAGCTGGAACGTTTTCTTTCCCACATCTATAGATGATATCGAAATCATAAGTACAAAGTTCAATGCGCCATCTCATGATTTTATCGTTCTTAATTTTACCTTTGTGCTTTGTGTCAAACATGTAGGCAACTGACTTCTGGTCAGTAATTAAAGTAAATCGTTTGCCTGTGAGATAGTGTTTCCACTTCCGAACGGATTCAATAATGGCGGCTGCCTCTTTTTCAACTGCTGAATGTTTCAGTTCGGACCCTTGCAAAGTTCTGGAAAAAAATGCCACTGGGCGGCCATTTTGATTAAGCGTTGCGGCTAAAGCAAACTCTGAAGCATCGGTTTCAATTTGAAAGGGTAGTGCTTCGTCGATAGAAGCAACTACTGAATTTTCGATTTCACGCTTGAGCTGCTGGAAAGCTGATAATGCTTCTGAATTAAGAGGAAACGATTTGTTTTGATTAAGAGGTCTGATTTTGTCAGAAAAATTGCGTATCCACAGTGAATAATAAGCAAATAATCCCATAACACGCTTTTGACTTTTCATGTTGGAGGGAGGGGGAAGATCTTGTAAAGGTTTAAGTCTATCGGGATCTGGCTTTATTTGACCATTACAAACTACATTTCCGAGAATGCTTAAAGTTGTCGTGGAAAATATGCACTTGTTTTCGTTGTAAACCAGATTTTTACTTTTAGCTGCTTCCAGAAAGCGATGAAGGTTTTGATCGTGATGTGCTTGATCTTTACCACAAATGGTTACGTTATCTAAATACGCAAAAGTATCACATAAATGTTCGCCAGTAATAAAATTGTCCATAATTCTTTGGAACGCAGCTACGCCATTCGTAACACCGAAGGGTATTCTACGGAATTGGTAAAGCCGACCATTGGCTTCGAAAGCAGTGTATTTTTTATCTTCGTCTCGAATAGCGACTTGATGATACGCGCTTTTCAAGTCCACGGTACTGAACACACGATACTGCGCAATTTTGTTCACAGTATCATCTATCCTTGGTAATGGATATGCATCTAGGTTAGTGTACTTGTTTATCGTTTGCGAATAGTCAATGACTAACCTTTTTTTCTGACGTTCATTTCTTGTGACAACCACTTGTGCTCTCCAGGGTGAGTTGCTTGGTTCTATAATCCCTTCTGAAAGTAATCTTTCAGTTTCTTTCTTGATGAAATCGTGATCTTCGCGACTGTACCTACGCGACTTGGTGGCAGTAGGCTTACATTCCGGGGACAAATGCAGAAACAACGGCGGTGGTGGAGCATCCAAGGTGGTCAAGTTACAGATTTTTACAGGTGGTTCTTCTCCGCCGTACTTGATCGTTACACTTTCGTGTTTGGCTTGCCAATCCTGTCCCAGTATAATATCTGCACACAGGTTTGGAAAAACAAACAGTTTAAGACGATAATGCCTATCGCCAACACGAATACTGGCAATGCAATGTCCTTCAACTTCAGCACACAAGTTCTGAGTGGCCATTGAAACGCTTTCCCGACTCGGAGTTATTTCCAAGGAGCAACGCTTTGCCACTCTTGAGTGAATGAAATTGTCCTACTTCCCGAATCAACGAGGGCAGTCGCATGTTGATCGTTAACAACGACGTGGATGGAGGACTTTCTTAAACTATCAGGTACACCAACAGGCCTTGTAGTAGCAAGTGTAAGATTTCGAACTGTTGCGTTTAAAGACTTGTTCGGTTTTGCTCGACATACACGCTGGTAGTGCCCCTTTTTCTTGCATTTGTGGCAAGTAGCCTCGCGAGCAGGCCACGACGAACGGGGATGATAGTCTGAACCACAGAAGAAGCAAGTCCTTTTTGTAAAAGAAAGAGTTGATTCATCGACACTTTTAGACGCAAACTCTTCTTTTTCAACACATGATGTATTGATCGACAAACCGACATCCTGACTTCTGTAGCATTCCGAGCTTTTTCGTGCTACATCTAAAACCCTCGCTTGATCAAATGCGTTTGCAAGTGTTAGCGTTTGATTTTCAAGGAGACGTTGTCGAATACTACTATTTAAAATACCGCTTATGAAAGCATCTCTAATGGCCTCATCTATGTGAACAGTGGCAGTTACTTGTTGAAAATTGCAATCTTTACTCATATTCTTCAGAATTTGAAAAAATTCATCCAAGGACTCTTCTGGAAGCTGTTTACGAGTGGATAAGGCATGTCTCGCAAAAATTTCATTAGGTGTTTTAACGAAAGCTGCCTTAAGAACTCTTAAGGCGTCTTCATAGGTAGTAGCTTCGCTGAACAAGTCGTAAATATCGGCTGCTACGTAATTGATGAGGACATTCAATTTGTTCAGGTTCTCTGACGGCAAAGTAGCAACGAAGTTTTCAAACGTGACAAGCCAGTGTCGCCACAGTTTTGCTGCATCTTGAGTATTCGGGATGACATCAAACCTTGCAGGTTTCAGCACTTTATCCATGGCCAGCTTTGCCGCTAATCTTAGTTAATTAAATTGTAATACCATACATTTAGTCACACAAACAAAGTTGGTTTTAATTAACTAAGAAGTTGCATAAACCTAAAACACAATAAGGTTAACTCACAAAACTCAACAAACAACACTTCTACTAAAGGTTAAACTAAACAAAACAACTGCAGCTCAGTACACAAGACAGAACTCAACTGTGGCAAACAAAGTAAGCGTACAAATTAATCAGCGTCAGCGCAAAGCGCTTCAGGACAGAAACGTCCGAAATCGAGTACCACACTATTAATACTACAAAAAGTGCTCAATGCCAAGCAAAAAGGCAAAGCAGAGCGAATTAAATCAAATATAATTATTACTATCTGAAGCCTTTACAAATTGTTTCACCTAACGGATCATCAGAAGGTCTGAAAAAACATGCAAACAGTAAGGAATCGATAATTCTGAAAAGATATTAAATATTACAACTGTAATTTAATCTGCCAAAAAAAATCTCTAAACCTGTACTTCCTGAGAAGATATTACATATCACAACTGTAATTTAATCTGCAAGAAAAAACCTCTAAACCTGAATTCCTGAAAAGATATTAAATATTATAACCTTAATCCAATTTGCAGAAGAAAAAAACTTCAGAATTACTAAGGACAACCTCCATCCGTTACGACAAAGTTTCAATTAATTTGTCCCAATGGAAACCAAGCAACATGATGGCAACATCTATGACATCACAAAGAAGCAAAATGCTGTTGTGATGATTAGCGCAACCTGTAGTAACCGGAACAAAATTAATACTATGTGGTAATTAATACTGAGGCTACTGTGTGATGTGCAGTCTAACCATAAAAAGAGCTCAACACCTGCTCTCCTGGGCCACATTGAAACGGGCTTTTGCCTGAGGATGGGTTTCTTTATGTCCGGTTTTCTTTCTCCATCCTATTATTATTATTATGACTGCTCATCCACATCAATATTGGAACTGGCAAATTCAATCCACAACACTTTTCATTAGGCTGTCATTCAATACTACATGTGTGCTTCTCTGTTTTTGTTTTATTTTTTGCTATTTGTTTTTTTGGGTTTTGTGGCCGTGCTAACTACTGATATATAGCCTACTAAATAATTTTTCATTCAGGCACGTTTTAAACCTTTCAAGGTTTTGCCATCTTTTCCCGTTCGTCAACGTGCTGGTAGGTTTATATCGATTTTTGTAGTTAGTATCTTTTTCGTCCCGGACGCATTAATGACGAAAAATAAAATGATTGATTGATTGAATAAAAATTGTTTTTAAACCTGTAAAAATTAAATGAGATTTATAACCTGTAAAAATCAAATGAAATTTAATTTTTTCAAAATTATAACCTGTGAAAATCCCAAGGAATTGTGATGATGTAACCTGTAGTGACCTGAACAAATGAAATAAAATCTGTTTATAAACCTGTAAAAATTAAATGAGATTTATAGCCTGTAAAAAACAAATGAAATTTTTTAAAAAACCTGTGAAAATCAAAAGGAATTTATTTTATTTTGAAGTACTTGAGTTTAAATTTGTTTCTATAACGACATTTGCCGACCAGTTCCGAACGCTTGTTCAAAAGGTGGCCACTATCAGCCTTCAGAATGTCCAGCTTTTCAGCCAAACATAGGCCACAATTGTTACGACCACCTCCACTATAAGGCCGAGCACAGCTGTGGATGGACCAAGTTATTTTAGGATCAACACCCTTGTCCTTAAGGTCCCAAACTGCCTTAGATAGTTTGGTGCTGTTTCGTTTAGACCTATCCATGAAGGTACATTTATGGTTGGAAAAACGTTTTTTTAAAAGTAGTTTCACAACAACCAATGTAATTAAGAACCTTCGGGCTGTTATCAATGGTGGCTTTGTAAACAACGGCCTTCTGCAAGCATTGCCCATTCAAAGGACAATCTTGCCTCACCCTACAATTGCAACCAGGCTGCGATGGTACATTATCAGCCTGCAATATTGCTTTATTGTAGGAGGATATGACGCTTGCAACATTCGGAGTACAACTGTAGCTCAGCTTAATAGTATTACGGTTGAATATTTTGTGCAATCTATGATGGGGTGGAAAGTGTATGGAAACAAGTTTGAAAAATTCCTTACCAATATTGCTATCAACCTGCAAGCTGAAAGGAGGGTTAAACCATAAAATTTTCCGGCTCCTTTTCCTAGATGTTAGTAAGTTATTAGCAGGGTTGTAGCAAACTCTCTCCGCAAAACCACTTTTCAAAAGGGCATCACTATAAACAGATGCGGTCTTATCAAATTTATTTTGGCCAAATGATGTGGCGGACAATCGCTTTGAAATCATAGTCGGGATTTGTCTCTTAATGTTGGGTGGGTGATTGGACTGGGCATGGATGTAAATTGGATCATTATTGGGTTTTCTATTAGACCAGAATTTACCAGATAGAAAATTCAAAGAGACGTCAAGAAAATCAGTTTCAATTAGTCCAGTGTCCACAGTAATATTTAAGCCATGTTGTTTAAACAATTGAATGACATCTTTTCTCAAACGATCAATTTTAGGGCCGGATAAATTACGCAAAATAACCAGACCATCATCACGATATAAGCCAAGCATGTCTCCGTCAACAATAGCAGAAAGTTCGTTCAAAAGAAACAAGCCGACCAACTAACAAATCTCAGCACCATCAAATGAGCCCATTGTAACATCAAACAAACCATCTAACATCTAAACATGTAAACATGTAACATCAAACACAAAAACAAATTTCATTTGTTTTTTACAGGCTATAAATCTCATTTAATTTTTACAGGTTTATAAACAGATTTTATTTCATTTGTTCAGGTCACTACAGGTTACATCATCACAATTCCTTGGGTTTTCACAGGTTATAATTTTGAAAAAATTAAATTTTATTTGATTTTTACAGGATATAAATCTCATTTAGTTTTTACAGGTTTAAAAACAATTTTTATTAATTTTGTTCAGGTTACTACAGGTTGCGCTGATTATCACAACAGCATTTTGCTTCTTTGTGATGTCATAGATGTTGCCATCATGTTGCTTGGTTTCCATTGGGACAAATTGATCGAAACTTTGTCGTAACGGATGGAGGTTGTCCTTAGTAATTCTGAAGTTTTTTTCTTCTGCAGATTGGATTAAGGTTATAATATTTAATATCTTTTCAGGAATTCAGGTTTAGAGGTTTTTTTTTGCAGATTAAATTGCAGTTGTAATATTTAATATCTTTTCAGAATTATCGATTCCTTACTGTTTGCATGTTTTTTCAGACCTTCTGATGATCCGTTAGGTGAAACAATTTGTAAAGGCTTCAGATAGTAATAACTATATTTGATTTTTACATATTATATATATTATATTCTCCAAGGCATTAAAATTTTTCAGCTAATCGCGAAATCCTTGCTCAATCACGATCTTCGTCGGTATGTTTAAAGTTGTTGGAGTTTTCGGCTGAAATTAATTTTTTGTAAAGTAGTCGCAAGCACTTAGAAGTGATTGCCACCAAAAAATAAATATATTTAGAATTAAAGAATGGGTAAAGAAAAATATTTCGTGCCTATGAAAAAAAAACTGTGGTTAGGGAAATCACTATACTCTGAAGGGGGCCCGGTACTTTACCATCTGACGGTTGAAGTGGTTGTTTTAACCTCTGATGGCAATTCCTTTAGATCTGATTATATAAACCTTGATAATGTTTGAAGTCGCGGGGAATCTTTTAAATCCGGGCCAATAAATATTCCGGGCCCGGGTCTAAAAGTACCACCTAGACCTCCCTGCCACTCAGCCTTGTGATGACACCAAGTTCATCGCTCTTACATAATTACATCAACCCCTAAGCTATCACCCAAGTGGAGCGAAAGGTCTGATTGGCTGTTTTCCAGTAGCCTTTCGATATGGTCCAGGTACATCTGATCGACCTTGATTTTCGAGATGAAGACCATTTATTTTTTAAGCAAAATAAAGAAGTTGCAATTTATGTGACGCACCATGGCTACCTCGTAGCACACTGCTGTAAATTTGTCACAAGCACAAACTGATCAGACCACTTTGAAGTCTCCCATTGATTTTAATACATTCAACACGTACATTACTTTCTACTGCGAGAAAATAAGGACAATCAATTAATACATTTTGCCTGTAAAAATATTACAAACGCACAGTTCAAGAGCCTATTACCTACATATAATAATTCAATAAGTAGAATGACAATTATAAACTTTTGTACTGGTAGCCTGTATAGATAGCCTTGAAACCGCGATGACGAGCTAGTTTCTAGAATGCCGCAGCGAATTCTTCTCCTTTCTTGATTGACTTTTGCAGCTCTGGTACGCAAGCATCTACAAGACTCTGCTCGTATGTAGACAACTTCCCCATACCAAGGTTACTTTTGATTCCGTTGGGCTGTGACGTAACAATAAATGACTTGCTTAGCTTCGCAATCAGCCTAAAGCCGAAAAATCACTTGGTTTTTAAATTGATACATAGCAGAAACTCTCACATGCTATTTTAGACTTAATGCAGTGAATGTCGTTTGTTCATAATCACATTTAAATATTAAATAATGTTAGTAGGGTTAATATCACGCTGGTTTTGTCGAAACTGGTCAGGGCGTGAATTTAAAAAACGAAATTTTGAGCATATGAAGCATGCAAGGGCTTGAAAACCAAGGTCTAAACATACAGAACACAAATTGTAAAAACTAAATACAGACATGTCAGCAAAAGTTTTGCAACCTAAATTGTCTTCTGCTGTAAATTGAAAAAATCCCTGGTGCAACCAAGTTTCAAATTTCATTGCGGCGTTGAAGCAATGTAAAAAGACCATTTTGGTACTTGGGAAAGTGCAGCTGTCAGCAGAACATGCTGAAACGACGACATTGCCTTCAGCGGTAGCAAAAAGTTTGAACACAATTACACAATATATTAGCCTATTGAATAGAAATTCAAGTTAGAATTAAACGCTTGAGACTCACCCCTAGTACCAACGGCGTTGAGAAGTATGTCGCATCGGTTTCGTTCGATTTGACAAACGCACATTCCACCACATCTTCAGCGCCGGATAGAGCTTCCAAAGCAGAGCAAGCGAATCTCGCCCCAGCATAAGCCATAGAGAGAGTAGCTGATCCCTGATAAGTCGCGATAATATTGCGTTAAAGAAACGAAACCTTGCATTACTTCAACGTTTCTTGTTTGCATATTTGAGAAAGAAAAGAATCCCAAAAAATCGAAACTATGAAGCATAAAGGTCACTCGTTATCATTTATACAATTTTGTATATATCACTTTGCGACTAAATGAACAAGGCAAGCAAACAGAATAGAACTTTATTGATATATAGTGTACTACCAGTACCATAACTACTCTGAATAAATAAAAAAACGTTTGTACAGATACGTGATCGTAGCAAAACAATGAAAACTGTTTAAAAAAAGGCTTCTCTCGTATTGTCGCATTAAATATTAGAATATCTCTTAGTTAATTATTGTTCGATATGACGAGTGCGGTTTTGATTTGTTGCGTTCAAGAACATTTGCAAAACTTACCGCTCCGGCCTTAGCTTTGACAACTTCAGTTCCTGCATCCTGTATGCGCTCAGTGATTGCTTTGAGAGCCTTCTCCTCAAAGTTAACTTCTGGCTTAGCCTGGGACATGAGTGGGATGATGGTGATCCCAGCGTGGCCCCCAATGACGGGGACATCAACATTTGTGACGTCCAAGCTCTGAAAATGTGTGATTCTTTGGAGAACGTTTCGCATTGAACGCTAAAACTATTTTCATGCATTAAACAGTTTTCATAAGAGAACCAAGACGTCGTAACTTATGTTGTTTTGCAATGGTAATTCCTAATTAATTATCAATGTGAAGTAAAGAACAGCTTGCCTTCGCTTCAGCAACAAAAGCATTGGATCGGACCACGTCCAAGGTCGTAACTCCAAAGATCTTGCTTGTATCTTTGACACCACATTTCTTGAACATTTCGCAGCAGATGGGAACCGTAGAATTCACCTAAAATAATGAATTTGTGCAGACACAGCTTGACAATCGTAACTCACTGTTCACTTCACGTGTCGGTATGCCAATATTACAGTTCTGTGGTAGCTGTTAACAATTTATCACCGTTGATGTATGATAAACTTTAATCCATGCACTTGTATAACGTCACGGGATAAATATTTAATTCTTTCTTAAATGGCCTTCCACATTGCACTATACCCTGTCTTCAAAAGCACTGCTGCCTAGATAATTACTCACTTTTAAAAGGCGGAATGGCCTGTTTCGGTGAGTCCGATTCCTATTCGTGATTTTTTAAATTTTTTTTTTAAATTATCGGGTACCGTAGCCTAAATTATCATTGCCGTTTTAGGGTTAGGGGTTAGGAGTTAGAGGTTAGGAACTCACCGAATCGGACTCACCGAATAGTAGCAGACCCTTAAAAGGGAATAGGCTATTAATTACCACATGGAAGTTTTTTTTCCTATTGTCACATACAGCGTCTTCGAGCGTGGTTGTCCGTGTGAGTGTGGTGCAATACAAATGTTGTTAACCTGCACTTGTCTAAAGATCATAACAATCCCGGCTATGCTGTTGTAAGCCGCACTCATATTGGAGAAGCAAATTGTGCAATCTGCGCCGCAACCGCACTCAGAATAACAAAATAATAAAAATAAAAGCACACAACACAAGCGACAAGTATGTTAACTTATCCCATATATACACAGTATATATATATATACTGCATGTTAACATCGTTGAAAACTTGAGCAAGCAACGACCACCAATTTTATTCAAAACTTACAGGATTGGATATGATGCAGATAAAAGCTGTTGGGCAAAACTTTGCGCAGGCTTTGGAGAGCTCAGCGACAATACTTGCGTTCGTGTTGAACAGGTCATCCCGAGTCATTCCTAAACAAAGAAGACAATACCGCAAACTTTAAATACTAGAACTATGATTTAAAGTAAAATTATAAAGTCATTGAAAATAAACAAAAAGTTACATAACTTTTAAAATACTTTATGATAATAAAAGAAAACGTATTTTAGGTAATTTTACAATGAGCATACGAGGCAAAGCGCAATATCACCAACAAGACACCAAACGAACTTGAAATAGAAACCTTTAATGCTCCACAATAAGTCAATTGCGCTTGTTTAATGATCGCGAGAAAGTATATACCGGTACTCTACGACCTACGTCCCTACGTCAACAAGAATGTCAGTTGAAAGCACATACTCTTATACTGTAATGAAGAAATCCTTATCAAGGCATATCAAATGTAGTTAAAATCGTTGATTAAAATTAAACGATTTCAATAGCTAAAGAATGGTTCACCTGGCTTTCGGGGCACTCCTGCAGGTATGACAACTACATGAGAGCCTTTAAGGCAAGCTTCAAGTTGTACGGGGCCTTCGTGTCCTGAAATATCAAATTCAATGAAATGTACAGCAGAGTGTAAGCGTGGCCTGAAGGCTAAGTACGGTAGTTATAGATATTGAAAAAACTTTGGAACAAAAAAATAACTTTAAAAAGTACTGTCAATGTTGAAACTTTGTATATAAAGTACAGCAGTCCATCCTTATTAAGCCCGGATCAACAGGCCCACCCACTTATTAAGTCCAACTTGGTCCAATCTGGAATTAACCATTCACTCCTATGTGGGTAATTCAAAATGTCCTCAGCTTAATAAGCCCAAATTGTCCGGTCTGAGGAGGGTTTAATAAATGGGGACTACTGTACCTGTTTGCAGACTTTGTTATATGAGTTTAATACTGAAAAGTGAAGAGAATCTAAAAGTAAAGCCAAAGGAAGCCCTTTTCAGAGAATTTGCACTATTTAAGCATATATGGATGGATGATAAACTGGCTTTCCATCACCTGCCCTGAAACCTGAACAATCCTGTCTCAAACTACAAAAGATGATTTTACAGTGACACAAAATGGTCCTGAGTTGGTGCCAAATGCAACCAAGCAATGTATTCTTTACACCCTCAATATGGATACCAGTTTGACTAAAGCTGATGCATTACAAGCTTGTTTGTTGTTTCAATTCGTCTAAAATCAACACTGCAGAAAGAGACAGAACTCATGCAAAAAAAATGTTGCAAATTATGTCTCTACTAGATGTGCTGAGGTAGGTGAACCAATATGGAGGTTCACTTTGCATCATTTAGCTACTCTTGCATTTAACAAGTGTAGCTAAAACAAGGGGAGGCATGGGAATTACATGACAATGCATCCATCCCCATGAGCAAAGCATGTGTCCATCCTAATCCTATTTATCGCTGTCAATTCTTGCTGCAATCGGTTGCAAAGAAACATATACCGGTAGTTGATTGCAGAGTGTTAATGGCTAGCATGGAGGCTACATCGTTATGGTTAGAGAACCATAATTGCTCGTTGTGCTAGCGAGTATTCAGCCTTTTTCTGACTGCCAGAAAGAATACTTGTTTCTACACGCCACACTAAAGTTATTGCCTATTCAGGCCTCGAAATTCACGGCGGACATGTCCGCCGTCACAGCATATGATGTCCGCGGGAAGTACCCTCTAGATCGGTCATATTTGTCCGCCAAGAAATAACACAGAAACTAGCGATACAAATCGTCATTGCATAGCATGAACAATTGTTGTGAGAATATAATTTCCGCGCGTTCTAGCGTGCATCTAGAGCATGTGAATACTGTATCACTTAGCTTTCATTCAAGCTGAAAATCTGTCAATTTTGATGTTGCTTCAACGATTGATGACATTGAATCAGCGTAACAAAGGTGAATTGTTCGCTAACAATCGATGGGAGCACGCGCAAGTTCAAGTCTTACGTCACAATGTCTGCCTTTAATCTCCGAGTAATATTGATAAGGCAAGGTTGGTTACAAAATTAGATTATACGAGTAGGCTGTTACAGCAAGTTGAAGAAAAATTTGTCAAGTTTTGGTATTACAGCAAGAAAGAAAAGGCCCATAGAAAATTCACTTTCGCTCACATAGCCTACCACGCAAAAATAAACCTAAAGAAAAATGCCTAGTGAAACTTTGCACAGCAGAAAATAGTGGCGTTAGCGTAGAAGTTTTCCGACTCGCGCCCAGAGCATTGTGACGCAAAAATCCACACGACCTCGTTCGGTGGAAGTTAATCAGTTATGCGGCGTATTAAGCAGCTACACCGCGCTTTGACTCTTCAAGCGCACCTCGTTGGTCTGATGAAAGCCTTCGCTGAAATTTTGAAAAGCCTTCTAAATCGTAGCTAAAGCTCTCAAATAATGAAGAATTATCAAGTGATTAAGCATGATGATCGACGCTAAAACTGGTGTGTCCGCCGTGAGACTTAAATTGTCCGCCGAGATAGCTGCTCAAACCGGACACGTTTGTCCGCCGTCAAAAAAAACTAATTTCGAGGCCTGCTATTGCACGCCACACTAAACTTGTTTGTTGCTTGTGCGTAATGTGTACAGTTATTCACTAACTCTAGATCAAGGGTCTTAAACACGCGGGCCACATGCGGCCCTCGAGGACTTTTGGTGCGGCCCACGATGCATTTTTAAACTTTGAAATAAATCATAATCACAGTACATATTTTTCTATATATATAGAAAGATAAAATGCTCCAAAAACCTGAAAATGCCCATCAAACTTCAGACGACTTTTTAACACTACTGTCGCGCCATTTTTGCGTACGGGAAACTCGATATTGTTACATCTCAATCACATTGCTTATTCACTCATTGTGTCATAATTGCAATAGTAACTTTGGTACAATTGCTGAAGTCAATTCTTCAACAGTTTAGTTTTTTTTGCGTTTTTTGAAAGTTGATTGCAAGATTTTAGCTCTCCAAGTTCGTCGTTTCATTTACATGTTTTCTGTTGTTTTTTTTTTGGTTTTTTTGCGTTAGTACAGTGTTTTTCTATCTCTTTGTTCTTACTAATTTTTCTTGCGATCTAACGTTCTTGGTGTGTTCTTACTACTGTACAGTATCTTTTTTATTGCGTTTTCACTGTGTTATTTTGTTTATTGGTTTGTTTTGAATCTTTACCCTCGGACTAACAAAGCCTTGATAGGTTATTCCTGGTAGTTTCGCATACTTGTAGAGGCTTTTAAGTTTTGACGCAGGCTTGGTTGCCGAGATTGGCAGAGTAAAGTTTTTCGATTGTTGAAGTGTTGTTGTCAGGAATTATTCCATCCATTAGGTGCCGCTGAATAGAGAGCAGTTCTGAAATGTGTTGCTCAAGTGCACACCCCGAGAGCCGAACCAGTGCCGCTTGATCTTAAGTGGAGCGCGTAACCACCAAGCTCATGGAGAGACAATTGACTTCTTATTGTGTGGTGCGGCCCTCGAGTCTATTTACAAGTGTTCATTTGGCCCTCAGAGCAATTTGAGTTTGAGACCCTTGCTCTAGATTGACAAAAACACATGCATTTTACTTAAAAGCCTGAAATAGTCCGGTTCTGAGGTGGGATTACAAAGTGGCCAATGCTGTTTTGATGAATCAAAAAAGCATCTTACCAGTGACTTGAGCAGGACTATCAATGTGGCTTAAATCAGCAGCTACACCAGGAGTGTGAGCAATGTCATACAAAGCAAGGTGGGTTACTTTGGGAGCTTGCTTCAATAGCAAAGACATGGGCTGCCCAATGCCACCGGAAGCTCCAAGAACTGACACCTTGTAGTTGTTCTGATTAAAAAAAGAAAATACTTTTAGATTTTCACTATGACAATTATATACTAATATAAATATATCAAATATAATAAGAAATGCAATCCATATGTCGCAGTCTGAGCCAAATGTCACAGTCACAGGTTTTTTTCTAAACTTTTATCAGCACTATTTCTTATCAGCATGTTAGGGACATTGCCTTGTTTGTGAAAAAAGATTGCAGATGTTAACGTACAAATACAAGTGGAGAAAACATCTTTGAAATATCAATGGAGTGAAGAAATGTAGGCTTGTGAAAGCTGGCAACTAAACATTACCTCTGGAGTAGTAGTTTTGGAGTCATTTAATGACTGGCCATGGCCGCCAAGAGCTTAGAGGCCTGGTAAGGAAATAGCCAACTCTTACTTCATTTAAGTCTCACGCATATGGAGCAGGTCATTCAAGTTTGTGATATTCAAACCATATGATAATATCATGTATGGTACATACCATTATATTATATAAATTAGCAATAATTGCAATACATATGTACCGGTAACTATATAAACAATTTTCAGAAGATGAGTTAATTTGTATATGACTATTGACTACCGTATCCATGCAATATATAAACAATAAAACTTTAAAAATAAATGGTTCAAAAATATATGCACAGTTATACATTCTAAATTATTCACATTCACACCATGCAATGCTTATTTTTATGATATGTAAATAATTTCATACCTGAGATGAAACAGAAAAATTTCGAATGACATTATTCAAAGTTTTTAAAGTGTCAGTTTTCAATACTTTATTTAAAGTAGCCATTTTAATTATAAACAAAACTAATTACACAAATTTACAGGCAACACAAATATTAAAACTTGGGTCCTAAAAAAAAAAATTAAAATACCATACAAAAAATCTAAATTCGTGAACAAAGAAGCTTCAAGATCAAGCAGCACTGATTCGACTCTTTAGGGTGTGAGCACAACACATTATAAGGACTGCTCTCCATTCAGCGGCACATAATGGATAGAATATTTCCCTGCCAACAACACTTCAACAATCAAAAACTTCACTAAAACTGTCAAACTCAGTGACTGGCCTGTGTCAGTGGTTCAAAGCCTTTACTATGTGAAACTACCAGGGTCAAGCTATTTCAAAGAGGCTTTCTCAATCTGATTTCAACACAATTATACAACTGGAACGCTGCTCTAAACTAAAGAAACACAGGGCACATTTCACCCTTGATATGACCTACACTGCAAAATATTTTTGCAAATCACTGACACGGACTGCTGAACACATTTGCGTCATGGTTCACTGATATTGTTGAGAATATTTTTTATCGAGTTTTAATAGTAGTTTATAAAAACGATCGACACAGGTAGCCTACTTCAGTTCAGTTTGTTTTTATTTTATTTTTTTACTTTAGTTCATATTTCTTGTTGCGATTAAATTACTTCGTTATACTTTTTGGAAATGTGATCAGCTTCATTTTTTGCTGACGTAGTGCTGAAAAACAAGCCGCCGACCAAATCATCAGCGACTTCACCTCCCTCCGTAAAGTATATGGAGAAGAAAAAAAGTGTAATAAAAACACAAGACTGGCTTGCTGTTCCAATGAAAAATAATTCAATTCAATTTATTTTTCCTTGTCTGAAAACATCAGCAATGATAAAGTTACAAACAGTGAACGGGAACAAAACCAATAAAAGGAAAAAGTGGCAAAACCACACAAGTTTAAAACGTGCATGCAATGCAGATTTAAAGGTTACGTAAATGAAAGTAAATTAACCGTATCTGTCACTGCTTCCTTTTGGAGGCAAGAGTTACTGGCCGAGACCATCAGGTCTACGTCTCTCTTATTGCTAATTACTCCGTCGGCTTATATCAAATAACAACGGGAAAAAGTATGCCTTTGGTCAAAAGCCTTATCTATCACTTCAATCAATTTATTTCGCAAAATATATTCGTGATTGTGTATTTTAGGTAGAAAAGGTGATAAAGACTCGGTTTTTGACCTATTTTCGCCATTTCTTGGTCAAATTTCTCAGTTGACATTTTATTTTGAAAGTCCTCTTGCATAGAACACAGAATTTCATCAATTTTGTTTTTCCGTTTCTGTACAAACAGTATTCCATGCACTTTTTGCACTACAAAGCAATTTGCGCAAATAATAAATTACCTTCCTAATTGATGTCCGCCAGCAAAGAATGACTCATATCGCGTCAAAGACCAACTCCCTACCCAGACAGCAAAATCGACATTGAATCAATGTAAAAATGACGGATTTTGTTGCCTGGGTGGAGAATGGAATTTTAGCGCTGTCGCGTAATGAATAACAAACACAAAATGAAACCGCACGCTAATAATAAACTGTCAATCAAGCTATTGAATATCAGGAAATTTCTTGCATTTTATAACTGGCTGTGACAAAAGGTTTATTGTAAACTTCACAATTATCGGATACCAGCATAATCGGGATTAAAAGTTAGGGCAAGAAAAAAAACTAAAAGTCAAGAAATCTCAGGTTTCTAGCGTCACTGCTTCTATGTGAAATTGCTGAATTAGCAGAGGGCGAGACCATAAGGTCTACGCCAGTAACAGATACGGTTAACCACGGCCACCAAACCAAACAGTTTGAAATAGATGAATTATTTGAAAGAACCAGTTGGCTCGGCTCAAGATCACGCTGCGCTGGAACGCATTTCAGGACTGCTCTCCATTGAGCGGCACCTAGTAAATGGAATAATTCCCAGGCAACAACACTTCAACAATCGGAAAACTTCACTCGGTATCTGCCAATCTCGGTAACCGGCTCTGCGTCAAGAGCCTCTACAAGTATGCGAAACTACTAAGAATAGGCTAACCAATCAAGGTTTTGTCAGTCCGAGGATAAATATTCAAAACCAACCAACCGAACTGAAACCTTACAACCAATAAAAAAAAATAAAAAAACACGAGCATTTAAGAATAAACGTACGGTAGGCTACTGAGCTTATAATACAAAAAGAACTATATATGCTACACAGTGTTTCGTTTAAATGAAGTAAAGTGTTTGCAGCAACTACAGTGGTATGGTTTTAAAATTGTAATTGATAAGTGATGGGTTCAGGAATTTAGGCCTACATTAATTGGGCTATTATTTGAGCATGATATTAAAGGGGTGACTATCAGTGGTGCCGAAGTAGGGGGGATGGGGGGATATATTATATCCCCCCAATATTTTGACAGCACCCCCCCCCCCCCCAATAATTCAGAAAAAAATTAGTTGGTATGAAGTTGTAGGCTACTTCGATTTAGTTGTTTGCAAGCATCTCAAATTGCTGTTGTTTTTCTTTTATTGATGTTTGATCACAGTTTTAAATTGTTTTGGACTTGACGCTAGACAATGAAGGACCTTCATTGAAGGTATTAAGGACGAGTTGGACCAGGCCACTGCACTGCAGTAATGAAAAAACTGCAGAAACGTATTTGGGACTTGTGCTGATTTTGAAGCCTTCGGCACTTAGGCTATAGAGCAATTTAGTATCACGCTGCAAGGAGAAAAACTCGACATTGACTCGATCTGGTGATGAAGAGCTGTTTCAGATCGTGAAAATCACTCGAGAGAAATATTGTGATTTGGAGTTTGAAAACAATTACAAAAATGCAGTTTTACTTCCGGAAAAATTTGCTGCTAATGTTATCACGCCTTTGCAAGCACCACGGCAAAGAAGAGTCTCTGAAAGATTGGGTGGAGGCTCGATGGCAGCTACTGCAGACACTCAACTGCATTAAGTTATAAAATACTTTACAATCAGTTCATGGACAGAGTTACCTCTGAACTGACCGAATGGTTTGAAAGTAGCCTGAATTCCGATTCTGCAAAGTATAAAGAACTTGCACGGATTTTCAAGACCGGTTTAGTTCCTGAAATGGTCAAAATTATCCAGAGCTGAATAGACAATCAATGAGTTATCAAATTGATTCATTTCAGCAAGGCAACAGGAGCAAAATCTCTGTAGGCTACAATGCTAAAAGAGCTTCTCAGGCATTGTCCGAGTTGGAAAAACCTCTCTCTATTCTCAAATACTCCAGCTGATTAAGATCCTCTTTTTGCGTGGTAAGCTCTGCTGCTTGTGAGAGGTCATTTTCCAATTTTCGTAGATTGAAAACCTGGCTGAGAAATACTTTGGGACATGAAAGGTTAAATGCTAGCATTGTTGCAACATTCACCAAAATATTCTTAACCCTATCTGTTACTGCTTCCTTTTGACGTCAAGAGTTACTGGCCGAGACCATCAGGTCTACGTCTCTCTTATTGCTAATTACTCCGTCGGCTTATATCAAATAACAACGGGATAAAGTATGCCGTTGGTCAAAAGCCTTATCTATCACTTCAATCAATATATTTCGCAAAATATATTCGTGATTGTGTATTTTAGGTAGAAAAGGTGATGAAGACTCGGTTTTTGACCTATTTTCGCCATTTCTTGGTCAAATTTCCCAGTTCACATTTTATTTTGAAAGTCCTCTTGCATAGAACACAGAATTTCATCAATTTTGTTTTTCCGTTTCTGTGCAAGCAGTATTCCATGCACTTTTTGCACTACAAAGCAATTTGCGCAAATAATAAATTACCTTCCTAATTGATGTCTGCCAGCAAAGAATGACTCATATCGCGTCAAAGACCAACTCCCTACCCAGTACCCAGACAGCAAAATCGACGTTGAATCAATGTAAAAATGACGGATTTTGCTGCCTGGGTAGAGAATGGAATTTTAGCGCCGTCGTGTTATGACTGACAGACACAAAATGAAACCGCACGCTAATAGTAAACTGTCAATCAAGCTATTGAATATCAGGAAATTTCTTGCATTTCATAACTGGCTGTGACAAAAGGTTTATTGTAAACTTCACAATTATCCGATACCAACATAATCGGGATTAAAAGTTGGGGCAAGAAAAAAAAGTAAAAGTCAAGAAATCTCAGGTTTCTAGCGTTACTGCTTCTATGTGAAATTGCTGAATTAGCAGAGGGCGAGACCATAAGGTCTACGCCAGAGACAGATACGGTTAATGAGGTCAGCATAAATGACAGTGCTAATGTATTTTCAATGCGCACTACCGTAAGACGCAATTTGGTTGTAACAAGTTCTTGTGATGTGTTTGAAAGTTAGCATTTTTGTCATAAATTTGCAGATGTTCTTCTGTAGCTTCGATTGTTTTCAATCTCCTGACTAGTGACTTTGTCCTATAGCGCACTAAGTGTAATGATTCTAGTGAAGGAGAGGGCAAGAAGAAAAGTATAACTTCTGTATTTTTTGGAAAAACTAAATATTCATTGGAAGTTCATAGGTTCAAATCCCGCTGGAGGTACCAATTTTTCTTTGCTTGTTTCTTTATCTTGCAGCAGTCATTCACAAGAGCATTGGTAGCGCTTTTATCTCCACGATTTCTTGTCTGTATATTATGCTGTAAGCAGGTAATTTACCGAGGTCCGATGATTGTTTAATAAACTTAAGACCAGAACCACTAAAATTGTGTATAAAAGTATGCGTCCCCCAATGTTCAAAATCGTCTAAACTTTGATAAAATTTTGATTTATCCCCCCCAATTCTCCACTAACTTCGGCATCACTGGTGACTATAAGCATGATGAAAAATGTAGTGGAAATGATATGAAAATGGTCTTGATGGCATGCGAGTGACTTCGGTATGCCAGAATGATGGAGTTTCTTTGGAGTTGTTTCAAATGAATTGTTCAATCAAATTGAATTTGAATTGAGCCCTCATTCAGGTGCATGTTATATTTTTGATCATCAAAGTAAAAAATATCACTTTCCCACGAGGAAATAAAATGTAGAGACCTGGTGAAATTCTTTATTGTTTTCTACACATTTTTCACGTAATAGCCTATGTGTGTTATCGAAGCCCACATGTTAAAAAAAACAGACATTGCCTGATAAATTGTAATTGCAGATTATTTTGAACATTGGAAACTTTAATTAAATGAGTGAGCACCTGTCTTGAAACAAATGTTTTAAAACTGTGCTCTGAAGCTAATTTATAAATGTATCTTCGATTTCTGATTCTGACTTTAGTCTCTCGATCATTGCATCATATATCTAGTCAGTCGCTGTCATCTTTTACATTGATTCAACGTCGGCGCACGTTGGGTCAATGTGGAAGAGGACTAGTTTTCTGTATAGGCTAGTTTGAATATGTATTTTTAACTTCTGTTTGGACATCTTGTTGTTGCTGACTTGGACTTTGGTCAGTCGAAATCAGTGTTTCAGCGGATCAGTTCTTTTTTGCATTGATTCAACTTCTGTGCGTGTTGTGTCAATGTAGAAGAGAACTAGTTTGTTGCGGTAGGCAGGGGCTCCGGACACTTCCTGAGAGTGGGGGGGGTAATTTAAGCAGGGGCGGGAACGATGTTTTGACATCGACAATGGCTTATTGGATTATCACATCACATATACTTCTGGAAGGTTGCTCCCCAGACCTCGTTCGCATTACTGAAAGCTCCAATGTCTTATACAGCGTCTTAGGCTGCATGTTTCGCGCCGAAGGCGCAAAATTTTTGCCTTTCAGCACGATTTAAAATCGAAAAATTCTTTCAACGAATCTGAAATCACGAGCAAAAGCTTTTTAACATTTGCCACATGTTTTTGAGGTTTTTAGACAATTTTGACTGGAAGTGGGGACGTACAAAAATCCCTCTCTGTATTCTTCCTTGGCTCAAGTCCTCCAAATTTTGCGCTTCAGACGCTAAAAGTTTAGATTTAAAAGGCCAAAAGCGTTAAGGTCAAAGCTATAATCTATAAAACTTAATTTACAATTACATGAATAGGCTACAGCACGACAACCTGTGCCATAACATCCACAGTGAAATGAAACGTTTCAGCATCGAGGCCAGGGTTAGGCCTACATTCAACTCAGAAAAAAGAAGCTAAAATGCATTAACTTTCACAACAACTGAAAATAAGGAGACATCTTATTCTTGATCGATACTACAGGAAGGCCTACCATCTGCGCCGTATAAGAAATAACACTAAACAAAAAATGCCATAACACCCAGGTAATACAAAGAAATAACATTATAAACGAACACCTCAATTCAAACAAAACACTGTGTGCACTCTGCTTCTATTCTAAGCAGAACAGTCAGAAGTCGCCAAAGACTTTAAATCTTTGTGCATTGTTGAAAAAAAATTCTTTGCCGATTTCATCTACACTTAGTTCATCCAAATACACTTAATGGGCATGGCACATGACAATGAAATTGAGTCTTGAAGCAGTCATCGTGCTTTGGAGTCATGTTTAGCGGCGTAGCGAGCTAAACAATCTTTCAGCTTCTGCAGAAGAAGGGCCATTGACCAATAGCAATTTTACAAGTTTTTCCACACTGGTATAACACTCTTTGACAATAATAGGCCTAAGTCCCATTAACTTGTTTCGAACATCGCACACATACTTGGTCGGCCCAAATTTCTGATGGAAGTGGCTTAAATCTTGGCCCAAAATTTTCACGTCGAAGCCATATCGTTCCAACGCTGTAACAGCACTGTCTTTGACTGTGCCAGATACTAAAACTTCAAGCATTTGGTGAGTTTTAATTTCTTCGCCATTGAAGCGGTGGGTGAGGCCTTGCACTATGATGTCAATAGATGCATAGAACCGCCTTCTGTAATGAGAAGCGAGGTCATGGGAAGCACTTTGCTCACAGCGCTTTCTTGAAATTTGGACTTTAGCTAAGCCTAAGCTATCTACTTGCTGCTGAAATTCCTTGTATAACTGCATAAATTGTTTTTCATTTCTAAGACTCTGGTAATTAACTTTTGAGTTTTCAACCAGCTCCATCATGTCGGTGATGGTATAAGACTTGATCTGCAACAGGCCAGTTATCTTTTCAAGTGGTTGAATAAAACTTGGCACAATTGCAATGCAAAGAATGTGTTGCTTTGCAATAATTGGGAATAAAGGCCAGATGATTTCGCATTGTTGAAAATTTGAAGTGTGTTTAGCAAGGCTTCGTAGTTTGACAACACTGAAGAAATGGCCGGTACACGTGTCAGCCATCTTGTTTGGCACAAAGTGTGCAAGCGGCAAGCCATTGTGGGATTCTCCCTATAGGGCGATTTTGAACTTGCCAGATTGATTTTGCAAACTACAGAACTCCTGAACAATTCCCATAGCATTATGCAGGTCTCTATTGCATATTTGCGTTGTCTTGCGAGTCGGAGTTTCCAAGCAAACAACTTAAAAGTTGTGCAACAAAATAAAAAAATGAAAATAAAACACAAAAGTAGAAAAAATATAAAAATTAAATTTTTATCTTTACATTAGTGGGGGGGTAATTTTACACTAGTTACCCCCCCACTCCAATTGGTGGGGGGGTAATCACCCCCGCGGCCCCCCTCTAACGGAGCCCATGGCGGTAGGTAATGTGACAAATGTCAAGCATCGGCAAATTACGTTGAAACAAGATAGGCTGATGTAGCTGTCATTCTCCTCAATTTTAAACTGCTTTATTGCTTGTGTGTTTTTTTATTTTTATTTTGATCAACTTGCAGGCCGTTCTTTGTGAATCCTTTCATTGAATCATGAAACAATCCTCCAGATGTTTACAGGTTATTAGGTTTGGTGTTATTAGTTTTGGTGGCTGTGCAATTTTAAGATAGTGGTAACACTGTTTTATCGATGTACCGGTAGCCTATATTTTAAACTTTTGGGTTTTGCCATCTTTCCCTTTTGTTGGTGTCAAATTCGTATGTTTACTTTGCCGTTCTGTACATGTTTGCGCCAGCAGCAAAAAATAAAATTGAAATTGAACAAAAAAGTTTACCCTCCTTTTTTCTTATAATTGTTGTTCGTAAATCGTAACCTATTTGATATTTATGCCTCTAGCTTCTATTCTTGTATTATAGTTAGATCAATCTTGGATGATTGTTTTGTCCCAGATCACCTACAAATTCTTGCATTTTTGTTATTTTTCAATACATTCCAGTTATTTTTTATGTAATTTTTTAGCACAACTTTTCTTGAAGCAATAAACTCTTTGTATACAAGTTAAAAGTAGGCTACGTTTCGCTGGCGTTTGGATGGTTTTTGCATCTTTTTTCTCAAACTGGACAAAGCCTTCATAGGTTATTCGTGGTAATTTCGTATAGGGAACGTTCAAATATTACGTAACGCTTTTTTTCCGAATTTTTGACTCCCCCCTCCCCCATGTAACGCCAACGTAACGCTTTTTTCAATCCCCCCCTCCCCCATGTAACGCTTTTTCACTACGAATTCAGCACAAAAAACTACCATTCCGTACTCGAAAGCGTTACGTAACGTTTTGCTTGAACCCCCCCCCCCCCGATGTGACGCCAACGTAACGCTTTGCATAACCCCCCTCCCCCTCGAAGGCGTTACGTAATATTTGAACGTTCCCATAGTCTACTTGTAGAGGGTTTTGACGCAGGGCCGGTTACCGAGATTGGCAGAGTGAAGTTTTCCGATTGTTGAAGTGTTGTTGCCAGGGAGCTATTCCATCCACTAATGTGCCGCTGAACCATATCCTGAAAGAGTCGAACTAGCGCAACGTGATCTTGATTCGAACGAGTGACCACTGAGCTAAAGTTGAAACTATTTTCCTTCTACGTTTCGATCACTCATAAAAACGACTATCTTATTGAAAAATGAAGTGTCAACAAAAGCCTTCAAAATCAAATTTCTAGTCTGTAATTAGCCAATGCCTTCAAAAATGCTTTTTTAGATATTTTTTCAAAATAAAAAAATTCTCATGACGTTATATCATTTCGCTGTGTGTAGATTTCTATACACATGATTGTTTGCTGATTTATTTTTTATTTTTACTTGTTTAAACTCTTGTTGGTTTTTGTTTTCATAATTGAAAACTGCCAAATGTCAATCGCTGGTTAAATTCTTTTCTGTCCTGGCGGTTATTATCAACGGACATCGTTCTATCTGTTCATTTGTTTTATAAGTAACGTTAACATCTTTTGTCAGACTTAAAAATTATTGTTGATTTGTTCAAATTCACAGTATTTCTGCTGTACTTCGTTTATTTTTTAAATTCAAAAAGATCTCCACCACTTGGTGTTGCCACGGCAACGCCTTGTAAGTTGTTGGTTGCTACTGCAGGTGATGCCAGTGCCACACTTGTTGAAAACTCCCGTCTTAATTTTGCTGATCGTGAGAATTTCTATTTCAATTTGAAAGTAGGTAAAGCAACAGTAGAAATTGTTTGAGCTTCTAAATCCATTTTCACGATTAGGTTTACAATTGAAGTTAAGTGTATATCACATTGGGGGGGGCAGAACGTAAATTTGCCCAAATCTGCACGCTTTTATAGAAATTGCCCAAATATAATGTAGCCTATGCGGTGCATGATAACAGTGAAAAACTAACATAACAAGATCACTAGCTAGCTAGAATTTCTTACCCAAGTGATCAAGATAGAATAACTGAATTCATCTTTGAATATACTTTGCTTGTGCATTGCTCGATGCTTCTGCACTTTGGCATGGTAGGTAGGAGTAACATTTAGGAGTATTATATACCGTACTTCAGCAGTAGCATTTTAAATGTTGGTGAAATTAACATGACACAGTTGCATATACAAACCAGACTGAATATTTATTTTTTATTTTGGGGTGCAACTGCATCATTTTAATTTTGGTAGTTTTATAAAAGTAACCAAACAAAGCTAAGCAACACCACAACATTAACATTACGTTTAACAGGTACAGTATATAACATTTTTTTGTTAAATGTTGTGGTGTTGCTTAACTATGTCCATTTATGGTTGAAAAAGTACTGTAACTTCTTCACCCGAATTGTTTTATAAAAGTATTCACCAACAGATTTATATAAATTCATATCTTGCAGTTGCCCAAATCAAGATGATGCATTTATGGATATTAGGCCTATGAAAAAAATTAAAGACTTTGTAAATTTTGATGCCGAGGTAACTGTATCATGCCAATTTGGGAAGTTTTATAAATAGACTATGATCACATAATTTCATATTTTTTTGTTGCCCAAATCTAAACGATAGGCTACAGTTAAGTAAATGGGAAAAATTAATGAATTTGTTCATTTTGGGAAAACTGCCTCACGCTAATTTGGGCAGTTGCATAAACACACTAATTAGATAACGTCATGTTTTCAGCTGCCCAAATCAACACGATGCATTTGTAAAAATTAATAAAATTAGCTATATAGCAAATTTTGCGTTTTGATTTGGGCAGTTTCACAAAAGTATTAGAGACATATTTTGGTGGCTGCCCAAATTGGCATGATGCAGTTGGTTAAATGCATTTCGTACTACTGTTTGATCACCATACAATACATCAATACGGGTGTGCCAAATGAAAATTTTGCGGCATATTTCTTGTGCAAATAAGAGGCTGTACCGTACTTAGTTTGATAGGTAAAAGATATTAATTTGTAGTTTTTCTTAATTCATGCAATTTTGAAGCTTTTCATATAGCAATTTTTGCCCTAATAATTGCAAGATTTTGCCCGAATTCGCGACGTTTTGAAACAACAGGGGGGCAGCTGCCCCCCCTGGCTCGTACGGCTATGCATACGGGGAAACTTCATGGAATTGCAGATGAACAAGCAGCAAATGGTCGTTTTTCCATTTTGATTTGTGTTCGTTTAGTACAAAATAATAGCCTTGTGAGAATAAACTAATGTTGAAAAACTTAATGTAAAATTATTGAACGTCCATTTCATTTTATGAAATAGACTCAGAAAGATTGCAGGCATGCAATGTCGTAACTTCCTTTTGCTGATCTCAGCAGGTTGGTGTACGAACGTGCCATATTTTTTCTTCATATTGACAATATTTTCAGACTTCACTGAGAGTCTACTCTGAAGCAGCTAGTCGGATTTTACAATCTAAGACAGTGGTTCCCAACCGGGGTGCCGCGGCACCCTGGGGTGCCAATTACAATGCTTAAGGGTGCCGCGAGATAATTGAGATATTGCAATACTGCGGCCCATTCTTTATTTTAACTTTAACCCGTTAAGTGCGGAATATATTTATTTCTAAACGAGTTTCAGTGCGTATTAAGTTTCGCGTCTCCTAGTTATTCCCGGCTCCTTTCTGGAGAGTCGCTTAGTGGGGAAGTCGCTGGCGGTAAGTTGATAATCCGTGGGTAAGCATTTGTTTTCTCGCCCAAGAAAAACAGCGTGAAAGAGATTTTGACTCGTTGCTGTTCTTTCCATGAAAACATTTGAAACGCATCATTATTGCCAGGTTTCATGATTTTGTTTTGCAAAGAAATCGAGAAATCCATTTTTACTGGACTCATTGTTTTGAATCTTAAAAAAGAAATTTTAAGCTTATGCACAAGCAGATACCTCTCGACGAGTTCTGGATAAAAATTCAAAATAAATATCCTTGCGTTGGAAAGCTATTGTGCTTTTGCTGCAATTTTTCGCGTCATACCTATGTGAGAGTGGATTTCCGTATTAACGAACATAAAAACTAAAAAACAAAAACGACTGCTTATAGTCGAGGAAGAAATGCGGATGGCTTTATCGAATGTGCCCCCAGATATTAAGGGACTTTGTGCAAGAAGTCAAGCCCAAATTTCACACTGACTTTTGAATAAATACATTTATTTATGCGCGCTATACTATACAACTCATTCTGTGATATTTCATGCAGTTATTTGAAATATAGAAACCTCATAAAATTGATCCAGTTTAGCCAGGGTGCCGCAAACTATTTATCTCTTTGATAGGGTGCCGCAAGGTCAAAAAGGTTGGGAACCACTGATCTAAGACATGGCAAAGATGACACTGTTACATTGCATTGGCAGACAGAGTGTTCAGATGTGGAATGAACCAGGGCTAACTGTTATTTCTACAAATTTAAAGTAGGCTATTTTTATGTGTTGAATAGTGACTGGTAACTTTTTGGATAGTCACTTTTTGCATAGTGACTGGTATATGAGTAACATGTTTAGGGCATAACATGAGTGGCCATACAACAATATTTATATATTGATTGGTAGTCATTTTCATTCTTATTGTGCGAATTATTTGTGTTTATTGTGTTATGTATATTTGCCAGCAGAAAAAATAAAGTAAACTTTTTTTTATTTTTTTTTTGCCTGTTTTTTAATTAGGCCTCGATGGAAGGGTGAAAGAGCACCGATGGAAGTTGCTATCTCAGTTTTGCTATTGCTGATCTTCAGTTTCTATAAGTGAATATATCCTGACAAAGCTTTACAAGTTGGATTTATACCTTTCAGTTTTGTCATTTTTTCCTTTTGTTTGTGCCAAATTCGTGTGTTTACTTTATCGTTTTTTACATGTTCTCGCCAGCAATGAAAAATAAATTGAACTGCTGTTGTACATTATAATGTATGTGTTGTCCACACTTCTTGCTAGCACCTGCAAAGTTATGACAAAATAGTAATAAAAAGTGTAAAAATTTGTTGGTTACCTTAATGTAAATCAGTGTTTTTATATAGCAATTCATATAAGATTGTCAATTGCGAATCTTAGGCTATCTCATGCATCAACATTCAATTTCGATTTCGAGTAATGGGTAGTACCAAATTTAAGTCATAAGTAGAGTAGACAACCGGAAACAGACATTGCAGTCGGCTGCAGCGTGGGTCAGGTGTACGTCGGAAGGCGTAGACCGATGCATAGCGCTCAAGTCCGCTTTCCCGCAATGCAGGATAAAGATAAAACAAACAAAAACAAACAAACAAAACATAACGTGTACGGTATGAGGCTCATTGCTAAAGCATACAAACAAAACTATACTATTTTATGGATTAACACTGACTTTATGTGTGTTGGTTGTTAAACATCAGCACAGCAAAGAAGTGTCATTGCGTGAATAGTGGCATTAATGGAGTTTGTGACTAATTTTTTTGCAACACCAGGTTGTAAGGTCATTGTAACTGTAGTGTAACTACAGTAAGAGAGTAAAGTTATGGCTAAAATAGTTCTTATTGAACCAACAGAGTTATATAACATTCTCAATCAACACACAGTTTATCCTTGTGTTAGTGATCCAAATTTCCTTTTACTTTTAGGTAAGTTATTTCACTTTTGAAGGCATCGGTAGCCTGAATGTTTTGTGACATTAGTTTACCAAATAAAAAAGATTTAATCAGTTTCAAAGTTAACATTTTTTCCTAAAAATATAACATATCTCAAAGCTAAATTGTTAAATTTACCAGGGTTTAGAAGAAGTAGCCATTGGTTTACACAACACAACTTTAACAATGGCTTTAGATGCAAGGGGGAAAACAGAATACGATGAGAGCCATGTCATTACTTCAAAACGTGCCCCTCAAGAAGATGAGGAAACATATCTAGTTCCTTATGATGCGGAGTTGGAATGCAAAATTCATGTTATAGTCTATGATGGACACTGTCGCTCACTGAGAGAGAAAAGTAAAAATTGCTTAGACTAATTGTTTCTTTAGAGCAGATTATTGCATTGGCTTGTGCTTGATCAAAGTTTATAACAAAAACATTGAAAAGTTGTTTATTAATTCTTTTGGCAATATGTATTGTTTATCCAATGACATTTTTATAATACTGTATTTAAGTTGTGCAGGTCACTCTAAAGGTATTTAAGTTATACTAACTGATATACATTAAAAATTGAAAAGCAAAAATAAATACCGTAGTTTAATCAATAGCCTAATTTCCTTATAAAAATGTAGTTTTCTGTGAACAATCTTTACTACACACTACTAAGGTTTAAGAATACTTTGTAGGTCCAGCAGTGCTTTGTGCATCAGCCATGGCAAACAGTGGAAGCAAAAATCCAGTAAAAATTTTACGAGGTGGTTATGAAGATTTTTCTGCAATGTATCCATTTTTAAGAACTCAAAAAATTATATACATGCCACAGGTATTAGAATGACCTTTGTGTTTCGTAGAAAAGTTTTATTTTTAAAATCAAACAGTAGCTTCTAAAATAACTTTCATTTCATAACCATTATAAATTAATCATAATCAAAGCAAAATTTTTAGATTTTACTTTGGTAAATTTTTTATTAAGTAGCTACAAGTTTATTTGGAATAACTCTTGTTGTTAGCTTATTTATTTGAAAAAGATCATATCTATAATAGGCTTCATAGTAAGAATATGGCTATCGAGAGAATTTAGTTCCCGGGCCCTAAAACTATTCGTGGTCCAGAACTAATCCTATGAACACCACTGAGAAGGGACATATGTTCTGTTCCTTCGTGTAACCGAAGTTGGCCACCATAGTTCAAATGTTTTGCCCTTTAATCTATTCCATCTACACACTGACGTCAAATGAAGTGCAATTTTTAAGTTCACTACTTTAAATGCACAGACCAAGAGTTAAATTTTGATTCATGATTTTTTTGTAGGTTAATTCAGCTTATTCGAAATGCATTATACTTCACACTTTAATTATTTGTACCATAGACTTTGTTAAAATATATATGTATGTGGATATCATAAAAACGAAATATCCACTATTCAGTCAATCAAAATTCTTTCAATTAGTCTGATGAAAATAAATAACAATGTGTTATGTTCATATTGTAACATTCAATTTAACAAGTATGTTCCATATCAATTATGCTTTAGAGAAGATAATTTATTAGAAGAGTGTTAATCAATCTGAGTAGAAAGGACAAAAATCAAAACCCTAAACTCATGTTCAGTTTGGGTTCCTATCACCATATTTCGATATCATCCTCATGTTTGTAATCTGCAAGTCGCTGAAGCAGATGAGGTTTATTAACCAATCAGAAGAAGGCAAGATGTAAATCAACTGATTGTAGTCATGCGAATCATGCATGCTAGAAAGTAAATTCAATGAACGTTTCGCTGTCGCCAGCCTGGCCTAGAGGATTAGGTCTAGAGAATAGCCATTTCTATGGTGTAAGTTTGATTCCCATCGCTACCATTACTATTTTTCTTGTGTAATTACCAAACATGTTCAAAGCAAGAAGCAACATTCTAACTGAGTGCTAGAAGGCTCACTTTGCTGCAAGTTAGCAGGTTCACAGAGAAAATTGTTCTATGGTAAAGTGGCTACCGGTCAAAATAACCCATCTGCTGTAGCGACCTACAGATTACAAATATGCATATATACCGTCCTACATTCAACAAACGTTTTAAAAACTCGATTGCTTTTATCATTACTGCTAAAATTAAATGAGTGAATCTTCATGAGCAATATTAAATAAGGAAAAATAAAAAAATTCCTTGTGATAAAACTAAATAAATCGTTTTCAAATCTTGATTGCACTATTGCAATGTTTTGCACGAGTCTCTATATTACTTTTCATACAGGAATATGACAGCATAGAAACATTCCCATGTGAGGTTCTTCTTGGGCTTTTGTACATTGGTTCAAGCAAGCAGGCCAAGAATCCTCACATTCACAAAGAGCTGAAAATACGAGCTCACATCAATCTATCGGATGAAAGCGACCCATTGTAAGATTTCATATTTTTTAAAATATTTTTGTTATCATATAAACTATCTTCTGCATGAATGTTTATGCTAGAATTTCACATTGAATAGAAATGTATTTTACAGATGTGTTTTACTGTAGGCCTATGCTAGCCATTCAAAAATACAGTGCTGTAGATCAACCATACATCAGTAGGTCTGGTAATGTAGGTTGCATTTATTGTTTGATAACCGATCCTTCATTTTGACTTTCTACATCATTGTTATCATAAATGCGTTTGGATCTACTTCTACAAGCTTACCACACCCGCTACAGTCTATAGTTCTGAAGGCCTGTGGTTTAATGTTAATTGTCAGTGTGTGTAAACTTTGCCTAACCATGAAAACATTTGCTTTCTATTGTTGCTGTGTAATGTGTATCTATCGAAACGGTTAAACCATCCACATGAAAGATATAAAGCTACATAAGAAGAATTGATAGGCATGTGGCAAACGCTTGCTTGAAATCCAGTTGAGGTTGAAACTGATAATCACGGAGCAGTGATTAGCACGCATTCCGTACATTTCGTGCAAAGATTTAAATTAATAAACCCACATTTAAAATAGTATAATAAATTTGAGACCTACGCTATTTCGGCTTATACTAGGCTGCAGATGTGGGCTACTATAATCAGGGCCGAGTACACGCTTCCCCGGCCGGGGGGCATGGCTGTTTAGGGGTCCACTTATTTTAGTAATGTTTTTTGACTGTATTAAAAAAATCTACTACACAAGCTCCATAATCAATAGCTTAAATCATGCAAGGCCGTATTTACTGCTTCCCAAACCTCCGGTTGGGGGCCCACGCCCTACACATCTATTTAGTTCATTCAGCGTTTTGCGGCTTGTAATTTAATTTGTTATAGCATTTCATGTGCTACGGGCGAAATTTCCATGGGTGAAGCAAAGGTAATGAAGTTCTAGCCTGCTGAAATGCTACACCATACGAGGGCACGAGGCTATGCACATTTTCAAAAAACAAATTATTGAAATCCTTCTATGGTCGTAAATACAGTTTTTTGAAAGGGTAGGCCAACTTAAATTGTAAACCAAATCTTTGGTTTAAAATTTAACCTTAAATTTTTTACACAAATCCAATTTTAATTTGATGAATCTGGTTAGCCTACATACAAAGCGACCCATGGTTACATACAAAGTATGAATCTTAATGAAAAAAAAACATTATTGCGCCCAAAATGCTTAAAAAGTGACCAAAACAAGATTGTAGTTGTCACAATGTTCCGGGGGCAAGCCCCTCATACCCCCTATCCAACTTTGTTTTTTTGGGCATTAAGTTTTGCATTGCCCATTCATCTTATAAGTTTTTCTTTGTTAAAACTTTGTTCTTCTACAACTTTTTCCAGATACGCTACTACATTATCAGCACATGTACTTTTTTTTCTAAACATTTTTAAAGTTGTTTACTCTTTGCTGAAATGATAAATGCGAATGTTTTCCCAACATTGAGAGAGTTTGTGGCCATAATCTAACGCTACCTTGTCCTATTTTTACGAGTCATCACTAAATATAGGGGCCCACTAGTGGATTTCAGGGAGGGGGCAAGGTGGTACTCGCACGACCCTAACTATTTGTACAAAAATCCTAATCCAAAGTGTATTCAATTTCTTACAGCTTCTCCTTTCACGACAAAGACCACTATCTGCATATTCCTATTGAAGACAACGAAAATGCTGATTTTGCGTCATACATTGATAAAATAGTTAAATTCATTGGTAAGTCATGGAATAGTCGAAACAATTGAATTTAACAAACGAAAAGAAATTTAAAATTTGCGTTTTAGAACTTAGTGCAGGATGTTATATAATATGTGCAGTGCAACAATAACTGAAGTTGCTAGAACTGTGTACTTTCAATTTGCATGGGAATTAAGAATATACTGTAATATTCAACAATAGCATTGTTTTTTCATGGACTAGGAGGAGCGCAGTTAAAAGAAAATTAGCCAGTCACGGTTTTTTTGGTACAAATCTTTTGACTCAATACATAATGTTTGAAGCAAAGAGTGGGAGTGGTTTTTGGCATTTGTATTTACTATTTAACTAAAGAATAAGACAGACCGCATAATGAATGCTTAAAATCCAGGTTAAATTTATCCTTAAACGATTGGCAAGGAATAAACCAGAGTTAAAAGGTTATTCCGTGACCTATAGTCCATGTTTTAGACGTAAGTTTATTATGGCAATTTGTATCACAGTTACGTTACCTATTAACAACTCAATTTTTAATCAATCAAATTAACAACTAAATTACCTATTATTATTATTACCTATTAACAACTAAATTACCTATTAACAACTCAATTACCTATTAACAACTCGGGAGGGGGGGGGGAACAAGCACCTTCTCGTGGTCCCTCCCGTCAGTACCATATCTTCAAGGAAACAAGATATGCCAAGCAAAGCTTGTCACACTCGAGCAAACCTTCATACGCCATCATCATCATCAACTCAATTTTTCAGTCTTTACCTACCTTTTCTTTCGTAAATCGATTGTGAACTACTTTTCTTTCTGAATTAGACGACAATCGGGAGGAAGGGAATACCATTTTAGTTTGGTCAACCAATGGAATCAGTAGAAGTGCTGCTGCTTGCATTTTGTATTTGATGACTTACTACAAATGGCCCTTGAAGGTAGGGCAATTCACTCTGCACTTGACCGACGTAAAACTACATCAGCTTTTCTTTATAAATAATAATTTTATAAACAAGTGATATGATATTCTAGGCTATTCACTGTTTTGTTAATTAAAGATATTATTTAAGTCGGCATATTTAATTAAATCAAAACATAGGCCTTGTTACAGTGATTTGCGCAATCTGAAATAACTTAGCATTTTTAGATTAAAAAATTGTAGCCTATGGTGGATGCAGGATGAGTGTGGCCATTCTGTGCTGGGCTAGACTATATTAGCAAAGAGACACTTTTGAAAAGCCCCCTACCCCTTTTCAACATAATCCTGCGTAGCTTACGCCGCTGCCTAAGTAGCAGAAAGTAACAGCATTTCTACAAGACATGGTTCAGCTTTTTTGGCGTAGCTTATCGTATTTTTGTTTGAAATACAGTGGCTTAAGCCAACAAGTTACAGTTGAAAATAATCAAAGTTTCAAGGGTACCGTATGTCACACTCCGTGGGTTGTTGTACTTGCAGGATGCGTGGAGGCACATGCGGGCTTGCCAGTTCACTATCCGTCCGAATCGAGGTCTGGTCAGGCAGTTGGGAGAGTTTGAGGAAAAACTTTTGGGTAAAAAAATTACCAACATTGAAGACCCAAACTATTGAATGACCTTTTCTAGTTTTACTTCGAAAATTTATAGTTCCTTTTACATTGTTGTACTGTCTTGTTTTTCTTCACTTCTGTTTCAGATTTGTAATTATAAGCTTGTCTAGGTTGCCTTGAAGAACAAGTGACTATAAAAAACTTGAATATTTTTTATTGAAATTTTATTTACTCTAAAAACCACCTAAAATAAACAAGATTTCAAGCACTTAAGGTTTCCTTCGGTAATAGCCTGTAAGCTATCTTTCTCTTCATGATGAGTAAGCTACAAATCAAGATCTATTTTTCTGACCACCGCACCACGGCTTAGCATTACAATAATTTATTGTCTATTCTTTTCATTCATAGGTCTATAGCCTAAATCTTGTGAACAGTCCTATGATTTCGTTATTGCAACTGTGCGACGTTTAACCAGGCCGGCTTGATGAGGCTTTTATTTTATTTCAGTGTGAAGCACATCTTGACGTTTGCTTTTTGGCATTTTTAATGTGTCGTTCTATCCTCCTGCTTATGTAGGCCTTTGCTAGCCTACATTGTAATGTAGCCTATAGGCTAGGCCTCTAGTGCATCGATGGTTTTCGCTGTGATGGTCAGAAATACAACAACCTGAACAGAATTAGGCTATTATTTGATTAGCCTACCCCTAATGGCCTGCTAAGCTTCTTGGACTACACTGAGATGCTGCTGAAGTCTGTTCTTGGTCACATCGTCAAAGACTAGTAGCCAATAGGCTCGTTGTTGCATTTGGTGGAACCATAGATAGGTATGCAGGTAGCCTATAGGGTAGGTTTATAATTGATGGGAGGCAATGCCTGCGGTCTGTTTTTTGGCACCACAAGCAGAAGATGCCGTGTCCTATTGGCGCACGGAAGCGAATTTCTCAATGCCGGTGGAAAAATTGAGACGTAGCTCCTATTGAGACCTCTCTTGGTAAGAACAATGGCTCAAGCTCAAGTAGGGGATCGAGACTCGGGTAGGCTAAGTTGGCCAAGCAAAATGAAAAATTGAATTTGTGAGCTAATAACAAAACATCATAGGGGAAACCTGTGTAATTTGATACCATGTGTAATTTGGACCACCCACTTTGTTTCGTTTCACTCTCCTTCAAATCTGTTTTTTATTGGACAGTTGCAACAACCACATGACCTTACGTCATCACTAGCAACGACTAGTTTCTAAACAATGGCGTTAGGCTGCAGTTCAGCATTTTCAGTTTTCAGGAAGACTGATGTAATTTTCTACGGTCATGGCGTAAGAAATTGTGGAGAGGATGTAAAATTTTTTTCAAAAAGAAATGTGAGGATTTGTTACCCAAGGAATTGGCCACCTAGCTGTGTGAAAGTTTTAAAAGGTTTAAAAAGCGAAAATAGTAATCTATGTGACATGTGTGTAATTTGAACCACCAGGGGTTCAAATTACACAGGCACTTTTATAATGAAGTGCAATGTTATTGAAAGTTTTATCACGTCACTTCTGGAACGAAGAAACTTCAAGATCAAGCGGCGCTGGTTCGACTCTCGGGGTGTGCGCTTGAGCAACGCACGTTGAGGACTGCTCTCCATTCAGCGGCACCTAATGGATAGAATAGTTCCCAGGCAACAAGACTTCAACAATCAGAAACTTCACTCTGTCAATCTCGGTGACCGGGCCTGCGTCAGTGATTCAAAGCCTTTACAAGTATGCGAAACTATCAATTGCGTATGTGAAACTTATCAACTATCAAAACTATCAACTATCGAAACTATCAAACAATCAATTGCGAAAAATGGATAGAATAGTTCCCAGGCAACAAGACTTCAACAATCAGAAACTTCACTCTGTCAATCTCGGTGACCGGGCCTGCGTCAGTGATTCAAAGCCTCTACAAGTATGCGAAACTGCCAGGATTAAGCTTTGCAAGAAGCTTTCCCAGTCCGAGGATAACGATTCAATCAATCTTTAGCCCCGTGTCCCGATAACATCTGCCCCGAACTTATACTCCATGCTGGCACCGCCATGAAGTCTTGGCTGCGCAAATTCCTGTCTTCCTGCTTATGCCAACTCAAAATCCCCAAAACTTGGAGACGAGCCAAAGTAGTCGCGATCCCTAAGCCACAAGAGGATCCGAAGAGCTATCGACCTATATCTCTTCTCTGTATCCCTTTTAAAATCTTCGAACGTCTTATCTACACTAGAGTCGAACCAATTATAGACCCACTCTTGCCCCGGGAACAAGCTGGTTTTCGACGTGGAAGATCTACTGTTGACCAAGTCACTCTCATGACTCAAGACATCGAAGACTGTTTTGAGGCAAAGAAGAAGGGCTGGTGCTGTGTTTCTTGACCTCACAGCCGCATACGACACCGTATAGCACCAAGGCCTCACCTGCAAACTCCTCCGCCTGCTCCCGGACAGGCACATGGTCTGCATGACCATGGAGCTCGTTTACAACAGAAGCTTTACCCTCACCACCGGAAATGGTAAACCAAGCAGGTTACGACGCCTTAAGAATGGCGTCCCTCAGGGATCTGTCCTGGCCCCCCTTCTGTTTAACATCTACATCCACGACTTGCCAATCACGGTATCCGTAAAGTACGTCTACGCCGATGATTTGGCCATTTTACACTTGTCGAATCAATGAGATACATTAGAAGAGACTCTAAACCAGGACATGTCGACACTTTCGGCATACCTCCAGAGATGGAGACTGAAGCTCAGCGAAACCAAAACAGTGACGACAGCCTTCCACTTAAACAACCGGGAAGCGAAACGTGAGCTCAAGATCAACACCGATGGAAAAAATCTGCCCTTCTGCCCAAACCCTAAATATCTAGGGGTAGTCCTGGACAGGTCGCTCACTTATCGTCAACATTTGGAGTCACTACGCAAAAAGATCTCAACACGCACAGCTTTGCTAAGGCGCATGGCCGGCTCAGGCTGGGGAGCCGGAGTCGATACTCTGCGCATTGCCACCATCGCGCTAGTTCACGCTCCAGCAGAATACTGTGCACCTGTCTGGAGCCGCAGTGCCCACTGCCATCAAATCGACACTGCCATATACGACGCCTTGCGTATCGTGATAGGATGCCTGCGACCTACACCATCGGAAAATCTCCCTGTCCTTGCAGTCATCCAACCAGCTGAGCTTCGTCGCGAAGAAGCCATCCTGTCTCTTTCTCGTCGCGCTACAAACCCCAACCACTTGCTCTACTCAAGTCTCTATGAGTCTGTGAACGAGAAACCTCAGCGACTGAAATCGAGACACCCATTTGTACGTGCCGCACAACTCCTGATGAAAACCGCTGAAAACCAATCCATCAATGCGGCTACCTGGGCGGACCACCAATGGAGCTCAGAGTGGAAGAAGAACTTCTCAAGACTCCAAAGTTTCATCTCCGACACCAGCAACCACCCAACCGGAATGCATTTGCCAAAGAAGGCCTGGGTGCGGCTCAACCGCCTGCGTACTGGCGTCGGACTATTCCGCTCCAACATGCACAAATGGGGGATGGCTCCATCCGCGATTTGTGAGTGTGGCAAGGAGGAACAAACCGTAGACCACACCATTTGTAATTGCGCCATCTACCATGCGCCAAATGGTGTGCGTGGTCTGCGTGAACTGGATGACAAATCAATTGAATGGCTGCTCGACACCTGCCCAAACATCTAGACCGCGTCGCCGCCACTGCCCAAGGGTGGTAAAAGGCAGAGCCCCTCGACCCTTGGAGTGGCGAAGAAGGTTCAAACAAAGAAGAAGAACTTACGCAGTGTAGAGAAAATATCGTACACAATAGATGCAGTAGGTGCACAATATCATATTTCGTCACAGACTTCTTTCAAACAGTTTTGCTTTACGATTTAGACGCAAAAATGACCAAAATTCTCTAATTTGTCATTAAAATATAATATTTTGACCTTGAAAATGACCTCAGATGGTGTTGAAAGTAACACTATTGAACTAGCTATCCTCAAAACCCTTAATATGGAATCCAAGATTGTGTTTCTAGCTTCTCTAGAAGTCATTTTAGCCAGGACTCAAGTTAATCAGTCCGACTCAAGTTATAAACCCCGAGCATGAGAGGTTCCAGTCCTTTACTGAAGGAGTCCATGATTTTATCTCAGAAAACTTTTTTTACATGAGTAGCCTAGCCTATACCAAATAAGCTTTCGAAAATAACAAAGGTTGTATCAAACATCATGTAGTTGGAACGGCATGCCTTTATTCCTAACGATTTGGTCACCTTAACGATACTGATAGGAAGGACCTTGTTCGCAATAGGCTACAAACCCCATTTTTGCATGGGTACCAATATCGGAACATTTTTTAATGTATCTGCGAATCGAGGTACGTTTTAGACCGTCGCTTGAGAGCAGTGGTTGATACACATTTCCGCGATTGGTTTTCTTGATTACTTACCATTATTCTATTATTACCATATGGGTTAGGAATAAGTTGTCGCAATTTGTGGCATAAAAACGACGTTAGGAAGTGTATTAATGATATTGATCGTTTAAAGCCGATGTAAAACCGCGATTTACTTACTTTGGATACTTGATGATAGGCTATAGAGCGGGAGCCAGGTCGATTTATTTGACCGTCTGGGTCAGTAAGGTTTGACAAGTGTTTCTAGACTGAAGTTTTGTGTAGATTTCAAAAATAAACTTCTTACTTGCACTAGCCTGACCGTTTTATTAAGCGTTTTCCGAGATGATACCTGTCAATATCGCTGTATCCGTTAGGGTGCACTATTTTTCCCCCGACCTTTAGCAAAAAACCTGAACTTTTTTTTGCTGATGAGGTTATCTTAGAAAACAACTTTTGCAAAGTTTCATTTTGATTGGACAAAGTTTAACCCCCCCACCCGGCCATTTTCTAAGGGGACTAACGGCATTTTCTTCACATTATCGCCACTAAACGGAGCTGCTTACAAGATGCAACTGCATATTTACTTTGGAAACATACCCCTCTTCATTCTGCATAATTTAAAAAAATTTATCTGAATTGGCCAATGGGAAGCAGAAATATGGGCAGTTTTGTACTCTCCCCTAGCGCAATACTGCCTCTAGTGGCCAAAACATAACAACAATTATCTTCTTAAATGTTCATCCAATTGAAGCAAAACTGTGGTCTAACCCCCCATTTTTCAAGGGTGGTGAGTTCATTTTTGCTGCTAGTTTTAAAGATTCTAGCCACTAGGTGGCAGAAAACCTGCTTTTCATAAGTTTAAGCTAACGTAACTGCTTGAACTTTACTTCAAATATGCAAAGTTTCAACAAATGCAACTCATTGAGATGTATATCATTGAAACAAACAAAGAAAGAACAGTGCAACATAAAATGAGAACCGATGGCACAAAAAATGATCTTAGTTAAAAATGGCGGTGTGTGCACAAAAAGGTTTGGCTCTGGATTTGGAAAACCTTGTTTCCCTGAACTCCCGGCAGACACATCCAGGGATCTCCAGGATTATATTGAAGAAGACTTATTGTCGTTTTTTAAAATCTTGAAAATTGACTCAGCATTTTTAAGTGAACCTATCGAAAGCTAGGATGACAATGAGACTTACAAAATTGCAAAAACAATTGTGAATAACATCAGTGTGGTTAATGACACAGCAGAGCGAGGAGTCAAACTGGTCCAGGATTGTTATGGGACTGCTCTCAAGTCTCAAGGAAAAACGATACCAAAACATTTTACAAGTAGCCTAGTAGAAAATTCCCGAAAAAAATTACCAAACCAAAGAAGTAAGAAAATAGATTCAGCGTCATGGTATCTGACAATCTAATTGCGAGTTTACTGTTTCATTACCTGTGTGACCTTTATGATGTGAAATTCGTGTAAGGTTATTGCTGTACAATATCTATCACAATTACAATAGATGTTGCACTGTTCTTTCTTTGTTTGTTTCAATGATATACATCTCAATGAGTTGCATTTGTTGAAACTTTGCATATTTGAAGTCAAGTCCAAGCAGTTACGTTAGCTTAAACTTATGAAAAGCAGGTTTTCTGCCACCTAGTGGCTAGAATCTTTAAAACTAGCAGCAAAAATGAACTCACCACCCTTAAAAAATGGGAGGTTAGACCACAGTTTTGCTTCAATTGGATGAACATTTAAGGAGATAATTGTTGTTATGTTTTGGCCACTAGAGGCAGTATTGCACTAGGGGAGAGTACAAAACTGCCCATATTTCTGCTTCCCATTGGCCAATTCAGATAAATTTTTTTAAATTATGCAGAATGAAGAGGGGTATGTTTCCAAAGTAAATATGCAGTTGCATCTTGTAAGCAGCTCCGTTTAGTGGCGATAATGTGAAGAAAATGCCGTTAGTCCCCTTAGAAAATGGCCGGGTGGAGGGGTTAAACTTTGTTCAATCAAAATGAAACTTTACAAAAGTTGTTTTCTAAGATAACCTCATCAGCAAAAAAAAGTTCAGGTTTTTTGCTAAAGGTCGGGGGGAAAATAGTGCACCCTAACGGATATAGCGATATTGACAGGTATCATCTCGGAAAACGCTTAATAAAACGATCAGGCTAGTGCAAGTAAGAGGTTTATTTTTGAAATCTACACAAAATTTCAGTCTTGAAGCACTTGTTAAACCTTATATACTGACCCTGACAGTCAAATAAATCGACCTGGCTCCCGGTCTAGGCCTACTACTTCAATCTTGCAAAAATAAGTCATCGTATTAATTAGTCAATTTTTATCATTCTATATAATACCTCATGAAGGCATGGTGGCCAACGTACCCACTCACGATATGGGCCAACTTCCCTGCATGGCAACCATATTGTAAAAACTAAAATTTATGTCAAACTATCGAGCATCTAACAACGGTTTCACCGTCAAAGTGAGCCTAACCACTCTAGCGCTGCACTCACTAAATAATAACCTTTCTTATATACCCACTACCCAGGGTGACCCAAAAAGATGCGTACCCATGAAAATTTCAATTGTGACTTTGATTAAAAAGCTATTTATTTCAAATTACAACCACACATTATTCAGTTTATGGAAGACCATTGACCAGAGTTTCAGCCTTTTCTGTCAATTTTTAGTCAATTTATGGCTTTGCCAAGATGTGTTCCAAATGTGAAAAAATCGAATAAAACGTGGGTACGCATCTTTTTGGGTCACCCTGTAGTAAGACAAAACTCACTCGACATCCAAAAGATTCTAAAATCCAAAAATTTTAAAAATCATTATTTTTCATACAAAAATCGTGCTCACATGTTTATACTGCTTGCTAGAGCCTCACAACCTGGTGATAAGGTAGTTTCAACAGCACTTTCTCAGTATGCGTACGATACGTCACAATAACTATTGTAGTTAAAAAATTAGGCCTATTTAGAGTGGGCCAACTTGCCTATTGGGCCAACTTACCTGAGTCTCCCCTATTGGCGGTGAAACACAAAGCATGGTTGTATTTTAACCTTCATTCGCTTTTTTCAGTCAAGAATGTAGGCTACGTTCTGCGGTTTTACCACAAAACCAAGCTAGTTTTTATAATGACCTTTGTCACACAAAAACTAGGCCATAATCTTATTTGTCAACGGATAGGCTACTCAAACATTCCACTTATCCAAAAGATTTTGGCAACTAGCAGATCAGTCTCCAGTAAAATTTGAAGCTACACGTTGACATGGCCTGTAGGCTACATGGTTGGTTTTGAATCGTTTTCCTCGGACTAACAAAGCCTTGGTAGGGTATTCATGGTAGTTTCGCAACTATAGCCTACTTGTAAAAACTTTTGACGCAAGGCCAGTTAACGAGGTTGACAGTTTCCGATTGTTGAAGTCTTGTTGCCGGGAAATTATTCTATCCAATGGGTGCCCCTAAATGGAGAGCAGTCGTTAGAATGCGTTAATGCTCAAGCACACACCCCGAGAGTCAAACCAGCGCCGCTTGATCTTGAACCTTTTTTATTCACGAAGTTACCAACTAAATTACTAAGCTATCGGGGCGCCATGATTAAAATCAAACCTTAAGCAACACAAGAATTTTTTTGATTTTAAGAAATTTTGTCCCACAAAAAACGATTTTTTTGGTTACAAATAAATTGACTTTCTCAAACTGGAACGTACGTAACTGGTAACACCCCAGGGCTTCCCAAAGTGGGGGTCGCGACCCCCTTGAGAGGTCGCGTAACAAACTTCAGGGGTAGCAGAAAGTACGGTATAGCCTACAAATTTTACACAAAGCAATGCATATTGTAGCGATCCATTATTTCATCATATAAGTTTTCCTGCCTTTTACTATTGTGAACGAGTTGACCTAAATTTATTTCCTAAACATTCTGTAATTTTCCATGTAAACTGCTCCCGAAGTAAATAGAAAAAAGGGAACAGAAAATAAAAGGGTTTGTTTGCCCTTTGGCAATAGCTCACATCAAGCCAGTCCAGTTAGACCAGTTCAGCTCTCAGAAAACATTAAACTTATTGTTTAGTTAAAAATGTAATAATTCGTAATAGCTTAATGTTTCCCTGTTCTGCAATTTCATTATTCTGTAATGTTTAAATTCAATTTGTGTTATAGACCTACAATATTATACGAACAGTCGAACACCTTCTGATAACTTAAAATTATAATTCGAATAACAATAATTGTGTGGAAATTATTTCATGGAGTCAGATAACCAAACTAGATAAATTAGATAGATAGAAATTTCATCAAGCAGTTAGACAGCCATCATCTTAATTCAACTTATAAACAAACCATTCTCATACTTAAATATAAACTATCCTTATACGTTTAATAATATAACCTAAATAATAGCCTAAATATAACCACAATACTAACACGTTGTGCAAGATGCTGTGAAAGTTATCTAAGAATCGTGTAGGCCTACTCAATAGGCTACCCGTATTTTGTAAATTTATATAGGCTAGTAGGCTAGGATATGGAATAGAAGTTTAAAATCTTCTTTGCTGCATTGTAAACGTGGGTTTCAAAACTAAAGCCAATGCTTTAAAAACTTAATAGTGTTAAAAATTTAAGTCGTGACTTTTCGAACAGAAAAAAGTTTAGACTTTGTCCGCCGTTGTTTGAAAGGCTTTTCAAATTATGCAATTTGTCGGGTTTGCTTAAGGGGGACGAATTTAATTTGCTCTTCCACGGAGAAAACATCTATGTTTTTACATTGAAATCTAAGTTGAAGCGTAGGGATGGGCAATTCAGAAGAATTCACTATTCCAGAATTATTCCGGAATACTAAACCGAATCCAGAATCGAATCCAGAATACCGAATCCTATTAACTTCCAGGCTCCAGCAACACAAAAAGTAAAAAATTTCAGACACAAAAGCTACACAATCAAAGTAAATGTTTGTTGCAATGCAACACATTAAGGCATTCTAAATGACTTCCAGCCAAATGGGAGCAGTGTAGCCAGATGATGGAAGCCGCTTGGCAACAAAAAGTAACTAAAATTTCACCAGATATTTAAAACAGCCTAAACAGGCCCGTAGCCAGCCGGGGGCCAGGGAGGGCCTCACCCCCCTGAAAAAATTTTGCTCCCCTGGCAAAATCCCAACATTCTCGAGCAACAGCTACAATTATAATGATTTTGCCAAAAAGAATTTTTTGCCCCCCCCCTAAAAAAAAGTTGGCCCCCCTGCTCTGCGGTCTGGCTACGGCCCTTACACTAAATAAAGCAATTTCGCTTAAATACAAATAGTTTTTAAGACATAAGACACTGCCATCATCCATATGCAAATCTCTTGCAAAACGTTTTCTATACGAGCAGGGATTATTTGCTAAAAAGTTTAAAAAAATTGAAAAAACTTTCTTGAAAAAAAATGAGTAGGGAAAATTTCACCAGATTTTACCAAAAAGTTATCTGGTACTAAGGTCAAAAAGCTTGGCAATAAAGACCTCTAAATTTCACCAGAATTTTTTAATTTGATTTTCTATTTCCCCATCTGGCAACGCTGAACGGGAGCGCAGCTTAGTTGCCGTCAAGCCGCAGTCGAAAAGAATCGCTCGGAAGATGCTGATGTGGCAGGTATGCTGAGGTGTTTCAGAGCCAACTCCTTTAGCAGGGGCATCTGCTCAATGTTGTTACGCCCACCAGTCAAACTATCGCAGAGTCGCACACGCACGTGGATTGAAAAAAAGCATTGCAATGATTGCACGATTGTGCATGTGCACAAAGCGTGAAGAAAATTGCGCGCTTAATTTCTTTGAATGCTCATGCGAGCGAGTGACGTAGAGTTGCATGCGCCGTGCGCGCACAATGTTTTTGAAAGTGCGGAACTGCGGATGGTGTCAGTGCAAAGAAAAAAGTGAGTAAACCACACTTTTTTTCAGTTCACTGTCTCCAGCTGACAGCTTGCACAAGACTTATGCATATCTTTAAAACCGAATCTTATTACCCGGTTTTATTGCCGTTTTGGATTCGGATAGTTTAGGATCCGAATCCTTCTGGATTCGGTATTCTGAATTGCCCATCCCTATTGAAGCGTTCATCAAAATAATAAACATTTAGAAACAAAAGATTGAAAATGATTTATTTGAAATATTCTCATTTACTGAAAAGTTTTTGACTTACAATGGCGTGGAATCAAACGTTATTAAGCCTCTGGTTATCGACACTTGCCAAGACTGTTAAAAGAGTTTAAAAAATATATTCCTCTAAAATTGGACAATAACAATTTAGATTGGATCCAAAACCCATTTGCAATGCAAAAACAAAGCAGCCTACTGAGCACCTCTCTTTCAAATCTCAAGAAAAACTTGCAGATCTATCTTTAGACTCTAAGTTGTGGCTTGAATTTTCTGGAAAAAGATTCACACTTTTTTGCTAAGCCTAACGTTAGAGCGGAATATTCACCATTATAATTATGACTTAGCAGTAACAGCACTCCTGCCGTTTGTCTCCATGTATATGTGCGTGTCAGTATTTCCAACGTTGATAAAATACTGTTTCAGCGTAAGTAACATTGAAACCGCCTTGAGACCAGCATTGACAAACATCGAGAGACGGCTAGACTTGCTTTGTAGCAGAGAGCAGTCGCATCCATCACACTGGATAAATGTGTTTACTTTTTGGTTTTGTTTCCAGTAGACTACAAGCAGTAAAGTAGTATAGGCTTCGAGTACGGATAGTTTGTTTTTAGTTTTCGTTTAAATTAAGCCTTTCAATAAATATCACAAACGTATATTTTGCATTCAGTTCAGTTCAGTTCATTTATTTATTTGTCACAAACACAAACATGAAAAGAATACAAAGTATACAATAATAATCGGTTGTGTGTCATATGACGAGGAGACTGCGAAAAGACCAAACGGTCATCTAGTCAGCAGCCACCTCAAGCTTGGTGATGTAGGCCTAAATAACATATATACAGTAAATACACAAACACACATACAAAACAAGAAAATCAAGCATTTGGTGATACAGAAACACATGTTTTCATTATGCAAAAGAGAAAAAAAAAAAAATTTTATCCTTTTAACCGTATCCTTTTAACCGTAAAGGGTCGCGGAAAATTTTAGGAGATTAAAAGGGGCCGCGAGCAAAATAGTTTGGGAAGCCCTGATCCATGGTAACCCTTCACCACTTAGTAGGCACCATTCCAATCAGCTGATTGATGTTGGCACAGTGTTTTCGCAGCGTACTGAATTAGGTAAAAGGCAGATGTTAATAAGGGGTCCTAAAGTGTGGCATGAGGTCCCAGGTGATCTCAAAGGTCTTTCTCCAACTTCTTTTAAAAGAAACTTTAAACACTACTGTTGTGTTAGTCTCGAATGACCACAAAAACCTCAGTCATCGCTCACGTAGCAGTCCTTGCGTCGCCCAACGGCAGGTACGCGCACAGTGCTGCGTAATTACCATTGCGTGGCGTCTCAGGGCATAACATGTGTTATGCCTTTACACTACATCTCCGCCCAAGCATCGAGGTACTGTAAAGACATCATACAGAGAAGTAACATAGTCATTGAAGCGCTCGCATGGCAGTTGATCTCGGCGGTTGAACACTGCTCTTTCGAAAATTACGTTATTGCGCAGTTTGAAATGGTTGTTGAAGCGTTCCTTGACTACGTCGTAGTTGATAGAATCGGCCTCTGATAACTTAAATGAAGAAAACACATCCTCGCCTTTGCTTCCTAGCAAATAGACTAGAGAGTTGACTTGCACTTTTTCAGCTTTCGACGCTAATTGGGATGCTTGCCTATATCGTTCGAATCTTTTAATCCACTGGCCCCACTCGTTATGTTGCCAGTTAAACGCATCTGGTAACATTATCTGATGCAACATTTTATCTCACTTCTGACACCATGTTGTGTTAGTCTCGAATGACCACAAAAACCTCAGTCATCGCTCACGTAGCAGTCCTTGCGTCGCCCAACGGCAGGTACGCGTACAGTGCTGCGTAATTACCATTGCGTGGCGTCTCAGGGCATAACATGTGTTATGCCTTTACACTACAACTACCGTACCTTCTTGATTTAAACGACACTGTTGAATAATAACTGTTTTGTCTAGCCTATATAATTACATTATTCTATTCTATTTGCTCATCTCTTTGGTATATATATGTTGCTTTTTATCTTTTTTACTGATTAAAATTGTCGATTAATATCTCTTAAACTCCACTCACAATTAATTCATTCAGCAGCATGGTAAACCTGCTTAGTTTGTTTGCTCTTTTTTTCTCTCCTTTTTTTGCATAATGAAAACATGTGTATCTGTATCACCAAATGCTTGATTTTTTTGTATATGTGTTTGTGTATTTACTGTATGTGTATACGTACCGTATATGTTATTTAGGCCTACATCACCTAGCTTGAGGTGGCTGCTGACTAGATGACCGTTTGGTCTTTTCGCAGTCTCCTCGTCATATGACACACAACCGATTATTGTATATATATATATATTATATCAAAATTAGTTATATATTTTATCAATATTATATATATTATATATATATTATATCAAATATAGTTATTACTATCTGAAGCCTTTACAAATTGTTTCACCTAACGGATCATCAGAAGGTCTGCAAAAACATGCAAAAAAAGTAATGAATCGATAATTCCTGAAAAGATATTAAATATTACAACTGTAATTTAATCTGCAAAAAAAACCTTTAAACCTGTACTTCCTGAAAAGATATTAAATATTATAACCGTAATCCAATCTGCAGAAAAAAAACCTCAGAATTACTAAGGGCTACCTTCATCCATTACTGCAAAGTTTCAATTTATTATATATACTTTGTATTTTTTTCATGTTTGTGTTTGTGACAAATAAATGAACTGACTGACTGACTGACAGTTCATCACTATTCCAGACAGCAAAACCCTTCAGTTTTACATTGATTCAACGTTGCATCAATGTAAAAATGAAGAGTTTTGCTGTCTGAGTAGTCAGTTAGTTCAGTCAGTCAGTTTTTTTCGTTTAGTTTCGTTCCATTTTCACCAAATTGTTTTTTGACTATATTTTACGTGAATTTGTCCTGGCTAGTATTAGAGTTGACAGATTGCCTTTTTTTAGTCAATGGCCACCTTCATGTACAGGTCATGCCAAAGTCTAGGTTCAAATTTGTCTGGAAGTATTTGATCTACTATTATAATATCCAAAATTGCCAGTATAAGTACAGGTAGATAGTTTGAGTAGTGTAATAAATCGTAGTGGCTATTTTTACCATATACATTGTAGGCTATTATAGCCTCTCAGGCTACATTCACCGGTGCAGTAGGCTAGAGCATGGACACACTTTTTTCCTTTTGCCTTCTCTTAACCAAAAAGAAAGCTGTGTTTATTACCATACCTCTAAACGGGGGATTTTTGGCATAAGATTTTCATAGCTCATCTTTTATAGGCGAAGTAAATAAAAAAATAATAGTAACTTCTCAAGTAGGTACATGTAGCTCCACACAAAGTGAAATTTACATGACTTTTGACTCTTTTTTATTTCTTGAAAAGTAAAGTCTAAAAAGACATTATTGTCGAAAAAGAATGTCTAAAAAGACATTATTAAAAGTCATCTTTTATGTCTGCAATTAGTGTTCCAATAGGACTTCAGTTCGACACCGCTCAAATGCGTTTTTTTTTCAAGCTGTGAAACAACTCAACGCTAGCTACCAGCTGTCCTTTACATCACAGTCTAGCAAAACAACATTTGAGTAAATAAACTAAAGCAAACACGTGTAAGTTTTTTCAACATACCCGGTCACATCCCCTTTTCACAAATGACAATTCACCCAGAAAAATTCTCAAACTTTAACACAAAAAAAAACTCCTGCAAAAACTGCGGCGCAAAAGACAGCTGGTAGCAGCCTGAGAAGCTGTAATTAAAATATATACCGTATATATTGTAAAAATATTAGCCACTGCTTATTAAAACAGCATGTTGCAAAGATTTACATCTGACACTGTGTATGCATCATATGATGAGACCTCTTTATTAGCTGATCAATGCAAACTCTGCAGAAGGTTTAAAACGATATTTGAAGTGAAATGTTTGCCTTGACAATCTTGTAAAATTGGTGTTTCCACAGTTTATTCCTGGTCTTTTAATGAACATTTGAGTTGTATACTATTGAGTTTCCCATTATTTAATTTTAAACAATGAGTATTTTGTAGGAATTTTTGATCGTTAAGTTGTTGAATGTTGATAATATGCCTTTTCGAAAGTTGCGCATGAGACTCTTTATTGGAGTTTTGTTGTTGTTAGTACTCTTGACTTTTTACCAAAATGTTCTCCGGAAAGACAGCGTATCTCCTAGTTTAATTATTTCAAAAGAAACACCACATTACCATAACATTAATTCAGTAAAGGCTACTAATAGTAATGTAAATGTTCCTCAACCACTGACCAGTGAACCAAAAGACATAGCGGTATCTCTTTCTCAAAGAGCTATTGAAATGAATTTTGCTCAAAAAATCCATCACACTGATAAATTTGGATATCATACAAAGGATACTTTTATTCTGGTCGTACAAGTTCATGATAGAATTTTGTATTTCAAAGAATTTTTAAATTCTTTGAAAAGTGTTGTTGGCATCAAAAATGCTACACTAGTAATTAGCATGGACAAATTTACCATGGAAATGGATCAATTGGTGTCAAGCATAGATTTTTGTCGGTATATGACAATTTTTTTCCCTTTTTCTATGCAGCTGTATCCAAATTCTTTTCCTGGGGAAGATATTAATGATTGCCCAAGAGATATTGGAAAAGAACGAGCTCTGTCTATAAAGTGTAATAATGCTGAACATCCAGATATGTTTGGTCACTATCGAGAAGTAAAGTATGTTCAGACAAAGCATCATTGGTTTTGGAAATTGCATATGATCTTCAGCGGCATCAGAGCATTTGTTGGCCAGCAAGCACCAGTAATTTTGCTGGAAGATGATTATTTTCTTTTACCTGATGTTTTGCATGTATCTAAACTGGCTGTTGAATTAAAAAAGGCCAGATGCTCTCGATGCAGTCTTGTTAGTCTTGGTAACTATGATTTAAAACAAGATTATTCATTTGGAAACCAAGTTGAAATTCATGCATGGACAAGCTCGAAAGCTAATATGGGAATGATGATTACCAAGGATTTTTATGATCTAATATCCGATATCACAAATGACATATGTGAGTATGATGACTATAACTGGGACTGGTCCCTCCAGGCTTCCATGACAAAATCAACCCCTAAAAAGATGTATACTCTTCAGTTCAAAGCAACCAGAATTTTTCACCTCGGTTCTTGTGGGGGAATGCATACTAAAAAAACATGTGATCTTGGAGAGGAACTAAATACTATCCACACAAAGTTACAGCAAAACACTGAAAGATTGTTTCCTGAAAGCTTACATGTTGCTTTGGATAATCCTGCACTTGCACCAATGCCACGTGCTAATGGAGGTTGGGGAGATGTACGAGACCATCTTTTATGCAAAAAATACAAATCTTTGTGTCAGTCTTCATTATCTTAGTTTTTGAAAAACTGTTCATTTTTCCTCCATATTACCGGTACCTATCTAAAAATGCTTAAAATACAGCAAGTGCATATAATTAAAAATGGAATGTTACAGTTAGCAGATATTACAACAGAACAACTTGCAAAGTTGATTTGTGGTGCAAAATTTGAAGCTGAGAAGTATATATATACTTTTATAACTTGAGGAAAATCAGATGAAACCTATTTTGTATCCCGAGCAATGAACCACAACATATTCAAAAAAGCAAACAGATTTTTATATGGCTCCTATTTTAGGAATACATTCTTTTGATTGTAGTAAATTATAATATATGTATTGTCCTTTGTTATGTGAGATGGTACATTTTTGATAATAATGGTTATGTGCAGGTGAGGCATAACTGGGGCAGCAAGCTTTTAATTTACTATGTTTAGTTTTTTGCAGACAAATTTGGGCAGTGTGAGTAACATCTCATTGTTTTGTTGAAATATTTGTGAAGTGTACATTTTTAGTCAGTGCACTCCTTTGTCTTGAAATTAGTTTCATTTGAAAATGCACATGCATTTACTAAGTTGCTTAGATATCATTATCCTAAATGTAAAACCGTTAGATTTTATTGTATATATGTTTGATTTAGATATGATATAATTATAGATGCTATTCTGGTTGAATTGCTCAAGGATAACATTTTGCCTTGAATATATTCGAATGCAGTTATGCTTACGCCTAGCCAAGTGAAAGTTTGTCACAAATATTTCATACTTTTAGCATATTTATTTGCTTGTAGGCTTTATAACAAGCAATGAACCCCGACTTATTTACATTATTATATGGTTGTGCAATTTGCTTTACTTTTTCATTAAAGCTTTAAGCATAAAAAAGAGAGTGTGACAAAGCTGTTTGCAAGATTTCGTTTGCATCAACCGGTATGCCTCATTTCAAAAGTATCCGCTGCAAGTGCAGCAGTTTAGATGTCTCCATTATCACTTTCTTTTGTAAAGTTATTGCGCTTCAGTATTGTCGAAAGCTAAAATATTGGTACAATGGTGTGTGATCAAAGGTGATATTGACCTGTCCTGTAATCTATTTGTCAATTTACCTCTCAACTCCGCTATGACCAGGTCTTGAGGTCACACTGTTTCAACATGTTTTACCATAATTAAATATATATTATATATCACTTTAAACTTTACTTTCTGATATTAAAATGTTGCACATTTCTTGACCTTTCCAAGATTTTTTGACTCACTTTTGTATCTATTTAACTTATTTGAAATGGTGCACAATGTATATAATTGTATGAAGTCTATCAATACATATATGATATATACTTTATTAGTCACTATCTGAGCAAATTAGTTTAAATTGACTGGGCTGGTGCAATGTACCTCACTGTGTGATGATCTACCGAAAAACAAGTCATTCTTATTTGCAATACCTATTTGTTTGTATATAGCTGCTCGAAATGGCCCGTTTCGGAGAAATCTCGATTCGGAGACAGTCTTTTCGAAGAGAAAGCCCTTTTCGGAGGTATATATAATTTCAAACTATACCGGTATATATAATTTCAAACGCTATTTGGCAACTGTCTTTTTTTCGTTGACACTTTTTCGCTGAGACTTTATTTCATTGACCTCTATTGTTGATCATGAAACTCTGCTGGAGCAAATCGGTGTTGCAATCGATCGGCGAAATGACCGTTGCATTTACAAGCGTCGCGCGCCAGGCAGCAAAACAATTTTTGTTACATTGAATCAACCTGTTCAGACGTGAAATTAATGTAAAGAAAAACGATAGGCCGACTGAGTGATTCAACGTATTCAGATATTGAATCAATGTAAATACGAACTGTTAGGCTAATTGGGTTCTTTGAACAAATCGAATGGCTTTTGTAAATGTTTTACTCAGTTACAACCTATACCTAGTCAGCAAAAGTTCCCTTTTGTGTACAATTTCAACGTAAGGCGACGTTGAAACGATGTAAAAATGACAATTTTTGCTGACCGGGAGCAAGGCTACCGAAGTTGAACTTGACCAATTGGCGGTTGCAAACGTATTTCCTTTTGATGAAACCTATAGGCTACCACATAGGCTACGCCAGTTTGCCTTTACATTACATTCAAAAGTTTTGTTGACATCAAAAATTCTTTGACTGTTTTGACTTACACCATCTTTTTGTGAAAAAGTTTGTTTTGATGTAAAAGAAATATTTTGAACAGTCTGTTCAACATACTAACTTACAGGCTGAAGGCACAAAAGTAAACACTGGATGAGATATATTTGAAATATCATATAAAATCAACAAAAAGCTTATTTAAAAAATGAATGACATGATGAATGACATAAACATGACGTAAAGAAGGTGGATGAAACAATATCGATTCTATAGCCCAGATTGTGTATGCTGCGAAACGGCTGCACGGCTAAAAATGTATGGAAACTACTGCCATAGCTTATGCATACAGTTGGTCTTTACAACAATCCAATCCATCAATGCATTACAAACAACAATCCAATCATTCATTTCTCGATCTATTGTAAGCTAATGCCTTTCAATATGCATATGCCGCTGTGATTTTACAATTCTTCGAAAAGGGCTTTCTCCGAAAAAGGCTGTCTCCGAATAGTAGCAGACTCATAGCTGATGTACCAGTGCAACATTGTCGAAGAATTACGTTTGTAGTGCATCTTAACTCTGTATGGTGTTACTTGCATGTCGTAGCAATTAAGAAGATGATTTTTTGTAAGCTCAAGACACTGCATTTTAAACTACCATTGTATGTTTTTATAAATTGGAAGCCACTGTCATCAGTTTAATCAGATACTGTAGTACTGTATTAACATTTTACGGGAGCTGTTTTGCAACGGTACGTTTTGCCAAAAATATTGTCTTTTTCAGCCAATCCAACTGCTCATCCACTTAGCGGATCCAGAGAGTTTCAGCTCACAGGTACGGTAACAAAAATTGCAAGAGAAACTGGACACGTAAAATTTGAGCATACCATCTTGCTTCTTCCCAAACAATTTTGACAAATTTAGCCTTGCTTTGGTCGCTTTTACTCTTTGATCGCTACGAACGACGACGACGACTCCGAGTGACGATTGTTAGGTCAATGAGATGTGATTAAACGAGCGAGAAACGTTTCGCTACAATAGAGTAAAATTGCATGCTTTCGATTTTGGGTCACGTGAACAAGTGGCTCTGGATTCGCTACTGTTTTATTCATGGGCAAGAGTACAAGTAAACATGGAAAAAGCAACTTGACATGCTTTTGGTCAAGTGCTTGGCATGTACACATGATCTGATCTAGCTCCAAAGACAGGTGTATCTGGTTTACTTAATTTATAATATTTTTGTCTTACTCAAAGGAAACGTAGATCGATTTAGATCGCTATCCAAAGTGATGTTAGCAGTTTGATTCAATGTGACATTAAAACCAACAGCCTAATTTAAGACTTTGATGCAATCTTACTGCACTGCTTTATTTATTAATGACGTTTTGCAAACTTGATCTATGCCTGTGTATATTTTGTTTTTGTCTATTCAACAAGGGTTTATGTGCGCCTGACACATCAACCGATACGTTTGATCATATTGAACAGGAGTGTGTTTAATGTTTTTGTTGTACAGACTATATTTGTAATTCAATAGCAGTCGACTGGAAGAGTGAATTGTCTATAAATTACAGTACTGTATTAAAAATTTCCTGATGATTAGAGAGAGAAACCCTTTATTTTGTCTGTTGCAAAAGATTAATTTAGACTTTACATGCAATTGCAACGAATATTACAGAGTTGTACATTGTTTTCACATTGTAGTTGTTTTCACAGATGAGTGAGACTTATTTTTCATCAATTCAATTCTATTTTCACTGCTAGCGCGAACATGCACGTGTTGTCGCCAAACCTTTGTCATGTATAGCCTACTGGTGCTTTTTTCATTGTTTTAACCTACATTGTGTTTCCCCAACGGTACTACAAACTGTATTGCGATGTTTATGCATTTTACTCGTTAAAACAACCAACCGACTTTATTGTATCTAGAAACTATTGCACGTGAAAACTTAATGAGAACTTTTAGAAAAGATGCACTGGGAAATGCTGGTGATCATGTCGCTGAAAAGAATTTGGAAGTAATTTCGTTACACACGTGCTTAGATTCTCTATAGATCAAAGTGTTTCGGAGTCAGAGGCGGATCCAGGAAAGGGGCCATAACCCCCTAAAACACAGAAAAGTAATTTTATTCACGGTGTGTTTGCAAGGTCGGATTGTTTTGTTGAGGATCCGCCTTTGTTTGGAGTTGGTGAGTGCTAAATGTGCAGACATTCACTCACCCAACTGCGCATATTAATTTATTAGCATCTCGTATTTGGATTTTCTTGTATTTAACGTGGCAGTTGGTGGGATAAATTGTACATTGCGCCTTTGGTGAATTAAAAACTTCATTTGCAGTCTTTGCGTGTCGCGCGATAGTGTAACGTTTTTCTCAGCAAGAGCAACGTTGAGCAGCTTTAAACATAGATATCTCACTAACAAGTTACTCAAATTCAATCGAGTTTTCACACAACGTTTCAAAGCACGTAAAGTTCCAAGTAGGGTTGTAGGCTAGTAGGTAGGCCTAGCTGCCCAAGTGTTTTTTTTTTTTATTGATTGATTGAATCTTTATCCCTTTTTGATTGGGGAACGTTCAAATATTACGTAACGCTTTTTTTCCGAATTTTTGACCCCCCCTCCCCCATGTAACGCCAACGTAACACTTTTTTCAATCCCCCCTCCCCCATGTAACGCTTTTTCACCACGAATTCAGCACAAAAAACTACCATTCCGTACTCGAAAGCGTTACGTAACGTTTTGCTTGAACCCCCTCTCCCCCGATGTGACGCTAACGTAACGCTTTGTATAACCCCCCCCCCCTCCCCCTCGAAGGCGTTACGTAATATTTGAACGTTCCCTTGATTGAATCTTTTTCCTCGAACTGGGAAAGCTTCTTGCAGAGCTTAATCCTGGGAGTTTCGCATACTTGTGGAAGCTTTTGGATCACTGACGCAGGCCCGGTCACCGAGATTGGCAGAGTGAAGTTTCCGATTGTTGAAGTGTTGTTGCCGAGGAACTATTCTATCCATTAGATGCCACTGAATGGAGAGCAGTCCTTAACGTGCGTTGCTCAAGCGCAGACCCCGAGAGTCGAACCAGCGCCGCTTGATCTTGAAGTTTCTTCGTTCCAGAAGTCACGTGCTAACCAACTGAGCTATTTTTAAAGGACGTGGCTAGATCTACAAAACTGGTGTCGCCAGATGAGGAGTTTTACTCCAATTTGAGAAAACATCAAAGATGTTCAAGAAAAAAAAACCTATGAAAGCACCTTTGACGGAACAAAGGACTTCCAAAAGTGTTATTTTTAACAACGAATCAAACAAGTCCAGTAAAGTTTTGGTGTTCATCAGGGTTGTTATCTTTTCTAGCAATATTTTTGTTGCAACTATAGCCAAAAACGATAAAAACTACGGTAATTAAATTCGTAATAAAATTTTTGCAAAATTACACTCAAATAATGGATTATAGTGCTTTCTAGAAACACTTTTAGGGTAATATTTGTATGAAATTTATTAGCAGATAAACAGCTATTAACCCATTAAAGGTATATCCATTACTCCAGAGGTGACGAACCTGCGGCCCGTCAAAGAATTTTGTGCGGCCCGCAAAACAATTTGACAATCGCTCATTCATTAAAGACATCTCAAAGCGCTGTTTTATGCCTTCACTGGTACACCCTTCCTTTGCTACCGGTCGAGGCTGACAGACGAAAATCTTAGTGTGCAGTTGAGTTAGTGTGCAAAATTCAATGCTTCAATGTTATTTTTAATGGTTTATGCTTCAATGCTGCATTAGATAGCTTCAGCTGTATGATTCGCATGGGCTTTTGTTTGTTGTTTGAAAAAGAAATTTCATTAACTGATTTGTTGTTTCGGAGCATAGGCTAATGGTCAAAACATTTAGTCAACTTGAGCAAAAAGGATAGAGCCAAAAAAAAGAAGAAGTCATAGCCTACTCATGAAAGCAAACGCTTAAACTGGAAAATTAAGCTCAGAAAATTAAACTGTCTTCAGTGCAAATACTGTTGCTCTATCCTTTTTGCTCAAGTTGATTTGTTTTTATTACAGTATTCTTCTCTTCCCCAAAGAACTATAGACCAATATCACTTTTATGCATCCTCATGAAAGTATACGAACGCTTCATACTAAATAGGATTTCAACGCAAGTAGATGACCAACTTACACATGACCAGGCAGGTTTTCGACCAGGGCGCTCTTGTTGCGGTCAAGTATTAAACCTAACTCAATATATAGAGGATGGATTCGAACAGAAACTCGCCACTGGAACCGTCTTCGTAGACCTATCTGCCGCTTATGATACCATCAACCATAGGGCCTTGCTTCTTAAACTAGATCAAGTCATCAAGAACCCCACAATCAACCAAGCTATTCAATCACTTCTTACAAATAGACGATTTTTTGTTGAGATGAATGGTCGAAAAAGCCGATGGAGAACCCAACGTAATGGCCTGCCGCAAGGCTCTGTCCTTGCACCTATCTTATTTAACATATACACCAATGATCAACCAAAACCCCCCAACGTACGTCGTTTCATTTATGCCGACGACCTCTGCCTAGCTACCCAATCAAAAAACTTCTCGATGATAGAAAAGACCTTAACAGGAGCACTCTCCGAGTATTCCACATATTACAAGTACTGGAGCCTAAATGCAAACCCTTCCAAAACCCAAGTGACATGCTTTCACTTGAACAAGCATAAGGCTAGCCAAAAACTTATCATCAATTGGGAAAACACTGCTTTACAATATACCCTCTTTCCTGTATACCTTGGCATAACACTAGACAGGACCCTATCCTATAAGACACACCTAATGAAGCTTAAGAAAAAATTATCTGCTCGCAATAACCTTTTGCAAAAGCTGGGAAACTCAAACTGGGGAGCAGATGAGCACACACTGAAGCAAACAGCACTGGCTCTCTGTTATTCGACCGCTGAATACTGCGCTCCAGTATGGGCTAGGTCAAGCCACACCAAAGTAATTGACTCCGAATTAAACCAAGCATGTAGAATCATAACTGGCACACTCCGTCCAACACCAATCGCCGACCTTTATAACTTAGCAACTATAGCTCCACCTCATATCCGAAGAGAAGTCGCTACAAAAAAGGAAAGAGTAAAACAAATATCCGACCAACGCCACCCTCTCTATGAACACAAACTTATTCCAGCAAGACTCAAGTCACGCAAAAGCTTCATCAAAGTCGGCCCATTGGAACACACAAGCGCGACAGCTGCACGACTAGAAATGTGGACCTCTGAGCCCGATAGGACACAACATCCTGCCATCCCAAGTCCTTCCGAAAGTCTACAACAAACTCCCACCCTTGAGAGAAGAGAGTGGTGCTGCCTAAACAGAGCCCGCTGCGGAGTCGGGAGAAATAAAAGCAATCTTTTCCGATGGAAGATGACTCCTGACCCAATGTGTGATTGCGGCCTAGACAATCAGACGATGAAGCACATCCTCACCAACTGCCCCCTTAGCCCTTCATGTGATGACAACGACCTCAAAAACATCACAAACAATGCTCTTACCTGGCTCCGACACTGGCGTGACAAGCTATGAATGAATTACAGTATTACTGTTGTATGTTTCGATTCTGCGTAAGATAATTTCAACTGTGTGGGTTTTATTACTTTCATCTGCTGTTTGTTACTTTTCATGAATAATATCTTGAGTCGCTTCTAAAAGATTTCATAGTAGGGTACGATTAAAAAGTTGTGTGGCCCGATAACTCATGTGTAATTGACAAAGTGGCCCGCGACCGCAAAAAGGTTCGTCACCCCTGTATTACACGAACGGGCAAAAACTGCGGCTCAAATTAGAAAACACCAAAATTCAGCTTATCTTCAGTTACAGTAGCTACCTACTGCTGTAGTAGCCAGGATAACAGTGTAAATCTAACATTAGGCTCAAACTTTTCCTTAGGGAACGTTCAAATATTACGTAACGCTTTTTTCCGAATTTTTGACCCCCCCTCCCCCATGTAACACCAACGTAACGCTTTTTTAAATCCCCCCCTCCCCCATGTAACGCTTTTTCACTACGAATTCAGCACAAAAAACTACCATTCCGTACTGTAAAGCGTTACGTAACGTTTTGCTTGAACCCCCTCCCCCCCGATGTGACGCTAACGTAACGCTTTGCATAACCCCCCCCCTCCCCCTCGAAGGCGTTACGTAATATTTGAACGTTCCCTTACGAGGCAGATATAACCCTAAATCCTGAGATTTTCTCATTACGCACCGGTACAAAACCCCACAGTGAGCGATTCTGAAATTGCTTCCACAGATTAACTTAACGCTGCTTTTTTCCTTTGTTCCTTCGTATCAAAAACGAGAGAATAAATGTGGTACGGATCTGTGCTTCCGCAAGCTTCCGACTTTAAAAAAAATTAAAACCTAGTCATCATGAGTTAGAAACTGTTCTAATTCGTATTTAGGTAAAGAAATTACGAAATCGTTTTACTGAAAAATATTATCTTCTCTTTTTTTAAAATTTTGACAGGGGAAGCAATGCTTCCCTTGAGGATACGCCACTGTAAGGCCATCAAGTTATTTTTAACCAAAAAATAACTTCAGAAAATTTTTTTTTTCGGCTATCTTGACGTGACAAAACTTATTTTTGCCCATAAAAATCCGGGCGGGCTTTTTTTTTTACAAGTCAAGATATTTTGGTACGGTTACTGTGAGAAAAAAATCCTTGTTTTTGCATTTTACAAGAGTGTTATAGGCTAAATTAAAAAAAAAACGTGAATCTCTTCGTTATGGCATGCTCATTACTCAGTCTGGTGGCACTAAAAATTTGACAGAGTATGGTTAAAAAGTGACTGAAATAACTTTCTTTGAAATTTGAGAAAACAAAACAAACTGCTAGTTGCTGAGGGCGCTCCCTGTTTAACTCGTTGTTAAACCACTGAAAGCGGCAAGCTTTAACCGAGAAACTAGTCAGCACTGTTCTGACATGAATGAACTTTTACCAAATGGTACTTTTGTGAATGGCAGACGTTACCACGGATGATCATAGCAGATAGATTTAATTGATCGCCTTCATTTCAATAAATACAGCTGCGTAGAAACTATCGCAGGCCTGCACATCATCACTTGTACTTCCAACAAAAATCTTCTAAACATCCACATGACAAAAACGTTCACACAAAGAAGTTGTACCGGTATCAGAAACTGGTTGGAGTCGAAATAAAACCATAACTGATATTGCAACAAATTATTCGACATCTCTGCTCATATGCACGCATAAAAGCAGACTCCAAATGTTTGTGGTTTTACACAAAAACTTGTCACGCATCAAGTCTCATCTGGTGATGTTTTCACCCTTGTTGTTGGCCCATGGCGCTTTGCATCACCATAAAGAAAACAACAGGCAGAATGTACATCCACTGAAAATACAATGATAAAGGTTAGTCGCGAAGTAACTCAACATACTTTCAATGCAATAGGTTGCTTAATGCTTATGTTTTCTATTGATTTTTTGTATATAAATTTAGGGTGTTGCACACGCCTCATCAAATTTAAATTCTAATCTCAACTTGCTTGAGTTGTTTTTGGTTTTGTGTTGACGAATATTAAACTTAAGTCCAAAGTTTAAAAAAAATTCATCCCAGTAACCATGTGGTTTGCGCATGGGCTGCCGATAGCCGTTTTGAATCGATTGTTTACCTTATACCGATAGCAAAAAATTCACATTGCTTTGACGTCGCTAATACTTTGACAAGATATGTATTTTTACGATACAAGTAATAACCTGAGCAAGAGCATTGTGGGTGGGGCAAACGTTGATAAAAACTTTTCAAACTTTGCATTTATGATCAATATTCATTAACACAAAACTAAAAAAAGTCAAGCTGTTTTTGAGAAGGTCGGGGCGTGTGCAACCCTAATAAATACAGTAGGTATATTTGCTCAATGCGAGTGTGCAACATAAAAGGACGTTCTCACATATTTTCCAAGGAAAGATTGAGGTTCATTGGCAGATTTCTCCTTTCGGCGACGCTCTTCATCAAGTTTATTTAAGAATCCATGTGTGTCAGGTCTGTGCAAGAATAGGCGCAGTTAGCTAGTTACAATAAGAATGCAGTGAATAACTTGCATAAATATGACAAGAAAACTAGAAAAAAACATATTGTCTTCACTACTGTATGTATGACCTCGTCCCCATCAAAGCAATTTATGTATATTCGTTGTGAACTAAAAGAATAAGGTGACACCTTTTTTACACAAAAACTGTAGCGTAACAGAAGATTAGTGCTGGGTTTTAGAATCGGTTTGGGTTGGGCATTACTCATATACTCAAGTTGAAGTTGCTTGGACTAGTTCTATCATGATAAAGACATTAAGAACATGTTTCCTTGATCCAGCGCTGTATTAACTCTGGCAACAGTCTGAAAATGCCTTTGATAAATTCTGACTGTGATTACAGATCAGACTATTTCAAGAATTATTATCAGCAGGCTCTTTATCTTGACCAAGTTTTCTAGTTTTGTGTGGTAAATATGGACACAGTTTTGTCTGCAATAGCATTGCAATAATAAACAAACCTACTTGTCAATGTAAACATCGAACGAACCTAAACAAAAAGATAATCAAGATATTAAACAAAAACACCCTGGTTTGTAACATAGCAATGACTTCATTCAGATACATACACAGAAGCAACATTGGGCATGACAACAGTGACATTAGAAGTGAATTCGGCAACTTCTTCATCCAGAAGATATCCGCAACTCCTTGGGAATATGTTTATTGCAACAAAGTGCCCAAGTCCATCACTATGGAGGGTAATGTCGTCACATAAATTGGTCTTCAGAAGAAGATTCTAAAAAATACTTGAAATAAAAGATCGCTCAGCAACAACCGCATCAAAACATCCCAGTATTTCACTGTCCTTTTATCTCCAAAGTAAATCTAATGACATCATATAATATCAATTTACGATATTTGAAACCTGTCATTGTCTCAAAACCACTAGCTATCAAAACTAAAAAAATTGTACATTTAAAGAATATTTTGTTTACTTTTTCACACTTTTAGACTTAACTCGATCCAAGATGGTGAGATGGCAAAACGGATAAGGTGTTGGCTTTCCAATAATGGGAACCTGGTTTGGCTGGTTGTGGATAAACACTACTCACCTCTATCCAGGGTGTAATAAATTGGGTGGGCAACTGCGGAATGGCCCGTTTGGGTGAGTCCGTTTCGGTGAGTCCAATTCGGTGAGTCCGATTCTGCATTTGGTGATTTTTTTATTTTTTTTTTAATTATTGGGTACCGTAGTCTAATTATCATTGCCGTTTTAGGGTTAGAGGTTAGGAGTTAAGGTTAAGGGTTAGGGGTTAGGAACTCACCGAATCGGACTAACCGAATCGGACTCACCGAATAGTAGCAGACCCGGGCAACTGGGCATAGTTGCAGGAGAAAAGGCGGCCGAAAGAAAGGAACTGGCCACTCTACTCTCATTAGTGTCAAAGGCTTAGTGTGATGAGAACATTATCCTCTTTTTCCCAAAGAGTAAAACTTAACAGAGAATGGGACCTTTACTTTACCTACCTATCCAAAAATCTTGTCTGTCAAGATTTATATATAGGACATTTTTGGATGTAAATCATATCCTGAGGTCAAGCTCAACTAAATAATTCAGTCTGACACCAAAACTTAAAAAAAAAGATTATAATATAGCAGAACATACTGTATATACTAACGTATATACAGTAAAACCACCATAGTCTGTTGCAATGAAGCTAAACAAAATATGTACGGTACAAACCATAACGTGGGAAAGATTTACATAACATGACATAGTATGATAAAGACAATATAATCTTCTATTTATTTCACATACCGCATATGTGTAACTAGTTAACCATACAGATTCATTTTCTTCAGAATTAGTAGTTTGCTCTCGAAGAGAAGATTTGATGCGAACTCTGTAGATATCATTTGATTTTGACAGTTTTAACAACTGATTGTACTCATCAGTTGTAAGAGCTTTTTGATCCTGCAAAAGTGCTTCTTCCCCTCTTATACCAGGAAAGTATATCTCTCCTCGTTTATAGAAGTCTCCTGCAAAGAAATGTTAACATCTTACATAAAATGAGGTATTTGATCTAAACTGGAACAAACCCATAACAAATATTACAAAAATTTGGAATATTTTTATTTTGAACAGCCCTAGTAAACATAATACCTCTTCATAAGAAGCTTGCCAAATGATGGTCAAATGACAAGCAAAGGAGAGCACACAGACACAACACCTAATTAACCACTAGATGTAAACTGAATAAGGTATTAATTCAGTAGGCTCTGGTAGTTCTCTTTTAAACTATTATTTCCGTCGACGTTATATATAACAAGTCAAAAAAAATCATCTTAGTTGAAGATCACCACATTCATGAATAGAACTCATGGCGATAGGTAGAGTGGGTTAACAAATCTTAGAAAGAAATATTGAAGATAAGCTTCAAATACTGACTGCCGATCTTCTACATACATCATAGCTAATAAAACATTTGTCTAGCAATCAGTAGCACAAGTGAAAGTATTTTTGAAACATTTATCAGACATACCATTTCCAAAGGAATGCTCTAAGGTCAGAAAATATCCATCTTTTGTTGCAGCTCCAAAATGAAAAAGACCAAGCAAAGTTGCAAAAACATTTACAACATTCATTGTTCTATTCAGCTTCGCTACAAAAAGTACATTTGCCAGTGATTAAATAAGGTCTGGAGTAGAGATGGTTAAAAACGTTTTTTTAGTCATCGTTTTTTGTTTATTATACTGCCATAAAATCAATTTTTTACCTCAAACCAGAAACCTTTTGTAAAACCTTGAGATTATCTCCTGCTTAACGACTGCAAACCAGCCTGAAAAGTTCATGTTGAACATACAGACAACTAGGTGTGGCATAAAAGGTTATATATACTTTCCCAGTTCAAGAAACTCCATTTTATCAACGGCAAGGTTGTGATTGACTGATTGATATCATCAGTGAGCTTGAATGTGACTTTACAAGTGCTCTCAAGTGGAATATTTTTTTACTGCTGATAACTAATCGAATATATATTCAAGATAACTATTAGAACTGTCTAAACTGTAGGTCTTTCAATTCCTTCCTTTGTCATTTCACTAATGTGATATACCAATGTATTGTGATGACATTTATCAATTAGCCTGCAATGTTTCATCAATCAATTAATCATTTTATTTTTCATCATTAACGGGTCCGGGACGAAAAAGATACTAACTACAAAAAGCGATATAAACCTACCAGCACGTTAATGAACGGGAAAAGGTGGTAAAACCTTGAAAGGTTTAAAACATGCCTGGATGGAAAATCATGTAGTAGGCTATATATCAGTGGTTAGCACGGCCACAAAACCCAAAAAACAAATAGCAAAAAATAAAACAAAAACAGAGAGAAGCACACATGTAGTACTGGTAATGAATGACAGCCTAATGAAAAGTGTAAAGGACATTAAACGATCTTTTCTTGCATTCAACACTGTGTCACTGTTTGAGTTTGTCATCACTCAATCAGCAATTTATTGTATGATTGAGTGTATGCTCTACTTCTAAGTTACAAGCCTCCTACTTTTGTGTTATAGAGAATATTTGCAATTTCCTGTGAGTGCCTACTTTACAAACTGTAAAATACACTAATGTTTTTTTCATAGACCTGAAAAACTTTAGCTTGATCTTACTCGTTGATACACATATTGATTTTTTTCTATAACTAAAAATAAGCTAAATAGTCAATTAGTCATCATTACTTTACAAATAGCAGGCCTTAAAACTCGTGTTTTTTTCCGGCAGCCATCGTGGCCTACCGAGAGCTTCTTCTCGGCAGCCAAATCTGCGTGCTTGGAGGCCAAAATACAATAACGATAGCACAAGTAAATAGCATTAAACTTGCAACAATATTAAAATGATCACTTAGCGTTGTTGAAATCTGGGCGACGTCCTGCAATAGAATCGTTGTACCACGCATTAAATGCTTTAGCGGGATTGTAATCTGGTATTGCGGGACCATCTAACGACCCTAAATTGTTTTAACTGCTCGCAGCTCAGTAAATTGTTTCAACTGCATACCGCCTTTCATAAAACCTGGCCATTTATTCCGTTATGATGTCACCATTGAGGGTGTGAAGTCACTAACTCACAGCGTTCTCAAATATGAAGACAAGTGTTTTACCCACGGATGTCAACTAACCTAGTTCTCCTTTTTAACAACGATTCAATGTCCGACAACATTGAAAACGACAATATTGCCTGCCGATGTAAATTAGCACTTCAGATTAACACTTCGTTAAAATAAACATTGGGAATTGCAAACAAGACTTACAGCGCTGGTGATCGCAGCTGGATATATTCAATACAACAGTAGTGACTATGATGCACTGACCTAATTCTGCGTCACTCTTTGATACTACATATTTTCGACATTTAATCCACGATCATTCTATTGCGAAATTAAATAATTTGCTAGAAGAAATTGGCCGACGGAGGAGGGTCTGCTACTATTCGGCGAGTCCGATTCGGCGAGTCCGATTCGACTAGTCCGATTCGGCGAGTTCCCTATTCGGCGAGAGCCTTTTTCGGCGAGTGCCCTATTCGGCGAGTTTTTGAAATTTTTGAAAGGAAATTATCGGGTACCGTAGCCTAATTATAATTGCCGTTTTTACATAGTTTTAACGTCGCTAAACGTTGAAATTGTGCAGAAAGGAATAAAAATAAAATGTTTGAACTATTAAATTAAAATTCGTCATGTCAGTTCAGTTGTTTTTATTTCTGACCATCATATGAAAAACAATACACGTCAACATAGCAAAGGTGTAAAAAAGGTAGAAGCGACAAAACGCGAACGTTAAAACGTGCTTGTGACCGGAGTAAGTTATTGAGTTGAAAGAAACATACGCGCCGACTTCAGGGGGGGCCGGCGCCCCCCGTAAATTTATGGTTGAGGGGCAACAAAAATGGTGATGACAAGTGGTGTTTCAAAGATAAAACACTTCGCGAAGGAGATTTAGATAATTTAAACGGACTTAAAAAATGCGGAAAGCAAGAAAAGCCTACGTTGCTCTTGCCCGCAAAACAGCAGCTCGCATGGCTATCTCATACGGTATGGAAATTTCAAAGTAGATGGTAGAGTACTGCTGGAATAGTCACGTAACTATTCACTGCAATATTAAGTAAACCAGCTAAATTAGACGGCTTGACGCGCTATTTTCAACGAGATCTTCCCTCTGTGAGATCAATTATGATTCAACAGAACGCATTGTTTTTGCAATGTGTGAGAATTAAATCGAAAACCGATAAAAGAAAAGGTGTTTAATGGTCTTGGTCGCAGATATTGCCTGCATTAACGACGTCTCTTACCGCTATTATCACCTAGCTAACCTGACATCATTGTTTTATGCGGCCGCTAAGGTTTGACATCGACTTTAACGATCATGGAATGTTACGTAATAATAAGAACGATTATATCCTACACGCAAAAATAAAAAAATGATCTCTTTCTGTTTTGTCTCGTGAGCTTTGCATATTGCTCAACAAGTGCACAAAGTTTAGAATTGACAAGAAATCATTGAATTTGAAAATTAAGTTTGAATCACTGCAAATAAACGTATTCAAAACTTTCACTTAAGCCGACGCGATTTCACAATCCGTAATCTACGTCGACAATGATTTTTAGTGCGTTCATTTTGAAAATTGCTGAGCTGGAGACAACAGCTTGTCCCGTGTTAGTTGAACTTGTCTTTTTGAGGTGAAAATCACTTGCGAACATCTCGATCTTTACTCGAGTATAGCCTACTGTATTCAATAAAAGACTATAAAGACTTTCGATAAAAAACAGAAGAGAAAACACTTCGCCGTTGTCAACGCTTTGAAAGTAAGTAATTAGCGAAACGAGGTTAATAAAACTGATACCGGGTTTTCACTCTGCTTGAGATCATGATTTTTTGCGTTTTATTTCGATAACTTCACTGTCTTGATCGTTGTTGTTCACTCGCACGAAAAGGACATGAATCGGCTTGTTTTCCAACAGTTCCAATTATGAGCTAACAATATCAAAATTTTTATGACTAGGCGTACTGCGTGCGTAAAACTAATCCTTTCAAGCAGCGGTTCTAATAAATTCGGTTTGCGACCTATTTGTTAATATAAACACGACACTAAGCTTAATCAAAGACTATTTTAACCGAGTAAATAGCGCTATGGTTATGACGTTATCACCTTTCTCGCCCCCCAAGGTTTTTTGAAAAGTCGGCGCCTATGGAAAGAAATTTGGCACGGTCGCAACACCTTCAGAAAAATTTAAGATATGAAGGGAAAATAAAACAAAGAAAATGTTACAAAAAAATAAATAAATAAATCATGTTTATGTCTGTAAGTTAGCACTTTTGAATAGTTAAAATGATTAGTTTGGATCAACAAATGTGTGGCCTACAGCTTGGATTTAAAAGAAATTATCGGGTACCGTAGCCCAGTTATCCCAACCAGCAAAAATTTCCGTTTTTACATCGTTTTAACGTCGCTAACTGTTGAAATCGTGTAGAAAAGAGAACTTTGCTGACTAGGATACGTTGAAGCTGAGAAACATTCACAGAAGCCCTTCGAATTGTTCCAAGAACCCATTTAGCATAACATTTTATTTGTACATTGATTCAACGTCTGAATACATTATCTTAAAAATGCAACGTATCGTAGGGCTTCTGTGAATGTTTTTCAGTTTCAACGTATCCTAGTCAGCAAAGTTCTCTTTTCTACAGGATTTCAACGTTTAGCGACGTTAAAACGATAGGCCACACATTTGGTTAGCCTTTTCATTCTGTTACTACAATGGGTTCTCATTTGTTGATCCAAACTAATCATTTTAACTATTCAAAAGTACTAACTTATACACATAAGCATGATTTTTTTTGTAACATTTTCTTTGTTTTATTTTCCCTTCATATCTTAAATTTTTCTGAAGGTGTTGCGACCGTGCCAAATTTCTTTCAACTCAATAATTATGATACTTCGGTCACAAGCACGTTTTAACGTTCGCGTTTTGTCGCTTCTACCTTTTTCTACACCTTTGCTATGTCGACGTGTATTGTTTTTGATATGATGGTCAAAAATAAAAACAACTGAACTGACATGACGAATTTTAATTTAATAGTTCAAACATTTTATTTTTATTCCTTTCTGCACGATTTCAACGTTTAGCGACGTTAAAACTATGTAAAAACGGCAGTTGTAATTAGGCTAGGCATACGCGCCGACTTCCGGGGGGGCCGGGGGGCCGGCGCCCCCCGTAAATTTATGGTTGAGGGGCAACAAAAATGGTGATTACAAGTGGTGTTTTAAAGTTAAAACACTTCGCGAAAGAGATTTAGATAATTTAAACGGACTTAAAGAATGCCGAAAGCAAGAAAAGCCTGCGTTGCTCTTGCCCGCAAAACAGCAGCTGATCGCATGGCTTTCTCACACGGTATGGAAATTAAAAGCAGATGGTAGAGTAACTTACGCTGCTGGAATAGTCACGTAACTATTCACGGCAATATTCAGTAAACCAGCTAAATTAGACGCGCTATTTTCAACGAGGTCTTTCCGCTGTGAGACAATTATGATTCAACAGAACGCATTGTTTTCTTCGCAATGTGTGAGAATTAAATCGAAAACCGATAAAAAGAAAAGGTGTTTAATGGTCTTGGTCGCAGATATTGCCTGCATTAACGACGTCTCTTACCGCTATTATCACCTAGCCAACCTGACATTGTTTTATGCGGCCGCTAAGGTTTGACATCGACTTTAACGATCATGGAATGTTACGTAATAATAAGAACGATTATATCCTACACGCAAAAATAAAAAAATGATTTCTTAAAACAGCTCTTTCTGTTTTGTTTCGTGAGCTTTGCATATAGCTCAACAAGTGCATAAAGTTTAGAATTGACAAAAAATCATTGAATTTGAAAATTAAGTTTGAATCACTGCAAATAAACGTATTCAAAACTTTTACTTAGGCCGACGCGATTTCACAATCCGTAATCTACGTCGACAATGATTTTTAGTGCGTTCATTTTGAAAACTGCCGAGCTGGAGACAACAGCATGTCCTGTGTTAGTTGAACTTGCCTTTTTGAGGTGAAAATCACTTGCGAACATCTAGACCTTTACTCGAATATATATCCTACTGCCCTACTGTATTCAATAAAAGACTACAAAGACTTTTGATAAAAAACAGAAGAGAAAACACTTCGCCGTTGTTAACACTTTGAAAGTAAGTAATTAGCGAAACGAAGTTAATAAAACTGATAGCGGGTTTCCACTCTGCTTGAGATCATGATTTTTTGCGTTTTATTTCGATAACTTCACTGTCTTGATCGTTGTTGTTCACTCGCACGAAAAGGAAATGAATCGGCTTGTTTTCCAACAGTTCCAATTATGAGCTAACAATATCAACATTTTTACGACTATACGTAAAACTAATCCTTTCAAGCAGCGGTTCTAATAAACTCGGTTTGCGACCTATTTGTCAATATAAACAAGACACTAAGCTTAATCAAAGACTATTTTAATTGAGTAAAATAGCGTTACGGTTATGACGTCATCACCTTTCTCGCCCTAAGGTTTTATGAAAAGTCGGCGCCTATGAGGCTAGGGTACCCGATAATTTCCTTTTAAAAATTTCAAAAACTCGCCGAATAGGGCACTCGCCGAAAAAGGCTCTCGCCGAATAGGGAACTCGCCGAATCGGACTAGTCGAATCGGACTCGTCGAATCGGACTCGCCGAAACGGGCCATTCCGGACGGAGGAGGTAGCACAGGCGGTCATTCAAGCACTACTTAGCGGCCATGGCCGCCGGCTGCTTTAAGGCTTGAAACAGTATGTCTACACCAGGGGTGACGAACCTTTTTGTGGTCGCGGGCCACTTTGCCAATTACACATGAGTTATCGCCTATCGGGCCACACAACTTTTTAATTGTAACCTACTATGAAATCTTTTAGAAGCGACTCAAGATATTATTCATGAAAAGTAACAAACGGCAGATGAAAGTAATAAAACCCACACAGTTGAAATTAAAAAACAGTAAAAAATAAAAACAAATCAACTTGAGCAAAAAGGATAAAGCAACAGTACTTGCAGGGCCGGATTTATCCTAAGTGCTGCCAGGGTTGCCAGGTTGCTGAAAGAGTTTTTAGCCCCAAGACACAAAAAATAGCCAAAATTAGCCAGACCCTAATATTAAAAGTCATATGAAGCAATTAAAACACACTCCAATAAATATTAAAATTCATATAAAGCAATTAAAACACACTTCAATAAAAACAACTGACATAATTAAAAATTTACACAAACAATGTCACATTCTTGCTCAGCAAGTTCCCCGTTAGCTCAGTGGCTACGCGCCCGGCTCAAAATCAAGCCGTGCTGGTTTGACTCTCGGGGTGTGCGCTTGAGCAACGCATTTTAGGACTGCTCTTCATTCAGTGGCACCTAGTGAATGGAATAATTCTCCGGAAATAACACTTTAACAGTCAGAATACTTCGCGCAACACTAAAAGGCGAAATGCGAAAGGCGGAAATAAGCCGGGCGTGAAATGGCGTATTGTCCGCAGAAGTAGCGATTTAATGCCGATGTAGCAAACGCGGAAATACAATCTTGGCGTTCATATTGTTTAACATAACGATAACTTCATCATGAAAGAATGAACATTTGTTGCAACATGGAAAAAGGCGGAAATGCGATTTTTAACAACAACTCACCACCGAACCTACTTTTATGTTGAAATATCATTGAAAGATATTGTTTAGAAGCAATTGTGAGGTCATTAAATACTTTGACTGTTTTAATTCCACAGTTATTGGAGTAAATTTCGAAATTTAATGGAATTTATTGAAATAGGAAAAAGGCGGAAATGCGATTTTTAGCCACAACTCAATACTGAACATTTTCTTATGTTGAAATATCATTGAAAGATATTACGGTATTTAGAAGCAATTGTGAGATCATTAAATACTATGACTGTTTTAATTTTAAAGTTATTTCGGCTTATTTCCGTGTTTTCGCCTTTTAGTGTTGCCCGAAAACTTCACTCTGCCAATCTCGGTAAGCGGCCCTACGTAAAGAGCCTCTACAAGTAGCCTATTGCGAAGCTACCAGGAATAACCAATCAAGGCTTAATCAGTCCGAGGATAAAGACTCAAAACCAACCAACCATAAATGGTTCTGGTATCTCCCTGTATTTGATTCTTTGATATAATACATATGATATCATTTGTGAACAGTTTCAGCATTCTGGCTGTTACTTTAAAATCTTTTCAGCAGTTCTGATTTAAAGTTAACCAGGACTTAATTCTTAATATTGAATCCAGTGTAGAGAGATTTAAATGATTTCTTTCTTTGCTATTGACATTGGTGACAAAAGAAAACACCCGTTCCACAAATGCAGTGCTTGCAGGAATTGAAAATGCATTGAGAATGGCCTGAGAAATTGCACTAAACGTCTGGTACATCATAAAAGCGTTGAAAACTTCCACAGTTCCACTAACACTCTAACTCCTTGTAAATTAGCCAAAAATTAAGTGGCTAAAACTCAATTTTTTTGTCTAGCCAAGCGCACCAGAAATTAGCCACAACGGTTAGTTTTAGCATGGTTTTAGCATAGATATCTTATATATAGATATGCAACTCAGTGGTGCGTAACGATGTTTGAAGGCTAACAGCGTAGCTATGGCTGTATGCATTGACTTCAAGACGGACTATATAGACGGACTATATGACTTTCAAGACGGACAATAATGTCACTTTTGTCAAAACTTGGTAATTCATCAACAGGCTGATTGCGAGTTCCACTTAACGCCCTTTGAGTAGTTCTAGGAAGAAATAGTAGTGAGGAACTAAACTCAAAGGGACACAGGTAAACACAGATGGTGGATACAAAGGTCTTACTTTCCCATACTTGATAGTGGTAGGATAGTTTTCTGGCCAATGGCGTTCACAAACGAAGGTGTCTTTTGAATCGGGAATATTATCCCTTGAAATAGTGGCAAGCCATCTATCACGTTCCGGTCGGCATTTAGGCAGTTTAAACACTGCAACTTTATTTTCTTCACTATAATTTCCATTGCAATTAAAGACACAGCACTTCTTAACCACATTTACAAGAGTACTAATATATCACAAACAATGCTTCACAACGTAAAATAAATCAAATATTAGATTGAATCAAATATAGACGTATTAGGACGTTAAATAGCCTATCCATCAAGGCTGTTCGAAACAAACATAGCCTACTGTATTTCGAAATACGGGTACTTACGGTGCATCCTGACTCATTACTAGTAAGGTAACCGGGTTGCTCAAGGGTAGACCCTCCGCCCAAATAGCTCAAATGACGGCCAGCAATTCAATTAGGCTATGCTTGGATTTTGAAACGATTAAAAAACATATTTTGAAATACCAAAACAAATCAAAGTAGGCTATTTCTATTTCAAATATCGATCTATCTCATCCTTATGCTGATATAGGACACTGATAAATCACATTCCTACCAAGTTTAGAGTTGTAGCTTAAGTAGACTACTGTACCGGTACTCATTAAAGTAAAATGATTCCTGACTACCCTGAACTAAACGCACTGCAAAATGGAAGCATCTGTAGAGAAATTCAATTGAAGACAATGGCACTATGACGTCACTATCTGCCCCCAGTTTTAACAATCCCATTGTACGTTGTCATGGCCTCTATATAGTCCGTCTTGATTGACTTCAAACTTGGCACAGCAAAACAACTTTATTTTTAATATATTTTTTTGGTTTTTGTTTAAATAAAACTTTCTTCGTTTTCAAGTTGACGTATGGATTGCTTGTGATGACGTCACATTTTCGTTCCGCATGGACTGCTTTATGGAGATTCTGGCGATTGAAAACAAATCACAGTCACAGAGGGTACCTCTAAATACCCATCGTCAGGCATTGTCGGGCATTGTCAGGCATTGTCGGATTTTTGGGGGGTTGTGGAGCATTTTCAGGGGTTGTCGAACATTTTCAGGGGTTTCAGGTATTGTAGAGTAGGCTAACTACTTTCAGGCATTGTTGGGAATTTCTAGGCATTGTGTAGGATTTCCAGGCATTGTCGATCATTATCAGTGGTTGACGGGGTTGTTAGGCATTATAGAACATTTTCAGGCATTATTGAACATATTCAGGGGTTGTCAGGCATTGTAGAGTAGCTACTTTCAGGCATTGTTGGGAATTTCCAGGCATTGTCTAGGATTTCCAGGCATTGTCGATCAATATCAGTGTTTGACAGGTTTGGTAGTCATTATGGAACATTTTCAGGGATTGTCGAACATTTTCAGGGATTGTCGAGCATTTTCAGGGGTTGTCAGGCATTGTAGAGTAGCTACTATCAGACATTTGTTGGTAATTTCAAGGCATTGTCTAAGATTTCCAGGCATTGTCGATCAATATCAGTGTTTGACAGGTTTGGTAGTCATTATGGAACATTTTCAGGGATTGTCGAGCATTTTCAGGGGTTGTCAGGCATTGTAGAGTAGCTACTTTCAGACATTTGTTGGGAATTTCCTGGCATTGTCTAAGATTTCCAGGCATTGTCGATCAATATCAGTGTTTGACAGGTTTGGTAGTCATTATGGAACATTTTTAGGCATTGTCGAGCATTTTCAGGGATTGTCGAGCATTTTCAGGGGTTGTCAGGCATTGTAGAGTAGCTACTTTCAGGCATTGTTGGGAATTTCCAGGCATTGTCTAGGATTTCCAGGCATTGTTGATCATTATTAGTGGTTGACGGGTTTGTCAGGCATTGTCGAACATTTTCAGGGGTTGTCTAGCATTGACAATGCCTGGAAATCCTAGACAATGCCTTGAAATTACCGACAAAGCCTGACAATCCCTGAAAATGCTCGACAACCCCTGAAAATGTTCGACAATCCCTGAAAATGTTCGACAATGCCTGAAAATGTTCCATAATGACTACCAAACCTGTCAACCACTGATATTGATCGACAATGCCTGGAAATCCTAGACAATGCCTGGAAATTCCCAACAATGCCTGAAAGTAGCTACTCTACAATGCCTGACAACCCCTGAAAATGCTCGACAACCCTTGAAAATGTTTGGCAATGCCTGAAAATGTTCTATAATGCCTAACAACCCCGTCAACCACTGATAATGTTCGACAATGCCTGGAAATCCTAGACAATGCCTGAAAGTAGCTACTCTACAATGCCTGACAACCCCTGAAAATTTCCGACAATGCCTAACAACAAGGCTGTCAGCCATTGATAAGTAAGTAAAGACCTTTTTTGGAGCTGCCCAGCAAACATTGTACTTCGGCCCAACGTAGTGTGACAGTTGGTAAAATAATGCTCCTCCGTTGGCACTACGTTGTGGCCGAAGTTGACCCAACGTATCTTGCACCATTCGTTGCAGTTGGGACAACTTCTTTAAAATATTTGGGCCAACGTTATCCCAACTCTGCACCCAACGTAGTTCATTGTTGGTACCCTACGATGGCCCAACGTATTTTGCACCATTCATCGCAGTTGGGACAACTTCTTTAAAATGTTTGGGCCAACGTTATCCCAACTCTGCACCCAACGTAGTTCATCGTTGGTACCCTACGATGGCCCAACGTATTTTGCACCATTCATCGCAGTTGGGCCGACTTATTTTAAAATCTTTGGGCCAACGTTATCTCAACTCTACACCCAACGTAGTTCATCGTCGGTACCCTACGATGGCCCAACGTATTTTGCACCATTCGTCGCAGTTGAGCCGACTTATTTTAAAATCTTTGGGCCTACGTAATCCCAACTCTACTGCCAACGTAGTTCATCGTTGGTACCTACGCTGGCCAAACGCACTTTGCACTTTTCGACGCAGTTGGCCATACATATTTTGCACTAATCTTATAGATGAACAACGTTGGTTAAACTTAACCTGCAATTTCAAGTTGACACTGTCCTGATGATCCATATGCCAATACGATGACCACCTTCTTGTACTGAGCAAATTTAAGTCAATGATGTAAACAAACGTAAAGTTGTTGAAAAATACATTTATTCGAATAGTAAAATGCACCACCCATGCACAATTCACAGCTACGACAAGACATGCATAAAAGTCTAAAAACACAGTGGACTGAGATACTTCATGCCTCATCAGAAGACTGCGCCTGGATGTAACAACCCAGTAAACATTTTTCCTTGGCCCAACGTTGGCTGACGGTTGTTCGAGTTGGCTGAGGGTAGTGTAGTTTTGCCAACTTTGCCAACTTTTGAAATATTTTAATTGAAGATACCTTCGAAGAATTGTTTAAGTTTGCTTCATCGTATTCCTTTTACAATTGTAATGGGACAATGAAAATGCAAAAAAACTTAGAATTAGGAAGTCGGTTTTTCCAATGTTGGTGTGCAGTTGTACAGAACGTTGGGCCAACGTCATTATTTGCGGGCGAACTACGGTAACCCCTCAATTTTTTTACGTTATTGCTATAAGTAAAAAAAAAATTGAAATGTTTTTCTAAATCATGCATCACTATGAGGATCACTAATTCTGAAAAAAATACACTAATTTGCAAATTTAGCTGCAGTTTTTCAAGTTTGTTAGCAGCAGCTAGTTTTTTTAGTGTTCTACTATGGCTCTATATAACTATACTCTGCCTTCTTAAAATTGATCAGGGCTGTAGTTTCATCTCGCAATTTTTACGTGCTCCGTTCATTTTTGTTTTCGAAGTTTTCATTTTATTTTCGAAAAAAATTATGACAACACTGAGCTGAATAATTGGACCACAGTTTCCCGTACCATGTGTTTCAGGCAAGCACTTTAAAAAAACCATAAACATCTTATAACAACTAGACAGCGCATCTCGATTGAAGAAATTAAAAAAAGGCATTCGCCATTGTTACTGTCTCAAATTTGCGTGAAAGCTGCGCTGTTACAGCCAAGCCATACAACAAAATCTGTCATTTTTACACTGATTCAACGTCTACAGACGTTTGTTAAGACAGAATTTTTGTTAAGCGTTTTACGAACCAATTTAGCTTGTATTTGCTTGCAGGTTTTCTTACCAATGCTGTAAAACCTAATTTTTAAATAACATTTGGACACAGTTTTGACTAGTGTAAAAATATGATTATTGGTAACGGTGCATTCAAACACATGATCCGAGAGATTAGTAAATATCTTGGAATAATATTTACTCCTTTTATCATCTGAATTGTATTTTCTTCGTTTTCTACATCCATATGCACAGCACGCCATATCTAAAGCATTGACAAACGCGAGTAATTGGTACATTGTAAAAAATGGCGGACATCTGAACGTGCTTTTTCAAAATTCGCTAAAAAGAGATGACGATGCGCAGTCAGAAACTACAATTGTTTGTCTCTGACGTGAATCGTAAAAAACGCGCGAAAACCCAAATGGAGTTGGACGACATTTGCATTTGCAGTTTTGTCTTGTTCGCTTACAGAATGAATGGAAGTTTATTTGTCAAGTTTTCTTCCGTATTTGAGTTCATAGCAAAGTAGTCACTTGCCTAATGTCCCTACCATGTTTAAATGCCCCAGTTGAATGACTTTTTAGTACGGATAGCTTGAAAAACATTAAAACTGACTACAAGAACAGTTTAAACTGAGAAAGTTTAGTTGGTTTGCTACACACCCAAGGTATGAAGTCAGCTGACAAACTGGGATTAAGGGATCGAGCTAAATTGTTGCAGTTGGCAAGGGCTCATGAAGAGTTCAGCTACAGATGCTGAAGCACATGAACTAATCAACTAATTACTAGTCGAATTAGCTCTCATGAATAAGTTGATAGTCGTGCACAGTTTATGTCATTTTTAGCATGTGATAAGCATTGGGAAATCTTCACTGTATCCCTGTAATGTTAAACATCACTGTAATTTAACATACCGTACTGCTTTTTGCTGTGAGACTTTGCCCACTAATACAACAAAGTTATGTAGAATGGTTTTTGCTAGTGTTGTTGTTTAAACCGCTTAACTCTTGCTTTTTGTTTCAGAACGTGAAACTGTTCGAATGTAATAATGATTTAGGGAACTTTGATGTAATCTAGGAATTTTTAGACGTAGCTTTGGGGACTTTCAGGTTTTCATTTATGAGAGCACTGCCCAAATGAATGATCATCATGAAACTCAGGTAAGGTTTATTGCAGTTGACTCAAATCTATTCTTCAAGGTAAACTATTTAATACTTTTTACGGCAATTACGTGACCTGTTTATTGGTTTTGAAGTAACATTTTTAGAAGTAGCCTACTCAATTATTTCAAAAAGGGGTATCTTCACTTTCAAGTGGCATAAAAATGACTATTATGTCAACGAGAAGTGCTTTTATCAGGATTCGAGTGTTGCTACTATCACCGCATTATGTATATATAATACCACAAGTTTTTTGCAGATTGTTTTATGAAGTAGATTGCGCAGCATCGGATGCAACCTAATTAGTACCATGAACAATTCGTACCGTCAGTTCGTACCTTGAAAAGATCGAAAAAAAAATTAAAAAAAGCCGAAGTCGCTGATCACAGTTTCTGCAAACATTTTAAAATTTTTCCGCAAACAAACAAAAACTCTTAGGATCATTTAAAGAAATTTTTAAATGTTTGCGGAAACTTCGATCAACCCTAATCCCGAACCCTTTTAAAATATTTGCGGAAACTCTAATCAAGCCTAACCCTTTTAAAACGGTATATACTTCTAAATACCCATTGTCAGGCATTGTCGGGTATTGTCAGGCATAGTAGGCTTTTTGGGGGTTTGTGGAGCATTTTCAGGGGTTGTCAGGTATTGTGGAGTAGGCTAACTACTTTCAGGCATTGTTGGGAATTTCCAGGCATTGTCGATCATTATCAGTGGTTGACGGGTTTGTTAGGCATTATAGCATTTTCAGGGGTTGTCAGGCATTGTAGAGTAGCTACTTTCAGGCATTGTCGGTAATTTCAAGGCATTGTCTAGGATTTGTCTAATGCCCGACAATGCCTGACAATGGGTATTTAGAGGTACCCCTTTTTAAATGTTTGCGGAAACTGCGAGTGCGATCGGCGAGTTCAGCAAACTCTTAGGAGTTAGGATCATTACCAGATATTTTAAAATGTTTGCGGAAACTGCGGAAAAATGGAAACTGCGATCAGCAACTTCGGCTTGGTTCTATTTTTTTCACTCGATCTTTTCAGTTTGTTTGTTTGCGGAAACTGTGTTCAGCGACTTCAGCGACTGACGGTACGAATTGTTCGAACAATTCGTACCGTCAGTTACCTTGAAAAGATCAAGAGAAAAAATTAAAAAAGCTGTAGTCGCTGATCGTAGTTTCCGCAAACATTTTAAAAGGATTAGATATCGATTAGCTAGGCATCGGTATCCGCAAACAAACAAACTGAAAAGATCGAGAGAAAAAAATAGAACATTGCTGATCGCAGTTTCCGTTTTTCCGCAAACATTTTAAAATTTCCGGTAATGCAAACATTTTAAAATTTCCGGTAATGCAAACATTTTAAAGTTTCCGGTAATGATTCTAAGAGTTTGCCGAAGTCGCTGAACGCAGTTTCCGCAAACATTTTAAAAGGGTTAAGGTTTAGGGTGTTTCCGCAAACAAACAAACTGAAAAGATCGAGTGAAAAAAAATGGCAGTGGCTATTTGACCGGCGCCGGTCTTTGAATCTGAAACACTATTTGACCGGTCATGACGTCACTATACAGTCACTTTTTTTTTTTGCTCTTTCAAAGCAAAAGACGAGAAGCGCATATAAGTTCTAAATCCAACCATCTTATTCAACTCGTTACGTGGCGCGTGCGATACGTCGCCGCCTTCGACTCTAGAGGGACTGAGTTCGATACTACCCGGAAGCGTTCTTTTTTTTTTATTTCTTTTTTTTTAACTCAATTTTGACACGAAGTGCATTTTTGTAGTCAGTTTTTAATTATTTTTTATGTTTTTTCAAATGTGAGTAATAAAGTTAGAGTTTTTTTAATTTGCTGGAATTTGAGAATTTCTCTGGGTAATTTTCCCATTGTGGCCTATAGCCTACATAATTTTTCAATTCAGGCACGTTTTAAACTTTTCAAGGTTTTGCCACCTTTTCCCGTTCATTAACGTGCTGGTAGGTCTATATCGATTTTTGTAGTTAGTATCTTTTTCGATATACAATGCTTCTTTTAAAAAAATGGTAATGGTATGTAAATGTAATGCAACTCAAATTAAAAATTGACTACAAAAATTCACTTTGGGTCAAAATTTAGTTAAAAAAAAAGAACGCTTCTGGGTAGTTTCGAACTCAGTCCCTCTAGAATAGGAAGCGGCGACGTATCGCACGCGCCACGTAACGAGTTGCTTAAAATGGTTGGATTCAGAACTTATATGCGCGCTTCTCATCTTTTTGCTTTGAAAGAGAAAAAGAAAAAAAGTGACTGGACAATGACGTAATGACGGTCAAATAGTGTTTCAGATTCAAAGACCGGCGCCGGTCAAATAGCCACTGCCAAAAAAAATAGAACAAAGCCAAAGTTGCTGATCGCAGTTTCCATTTTTCCGCAGTTTTTACAAACATTTTAAAATTTCTGGTAACGATCCTAAGAGTTTGCTGAAGTCGCCGATCGCACTCGCAGTTTCCGCAAACATTTAAAAAGGGGTACCTCTAAATACCCATTGTCATGCATTGTCGGGCATTAGACAAATCCTAGACAATGCCTTGAAATTACCGACAATGCCTGAAAGTAGCTACTCTACAATGCCTGACAACCCCTGAAAATGCTATAATGCCTAACAAACCCGTCAACTACTGATAATGATCGACAATGCCTGGAAATTCCCAACAATGCCTGAAAGTAGTTAGCCTACTCCACAATACCTGACAACCCCTGAAAATGCTCCACAAACCCCCAAAAAGCCTACTTTGCCTGACAATACCCGACAATGGGTATTTAGAGGTACCGTTTTAAAAGGGTTAGGCTTGATTAGAGTTTCCGCAAACATTTTAAAAGGGTTCGGGATTAGGGTTGATCAAAGTTTCCGCAAACATTTAAAAATTTCTTTAAATGATCCTAAGAGTTTTTGTTTGTTTGCGGAAAAATTTTAAAATGTTTGCAGAAACTGTAATCAGCGACTTCGGCTTTTTTAAATTTTTTTTTCGATCTTTTCAAGGTACGAACTGACGGTACGAATTGTTCATGGTACTAATTAGGTTGCATCCGATGCTGCGCAATCTACTTCATAAAACAATCTGCAAAAAACTTGTGGTATATATATACAATACATAATGCGGTGATAGTAGCAACACTCGAATCCTGATAAAAGCACTTCTCGTTGACATAATAGTCATTTTTATGCCACTTGAAAGTGAAGATACCCCTTTTTGAAAAAATCGAGTAGGCTACTTCTAAAAATGTTACTTCAAAACCAATAAACAGGTCACGTAATTGCCGTAAAAAGTATTAAATAGTTTACCCTGAAGAATAGATATAAGTCAACTGCAATAGGCTAAACCTTACCTGAGTTTCATGATGATCATTCATTTGGGCAGTGCTCTCATAAATGAAAACCTGAAAGTCCCCAAAGCTACGTCTAAAAATTCCTAGATTACATCAAAGTTCCCTAAATCATTATTACATTCGAACAGTTTCACGTTCTGAAACAAAAAGCAAGAGTTAAGCGGTTTAAACAACAACACTAGCAAAAACCATTCTACATAACTTTGTTGTATTAGTGGGCAAAGTCTCACAGCAAAAAGCAGTACGGTATGTTAAATTACAGTGATGTTTAACATTACAGGGATACAGTGAAGATTTCCCAATGCTTATCACATGCTAAAAATGACATAAACTGTGCACGACTATCGACTTATTCATGAGAGCTAATTCGACTAGTAATTAGTTGATTAGTTCATGTGCTTCAGCATCTGTAGCTGAACTCTTCATGAGCCCTTGCCAACTGCAACAATTTAGCTCGATCCCTTAATCCCAGTTTGTCAGCTGACTTCATACTGTTCCTGTAGCCTAGTCAGTTTTAATGTTCTTCAAGCTATCCGTACTAAAAAGTCATTCAACTGGGGCATTTAAACATGGTAGGGACATTAGGCAAGTGACTACTTTGCTATGAACTCAAATACGGAAGAAAACTTGACAAATAAACTTCCATTCATTCTGCAAGCGAACAAGACAAAACTGCAAATGCAAATGTGGTCCAACTCCATTTGGGTTTTCGCGCGTTTTTTACAATTCACGTCACAGACAATTGTAGTTTCTGACTGCGCATGCGCATCGTCATCTCTTTTTAGCGAATTTTGAAAAAGCACGTTCAGATGTCCGCCATTTTTTACAATGTACCAATTACTCGCGTTTGTCAATGCTTTAGATATGGCGTGCTGTGCATATGGATGTAGAAAACGAAGAAAATACAATTCAGATGATAAAAGGAGTAAATATTATTCCAAGATATTTACTAATCTCTCGGATCATGTGTTTGAATGCACCGTTACCAATAATCATATTTTTACACTAGTCAAAACTGTGTCCAAATGTTATTTAAAAATTAGGTTTTACAGCATTGGTAAGAAAACCTGCAAGCAAATACAAGCTAAATTGGTTCGTAAAACGCTTAACAAAAATTCTGTCTTAACAAACGTCTGTAGACGTTGAATCAGTGTAAAAATGACAGATTTTGTTGTATGGCTTGGCTGTAACAGCGCAGCTTCCACGCAAATTTGAGACAGTAACAATGGCGAATGCCTTTTTTTAATTTCTTCAATCGAGATGCGCTGTCTAGTTGTTATAAGATGTTTATGGCTTTTTAAAGTGCTTGCCTGAAACACATGGTACGGGAAACTGTGGTCCAATTATTCAGTTCAGTGTTGTCATAATTTTTTTCGAAAATAAAATGAAAACTTCGAAAACAAAAATGAACGGAGCACGTAAAAATTGCGAGATGAAACTACAGCCCTGATCAATTTTAAGAAGGCAGAGTATAGTTATATACCGGTAGAGCCACAGTAGAACACTAAAAAAACTAGCTGCTGCTGACAAACTTGAAAAACTGCAGCTAAATTTGCAAATTAGTGTTTTTTTTTCAGAATTAGTGATCCTCATAGTGATGCATGATTTAGAAAAACATTTCAAATCTTTTTTTCACTTATAGCAATAACGTAAAAAAATTGAGGGGTTACCGTAGTTCGCCCGCAAATAATAACGTTGGTCCAACGTTCTGTACAACTGCACACCAACATTGGAAAAACCGACTTCCTAATTCTAAGTTTTTTTGCATTTTCATTGTCCCATTACAATTGTAAAAGGAATACGATGAAGCAAACTTAAACAATTCTTCGAAGGTATCTTCAAGTAAAATATTTCAAAAGTTGGCAAAGTTGGCAAAACTACACTACCCTCAGCCAACCCGAACAACCGTCAGCCAACGTTGGGCCAAGGAAAAATGTTTACTGGGATGTAGTTCCAGGACAAGCTGAAGTTTTATTCAATTAATCTACTGAGTGTTACCAAAATGAAAGTTACTGCTGGCTACCGAAAGCTGTGCTACAGCATTTGGCAGCCTAGTTATGGTGTGTACCAAACATTAAAATTGTCTTGGTTTGGCGGTTGGATCCGTGATGCTAATGAAGCTGTCTCAGCAGGGGGGAGGATGCCCCCTGCCCTCAAATTTTCTCTGGATGGGGGGCAATGGTGCCCTTTTAAGGTCATGCAAGCTACTGCAAATAGCCAAATTATAGGGCCTATAGCCTACAGTAGGCCCACACAAATTATCCCGTGGACACATTTTATACTTTGCAGCAGATTGTGATGCTATGAATGTGAAATTTACCTTTCGTTTCTTGTTCAAGCTATTGCAATTATTCATCTGTCTCACATTTCGACTTTCATGGCTAATAGCGGGAAAACGAATGAGTTGCCCAGCATTATCCTTATATCTCATCCTAAAAATCTCGTCCTAAATTTGTTCCGGCGCCCCTCTATCTCAGGTTTGTAAACTGCCTACAACAAGCTTTAATGAGTCACTGGAAATAAGCTTAAATGAAAGTTCCAACGATCATGAAACAGAAGTTGCATAACCTACGTGAAGAAATATTATTGTCTTGATTTTTCATAGTAGGCTATTCTGTGAAAACTTGAAATATACGCCAAACAAAATATTCCAAAGGAGCTCAAAAGCCACCACTCGCCAAGCCCAAACCGTACAATAATAGCCTACCATAGATACGCTAGCCAAGCTGGCAACCTTGATTGTTGATTGTGTCCATAAGGTCAGTCGAGCGTGACAATAATTCCACGATTGCTGAGTTGCATATCTATAATGTAAGATATCTATGGTTTTAGCCACATCTGGCCACTTTGAGTGCTGCCCTAGGTAGATAAGAAAAGTGTTGCCCCCCAAAAAATTTTCGATGGTGCGCTACAATTTAGCCTATATTTTCAATTCCTTACAAAAAAGTAATTTGCACTGTTTATTTGAATACATCAATGAATGTCATTGTATAACAAACTAATTGTTTAAAATCGCTTCCGGCGAGCTGTTTCTCTTGCAAGCAAATCAATTATTTCTTCAAAGTCTGTAGAAATAAGTAAAGATGAGTTAATGCTTAAAAATGTGAGGTCATTTATGTGATCATGCTTCAACGTACACCACCCTGCATTCTTGATCAGCTTCAAAATAGAGAATGATCGCTCTGCACTGCAAAGATTAATAGAAATTGCACAGACAAAGCCTAGTCCTCCGTAGGGGAGACCGGGGTATTATGAACCACAGAGTATTATGAACCAGGCCATTTTCTGGAAAACTGTTGGAAATCCTAAGATCTCATTTGCATATTTTAGTCACATGATCACCATGCTTTTTTTGGTACCATCATTTTTGGTCAGCAGTTAATTGTTCTCAGTAGAACTGAAAAAATGTAGTTTTAGAGGTCAAAAGTAAATTCAGTTATCCATTTTGGTTGGTCTGCCATGCTTAGTAGGCCTACAGGGACTCTAGAAATCTAGATTTTTATTCAGGGATAGATTATAGTTATGAAATACTGATGCAAACTGATTTTAAGCTTTATGTTGATTTCGTTTTGTTAGGCAATACTGTAGCTTGAATAAGAACACTCTAGCCGGGGTATTATGAACCAGATGGTTTCTACCGCAAAAGCGAACATTCAATTTCAAGAAGCCCCCTTTTGGTGATGTGAAATATGAAGGAACTGGCCAAATCGAGCAGGTTCTCCCTTATCCTACCTACACAGGACAGACAACCAGAACATTTGGCTTAATCCGATTTGAATGTCATTTCAACACTGAACATGAAGTTTGTAGCATCCCGCTCGGTGGATGGCTGGTTTTTATCGCTAACCTACCAGTCTAGCCTGACTCTCACCACAAGTAAAAACTACAGTCAACATGAAAATTGTAATTTGACCAGAAAGTAATTAACAAGTGATAAACAGCATAATTTTAACAGTAACTAACCAATAGGAAGCAATTTAAACTAAAGTTTTCTTACCGTCCACCTTGCGACCGAACACCACATGAAAAGAAAGCACAAGAGAATCAGCAACTTCGTTGTGCTACATTGTCACACAGGTTCAAGTAAGAATAAATTGTAAACAAAAAGGGGCAAACATGAAATGATAGGAATCGTCCTCAACATTCTCCCCACAAAAACGTAAGTTGCTAACGAACGTTTTTTAACTAAGGACGATGCCACACGAGAGATAAATTGACACTGGCACACGAGCAACTGCCAAACAGTACAGTAGGCGACAGGCAAGCGAAGACAACACAAATAGCAGACCGTGCATGAGCACGAAAGTCGAAATCAAATGCGATCACGACATCGAGTACGAATACAGACTATCCAACGACTAACTTTGAAATTACATAAAACTTGATGTAGCTAAACGTATCAATGAAAGACTTAAACTCAAGTACGCCTCTACATTATGCTTAAACGTCGTTGTTGCTTCTAAACAACAAAAAAAACAATTCAAAATACACCAGTAAACTAAACAAACATGCACACGAAATGAGAAACTTACTGTTCGTCAGCGAAACCCTCTAACAAACAAAGTTTACGAATATCTCTTACGAGGGTTGAGTGAGCCATTCGAACTCTCACTCTTCGAACCAAATTATTACTGTCAGGCATTACGGCCTCGACCACACCCTTCGGCCAACAACCACGCTTGACCGATTCGTTCACAACTAAAACAAGATCACCAGGGCGCAAATTACGAGACGTGCCAAACCATTTCTGGCGTGGCTGCAGCAGCGGTAAATAGTCCTGTAACCATCGATCCCAAAATACATCTGCTAAGTATTGTGTCTTTTTCCACGATCTGCGGTACGCATCAGCCTTCATGAACACACCTGGGGCAACTCCTTCGCATAACGATCCAGTAAGGATCATACTGGGGGTCAAGGCTGCTAAATCATCTGGGGTCGCGGCAAGCTTGGTAATTGGTCTGTTGTTTAAAATTCTTTCAACCTCTGTTGCCAAGGTTAGTAAGTCGAATTCTTCTAGTGTAGCTTCTCCGACAACCGAACGAAAGATTTTCCTGACAATACGGAAAAAGGCTTCAGTAAAACCGTTTTGATGTGAGGCCAGAGGAGGCCCGAAATGCCAGTGGATGCCTTCTTGCAACATGGCATCTTGAAAATTCTTGCTTTTCCAAAGCTTGATACATTGGTTCAATTCGCGATTAGCTGCAACGAAATTGCCACCATTATCACTGTAAACATCACGAACCTTGGTTGTTCTTCTGTTGCAAAATCTTCGAAAGGCTTGTATGAACGCAGTCATGTCCAATGATTGAACTATTTCGAGGTGAACAGCTCTGCTGGCTAAACAGTTAAAAAGGCAAACATATCGATTCACATAGCTTCTTCCGATTTTCACATGCAATGGACCCATTAAATCGGTCCCACAAGCGCTGAAGGGGGGGCTCGGCGTCACTCTGTGAGCAGGCAGATGACCCATTTGTTGTTGACCTGCTTTCGCCGCCCAAAACTTGCAATTTAGACACGAACGTAGCACTCTCTTCACGGTGGATCTTCCTTTCAGAATCCAATAGGTTTTGTTTAGCGAAGACAACACATGAGGGGTTCCCATGTGTCCTTCTCGTTGATGACACGTCAAAATTAGGAGAGCGGTAACTGGGTGATCACTTGGGAGCAAAATGGGATGTTTTTCTTCATCTGTCAGCGGAGATCTTTGTAAACGGCCGCCAACGCGAAGCACCCCATCGACAAGATACGGATTGAGCGACTGAACAGTTCTCAAATTGGCACATTTCTTTATTTGAGCTTCTTCTACTGGGACAAACGGGGCATCAAAACTTGGGTGATTGTAAAGCGTCTGCATCACGTCGGAAAAGGCTTCAACTTGAACAGCTTTGATGATCACGGACGTAGCTTTTGTTAATTCTTCCATGCTCAACAGACCACACTTGGGAGCATCACGAGCTGATTTAGCTTTCCACATCAGAAACTTCTTAAAACGTAATAACCAGGCACACGTGCGTCGAAGACGACTGAAATCTGAATAGTACCGCAGCAATCGATGGATCGAGTCACTTGATGGATCAGACAGTTGAGTGGAACAAACCTTCACTTCAGCATCACATTGTTCGATATTGTTCACAAAATCTGGCTGTCCTGGCCATTCGTTTTCGCGCGCGCGTAGAAATTCGGGACCACAAAACCACATGTCTGCATTGGACACCTTAGAGGGCGCCATACCGCGCGAAGCTATATCAGCGGGATTTTGGTCGGTGGGCACGTAACGCCATTGCTGCACTGACGTAAGAGTATGTAATAATTCCAGTCTGTTAGCTACAAACGTTTGAAAGCGACTGGTAGAATTATGCAAATACCTTAAAACTACGGTGGCGTCAGTCCAAAACACAACACTACTCAAAGAATACTCTAATTCACTACAAATCATTTTACCAAGTTTAGCACCAAGAACAGCAGCAGTAAGCTCCAATCGGGGAACACTAACGGGTTTTAAGGGAGCTATCCTGGACTTCCCCATCACAAAAACACAATCAATGAAATTATCCACATATACTATACGTAAATAAGCACATGCACCATACCCAGTGGTGGAAGCATCAGTGAAAATGTGCAACTCAATGTAGTCAACCACACGATCTTGGAGCTTGAAGCTCCTTGCAAGAGACACCGCCTCTAAACTAGGGAGTGCCTGCACCCATTCTTCCCAACTATCTTTCCCACCCCCCACGACCGGTAAAGGTTCATCCCACGCCAATTTCAAGCGGCAGGCCTCTTGCAACAATTTCCTAGCAGGCAACATGAATGGTTGGAGAAACCCTAGAGGATCGTATGTCTGCGAAATCATTGATAGGAGCCCTCGTCGAGTACACGGTTTTTCTTTTATATTTACCTTCACCTTTAAACTATCGCTTTCAGCATCCCAGTAGACGCCCAAAGCCTTCTGGGTTGGAAGTTCACGTTGCTCCAAATCGAAAACGCCTGAAGCATGGTCCTTGGATGGAATTGAGCTTAAAACCTGCTTGTTATTGGAAAGAAATTTTGTTAATTTAAAACCACCACTACTCAAAAGCTCTTGCAGTTCTTTCACTAGTCTCACTGCCTCTTGCACAGTTGTACAAGATTTACACATATCGTCTACATAAAAATTGTTAAAAACAGTCTTAACTGTGTCTTGACCAGAGTTTGTGAGGTTCTCCTCAGCTGTCCTTCGTAGGGCGAATGCAGCAACTGATGGCGATGAAGTCGCTCCGAACAGATGCACCCTCATCCGGTATTCAGCTGGAGGTTGAGTCAGATCATGGCCTGGGAACCAAAGAAACCTCAAGGCATCACGGTCCTTTTCATCTACCAAAACCTGGAAGAACATGCCTTTGACATCTGCCACAACAGCAATGGGTTCCTGCCTGAAACGCATCAAAACACCTACAAGACTATTAGTTAAATCTGGGCCTTGAAGAAGCCCATCATTAAGAGAAGAACCATTCCACTTCGCACTGCAATCAAAAACTACACGAAACTTTGTTAACAATGATGTGCAGTGGTGTGGGACATACGAGATTTTTCCTTCTGGAGGCGAATCAGTCAATGGAACAAGTTCACAATACTCATTTTCTATCATTTCGTTCATTTTTTCACAATATTTTTGACACACTTCTGGATCAGCCTCTAACTTTCTTTTTAAACCAGCTAAACGTTTCTCTGCCAACTTTCTGTTATTTTTGAGATCTACCCTGTCCTTTCTCCATGGTAACGCTACCTGGTAGTGATCTCCCACTTTCTTCACAGTCTCTTCCATAATCTTGACCGCACGTTTGTCTTCTCGTGAAAGACAAGCATTCTGGGGAAGGTCAAGGTCCTTGAAATCTTGGTCCATTATCTGCAAGACTTGCTGGCAAGACTCATCTGGCAGGCTTAACTCACTGATAAAACTAACACATACTTGGTCAGAGTAACAACCGGGCGTCACTTTGTCAACTCCCCACAAAGCCCAACCTAGGGCCGTATGAAAGCCGAATGGCTGGTCAGTATCACCATAACGCAGTTCAGTGACACGAAATGCGTTTTGCACATCCTGACCAAGCAACAATTCAACTTCATTTACCTCCATCTTAGGGAATGACAAATCTTCTAAGTGTGGAAACATTTTCGCAACTTCATTGGTGGGGATACTAGACCTTACATTCACGATGGAATCCTGCACCAACACTCTGTTCGCTTGAAACACCTCTGACTCGTCAACTCCTCTTATATGCAGGTTATTCATCTGCCACGAAGCTTCTGACACAGCATTAGCCGTGCATATTTTCACCTTGGCCTTGGACAAAGGAGCGCAAAGCTTCTCAGCAAGTGCACGGGTGCACAAAGTTGCTTCCGACCCCTCATCCATATAGGCCCAAGTATGCACAGCCTTTGCTGGATCATGCAGCCACACTCTTACAGGAACCACCTTATGCAATTTCCTGCCCAGTCCATCAACAGAACTTGGACAAGAGTTACACGCCACTAACACATTGTCATTAGTTTCAGGGCTACTGTCACCAACACTCCTCACCTCTCTTTGATGTCTCTGAAAGTGCAGTAAGCTATGGTGTCGCTTGCCACACTCTTGACATCTCTGTTTGGAATAACAATCACCCACACGATGACCTGGTAACAAACAGTTGAAACACAACTTGAGACTTTTGACAATATCATTCCTTTCATTTACCGACTTCTGTTTAAAAACAGCACAGCTTAACAGTTTATGTCCACCATCACATATGTAGCATTTTCCTTCTGCCCTCGGTAAACCTGAGTGGACTTCTTTCACAGCACTTACTGTTACACGTTTATTAAAATGACTACTGGAATGCTGGTCTCTGGAAGTTTTTGCTCTTCCAGCTGGTTTGAGGTCCAGCTGATACAGCTTCTTTCCAAGAGCACACTCAGCATCCGCAGCAGCACTATCTACCAACTCTCTTAACTGACGAAAACTACCTTGTCCCTTTCTGTACAAGGGAACAAAATCCCTTTGAAGTTGTTCAGGCAAGCGACTGAACAATTTATGGATTACCTCATGACTGTCTAAACTATCTAAACAACCAAGACTGAGATAACTCTGTTCGCACTCAAACATTTTGTCTCTTAGACTATTCAGTGCTGACGAATCATATGCCTTGATGACAGGTCCGTTAAGCATCTCATTACGCACCTGTGCCATCAAAAGGTCATGACTGCCAAACCTTTGGTCTAAGCGATTCCACGCTGTCTGGTAAGCCATACTTCTATTCACATGACCACCAAGGCCACGAATTGCCCTACCTGCCTCTCCAACACACAGAGATTGCAGGTATGACATGCGTACATCATCATCCTGGTAAACATTCTCTACAAATTTTGTAAATTTACGTTTAAACTCTAAGTAGTCCATCACATTACCACTAAACTTATCTAATGTCACTGGAGGAGCAACACCAAGATGTGGAGGCCGCATGTATGGGGCGGCGACACCTGGAAATATGGGGATTTGCTCACTCTCAACTCTCACTGGGGATTGCACTGGTGGAATACTGTATGAAGTACTAGCACTAGGATCTGGCAAATGCACTGTTGCCCTAGGCTCCTCATGATTATTTACGACCGGTTGAGGACTAGTGACAACTTGAACATGGGACTGATTCTCATCTCTCATGTTATTTGAAATTCTAGAATCACTTAACTCCTTCACTTGACTTAAAGTCACATTCAAGCTATTCCAGTATCTCTGGGCTCTAGATTTGGCCGAATCAGAAAAACTAGTACCAGCATTGATTTTCTCATACAAGAACTTGGCATCTATCATTGCCAACTCACATCTTTCGATTAGCTCATTGACCAACTCATCGGCATCTGGTTGACCAATGGCAGTCCACATCTCATGTTTGAACTCACATAATTTTCTCTCGACGCTTAGAAATCCTTTCATCAGCAAGGACAATTCCTTGGATGAAGACACTTGTTTATTCACCACAGTTGTCACTTCAGAACCACTTGGCTCACTGACACTTGAATGACTGGCCACAGAACTCACACCGAGTACGGCCCCATTGTCACTTTCTACAGCTACACTGTTACTTGTACTAGATTGCTCAGACATGTTCTTACAACTGGTAACACGAGATCTAAGATAATAATTATGCTGACTTTGGTGCATTCAACCAAATTCACTTAATGAGGCTACACCACCAGCAAACACAAGTTCAACACTTACTTTATCCTTAACATTAAACAATGTCTCACAACTTCTACACAAGTTTAACAGCACAACACAATTTCTCAACACAGCACAAGAGTTAATCAACACTAAGCAAGTTAAAATGACTAGCTTTTCAACTGATTACACAAAGAAACAAATTCACTAAAGACCAAGTGCAAACAGCACTATGACGACACAATTAGCATTGAAATTTACAATGCATAAACACTAGTGGTTACACAAGACACCACAAATCATTTACTAGGAATAATCCAATTTAACACAACACAAATTAACAGGTCTTTAGTTTAAATCCAATGTAGCATCCCGCTCGGTGGATGGCTGGTTTTTATCGCTAACCTACCAGTCTAGCCTGACTCTCACCACAAGTAAAAACTACAGTCAACATGAAAATTGTAATTTGACCAGAAAGTAATTAACAAGTGATAAACAGCATAATTTTAACAGTAACTAACCAATAGGAAGCAATTTAAACTAAAGTTTTCTTACCGTCCACCTTGCGACCGAACACCACATGAAAAGAAAGCACAAGAGAATCAGCAACTTCGTTGTGCTACATTGTCACACAGGTTCAAGTAAGAATAAATTGTAAACAAAAAGGGGCAAACATGAAATGATAGGAATCGTCCTCAACAAAGTTAACTGATTAAGTAAACTGAACACCTATGTGACTGAGTGAACTGTTATGATTTCATAATCTGCACGTCTTTGAAAAATGTAAAAATAAATTTTGTGTGCTAGTTTTATTTTTCAGCAGCTGGTCATGAGTTTTTTGACTGAATCCATTGCTAAGTTTGCATGCAAACTACACAACTATCGTTGTTAGGAGACCAGTTGTGTAGATTACTACGCAAGTGAAGACGTGCTGACTGCATTGGAACCTCACAACTTCGGCTTTTCCTATTCAAATAATGCAAATAGTCAGACTTGAAAGGCAAGGAGTTTCTAAAATTTTCTTAACCCCACTCTAAAAATTTCCGGGTTGATAATCACTGCTTTGAAGCATTTTATGGAAAGTTGTTTATATTGGTTCATAATGCCCCGGCAAGGTTCATAATACCCCAGGTCATTTTTTTATGAAAAACTGTAATAATTCAAATTTTTGAGAAGTTAGTGGATTGTAGCCTTTGTGATATGTTATAGACAATGTTAAAGACTATGCAACCTGAAAAATTCATAACTCTAGAATCAATTAGGGAGCGAAAGAGAGCATCCCAAATTTTTGTGGTTCATATTGCCCCGGTCTCCCCTACTAAGCGAGACAGATAACTAAGAAGCGCTAAGCAGCACATATTGTTGAAAACCAATCAAGCATGAAGTACTCTAGAGGCGATGACTTGCCACACATGACTTGCCGCACTGTTTATAAATGTGTGTGATGTGATAACATATTTATTAATTGCTAAAAACAATAAAAACTATTAGGCCTAATACTACAAAAAGTGCTCAATGCTAAGCAAAAAAGCAAAGCAGAGGGAATTAAATCAAATATAGTTATTACCGTACTATCTGAATCCTTAACAGCCTGTTTCACCTTTAACGGATCATCAGAATACGGATCATCAGAATTTCTTATTCAAACAGAATAATTTCGATTCTATTTGAATAAAAAGTTCTGATGATCCGTTAAATGTGAAACAGGCTGTTAAGGATTCAGATAGTAATAACTATATTTGATTTATTAATTGCTATATATCTGAATGTAGCCTATCTGTTGTGAATTATTATATTCACATACAATATTATCAAATATCAATGTAATATAATCGTATATTTTGCCGCCCCCAATAATTTGCCGCCTTAGGCAACTGCCTACTGATAAATCCGGCCCTGAGTACTTGCACTGATACTGAAGACAGTTTAATTTTCGAAGCGTTTGCTTTCGTATGAGTATGATTTCTTCTTTTTTTGGCTCTATCCTTTTTGCTCAAGTTGACTATAGGCCTACATGTTTCGACTATTATGCTCCGAAACAACAAATCAATTAATAAAATTTCTTTTTTAAACAACAAACAAAAGCCCTAGCGAATCATACAGCTGAAGCTATCTAATGCAGCATTGAAGCATAAAATATTAAAAAATAACATTGAAGCATTGAATTTTTTTGCTTTGTGGTATTTTTGCAACACTATTCTCGCAACAGACGAAATAAAACTTTTCTCTCTCCTTCTTTAATCTTTTTTGCTTGATTTGCTCTTCTTTGTTATGAGCTGAACGCGTCAAGATGTGTTCCCTTCACCGATGACGCATTATGGCCGATCTTCATAGCAAGTGTGCGCTTGAGCAACGTACTTTCAGGACTGCTCTCCATTCAGCGGCACCTAGTAAATAGAATAATTCCCAGGCAACAACACTTCAACAATCGGAAAACTTCACTCTGCCAATCTCAGTAACCGGACCTGCGTCAAGAGCCTCTACAAGTATGCGAAACTACCAGGAATAACCAATCCAGGCTTAGTCAGTTCGAGGATAAAGATTCAAAACCAAACCAAATGTCTATATTTATACAAATCTTGAAAACATCAGCTAAGTTAAAAGCTATTATCTATGTGATGACAAAGCTATAGCCTGGATATAGCCTATGTTATTATTTTTGTGTGTAATTTACTTTCTATTAATTTTTTTTTGTTTTCTTTTTAATCCTAAATTTTTCTGAAGGTGTTGCGACCGTGCCAATTTTCTTTTAACGTAATTACTTATTTCGGTCACAAGCATGATATAACGTTGGCGTTTTGTCGCTTCCATCTATTTCTAGACCTTCGCTATGTTGAAGTGTAGACTATTGTTTTTACTGTGATGGTCAGAATTAAAAACAACTGAACTAAACTTTAAGCTATTAATATAACTATCAATAAGATAACATTAACACGTTACTCGTTAGCCTATGAGGCTTCCTTCATGCCGGGAATCAAAAAATTGCGTTGTTTATGCTTTGTGTCTCTGTCCATCTTTAGGATCGTCTCCTATTTGCTGTTTCCAGTACCGTATCGCGAGGGTTGGTGGTCAACAATCTTCTATTCTGTTTGGTGGCATTTCTCCATTCCAACGATCCTGAGGGTCGACCGATCAAGGGGCTCCAACGTTGTCTAGCCAACGCAATTCTCAGGACGTCCTTATCGGAGGTTATTTCCATGGACGTTAAAGGATTGAATTTTCTTGGCCACGCGACTTCTTCTATGCGTTGCATGTATCCGTAGGCTATCGACGCAGTATTCTGCATCTCATGGTATCTTCAAGCTGATGGATGTCAAGCCTGGATCTCAGCTCTTCATCGCCAGCTGGTACTTCATCGTCAGCCGGTAGTCAGAAACGCACTTGGAACAGCAGAGCCATCGTATCATCGCTCTTTGACAGTGATGGATCAGATCTCACTTGCATGCTTTAGAATATTCCTGTAACTCCTCAATTACTGAACCATAGGCATACGAAGCCGAGCAACGTGATCAAGTTTAACATCTTCAAGTTTATTACATTTACATAAACATAAAACTACGCAACAAATTAAGTATCGAACGTTTTCGACATCACAAGATGTCCTCTTCAGGAATAATATACATATACAGCTTAACTACATCTGAAAACCTAACTACAACCTAACTACATCTAGCATCTAATGGATGGAATAGTTCCCCACCAACAGGACTTCAACAATCGGAAACTTCACTCTGTCAATCTCGGTGACCGGGCCTGCGTCAGTAATTCGAAGCCTTTACAAGTATGCGAAACTGCCAGGATTAAGCTCTGCAAGAAGCTTTCCCAGTCCGAGGATAAAAATTCAATCAATCAAAAAAAATTGCAATGGTTAACTAAATCTATAAACAGAAAAAGACAAAAACTGCACAGTACTTCTGACTAGCTCAAACTCAACGATATGGGCTCCACGAGAATCAAAGGTAACTGCATCAAAAGGTGTTAAACAGATCACATGATATGGTAGAAAGGCAAGGTGCAAAAAACTAATTTTAAAATACAGAGAGCAAGAAAGACGAGCCGCAAGCATACAATTGTCTGTTCAAAAGTGGATTGTGACGTTTTATGTACAAGGCTTCCAAGATCTTAGTTTGATACTCAGACCTGCCTCTGGACATGATCTCAAACTGCTTGATAGAAACGTTATTTTGGCATTCTGTACATGAAAAAATGTGATCTTTAATTGCGCTTTTCTAGAATTCAAATTCAGGTGTTCCCCAGCTCTAGTCGATAAATGTCTTGTTGACATACCGATGTATGTCAGGCTTGCATCACGCAAACAACTGAATTTATAAACGACATTAGAACATGGAGCAAAGGGCGTAGGCGACTTCAGCTGAAAATATCTGCCTACTTTGAACGTTCTATATACAGGGTAAATGTCACAATCAAATTTCTTTTTGACAATTTTAGCTAGATTTTTTGAAAATCTTACCGAATCTTTTCCCAAGAATGGTATATCAAAAAAGTTGCTAAAGTCGTCTTCTTCGGGTTTATCTTTCGGTTTCGTATCCAAAAAAGCTTTTAATGTTTTATCAAATAAGTATGACGGGTATCCATTTAAATGTAGCATATTTTTCAACTTGTTAGTTTCATTGTGGAACAACAAGTCCGTCGAGCAAACCAAACGGGCACGAGATAAAAGACATAAGATTAATCCAGATTTCCACTTATTTGGGCAAAAAGCATTGTAATTTAAAAGTAGGCCAGTGTTGGTGGGTTTTCTCCAGATTTGTGTGTCAAACGAGTCATGATTTATTTTTACCTCAACGTCTAAAAAGGCAATAGTGTCATCAGATTTTTCAACAGTAATTTGATGTTTTGATATTGAGCATTTAAAAGGTTTAAAAATTGCGAACAAGACTGATCGTTGTCAAAAATTGCAAAAATATCGTCAACATAACGTAGGCTACATACATTTTAGGGTAAAAATCACGGAACACTTCAAACATTTTCGTTTCTAAGTGCGCTAAAAAGAAGTTGGCCAAAGTTGGACCAAGTGGAGAACCCATGGTGACGCCATCGATCTGCTTAAACGAGCGATTATTAAACATAAACATACCTTCAGTGGCCAGATTTAACAATTTTATGAAATCCTTTTTCTCAATGAGTGGTCGATGCGGTTGGTTGTCATTAAAAATGTGATCAGCAATAATATTGATGGTTTCTCGAAGCGGCACGTTAGTAAATAGCGATGTCACATCGAAACTCACCATAACACTATTCGGAGGACATTTAAAATCCTTCAGTTTTTCCATAAATTGTTTCGTCGAATTTAGCATGTAAGTGTTGGGAATGTACGGCTTTATGATATTGTCCAGAAATTTTGCCAGTTGATATTCCGGAGTGCCAATCATGGAAACGACCGGTCTCGCGGGATTGCCTGGCTTATGCACTTTGATCAAACCGTATAATTTTCCAGGGCAACTTCCAGTCGGGATCAGAGATTTTATGATGTCTTTATCGAATTTTTTCAAACATTTTCTAACGTAATATTGAATAGATCTTTCTTTAGAAATTAGTGGATGTACTTTAACATTCTCGTCCATTTCAATGAATTTGGTTTTATCTACAATTTGGTCCAGTTTTTCAAAATAGTCTTCGCTGTCCAAAATGGCTACACCTTCGCCTTTATCAAATTTGCACACCTTGATATCGGGTCGTTTTGAAAGAGTGTGTAAGGTGCGGTGGAGCCTATATCGTTGAGTTTGAGGTAGTCAGAAGTACTGTGCAGTTTTTGTCTTTTTCTGTTTATAGATTTAAAACCATTGTAATTTTTTTTCAGATGTAGTTAAGCTGTATGTATATTATTCCTGAAGAGGACATCTTGTGATGTCGAAAACGTTCGATACTTAATTTGTTGCGTAGTTTTATGTAAATGTAATAAACTTGAAGATGTTAAACTTGATCACGTTGCTCGGCTTCGTATGCCTATGGTTCAACAAGACAAACTCTCTACCGAAGCTCTATCCTCAATTACTATGCAATGCATGTTGTAGCAATCCATTAAGTTATGTACGTTAAAAAAGTTTCCTTACTTGTGAACCAGTTTAACCTAGTTTCACATACTTGTAGAGGCTTTTAACACAAGCCGGTTACCGAGATTGGCAGAGTGAACTTTGTGATTGTTGAAGCTTTGTTGTCTGGGAATTACTCCATCCACTACGTGCTGAGAGCAGTCCTAAAGTGTGTTGCTCAAGCGCATACCCCGAGAGTCGAACCAGGCTTGGCCTTGAGTCGGCCGTTTAGCCACTGAGTTAACGGTGTAGGGTACTTTTGGACCCGGTCAGGGATGATATTTGGAGCCCGTAACCTTTCCAAAGTACTCCAAGTAGGTAACCACAGTAGCCTATGTTATCTGGACATAGGCCTACCAGTGGCCTATTGCATTTTTTCAAAAGTGTCTTGATGTGAGGTCGGAGAATCTCATTGTTACTGGGCTCAAGTTATCCTCTCAACGTCCCTGGATGGAGCAATGCATTTTAAAGTCAGCTTCACAGCTCTCTATTAGCCTAAGTGATATCTAGTGATTAAAGTAGCTTGATTGATTGAGAAGAATACGTACTTGGCAACGTCACTCGGTCATTGTCAGTGATGGGCCTATGTTAGTGATTCGAAATTTCTACCAATAGGCTTCAAGAGGGTGTGGAGATGTGTAAAGTCATTAAGGCCTGGATCGAACAATAATGGAAAACGCCATAGGTATATTTTCATTTCACCCTTGTTTGGCATACTGGACACGATAGTGCAATCTTGATAACGATTCAATTCCCATCCAAGGGGACGTCCGCAATTTCCGTCAACTTGGACGTTCGATTCGAGCTCAACACATATGGATATGCACCACCGATCATCCAAAGCAAGGCTGAAACTCGAGTAGTATGATGTCTTCCGCTTTTATTCGATCAGGGCCTTAAGCTTACGAGAAACCTTCAGAAATAAAATCCTTCAAAGAAGCTTTCTTAGTCCAAATAGGGCTGTGGGGTCGGAAGGGTTTCATAGTGTCCAATCTCGGAAAAAAAAAACATGACTAGGCTACGGTTTCATTCTCCACCGCCACCGGGTAGATAAAAAATAGTACTGTTAGGCCTACCGGTCAAACTTGATATTTTTGCTTATTTTTGCTTCCACTGAAATATTTGTGCAACACGCTCGCAATGGCGTTCACTCCATGATAGGCTACAATTATTTGTATCTTGCGGCTGCTGCAATCTTGTTCGGACATTCAACTTGTCTTCACTCTTTTTACTAAACTTCTAGTCTTCTCTCAAGAGAAAACTAACTCCAAAGAAGAAAACATTTACAAAATAATGTAGTAGCGAAGTGTTAAAAGTATAATTCTTGATTAGCTGCTGCAACAAAGCTTTTACACTTTTCTCGTGATGCTAATATGGACACAATCGCCTTAACATTGGAATAAGATGCAGCCGCTGTAATCTCATGATTGCTTTTGTAAGATTATTTTTAATTGAATGTCGCTGTGGTATGTGGGTATAAAAAGAGATTCAAAATGAAAAAAGTGAGTTTTATGGTCCGTCCGTTTGCAGCATGCGATGAGGTGCATAGGAGCATAGCCTATGAAACATAGCAAAATGTCATGTAAAAAATATACAGAGACGATTCTTACTAGTCTATAAGAGCATAATTTAGAAACATTACGAGGCAATACAGCTTTAATTTTTGATATAAAGCTACTATAAACTTGTGGTAGGTAGTATGAAGCTTAGCCCAGCCGTAATGCAATAGTCTAAACATTTTAGAAAGGAGAAATTCTAACTATATAATTTGCGGATGCAAGACGATGCATCGATTTGACCTGCGTTTTTTTTTTTTTTTCACGTATCCCTCTGTGTTTATTTGTTTGTGAGTATGCTTCCATCAATGAACAATAGTTCAAAATTTTCAAAGGTATCACACCAACAAGCGTTTGCAGTGGCAGAAATGAAAACCATGTAAGCTACGCCGTTTTTGCCTCTTGATAGGCCTACCATACGCTTCGCCTTAGCGATTCCGTATGCTGAGGCAGGCCAGTGCTTCTCAACCAGGGGTAGCGACCCAACAGTGACTTGCTATTTGATTTGGCTGGGTCGCCAACTGTAATAGTTTACATGGTTAGATTAATTCATGTTCGTACTATTGTGTTTATTTTTGGCTTACCTCTTCTGCAAAAACGTGGGCAACGAACTATGACCTAACAAAGTAAACAAAATGTTATTGGTTGTCAGATTTTATAATTACCAGATGGCTGAAAAATCGGACAGAAACGATGAATTGGCCTAATTTCATATAAGCCTACTGTGTCCGACGGCTAGCTAAACTGTTGCTTTCTGATGTTTCATTTCTTGTGGTGTCAGTGAAGTTTTGAAGCATTTATAAAAACTCTTTTCATTATTGCCTTAAATTGCCAAAATTTCAGACTAAAATTGCCTGAAAACGTTTTAAACTACCCGGCAACTTTGGTCAGAATATGGGTTAGATCTGGGTTATACAAGAAACATGTTGATGTTTCAAGATAAACCAGTTGTATTTATGAAATCATTTGTTTACGTCATTAATATGTTAGAACTGTGTTATACAAAATGTAGACACCTCAATTTATGCAAATACTGTAGCCTAATAGCCCGTACCGGTATCAGCTATTGCAACAATGTAAACGTCCGAACAGGAGTGTAAGAATTAATCAAATAAATGTTGTTATATTTGCATTGTTTCAATCGCAATTTCATAATAAGTTATATAGAGCAGAAATGTTCAACCTGCGACCCGCCTGAGATTTTTGTACGGCCCGCTAATCATTTTCACTCCAAGTAGTATTTTGAACTTTGAATCTTAGTCTAATTAAAATGTACCAGTCACTTTTTAGGGGCGTAGTAATAGTATGGTATGGGAGCAACAAGATAAAATATAAGTCCGATTATATCTAAAGTTCAATGGCTCAGTAGAGCAGCCACCTAAACAAGATTTCAATTATTGTTACCCGAAATAAAACAGTTCATGGAGAAAAAGAAACAAAACGTGAACTTGATAGAAAATGAAGAATAGTTGAAAGATTTGTCTTTCTTAGTTGACATCACAGAAATGCTACGCTAGCTGAGGTCAATTTGCATTTACAAGGGAAAGGTCAGTTGTGCAGTTCAATGTGTGAGCGAATGAGTAGCTTTACCAGGAAATTAAAACTTTTCATAGCACAACTGAAAGCTGGCGCAATTGTATATTTTTGTAGTCTATCTGAAAGAGCTCAAGACTGTTCTGTAAACTATGAAAAGTATGGTAAGTTATAGGACTTACTGATTTGCTTGTAGAATTGAAAATTTTCTTGAAGAGTTTACAGTCAGATTTTCTGACTACAAAAAGATTGAAATTGAATTAAAGTTATTCAGTGACCCAGTTTCATTTCAATGTGATAAAGCGCCATCCGGATTCCAACTTGAACTGATTGAATTGCAAAGTCGAGGAAGTTTGAAAACTTTCCACAGAGAACACACTCTTGCTTTATTTCATAAGATTACATTCATGTAATGAACTTAATAAATTAGTTAGTTTGTCCAGAAAATTATTGTGCATGTAGGGCAGCACATATTGTTGCGATCAGTTATTTTCATCTACGAAAAACGTAAAAAAAACTGCAGAAAGAAACAGACTGACCGATTAACACTTAGCAAACATCCTAAGAATCAAGACAACGTCCTTTAATGTAAATGTTGATAACATCTTAGCTGGAAAACAATGTCAAAGATATTGTAAAAATAATTTTTTTCTATGTGTGTGTTATTTGTTCCCATTTTTAAAGATGAAATTAATGGTTTTTAATTGTTTTTTTATGTAGCCTACGTATTTTTCTTGAAATTTAATAGGTTCTGCGGCCCATTGAATTATTTCAAGTGACAATGCGGCCTACTATAATAAAAGGTTGGACATCCCTGATATAGAGAATTATTTAAAACCATTAATTGATTTTGTACCAATTTACTCTTCGACTTTTGGAACACACTTGAATGTGGTATAGCCTATAGCCTACTGCAGTCAAATCATTTTTATCTCCAAGTGAAAATTAGAAAAGAATATTCGTAGTGTCTGTGAACAATGAGTTTGCAAAATCTTACGCCTTCAAATGCTCTTAATCACAACAACGCAAGTTTTGGAAGCAGATTTTCAGAAAAAAGTTTGTCCATTTCAAAAGTTCAGTTTGACTCGGTCCAGCAAGTAGAAGTTGATAAACAGGAAACAGAAAGAATTCATCGCGAAGCGTATCAAGAAAGCAGCAAAATTGCACCACTTTTTAATGAATCTCCTGAAGCAAGTGCCCCTCCTGAACTCAAAGAAGAAAGCGACGAAGATAATTTTTCTGTTGTTTCAAGAGGAAAGTTACGACGAATACGTCGAAATTCCATCACTTCTCTTCCAGCCTCTACAATCTCAGCCTTTTCAGCTTTTGCATCACCAAACCAAGTAACTGCTGATCCCCCAAAACGCACAACTCTGCGACTCCTCTTAAACAGTGCCATTATGTTCGGTCGTGAGTTCTGTTACGCAGTAGAGGCAGGTTTGACAACGCCTATTCTTCTAAGCATTGGACTCCCTTTGCATTTGTACAGTTTAGTTTGGGTGATCAGCCCTATACTAGGCTTCATTCTACAACCGATTATAGGAAATGTCAGTGACAGGTAAAACATTAGCCTACAATCCCTACATGTTCCTTAATGTCTTTGCAGCCTATTTTAGTTTGATTTATTTTTTGATTAAATAATTTCTTCTTTTGCATTCTGATTCTGCTAATAGAAACAAAAAAACGGAAGGCACAGAAATCATTTCATCTAACTACTTAGGCTACTCGTTTTTCAGGTGCCTTTGTCCATGGGGAAAAAGAAGGCCATTCATACTCTGCTTGGCGATTTTGCTGCTAATCGGATTAACTTTGTTTTTAAATGGGCAAGACATAGCGTTAATATTTAATCCTCGGACACGAAGATTTAGTAATCAAAGGTTTGTACTAATCAGAATCTTTCGTTAAGTTAAAATTAAACACTGGACACTTGTTAATTTTTGAAAACAGATCTAATCTGATTGCTTCACATCGATCATTAAGGCTATTGGTAGTTTTATTTTACTAATTGTAGTTTTTTTCATTCGCACATACGGTACCAAAAATATTTGTAGTATAAGCTTAGGCCGACGGTAACTAGTTTACTTATAGAACCGAAACCCTTCGGCAACGTTTTCGAAAAAGTTGTTTGCCTGCAATAACTAGCCTACTATCATGTAGGCTAGAGGTTTCAAGCATGCTTAAATAGGCTATGCCCTTTGGAAACTAAGTTTGTTGACAAAAGTGGTAAACTGACGACATTAAGAACGATAGGCTACATGAAGAACAACCGAATCCTGAAAATTACCCAAAATGTCTGATAGTTGTTGAGTTAAGTGTGCAGTAGGCTACTGCGTTTTTTAATTTTTAGGCAGAGGGTAAACAAGATCACATTTGAATTGTGGGCAATCAGTGATCAAGGCAGTGGAAGTTTGCTTAATAAACAATCAGTCTAATGTTTTAATTTGTTTGCAGTGATTCCTCTTCGACAATGGCCATCGTTATCATAGTTACTGGGGTCGTCATTTTTGATTTCAGCGCCGATTTTATTGAAGGCCCAATCAGGGCTTACACTATGGACGTGTGTAATGAAGAAGACGTTAAAAAAAGTTTGCTTTATCAAGCAGTGTTCACTGGTAATTTTCTGATCAATGACAAATTGTTTCATATTTAACCTATTTAGCTAATTAACCAAACAGTTCATAATTAACCTACAGGTGTGTGATGTATTGTGTTACAGTAAATTAGAATGTATTATGTCTAGTAGTTTATGTTTTGTATATTATTAATTAAATCTTGACCATAGTTGTACACTTGTACAGTAGGCCACAATATAATTTATCATCAGCTGTGTATTAGGGTATGCCTCAAAATTATCGGTGTAACTCAAAAATTGTTTTTGAATTGATATGCCATTGTGATAAAATAACAAATCATATCATGCTTCAATCTTCTGCGCAAAATGATCTGATTTAAACACAGTGAACATTTTTCTTGGTCTAAATTAGGAGCTGGAGGGGCCTTTGGATATGCAAGCGGGGGAGTCTCTTGGATACGAGATACTCCTCTGAAAAAGCTCTTCCCTTCCGATCGACAGGTCATATATATCGCTTGTGCATTCATCTTCGTTGTTTGCTGCATCTTTAATCTCTTAAGCATCCCTGAAGAAAATCCTGTGAGTGTAAACATAATATATCTGATTTTAAGTGGTTGGTTTTGAATCTTTATCCTCTGACTGAGAAGGCTTGATAGGTTCCTGTGTTATTCCTAGTAGTTTCACATATTTGTAGAGGCTTTTGTCGCAGGGCCGGATTGTCGAAATGTTGTTGCCGTGAATTATTGCATTCATTTGGTGGCGATGAATGAAGAGCGGTCTTTTGAATGCGTTGCTCAGGAGCACACCCCGAGAGTCGAACCATTTCCGCTTGATCTTGAAGCTTCTTTGATTATGAAGCCACGAGCAAACCAACTGAGCTATGGCGCTGACAAGTGATTGTGATTGCAATGTAGCCTACAGTACTTCTTTAACCTGTCTTTTTAAGTGCATAGATAGATAACTTTGATTGATTCAGCATTCAATTCTTCTCCAGACACCAAAATCCGTCATTTTTATCTTGTAAAAATGACGAATTTTGCTGTCTAGGTCATTGACAGATCAATGAATTGATGAACTAATTTATATTTCTGTTCAATCAATTTATACATTATTGAAAGTTAGGTTTACGTGGACTAGGATAGGCTTAGCCTTCTAGTTTCCTTATTGTCATTCGTGATGTGAGTTATACCCTAATATCTAGCCTATATATATTTTGGTTGTTGAAATCTTTTATTATCACAGAGTACAATTAACAACAAAAACCTGAAGAAAAAACGCGAAACAAGCTCAATGGAGGAAAACCAAACCGAAGTACCTTTGGAGCATTCAGTCTTTGGCAACTTTGCCAAGCCCAAACAACACTTGCCTGATGTTCATCAAAACCATGTTGGAAGCAATGGTAATTGTGATGTTACCGAAAGCAATTCTGACGCTGAAACAACGTTATTGAACGCTTTGATGCGTTTAAACCGCAATAAACTCTTTGAGCAATTCGAGAGCGTGAGCACACAAAAGTGTTACGAAAGTAATCCTCCTCCTTACGAGAAGGTAGTAGATCAAAGATTGCGTAAGGTAACAAACGGGGGCGTGGGAAAACTATTCCGGAAGCACAAAAGCAAACTTAAAACTGCTTCTAAAAAGGCATCAAGCTCACGACGTGATCGAATTAGTTTTAGAAAACTAGAAAACAACAAACCGCTGCCAATCAGCGAAATGACTTCTTACGGAACGTTTATCCCGGATCAGCAAATTCATTTTGCTGAAAACTATCAAAATACTGCGAGTTTTGATAGACATCCAGGTCAATCTTGGACAGTTAAGCAACAATCACCTTATTTACAAAGCAACTATGAGCGTCAAGTAACTTCAAATGGTAGCATTGCATTGCTGCGATTATATGAACCACATAAAAATCAAGTCATGCCTGTTGTCCAATATCCAACCAAAAGCAGCAAAGACATTTTGGGAGTTGGACCGACCCATCCCAGAAGCATAAAGCAAACGGATCGAAACCTGCACTTCCAGACAAGCTACGGTTCCGAGTCAGGTAAACAAAAAAATCATTAAATACTTGAAGTGAGAAACAGGCTACCCTGTTGGGCTATTGATCTCTCCTCAGTTTTAATTTGTCGGTAAAGATGTACTTTTGACTCTACAAAGCCTTGTAACTTCAATTGCAAGTAGGCTATAGGCCTATAGCCCACAGTATTGGTACTTTAGTGGAAAAAGGTCGTGGCTTTTGTAATTTTTTTATTTATTGCTTTCTTGTTTTTCACCTATGTTAAAAAGATTCATTAGTCACGAGGCATTTTATTTATTAAGGTAAGTTTGCCTACTTTTTCGGTTTTAATGCAAAGATACAACGACTTTTAAAGCAATAAAGCCTGTAAAACCTGCAGATACAGGCACACGTTAATAAAGAGTAATGGTTTTGTTTTTATAGTAGGCTAAAACAGTAATTTTACTCACTCAAGTTTTGAACTTGTAAATGGAATAAACAGAGTCGATAATTTTTTCGATGTTAGAGTTGTTGGTCTTATAAAACAAGATCATTGTAAATTCTCGATTGCAGTTTCTCTGGTTGTTCAAAAACGCTTTTTAGGCTATAACAGATGTGCTTACTTTTCAGAAGTTGCTTCGTCGAGCAGCATGTCTTCAATTTCGTTTGGCTGTACTTTCAGTGAACAGTTTCCATACGCATCTGTTGATCCAGTTTTCAACACCTTGAAATGTAATTCAGAAATGACAACAAACCAAATGCAAAAGAGAGAAAACAATTTTTTAACCCCAGAATATAAAGGAGATACTCATGAATTAGATGTCATCTTCTCTGATGTTGGATCTTCTGTCAGCAGAAGAGGACCTCTTACGAAGGAGCTACCTAAAAACAATGAAAAACCTCCTGGAGGACTAAGCAGCCTGTTACGGTCCATTAAATCAATGCCCAAGGAACTAAGGTTAATAAGAAGATAGGCCATGTGGTGATAATTGTTTTAACGTTTAACATGCTCACGAAAATGCTGGAGTTTTTGAAAGAAAGGTAATGGTAAAACTACTTTTGGCGAGAACCCTGATATACGTTTAAAACTAACTTCATTTCTTCCATTCCGGTAGCCTATAAAAAGTAGCCTACAGTTTTTGTGAGAAAAAGTGATGCTTTTGGTATAGTTTCTCATGTTCTAATCCGAAATTCCAACTATGCGTTTGTCACAAACCTTAGGATACTTTTATGATTGAATAGTGTTTAATTTTAGAGCAAGAAAGTCTCCTCTAACGATCCAGATAGATTGGCTACTTCAGTTGCTAATTCAAGTGATGTTGCTCCAGACCATAGATTTTCAAACGCGTTTTAGTTAACGTACTCACCTTTACGATGAAACTATAAAGTCGATGTATCGAAACCCTTAAAAAAAATTACCTCAAGCTGCACGTCTTTCAATGTACAAGGATTTGTTATCTTTTCAAAATGTTTGATAAAATATAACAGACAAGGTTGGAGTTTCTTTACAGGTGTATCAATTGTATTGCTACAGTATGTTCTTCGGTAATTTGTAAGTTTCAGTTTACCTATTTTGGTTGCTTTCTTAACAGGATTTTATGCGTTTGTCATCTACTGGGCTGGATAGCATTTGCCTCCATGGCTTTGTTCTTCACTGATTTTGTTGGTCAAGTTGTGTTGCGGGGTGACCCTCGAGCGCCACCTAGCGCAAGAGCAGGAGAACTTTATAAGCGAGGAGTGGAAATTGGAAATTGGGGACTCACGATAAATGCTGTTGTATCTTGTTTGTATTGTGGTGATGAATCTTTCTAACTCTATGCATAATTAAACAGCTGAACATCATTTTAATAATTGATTGATTGATTGAATCTTTATCCTCGGACTGGGAAATTTTCTTGCATAACTTAATCCTGCCAGTTTCGGATACTTGTAGAGGCTTTGAATAACTGACACAGGCCCGGTCACCGAGATTGACAGAGTGAAGTTGTTGAAGTGTTGTTGCCGGAGAATTATTCCATTCACTAGGTGTCACTGAGTGCAGAGCAGTCCTGAAATGCGTTGCTCAAATGCGTTACTCAATACGTACTGTTGTAGGCTATAAGTTTTTCTTCAAACACAATAACTTTATTCCTCAATGTCTACGATATTTTAATGTATTTTTACTTTTTCAAGAGTTTATTGTACAAATTACAGTACTTTAGTTTCCAGTTAAATTTTTTTTTTTCAGTGTTTTTGAGGAGACTAATTCGGCTTTTTGGAGCACGGTTCATATATGTTTTTGGCTATCTGTCGTTTTGCGTCGGAACTTGCTTCATTGCAGCCTTTCCTTCCACCACTGTAGTCCTCATTCTTTCATCTGTGATGGGAATAATGTCTGCAACTTTATACACGCTCCCATATATGCTGGTCGCTCAATATCATGAAAAATACAAAGTTTGTACTTTAACTAGCGGCTTCTGACAATCGACTGTTTTTTAATAGACATTCCTTTAACTACACTTAAAGTAACCAGAATTGGTAAGATCATCATGAGGCAAGATGGTATCTCTTCTTATTGTTAACTTGAAAAAAATGTTTTTAAAACTGCGGTCAATCAGTGGTTTCTTACAATGTACTTTAAGTGTTAGTTTTAGATGTAAATCTAGACATATGCAGATAGCCAAGCTGTTAATTTTGTTTCAGGATTGGAAAGGGTCCGCTGACGAACGAGGCATTGGAACTGACTGCGCTTTAGTGACTTGCATGATCCAGCTTTCTCAAATCATCACTGGCTTGGGTGTAGGGGCTCTCGTTAATCTCATAGGAACAGTAACCGTTACTGTGGCCACAGCATCCGTAGTTGGATTTTTTGGAACCTTATGGGCTGGTCTATGTGTACGATATTGAAACGAGTGGTGGTTGCAAAAGAGAAATTGTTCTTGTAATTTGAACATTTCATATTTATTTATTGAATAGCCTACACAGTCATTTTACAAATTTACATCCCAAGCCGTAAGTTTAGTTTTTAATTCACAAAAATACAAGAAGTAATAACACTGACTTTATTCATGTTGGCATGGCATTATATTCTACTGTAAAGTTGTAGAAAGTTTTTTTTTCGAGTAGCAATGCATACTACTTTTGGGTATCCGCATGACGACGTAATTGAGCATTGCAATTTATACAAAATTTATCGTTGCGCAAAACCAAAATTTGGATTCGTTTTTTATGCAAAACGCTCTAAGTGAGTCCCATCGTTTTTAAAAACTCAATCTTTTATCAACCATATTTTTGACGTTATGAAATTTCTGCACATCATTCAACTTAATTGAAACCTTTCGATTCTGCTATTAATATTGTTACAGAGGTGGATAACATTTTGTTATCATCTTTGATTGATTAATGGATAACTTCTCTTGCTTTGAAATGAAGTATGTACCTGTTAGTGTTGTGACCTGTAAGTTGTCCCTTCAGTTTTAGATTAACCGTTTTTGTTTCGCATTCTTATGACCGTCGTTTTAATTACGCTTTGTTTCTTTTTATCGAAACATGTTAGACAATTAGACATGTGTGTGAGTTATTTTATGCGAGCCTATGCTAACCTAGCGGTCAGGCATATCAAGCCTACAATGTCCTGAGGTACAAATCGATTGTCTTATCCGAAGATCGTAAGTTAATAGCCAATTAGAAGTCAACTTGAAAAGTTAACACAATACATGTTCAAATTACACGGTTTCTCCTATTTTGATTGCCAAAGTTTTGCTTTTATTTAATCGCAGGTGTATTGCTAGCCTATTACATTGGTTCAACGTCTGCATACGTTGAACCAATATAAAAATGACGAATTTGCTGTTTGGGTAGCAGCAAAAAATGATAATCACTCTAGTAAACTATAACGTGTAGGCTATGTGAATATGTCGCCTATTGGTCAATGAAATTAATGCAAGATATAAAATCCACAGTGCTTTTGGTATTGCAAGGATTAAACCGACGATTTATCGGCCGCACAAGGAAAGTCTTTGTTCGGTTAAGTTATCATGGGTGTGTACTGTGTAAGCCTGCTGTGTAGCCTACTCGTTACCCATATCAGATTTTGGCTTAGGCGATATTTATCAGAATAATATAAACCACTGAAAACTAAATATTGCTATCAGACATTTTCACATAAATTGCTACAAACGCGCTAGGAACGGCAATTTGCTAGCAATCGCGTACCCTTCTTTTTTACATTGATTTACTGTAGCCTACCTCTGATTTATCAAAATGCGTTGAACAAATAAAAAACAATCAACAGATTTTGCTATCTGGCTTACGTTCAAGTTGCTTTTCAATCTCTATGTGCAGTGTTTTGTGTTTCGGTAACAAGCAATTGGATATATTTTATGTACAGAATAGCCTAGGCTAATTACAAATAACTCTTAGATTGAGAAGTTTCTTTTTATATTTCTTTATAAGACGCAACATAAATAATAAAAACTATAAACAGACATAACACAGCAACAGCATTACATTTATCATTATATAAACAAAAAACAATACGGGAACGTTTTCGGCTAGTCATGCAGCCCTTTTCAAGCTTATAAGAGAAATATTGTAGAAGAAATACAAAAGAATCAAGCAGTATCACAGCAAAAATATAGTCAAATTTGAACATTTGAGAAACTGCTTAACTTGCTCACACAAAATGATAGCTGAAAAATTACGCAGCACTACGGGTCAAGTAACTTACTGTATATTTGTGAGGTAAAATTGATGGTTCAGAGGAGAAGGACTCAAGCAGACTACGCAAGACGGACATAAGAACAACACGAGATAGGAGGCTGTGCCAGCATAATAGTTGTCTGTTGAGCCCTGGGTTGAAAGATTTGATTATCAACGCCTCGTGAATCTTGATGTTAAAAGCGAACAAACAGTTACGAACAACTTCAAAAGACTCCAGTGAGGCTTTATTAATTGAACACGATTGGCAGTTTCTAATGTTGACCTGTTGTGCTGCGTAATTTTACAGTTATCATTTGTGTGAACGAATTAAGCAGTTTCTCAAATGTTCAAATTCGAACATATTTGTGCTGTGATACTGTATGATTCTTTAGTATTTCTTTTAAAACATTTCTCTTATAGGCCTGAAAAAGGCTGTATGACTAGCTGAAAACTTCGCGTATTGTTTTTTGTTTTTATGATGTTAAATGTAGTGTTGTTGCTGAGTTATGTCTGTTTATAGTTTAAAAAAGTTACCTTCCCTACCCAAATTTTAAATAACAAAATAGGCACAGAAATAAATTGCACATAAACTACAGCAATGCAATATTTTAAGTTGTGTTTGGTTGCATTGTTTATCAAGTTGTAAGATTAAGTCGTGCATTATAATTAAGTCGTAGGCCTACTATATGCTATCATGACGTTTAGTCAATATGATTTACTTTAATACTAAGTGAAGTGAAAAATGTACTATAGACAAAGTTTTTGTTTACCTAATATCATTAGGATAATATCATTAGACTAGTTTTTAAAATGATCTGGGAAAATAAATCTGAACAATGTTTATAGGTCCACTCTTTCTTTTCATGCAATGCTTGTTTAGTTGGTATAGCTACATGCAGTGTAACCACAGCGGTCAGCAAAGATCAGCTCTTACTACAAACCTATATGAAACTGTGAAATAAATAAATGCTACTGTAAACACTAGCGTAGTTGACAAAAAATTGTTAAATTGAAAATCAGAAAGTACCCCTACAAAGTACAATATAACCTGTAGAGGTAGGCTGTAACGGCGGGTTATAGGCTACACCTGTTGAAAAAATTTGAAGCAAATATGATACTATAGTAGATACGTCTTACAACAGGGGTCGGCAACCACCGTGGCGAAATTTGTTACCGGGCCGGGCAAAATCAAGGCCAAAATACTACAAAAATTTTTAATTTGTTTGATCAAGCAGGCTAGTAGCCTACTAAAGTATAGATTTTACTTTAACATTTGCTGCGAAAAACACTAAACAAAAAAAGAACAAAAATTTCACAATTTTTTTTCCAAAAACAGCAAAACAACAGTAAACAAGACAAAATTGCAAATATTGGGTGGGCAAAACGCACACTAAGGGTGTCATGGAGTACCAAAATCTCTAGGTGGAAGCAGCTTATCTCTACAAAACAAACACAGGACTTTCAGCGTTACAGAAACCGAATGAGTTGGAATTGTAATGTGTTTAGAGTTTAGACTACAATTGTGCATGCAACAAACATAGCCTATTATGTGCTTTATTCATTGCCAGCCCGCAAAATAATATGCCTGCCTCAAATAGGTCCGTAGTGCGAAAAAGGTTGCCGACCCCTGTCTTACATCTTATTGGAAATGCATTCTACAGACCAATTGGTTCAATTACGTTGTACCCTAGCATATGGACGTGGCATACGAGATCATTGCATTGATTAAGAACTTTATAACATTTATTTCAACTTTTCATAAAACTGATTAAGCTTCAGTTTTTAAGCTGCTGGTCTTCAACCAAATAACCATATTATATTTGTTAGCCAATAGCCACAGAGTTTGCAATTACAAAGAATTAGATTAGACGATTGAGTGCTTTTTGCCAACTCAGTGTTGCCAATGAGTGAAGAAAAAGAAACGCAAGAGATTTTCAGCATAAACATTTAAACGCGTACCTTGGCCGGCGATATACACTGTAACTCCACACAACAGCATAGTATGGTAGCTCAATATAGCCAATTTAGCGACTCTGTTTTTTTAGGGGACCTGTATGGCCAGGAATGTTCTCTTCCAAGATGGTCTGCCGGTGATGCCTTCTTTCCCCTTCTTCTGGATAAACGGGGGATTGATTGTGTGGTAATGGTTGCACCGCTACCGCAGATGTGTTTGAATCGACTTTAGACCAGAACTGTTCTTCTACTTTTTCATTTTTTGAAAATTCTAGCTTGCTCCGCCGTAATTCTAATTCTCTGCAACAAAAAAAACAAAAAAAACATTGATAACAACTTGAGATGGTTTGTTAGACGTGACTGATGCTTTGGACTTTCATTATAAGACACAAAACATGTGCCAGTTATACGATACATTTGTGTCAATTCATTTTATAAAAGAAGAACAGTCTTAGTTGCCAGCTCGTGTCAAATTTTAACGATAGGCCTAAGCAAGAAAAGTGTTGGAGTGTTTAAAAAAAAAATTGGATAACATTTCACCAGACAAAGAATCAATAGCCATTTGCAATTACTTTCAGCAAAATCTGTCACGTTTTTGCATAAATTTTTTTTTATTTCCTACCGTTGTTCGTATTGATATTGGCAAGGTATCCAACACACATCTTCAGCTAAAACTTTACTGAAATTCCGAGCCAGTTCTTCGTATCCATCTTTAATAACCTGCATGTACTTCGGACCAGATGCAATCTGAGCCAACTGGGTTTCGTTGATCTCATGAAACTGATTGACAACTCCAACAACATAAATCTAAAGCCAAAAATAGGAAAAAATTGAAATACATTCCGTTGATGAGAAGGAGCGATCTTCCTGGCGTCAGCACTACCTGACTACTCACTATACAGTAGAACAGCGAGCATTATGTGTCGCTAACCATACCGGTGAAGCCTCCACACTGGCGATCAAGACTTTTCCAAAAACATGTGTTTCTTGGCAGTCGAGTGTAGCAAAATTGACTGACAAAAGCAGCGGTTGAGAACTATGTGGCACGAATTATTGGTGCGATACTGATGAGCCCAGCCTCATGGGTGAAACACGTGTCTATTGCTGTCAATTCTTGCTACACTCGACTGCCGAGAAATACGTTTTGTTTTTAATTACAGGAATTTAGTGCTCTGTATAAAAATCATTCAACAAAGGATAGCTTTTCAATCAATATAAATAACTTTTACGTCTGTATACATATAAATACATCTGTATCTTCGTGTGATTGGTCAGCTTTTCTGTTTTATTGCATAGCCTAAACATCTTGCTCAACTGCATTTCAAATGTGCTAACATAGTGTCATAACCAGGGCTGTGGAGTTGGAGTCGCGGAGTCTGAGGGATTGTGGCGTGTCCGGAGTCGGAGTCGGCCAGTCCTAAACCGACGAGTCAGAGTAGGAATCGTATAGTTTTCGCCCGACAGAATAGGTTACATAAACACAATATTTATTTATTTTTTAAGATAGTACCCATCGTTGAGAAAATGTATATTCCAGCATAGGATCTAAGTAGTTAGGCATTTATCTGTTTATGAAGGTTCGGATTAAGTGGATGATAACGACTTGTTTACAAACAAGTATTTATCTTGTTTGACACCTATCGAGGGCGGTTGTGTGTTGGTAAGACTCTCAAAGACTGTCAAAAGATCCAGAGCTCCAGCCACGGTAAGTACCGTATACGCCGCATGCGATAAAATATAAACTAAATTCTTCGCTAAAATACAGCAGCGTGTGGTTCGGTGGGGTCATTCAGTCTGATATAATCACCCAGTGGTCTAGTACAAGCACAGACTATGATATAAGCTACTTTTTACAAGTATTGGTCACAAACGATCGGGTTCCTATACAGTTTGGTTAAAGTTCCAATCGAATTTTGACAACAAAAACAGATTACCGCTACCTCAGGCTCCACAGTATGTACATGAAAAAAATGCCACAAACAACACGAATGATCTTTAATTGGTTCTTACTTTAGTTTCTCTGAATGCCTTGATGAATCTTGCTGGGACTTGTACGTTGTCTGACGATTTTCCATCAGTTATAACCATTACAATGTCAGGGACACCTAAACGGTTGCCAGGGTGCGTGAGGCTTTTTGACCGAACGTGCCACAAAGCGCGTCCTGTTCTGGTTCCTACAGTAAATTTAAAAATTAACTTGTTGCCATCTTTCAACTTTTTTTACGTAAATCTTACACATTGGCTTACGTGACCTATTGTGATATACATATACCATCTCGTTGCACTCAATCTTAATTAATTTGTCAAACTTTACTCTCAACTCTTCACGTTTTTGTTGCAAAGTGAAAAAGAAAATTAATGGACAACAAGACCACTTGAAAAGAAGGAAGCAGCTCAGACTCGGCCAACTCTTTGCCTTGCGCTTATGCATTAGTTTTAAATTAAAACGTAGAAGCCTATAGACTTTCAAACGTCATTTTTTTAACCTTTGTTTTATTCTATTAATTTTAATGTGACTATCACGTAAACCTATACGCAAGACTTCGTTTATACACGCACATTGTAGATCGTATGCAGGATTAAAGCTTTGATATTCTAAAATAGAACAAAGCATGCTGAGTTCTATGAGTTTAATTTTTCCTTGCCAACACGTTAAATTGCTTGCGTGCTTTAACTGCTTTATGTTAGTCTGTGGCTGCAGCAACATCACATTAAATCGTCTACCTCTTCCGTTGTATGGCATACGTTGGATTTTCCTCTTAAGGTCTCGTTTCCCATTATATTCTCCAAATGATATTTCGCTTCTGCGATCAAATCGCGAATTGTATCTTCCCACCCCCACAACCATGTCATCAGACCCAATAGAGAATGGCTCCAGCTGCAGATAAACGGCTGAACTCAGAAGGCAATTAGGTGACAAGATTGTAAATAACTTTGATTGTTGCAGATCGTGGCGCTTGAGTTAACACAAAATAGCTGCAAATTTTCTATTGTTCTTAACAGTCTAAGTCTAAGACGTCAATAAAAATGTACAAACTATCTCCACCATATTCACCGATGCGACTCTCGATTTAGTAATTTTAAGCGCCATATTTAATGGTTTTTATAAAATCTTAAAATTTATCTTTTACTAGACAATGTTGCAAGAAACATTGAAATCTTTCTTACCAAAGTCAATGTAAAGTTGATGAGCTTCTTCCAATTACTTAATCCAACTGATGAAGAGGAGTCCAGCAACAGATACAAGTCAACTTTGGCGTGTGGTGGACATTGCAGGTCACAACACGGGATGTTACCACTCCATCGTCTGCTATATTAATAACAAATATTTTCATAAGCAACTTGTACTAATGTAAAACCATATAGCCTAAACTAGACTTAGGATAGTTTTTAAGAAATAAATTAAATTAAGATCTAATTTGTTGGTCTAAGAAGTAGCCTATAAAAAACAAAAGAAAAGTGTGACTTTGACAACTTTGAGAACCAAAAGTACATCCGTGTTTCCAAGAAAAGACTCTTTGCATACATTTTGCAAAGCTTCACTAACGTAATAATTTGTATTTAGCCTTAAGTTTGAGATGTTATTCAGTTAGCACTTATCTTATTTTTTTTTCTAGGCTAGTTAACACAGTTGAGAGCCAATTATTCCATTAAATACTTGAGTTCAAATCAAATTTAGCAGCTAAGCTAATGCAAACCTAAAATACTCACTTGTCTTGGCAAACAATGTTAGCTGGGCCTCCAGCTACGGCGAGACCGGCGGGGCAGGAGAATTGACAAGTGTCGCCATATTCATATCCCGTGCATTGCGCACTGCCACCGTTTATGAGAGATCGCGGAGGAATTTCACAAGCTGTAAAAATGTCATACTGCATAATAACAGCACTTGATAATTCGGTAGAAAAGAAACAACAGTTAATTAGTGTTACTACCTTCACACCAACTTAAAACGCATACAACGACATGTATCAAATATGATATGCAACGTGTTTTGTAATTCCGTCAAAGTTTTTCCTTCTCGATGATCTGGCCATAGCAGTATATCATAGTAATTAATTAATATAAAGATGAAATAATTAATCAATATATCAACAATCCATCCATAAATAACCAATAAAAACGGCACAGTATTGATTTGTGCGCCCCGATAGCTCAGTTGGTACTTGGTTAGCGCGTGACGTCATGAACGAAGAAGCTTCAAGATCAAGCGGCGCTGGTTTCACTCTCGTGGTGTACGCTTGAGCTTGAGCATTCTAACGACTGCTCTCCATCCAGCGACACCTAATGAATGGAATAATTTCCGGCAACCACACTTCAACAATCGGAAACTTCGCTCTGACAATCTCGGTAACCGGCACTGCGTCAAAAGCCTCTACAAGTATGCAAAACTGCCAGGATTAACTTATCAAGGCTTTGTCAGTCCGAGGATAAAGATTCAAAAACCTAGTCCTTCTTTTGGCGTGTGATCCACTGGAATACAAGCTTATTAAAAAGTGCACAAATTTATACTTTTAGTGCAGTAACGATACTGCAACCAAATCGCTTTTTCTTATCTTTTACGTGCTTTTGGAACTCTTGTCTTAACCTATTATTTGGTACACAATGCACAATTAACTTACTTATCACTGCGCACGTCGGGGGCTCAAAAGCGGTCCAGTAGCCGTCTGCACTGCACCGTGTGTATTTGGATCCACGTTGTTCGAATCCCACGTCGCAAGTGTAGCGACAATGTGATGCAAATCTATTGGTGTCCGTGCATTGTAACTTGCCGTTTTCAGGTGCAGAAAGAAAAGTGCAAAACACTGAAAATAACATTTAAAAACTGTTATTCAGCGTGTTTATCGAAAGATTTTTCATAAAAACGTGAAAAGAAGCCAAGACGTGTAACCTATTAAACCTCTTTTGTTTTGTCTAAATCATTTTTACGGCTCGTGGTGTGCGGCCAATGAAAACAGCCTTTTGAAATAACTTCATATGTTAAGCTCTTCGTCATTTTCGCTCGCAGCTTTGCGTTTGCTGTGTGAAGTTGTAGCCTATCTTTTGCAGCAGACTGCAAAACATACCCAGCTGGATTTCAAGTAGGCGTCATGTATTTCTGGTAATCCAATATAGCCTACTACAACTCTGTTTTAATCAGCCCAGGTCATAGGCACCAAAAATCCAAAAGCCGGAAAAACGTCTATCGGCAGCTTCTTTTAGAGAAAAAAATGTGTTTATGTGTTGTAAACTTTCTCACCTTCAGTTTCACAATGCCTTCCTGTCCATCCGTCTATGCACTCGCACTCGTATTCATTGGGGAGGTCGTGACAAGTAGCTCCGTTCAGGCAAGGATCTGGCTGGCAGTCGTCTGGTGAATTCAGAATTTTAGCTTAATAGGATAATTATTATTAGGATTGTTTAATACAAAAACATCGGAAAAAATTCCATTGTTATTGTCGTTATAACTTTTTCTATCGAGGTAAACTTTTTGTGGAGATTTTCGTTTTCAACAAAACAACTAGTTTCGAACAACACCAGAAATATCTTCTGCATAAAAGATAGATTAATATTCCAACAATTAAAATCACAGACTAATTTTCTTCAAGTTAATTAAATTTTAAATTCTCTATAGGCCTACACAAAAACCGAAATTTATTAAAATACCTTCTGCCACGCAGAATGGGATGATTGGCTCGCTCCACTGCCCTGTGAGCTCACATTCTACCGACTTAAACGCAAATGCGATATACCCATCTTTACACTCCACACGGCACACCGAACCGGCAGAGAATCCATTTGTGCAGGTCAAAACTGTGCCATTGAATTGCGGGATTTCGGTGCATTGTTCTGCAATGATTATTTAAAAGTTATTTAGTTCTTTGAACAATTCTTCAATTCATTGTAAGTTTTCAAGCTGCTTTGAATTGACTTAGGTTTGTTATAATACTTTCTGGAGATTTTTCTCATTAGCCTGCAGAGTGCAAATTAAACAAAGGCGTTTCTGTCTTGTCTTTACAGATCTTTAAAAATGCTTTTTTGTATTTCAAAAACCTATCAAAATGTCAGGATACAATATTTCTTGTACCATAAGTAGCGTGGTGTTATTTTAAGCTGCATTTTTATGAGCAACGTTTAACTTGATTATATGTTGTCTCCTGCATGTTAAAGTGCAAGGTACCCATCACTAACCATGCATTATGTAAGCTTAAATCTATGCAAAGCTAGACAAAATTTCATGTTTCAAAGTAACTTGTCAAACGTAACCACGAACGTAAAAAGTGTTCAAGCTACAGATCAGGCTCCAAGCCTAGAAACTATTCTTGTATCCCTTGAAAATGTGACCACAATTATGCTCCTAAAATACTTGACGGACATTTTCTTAAAAATCTACACTTACTACGCGGAAGACAAACAGGAAAGCTTTCATCCCATTTTCCAGTGTCAAAGCAATTCAGTGTTTCTTCTCCAACTCGATAGAAGCCCTCATCACAAGCAAACTTGCATTGTGAACCAATCTCCTGTTCCCCTTTCCCACTTGTGCATTGATAGCTTCCACGCAGGATAATAGGTTTGGGGCAGAAAGCTAAAGACATATTAAAAATCACAAAGAATCCCGCTGTAGGTTCCTTATAATGTTTTATAGAGCCCGTACAAGCTGTTGTAGGTAAAATATACTGTATGTCTGTATTTCATTCAAGACAAAGGTTTTCGTTTACATACAACAGAATCTGCAAGAAATTGTGCCCATTTGAATCAGGTTGAGAAATGCTTACGCGGAAGAGTTGTCATAGGCTTTTCTGGGGACCGGAACCGATCAAGCCATCCAAGAATGTGGCCACAAGTGCTGCCAGGTCCGTTGCACAAGTCTCCCTCACAGCAGCATCTAGAAAAAACTTTTTTTTTTATAAAGTTTTTAAAGAAATGTAAGTTACAACCAATTGCACGAGTAGCTTGCTTTACTATAACACAAGTTCATTTCAACCGTATGTATGTACATGGTTTGTAGCAGGTCTACTGCAATCTGGGTTTGTTTGCGTTTATCGTCGTGACTGGTGAGAGCCTTGGTACGACATTTCAAAGGGCGCCGGTTCAATACCGCTCAAGCGCGTGCGGGTGTATCTTTAGCAGAACACTTAAAGCCATGAAGGTAGACAAGAAGATTGGCTTCCTTGCTTTCCCGTTCACTTAATTTAAATCTTTAACCACCGGGTTTAGGTCTGCAGACAACAAAAGATAATCTAACAATTCCAGATGCTTTGTGAATAACATTTTAGTCACTTGCATCTTAGGGAAAATGATCATCATGTCATGACACAGTACAAGTATTCGTAATACTTCACTTAAAAAATATCATTTAACTCACCTGCAAACATCGGGAGGATCAACGTTCAAGCGGTTGCTAGGCTTGCATTGGGTTGTGAGGTCCTAAAACGACAGGAATAAGATTAACTCCTTTTATCTATAGATTTTATAGCATCATCAGTATAATGGTTTCCCGAACCGTATCTTATGCTATGTTATTTCATAATCATTGCTAAAGGTGAAAATAAAAAATAACTGGCTATCCCATGATGTACTGTATAACTAGATTACGGTAGACCTGAGTGCTGAAGTCGAAACGAATCCAATGTGAAATGATTGTCAAGCCAAAGATAAATAAGATTATAGAACTGCCCATCATTTGAACAAAATTTTTGAAACAATATCTCCTGTTCAAGCCTACCACAAGCTTTTAATATAAGAAATAAACTCAACAACATTAAAAGCAATAATTAACTTTCTCTACTTTTAAGATTAAAGAAATTATTTTCACAAATCAACATCATCTTCAAAAAGCGTCTTGACATAATTTGTGAGAAATGTTTGAGAGTAGATTCTTAGGGTTCACCTGTGATTCGCTGTTGTTACAAGCGGTCACTTGTTTGCATTGCAGGGTTGCCCTGTACCATTCCGGTTCCCTGGAATTGGTGTTGGTGAACGAACGGCGACGAACCTCGTTCAAACATCCTCCAGAGTGCGCTGGACATTCGATATATTGGTCGCACTCGTCACGCGAGATTGCGTCATGACAGCTGTAGCATCGATGGACTGAGACGCAAAAATACTTCTATAATAATCGTAAAAGTATACAAACCATTGTGCTGCATAAAGACTTGTTACTGCTGCTTCATTCTTTTTGAACTACTTATTAATTTGGTTTGCTTAGCTCAAGGTCCAGATTATTGCAATCATACAATGGCTTGCCATCTCAAGATAATAGAGAAATTCATCTTTCACACAAAAGTATAAAACAAAATGTTCACTGGCATAATGTGGTTTGAAAATTACTTACATTAAAAAATATTTTAACTGTGTGTTCAACTTACGTGTGTAGATAGGTTCCGACCGTTTCACAGCTGAGTTTCTCTTCTTCCATTTGGCACGTATGCTGAAGGTGTAGGGGGTTTTAGGGGTGAGTTCCTTAGCTGTAAAGCGACGTTGGTACCCTCGGATGGCAGTGTCTGCAAAAGAAGAAGAAATTAAATTGAACTGTAATAAAAATGTAATAATTAATCATATAAAAACATTGAAATGTATGTTGCGTTGACTATGACAAACAAGTAAAATTATTTCAAACTTAAAAGAACCAATTTCTAGAAATGGATTGTGTGTTGCAGGTATTGATAATGTGAAATTTATATCTTGCTAACTTGACAATCAATCGATGTTTTGTGCAAACTTTTGTTACAACTGGAAGTTATAAATCTCTCCATATGGTCTGTTAGAAATACACTTATCTGTTAGAAAATTTTTAGCCAAGCTACAGTCATAAGCAAGTGTTGTTGGATGGATACGCACGAAAGAGTATTTACTGTAAGTGTTTTGATTCTTCGCAAACTCAATGGAGCTACAGTTTAAAATACAACAAAATTTATTCTTAAGGTTCTGCAAATAAAGCAGCGCAACGCACGTGTTTTTAAATTCGGTCATTGAAGGTGAAATCCTAATAGTGTGATGGAACGTTTGCCAAATTTTATGTAACATTATTTCGAGAAACTAGAATCAGAACTGTCAATCATTAAACTAAACTGGTGCCAGATCTTTTTCCACCCAGCACAAAAAAATTAAACGAGTTGATATCAGGACATTTGACCTCTGCCAAGCACTTTAAATCCCAATTACCGTCCGTGTCTTGGCAAGAATGTTTAGTACATAGCCATGGAGAAGCATGTATACGCAGCTTTCAATGTTATTTAAATTGCTTCGAATTACTTCAAGACACAGTTTAACATTATGGCCTATACTTTTAAAACATCTCAATCAATTTTTATTTGTAGTCCAACAAACGAGGCCAATTCATTTTGAAAACATAGTTGAAGATGTTTTTTTGATAAACAATCTTTGCATCTGAATTGCACAAATGATTATTCCGCTTTTTAAACTTCCACTTGTCCTTTTACAATGTCAGTCACTTTTCTCAATCGGAATGTTATGGCTTTTAAGTAAATAGGAAATTACATTGCATCAGAGGCCATGAGCTAATCATGGACAAGATGAAAAGATTTGCCGCAATGACATGGGCTTTTTGTAATTTACAATGTCTGCAATCTCACCAACAACAATAACCCCGGTGCTGCTGTCTCTAACAGTGATGACAAAGCGATCTTGTGTTCTTCTGGTAGAGTAGTAGGGAAGACGGAAGCCCCAAGTGATGTTGGTTGCGTGGACACTTTTTACAACAATATTTTTGACCGCAGGAACAGCTGAAACAAAACAACGACATTGCTGATTTAGTCAAATCCGCTTTAATAATTACTGCCTTTGTAATTGTGCTAATAGGCAGTTAGGAGGCCATTATACACCGCGTTCTACTGGTAGGTACATTAATTCAAGTGATAAAAAGGTGTATATTTCTTCAATTTTTAAATTATTAAATTAACTTAATATTTTGCAAATGATCAAACTGACATTTAAACTATACATTATAATAAAAATCATTTTCCGTACCTTGATCTACCTGTTGTCACACAGATATCAATATCATTTCTAAAAGCTTTTAAATCATCAAGTCATATACTTTATGCAAAAACAAAATATATAGCCTTTTGAAATTATGTTTTACAATTAAAGCAAAATAAATAACAAAATATACTGTATTTTCTTGAGTTGGCTTAATTTCATTCATTGGTTTGGTTTTTGAATCTTTATCCTCGGACTGACAAAGCCTTGATTGGTTATTCCTGGTAGTTTCGCATACTTGTAGAGTCTCTTGACACAGGGCCGGTTACCAAGATTGGCAGAGTGAAGTTTTCCTATTGTTGCAGCGTTGTTGCCAGGGAATTATTCCATTCACTTTTTGCCGCTGAATGGAGAGCAGTCCTGAAATGCGTTGCTCAAGCGCACACCCCGAGAGCCGAACCAGTGCGCGTGATCTTGAGTCGGGTGCGTAACCACTGAGCTAACGGGGCAGACAATCATTCTATGTAATGTTGCACTAAATGGTCAAATTCGATCAAATCAAATCAAAAGATTAAGTTGATGGATTTAATGTAAGCTGCTATAACATTAAAATCAACAGCTTGCTAAATAAGCATGCTTAAGCTGACTTAAATGAAGTTAATTCCATTGTTTGCACTTAGCATGCAACTGGATTGTTTTTATCAAGGAACGTTTGTTCCAAGTACATTCTACAATATACTGCTTCTATTTTTTTACAAAAGATATTTTTCTCCAACAAAATACTGCTTCTGTGTTTTTACAAAAGCTATTTTACTCCATCAAACAAACAATATCGTTTACCTGTGTATACAGTTAAATTAACTTTGGACGAAGACTTTAAAATTCTCCCCTGAGGCCCCACGACGTTGGTCCAAGCACTTATGACGTAACCTGTGGAAGGCTTCAGATCACGGATGGTCATCATCCTTAAAGCGTTGAAGTTTGGAAGCCTGCGCGCCATCCTTGGAGGATCCCAAAGTTTTCTGATTGAAAAAGAAAAAAAATTTAATTTCTTTGATCTTGTAAAATGCTGCCAAATTGTTTGTCAGCTACAGATTGAATTAACAATCTGCTCTTGTGCTGGTAGATCTGTGTTTGATTCCAGGTAGGGTCATGCCGAAGATTTAAAAACGGCACCGATGGTGTTCTTTCTTGCATAACGCAGTGAGGATAAATCGAGTAATAATGTGATGATATCGTAAATCTGATATAAAAGTCGAAACTGTGCTCTGTTACTTAAAGCCCTCAACAGTTGTAGAGCGACAATAAATAATATAATAACACAATTATAGATTTAAATCATTAACAAACAAGTCTATAAACTCTTTTGCAATACAAAAGTCGTTGAACAAGACACTAATCAATGCTTATGATTTCTTAGGAATTTGGCGAATGAAATTGGAGCAGGATATCACTTTTGAAACAGTAAAGAGCTTGTCGTGCCGATGTTGGTACTGATACCAACGTCATTGATGGGTTTCCGTCTGTCGAGATTGCCAGAGGCGTTTTTTATGATTTTTGGTAACAAAGATACGATGTATTTTGCTCAACACGAAGAATCATAAGCGCAGCGGTAAGGTATGTAATGACATTGATCACCTGTAGCTCATGGAGTAATGGCTGACTTGTCCCTTGTTTTTTGGCATAACAACAAATAATTTTACAGAATTTATTGTCGCCGACTTGAGTCTCAGTCTCCTTGGTCTTCTTGGCTCTAGGAAAACATAATAAATTTGTTGAAAACGTCAAAAGATTTTGGACCAACTAGTTTCTGTAGTTTTTAAAACTATTTGTAGAATATGACAATTGAAAAGAGATTTGAACTTAAAGCACAATATAAAACAAACATTAATTGTTTATCAATGTTGCTTTCAAATCTTTGTCTTCAAAGCACAAGTTCAAACACATAAACTCTTACTGGTGACAAAAGACTTGAGAATTCTTTGGGAATATTTTGTTCTTTTATCTTTTGTTGAAACAACTCTTATCCTGCAAATCAAAACGGATAAGTTTAGGCTTAATTTTAAATAGCTTTTAATTTTTTATATTTCTAATATTTTCTTCAAAAAGAAAACTCTGAAGTAGATTATTTGAATATTGTTTAAAAAAAGTTTACATTAGTGGTCTGATATTTTTAGATATCAATTTCAATGCTCATTACAGCTTAGTGAGTTTCTTCGTCCAAACATTATTATAGGACGACTTGCCTGTATTGCGTCCCAGCAGATAGTCCACGAGCAAGAAAAGGAATAGATCCTTTTGGAATTCTTAATTTTATTCCAGGGATGGTATTTTTGTTAATTCTGATTGGAGCGACCCGGATTCCTTTCGATGGCTGTACGGTGACCGTGAAGAAGTTGGCAGAGTGATTTTTTGCGTCTGAAAAATAAAAACGTAAAACTACTCTCCTACTATCTTTTTCAAATATTAGTGGCCACTTTTTGTTGCATTCCATTTTACTTGATACGTTTCACAGGTTACAATTTATCTTTGGGTATTATACCACTCACTGCAACTGCATGTATATTCCATGAAAGATAATATTTGAACCATTTTGACTTTTAAAAAATGCTTGTTCAACGCCGTGAAATGTCTGTCACATTGTTTCAGGACATAACACATGTATTAAAGGGTGTTGTCTAAAGCCAGGTTTGATTCTCGATATACATTGAAACGCTGATGACATATAGTTAGGTTCTTGCAAGTCATAAATACCAAGAAAAAATGTGAAGCTTATCTGTGTAATTTTCTTGATAAAATCTAAAATAAATACTGTGTAAGTTCATATGAAACACGCAGTGCATGTAAGATGTTCCACAATAACCAGAGATGTTTTTTGCTTAGAAATCACAGCAAAAACAACAAGAAAATTTTTTAACGCATATCATAATATTACAAAAATTTGCCTCTTATTTGACATGCTTCACCAGAGAGATGAAAGGATTTCACTTGGCTAATAGAAAACGGAGAAAAGAAATAGACTTGTGATTAACTTTGTAGATATGAAATATTGGTAAAAAAAAACTATATTGTAGCTCAAATCTTAAACCGAACGTAACTATAGAAATATTCGTTACATCCAATGTGAAAAAATTCAAGTTAAATTTGTTTGCTTTTTGCATGAATACCAGCAGTTATCAGGATAGTTCCAGTTTTACTTTACATAGATTATACAGTACAACTGTTAATTCAAAATATTTTTTGAGTTTGCATTCTTTTTGATCGTTTTTTTATTCCATTTAACGCATGTTTTATTTGCTTTTTGATTTCAAGAGTTTTTAGTGCTCTATTTTTGCTAGTAGTGTTGAAGGTGACAGAAGCGCCGCTTTCACTGACATCTCGTGTACGTCAGAAGTCAAACAACACGGGAAGTAAATTAGCGCCTTTGTAGAGACCGTGGGTGTAATTCATAACCTCGCTCTTAGAATATCAACAATTATTCTTGCAAACCCACTTGAAATTTGACAGAAATTATTCTAATGCTAACGCCTGAGAACTTCAGCACCTTGTACAAATATTGCCAATTTTAACCTAATTCCGGTTTTTGAATAACCGACGAGCAAAATTATAGGAAAAAAACTAGACACCTATAATAGGAGACATTACCGGTTTATCAATCATGGAAAATGAATGTGTCTGGAAATACATTTTGTTATTTTTTTTCTCTTTAAATCTGTTTGGCTACAGTGGGGTAAATGCAATACGTACCACGCACTAACTGTAATGATTTACTTCTGAAAATATAATCGACAATGAAAGTAATGTCTTTCTAATGATGCGACGTTTACTTATGCAACTACAGCTGGCAATCAGGGAAATAAGTTTCAACCATTTGAATCTAACAAAAACCGAGCAAAGGGGATATTTTCTTGTCACTAAAATATGGTGAGGTTAGTGCGCTGAAAGCTTTTGGAAAAACTTTGAATTTACTTCTGTAATCATGCAATCATAACGACTGTAGTGACCACTGTTTTGAGAAATAACATTGTGTGAGTGTGACACATGCAGTTCGTTATTACGTTGAAGAAACGTAATTATGATATTACCTTTGAAAGTAATAAGAGCCGCAGTTGAAGTCAGGAGACGAACTCGGACGTTTCTGATTGATGGTTGGGAATCCACGAGTTTGATGACTCGCGACCCTGGAAAACCAGGATTCCTGAGGCCAACTCGACTCATTTCTTTGAGAAACATCCTGGCAAAAAAAGTAAAGAATTTAAATTATGGAAAAAATAAACAAACAAAATTAAACTAACAAAATAAATTATTAGAAGATAAAATGAAAGAACGTTTTTTTAGAAAATATGAATTTTGATCGAAGTCAGTCAAAAAATATTGAAATGTTCCAAATGTAAAATGATACGATTGGCGACCATCGCCAACTGATAGCTGTTTCTTAAAATCATTTTTATCTGAAAACTAGGAGCATCATCACAACAAAGTCTGGTATTCAATGCAAAGGAGAATAAGTCTATGTGAGATAAGAATGAAACTACGATGTTTCCATCTACAAGCGTATAGTGCTGGACTCAATAAGACGTTTGGTATTTGCTTGTTGTATCAGTCTGATGCTCAGTTGTTGAAGATTTAGATTAAATGGAGGAAAGGACAAGATAAGCAATATAGTACTGCAGGCAGTTGCAAACCGTTTTGGCCTAAATACCCTCATCATTGCAGTAGGCATACGAGGTATGACCATGAGGCTGTAAACTCCGCGTGGCGATTTTCCAATTTGCGACCAATCATTATCAAATATTATGTAGTTGTTTTAATGCTTTAAATTTAAACATAAGAAAGCATGATCATGCACTGTGAAATGAAACAAGTGTTAAGTGTAGCAGATCTAATTGTTCACGTAATATATTTTAAGCCGATATTGTCCAGTCTTATCAACATTAGTGAACAACGATTGCTACACCATTTTGAAATATAATTGATTCAATTTCAACTTACTGTCTGTTGCATAAGTCATTATTGCAGCAAGACCGACATACGCTAGGTGGAAGGTTTCTAGAAGATTCTAGATTCTTTTCACTCAAAATGGTTTGCACCGATGGACTGCATTGGATGTAGTTCTAAATAATTGAGAAATACTAAGTGAAAAAATATTCACAAGAGCAATCAAGTTTTGTTTTAAACTTCTTTTCAAATCTTCACTGATCTCATTGAATTTACATTGCCGAATTAACCAATTTTTCTATTAAGGAAAAACAAATCGTTTCCGAATGAAAATTCTCCAAATAAAAACATTAAGGTGTATCAGATTGTTTGTTTTCAAAGCCTCAAAATCAGACGGACAAAGGGACAAGACTATCTTTTTGCAAAATTTCCTAAAATTGAAATACGATGTAAGAATATAGTTAATGTTACAATTTTCTTACTGAAAAATTTAGTGCTCTTCACTTCATTCTTGCCAGACAACAGTTATTTCAGTGGGATTGTAGTGACATTAAATATGAAATTATTCATCAGTGTATCTTTTCGCAGACGATCGAATTACAACTAAGTGTATCCCAGTAAGGTGGCACGGGCCGACACAGACGTCGTAGCGGAAGACTAAAACTTAAATCTTTTTCATTCAATACTTAAAATTTTTATTGCTCATTATGAAACAAAAGTATTGTGCGATAAAACATATCAATGTTGGCTGGGGATAGTGAAGATGACAATCACTGATGCCTGTATCAAAGTATGCTACTTTTGTATTCTTTGTTCTTCGCGTCACCTCAGAATTATTTTGATGATTCAAAAACATGTCAATTTAAATGGTTTTAATATCTGCATTATTTTGAATTTTTACAAGAGCAACTAAGTATCAGGTTTTTGTGATAAAAGTTAAGTGTTGATCAATTTTAATTAATATTCAATTTACAAATTAAATACCACGGAAATGTTATTAAAATACAATTCAATATTGACAAAAATGCAGCACTTTTTGGCATTGGCAAGGTCCGTGTTTGTGTTAATTAATTAGGCTATAAGCCTACAAAATTCTTTCAACCTTCCAGACGCAAAACAATGTTAAATCACATTTTAAATAGGTGGGCGGAAACTAATAAAAAAGTTAAAAATTTATTTGTGAAGTAGCTTGCTTTTCTTCCCACTGCTATGTACTTAGTATAAACCATTGATTTGCAACCTGTGTACCACGGAACCGGCAACTGGTACTAGGAGTAGGTTTGTAGCTTTTTTGGTCGATTTGATCATTGGGTAAGTTTCGAAATCTTCACACAAAAATCTAACAGTAACCTGACCGGCTGGATGTTTTACTTTTCACTAATTTTGTGTTAAATTACTTGTTTGCTGCTCTCAGTGCACGCTTCAAATTGCTGACATCTTTTTGTTATCCGAAGGATTCCATTTTCCATCCGGACCACATTCTCGCATCCATTTGATCCTGGAGGACAACGCACTGACTTGCGACACAAGGAGTTGTCGTTTACACCGTTACAGGTGAAACAACGAAGACCTGAATCAAAAAAACAGTTTGTTAGAAGTTTAATCACACCAACTACTAAAGAGCAGAGAAAATATTAATTTGATAACATTTTTCATTTTGAAGCGATTACATTTTTTTTTTATCACAAACGAGTTTGAACTCTGAACGGAAAGCACTGGAGAACGTTTACTGTATTTTATGTAAGCCAAAATTTTGCAACAGTTGAGTTTTTTGTTAATAACAAAATAACAAAAAATTTCCTGCTTTAATTAAACACTCAAAACAAAATTTTTATTTTACGACTCGCAGTTTTAATTTTGCTTTGAAGCATGTCACATTGTCACAACAAACAAAATAACAACTTTTTTGATTTTTAAAGAAAAGACTAAACACTTAGAAAAAGTGCTTACAACTTTCATTACCTGAAGCAAGTCCAATGGAACAAATTATGAAACTTAGTAAGAAACTAAGTTCTTTTAGTTTCATTTTGTTATTCTATTAATGTATATCAGACAATCTGGAAATGTAGGAAAGCTTGTTTGGAAATGATCGAATATTCTCAATTGGATATTTACAATATTTTGCAATAAATCTCTATTATAAGTATGACTGCTTACTTTATGCATGGCTACCTAAAGGCCCATGGCATGGCTCCAAGTGGCCATGCTTCATGCCACAAACATGACTTATACTAAACTCAAATAAATTTGTTAACTTTGTCAATTAATGCATCTACTGTACAGCTTCATTTTTAGGAAGCAAGTAGAAAATCTTCCTTTTACAAATGCAACCTCACACCCTACAGAACTTTTCATCACTATCGCTATTTCTCACTGGCACCTTCAAGTCGAAGACAGTCATTTATATTTGAAACATCTTTTGGTTAACTGACGTCACGATCTGTCAACGTTTTTCCTAAACATTTTTGTTGTCTCGCTGAATGATCACATGACATGAAAAACGTTGTTCACGCTTAAAACGTTTTTCAAAATAGTGGATCTATCTTACATTATGAAAATTTTTATACCTTTTATTTGCAACCTTTTAAGCAACAATTAAAAAAATATTACTTTTTTTCTTCAACACTGCTTTGACATTGTCCGCTTTGTAAAGCGCAGGGAGCACCACACATAATATTGAGCTGCATAGAAAGAGACATTTTTATTAATTGTTATTATGGCTGATTGGATGTTATATCTTTTAACTTTTTCAAATTGTAGTGGTAATCGCTTTGCTGATTAGGGATAGTTTTTATCGGCCTAAAAATTGACTTTAAACTTAATAAAATTGACTTTATTGAGCTAACGAAAATTTGACTAAATGAATCATTGTTTCTTGCATATATTAGAAATAAGACTGCTTGAATGAACAATCAAGGCCTATAGTCAAATGAGTGTACTAACTATTCAATCGACGGCACGTCTTTCGGTGTCTTGCCAAAGACACAGCCACATGCTCATGAGCGGTGTCAAACCGGCGTTCAATCAACTTTCTGATCTTCTATGTTCGTTATTCTGGAAATTTCGTCATTAGTTTGCAGTGTTTTTAATGTAAAGAAGCTAAACGAAGCACAGATTAAGATTGATGAGCATAAAGGCAATAGTATCAGTTTTTATCAGCATTTGAAAGAAAACATTTGGACTGCAAATGTCAATTACAAAAAATCGACTTTACTGACCTAAAATTGAAAAATTGACCAATAAAATCAACTTTTTATTGATCTATCAAATTTAGATTAGGAATCTACTCTTTGTGTCCAGAACTCTTACTTAAAATCACATCGCAATAAATTACTGAAATAAACTTGACTTTATTGACCTTTCTTGCCCAATTTATGATGTAATTGTCAACCTAAGTGAAAAAGGGTGTTTTACTCATCATCACTTTCTGCAGCTTAAAATTTTATTTTACATTCTGTGAATTTTTGTCGTATCCAGGCTTATGCCTGGTGGATGAATGTTTAGATTAAGTGGTTCCTGTGTCTGGCACATACACAGCCACATGCTCTGGAACATCGTCGAGCCGGAGCCCTTTCAAACGTCGAAGTATGGCTCTCATCACTCGGCTACGCAACTGATATACAGTACACCAGTCCTGGTTCGACGTTTGATTTTCTGATTATGAGCGAAGACGCGCATTAACCTCTAGATTCTAGAGAACCTCTGCATTTTAGTGCTGATCCCAAAAACGTTCAGCAGCCGCTATCCGTCTGCGCTGTATCAAGGTCTTTCAATTTGATTTTTCATTGCCGTTTTGTTTTTGCCATGTCCGGGTTATGCTCGTTGGTTAAACATTTAGATATCTTATGCTTAAGGCAAGGAAGCAAACCTTTCCCAGCTTCAAACATGTCATGTATTGCGAAGCGTGCCAAGATGCATCTGCATGATGTCGATAGACATCAAACGGACACTCTTCCGAACGCCCGTAGACGTGAGGAGAATTGACATAAATGACGTTGCCAGTGAAAAGTTTGGTTGGACTGGCGTAGCGTAAAGTTCACTGCCATTTTCTCTCAAGTCGTTTAAACCAAGGTGCTGAAAATCGCAGCTACAAGTTCACATTATAAACTTATATAAGGTTTCATTCAATATTGGAAGTATCTTATTTGTTTACATCAAAATTAAATGCACGGTTATAGTCCCTGCAGACGATTTTCAATGTTTGCAGCTTGAGTTAAATTTAGACAATATTTATATGATTTATAGATTAGCGACATTTAGATTCTTTAATGAGAAAAAAATTTGGAATTTTTTGCATCCACTGATAGAATAAAATTATCTTAAATCATGACGCACGAAGCCGCTATAGACATTGTTTTGATTAGCGCAATATTTCAAATCGAAAATAAATGAATAGTTTGAACAAATCTAGTTTACGATTCATTTTATATTGGCCTAATATGCAAAATTGATCAAAGCATCCGCTTTCTAACTTTCCGACTTTATCTGACTTTACAATTATGGAAGTTCATTTTGATAATCAACCGGGAATGTTTCAGAAATATTTCTATTTACTTTCGTCATGGGTTGACTTCTGAAAGAGTTTTATAACTTATCGCTTGTTGTACGAGTTGCCAAGGAATAATTTTTTTTTCTTGTGGTTTTCAATGCTCCTGCACCTTTTCAACATTTGAAGAACCACTCACGAATTGAGTTGTAAAATGATGATTATTATTTTATGCTGCACTGGCTGACGTGTTTTGCACTGGGCACATTAGTCGCAATTCATGCTGGGAGTTTATTGACATTTGTGTAAATTTATTTTGGTGAATTACTTGGAATATGGTAATAAGCATCTAACTAACAGAGCAGGGCCCATAAGGTGTGATAACAAAAACACGAGCAGAAATATTTCTTAAAAAATAAATTTAGAGAGCTTCTTTTTTGAGTTAAATTGTCTTCTCAAGTCTTTTCAGTAAATGAATTTAATGTTTCTACAATTTAAGCGAATTATAGAAGTTAGAAGAGAATAACTTATAGAAGAGTTTATAGGAGTTAGTTTTTTGTTTTTTTTTCATTTCAGGCAATAAACAGTAAACACACATAAAAATGATTAAAAATAATTATTTTCAGTCTTTACGTATTGAGTGTTATACCATGGCCACCTAAAGATACGGCCTGATTTGTCACATTTTGCAGAAATTTCCAGGTGTTTCTAACTTTAGGCGAACGTTTAAATAAATTTTTCTAAAAATTAGATTTTTACGCTTTCTTTATTCTTTTCCCCAGATGACATAATAGATTTTAACATCCTCACATGTTGAAAAACAAAGAAAATTTGATTTTGTAAATTTTAGTCAGACTGTTAATTTTCAATAACAGTCTGATTTTGTGTTTTTCAACTTACTTTTTTTCATTTGCTATTGCTTCCCCAAGGCAACAAAAAAGTTTTTTGTCATTAGGAAACCGCAAAAAGTAAAAACATCTCAAAAAATGTCAGTCAAGCACTAGCAGTAGCTGTAATCAAAATCTGCAAAATGTGACAAATCAGGCCGCATCTCCAGGTGGCCATGGTTATACGTATTATAAGTTTTGACAAAACATGTTTTATGTCGTCACTTTAGCATCGTGAAATACAATTCGTTGGGCTACAACCTTTTGTCAACAACAAAATCGTGTTTTAAACCATGTGTTGCGTCATAGTTGCAGAAATTTATTTTAATAACATCGAAACATGGAATTTTATCATCTAAAAAATAAATTTTTCTATTGCAGTTTTGAGCTGCCACTGAGCCGCGACACCTAATAGCCCATCGTTATCCTAAGTATTGTTGGCAGGGGGTCCAGGTGGTATTTTTGGGTCCGGGAAGATTTTAGGGGGCCGTAACGATTCTAAGAAGTCCAGAATCTTGAACAAACCACCACGTATTCTTTGGATATACTGCGTTTGTCTTAGATCTACCTTGATTTTGAGCCCTAGGATCTCATGGAAACCGGGCCCAAACTACCTTCACAACGGCCATAGATATCTTGAAAATATCCAGAACTAGTACCCGCAGTATGGAACTCATTAACATTTTAGTGGGTTAATTGGACAGAGTAGCATTAAAATTACAGGCAATAGGCGTTCTTTATTTTTGTTTTATTTCTTTCTTACTTTTATCCTCGATCTGATCAAACAACTCTCATTGCAAACTGGTCTACAGTGGAATGAAGGGTTACCAACCCCTCTGCTAACTTATCATATAACAACTATCGTACCGGTAAGATACAACTTGAGCATCAAAATCCCATTCCTGTGTGTGTTTCCATCAAATACAATCACAACAGGGACGTAGCCTAGGGAGAGTGGGACTTGAGGGGGCACTCGTCCTTTCAAAATTTTATCTTGTTCCTCAAAAAAAGTCAGTTTTTAATGTTTTTCAAACGTTTTAATAACATTGCATTACATATTGAATAACGTTTCATAAATGCTTAGCGGTATTGACTATTTTCAGACAAACCTTATAATTCAAATATTAAAATGTTTTCCCTCCCATAGTTGCTTTGCTTCTTGAAAATTTCTTTCTCTTTACGTTACAAAATCACAATAGACGTTCTTCTTCTTCAACAGATTGATCATGTTTGATCAGCTGTGATCTCCCTTATGAACTGCCTCCATTTTGTTCTGTGTTTTATTTTTATTAGTGTTTTCGGCATGCTTTTTATTCCTGTAATTTGCTTGATATTGTTAAAATATTTCATTTTTTGTCGTCCTTTTGTTCGTTTGCCTTGCACCATCCCAGTCAACATTGAATTTTCCAACGAGTTGCTTCTTGCTATGTGTCCGAAATATCTCAATTTTCTGAGGTTAATGTTGTTAATCAGACTCCATTTATCGTTTATTTTTTGGGAAACAAATTCATTTGTTTTTCTTTCCATCCAGCTGATGCGTAATAGTCTTCTGTGACACCACATTTCAAAACTTTTCAACTTTTTAATGTCACGTTTTTTGCATGTCCAAATTTCACATCCATATGTGGCAATTGGGAAAACGAGAGTTCGCAGCAATCTTAATTTTGTGTTTTTACCAATTGACCTCTGTTTCCACACCGTTGTAAGTGACGTTATTCCCAACTTAAACGAATTAAAAAATGTTATTTAGTGTAATAGAAGAGTTTAAACTTATAAAATTTAATCTAGCATGGCATTTGAAGTACCCAGACAGTAAACTTCGTCATTTTTACATTGACTCAACGACAACAAAATCCATCATTTTTACATTGATTCAACGTCTTCAGACGTTGAATCAATGTAAAAATGACAGATTTTGTTGTTTGGGGATATATAACCCTACCAAAGTTGCTGTGAAACAAGACCCCTGCATCTAATTGAGCTTTCAAACATTTGGCAAAACTGTCAACCATCAAGTATGGCACGTATGTGACATCATAACTGTGATTATTTGTATAACAATTTGAACACGCAATAGCAAAAATAATATTTACAAGCTGCCTTGTTGTATGGTGTTGCAAGGTGTGACTTTTGCTACATTGGTGAAACTGTACTTTTATCTTATTTGACGTATGCATAAAGCAAAAAAAATATTCAAAATTTGCTTTCAATTGTAGAGGAAATAAAGTTTCAAAACACATGATTACTAAACAAATTACCAAAGTACAAAAACTTTCAAATTTCCATTTCCAACTTCTTTTAACTAGCAATATTATCTTGCTATAACAGAAGAATTTCAAATTGGACTTTGTCATGAACATTGAATTTCCATTCAACATTTTCTATTTCTGTTTGAACTACATGTACTTTAAAAGGTCGTCGTTAGTATTACCGCATTCAAGTTTTTTCATTAAATTAGATGCTTTTGTATCTGCTTTACGCGGATCCTCTATTGACTTTACGTTAGTCAGGGTTTAAAGTGTCAAAATTCTTTTTTTTTCAATATTATCTTTACAGTATTTTTGCGGTACCAATATTGTATTTATATCTATAAATGTTATCTTTGTGGATAGTGATACCAGCCCGAAAAGCAGTCCTTATTTACATTAATTAAACGTTTATGAGAATTGAATCAATGTAAAATGTCTGATTTTCAGGCTGTGTATTTTTATTCAAAATTAATCAACGCTGGGCATTTTGAAGGTCCAATCTTCAACACAAAAATTTTCCTCCTTTCGACTTGCCAGACGTTGAAATACAAAAGGTTGCTTTTGCTTTCTCGCTACATAAAACCCAACATTGAGTAAATGGTATTATTACTATTATTATATTAAACAATGCAAAGGAATTTATTCTCACACGAGTCAGTTCGATCATAAATAGCTACAAATCGATTTCGATCAACTAGTAGCTACAGTAGATCATCTTCAGTTAAGCTTATTCAAATAGAAACAGACACCTGTCAGAAGATATTTCATTTTCTTGATTATATTAAACAAAGATTTTTAATGCAATCTGAACAGAAAAAAATATGGATGTTGCTGCTTCATAACATCAAATTAAAACAAAAAAATCTGACATACGTGATTCATCATTTCTTGATCTTTCAAAAGACGAAACTAAATTAGGCTTTCCACATGACGTTATCTCAGATGTGCTTGCATATTTGAATGTTTATATTTTTACAATTTGATTTTTGGCGTTCTACCTCTGTAGATGCGGTGGGATGGCGCAGCGGATAAGGCGTTGGCTTTCCAATTATGCAAACCTGGTTCGACTCCCGGCTTACGCTGGTTGTTGACAAACACCGCTCACCTCTACCCAGGGTGTAATAAATTGGGTGGGCGTAGTTGCTGAAGGAAAGGCGGCCGAGAGAAAGGAACTGGCCACCCTACTCTCGTTAGTGCCGAAGGCTTAGTACAATGAGAACCTTATCTTCTCATCCCCCAAAGCTTGAATCAAGTATGGGACCCACCTTTACCTTACTTTACCTCTGTAAAAACTTTAAGAGAAGAAAGTCGCATTATATTCAGAAAGGAATAGTTTCTTCGGCGGAGTGGTTCAGAGATGGAAGCTTATCATCAAAAGGACCCGGGTTTGACGCCGTCAAGAACATGCGACTGTGTCTTGACAAGCTACAACATGCAAGAGCTCTTGGATAGATACAAATATTAGTGTTTAGTTTTGATAAAAATTACAAAAAGTGCAATTGTGGTACGGAGAAGCTAAATCCGTTTTCCTGACTTTGCTTTACTTCGGTACGTACCACAGACCTAGTTTTTTTTGACAGAACACAAGGGTCGGCTTAACTTTGCAAAGCACCCCAACATCAGGAGATCCCACTCCCGCTTGTAAGCCAACGTTGTCTAACGGGTGTGAGGACTGGTCAACCTACCCCCGTAAATCTTCCGTAACGATTACAGGGTGTGAGGACTAGTCACCCTCTTACCATCGATGTAGGTCGACGGTGCATGAAATTGACTTGTTTTTTTACACTTAATTAAATTCAGCCAAGTCAACCAAGTATCGTGTAAATTAGAGGCTTTCAGTGCTTTCACATAATTTGCTACAACCTTCGCTGCAAAAATGTCTTATATCTGAAAGTTTTGAGACAAGCAGCGTTTATTTGACCAGCACGCCAATTTTGATGTTTGTTTTAGTTCCAAGTTCAATGCTTATTTAAATGTTTTGTTTAGGTCATAATTGCCTTATTCTATTTTCATGATTGTTGTTTAATAGTTTTCAGGTGTAAGTAAACGTCATGGGATCTGCCTTATCTCCTCTGCTTTGCTAGTTTCATTCGTATGCATTTTCTTTTTAATTCATGTACTGTGTGTGCATATCAATTCTTTCGTTGCTTGATAAGGGCTAACATGTGCCTGCCGAAAACGTTTGCAATTTATATCTTATTTTCATTTTACGGTATTGTGTTAAATGCGTGTCGTGGCTATGTTTTATTGTCTTATGGTTCAAAGAAATTTCCCTTTTACCAAAAGTGAAATAAATATTGTTCATCAATTTAGTGAAATAAACGCAAACATGGCAGGCAAATGTTATCGGCACAACTCACGAAAACCAAATGATGTGAATCAGTAAAATTATAACAAGTCTTCAACATCTGGTATTGGTCTTTGTCCAATAAACGTTTGATGTAAACTATTTGATTCCAAAAAATTATCGATTGCTTATAATAATATTGACGGTTTTTTTAATGCTTTGTCATATCAATGCCAATAACGAAAAACAACTTCAAAAAATGTTACTTAATTTTCGCCGAGAATGTATCACATTTTAAATATAGAAATTCGTTTAAGGAAGCCATTGTACCCCGATGATGCCATCAATCATAGATTAATGATGTAACGAAACATTGTTGGCTTACGTCACAAGTATTTTAGTGCTGTGGCATTAATTCAATCAAAGGGTGCAAACAATTGCAGCTAAAAGATCTCAGTTCTGCATCAGTGTGGAACATAAGAAATATAGAAGCTTGAGTCACTAGAAGAGGACATTTATTTGTTTTTAAGTGGAATCTTTTGACAAGGAACAGAGAGGAGTTACAGTGATCTGCCAATGGTCGAAAGCAGGCAAATCGGAGCTCATTGGGAATTGCAGCAATATCGTGTAAGCTGGTGTCGAATTTTGAAATTGCGCTTCTTTAATTTTGCACATTGCAAAACAAATCAAAAAAAATAAAAGCGTGGGATTTTTTAGTTCTGTGAAATGGTTTCCAATAACAATAATGACGACGAGTCATAGAGGCTGTGCTCACAGTGAATCAAGTTAGCTCAGTTTTTGGCTCACCATCAATTATTACAAAACCATAGGTTCATTATTGGTGCCAGCACTTTATTCACAAACAAGTTGTTCATTCGATGTGAGGTTCCTTGCAAAATATAAATTGTTTATTTCAGGACGGAAATAACGAAAACAAGAGATTACGACATCGAATTATAAAGAACTCTGTATAATTTTGGATTAGGAAAAAAATGAACCTAGCTTTCTTTATAGAGGTGCACACTGCACAGTAAAATGACCTCTCTAATATTCACGAAAATAAAGAATACAAAGACTGAAGATGGTTTTACTATAATTTGAAACAAGTGTACAATTTAAAAAAAGCATGTACTGAAAAATCTGAGTTTTATTTAATCATACAACAGCAATATGGAGATAACCTACAGTTGAAAGGATTACTATTTTTCTGCTACACAATGAACTAATATCAATCGGACTCCATCTGTTTGTGTTATCGTGTCGGCAAACTAAATGCAAGTCATGCAAAGGCAAAGAGAAATTTCAATGCAAACATTGTGAACAATATAAGGCCATTGTGTGGGACAAGTGGAGAAATCATAAAAACTCAACATTGGCCAAAATCTTCTCAAACATAACAACTTTCGGGCGGCTTTCTTCAACTTCTTCTGCAGTTAATTAATTCTCGTTCTTCTTATTGCAAGGACTGCGTAACTTCAAAATAAAAAAATATTTTGCACAGGGTCGGTCAAAAAACGTGTAGAACAAACCAGCTAATTAGTAAAAATAACTAAACGTGTGCGATTTTGGGATGTTGTAAAAATAAAGGTTAAGTAAAGAAATCTGTTTATCATGGCTGCAAATAGGCTATTCTATTTTTTTTAAATGTAGAAATGTAACTTTATTTTAATTTAAAAGTTAGTTTTCAAACTTTAATTTTGCACCTTGTGTAGCTTACAGATCCAATATAAAGCCTTTGATGTTATGAATGGCTGTTTCTCACATTTGCTTATTATTTTGTATACAAAATGGAAGTGACAAGTTTTTAATTTTATCCTATAAGCAACTACGATAGACTACTGTACATCTGCCAAAGTTTCTGACAACCATTGTAACCCTGCACTGACTATAAGTCACAGAGGTGACTTTAAGTTTTTGAATAAAATAAAAAATTAAGTTGTATGATTTGCAATAGAACGTGATTGAAAAGTTTATAAAAATAGATTATTTCAAATGTCCTTTCCTGACAAATGGTTGGAAGGAATTAAAATCATATATCAATCTTGGCTACGTGTCAAAAATGCAAAGAATAAAAGTCATTTTCCTCTAGGTTTGCAAGTCACGGAGAAACTAAGTCACACTTATTTACGTAATTGTCGCATGTTTTTATCGAATTTTACTTTCAACTTCATTAGGGAAATAAGCTTTATGAGATTCGCCTGAGTGTATAATTGGGGACTAAAAGAGCAAACATTACTGCTAAAACGTTGATTATTTCAACCATGATTTCAACAACGTCGGCCCTGTTTCGTACATATCAACATGACAATGGTAAAACATACTTTTACCATTGAGTAAACCATACTTTAATAAAAGGATACTTAGACATCTCAGGTAATGCAACCTTCAGGCGTAAAACATATCCTACTAGAATCTGGAGGTGGTTGGTTAAAACAGGCTCATGCAATCCGTCAGCTTTATGGATAAAAAATGTGACGAAAACGTATTGTTTAATGACGAGAATAGTGTAGCCGGAGAAGGGATCGAACCACTAACTTTTCAGGTGTAACCATTCAGACATTACAGCAGTCTACGGTATATTTCAAATATATTTGGTTTGATCATGCGAAGATGCCAGCAACTTTCACAGCATCATCGGCTATGCAGTAGATATTTTATTATTTACAATTTTAAAAAAAATCACAAAATACCACAATTATTGCAATAATTGGAAAATAAATTTCATCAGTTGATAATTTCGGAACTACTCGATGTACAAATGCAATATTTTGACACAATAATCATAAAGAAAAGAATTTAGCATGAAACATTTGTTTTGGTACCTTTTTGGGTATTACCTATTAGGCCTAATTACCGCAAATCCTTTTATGGCTTCAACTTTTCGTATATGGTAAGGTAGCTAGCTGAGAGTACAAATGGCAACAAAGATAGTTATTTTGTTTTTGGTCACTGTCATGTAATCAAAAAATCAAATGTTAATGCCACAAAACGTTACAAAGTCGCATCATGCGTAGAAAGCCTTGCCAAAAGTCAAGCTAATTGCGTAGTCTGAGAGTTTCAATTAAACATGGAAATATTGGCTCAAGTTGCGAATTCAATTATTTCCATGAATATGATCCATCTTCCACTTCTCGGAATATTATTTGCTGTGTAGTCGTTGTATTTAAGCACCTCACACAAAGAGCTTTCATCAAATAGCTGTCAAAAAGCAAATTCAGCTTCGATGCTTTTTGCGCATGTATTCGGCAAATGTGAAATTGTGAAATGTTGCTAACTTTTTTAATTCTTTAAGAAACAGTAAAACTATCACCAGAATAAACATACACGAATGGTATTCGACAAGGAAACAAAACAGGACCGTGCCAAAACTTTGATGCAAATGGTAATGTAGTCACGTCGTTTTTGCACGTTTTGTTTTTCCGCCTGGATGGTTGCCAGCAGTGACACATGAATATGATATTACCTCATCTTTGCAGGGGGTAATTTCTATCTAAAATCACACGATTAATCACATCCGATGCTTTTTACGCTAATGATTGGTTTGCACACAACGAAACGCAACAAGTGTCCTTTCGTTATCTTTCGCCTATTTCCGCAAGCATGCGCTGTTTGTGACTCTGAGCGACAGAGTTTATTTCTTCATCAGCAAAGAAGTTCCTGAAAAGCTCTGAAGCGTTGATCAACGTTTTAGCACTTCGCAAAGCTAATTAGATGAGAATTTGTGTCGAAGCAATATCTTGTCTAAATTAGAAAAATGAAAAATCACAAAAATGGTAAAATAAAGAAGAAAAAAATTGACATTTTAAGTTGAAAAACCAATTTTTTTATTCCTTATTTTGGAAACATGAAACTGACTGTATAGTAGTAGGCCTAATTTAACAAATCCACTTTCATATGTATAATTCATATTTGTTTATTTAACAAAGGCGTAAAGAGAGTAATCAATTCCAGCGCAAAGTTACAACTAAACATGTCAGTATCGTGCTTCTGCTACGTATATCAATCACGTGTCGCTGACAGGGAAACAACGAAACTAAAAGCGTTCATATTGTCTACATGTCAGTTGCCACCTTGTAAAAATATCATGAAAATGCAAATTGCAGAGTAAAAAATGATAGGCTATAAGATGATGTAAGAAGATCTACGGTACGTAACTACAGTGATCTACGTAACTACAGACAAAGGTAGAAAAACACTAATTTATGTTCTGCTAGTGCCGATAAAATGCAAGGTTTTTTTGCACTCATTTCCATGATAAAACTATTGAAAAAAAACAAAGCAATATTTTTCAATGATACATCCATTCCAACATCATGCATTGAGTAATGTAAACTGTGTTGCGTAAGTCGGACATGTGTCAAAGAGGGATAGCACTGCTTTCGCACTCCAGTAATACAAAATTTAAATTAGAAGTAAAATTATTTTCTCCGAAACGTTAACAGTTTCGCTTTCGATTGTTCAACAAATTAAAAAAATGAATGTTTTATCTACAGTAGTAATCCCTTACCAGTTCATTACTTTGTAAGTTTTCTACGATAGTTTCTGTCTTTCACTTACGGTCTTATGGTATATGGCTAATTGGCTAAGCTACAACGACACAACTTTTGAGTGCACAAATGTATGAAAGTTTTGTTGGACAGCTGGGTCTTTCAAAATTCGTGGTCTCATACATTGCTGTACTGTACTGTACCAATGCCGTTGCTTGTAGCAGTTCGACTGCACAAAAAAGACAAATTAAAAAATAATCTTTGGATTTAGCATGAAACTAAATATGAAATAAATAGCTTCTTCAATTATAGGCTACCTTATTCAAATTGAGTCAAAATTCAATACAGACAACCGTGGTTTTCATTGAAGCTACCCAAGCCTAAGAACGGAAATTAGTGAGGAAAAGTTTGTGTCAGACTTGGACTCAGTAAAAGATTCTCATGAATGCACACCTCAATTCAGAATCATTGTTTATGTCGTCTGTGCAATATATCTGGGCTAGGTGGACGAAAGTGCAAGCACGGCAATCGTCATGGCCACTAAGACCAACCACACGTCTCATAATGATGCAGTTTTTGGTGCTTTGTCACATGTTTAATTCGTATTGGTATGTTCTGTCGCCATGTAAAGATAGACTAAGTAACCAAGTCCTGAGAATACCATTTTTGCATAATTTGTCAATTTCCTTGTTACTCTACCTTACAATATATTCAAAAAAATTGAAGTGTTTTAAGTCACTTACAACAAACTGTCAAGCAGCTTAATAGTTGATTCTTCTTCTTCTTCTACTTCTTCTTTATCGTCGTATGAGCTTCTGGGGTCGAGAGTTTATCATTTTTCCACCCTAGATTCACGATGTTTCCGGATAAATTAATTTCATAGCAGCAATTCGTCAACATCCATGTTGTATTTTAGCGTGGTGCTTTTTAATTTTTGTCACGTGCAACAAACAACAAACTAGTTTGCAAAATAAGTTTGCAAACACAACTTTGTTTCATGTTCATATTATTGTGTGTTGTAGCATAGTTGCATACTAGTACTTAAAATGACCTATGTACAAGTACTTGATAATTTCTAGGTTTCTCTCTTAACCTTGCGGAACAATTCTCTTAGGTTTTTCAAATAATTGCCTCTGGTCACGTTTAAAATGGAAAGATAAAGTATTGTGTGAAGGTCATGTATTGTCATGCTGAGTTCAATAGATCCTGTTTGCTGACTCAATGATGCTGGGTCATTTATCCGGTAAAATTTTTATTAATAGTTTTAAATGCTTTGTGACACTGGTCATGTATTGAGGAGAGTCACTCACATGATTTACAGTAGATTCTAAAATACCAGTTCGGTTACACTCATGCACATGACGATCATAATAATAATAATGTTAGTTTTTATATAGCGCTGTATCCATCGCAGAATGCGTTGCTCCTCAGCGCTTTGCAAAGCAGACAGTGTCAATGCAGCCGTATAGAGGCGCAACTGAGGATCCTAAATCAACTGAGGATCCTAAATCAACTGATCAACTAAAGGATCCTGTTTAACACAAAGGCAAGTGGGTGAAGTTAATAAGATCTGATTCCCGGCTTGGAAATATTCTTCTAGTTTCGTAACATCTCTTTGGTTAAAAATAGAGCAAAGTTCATTTTTTTAAGAGGTAAAGGACAGCAAATTGCGCCAGAAAATTAGACACTTGGAATTGGAGAAACCTTTTCAAACTGCGATGTCACTACAACGTTGAAAGGTTGCACTGTGGAAATAAAAAAATAATTCAAATTATTTTCTTTTTTTGTTACCCAGAGCCGTGATATGATGTTCGCAGTAAGCAGGAATATTTTTGTATAAAATCTACTCCTTTGGACTGACATTAAACATATAACCACGATTTTACTGCATAGTTTTATGTGATGTTCGCAGTAAGCAGGAATATTTTTGTATAAAATCTACTCCTTTGGACTGACATTAAACATATAACCACGATTTTACTGCATAGTTTTATGTTGCAGTGACTACATTAGGTCTGTTTCCTCATTTCCTCTACAAGCACGCTTGATGAATTTTACCTTTATACTATTTTTTTTATTGAAAACAAATGTTTGCAAATTTCTCTATGCCAGTTGAAATGAAGACTAGTTTTTAAATTAACTTTTCAATCATGTGCGACCAGAATAATCCGGTTTGGACCGGTTGAATGAGCAACATGAAGAGATGCCAAGATCGGTGTCACACAATCGAAAATTGTAATTGGGAAACATGCTTATGTTTTTGTATGGAAAATTGCCAAAGGTATTTATTTATTTTAATGAGAGATTAATGAAAAATGGTCATTTTCAATAGTACTTATTAGGAAAGAAGTCCTACTGCTTGTACTTCAAGACACTAATGCCAACAAGGCAACCTCTCTATGACTTTCATTAGTAAATAGCAGGAACATCTACAAGCACCTTATATGCAGTGTCTGTTGCTAGGATCTGGAATCCGACAAGTCATTATGGCAAACGAAAGCAAAACGAAAATGTGCGATTCTCTTCATCTTACGTCAGCTACACCACTCTTACTTCTGAAATACAAACATGATTTGCCTTTCATGTTGGAAAAGCAAGTTATGTTATCACATGTTTAAAAGCATATATCTATCTTCTCTTGATCTTTTACTTTGCTCCTATGGTTACTTTTAGATTTTTTAAAAGTTTGTGTTCCGTATTTTCTATACAGTCAATGTCAATGCATTTATAAAAAATTCATTATAACTTGTCAGAGAATGGAACATTTAATCAAAACAAACTCTAATTTCAATTCGTAATAATTCCTTTTATTTATAGGCCTACCTTGATTCATCATAAACAAATTGAAATATTTAGCAGTTGTGTATTTGTGGGTTCAGTTCTTGTTTTCAGGATTCGCAACCATTTATGACGTTTGAATAAACATCTCGAGCCGCCTCAATTAATCGAGCTTTGACAATGTGTCTGGCTGGTTGGTTTTGAATCTTTATTCTCGGACTGACAAAGCCTTGATAAGCTGGTAGTTTTAGTCTGGTATATTTTCGAATACTTGTAGAGGCCTTTGACGCAGGGCCGGTAACCGAGATTGGCAGAGTGAAGTTTCCGATTGTTGAAATGTTGTTGCCGGAGAATTATTCTATTCACTTTGTGCCGCTGAATGGAGAGCAGTCTTGAAATGCGTTACTCAAGCGCACACCCCGAGAGTCGAACCAGCGCCGCGTGATCTTGAGCCGGGCGCGTAACCACCTTCTTCTGAAGGATGTTAAGAAATCCATGAACAGTGTAGAAAAGTTCAAACAACTCATGAACCTGAATATTCTGTCAGCGTCGTGTTACAAAAGCGAAAATTTACGGTACCCGGGTATCAAAAAGCTTTCAAATTTTCTCGTTGTTTCTGAAAGTTTACGCCAAGATTGTTTGATATAAAACATTTTCGTCCACATGCAGATTTCTTTGTCTTAATGTTTTGCGTTGTTTTTTTAGTTGTAATTAAAGGTTTTGTGAAGAATTTTGTTTTTACCAAACGAAATGTGTTTCAGACACTTCAAGCCTGCAATTCATTTCTACATAGGCAACCTTAAAGCTTGAAAAATGTTTAGCCTACTTAAAATTTTCAACAAAAGATACTTTCTTACATCAATCATTAAATCACAAATTAATCATCAATCACCATTCACAAAAAAAAATAGTCTGATAAACTTGTATTTTAGTAACAAATGAACAATAGCCTATAGTATTTCTACTATGCATAAAACATTTTTACCAATGGCAAAGTTTCTAGAAATTTCTTTCTTAATTACTTAAAAATGATTAAGTTAATAATTAAAACAAAACTCTAAATTGTGATTTCATGCTTTTTAAAAAGGTATGTCGATGACTTTAATTTTCATTCGGCTGACGTTGGATTTTAGTTGATTTGAATTTCAGTAAAATGTGCAGTGAAACATATTCCTATTCCCTGATTTTGAATTCGGATTAAAGCTATGACCTTTTATCAAGCTTGATAACATGCAATTGACAATATTGCAAAAATACTGATGTCGAGATTTTGCTCAGAACATAGTTGAAAATATTTCAAACCAGTGTTCAATTACATGCTAGACAAAGATGAAAAGGTTTACTTGCTCGACATATGCAATACATGGAATAGTGTCCCAGCATTATAAGTATCCCTGCGTTTTGATAAGCTTAATTTGTTATCTACAGTCGTCCAGAAGTGGATTCCACCCGACCTCTAGTTACTAGTCTGACCACAAAGCATTAATATCTGGCTAACTTTTCTCTTGCTATCCTTTCATCTAAAATATTTAGTTGTATGTGACACGATTGGCCTATTGGCTACATTTCGATGTGCCTATGTATAAAACTTTATCAAAGTTGTCTGCTTCAAGGAGAACAGTGTTGCTAGCTTAGTAGTTCCAGTGTACGCCTCTAAATTAGTAGACATGGTTCGATACCCAATTAGGTCAAGTCAAGGACTTTTTAAAAGCGTACTGAATCTTGTTCCTGCTTGGCATTCAGCTAAGAGTAGATCCAAAGTAGGAGGTACCCAAACAGTCACTTTATTTGGTCCAGATTAGGTAAGAATCTGGTCAGATCCGTATTCGATCTGGAAAAAATCTAGACCAGATGAAGTGGTTGGGTACTTGTGAAAAGTGCACAATGGGGCAAGTTGATTTTGGAAAAACTAGCCATTTTTTGGGGGAGATTTCAACAGAACACAATGATGCTTACTAGGCCTACATTAATCCGACCTTGCAAATACAATGCAAATAAAGCAACGTTTCTGTGCTTCAGGGGATGCAATCGGTCAATCGCCTGCTCCTGGACCCACCACTAGACTACACACTTTTGTTTGCAGCCAAGCATCTAATTTCCCTCCTCAGGGAATAAAGATATAATTGTGCGGCAAAGTTCGATTTCATGGCACATATACGCCATCAAGTGTTAAAGTACTCAACAACTATTATTATCAAGATTCTGTGTTGTGACATTTTATGAAATACAAGCGGATGTGAATATGTGGTCTGCTTTATTTCTACAATCACCAAAAAAACACAAAAGTACGTTTATTGGAATCTTGAACTTCATCAAAAAATTTGCGCAAAATTCTCCAGGTATTAAAAATTTGATTGAACATGGAATACTACTAACTTATTTTGCATTCATCAAATGCTGGCATTTGCACAACAATCTAACCTCTTAGCGTTATTCAGAATCGATTTCGCTATAATAATAGCGTCTTTAACTTATTCCAACATAATTTTATTTCGGCATAACATCTACAAACCATAGCCTACTTCAACTTAATTAAGCATACACCGTAGGCAACATTGCATCAAGGATTAACTTACAAGCTCAATTAATGGATAGGTATTAGCCTATTCTAGTCCCACTTGGAGCTGACAAGTTGTTTCACCAGGCAATCCGCATTTATGTTCGATTTTTATCAATCTTTGAGGTCAAGTTTGTAGGCTATGTTAGTTTAGCCAAAAACATCAAATTTGTCGAACTCACTATCCCAGACCTGCATTGTACAGTTGGAACTTGGAACCATGATAATGTTATGAGGAACAACAAAAACACCACAGCTACAAGTTTACGATAATAACACCTCGACAATATTTGTAGAATGAAAAAAAACTTGATACTTGATCATGTTTTGTAGCTTATCTGTTGTCAATTAATAACTTAGTCTTCCATTGTTAAAAACAGCCACCAGTACAATGCGTTAAAGATTAAAAAGCACACCGGATACGCCATTCTGGAGTAAGAATCAATCCGCTTCACTCTTTCTTTCATCAAGTTCAACTGCAGCAGCTGTTCTTCAGTTGTTTCTCTTTCGTCGTTCTGGGAGCTCTTGCACCCCGAAAAGTAGCTGAGATCCTTCTCAAGATTGTTTTCATCACCACCGAATAAATTTCGTGACCCTGTGACAGAGTGAAATTATTGACTGGAACTTTATCCTCGGACTGAGAAAGCTTCTTTGAGAGCTTAATCCTGCAGTTTCGCATACTTGTAGAGGCTTTGAACCACTGACGCAGGCCCGGTCACCGAGTTTGACAGAGTGAAGGTTCTGTTAGTTGAATTGCTGTTGTCTGTGAATTGTTCCATCCACTAGGTGCCGCTGAATGGAAAGATTTCCTTGACAATGCGTTGTTCAAGCGCACAACCAGAAAGTCGAAGACCTTATCAAAGACTAAACATAATTATAAAGACCATATCGAAAAGACTGTATCACAATGTGGTCACTTTTCGACGACAGATTGTTTTGTATCGAAACCAATTTCGATTTGTAAAAGTTAAAACTTTGTTTTTCGATTTTTTAGCAATACTTTTGTGGTTTTTCTTCTTTTACAAGCCATGGTAAACAATGAGCCTGCTTGTGGATACATCAGATACTGTTTACGTTCACTAAAACCAAGCAACAAAATTGCACCTTTATGAGCTGCCCAATTATTTAATTGATTTGCTACACGCATTGATAAATCTCACAACCACTTGATGGATGATAAGTTGGTAATATATGCTTACCTATGATGCTGAGAGTAGAGGGATGAAACAAGCTCGTCTGAAAAAAGAAACGTTTTAAAAAAAATTTATTACTACAACGAATCAGTTCTGTAGTAGGCCTACGGTACAAATCTTCTAAGCTACAATACACTACGTTTCTAAGATGCACTACGACGAAATCGGTTAATCGAATCACCTGTTTGCCAGACGTTTTGATACGATTATACGATTGATTCGTTTAACCAATTTACTAAAAAAAAAAAAGATTTATTGTGAATGGGCGTAATTGTTGGGAAGATGTCTGTGCTGACTAGGCTGCAACGCACATTACAACTGATGCTTCCTACAACTGTTTACAATTCTGGTTAAACTTTAAAGAGTTTACTAGTTCTGTGTTACGTTTACACTATGCCGTATGTTCCAGCCAGCAAAACTGGTCCTTTTTACATTGATTTATCATCTGCAGACGTTGAAACAATGTAAAAAAGACCAGCTTTGTTGACTTGGCTGAGCAGGTATGATCAAAGCATTTTTCTGCAAACTGCAGCAATCGGACTTCTTTTAATCTCACCGATCTCTGTGACGTCACAACTCGAACTTTGACGTTGAAGTTTTTGATTCAAGCGTGCTACTTTTAGCTCCTACCAGCTGTGTAGTTTTGAGTATGGAACGTGGCCTACGAAAATAGTGGTATGGTAGAAAAACACGGCTCACACACATTGTTTTGAAATCGCAAAGTTTTTTTTTCAAGTCTTTTGCGCTGTCTGGTAAAATAATTAATTTGCAATGTTCTTCAACTGAACAAAACTGCACAAATGAAATTATGCACTGCATTTCACAACAATAGGCTACTTTTTTTCAGCAATTTAAAAAAAATTCTCCAAAGTTTTCTAGTAAAAACTTTTGGACATGCTTTACAACACTTCCCGCTTAAGCCGAAATAATTTGTCCATGTCCATTCCTTGGAAGGCCAGTCGCCGACGAATGACATCAAAAGCATTTAAACTTCTTTAGTGTGATTATTCCTTTTGTGTGCTCTTCTGTTTTAATGAAGCCCAGCTGTGCGAAAATTGGTTCTTTATAGTGCGATGTCTAGCACATAAGATTATAGCCTGGGATTACAGACACTTGTCTTTGTTTTGAGCGCATGCGTCTGTCTCACCTTTGCTTCATTTCGCCTTTGAACATTGCAGACAATAATGCGAAGCAAAAAAGAGACATTCTCTTTTCGCTAACGAGTATAATTATACGATTAAATGAATGAAGTATGCAAACTAGAAGCAAATCCTGATGCTTTTATCCGACTTATTCTTTTAAGCGGTATGCGCTTAACCGATGTTTTTACTTAACATCAGATTGGATTTGGTTTGGGATTTCAGGTTTTGATACAAATAAACGATTGATACGTCTAAGCAGTATACTATTAACCGATTTCGTCTTTTTTTTATTTCCATCAGTTGCATATTTTCCTGTAACCTATTGCATACAATGTAGGATACAAGTTTCACCACTTTATTGCTGAGGAGTTTTCTTTCTTGATACTTGTTGAGATGGTTGGATGATTTGCATTTGTTTGGACACCTATGAGTAAAGCAAAACAATAATAGTGAATGATATTGACAACTTCCAGTAATGACGTCATAATTTTTTTCAAACTTTTGTTAGGGGGCATGTGATAGCTTGATATACTAAGATACATGCAGTATGCATAGCTTACTAGTATTTACTGATACATTAAACTTGTTGACCTTGCACGATACGATGCTTCAACATTAGTTCTTAAACTGTGATAAGTGCAACACCTATTGCTTTGTGGAAAACTAAAAAAAAAACAGTGCAATTAAAGACAGCCTATTTCAAAGCCATTTTAATATAGACTTAGTGAGTATTGGAGATAGAAATCCCTCAACGTTTCTGTACACTTTTCTTCAAGTTGTCCAACGCTGGTAACATTTGTGTAGGCAACACACGGTATAAAAGAGGTTTAAACGAATCTTGAAAGGTTCTAAACTTAAGTTACATTGAATTTATATCGACACGCAAGCACAAATGCTGTTACAACCTGCTTTGAGTGACGAGTTTTGCTTTTGCTGTGCACCGTTGAAGAGCATGGTGGGCCCCAGCGTATTCCACCAAGGCCATAAAAACGAAACCGTAACAAACAAACACGTAGTAATCTATAGCTGCAATCAAAGCACCATGTTAGGTAAAATCATTGGATTCCTTTTTCACAAAACCTAATTATTAGATAATCATATAATGTTGCGAATACTTCCTTTCTTATTCTGTTAGTTGTGTACAGACTGTATGCTGTTTACATTTATTATTCCGTGAAATGCAAGGTTTTCAACAATTGTTGGGAGTGAACCACCATTGGGTGCGTGACATGTGCTTAGGGTTGTGTGGATACTAATATAGTCGTACTTGTAAAAAAGCGTTAAAAGCTGTGACTTCGTTTTTACGGTTTTAACTTACATTCTGAGTGATTATTGCTTCATTGTAGAAGACATACGAAAAATGATTTCTAATTTCAAAATGGTACCAAAACAGAAAGAGGTTAAAAACCACATGTAATATGTTGTGTTGAGTGAAACATTATATCTTCAAAAATAGATGTTTGCCAACGTAATTTCTCCATATGCCGGGCGCATGATTTTATGGTTGTGTGAGATCAACTATGTGATGTTTGTTTTATATCAAAGACTCTTAGTCCTTTTTACGGACTCGAGGCTTAATGGAATTTTTTCATTTTTTATATAATTTCAAGATATCACGGTAAGCCTGCAAAAGGAATATCATACAGACTAATGCCTAATGCAACCGCAAAGATATTTTAACTTTTGCAGATAAGTGAAAAAAAAACTAATAAATTATACATTTGATCGAATTATTCAATAGAGGTCGATTTCTGTGATTATCCACGATTGATGCTAATGGCTTTCTACAGGCACAATACTAGAGGAAACTATGAGGAAAAGCAGGACCACATGCTGCTTGGTTTTAACTTGAAAAAAATGAAATATCTTCTGACAGGTGTCAAAGGTGTCTTGTTACAACTGACTCTTTGAACTGACTCGTGTGAGAATAAATTCCTTTGCATTTGGTTTTAACTTTTTACGTTTAAGATCTTTTTTGTTGAAGAAAATCATTTTTGTTCGATCAACTTGACTGTTCTCATTGTTCGCGAAACATGTTCTGCACTGTGAGTTTATTTTTGACACTTTGATCTATGTTTGGTAGAGATAAAAAATATCTTCTGCCTTGTTTGTTCCTTATTTTATTAGGGGTTTGATGCGGTCCTACTATCCTCACCTCCCCAGCAAACATTGATTGCTGGGCCAGCGTTGGCTATATGCTGGGTATGTTGGCACAAGGCTGGCAATTTTGTCCAACATGTTGCCAACATTGCCAACATTACGCCAACAATTTCAATACTTCTTATTATGCGTTCAAAAAGGTCTTAAAGATTTTATTTCAGGTTTATTTGTTTTAAACTTTAAAAATACTAACACAAACCTCTTTTCATGTGGTGTTGCTTCAAAACACAGTGGTGTGGTTGGCAAACATCGGTCAGAAGCATTGCCCGCGTTGTGCCAATTCATAACAATTTCGGTGTTTTCTTTAAAATTTTGCAAATGTATACCATCATTTTGCTACAATTTTGCATTTTTATAATAGGCTATCAATGCTGTTATTATTTTCTGATACCGTACAAGTATACTATGAATACTTAAGACCAGCGTTGGTTAGAAGGGTAGCCAACAGTTTGCCAACAAAGTAGTTTCATTTTAGTTTGTTTATGCCAAACGAAGCAGGGGTCTAGAAAAAGGCAGGAGCAACAAAACGCGAACGCGATAACGTGCTTGATACCCAAACAGTTTAAACTTTCCATTAGCCCGACACGTTTCCACAAAATAAACAATTGCAACGTCGGCTATATGCTGGATGTGAGGGCACAAGATTGGCAATTATGTCCAACATGTTGCCAACAATATGCCATCAATTTCAATAACTTATTTCTTATTATGCGTTCAAAAAGGTCTCAAAGATTTTATTTCAGGTTTATTTGTTTTAATCTTTAAAAATACTAACACAAACCTCTTTTCATGTGGTATTGCTTCAAAACAAACTTGTGTGGTTGGCTAACATCGGTCAGAAGCATTGCCCGCGTTGTGCCAATTCATAACAATTTCGGTGTTTTCTTTAAAAGTATGCAAATGTATACCATCATTTTGCTACAATTTTGCATTTTTATAATAGGCTATCAATGCTGTTATTGTTTTTATAATACCGTACAAGTATACTATGAATATTTAAGACCAGCGTTGGTCAGAAGTGTAGCCAACAGTTTGCCAAGTTTGTTTATGCCAAACGGAGCAGAGGTCTAGAAAAAAGTAGGAGCAACAGAAACGCGATAACGTGCTTGATACCCAAACAGTTTAAAGTTTCCATTAGCCCGACACGTTTCTACAAAATAAACAATTGCAACGTTGGCTACTTCATTTCAGTTTCACTTGATTTATTCTTTGAAAATATTAATAGCCAACAATAAAATGACTCTTTAACTAAATGACTCATGTGGTTTAGCGGAGAAACACAGTTTCTTTAGCATACCGTATTCTTGTACCAACAACGCCATGATAAAAATCGTTTGTTCATATTCAATTGCTTCAGATAATTTAGTGCAATAAATGTCTTGTGATTCAGAGGGCACTTCCAGAAAGTTTAGGCTTTGGCACCTCCAATACCCAACTAGCATAATCCGTTTTTTTACATTGATTCAACGTCTGCAGACGTTGGTAAGGTAACTAACAAGCGATAAACTTAAAAACGTGGTTGCTAATTTAAGTTACCAGGTCTTCATTTTTTTCTTGTGTTCAACAAAAGCTTTTTTAATTTTCAAGTTTAACTATACTAAAATGTGTTGTAATAAGTTATTTTTGAAAACATTTTTTCAGGACTAACCTCAAAATTTGCGTGCAGTTTAAGAAAATTTAAAACAACTTGTAAGCTTAATAGAATTCACTTGTTGATGTTTGGTAGCGCTCGACACAGCAGCATGATTGTGGTGATCATGTGATCATTGAGTTGCGGCTGCACTGCCGCCGCGCTGCTGACCTGTCTGCAGACGCTGAATCAATGTAAAAAAAAATCGATTGATGCGCTATCACTTATCGATTGTGTTCTGAGAGCAGTCTCGCTCACTGTCTGATTTTGACCACGTGGATTAGATTCTCGTGTCGCCAACAAAGGGGCGTCTTTACTTTAAATGTAGCAAAGCTTGCACAATAGGCCAGCTTCAGGAGCAGTCATGTTGCGTCGAAATCTCTCCTCAATTTCTCGAAGCGAGATTTCACAAAACGATCGCTACTTTTACTTTCAACGATTCGGCGAATCGTTTTTTCTTCCGCGGTGCATAGAACAATGCTGCAGGCACAATAATTGTTGTGAAAACTCCATTATGACGTCACTACTTAAACTTTGACTGGGCAATATGACGCGTTGAAGTGAAATAGGCAACAAAGCTTTAGAATGCGGCGATGTGTTATATCAACGTGAGGAGATGCAACTTAGCAGAAGAACTTGGTTTTTTTTGATGAAGAAAGACAAAGGCCATGACTTAATCCTTTGCTAAAGGGATTATGACGTCACTCGATTCACTTCGACTGTTCAAACATGGCGGTTGTGCGCAATACACAATTACGTGGAGAGCCGAAAGCACAATGCTTATGTGAACAGCGCTAAGAGGAATTTTCGCTTCTTGCATCGAAAATATAAAAAATCGAATTCAATTGCGATATTACGGCCGAAAGAAGTTTTAGAAATGATCAAAATGAAACTATAGGAATGACTTACGACAATGTTTATGAAAACCTGGTAAGTGAATGTCTTATTCATTAAACCTGAAATAATTGTGTAAAGTCGTTTTTGTCACTAGGCTACGTTTACACAATTTAAAGAAAGTTATAAAACTCATCGACCAATGGAAAACTTTCATATGAAATATTTTCGTGACAAATTTAGTGCCAGTGCTCATAGATGAGTGCTAAGAAGATATCAGCAAAGTAGCAGAGCTTGTGATGTCCCACAAAATGTGTAGGGTTTTACCCAATCTTTGATTTTGCTGCTCCGGCAGTGTTTGCCTGACTGCTTGAATGTGTTTGTATTTTTATGTCGTGTGGATTGGTCTGTGATGGTTGTAGAGTATTTGCAAATGTAGCTTTCATTGCCGTCACCTGAATAATAATAATAATAACATGTTTTATTTTGCGCCCATTGCGACAACATAGCCTACAGTAGCCTACACTGCGACCTACATACGCAACACAACAGACGATTGGAATCCCAAAATAAACTTTAAACGTTGGCTGTCATTTGTAACAGTCGAAAATTTCTGTAACAAGTGCTGAAGCTTTTTAATATGATGGATGAAACCCCTGTCATTACATTCGATTTACATTTTGCAGGTGGCAAATTTAAGTCAAGTTGTTGGCAAAAATGCAAGCGATTGTATCAGTGGACTTATTCCAACTATTATTATCGAACACAACACAGTTCAAGTCATGTCGAGAACAAAGAAAGAAAAAAACATCGTGAAGTCTAAGCACTCGTTTGATTGTTTAAAAAAGAATCTGAAAAAGGTTGTTCTTGGTGAGTACGGATAAATGTTTCTACTATGACTAAATGATTATGTCATAACTATGCCATTTTGCTCTTTTGATTAATGTATGATGTAATTGTGAAGTATATTGAGTAATGTATGAAAATGTTTTAGTGGTGTACTCGCATTGATGTGAACAACGAACATGGTGGTTAGTAGGCTATGTCGATGGTCGGCATTTATATACTGATTTAACACTTCTTTTTTTACTTTCATGATTAGACATGGTGATGGCGCACGACAAAGCTGCTGCCGTGCAGCAAATTGGGGAAGAGTTTCAGAGTGATTTCGAAATGGGAAGGACAGGCAAGGTGGCCGAAAACGGCAAAAACTAACTTTTGGTGAGCTTGTTATATGTTTGAAAGACAACAGCGAATGTGTTGCTTTAGTTGTTGAATAACTACTGTACACACAGAATGTATTGGAACTTGATTGTCGCTCTGCGTGGCGCAGAATCGAATGATAAGTTTTTTGTCACGCACGTTGGAGAAAGGGATATTACATTGATATTGCAGATTGTCAATTAACTTCGTATTATCCTGGACGACAACTGATCAAAATCCTACACTGTTGCCAAACAGTCCTCTTGAATTAGATATTTTTGTTTCATTCGCAGGAATTCAGAATGATAAAGATACATAAGAAAAAGCTGATGATGTGCAATGAATCTCCATCTATCAATACGATTTGATGTGGCTTGTTTCTAATAAATGTGAAAATAAACGAAGCTCGACTGTTACTTTGCTTTGTCACAAAGGGAGTAGTGTTGCTTATAAATCCGTGTTGCTGCTGTTCTTTCGCCCAAGGATTAGCTAGGTTCAACAATAAACTTTTGGTGATCAGCGAGGTTTAGGTACAGAGACGTTTAGCAAATGTAGATGCCAATGCTATTCAGATGTTTTATGCACCAGCTTGCTTCGCATGGCCAACCTTGGTCAAAGCGCGGGCATCACAATAGTCAATAGGTCAGATGAAGCAGCGTCATGGTGCGTAAACGTCAACCAGAATTTAGGCGCCGGATGAAGCAAATGGTGCACAACCCATCTTGCCAACGTTGGCCAGATACAGATGCCAACGTTGGCTAGATGCAGAAGTCGACGTTGGCCAGATGCATCCAAATGGTGCATAAAACATTTTGCCAACGTTGGCAAGATGCAGAAGCCAATATTGGCAAGATGCAGAAGCCATCGTTGGCAAGATGCAGAAGCCAGCGTTGGCAAGATGCAGACGCCAACGCTGGCCAGATGCATCCAAATGGTGCATAAAACATTTTGCCAACGTTGGCAAGATGCAGAAGCCAGCGTTGGCAAGATGCATAATCCAATGTTGGCAAGATGCAGAAGCCAACGGTGGCAAGATGCAGAGGCCAATGCTGGTCAGATGCATCCAAATGGTGCATAAAACATCTTGCCAACGTTGGCGTCTGCATCTTGCCAATGTTGCGGCCAACTTCTTGCCAATGTTGCCCCAACAATCAATGTTTACTGGGTCATAGCCAGTAAATATAAGTTATGATGTCGCTTATTTTATGGTTTAAATCGGACAATACCAATCAATCATTTATGTTGTTGTTTCTTGTTTGTTTGTTTTGTTTTTATAAATGGTAATTAATCAATGTTTGGCTTGCGACTGTCCCAATATTATTTATGTATGGAATGTACAAATTTTCCAACCACTTGCTCAAAATAGAAATAACAAAAATAAGTATTTTTGGCAGTTTGAAACAATTAATTTTGCATAGTGACGGAGAAAGATTAAAGTTAAAAATATGAAAATATATTCACAATACAAGTTTTCAAACTATCAACTATTGCAATGAAAAGAAGATTGCATTTTTTATAACTATTGGCATGACTTTGCGTAGCTGCACCTTACAGAAAACATTTAAAAAGTGTTTAACTAAAATAGAAACATTTAAGAAAAATTAATATAAAAGACGAACAAAAGTTATGGCTTTAAAGATCAATATTTTCTTGAAATGCTACACAATGCAATTCAGGAGTTAAATAAATTATTAATAAGAAATCAGATAAAAAATATGCTTTCAATAAGTAGCTTGCTACATTTCCTTTATTAAATTTCACATGTTTTTATATAATAACTGTCAGTATAATCGTACTAGAAGTTGGGTTTTAAGATTAAACCTGCACATTCATGACTACAAAGCCGATACGTTTTTAAATAATCGATTGAAAGGATGATTGTACGACAGAAAATTCAGATTACCTTTCACATAGGACGTGGACTTGGGGCCATTACCGTAGACCCCAATCATGAGTGTGGTCATGGAAAGAACAGTGGTGGCCCCCATAGAGGCCCTTGCAGGAACCGACTCGATGTTGATCCAGAAGGATATCCAAGAGAGGGTGACAAGAAGAACTGATGGAAGATACGTTTGCATGATGAAGAAGAGCATGTTTCTCTTCAATCCAAACTCGATAACAAGTTGTGAATAGTTTCCTAAAAAATTGATGAACTTTTGCAGCTTATGAATAAATAAATATACATTATACGTACACTGTTAAAAAATTTTACTGACATTTTACAGGCAGCAGAAAAACATCATTCGATGTTTACAGATTACTTATAGTTTCCCTGTATTTCAATTACTATCTTACTCTGTAAATTTACAGACTTAAGCTGTTTCTGAATAACGCACATCACTGTAAAATTACTGTGCTCTTTTGTAGTGCATTTTACAAGTTTGCTGTAATTATACTGACAAAGAGCAGGCAGCAGATTCACATCATTTATTGTAATTTATATTACACCAAAAACACTGCAAATTTACACCAAAGACAGCAATCGATGAACAACAGCAGCGAACAATCGAACAACTTTGTACGCAGTTCGTGGTGATTAACTTCACCGGCAACCACGTACAAAATTAAAGAGCCGAAAGTGAAGTTCTCAAGCAGGGAGTTTAAGCAAAATAAATCCACCTTGGTCAGGAACTGCATTGACAAGACCTGATTGGTTGAAAAAGAGTAGGACATTAGGGTGTTCCAATTTTGGGCGACTTCAGGAAAAATAAGCTTGGGTCACATTCTGACTGGATTTTCAAAGCTGAATTCAAAAACGACGTTATTCGTTCACTATGACATCATTTTGAGGCGACACCTAAGAATTTGTACCCGGAAAAACAGGAAATCGAACCTTCCGGTCATTTTGGTAGGCTACAAGTTCTAGGTTTTGCAATTCTCGAGATACAGCCCAAATTGTAAAAATCCGCCTCAAGATGACAACATAATGAAAAAATAACGTCACTTTTTTATTGCGTTGAAAATCCAGTCACAATATGACCCAAGCTTATGTTTTCTGAAGTAGCCCAAAAAACGGGACATCCTATGGTACATTGCTTACACTTCAGTCTATAAACAATCTTGATCATTTCATAAAAAGCACAGAATAAGCAAAGAAAGAAAGAACATTGTGTTCTCAACAAAAACGGCCCAGTCATCGGGCAAGTCATCCGCAAAAAACTAACTGCCACCTTCCACAAAACATCAGCGCTATGTCAATCCCAGGAACCCACTCCCCTTGACTTCAGACGACTTTTATGGACAGTCCCAAAACAAAAAAATCCAATAAAGAATTCAGGATTTCACTGGTTAAGAAGTCGAAGCTTGTAGTGATGACGCCACAAGATAGCCCTGCTTCAGCATGATTTCGTTGGTCAGCTGTAGTACCTTCGGGTGCACTGTTCGTCTCGAACGTTTTTTTCGGTTCTGCCGGCTGCTGTTCTCTTTGGCAAAATACCTAAAGCACATAATCACAAATGAAAATTTTACACAGGTCAATCCTAAATACGACGTTTTAATGAATACGATGCTCAGAAGAAAATTACTGAAAAACGATCGTTGATAGCAATATTCTAATGAGCTCAAAGCCCTGCGTAGATCTCGGAATGTTGTTGCGGAGCACTGGAACTGGCACGCGTGACTGGCAACGACTTGAACTGACCGCGTCTTGAACTGGTAACGACTTTAAATGACCGCGAGAGGATAGGGTTATTTGGAAGTAGTTAGGGCTGATCTGTATTACATACGAATCTCGTGGTCAGTTCAAGTCGTGGCGAGTTTAAGACGCGGTCAGTCGCGCGCGGCCAGTTCAAGTGTACCGTGTTGTTGTGTGAAAGGACAGCTATAGTAGCCTATGATTGCACCTAAGCATGGTGAAGTTGTTTTTACTGGATATGGGTACTTGGGTAGTTTCAAATTGCAGTCAGACATTGCAAAAATGCAAATTAGAGGCATTCATTGTCGTCGATGTTTTGTTGGAGTAACAAAATTCTAGACGACAAGAATTTTTCTCTTGAGATTGGTCATAAATCAGTTCTAACAGCGATTTGTATGTGGTAATCTCGGTAATCGAACTGGGGCGGCAACACGCACCGTAGAAAGCAAAACAAACTATAAATCATGATATGAACATTGAACAACTGAACGTTTACCTCCGTATGAATTCAAAGGTGCATTCCGCACCTTTTGGATACTCCATATTGAAAACGTGGCATGCACAATAAACATAGGCCAATGCTGTGAAGAACGAGCCTGTCTTCATCACTATGTTGTCTTCCATAGTTACCAAAAAAAATTCAGCCGATGCAGCTGTATCACCTATAGTGAAAACCAAACGTTAGCGAGAAGCCACAGCACAAATTTACAGCAGTTGCTTTTTGTGATGCTTTCATTCAGCTTATTTTATAATAGTCGACAAGATATCCCCAACTGCATGACACATGGAAACCATTCTGATGTCAAATTGGTCGGGGGAGCAAGTCTTTTAGGCGCAGACAGTTAGGCGCTGGTCAAATAGGCGCGCACACTGTGGCGTCTGGATATTTAGGTGCGGAGCACTCTGGCGCCCGGCCATTTAGGTGCTATTCCTAGTAAAGTTTGCAGATCAGCTTGGCAGGTAGGGCAATGCTTTTCACACAAAATGTTACATTGAACAAAAAAATATGTTGTTTTGTTAATGCGCGTGCATTTATTTGTTGTTAGTCATGGCTTCAGTGAGTGAAACTGCTTTATCCGGCAATACTTTTCATACAAAATGTTGTATTGAACAGAAAAATATGTCATGGCTTCGGTAAGTGAAGCTGCTTAAACAGCCAATGCTTTTCACACAAAATGTTACATTGAACAGAAAAATATATTGTTTTTTTTTTAATGGGCGTGTTGGCATTTATTTGTTGGTAATCCAGGTTTGCGTCGGCGAAAGCTTTATCAATAAATTATTCAAGTTTCCGAACATGACGGAGTTCACTTTTAGTTATATATATAAGTCAAATAATAACTACCACTAAACATCAGTAAAAAATATACCGTAGCCTATATTCAAGCGGGTGGTAGGCTTGAGTGAAGAGTAACTTAGTCTTCCGTTAAAACCCTGACCAGGTTTTGACAAAGCTGAGCTGATACAATCTGCAGTCTTTACTAGGAATAGCACCTAATTGAACGGGCGCCACAGTGCTCCGCACATAAATATCCGGACGCCACGGTGTGCGCGCCTATTTGACCAGCGCCTAAAAGACGAGGACCCTTGATCGGCGGCGCCAGTCATCGTCAGTTTTGCGCCATGCACCACACACAACTGCATGAACACCGAACAGTCAATGCCAAAGTGATGGTGAGCCATTGGTAATAACATGCTTTAAAGCTCAACCTACCTTCCTTGTGTGAAATAATGCTGAGCATCAACCTGAGAGAGCAAGTATCAACTAAGGCAGCATAGCCAATTTGGCGGCCGCAGTTGAGGAATGCAAGATATGACTATAACAACACAGTAATGCTGAAAACTGAATGAAACTGTTCACCAGGCATTTAACTCAACAACAAGATGCGTTCACCTGATGAGAGCTAGCAAGCTCAAAACCAGTCATGTTCCGATAAAAAGTTTTTATCCGAGTATCTTACGTTATGATCGTTTTGTTACACTTTAACTTCTATGTCATAAAACCCAAATAAGCACATGAATAACTTACCACAAAGCACAGCAGATTAAGACCATGATCTTCTGAAAAGTAACACGCCAATAGCTTTAAGATCCCCATCGACTTTGGCTTATTGGATGCATGCCTGGCTTCCTCTTTAATTTGCCCTATCATTTTTGCAATGTGAAGCTTGGTCGAAAAGTCCAATGCTCTAAACATCAATTACCGTAGTTAAGACATACAAGAATGAGCAAAACATCGTGTGGCACAAGAAACGTTGCATACAGTAGCAAGTACCAAAAATGCCAGAAAAACTAACAGACACCAGCATAGTTAAGGACTATACATCATCATCCGTTCAGTCGCTTACGACTCTCGGTCACTCTATAAGTCATCTTTCTCCACATCTCTCGATCCCACGCAGCCTTCTTCAATTCATGCACTCCCATACCACTGTCATTTACAATCGTGTCAAGCCATCTTGTTTTTGGGCGCCCCCTTCCTCTTCCTCCACTCACCAAACCAAGCATGTCTTTTTCCATTACATGCGGTTAAAAATCACCTGGTACAATGCTGATGTCATATGCTACTGGTTGAACAATGTCTAATGAGTTTTCAAAATATAATTGTCGAGTATATGCTGTCCGCAACATGCAATTACTACAGTACCGGTACTACACCATTCATGGTCCATCGAAGGTGCAACACCTTCAACTACTGTAGCTGCCGTTTCAGCTGGGATATTATGAGACAGCAAAACAGAATGAATATTATTTAATGCTAAATCTTTGTGTACCATGAGCAATGTTTCTACTTCTTTGGCTATACAAGCAACAGTACTTGCTGGAATCATATGTTTATATTGCAATGCCAACAAAAACAAAGCATGAGCTTTAGTCAAATCTCTCTGAACTACATAAGAAACTACAGGTGGTTCAAAAGATGAAATACTCTGATCACTACCAGTACCTTCCAAGCCATCTCCAGCTTGTTGATCACTTTCCTGGTTATCATTTTCTGGGATATGAATAATGTTATGACAAGAGTGTTTATGAACTCTTGAGATGTGAGAAGTAAAGGATGAAACAACTTTGTATGATTTCTCACAGTTTACCATAGGACACTTCATGGAAAAGACTTCTCTTATATGTTCTTTGATGTGCTGCAATAATTGTATTGAGTTACTGAGGGTAATTCCACAAAGTTGAAGAGAGCAAACAAGATTTTACGCCATATTTATCAGTTCAGTAATTCAGTTCAATAAAGAAACCAAAGCAAACTACTAACCAGCTAACCTTTAATCTTTGCATAAGTCAGATCAAGACATTAGCATATCCTGTTAGTGTTGGAATAATTAGTTATTTGGGTCAGACACAAATCTGCCATCAGTCCATAGCGGTCACACAAAGTAAAACAGTAAAAAGATTCATATAGAGTCCTGAGCGATGTATATATACATTATACAGGCTATAAAAAATATGCATGACTAGTGTTCCGAATAGACTAGTCAGAATAGACAGTGTTCTCTCTAAGGAATTTGTGAGTGGGCAGATGACATTTTTCTTTGCAAGCCAAAAATGACAATGACTCAACAATAGATAAATGACATCAATTTAAACATGATAGTACACCTTTAGATTAATATTTTATAGAAATCTACCAAGAAATGTCAAGAAATATTTTACCAACATTTGAAAAATCTCTTGGCAGAAGACATTTTTTTGCCCACAAAAACATGCTTAAAGGGAACACTGAGAATAGAACAAATGCAACATCAGTTACCTACCATACACAGTAATACTGAATAATGTGTCATGAAGTGTGATTTCACATGACACCCTGATTTTATCAAGTCTCTAATCAAGCCAATTGTGGAATGGGAGCGCTGAGCTATGAAGGCATTCAAACACACATTCTTTCTAATGAGGGCTTGAATCATTGTCATATAGCAGCTAACCTGCAACCTGGATATATATAGCCTACTTTAGAAATGAGGAGTGTTGCACGCAAGTTTCTGTCACAGGCGTTGTTGTAGGCAACATGAATGTGATTAATACTGGACGCTAGGAGCTCCATAGCTGGCATCAATACATAGGCATACAATAATTATAAATCAAAAGATATATAAATTCAAACAAGATTAAGCATTATACTTCACCACTAAATATATAGGCCTACATATAAGCCATTTTTAAAACGACTTATACTAAGCCGGGATGATTTTCTCATGCATAGCCCTGTTTGCGGAAATCTCTACACAGGAACCAAGAGTAGCCCAGATACATCGAACATATGCTATGCATAAGTTATTTAGAGGTGGCACTAAAGACCAACTGGGAATAAACTGAAATAAAACAGCTTAAAATGAGCCGTTTACGGACAAATAAGCCAGGTTTCAAAAACTGCTTACTTTGAGGCATTATTTTTTGACAGAAAACACCAGTTTCTAACAAAACGGTACCGGTACAGCTAAATGACGGACTACCGGTATCAGGATTTGTATTTCAATCTGCTATCTGACTGACTCTCACTATTTCTCTGCTAATCTGCTTGCACTACTTCTCTAACATATATTACTGAACCAAACCTAACCCTTGCTGCCTATTACACTCTAACAAAAAAGCTTGTCGCTAAGATCTCCTTAGTGACCACCGGCTGGTAAATGCAACAAACAGGAAAGAGACAATATCTGAAAAAATAACCGCAGCAGGAAAAGCAATACAGTTTTGTTAAGTTCCATTATTTAAAGTTGTACACTATGCTTAGTTTGCTATACCATCAAACTTTTTTAACTGGAGATTATTAATCCTTCCAGCCAAACTTGTTTTCAACTAGTTCCAGGGTTGTTAGTATTTTACCCGACCCAAAAAAACCCGGGTGGGTTTTTTTAATAAAACCCACTTAAAAAAACCCAAAAAAACCCATAAAAAAACCCAGAGCATCATATTTGTCCAGTTTTTATTGGAAAATTAAAAAAATTTACAAAAACACTACAAGGTACTTACAACAAACTTTAAATTAGGACTTAAGGATGTGATTGTGAAGTAATTTCCAAGAATAAACTGAAAACGCAGTGGATATTGCACAGTACACAAAAATCAAGTAATGTCACTTTGTGTATACTACACTAAAACTCATTTATGCAAGAAGGCCTTATAGTTAAATTGGTGAAAGTACTACTCTACTGTAGTCTGTATATATGATGTGAAATGCAATTTAGGAGGCTATTTACCAATTACAGATTCTGGATTCTAACGCATGGCTGTTTCAGAGCATTTGCCTAATTGGCCACGCAATCGCTCAATTGCTCATCCATTACTATATATAATACATATATAAATGATAAAAAATATTTAAACATGATGGCATAAATGCTCCTTGCCTTCAAATCTAAACAAATGATGCAATAATGTGATTTCTACCACAGTAGCATCAACTTGGTATAGAAATCAGTGGATGATGCAACATCCAACTTGATCTTGAAACTAATGGATGATGCAACATTCAAGCAACAACAGCCCTAGTGCATTATTTTATTGAGTTATGCAAGCATGTACTGTGAGTGAAAGGCACTTCACTCGTAAAAAGTAGTTTTGAGGTGAAATAAGCATGAATCTACCTTTTTTTGTATCTTTTTTAAAAAAACCCAATAAAACCCAAAAAAACCTGGGTTTTTTTAAAAAAACCCGGGCGGGTTGGGCTTTTTTAAAAAAACCCGGGTTTTTCTCAACCCTGACTAGTTCCCTCCCCTCTGGCTTTACCTAAAATGGCGCTAATTCCCGACGACAGATCCGCGGCATGCCGCCAAAGCGTTTAAAAAATCTCGCATTGTGATTGGTTAAAACTTGTATCACAGTCATGTGACATTCAAGTTTACGTAAAGGCGTTTGTGAATTGTTTTGCAAGTAAAACGTGTAAATTTTTTACAAGTAGAAAGAGAGTAAATTTACAAATTTTTTTAACAGTGTACAGTGTATTACTGTATTATTTAAAGCAGTAATTCTTCAAGAAAAAATTCTTAATCTTAACTTTCTGGCAATTTTTTACCCTTGCAGAGACTGACAACAAAACCCACAGTTTTTGGGTTAAAACTTTCTCTTTGTAAATCACTTAGTATTTCACCCGCTAAGTTGACAAGCAGTTCTTGATTAACAAATTATGGATTCACAAAATGCAAGAGAATAAATAGCAGTTAACCTACTCAAAGAAATACTCCAATTTTAAGAAATTTCTATCCGACTAAAGTAAAACAAAGCATTACAAAAGCAGTGACGCAGCTAGAAAGAAAGTTTTAGAGGTAGCAAAAGCAACTGTTAGGCGGCAAACGTCATTCAACATGATTTATAATTGTATTAGATAAAGGTAAACATCCCATACCCAGATACGAAACTTTGGTGAATGAGAAGATAATATTCTCATCATACTAAGCCTTCGGCACTAACTGGTGCAGGGTGGTCAGTTCTTTTGTCTCGGCCGCCTTTCTCCAGCAACTATGCCCATTGCCCACCCAATTTATTACACCCTCGATAGAAGTGATAGCGGTGTTTTTCAACAACCGGGTGTCGAACCGGGTTTTCATAATTAGAAAGCCAACGCTTCATCCTCTGCCCCATTCCACCGCTACATAATGACATTAAAACATTGTAATACCAACAGTTTTATTTTTCCGTCCCCTCAAAAAATATGGTTTGATATTATTACAACGTTTTATTACAATGATAAATCATGTTAAATGACATTTTCCCTCCAACAGTTGCTTTTGCCACCTCTAAAATTTTGTGTCCAGCTACGTCTCTACTTTTGTAATGCCTCATTTTTCAACAATCTTTTAATAAAAACAAATTATGTCGTCTACAAAAGTTAAAGCGTATTGAGAGGGACATACACATAGTAACTAAAAATCCACACAAGGAATAACTGACTAGCCGGTGAAAACATTTTTCAACACAAAGTGTTAGCAGGTCAACTCACCTAAAATTCTTTGCGAAAACTGTGTGAAAGCTCGACATTTTGTAATGTTAAACTGGGGCAAGACCATGTCCTGCAACCCTGTTACTGACCCATTTGGTCCACAGAAGTCCCCCTTCTTCCAATTGTACCTCAAATCCTTGTCCGCAAACGACCCTGCAAAAGCATTTATGAAGTTTTAACGCTAATACTAAATTTGTAAGTCACAAGCAGTGACCTACTTAAGTGTTGAAATTGTTTTCAATTACTATACTGATTTCACCCTTTGATTATCGCTGATAGTTTAATTTTCTTTTGCAACTCACAGGTGGACAAAACTAGTTTGCAGACTTGTTCATCCATGGGATACTTGCGCAGCTTCATTGGACAGGAGGCCTAACAAAAAAGAAAAGATAAAACCAAATTTTAATATCAAGTAGACTAAACTAAAGTCACAGGTTGAAAAAATATTCTTTGGCCTTGCGCGTGACGTTGCGATCTTACTCAAACTACGACAAACATTGAATGGGCAACAGCCACTAACTTGGGGCAATTCTTAGGCCAGCGCTCGAATAGTTAAAGCAAAAGTTAACACCAATTTCCCTCGACCAAATTGCTTACGAGTAAATTTCTCTTTTATTGTTTGCAACCTCGCTGATAAAGAGCTGCATTTTTCAAGAAAAAAGTGATCTTTATCTTCAAGATCACATAGTCTTGGCAATCTTGATCTTGCTGGTGATCTTGCCCATCTCTGCATAGTAAAGTTTCCCTACCTGTATGCCACGAAAGCCTGGCGAATTCAGTGGCCAAGTTAGATCGAAGTTAGACCTTTCATTAAAAACATTGACGAAGTTGGTCAATGTTTCGTAGGAGATTCTCAAGTTCCTTGGTGTACCGCACTAGTCAAAAAAAGTTTGAAAACTGCTTCTCTATAGGTATACAAGGCACATTTCACCTCATAACATAACTAGTTGAATGAGCAATCGGTTTACTTCGAAATATTGCGATATTTTCTTAGTTTTCTGAGGTGCATGTAAGACATTTTTATTTATAGTTTCAAGCGAGAGTTCGCTTTTTGTACTGCAGACACAACAGTTCTAGCAGGCAAGACGCAACAACACAACAGTTCTATCTCTCAGATCCACTAATCCTGCAAATTTGGTCCCGAGGAACCCACACCATCAATGACTGCACCATCTTCAAGCCACCTGACAGAGTAGAATGTTTGCGCGTCATGGATGATGAAACCAAAGACTGGCTGCTCTCTAGTAGCCTTCCAGTGTAGTCCGGGAATGTCGTGAATCTGGGGTGGTAAAAGGATAGACTCTCGGCTACAGAGGCTCACACGACGACGACGAATCCACTAATGTAACACACATGAGTACCCAGTGCCGTTGGCTAAGTTAACAAAATGAGCATGAGCGAGCGACACAATTTTACAAAATGGGAGAAAATTTACGTTTTTTTTATGTACATTTGGTGGGGGAAGTAGCCTACGTGAACAAATGCCCCCGTCTGATCTGCTACTAACAGCAAGTTGTTGTGGAAATATATATGTTGTTATTAGTAGTAGACGTGTATTATTATGAAGTCGTCCGAAAAGTTACAGTAGCTCTTGTGCATAATTTGATGTGATTAGTTGCTTATCTAGTGGAAGTGCTAAACCATTGTAAACAGTCGCAAAAGTAGATGATTATTCAATTGACTGTTAGACGGTTGATATATTGCATTAAACTACGTCTTTCTTTCTAAAGTCTTTTTCCTTGTTGGAGCAATGGTTCTTAACTTTTCTAACTCGCCAAACTTTTGTGTTATTCTGCAAGGTTTTGTTGGATCTGAAAGTTTTTCTCAAGACATATAAACAAAATCAACCACATTTAATCGCAATACATTTCTGCAACGTAACTTATCTTGAAAAGTGATTACGTTTATAACGTGCATTTTGAAATAATTTTCGTTGCTGAATCTTTCATTGGAAAAATAACTAACTCTTCTTTAATTATGCTATTGATACATGTCAAAGCAACCATGTTTGCACAAAAGTAAGAGACAAGAGAATGCCAAGCTTATTTGACCATCTATTAAATAGGTCCTGTGCCAATGGTCCATAAGACTTTAGCCCCGTTAGCTCAGCGGTTAATGGCCCGGCTCAAGGTCACGCAGCGCTGGTTCGGCTCTCGGGTCTGCGCTTGAGGACTGCTCGCCATTCAGCATCACCTAGAGCCTGGTTTAATTTTCCGGTAACAACATTTTAACACTCAGAAACTTCTCTGAGTGTTGAAACTCTTCTCCAAGTCTCCGAAACTCGGTAACTGGCCCCTGCATGAAAAGCCTCTACAAGTATGCATGCAAAGGTATCAGGAATAGCCTATCAAGGCTTTGTTAGTTCGAGGGTAAAGATTCAAAAACCAACCAACTAAACCAACTTTTTGCACAAAACCCCTGAAACAGTTCCGACGAATCCCAAGGGTTCGATCGCATAAAAACTACCGTGCTAGAGCAAAGACGGTGGCAGCTGAAACAAGAAAAAATATGAAATTTTTATACTATAACTTAGGGTGCAACTTATCAAGAGCTTGTCTTACCCGGCTGGTTATTCTGAGCAGGTAGATCAGGGTTCGATTGGGGTAGAGGGTTATTAACCCATTTCTCGTAGTAACTTCATGAATGAAAGAATTCTGGCTGTTCACCATGTAAGTGTCCGGGACCCACAGTCTACTGCTTAAGGTTCCATCCATCGTGACAGGCTTGAAAAATACTCAGCAATGTTTTTATAAATGTATAAACAGAAGTTTTATATAAATTAGAAATAAACTTTTCTTTTCGTTCTTTGTCTAAATGGAAAGCAGATTTGAGTCAATATTTCAGATACGTTTCTATGGGTTTGTTACTTGTAGGGGTGAGGGAATGAAAGTATTACCTCTGATACCATGGCCTTGAAATAACCAAGTGAAATAAATATAGGCTAACTTGAAAAAAGAAAATAAAGACGTCGGCTTTTATAAAAGCTATTAAAAAATTTTCAAATGTTACAATAAATTACAAGGCAATGGTAAAAATGTTATTTTTGAAAACAGGTTTATGAAAGATGTTTTTTTTTTAACATTTGCTTTTAACGCAAAAGTACAAATTGAAATTACCTTTCGTAATTGCGAGGTTCGGCCTGCTAGTTTCAATCTTTCGTCTACCCAAGACTGATAAAGAGTAAATGTGACAGTATATTCCTGTAATGTAAGCGAGTTTGATTTTATTAAAAAAAAAAACTGAAACAATTCAGGTGGAAAAAATTTATATGAAATGGAAAATTTTTAGGAAGCCTTCAGTTAATTTTGATAATTGTTATCATGGTTGTTATTATTTACTTAAGTCAGGCGAGTTTCAGAAGGTATTAGAAAGGTGAACTAAAATTGGAGCTGATCTTTGCAAAGTTAATCAGTTGCAACGCGCCATTTTTAATGCAAAATGGCAAGCATAGATCGAAAAATTGAGTATTTGGTTCTACTGTATATTGCTTTATTTACTGATGCAAAAATAGTTGCGTGTTCTTAGTATTGTGTTGTTTTAAAGTAAAATTAGTTTATTGCAATAGTTTGGTTAAAATGAGTTTCTTGAAGTGGAAGTTACTAAGCAGTCTCAGGCGCGCATTGTTGCGTCAAAATTTCTAGTTTCAACAAAATCCCCATACAAATAACTGGAAATAGGTAAATAACAAATCAACTTCATAAATCGACGATACGTCACTCACCATGTGACGTCACTCACCATGTCCACATCTGATATTTTATCCAGATTCGTCACAGCAATGGATACGTTCACTTGCAATGGATGCTCTAGAAACGATAAATAATAATTGTACGACACTTGAAAAGATCTCGATCCGCAGGGCCGTAGCCAGACCGCAGAGCAAGGGGGCCAACTTTTTTATAGGGAGAGAGCCGAAAAAATTGATTCATTATAATTGTAGCTGTTGCTCGATAATGTTGGGATTTTTCCAGGGGGCAAAGTTTTTTTCAGGGGGTGCGAGGCCCCCCCTGGCCCCCGGCTGGCTACGGGCCTGTCGATCCGACACCTAACCTGAGCAAGGGGTTATGAGCATAACATGTCTGAAGAGTGTACAGAAAATCAGTGCTGTGGAGTCGGGGGGAAAATATACCAATCCGACTTCTCAGTTTGAAATTGGCCGACTCCTACTCGGAATTCAATGTTGCCAAATTTTATAGGGTTGCCAGATTTTTTGATTGATTTTTCATGTTTCTTAAATCTAATTTCACTTAAGTTGTGCTCGAAATTGAAATGCCAAGTTTCACAAAAACTGACAAAAACAAACACTTCAATTTTTTGACAAGTTTTAGAGCGCAATACGGAGGACAAGAAAAACTATTTTGAAAAAAAATTGAATTGCAGCCAAACATTTTATTGTATTGCTTTGTATCAAGCTGAAGTTGGAGACGGCTAACATTGAATATACGGTTTATTCGTATTGAAAAAAACATTTTAGTTTTCAAAACGTTTGGGCTGCTTATAAACAAAAGTTTAGTTTCTGGGCTACATTTTGGGTTCTTTATTTTTTGATGAGATTAACCAACAGTTTGAAATATCAAGTTCTTCTTACTGAAACGTTCACCCGGCCTGATGTACTTGTGGTAAATATCAGGATCCAGCAGTGTCTCCACTTGAGGTCCTGCCCCCGCTTTATTGGAGTTGGTTAGCCTCTTCCCTTGAGTAAACCTTCGCAAAAGAAGAACTGAATTGTTATTTTTACTGTTCAAACATCTTTTCTGTTGTTTACACAATAAACACATTCTTAAATCATAATTGAACTAATGAAACTTTCAAAATGATGTTTGTTGTGCCATGGTCACCTAAAGATACGGCCTGATTTGTCACATTTTGCAGAAATTTCCAGGTTTTTCTAACTTTGGGCAGAAGTTTAATTAAATTTTTCTAAAAATTAGATTTTTACGCTTTCTTTATTCTTTTCCCCAGATGATACAATAAGTTTTAACATCCTCACATGTTGAAAAACAAAGAAAATTTGATTTCGAAGATTTTAGTCAGACTGTTAATTTTTAATAACAGTCTGATTTTGCGTTTTTCAACTTACTTTTTCTCATTAGCTACTGCTTCCCCAAGGCAGCAAATGTCATTAGGAAACCGTAAAAAGTAAAAACATCTCAGAAAATGTCAGTCAAGCACTAGCAGTAGCTGTAATCAAAATCTGCAAAATGTGACAAATCAGGCGCATCTCCAGGTGGCCATGGTTGTGCATTTTTTGTCTTATCCAGGCTTTACGCCCAGTGGTTTTGGATTAGGCTAAATGTACGGGAACGCAAGGAAGCCAATCTTCGTGTAAATGTAAACTGTCAAAGTTAAAAACAGATTTAAATTATTTTTTTAAGCTGCATCGACCATAAAAAATAAAAGCAGGAGTCTTATGAATGAACAGTGTTTTTAGCTTACATTTGGCTGCGGTTTCTCGTAATCACTCCAGAGATTAAAAAAGTGTATAACACTATGATGTTGCTTTTCATCTTCAGTTTTGCAATAATTTTCCAGAGCATGAGACAATCTTTTCATATCACAAATTTAACACATTAAATGCTTTTTTCTTAATGTTAATCCAACTAACTAATAAAAAAAACTTCTGCCAATAGTCTGCAAAGAAATGTTTACTAAAGACAAAGCTTCAATTTTTCTTATCCAGCCCGGATTTAATTTTACAAAATTCTTTCAAATTGCTAAACTTTGCATGCACCAATGGGGAATGGCCTCTTCCTCCTCCTGTGAATGTGGTGCCGAGGAACAGACCGCAGACCACATCATCAATGACTGCTCCATCTTCAAGCCACCTAACGGAGTGGAAGGTCTGCGTGTCATAGATGATGAAACTAAAGACTGGCTGCTCTCTAGTAGCCTTCTAGCATAGTCCAGGAACATCGTGAATCTGGGGTGGTAAAAGGATAGACCCTCGGCCCCAGACGCTCACACGACGACGACGACGAACTTTCCATTGGAATAAGACGATTTGAATTAAAAAGCTAACTGCTTTTAGATCTTCCCATACCTACTCTACCCATTGCGTAAGTTACTGGTTTTTGACATGCTCCGCTAACAATCAGTTGCAGCATAAATCATAAACCATTTTTAAACTTGTCTAAAACTATCTCAACAAAGACTCAAAAAAGTGTTTCAAAGCTTAGGAACGGATCATATATTTATTCTACAAAGGTGTTATGAAATAGCAAAAACCAAAACGAAAAAACTAAAATTGAAAAAGAAAATGCAATAGGCTACAATAAAATTCGAAAACCCAATCATGAACCGTTTTCTATTTCGTCTACGTATTGCCAAGCTCATACATCAATGCGGATACTAGCCATGCCTTTAGAAGAATTTGTGTGAATCGGGCAAACGTAAGTACAAACAACTATTTTCCATAAAACTATTAAAGTCAAGTTTGATTGATGCTTTTAACTCAGGGTTTCCCAAACTGTGGTCCGCGGACCATTGGTGGTCCGCGACGACTGCACAGGTGGTCCGTGGTGATATGACAAGAAATTAAAAAGACACACATATACGTTGTACAGTACTTACTCTGTCAAAGATAATTGCCGCAGTTCTTTACAACTTAAATGATTTCGAAAGCTTTTGCCATCCAGTATCGTAAATCTTACTTGTTGCACCTTCGTTGCAGTTAAAAAGTTGTTTACAAAAAATTAGTGGTCCATGGCCCGAAAAAATCCACAAATAGTGGTCCGTGGCCCAAAAAAGTTTGGGAAACCCTGTTTTAACTCATGGAATTTATCTCTTCATTTTGTTCAAGTGATCACCAAGACAATAAAAATATGAAACTGCGTTGCTCCAGAAAAAGAATTAATAACAGCTGCTGTATACGCCGAAGGATGGCAAAATAACTGATTTAAAAGATCGTGCAAAAACACGGGAAGTAAAGTAAATTTTTCCTGTCTTTAGAGAAATAGTACCTTTGGATTTATCAATTTTTTCAAATTAATCTTTTTACTCTTTAAAATTAGTATCGTCACAAAGCAACTTGATTGGTGCTGGTCCAAGAATGATCGAGCCAGTGGTGGTTACGTCAGAGCATCGGTTCAAAGCTTCGTTATTTTGCAAAGTAGCCTAATATCTGCCCCGTAAGCTCAGCAGTTAAGCGATCGACGACACACAAAAAACTCAACATCAAGCGGTTCTGGTTCGGCTCTTGAGCAACGCATTTCAGGACTGCTCCCCATTTAGCGGCACCTAGGTGCTGGATTAGTTCATATATAACAACAGGAGGAAACTTCACCCTGTTAATCTTGGTAACCGATCCTGCGTCGGTGGTTTAAAGCCTCTACACGTATGCAGGAATAACCTATCAAAGGCTTTGTGAGTCCGAGGATAAAAATTCAAACCAACCATAGCAAGCGAGAAGACTGGCGTTCTTGTTTTGTTAGGCTACTCTACAATCTTCATTACGAAAAGAGCATCGTTCCTTCCTGCGTTGTTGCTATCTATTTGACGGATGTTGCGAAAACTTTAATTGCTCTTCTTTGCCACAAAATGAACCTCACTTTAGTTATATCGGCTAATTTAACTTCATGACTCTTAAATCGATATTCAATTGAATTTGAAGGCACGTTACAACTTAACCTACTTAGCCTACTGCAAGACGCAACACAAGTTATAAAGCTAAGCTAGAATAGCAGTTACGGGCTGAGGAAGCTTTACTTTATATTTTGGTTAATTTTTAGATAAAAATCTTGAAACAAACATACAACGCAAATGTTCATGTTTCCATTGAAGTTCGTTATCACTGCGGCTAAAGCACGAGTGTTGCTTTTAAGATTGCTATCGTGCCGATTAAGATCCATTAGCGTACGAAACCAAAACGAATGACAAGAAATGCTTTCACAAATTTTAAGAACCTTAATCCGTCGTCAATCTTTAACCTAACAGCATCTCCAGATAGCTTTACAAACATTGAATAGTTTTTAAAAACATTTTTTCGAGATTCTTGTCTAGTGACGACGTTTAGCAACGCAAAAGAAACATTCTTTGATTTCCTTTTGAAGAAAAGCAGATTTCTGTCAAATCAATGACAGTGTTGCTGAACTTGAAAAAATCAATAAACAAACGAAATGGCATCTTTGGTTCGAATTTTGACAAAAATATGGATTTTTCTGAAGATCTAGTGACAACCATAAACAGAGAAAATTAAGCAGCACCACGGTATTAATTAATATATATTTAATGAAAATAAAAAGGAAATAAAAATATTCGGACGTTTTCGGCTGTAGCTTACATCTTTCGACATTTGAAAGACGTTAGCATATTATCTTAATTTGAATGAGGCTGTTCACCAGGCATTTAGTTTAATAATTTGCACCAGTAGAACGCATCATGTAATTGTCTTAGTTTCATGATAAATACTGAGCTGTAGCTTGGTTTTGTAAGCCAATAATTCCAGTTGACAGTTCAACTATGAGCCTCTCTTTTCAAATTGTGACTGACGATCGACTCAAAAAATGTTCCCTTACCTCGTTTGATGACGACGATTCGTGTTCAACTTTTCCTAATGTCTTAAATTCTCAACATAAAATTTACTGTGAAAAAAGCTAGGGAGACCATTCTATTTCTATACGTTGAACTAAGAATTAATAAAATTTCTTTCAATACATGGGTTTGGCAAAAGTCAAGTAACACTGGACAGGCGCTGGATTATTATTGTGTTTCAACACAGCGTGTCCTAATGGAAAATTGGCTTGGTTTTAGGCTTACTTAACCGTGCAGGTTCTATTTGTGTCACAATCAATGTGCAAGGCCTCGCGACGGGCTGCTTATGTCTTCAACAAGCGTGTTGTTTTGATTGTAAAATTCTGGTGCGATGTGTTGTTATCGGTTATTGACCTGAAGTAACCTTTGATTGCAGGTCTCTATTATGTAATGTTTTTCCAGAGCATTCGGGACATTCATTCAGAACAAATCTGGATTGTTCTGTTGTTTTTCACAATTGCCGAGTGACGTTTGTCATAACGTCATAAGGATGTTTACCAATGGATCTCTGATTGCGAAATCGTTATTATGTGAGAGTCTTCTACCCTACGTGACCTTCTTTAAGCTTCTGCTTGTTGACATTTATTGCAACTTGACAGAACAATGTGACATTACGTAACCTTCTCGATGTTACTAGACCGAAACAACTTTCTATAAATAGTGGTGTAGTTTGCGTAATGATTATTATTGAGTTGATTATGTGATTATGGAGTTGTATTATGATGAGTTGATTATTATGATAAGTTGGTTATGAGAGATCATTGCTGTAATAGTAGAAGTTGTTAATAGACGCAAAGATTATTGTTGATCGAGAGTTGAAGTATTGAATACGAGTAAAGCAAAGTTGATGCTAATATAATATTCTGATTGAAATTAGAATCGTATGAGAAGCTGTGAGTGGATCACGTTAAACTCGATCAAAAGCCGTAAGCGTTGAAATCTATTGCTGTTTACTGTTACTTTGATTAATTGCTGGAAGTGGTGCATCATTCGTTGGAGTCCTTCAAGCGTTTTCATATATATCATCTCACTAGTAGAACTATCCGTGAATTTATTTGACTGCTTTTCGGTTTAACCCATTAAACTTCGTCATTGAACCTTTCCAAGTCTTTTTCCTGGTAAGAGATAGAAAGAAACCGTGACAATTTGCTTAAACACAAATCATTAGCCTACATAAATGAAATAACCAAATTAAGTCTATGTCGTGTGCTAATCAACTAATTACTAATGGATCCAGGCATTTCTTTGAAAAGGTTTTCAAACGAACATATTTGGTATCCGTTCCTCAGTTTTACGTTGTACTTAGTTCAGAGCAGATTGCAGTTATTTATTTAACACTTATCACCACCATTATTTAGTTATTTATTTGTTTAGATGTAGGCAATTAGGTATTTCCATTGAACAAAGAGTTCTTGCCGAAAACGTTTGAGCTTAGTATGCTGTTACTTTACTAGTGTAGCCTACTGTATTTGTTTTAAATAATGTTATTCAAACCCATTAAGTTACTGTCAGTGATCTGTTGATGGTATTGTAAAACTACTTTTCTCTTAAAGCTACTATAGCTTAGTTTATTCGACGCTTCCGCGCCAAATACAGCCCGCTTCTTTAGAGATAATGGCCTGACCAACATCATGGAGAATAAATAACTCAATTTCACACAAACAAAACAACAATTTCGTTGAAAAAGCATTTTTATTTTTTCAGCCTTTGTGATTCAATAGCTTCTTAAAATCGGAAAAGAAAACCTTGAAATCTAAAAAGAAAAAGAGTCATTACTCAACAAAATTTTTGATGAGTCATGGCTTTGAAGTGACGTTCATCGAGTTGGTTCTGACGAGGATGAAAATAACTGACGTCATAAAATCAAGAATGAGGTTAACAGATTGAATAAAAACCAGATAAGCAAAGATAACAAAACCTCGATGAGACCATGGTATACAACCGCAACGCCTTGGGTGGGTTTCAAACCCGTGATTCCAGAATTTGCATGAGTTACCTTGAAGCCAAATGAGTGCTGATTTTCGTCGGATAGAATCAAAATTATATCTGTGCAAGGAAGAGTGCAGACAACATGTAGAGTTATGAAAATTCCTGGTTATAAGTTTCAATAAAAAAACCACGCAATGAGCTCAAACCCAATTACCTTGCGGTCCGTCATGGAACAAACATGGCTGATCAAGTCTAAATTTGAAGTTTGATGGAAAAATGCAGTTAATTTTCAAACAATATTCTTTTACAATTCCTGATTTAAGAAAAGAGTGATACGTACCCAGACAAAAAAATCAATCTATTTTTACATTGATTTAACGTTTTCAAACGTTGAATCAATGTAAAAACGACTGATTTGCTGTCTAGGGCTGAGCTGAAACTTGATTGTAATCTGCATAGAGCATCTGCAAATATAAAGTTATTACCGGAAGTGATGCACAAAGAAAATAACGCTTTGAAAACATGATACGTATTTACCAGCTAACAAAAGGTTACTTTTTGCGTTGTTTCAACATTGGTAGAATAGGATTTTTTGCTAACTGGGATACTTCACCATGTTATGACGATCCCGGTTTTGTTGAGGAAAGACAAAGTGTTCATTATTTGAAAAGAAACAACCAAGCAAGCTGTCACAATGACGGTTGGAAGACATAGGCAGCCACAATGGACACAGCAAACATTCCTGAACGTATCGACAACGCAAAAAAGATCTAAAAAAGCGTAATTTCTCAATAAGGCGCCTTTGAAGAGATGTCAGTGCAAAATTAAAAAAAATTTAAGAAAATGATTTCAGAAAGTGTGGAAGACTTGTTTTACGGTGAAAACTTCGTGTTTCTGTGTTGCGTTTATGCTTCTCAATCCAATCGAATATCTGACAATGACAAACAGTAAAACCAGTAATGATGCAGCGATTCAACGAGCCAAAGAAGAACCAGCGATGGAGTAATCGAAGTCTCCACAACGAGCGATGAAAATTAAAGTCAAGAGACATAGAAACGAAACGTTAATTTTCAAATTTTGTGCATTAAAAACAAACAAACTAGACAGCAATTCAGCCGTTTTCACATTGATTCAATATCTGCAGACGTTAAATCAATGTAAAAAACGACTGATTGATATTTGGAAAAGAGAACTGTGTAATGTGTATTCACTACTGCAACCAGTGCACAAGATAATGAAGTAAGTCGTCATGCAGCATTGTCACTGAAGAATTGTGTTTATGATTCAGACGTAACAGGACGTTACAAAAACGTTGCATTTATCAAAAAAAAAACAACTAAAAGGATTTGTTGAAACTACACATGGCTGTTTTGGTTCAGCTGGCGACCAACTGGAATAAATTAAACGAACAAGCTGTAAAATACGCAATTTTACATTACATCAACGTTGCGCTTTGCGGTATACTAAACGAGGAATCAAAAGGAATACTACACGATTAGAATTGCACATAATATTGATGACGTCCAAGAAAAAATAAAACAATCCAGACAGCATTGGAAATGACGAAGTGTTCACCAGCAAGAAAAATCTGCCCTTTTTTACATTGATTCAACGTCTGCAGAGGTCAATGTAAAAAAGGTGGACTTTGCTTGCTGGAATGCCGTTCACAAATCGAATTGTGTTGAAGTTGAATAACAACATCTCACAACACACATTTCAGATAAAACTAGAAGACATGTTGAAACTTGTAATGCTCCGCCTACTGATACAACTGTCCCATTGGTAATCAGATCTTTGCTGTAGCGAAACGAGCAATGAAAAGGAACTGAGGTAGGAGTGGGCGGGGCGTTTCTCACAGTGACCAATCAGAGCGCAAGATGAAAGTCATTGCAAGGCAGCTTGCAGGTTGTCAACCCAATCATCAGCAGCCTGTTCATCTTCAGCTATGAAGTTATACAACCGCTTTGATATTTTAACCTGGAATAAAAATTTAAAGTTTGAATTTGATCTCTGGCCTAGCGGATAGAGTGCCGCCTCAGAAGCGTTGGACATGCGTTCGACACCCAAGCAGAGCAGTGGGAACTTTGACATAGGACAGTTTTCCTTGCGAATCAGCTGATTTCAGTCATGCGACTCAGCACGTGATATTCTGACCCATCTACTCGAAAGATTTTTGATACAAAGAAAATTAAGTGAATGTATCGCCACAAGCAGCGTGGCCTAATGGGTTAAGGTTAGGGCAAGAGAATAGTCATTTCGATTACGTGGGTTCGATTCCCACCGTTTGCTAATGTTCTTTTTTCTTCTGCAACTGAACTGAGTGCAAGAAGAATCTTAATGACTGTAATCAATTGAGTTTATAAGGAAAATTGTCCTACCTTTCTTAACCATTGCGCTGCGGCGCAATGGTGGTAGCTGGTTCGCACGGAAAACTGTCCTATGTTAAAGTGCCTACCAAGCAGAGCGGTGCAGTGAGTAAAATACAATGTCACCTCAAAACAAGCTTTGTCGTTCGCTCCTTTAGGCGCAGAGGAGACGGTGTCCATGCGCTGCACAGACTCCAAGTCTTTGAGGCCAATCATGTTCTTGCAGACAGTATCGCCTCGGTTCTCGTACTGACGCAGCTAAAACGTCAAAATAGAGTCGTAACTACAAAATGATTAAGACATTCCAAGAAGTTCCACATATTGACAAAAAATCGAATCGAAATTCTTAGCACAAAGTACAAACTACACTGTTTGATGTCGTGTGTAGTCATTGTCTTATAATCTCTAGCCCAGCAACTGCATGCTGTTGGCATTCACTGCTGTGCGTACCTCATGTTGTATTTTTACTAGACTTGTATTTAATAAAAACAGAATAAGACAAAACAGGCAAAATTAGTCGAAGTGAAACATTGCAGTCGATTGCACTACAGTAGTAGAGTCACCTAATATGACGTTAAACGTCACGCAATTTATACAGAGAAAAAAAGAACGCAAGAATGTAATTGAGGTAAAGAGTACAAAGGCGCTGATTTGAATGGGACGCCAAGCGAGCAATCAAACCAGGAGTTTGTACCCTGTAGACAAAAAGGTGTAACTAACGAAAGACCAGACACCTCATGCTTTGTGGTATCCAGGACAAAAAACCTGAGTTTCCATCCCTTCATCAAAGCTCCTTGCTTCCACAGAGCCCCCTCGTAGGTGCGGACCTGAGAGGAAACGTCAACTATGTTTGCATCAACCAAGCACAATCATATTGGGTTTGTAGGAATGTGAGAATTCGAATTTAACAAACTGGAAGCGTTGTCGTGACAACTCACTGACATCAAACATGAACCAAGACGTGTTCACTAGTGATTACAAAGTATCTACACATTAGATGCCACGCTACCATTGTATTGTCATATGCCACTCTGCAATCATATACAAGATACGGCGTGTTAATATCCTATAAAAAACATTCTATGAAGCCAAGCCATGGCAAAAGTAGCACCAACCTCTTCGGCAGTGCTCGTCTGAAAGACAGGGACTTCCCCGGCCGACCGGTTGCTGATTGGCGATGCGTTCAGGTCAGCTGTAACTTGGTCAATCTGGTTTTGTTCTGTGGGCTCTTCAGGTATGGCGGAACGCTGTGATGTAAGTAGCATCAACGTCATTCTTAGGTTATACAGTAGGGTGTTTCAAAATTTCACCACTTTTGAATTTCAAAACGAGTACCTTTTTTTCTGATGGAGTTTTGGCCGATGATTACGAATCTGGCATTATTTTTTCATTATGACGTCATCTTGAGGGTGCCCCACGCGATTTTTCGCGTTTTTTCAATATCTCGAAAACTGCTTGGGCTAGACATATGGAATTTGTATCAAATGATACAGAATATACGATTTCCTATCTATACTTACGAGAGTTTAAAGTCGTATCTGCTTCAGAAAAAAAGTAATTTGAGAAAAACACTTTTTTGTTGTTTTTATATCCATATCGATAAATCTTCGAGCTATATGACAATTACAATTGTGATTTTCGATTTTTTAGATGACATGAGTGAAATATATTTCATTAACATGAAATAAGCATTCCAATGTGTGGATGCCTCGACCATGCCGTTCCATGAAGAAATCGGCCAGGCGCTTATTTATACCAGATTTTTTCCCTGTGTTTAATGCAGTAGTATCTGACATAACTGAATATATTTTACTTAAAGTATCCTCACAAATTTGCTCGGTAACACAGTTAAAAATGGTCTGAGAAGTTACCGAAATTCCTTCCAAAAAAGTTTTCACAGCTATAACTTTTTCACACTTGACTCCTGTATCCACAAATTGTCCCAAAAAGATGTACCTGTCCATTTTGTTTATGATTATTCCATCATAGCATAATTGAATTGCTTTAGCATGTTTCAGCTCTTACTCACATTGATTTAAAGCTTCAAGTCGACACTGCTCGCGCTTTCGAAGTACAGTTGTTGGCGAAGCAGAAATATTTTTTTCTCTAACAGTTGATCGCTGCAGATCGGATTGTTGGCGAATCGACACTAAACGACGGTCTGCTTTAACACGGTCACTGGTACTGATCGAAAATGAACGTTTTTTAAGGTAAGCTTTTCCTCCTGCAAGATGCTTGGGAGCAGGTTGGTAATCCAGGTCGAAATAGGTTGACGTGTCCCTAACATTATCACTTGTCTCTGCTTCCAAAACATCATCATTGCTCTCATTAGAATTTATATTTAAATCGAACTGGCGCGGTCTCAACGAATTGAATAAAACTTTAGAATTGGATAGGCCTCCGTTTATTGTAGCTCTTAATTTACTGGATGTGGGGTTCTCAATATCATCTTCCGCCGTGGTGCGTCGCTTGAGCTTGATTACACTCTGCAGCTTGTGTATATTAAACAGTGCATCTTTGGATGAAGATAAAATCATTCTTCTAACGGATCTTTGATCTTTCAGAAACATAATTTCTTTTTCTGGAACTCTGTGGTCAAAACTGCAACTACAAATCAGCTTTACCTTTATACGTTTGAAATATATCTGGTATTTCACACCGGCACTTGGTTATATCAAAGAGCTGGTCGAGCCAGCCATCGCTGATTGAAATAAGTTTCAATTTCTTGGCACGTTTTCTTGCCACAGCAAACTTGTGAATAAGTTGCTTCAGTTTTGTATGGATACTTCTCAACTCGATAGCAGGCAAGCTGGCTCTTCTCCACAGTTGAACTATGTCATTCATAACTACATCTTTGATATCATTGAATCCTGGAGTTTTCTTCAAAAATTTAGTGTCTGTATCCATTAAAAGCTGCTGAATATAATGATAGTGCTCTATAACTTCTCTACACGTTGGTAATGTATTTCCAAGTAACTTTTTCGAGACTATCAGAGACTTAACCTCAACAGATCTCAACCATGCCATATCCCTGCTTATACTGCATTTAAAACTGACCAACTAAATTCAAATTGGAAATTGTTTTTATCCCTTAAGACCCGTATTGTCAACAAACAATTATCATCGTTGATTTACAAACAATTACCATTGTTATTACCAATTACCGAATTGACGTCACAATGTATTGTCATATAGCTCGAAGATTATAGATATGGAATGGATGTAAAAACAATAAAAAAGTGTTTTTCTCAAATAACTTTTTTTCTGAAGCAGATACGACTTTAAACACTCTTAAGTAGAGATAGGAAATTGTATACTCTGCATCATTTGATACAAATTCCATACGTCTAGCCCAAGTAGTTTTCGAGATATTGAAAAAACGCGAAAAATCGCGTGGGGCACCCTCAAGATGACGTCATAATGAAAAAATAATGCCAGATTCGTAATCAGCGGCCAAAACTCCATCAGAAAAAAAGGTACTCGTTTTGAAATTTAAAAGTGGTGAAATTTTGAAACACCCTATTATACAGTAATAAATGTTTAGACGAATTATCCCACATGACATTGGAAGCCAAACATGCAGTTTTTATCCAAATAAGCTACAAGTGAAATTTTGTCCATTAATTACATTGACATCTGTTGTTCTAGGCGTAATTTTACGTGTAGTGCTCACAATTAATATTACGACAAACAAGCAGAAACTACAAGTAATAAAATAACCTTGGAAAGACCGCAAGGAAGTATGAGATACAAAAGCAAGTTTCACAAAGAGAGGCTAAATTAATGGTTTCTTTAGACGTCTTTTCGACATCACTTGATCAAAATAACAACAGCAAACTTTTTAGTGATTAAGCATTAAGCAACAAAAAATCAATATGCAAAACTATCTAAAAAAAATCGGGTAAACTGATTCGTTAAAAATAGGAAACTAAAAAAATGAAAAGCTCAGTTTCATTGCCGATAACAAAGCCATACGATTAACAAAATAATGCTTTGAATGTAGCGATGAAAATAACAATGATCAATCACGAACCGTTCAAAAACAGCGAATTTGAACTGGTTGAAACCATCCCTTTCTGATGAATGACATACTGTTGCCTGGTTCGTGTGGTTTTGCTTCAACAAACTACGATTTCTATCAAAGTCATCATTCAAAGCAGTGATTCTAAACTTTAAAGCCAGAACGAAAATGCACAGGAATGAGATGCGTCAAATTTGCTCATTAATTAGCCATGCCTTTAGGTGTAGGGGTCAGCGACCACAAAAGTTTGGAAACCATTGCTTCATAATCTTACTTCAAATTTCAAGCCAAAAAGCACTATTCTAGTATCAGTCAAACACAAACATTGATTGTTATTGCATGATGGTGGTGGTATTATTACTATGTTAAATGGTTAATTTAAAAAAAATGTGAAAAAACGAGGAAAAAGTGTGTGTAAAAAAGTGAGTGAAAAAGTGATACTGTAAACTCTAGTAGACAATACTTCGATCCGTTTATGAATCACTGAATTAAATAAATTAAATGAATATCCTGAATTGTTATAATTAAAGTTGTCAAATTCAACACAAAATATGATTGTTGCTGTTACTAAATAAACAAGGCAATAAAAGAGATGTCTTGCAAGAATGGAAGAATTTTAGAAAATAAACAAAGAATATATATCTTTCCGTAAAAATGGCACAGCACAAAGCTGTGGGAGATGATTTTCGAACCGCAGTTTACAAACCTTGCAAAGGGCAAACAAACAACGTAGAAACAACGTAAAATGCAACTGACAAGAGAGACGTGTATAGAAATATTCATGCAAGATCATGCAAAGGCGGGAAAGTTAAATCACGTGATGAAGAGCCAATTACGCTCAAGCAAGAGTGTGATGAGGTCTTAGACAGTGAAATGAATCGTTTTTGCATTAATTCAATGCACTACAGTTTTGTCAAAAAGTATGAGATTAAAAACTACAGTCAATTTCACATGAAATAACGTTTAAAAAGCATGAAGCAGAGTTTAAGCAAAAACTTCGAACGATCAAGCCTTGCCAAAGCATTGCATCAAAGTGACAAACCATGTTATAGTTTTGCGCAGAGATTACGTTAAATTAATGTTAGGTGATGACAAATCAATGTAAAAAGAAAGCTGTTAACGACATCTGATTGGTGAGAGCAAACAAAATGAGATGACAAATCAATGATACCGGAGCGGAGGAGGAGGAGGATAATGACACGGATGAGACAAATGCGGATGACATGCTCCTCATCCGGGATTGCAAGGGATGTTGAGATTGGAATTTAACGGTTTCCGCAGCCTGAAATCAGCCAGTTTTGAAGAGGAGAATACGTTGGATGCGGATATATAATTGGGCATTCATAGATAAGAAGCAACTCAAAGTAGTGACAGTTTAAATATATCATTCAGATGATTTTTTTTTTGTCGTATCCAGGCTTACATCCGGTGGTTGAAGATTTAGATTAAGTGGACGGGAAGGCAGGGAAGCCAATCTTCGTGTCCACCTTCAGGCATGCCTTTAGGTGTCCTGCCACAGACACAGCCGCATGCTCGAGCGGTGTCGAACCGGCGCTCTTTCGATTGCCGTTCCAGGGTTCTCACCACTCGACTATGCAGCCGGTTAGCTATGCTATGCAGCCAGCCTTATTCAGATGATGATAAGGGGTGAATGCAACAATCTAGCTAGCAAACGTTGCCGATTTTACATTGTGTCAACGTTTTGCGACTTTGTATTGCAAAAATGGCAACTTCCGCTGGCAATGATAAGACAAGCACTCTGATTATGACGCATTGGCACAAGAAATAAAAGTCTTTCGTTGTTATTGGGCAGTTCAAAGCATCACCGGACCACAATAACGTAAGTGTATGATAGGAGAAGTTATTGAACTAGTTAGAAATTATTTACAACAAAGAGACATTATAAAACTTGTCAGTGGCACAAAAAAACTGCTTGATGCCACAGAGCTAAATGTAACCGCCTGGAACCAATGGCGCCAATGCACCATGACCAGTCAAGCTGATGTCAGATGAAAAGGTGAAATAATCTTCAATTGAACTAAAATGCAACAATGCCATTTTTGACCGAATGATGACTTCAAAAGCAGATTGAACATAACGATATAATGCACTTCTATTGAAAGAAACTCGGATAAACTAAAATAAATTTCAAAGATACACGTCATATCAGTTAACTCAAGAAAACTGAGTAAAAAAATAGGCTGTGGCTATTTTCCCATGCAAGTGTTGCCAGATAAAGAATTCTGTCCTAATTTGAAAAAGTTGAAAGCCGTTGAAAACAAAATTTTGTGATTTGGAAAATTTTGAAGACATGGGGAGAGAAACACATCCTAATCCTCATCTTGACCCTAATCCTAACTCTGGCAACGCAACACCTGCCACGAAACAATGCGTTTCGGTCGCAACGAAGGCAACTAGCGTGAAAAAAAATAGCCACTTCGAAAAAGGCGTCACAATGCAAAAATTTCCACTGACATTGTGATGCAAAAACAATGACTCAGTAGTTGCTGAATGATCATCTGCTTGTTCAAGCAAAATTAACAAGACAACGACAAACAATTCAAGTCGTTGCAGACTTTCGTTCAGTGAACGCTTTTTCAACGTTAAAATCTTCTGTCATGATGTTGTCAAATTGATTCCAACAAACAAAAGTTGCTGTTTTTGAGTTGTTCTAACGTAGTTAAACGTGTAAACAACTTCAATGAGGTGAAATCTTATCGGGCAAGCAAATGTTTCCTTTTCAAAACATGAAAAATCATCAAAACGAAAAATACGACATGGAAACACTTACATATCGAGATGAAGACCGTCTCGGCTTCGGTAGGTTCTTGAAGAAAGTTCAAGTTGACAATTGATATCAATATTGCTAGCCAAACCTGCAAGTTTCCATTTCCACAATGCAACATCAACAGACGTTGAAACAATGTACAAATGGAAACTTTTACTGCCAGGAAAGTGGCTTTGAAATACCACCCAGAGGCTACTTTGCAAGCTCAGCAATCGTTGAATGAAAAATTATTATTTGAAAACATTTAACAGGAATTTTTCAAATTTTGTTTCAGTAATATTCCTTTGCAAAGTGAATGTTTTGTCAGAAGTCAACTCCATGCTAGCGGAATTAAAGCTAAAGGACACCACCTGACAAAAGTCGCATATTTTGAGTCGGTTTGACATCTGGCAACGTTGAAGTGATTTTAAAAACGCATTTTTCTCCGACATAAAATGACACTAATGACAACAAAATTGCTGATTGTTTCTTTTGCCAGTAACCCGATGAACAAAAAAACTTTTGATGCCGATCCACTCAGCTGGCACAATCATTAGCGTTTATTACTCAACATCAAAAATCGTTTCACATTGACTCGACGGCTGAATCAGCGCAATGCAAAACGACAGATTTTGCTAGCTGGGGAGTCTGTACAATTGCATACCTTTCCACCGGCTAGCCATTTAGAACTGAGGCAAGTAAATTGACACTGATGAGATCACCAATGTAGTTGAGGATATGAATCTTTTTGAGACTTGAAACGATTTGCTTGGGTCAGGTTTTCAATAATATCGATCCAAACAGTTGATGAACCGTTGATGGGTGGACGACTTTCTAATTTATGACCTAATTTGCGTAAATCTGCCGTTATATAATTTTCTAAAAACCAATAAAACTGTTTAAGTGCATTGGTAATGTCATCAACGGGCTGCGTTGATTTCAACTTCTGATGATGTAGCTGAGACGAAAAGCAACCAAATACCTTATGAAGCAGTTCAACTGTAGATAGCTTATGCAGTTGGCGAACGTCTGCCCGGGCCAGCAGGACATGGTCAGGTACATTGAGCTGCAAAGCAAGTCGTGATATTAAGTCACTTTCCTATGGATTCTTGCAGAACAAGTGAAACTGTTTACTAAACTTTACATACTTATAATTTATGGTCTTATAACTTCTACCTGGACAGCAAAATTCCTCATTTTTACATTAATTCAACGTCTGCAGACGTTAAACAAACGAAACAAACAACACAGGAAGAAGCATACCACTCGCGTTGTCATGTCATTGATGTGCTTCCAAGTGTTGATCCAGGAGTCCACAGGCATTCCTAGTTCTCCTTGCAAGCCTCCAATCTTATTCAGCAACATCCTGGGAGACGTAACAATGAAGGATGAAGCAATGCAACGGTTCAGATGACACGGCGTAAAACAACAGGACATGTTTTTACAAAAATAAGCATGAATTAAAATTGACGTTTGGTAAGTTTTGAGGGAATTATAATGATGGAATGACAAAACTTTGGAGGACAACTTAAAATAAGATTTTTTTCACCACCTTTGCATGCAAAAATCAATACAGTATCACAAGTAGCCACATGCTCATATTTTTGAATCCTCGTTGGTAAAAGTTACGTTTTATTACATTATTTCAACGGGGCTGGCTAAAATAGAATGTGCGTTTGTGCGTACTTAATTGAGTCCGGTTGGGCGTCGGCTGTGTTGTCATAGCAACCGTTGACCACTCTTCTTCCGGTGGCACCACCCCACGCCTCGCTCACCTGTCAATCATCGGTGTTATGAAAGAATTTGGAAACTTATCAAAATAAAAAGCCCAAAATCTAGAACCTAATCTCATGTTCAGTAAACGTTTCGAAAACAAAACTGTCCACTTTCAGTGCTATAAATTTTTATTTTATAGCATACACAACATTTATAGCATATATACCAGGGGTTCCCAACCTTTTTATGTTCTCGTACCACTTAGCCACCACGGATTGTCAACACGTACCACTATTTTCAAAACAACTAATTTGATCCAATATTAAATTATTTGCAAGATGATGAATCTGGATGTAAAGTCAGCGAAAGTAGCAAAATTATCAACAAAACATCACAGAGTCCATTACACCACACAGCACAGAACGCACCAGAATAACAAAGAAAAAGACACAACTAAACACAAACACAATACAACTAAATTTAATGAGATTTGTGTTTATCTTTCACCAGTTGATCGATGCGTGGCATAACTTTGCTAATAGCACATCTGAAATCATGTCCAGGGGCACTTAGTCGATTTCGATTTTTTGATTTGATGTTCATAAGAATAGAAAATCCCTGCTCGCCTTCCCAAGTAGAAGGAAAAATCAGTAGTTGTGGAACAGCGTGGGAAGCTAGCGTTGGGTATGAAGAAGCCATACTAAGCCAGAAGTTTATTGCAGAACATTCTTTGCGTTGTTTTTTTGCTGTCTGATCCTCCTGCATGTCTATCAGCTCCTCTTGTTCCCCTGTACCGACAGGTAGGTCGGCTAGGTCCACTGAGAAAGGATCTGTGATGTATGGGCAGCTTGTGGTATCTGGAAAGTAATGCTGCAATTCAGCAGTTAGCAGCGAGATGAGAGGTGCTGGGTAATTTCTCTGGAAAAGTCATCACTGATTTCCCTTTCAAGGGCTGACAGAAATTTAAACATACCATAGCGCTTGTTTTCCACATTTTTCCTTCATAATTCCACCTTTCAGATAAAAGCTCTCAGTTTTGAAACAAAGTCTACGGCAGTGCAGTTTTGCCCTTGAAATGACAGATTTAAATGATTGAAGGCTTCAAATATATCTGACAAATAAGCCAATCTTGCATTGAATTCCTCGTCCTCCAGATCGTTTTCATGGTCTTTCTGTTGGAAAAATAAAAGTAATTCATTCCTCATTTCAAAAAGACGCTTAGTTGTATTTCCTCGAGAGAGCCAGCTTACTTCTGTGTGATAGAGGAGAAAAGTGTGGTCTGAGACGAGATCTTCACAAAGAACCTTAAACAATCGAGTATTTAAAGCTGATGTTTTAACAAAATTTACGATTTTGACTACCCTGTTCAAGCACATTAACAACTTTGCAGGAAGAACCTTTGTGCAAAGAGCAAACTTGTGTATGAAACAGTGAACACTTATGACGCGAGGTGACACAGCTTTGACATGGGCTTGAAATCCAGAATTTCTACCGAGCATAGAGGGAGCCCCATCTGTCGTACATCCGACAAGATATCCCCAATCCAGTTCATTTTCCTTGAAAAAATTATCCAAAGAGTTGAAAATATCTTTTCCTTTTGATGTAGTGGACACCTCATGATTCAACAATAATTCCGTTTTTACAGCATCGTTCTGTGTAAAGCGGACGTAGACAAGCAGTTGGCAGCAGTTTGTGACATCTGTGGATTCATCAAGTTGTAAGGCAAATCCAAACTTCGAATCTCTTACTCCTGCAATCACTTGGTCAGTGATATCAACTGACATTTCCTCGATGCGTCGTTTCACAGTATTGTTAGAAAGCGATACACTATCCAACTTTGCCACTGAATCTTCTCCAATCAAATTTCTGACTAATATCTTTACTGCTGGCAAAACAAGTGACTCCGCAATGACATAAGCTTTTTTGTTTTGGGCCACCAGAAGAGATACTTCATAGGATGCCTTCACAATTCCGGCATTATTTCGATAAAACTGGCTTGTGTGATCCATGCGCTGTCGCTTTACGTTCTCCCAATGATTGGACTCAAGATGCCGCTTAAGAAAACTGGGTTTCAAAGCTGCATTTGAAAGGGTTTTCATACAGATCACGCACTGAGGTAAGCTATCTCCACGATGTTGAATAGCAATGAAGCCATACTGAATATAATCTGCGCTATACTTTCGCTTCGACATTTTCAAATATTTAGACAAAAATGTAATGCTGTGCAGGATTCAGCCACTACACGTCGGAAAACCAACATCAGAATAAACGCAATTCTGCAATTGCACAGACCACATTGCACACGTAATAGTTTCGTCGCAGACACCATTCACATTGCACACATAATAGCTTCGTCACAGACACCATTAAGTTCGCGCAGCAGCATTGTATTAATAACAATGACAGCAGGGAGCAAGATCGACAAAAGTAGCTTAGCGTACTGAGTACAGAGAATTTAGTACGGAAATAAATAAAAGTGTTGTTCGCATATTTTAGAAACTCAAAATTAACTAATTGTTGCAATAGGCCTACTTTATTTGACAATACTACTACATGTCGCATGCAACAGAGAGCTGCTCGCGTACCACCTGAAAAGCTCTCGCGTACCACTAGTGGTACGCGTACCACCGGTTGGGAACCCCTGATATATACAAAACAAGCTATACAATTTCCATTTCACACAACAGTCTGATATTTATGCAATTCAATCCTATCAAGTTGCTAGCAATCATCTGTCTATGGTACTCAAAAATAATCTTTCTCCCAAAGCTATACTTGTCTTATATTTAGCATACAATCTCGTATAATACAAGGTAGCATGATTTTTTGCTCTTGCGCGCACAAACTGATTGATTACCTCGGTTGCTTCTTGTTCATTGTGGCTGGTTCCGGCCGTCAATTCCCCAAGTAAGGTGTCATAGGGTGGCCCCTCACCAAGTATTTCCCTAACGTAGTAAGGCCACACCTTCAGCCTGCACATGGAACTTACCGGCCTCAAAACCTGGGTAGAAAACTTGAAGTTAACTTCACCGAAACTATTGTTGAAATGATTCGACATAAAATGATACGTTGGATTACGTTGAATAAACGCAAAATCCTTGGAAGTTGGCATAAACATTGACCTTTTTGCCACTTAGGTAAATATCCACTACTCAGACAGTAAACTCCGTAATTTTTACATTGATTCAACGACAGCAGAATGTGTCATTTTTACATTGATTCAACGACAGCAGAATGTGTCATTTTTACATTGATTCAACGTCTGCAGACGTTGAATCAATGTAAAAGTGACGGATTTTCTGTCTGGCTACGGAAGGAGTTGCCATTGTGCTAACCAACGAAAGCTGGGGAAAGGAACTGCTCATTAATCACTCAAGCAATGTATGAACCAAAGTACTGACCTGGGAAAGCAGACTTTCGGGGGTGTACAAAGGGTTGAAGAACACGGGTGAGCGTTTGTGTGCGGCGTTCAAGTACTCCCACAAGCATTTTATTTGTTGGTTTCCACCGCGAACAGGGGACCCTAAAGACACAAGAGAAGGTAAAAGGTTAGTTTGAACAGAAACAAACATTAGTTATTTGCTTTATACGGAATCGGTTTTAAGAAAAGTACTTCAAAAAACTTGGTCATTATGTGGAAAAATTTTCAATGTTGGTGTTGCTTTGGTGGAGGGCTGCTTAATGTCATCATAGTCAGTAAGAATAGGTACATCATACACGAAACAACCAAATGCGTTAATCGACGCGTTTCAAGCAATCGATATTTTCGCGGACGATTATATTGTGCTGAATTTACAAGTCTGCTTTAAAGGCAGCGCTATTGAAACAATTTTTTCAATTTTATGTTAAAATCTGGCCATGGGTCGATCTTGAACCGCCGAGCGTGTCAAGTCGGTTATTCGGATATTGAAAAACGGATAGTGACAACTGGTCAATTCCATATGGTTGTCATAGTTGACACAAAATAACCTTCAAAAAATAAAAACTTTTTATACCAAACAAAGCAATGGTTGGATTGCCAGTGAGGTAACAAAAAAAAGGTGACAAAAATTATTATGTTTCAAGCCACATACTTTTTCATGCTCTCCACTCCGAACAAGGAAACGGTAAGCCAGCACTTAAAGTTGCCCACGACAATTGATGGTATCATGAAGAAAAGAACAACAGCCGTTGTTAAACAACATCATTGATTTAACGTTTAAAACAAGGCAAAATTCACATGGCACTAACCAGCGGAGGCTTGGGAGTTCTCAGAGTTGACGGATACACGAGAACGTTTTCGGGACTTCTTCTCGAACAGAATTCCAGCTTCCAGTCGCTCAAAGTCAGAGTCGAGCAGGAAGGTTGTAAAGCGGCTCGACATGAAGTGGTAAGCTATCGCTTCAAGATACATTTCGTTGAACTCAAATGACATCGGGAATTGATGGTGAATCTGCGGGAAAATTACAGTTAATTTTCGGCTTTAACATCAAATAAACACTGAGCAATCACGGAATTTTAAAAATCTCAAATCATGAAATATAAGTTAATTTTGATTTTGCGCTTTTAAGCATTGAAACAGTATAAAAAAAACTATAAGCTTGCAATACTTTACAAAAATACCTGATATACTGCATCAAGAAACATCAAAAAGACCGGAGTGAAACCACTGGACTCAATGTCGTTAAAGCGGTTCCGGTGACTGAAGCGGTGACCGAACGAAAGCCATTCCTTCTCTACCAAAGTCTGAAATCCTTCAATCGTCCTGAATAATAGCAAAGGTGCATTCAGCAACAGAATATAATGTTCTACTGGCGAAATAACTTACTATCACAATATGTTGCGAGAAAAAAATGTGTATTTATTCTGATGTTTCGTCGATGAAACACGACTGACTGGTATGAAGCGGTTTTCCAACGCAACGTTGGAACCCAGATAAAAAATCCGCCATTGTTACATTACAACGTCTGCAGATGTTGAATCATACATCAGACTTACATTTATCAATGTAAAAAATTACAGATTTTGCTGTATGGGAATAAATGGAAATCATTTTACAACATCTTGGAGTAGTGGTGCCATACAAGGCACATCACAACAAACAACGCAGCATGCCTACAAGGTGCCTGGTGAACAGTCTCGTTTAAGTTTTGAACTTGCAATTTTCACATCGTTTCAACGTCGTTAGGTGTTGAAACGATGTGAAATGACAAATTTTGCTGTGTGGCCTGCAACTACATTAAATGGGAGACCACGCCAGTTCAAATTGTAGATCGCATTCCTGATCAGTAAATAGACGTAAATTTGATGCTATAGTATATTAAAATTACAAAAAATAGTAGTTGTTTGCAGTAAAAAAATCTTTATAAAAAGCAAGTGATGGCTGGTTTAAATAAAAGCTTTTTTTTCATTCTTACCGGTAATATGAATCCTGGAGGATTTGAGACAAGGAGGAAAGTTGAGGAACAACATCAGTTCCATCATCAATTGCCAACATCACTGAGGCTCCATGGATGTCCATGACATCTACAACAGATCCAGCCGTCTGGATCAGGTTGGACACCTAAGTGGAAAATACAAAGCACAAGTTTGAGAGAGAAATGAAAACAATTTCAATCGCATCTTCATTTGACAACTTCAAGCATTGGTTTGATAATAACAAAATGGAAGCAACAACCGCAAAAGTCGATAAATCTTCTCAGTCAGGAGAAATAAACAAAAGTGGAAGAGAAGTTACAGACATCCAATATCGCAAAATACACTGGCCATATTTTGTACACCAACTCCTTTTCTAGCTTTTTTTTTCAGTGCAGTGTCGAACCAGGGTCCCTTTGATCGTCGTACCAGGGCTCTCACCACTAAACTTCGTAGCCGAGTGTTATGAAATATATCTTACTTTTGTGTGTTGTAAAATACAGTGCTTTTACCTGCTCCATCCACATGGAGTCTTGCACTTCCTTTAAGTAACTAGAAATTGTGTCTTGGAGTTGCTGGGAGGAAGATGCTGGAGCTGGAATAGGAGGATCAACTGGAAGACAAGATTTGAGAAGAACCTTAAAGCTCATCCTGATCTGTTTGGCTTCCGCTAGATCAGTGGGAACAAACATCACCTTTCCTTGCTGCTCGTGCTTGAGATTCTGAAACGAATACGAGGTTACTAGAGGTCATTAAGGTTACTTGAGGTCACAATATGTTCCACAATTGCAAACTCAACTAGTTCTATTTTTACAATGTGTTTTCAACGTCAATTAATAGAAAAATAGTAATTTTTTTAAAACAAGTTTGTGAGTTTTATTGCCAAATCCGTTAGGTCAAAAAGTAAGTTAGTACAATATACTTTCACAACTTTGCAATTCATCAAAATCCAAGGGATTTTCATGAAACCCGGAAAAATCAAATAGGTGAAAGTTGCAACAATTTGTTGTGTGCCTTTCGAGAACAGGAAATCTTTTCCTCACTGCAAAAGTTAAATTTTGCTTTGTAGAGAAATTTTGTGCTAACACGCAAAATAATCAAAGAGGTGTCACTAAGGGGAATTGAACCATGATGTCCAACCGAGTGTCGATACCACTCGGCCACCCAAACCGAGAATTTGTTCTCAACATGAAAGGTTATCGAAAACAATTCCACACTTTCGCTGACAATGACAATGACACGTTACTTCTGTGCAACGCTCGATAATTGAAACAGTTAAACCTGACATCTGAAGTTGTCGTTTTTACATCGTTTCAACGTCTTCACCAGTAACGCTGAAACAATGTGAAAACGCGACTTTTGCTAAGTCGAGAAAGCGTTTAGCCGAAAAAGTGCTGGACTAGTGGGTTTTCTAAATTTGATCGAAACGCCAGCTTGGTTCTTCATTCACTCTTTAAAATTATGAGAAATTTGCAAGGTCTTGGCCAGTAAACTGTCATTCAGTCCTTATTTACGTTGATTCAACGTTTGCAGAAGTCAAAGAACTGATTTGCGAAAGAATGTAAATCATTTTTATGACTGCAATCAACTTGGCGTCGACGAGCCATCCGGTAAATACAAACTAAACAGACGCAATAAACTTTACCTCGACCAGTGCACAGAACGGGATTCGTGCCGTGGGTCTTCAAACATAAATTAGAGAATTCTCTTTGATTTATGTTGTCGGCGCCCAATGATGAATCAATATAAAAGTAACGGCAGTATTGTATAAACTTGCCGGAGTTGAAGCAATCACAGCAATGTCCAAGAAAATGGGGCTATGAAAATTTATTGACTAACATTAGTCGATGAAGGTGTTCTGTGGTAGTTGTACGCACCAAATACTCCTTGCATGTAAAAATGGAATTAAACTACTCTTTTATGTTTAATTGTATGCACAACGTTACAAGTTATAACACAAAATCACTGTAGGAGAGACTACGGGGTAAGAACAACATGTGATGTTGAAAAAACATCACGCTACACAAGAATAATGGATTTTCGGTGTCAAGTCCTGACGTAATAGTGCCAACGGATAATGAGATACTTTGTCAAGATTAAAACCTTCAGCTGGGCGCTCCCACACTTAGAAGCTAAATAGAACGACTCAGATGCATTTGTCTTTCAAGAAACATAATAATTCCCAATTGCTGTGTTTAATCATCCTCGATAGAACATGGCCGATTCTGGCGAGAAACTCAACCATTGATTTGCTGTCTGGGATTCTTCGGAGAATCTTTGCTTTTGAACAATAAAGCAGACGCTGATGCTTCTCATCTTCTGTTCCGGCATATACATGTTTGCGGATAAATATAAATTGTACTGCCCAAGGTTCCATCGATTAAAGTGCAACTGCACGATCGGACATATAATAAAGTAAATGACATCAACCAGATTCGTAACTTGTATATACTGATAAAGCTTTTACCACCGTAAAGGTATTAGCCATCTTATTCGAATAGAAACATGAAACAAATCTTGTTTTGTTGTTTAAATATAAAGTTTCAACGGCAACGCCAAAATTAGGCGCAAATTTGGGACTAGCAAATATAATAATCGAGAAAAAGTGAAGCCGGAAATTGCTGAGTCTAGGAGCAGGAAATGTCATTCACGGAAGCAAGAATAGTTGTTGCAATGACGATGGAAAGTTGCGCAAGTTGAGCAAAGAATAAAAGTGAATCATACTTTACACTTGTACACAAACGACTGACGGACGTTCATGAAATTCCTCTCCCTACAATTTTCTTATCAAGCAAGGAAGAGCATGTTTGCATCATTGGAGACAGAATGACGTCACACAACCTATTGAATCTTGAAAAATAAGTTTTACAACAACGAAGTCAAAGGTTGAAACCGATGTTGTGAAATGGGCTGATGTCACCGGTTCAATGACGTCACATCTCACATGACGTGACTGTCGAGCAAAGTCAGCATACTAAGCGCGCTATGTTTTCAAAGGTCAATAACCCCCAGACTCCCAGAGCCATTATTACCGAAAAATCTTTCAATAAGTTAAGAAAAGATGATGTGCGACAAAAATATTTGAACTTTTTGTCACGATTCGATGACATTGTGACGTAAGAGTGTTTTGAAGGAACTGGTTTGTTCGATTTTGAAGCGGATTAATCTTGATTACTGTATGAACATAATGGATCAAGCAAACATAATGCGATAAAGGTGTTGGCTCATAAAGCAACGTCGGAAATAGCACCGTCTTCTTCCACAATGACAGTTCGCTCATGTGATGATTGCAAACTGGTGTTTGGAGTGCAAAGAAACAAGGACCTTGTTTTTCTCAGGCGAGCAAGGGCATCGTGTCGCATGTACGCAACCAATTAACTATCTGGCCCTTTGTTTCGCACAAAAATATAAATTTCAAACATTCCGATGCTTTAAGAGTTGAAAACTTTTAGTGAAATTCCTAAGCAAGTGAAATTCCTTTAAGTGAAATTCCTAAGCAAATTCCAAGTAGCTTTTAGTACCCTCGTGGAACCGAAAGAAACGCATACACTACAGACACACGTCAAAAGTAAAATGATTTATGACAAATGTTGTATGGATTTGCTACAAAACGATTGAAATGATTATTCCAAAACGAAAAATATAGTCTGACACTCAAAAAAAAGCATGAATGTTTTTGCAAGGCAACAACCAAAATCCTCTCGTTCAAACAAACAACGATTTTCCAATCAATGTGAGAAATAGACGTTTCTCAGTGATTCTTTCGGCGTCAATACAGCGATGAACGACAGAAATATAGAAAATAACCTGTTTAAAGGGTACATAGCGTTAATTTATGGAAAGAGAAAAGTTGTCGGCCGGCAAGTTCACAGCAGGCTACTAAAGGTCAAGATTGCACACATCACCGAACGGATAAAATTGCGGCCAATGTTTGCACATTCGGTGAGAAATGTAGTTTGGAGGTTTTGTCGTCATGCGGTAAATCAACATAAAAATTACTGACTATTCGAGAAGATATTCCAAACTATCTGCCAAAGCAAACAGGTTTGAAACCAAGGGGTATATAAGAGCAAAGGCATCGCAGACAGATCATGCACCAAGGTGAAACGAATGATAGCAAAGATGTTTGTGAAATCAATGACAGTCTTGGTCTTATGTTTGGCAATTTTCCAAGCGAGTGCAACATCCAATGATGATATGATGGACTTCATAGACACTCTGTTAAAAAGAAGCGAATCCAAGGCAAGTGACGTTGGAAAACAGATGGAAGTTTACACTCAGGTAAGAAAATATTAACACTTTTCTTGCAACTACAATGAGACTTGGGATTAAAGAATCGCAATGAGAGTGGCTGAAATTTTGTAATTAGTAAAATGGCCACAAACGTTTACGTGGATCAAAAGTAAATAATGAAACAGTTAACTTTGCATGTTGGCAATTTATTGTCTGGCCTATTAATATCATAAAATATTTTTAAAAACACCGATTTTGAGGTTAGAAAAGTAAACAAAAAGCAATGGCCAAGTGGCACTGCAAGATGAATAAAGCTTTCAAACAGCTTACTCTTCCTTGTACAACATCGGTCACATCGGTTTGTACGATGTAAAAATCGACTGATTGTTTTCCAGCTGGAAGAAGTTTGGGCTACGATAAATAAGGCTTCCCAACTCTTCTGCAACTACACGGTGTCCACCGGTGAGGATGTACCTGTCACGGTGACCTGGAAAGTCGGGGATGGCCCCAGATTTGCTGAGGAAATTTTGAAGTGTTACGGCTACACCTACGCAAGCAACAGATGCAACAGGGTGGAGGTGGTCGACCCAGACTATCTCAATCGGGTTCGCATCGCACAAGGCAGTCCATCGTTGGAGATAACCCAGGTGGGTTGGCATGTAGGTTAAATGCATAAATACAACGCGAATCACATGGAAACAAAGAAAATAAATTTTCTGAAACAAAGTGTTGAACCAGACAACTTCTATTGTTGCTAAGAGCAGATTTTTGAAAAAGACTGCTTCTATCAAACGGTTTTCTGTCTGAGCTTTGTCTAGCCAAACGAAATTCAATTTTTAATGTCTTTGCAGTAAATACAAGACCAGACTTCATACTAAGCGACGATTTTCCAAAACACACGAAAGAGTGCGATACAATCCAGTGTACTTTTATTTATAAGACCAGACTACCCTTTCCAAATACGTTCTGGCAATGTTTTACAAATTTATCGTGTAAAAAATATTGGTATTGTGCGGTTTATGCAATAGTAGTCAACGTCCTTTGGTGTCCTTCAGGTAATATACAGCGACAATAGAAACTACTGGTGTCAAGTCGCGATTGAAGATGGAGCAATCTCTGAACTGGGATTCGACATGAAATCTGTCGTACTGAGGATAACGAATGGACCAAACACTCCAAAGTTTCATAGCGTAGAAATTGATGAAGACTTTACAGCAAGTGATGGCAGTGAAATCACAGTCGTTTGCAAGTAAGTCGGCAGTCGTAACCTTTTAAATGACACAGAAAGTATGTTAAAAAGTTCTTTTTTAGTTTAAACTCTTAACTTTCTTTAAAATGCATATGATGACAAGCTTACCAATGCAATATAGTTTTGGTGTGTGTGTGTGAGAAATAATGAGCAAGTGTGTAAACATGTGCGGGCTGAAAAGAAAAATTAAGACCAACAGTTTTGTCGCTGAGAAATAATTTGTACTAATGGTCTCGAAAAGACCACATGCAATAAATGATGGATTCGTAGCTTGTTGAAAACTGTGATAGCGAAAAGTAAACGTAACAAAATGGAGGGAAAGACGAAGTAGAAGGCCATGTCCAATCAGAATCTATAGTCATAGACACAACAGCACAACGTTGCTGAATCTCTTTACATGTTATCACCACTTTAAAATCAACAACCGTTTCCAGCACTCCTTTCAAAATGACAAAAAGCAATAATAATCACCCACATCAAGAATGTGGATTAACCTCCAGTAACGAAATCACAGCTGCCAACACCATTGTATTTTTATACATCTAACCGTAATGATTTAGGAAGCCAGTACCCTTACGAACACACCTAGAACTCCTTAATGGTGCGAGTATCCCAGGTTAAGAACTTTTACAATAACAGCACTGTAACAATTTTATACTTTTACAGTTGCGTTAACGGGTACCATTGTGAAGACGTGTTCTGGTTCAAAGGTCCCGTGGACACGTCATATTCCGAATATGATTTGGTCTACTCAAGGACCGCCCACAGTAGACCCATGCCAACACAATACCAGGCCTACAACCAATGGATCGATCGAACACATCTGTCTGGTGAGCGCATCATGTAACCTTTGCATTCAATTACCTTATGAGAAAATAGCTTACCGGTTATTCTCAGACAGCAAATCAACCGTTTTTTACATTGATTCAACGTATGCGGACATTAGATCAATGTAAAAAACGGCTAATTTGCCGTCTGGGTTGTTGGTCTAAAATATCGAGTCAAAATACAAAGTGGTTGCCGGGGCTAAAGCTGTAATTGCTTTTGGCAGGCAACTCTCTGGTGATAACCAACGCCACAATCGCCGATAGCGGACGCTATTGGTGCGAGCTGCGTTCGTCCGGATTCTATGGTATCGGGGAGTTCGCGACTGACGCAAGGTCAATGGTGCTAAGAGTGACTCCGCGTGAGTTGCGCGACATCAAACCGTTTCGATGTTTGGGCAAGGACGATGGCTTGTACCAGGACCCACTGGCTTGCACCAAGTACCATGAATGCTACGGTGGCATACATTACTTCAGGGATTGCCCATCAGGGACTGTCTTCAGCCCTGATTTGGTGAGATGTGATTTTGCCGAAAACGTTTCGCCACCTTGCGGTAGTAAAACCACCGCTTAGAACTGAGTTGTCAGTTTGGCCGAAAGTTCGAGTTGCTGTGTGACATTGCTTGTATTAAATAAAGTGATCAAGTTGTTATCTATGAACATATTGTCAAATATTCACAAGTGGTCTGAGATTATTACATCATGATTTGTATATTTACATGTGAAGTAATAACGAAATGCTGTTTTACAATATCAGGCCTAACTAGCCAATATTAATTTTAAAGCCAACCCAACTGGATGTTGGCACAACATTGACAACTCCCAAATCCAAATGAGCGTTTGTGACAAACTTTTCAAAATACGCACTGCCGTTTTGGTATGACCATGTTTGAATTTATGATGTCATAATTACGTTGTTTAGGTGCTTTCGTCATGCTTGCTATTTTGTGCTGTAGACGGAGTTGGTTAATTTTATTTAAACCACCAACATTTATTTACGGTAAAACAACAATTCCATTTCTGTTGCAATAACTGATGGCTGTACTGTACAATATCGAGTTTGTTTGAAGAGTGTCTAATTGTTTTTCCGCTTTATTGCTTGCAGAACAATAAATGAAAAATAAACTAAACTTGGGAATTCTTCTTTGTTTGAGCTTTGAGTTAGTTTTAGTTTGGAATTGAAGATTTACTTCGTCGGCCCAACATGTGTGCCAGAAGCGACATGCTTTATACCAGTGAAACGTGGCCAGTCATTGCGGAGGACAATAAGCGTTTGAGCCACAATGACAACGGTGAGGTGGATGTGCTCTATGCGGACAGAGTATCAAGTGAAGGATTGAGAAGGCTTGGCATCCATCAAGTAGAAGAAGTCTGATAACGACTGATTGGCATTTTTGTGGTAGCGCCATCATACGCAGAACTTGATGTGCTCCACGAAAGAGGAAAATGTGATTGGAATAATTTATATCAAGATATTCAGTGAAGAATCCGTTGCAATACGACTCCTCCCTTCGCCGAAATTACAATCCCTTATTTTTTTTTTAAAGAAAAATCCGTGAAACTAACGCTATTACAATCATCAACCCTCATTTCCCAATAGATTAAAAAAGAATTGTACCGAACTTTCCGAAGCAATCTGGTCTCTCAAAGACAAAGGTATACAACCCAACATTTCGTGGTCTGTTCATAGCTATGCCCGACCTTACGGTGGTGGTCGTAGCCTCTGCTATTTTTGGCTCGCTGAAAGCTGGCAATATTGCAGGCTGACAGCAACCACCTATTAAATCAGCGCGCTCTGGTGAGTGTCGTCATCGCAACAAACTCAAGCTCAGATATGTCCAACAGCGCAGGCCCCGCCCTGTACTCACAGCGCCCGTAGGCCTACATTTTAAAACGCAGCCGAAATCGAGTTATAAAAGCTCTCATGGCGGAGCCCAATCGCCGTCAATGCCGCACTGCGCCTATCACAACGTCCACACTGTAACCGGTCGAGATTTAGTCAGGGTCAGACAGCTCAGAGCTTCGTATGATTCGCTGATGGTAACATTTTCGTTTGTTTTGCGAGTCTTGCTGAGGACAGAGCATATTAATTTCTATCTACGCCTGCTTAATATTAATGATTTCTTTTTAGCATGTTTTTCCGCACCTTCTGACGACCCTACAAAGGGTGAAACAGGCTGCAAAGGTTACTTTGATAATAGAGATTCAATTTACTTGAATTAGCTCTGTTTAGCATTGCGCTTGACATTGAGCACTCTTTTGTGATAATACCATTTATCGTACAAGACTAGGTTACATAGTTGAGCGGGGTGAAGATGATTATTACTCGATTTTAGCGCAAATCGTGAAGATTCCAGAACAGGCGTGTGTTTGCATAGGCCGGATACGTGATAAAAATGTCGTCTGGATTTTGATTGTTTTGTTGCGATAGAAACTAGCCAGCAAAAGTCCTTTTTTATATTAATTCAACCTTTGTTGACGTTGAATCAATGCACAAAGGACTTGATTTGCTCGGTCGGAAGTTGCAAGTAGCAAAATTGTGCATCAAATTCAACACTTTGGCACTGATGAACATTTCCAGACGTTGATTCATTGTAAAGTGATTCTTACAACTAAATGCCGCAAAATAAACTCCAAAACATTATCTAGAGACTTGTTATCTTGCATGTGAAAACAAAAGTTTCGCTAACCAAAAAAACAAGCTTGTTGCTTACAGAACAATGCAAAATAATGTCAATTTAATGATAGGGTGTCCAATTTTTAGTAAAGCAGCAAACTGAACACTCATATTGTCACGTCCACAGCTAGAAAAGCAGCTAAAAACAAGCCATTTATTTATAGAAATATCTTTCGAGTACGCAGTACAAAGATATAGAAAGAAAAGTTGACTTGCTAATGAACCTGGCAGGGAACAAGTCACGCAAACGGATAAGTGCGGAAAGGAACATATCGCAGACCACACCATCTGCAACTGTGCCATCTATCACGCGCCAAATGGTGAGCGTGGTCTGCGTAAACTGGATGATGAATCAAATTCAGTGGCTTCTGGACACCTGCCCAAAATTGTAGACTGAGTCGCCGCCACTGAAGGGCGGTGAAATGCAGAGCTCTTCGACTCTTGAAGAAGACCAACTGGCCAAGAAGAAAAAGGTTCACACGAAGAACAAGAAGATTGCAGGTGAAATATTAATTTGAAATATTTACACTCGGGATATGAATAGAAGTTGAATGAAGTTGAATGAATAGAATATGAATGAATAGAAGTTGACCGTTTCCGTTCCAATATGTGCAAGTGGAGTTTAGCTTCATCTTACACGTAGGTAGAACAAATTACTAGCCATGTGATCCTTGAATGCCCCGTCTTTACGGCATCAAATGTGATGCACATTACGAAGCTGCTATGAATGACCTGGATTTCCATCATTCGCCCTGAAGTTTCAATATTCTATCTCACACGAAAGAATGAGAAATCTAAGTTTGGAGAGTTTGCGATTGCAGCGGTTTAATAGGAGCGATATTTGGATAGTTGTGAAGGGCACGTCACCCACGACTCTTCAGCTGTTTAGCGTGGATATCAACATAACATTCAAAACAGACCAACGAATAACTAAAATCTTGCCACGTGTTTGTAAGTGCGTGGTTAATAAATATTGTGAGATCGTATGCTTTGTTGATAAAACTTGCACATCTGATCTGAGAAGCCTATGCCCAGAAAAAAAGTCAAGTTCAACACAACATTTTTACATTGATTTAACGTCTGCAGACGTTGAATCAATGTAAAAAAAAAACAGCTAACTTGCTGTCTGGGCTACTGGCAGATTTTTTTGGATTTTTAGATTAATGGCAGATTTTTTGGATTTTCTTAGTAAAGAGTAAAGTTTGCATTCTGAAAATTCTTATTTCAATAAAACGTTAAAGTAAAAAAAATTGACGTCATGGCCAAAAGGTTGAGATTCGTGTGGGCATGGGTTGAAATTTTAGATGGCAGCGATTTCAAAACATCAGTTACAAAAAGTCTAACGTCTAACCTTGAGCTGAACTTTGTCGCCGAACACATACAGTTGGGCCTGCTTTGAAACCGCGTTGTGTATTGCCGCTTGTGTCAGTGAACCATTCAAACCGAGTCCGCTAGCAGGTGCTCTTGAGGTCTGAATAAATAAAACATTTACTTGGAGATAACATTTAATCGTGTCAGCGGATCAATTCTACCTAACAAGTAAATCAGTCATATTTGCAGGCCATGTGTGCGCGATAGTGAATTAAAAGCTAAAAGAGGTTGTAATAACGTTACAGCAACGTCTTGGCGATATTTACCGAGGGAGCTATGGTCGCGTCCTCGCTGGGTAGTCTACCGTTGGTCCGGGTCAGAGTGGACCACTTCTTAGATTTGTTAAAACGGGACGAGTTGGACAGCCCATGGGTGGCGCCACCACGTGAAAGGGGAGGAGGCGACATCCGGGTCTGCAGGAAGGCATGCAAAGTTACAAAAAAAGAAATTATGAAAAAAAGTTAAATCACGATTTGGATTTTTGTTACAAAATGCATAAAGCTCATAACCAAACGAAGACAACAAAGTAAAAATACAATAGATTGAGTTTCGCTTCTAGCAGCATGATCGTTGCTTACTTCACAATGCAGATATTAACGACCTGGTTTAGCCTGATGCTGCGGGTTCGCTGTGGTAATAGCAGTTTGCACTAGCTTTCGGAAGACAGTTCCCACGTCACGTGACCAGCGAACTGTGTTTCAAAAGCTAGTGCAATTCGCTATTACCACAGCGAACTCGCAGCATCAGGATAAAACAGGTCGTTAATATCTACATTGTAAAGAAAGCAAAAATAATTTGACATTACTACATCAAACAAAATTTTACGCAAAACTAAACAAGAATATGAAGCAAATCTTTCATGTTTGTGTCACTTTTGCACAAAACAATACAATACGTAAATATCAAGCACTCTTCCAATTCATTTGGTTGTCTTTTGAAACTGTCAAAACTCTTACTCTTGTTGAATACAAAATGAAAAAAATTGTGATAGTTTGCCAAAGTACATGATAGAAAACGTGTTGATTATTTTTCACAAGCAAATGACCAAACCGAAAGAAAAGTATATATTTTACATAAAGAATGTTTTGAAACAAAATTCTGTGAGAGATGATAAAGAAGATGATGCAACAAAAAAATGAATTGATGACATTTTTTATGACAAATTTGTTAGAAATATAAATTAGTTGATTGTACAGATGAATACATAGAAATACCTGCATAGACGTCCATTCAAATACCTAGCATTGTGTGAATTATTAGACAAATCACTTTGGAGCACTTTCAATTGGTTAATGGCTTTTATAGTCAGAGTTACTATACAAAGCAAAACGCTCGCCTTCATTAGTGTTAGTGAAGCAAAATTATGCAATAAAAAAAATACTGAAAACAGTTTGCTTAGCCGGTCCCTTCACAAACTTCTCTTGTATACAAACAGCTGCACAGCTGCGTTTTATAGAAGCAGAAGTGGCAAATCTCTGTAACCATACCACACATGCAAGAAGTTGTAAGAGACCAAGCTAATAAACTGCACTCAATACTGTCCAGGAACTCTATGAACGATTTAAATCTTGTTTATAATTATCATTGATACCAATTTTGATCGGGTGCTTGGTTAGAAGGAATGCTAAGACCAACGCAATGCAGGTGACTATCTTCCAAATCACCTCGTCGTCCATGCTCGCCAGGCTGCTTACTGATGAGGGACGGAACAAGAGAGATGCTGATTCGGAAGGGAGTACGACCAGGGATGCGATTTTGAAAAGGAACCTTTCTTCCTGTGATGAGGAACTTAACACCACCTCTTCATCGGTAGCTGCAGAGATTAAAGTTTTCAAATATTCAATTTCAACTATTCTATGTGTCGGCTGCATAGCCGAGTGTTGAGAGCCCTGGAACGACACTCAAAGGGGCTCCGGTTCGACACTGCTCAAGAGCATGCGACTGTGTCTTTGGCAGGACACTTAAAGGCATGGCTGAAGGTGGACAAGAAGATTGGCTTCTTTGCCTTTTCGTCCAAATATTCAAGTATCGAGATATGTCAAAAACTATTTTGTTAGAAATTTAAGCCAGAAATGGTGCGGGACTGACACTCCGTGACAATTTTTATGGTCTTCGAGTTTTTAAAGGGAGCACAGAAAAACTACCAGAAGGGCTGGTAAGGTTATTAAAAAACATTCATCCAATTTCATGACATCTAAATTAGTTAAAACTTTGTGTGCTCAAATTTCCAATAATTTGGTCACTGGCATTAAAAGAAAAAAACAATAACTGCACACATTCGGTGCAGAGAGATTCGGTGGAACAGCAACGGGACAAAACTTTACAAGTAGCAACCCAACCAGAGCTGGGGAGTCGGAACAAAAATACTCGATTTTGACAATTTTATAAACCGACCGCGACTCAAGACAGGCCAAAATCTATTGACTTTACTTAAAAAAAGCCTATGCCAGCACTTAACTGCTGGAGTACAGTATCATACCTGTTGCCTTGGCTTGGCTGCGTTTGAAGAGCGAGCCAGCGGTGCGTGACTTAATGGCACTGGACCGTAGCAAGATGGCATTGTTAGTCGGATGCTTCCACACAATGGCTGGAAACCTGGCTTGGTTGTGGCAGTGAGCAATCGCCTTGATTTGATCATCGGTGAACGATTGGGGAACCACCACACAGGCGGGATGGCTGGAAGATTGAATGCAACGTTAAAATGTCACTTAAAATAGCAATGCCAGAAGCAAGATTCAACTTTAAATTTAATTAAAAAACAATGTTTAGTTTTAACGTTTCAAACAGATCCCTAAACTCTGAATGTGTAGGCATGGGTTGGATACCCTGTCGGTGTCGGGTCATACCAAATACTTACTGAATTTCATTCCTACTTGACACCGAACAATGGAATGGATTATGGTAATAATGTACTCAGTTGCGCCTCTATACGGCTGCATTGACACTGTCTACTTTGTAAAGCGCTGAGAAGTACCGTTATATAAAAACAAGGATGATTATCACTAAAATGTTGGGATCTGATGGCAGCCAAGTAGGCAGATGACCAATCTGTAAATCTACGTGACCACAAAGACGTCACACTGACATTACTTGACGTTGAAATGACAAAAACAAGAAATGTTTTGTAGTTTGAAAATAAGTAACAAAACATAGAAAAGCATCATTGACAGTTTTAAAACAGAACACGTTCTAAACTCACGCGACAACGCCTGTACACCAGCCAAGCAAATTAGTCATTTTTACGTTGATTTAATGTCTGCCAACGTTAAATCAATGCAAACAAGAACTGATTTGCTGTAAAAGGGTAGTCACAACCAGCACTGTAAGAATCGGGCGAAAGCAAAACGATTCCGACTCCTCGATTTATAACTGGCCGGCTCCGACTCCAGTGTTGCCAAATTTGTTAGTGTTGCCAGACCTGTTAAGTTTCTGTCGTTTTTTTTTTAATTTAATCTCAATAAGATACGATCGGAATTGAAACGGCGACTTCTTCAAAAACTGGCAAAAACAAACACTTCTATTTTCTGGTAAAGTTTAAGAGCGCAATACAGAAAAATGAAAAAAATATTTTGAAAATAGATTGCAGATAAAAATTTTCTTGTTCATCGTTTCGTATCAATCCGGAGTCAGACTCAGCTTTTTTTTAACGACTCCGGACATGCCAAAATCTTTCCGACTCCACACCCCTGGCCACAACACGTAATCATGTTCTACGCAACGTAACGTCAGTTATGACACGTCACTATCAACGTAAAAAAATACTAACAAAACACGTTCATTCCACCTGCGACAGACGGACAGCATCCTGTTGACCCGAGATAAGCGGAACGGGCTCTCATCGGTACTGATCAGCTTCATACGAATGTAATCGCCTTCACAAGAGCGCTTGATCAGTTGGTTCATCGTGTCTTTGTCGGAGAGCGTCTTCGTCATCGCTTCGTCGATCGCTGGCATTCTGGAAGAGCAAAGGAAAATTGAAGTTGTGAACATGGACAAAACTTCAACCAAAACGCAAAAATCTTCAGTGGAAATGAGTATAAGGAAGAAAATTTTCGACGTTTCTGTACATATGTAGTAGCAACGTAGAAGGCAGAAGCTGATGTCTAGTACGACCATAGTACTGTAATTAGAGAATTTTATCAGTGACAACCCGCACCGCAATTGACAGCAACCAGCAACCCAGTGACAACCCGCACCGTATTGACAGCAACCAGCATCCGTGGCTCAGTGGTTATCGCCTTCGGCTCTGGTGCTGGTAGCCCTGGGTTCGATTCCAGGTCGGGTCATACCAAAGACTTTAAAAAGGGTACCGATTGTGTTCTTTCTTGCATAATGCAGTGAGGATAAATTGGGTAATAATCTGGTGACACATCACCCTCTTCCAATCTGCCTTGAGCCAGCATGGAAGCAATACGGCTCATAAAATCACATGGAACCCTGTCAAGTAACCCATGATGCGCAATCTGCTGCAAGCGGAGATAGCGAATGATTATATCAGTGACAAATACAAAGATCCAACCATTAGGAAGCAACCGAACGATTGGATAAAGCTTTCGCTATCATAACGACGACTTCTTCAGTACCTTATTCAAACAGAAGCCGGATCAAATGCACAAAAGCTAAAATATCGTTTCAGTTCCGCTCCCACCTGCTGAGTGTTGATGGGGACCTGGCACCAGTGACGGACGACGTGTTGTACTGAATAGTCTTGTGTTTGCTGTCTGCCGTGATCAGTCTGGACGCGCGGGTGGTCTTGTCCAAACCTGCTTTCCGCTTGGCTTGCTTGTACAGGATCTTAGCTCCAGACATCCTATAAAACAACGTTGATTGATGAAACATGTGTGACAATGACAAAACAAAACAGAATTGTTTCTTTCAGGTTTGAGGTGAACTTAACATATCCGTGGTTGTAAATGACGTTGTTCTTAATAGAAGAATTTCAATTGACTTTAAAGAAAGTTTGTATAAGTGTCATCCCACTTGGTAAATTAATGGAACTACAAGTCACAGAAGTTGCTCGCTTAATTTACCATAGTTTCAGCCGAATTTCATTTATTGAATAAACAAACAGTGGAAGACGGAGTTTTTCCAGTCAGTGAAACTTTATACAGTAAGCCAGAGGTTTGCAACTTTTTTTTATTGATTTTAAAGTTAAGTCTACCTACGAAATGGAAGTTTTTTAAGTGGCATAACGGTCATCGAATTTAAGACCCTTTCGGAAAAAAAACTCTAATCTCTTGAAGCAAAATTCTTCATCACTGACTTGCTGCTCGACAAGGCATTGGATGCTCCAGAGATTCCGGACGCGGTCCTCATCAGTGTGGTGGTTGGATGTTGAGGAGCAATGTGAGAAAATCTTCCAGCGGATAAAGCAAATGAGCCTTCAATTGTGTTGGGATACCGGAGGCGGTGCAACTCGTTTCGAAGGACTTCTTGCTCTTCTTTGGTGACATCGTCATCAAAAGCGAGAAGAAAGAGCTGGAATGTGGAGGATCGGAGGAGAATTCCATGCTAGATGCAAGAAAAGAACATTGTGAGATTATAAACACGGTTTGCAAACACACAATCCCAGTTCAAAACTAGGCTAAATTGGATGTTGGAAAATCCTGTTTAACAAAGTAGGAGCAGTGCGGAACTTTTTCTTTCCATTTTGTTTAGTGTCTGCTACGAATCAGTTGAGAAGCAAAAACAAAGTCATCTCAAATAATTATATTTGTGATACTTCAACTACAGTAGATTTCTTTTCGATTTTTTATTACAATGGAATCTATTACGACGATGTCCACTCTGATATGACGTAACTTGTGGCAATGTGACATTTTTCTAAACTTGCAGCAAAACTGAAAAACACATAAAATAATGAAATTGAAAAAGTTTTCAACTGACCTGTAAACTATTGTCAACTTCAGCAACGTGTGGGTAGTCGTGAACGTTGAAAGCCTTGATCTTGAACAACGTCGATATCGGAAATGATCGGATCACGACTTGTTCCGAAGCTGACATCATAAGGATAATGTTATAGTGCACTGCATAAAGTGCAAGTCAATTCATCAATTGTAATTTGACTCTGCAAAAATATTTAGTCGAAAATACAAGACATATATCACAAGTCGACATCGGGCTTACCAAGAGCGTCACACGGGATTCCGATGAAGATAACCCGGTAGGATGTTAGGAAAAGTGCCCCTTCTGCTGGGAGAAGGTTAGGGCCGCCGGTCTCTGCGCATGTGGCGGTGCCGCGCCCATCACTGGCGAGATATGCGCGGTAGGCCTTGTCCAGAGCTAGAGCTTCACCATTGAGAAGTTTGGGTTGAAGCAACTTGGGCTGAAACGACAAAGATCATGAAATGGTTGCGATCAAGCAGCTATGTTTGTCCGAGGGTAAAGTAGCCTGTAGGGTGATGAAATGTTCGAAAAAAGATAACCTTTGTAGTTGTTTTGCGACGAAAACTAAGACAAACTACGACAACAGTCAGTCTTCAAATAAGAGTTGGAGTGAAATGCACCCAACAGATAGTTGTTAGTTTAGCTGGAACTGGCAGAAACTTCCCTCACCTTCATGATCGGAGGTTGTTCTTTACTTTCTCTGGATACATCTTGCAAGGCTTCCACCTGTGATGAAGGGAACTTTCAGTGTGAGTAATACACAAACTAGAAACGTACTGGAAAATAATCAGATCAAAAGTGCTCTATTTTTTGCTTTCTTTGACCTCAACCCTTCAAATTATTCATTTTTTTAATTGTAATAATAATCAAAAACGAGTTTTGTTCCAAACGAAACTTTCTGTTTGGTTCCAGTTGGCATAAGTTGCTATCTTCGCATTTCTTTTGACGTCGCCCGCAACTTTCACCAGGTAAAGTAACAAGCGCATTTCAAACCTCGCAAATATCACAAGTCAACATCGGGCTTACCAAGAGCATCGCATGGGATTCCGATGAAGAAAGCCCGGTAGGATGTTAGGAAAAGTGCCCTTCTGCTGAGAGAAGGTTAAGATTGCCACCAACTCTTTACAAACCTCACCAGAAAACAATATTCTTTGGATCGTAACCGCTCCACACCATACCTGCATGTGCACTAGAGTCGGTATCTTGTTGAGGAGAACCCTGGTATGTTCACTGTTGATGTGGGCTTCCGTGCATACCCGGTCCACAAACTTGGAAATGAACTTTGAAACCGATGCTGACACGTCATTTCCGCCTTCCGTCTCGTCGAAGCCAGCCTCTTCGTCACTTCCGTTCATGGATCCACCCATACTGAAAATATTTGTGATTTTTAGAGCAAATTTACATTTTGTACATATACTATAACACAAGACAGCAAGTTAATCGCTTTTTACATTGATTCGACATCTGCAGACATTGAATCAATGTTAAAAGGTTGCTTTGCTGTCTGGGAGTGCAAGCCTTAAAGCAGCCGGCGGCCATCGCGCCATGGCCGCTAAGTAGTGCTTGAATGACCGCCGGTGCTACCTCCTCAGTCGGCCAAGTTTGGCCGCCGGTTTCTTCTAGCCAATTATTTAATTTCGCATTAGAATGATTGTGGATTAAATGTCGAAAATATCTAGTACCAAAAAGTGACGCAGAATTAGGTCAGCGCGTCATAATCACCACTGTTGTATTGCGCGGAAACATTTGCTATTGTATATAAATGGAATATATCCAGCTGAGATCACCAGCGCTGTAAGTCTTGTTTGCAATTCCCGACGTTTATTTTAACAAAGTGTTAATCCGAAGTGCTAATTTACATCGGCTGGCAATATTGTCGTTTTAATATCGATTCAATGTTGTCGGACATTGAATCGTTGTTAAAAAGGAGAACTAGATTAGTTGAAATCGGAGGGGAAAACACGTGTCTTCATAGTTGAGAAATGTTCCCGCTGTGGGTTAGTGACTTCACATCCCCAATGGTGACATCATAACTGGGTATTTTTTTCGGTCATTTATCGGTCATTGACCGATTTTTTAGAAAAAAGGCGGAAAAAAATATACTCAATTCGGTCAAAATGTCCGAAAAAATATATAGTCAATTCGGTGTAATGAAAGATGTCTACGGCCGGTGTTGCAAGGTTGAGTTTCACTGATGAATGTTGAAGAAACGTTTGTCTGTTCTAACTTTTCTCAGATAAAACACTACAACGTTTCTCAGCGAAACTTAATGTTGTAGCTAGTCAGGAAGTGCAAATTTTGGTTTGTATCAGCTACTTGAAAGGAAATATTTTCATCAGAAAAAATGACCGAAATAAATCAAAAATGACCGAATTTTTTCAAGCCATTTCGGACAAATGACCGAAAAGTCTCAGCGAAAAAAGAACCCCGGCATCATAACGGAATAAATGGTCAGGTTTTATGAAAGGCGGTATGCAGTTGAAACAATCTACTGAGCCACGAGAAGTTGCAACAATTTAGTGTCGCTAGATGGTCCCGCAATAGCATGTGACAGTGACAATCCCGATAAAGCAGCTATTGCGTGGTACAACGATTCTATTGCAGGACGCCGCCCAGATTTCAGCAACGCTAAGTGATCATTTTAGCATTGTTGCAAGTGTAATTCTATTTACTTGTGCTATCGTTATTTGTATTTTGGCCTCCAAGCACGCAGATTTGGCCGCCGAGAAGGAGCTCTTGGTAGGCCACGATGGCTGCCGGAAAAAAACACGAGTTTTAAGGCCTGGAGTGTACCATGTACCACTATGAACTGAATATTCGACGAGCGGAGTGCTCATTACTGAAAAGTCGCATGCGTGACGAGTGATGACGTTCACAAGGACGCAGGTTCGACGCCTAACAAGAGCAGGAGACCAGACAATTAATGACACACTTTCGATCACCAGGTTTAAGCCAAGATAAGCAAAAACGTGACAAGAAAATGTCCAGAGAACGCGCGATCTTGAGCATTGCAAGCGCAGCTAGATGAAATGAGGGATCGGGGTAGGTGGCAACTATGTTAATGACTGTTGTCGTATCCAGGCGTATGCCCGATAGCTGATATTTACAGCAGATTAAGTGGACGAGAAGGCAAAGAAGCCAATCTTCGTGTCCACCTTCAGCCATGCTTTTAAGTGTCCTTTGTAAGACACAGCTGCGTTCTCTTCAGCGGTGTCGAACCGGCGCCTTTTCGAGCGTCGTACCAGGGTTCTCACCACTCGGCTCTGCTGCCGTAAGTGATGAGGAGCAAGTAATCACCTTCCGGTGAAGTAGCTGTTGCTGCTGTTTTCCTCCCTAGTTGGATTACGGAGGAACTTGGAGCGGTTAATCCTGGAGGAATCCAGTGGTACCAGCATGAACACCATCCTCTGGGCATTGTGCATTGCTTGGCTGAAAACAACTTCTTCCTCTGCGGATGAAATCGTTTCCTGTTGCTCCGGACTTTTTTGTTCCCACTCTTGCAGCTGAGAAAGATTAAACAATTATGAAAAATCTTTATACCTTTGAATAATACTTGGCTCGGTGGCTTAGTGGTTAGAGTGCTCGCTTCCGAGTCGATAAACGCAGATTCGATACCTTGTCAAGTTATACCAAACATCTTTAAAACGAAATTAAATATCATTCTTGCTTAATTGAGATCAGAGTGGCAATGTGTTTGGCTGCAACATACAGCTGCTGTGACATTATTTGCAAAGTGCTAAGAGCAACGCGTATCTGCGATACATACAACGCGATATAAAAACATCCATTATTATCATAACAGTAGCATATTGTACATTTTATTACCTTTTGCAACCCACTTATAACGAGATAGTAACAACATTATACTTGAAAGACAAAGGGTTTGTTGATCAAAATTTTCAAGAAAAAAAGAGCCACTGTATGAGGTATTTTTGAAAATACAAAAGTTAAGTTTCAAATCATATTCGATTAAAATACATGTTTAACTTTTGGTTTCAACATTTAAATACAATTGTGCACATCCAGTGACATCTTCTTGTGGAAGAGGTCTCGGCATATTACCAAATAATAAGTAACTATAGCAACGAACTAAATAGCAAAGTAAAATTAACACAAACTGCTACCACATCTCACGCAGCCCACAACCCAGATATTTAAAGATTTGATGCATAGATAATTGCCAAGGGTAAACAGCAATCAACTAGATAAAACCAGTAGGGTTGTTTAAAAAGTTGTTTGCCATTTCATTGCCCACACGCATTGCATCAAAATGAATCTCTTTATTCTAAAACCTGGATTGCAGCTATTTCCATGCACAGTTGATTATCTCGTCTGCTGCACGCTTCTCTCTGATTGGCCATCGAATTGGCAGTCCCGGATGAGAAATCTGTGCCCTGCAGAGGCTTTGATGGGGAATAATCTCTGAAACGACCGGTTGTTGTCTGCAAAGAGAATACAATACAGAATATCAATGGCACCAAAGGATGTGGGCTGACATAGTTACGAACAAATGGATATTGAATAAAAGTAAAATGTTCTTGCGAAAGTTATGATCAAAGTTTGTAGACGTTCCCAGCTAGCAGGGTCTGGCTGCAACACATAACAACTGAAACGTTGCATCACGAGTAAACTTTGCCGTGCAATCGATGAGCAGTCATATGGGTCATGATGTGGCATTTTTGAATCCAATAGATCTAATTTCAAATGACTGCTACTTCTTTTCTACGGTTTATTTCCAAAAGAAATCGGCGCTTAGTTTTATTGCCCAGTTGGTAAAAGTTGACGTCTATACGTCTAGCGACGTTGAAAAGATGTAAAAATGCAGTTATCTTCTTTCATACCACCTGCGTGATTCGCGTTCTTTTCTTGTTCTTGACGCTGTCCTTATACAAGTTCCGTATCTCGTCCTGAATGTCGTCAAAGAAGGCGCTTTGCCAGAAGGAGCTCGAGCACCAGACCGGGTGCTCCTGCACGGCGCTGTACATGAACTGGATCACTGCGGGGCCGAGCTTCTGTTGTGGACGAAAACACAAAATCGAAACATTAGCAAGTCGATGCAAGAACCACATAAAAGCTACAATGACCATAGTCAATTTGCTTCTGAAACGAATTGAGTCAATCTTGGTTAATTTCGGGTCCCAAAACAGGAGTATCAAGTCGAAATTTATTGATTCGCTGTGGTTTTCAAGATATGGCACCATTCTAACATATGTTTTACTTGCTGATGAGGCAAGGAGTAGCCTATGCGCTTTTTCACTTGGTACCTTCGTCACTCAGTTAAAGTTGGGCACTTTATATGTTTGGCGGAAGATAGACGAGGAATCTTTTCATATTGTATTAAGCTTGGACAATTTATTGCAATGCTTTCATCATATTTCAAGTCGACTTCCTGCCATAATACGTCGAAAGTGAGATATACTCATCTCTCATAGTGAAGTAATTTATTTTACAAATAAAACTAAATCCTGATGATATTACAACTTACCCTGTGAAAGTTGGTAACGACTGGAAGCATGTCTGCGGCCAGAGTATTCTCATCGAGTTGGCCACTGCTGTCCTGTGGTGAAATGGTCAGTTAGAAAGTTAATGTAAACCTTGTGGAATTCAAAAGCAAAACTGTGGGTGCAATTAGACAACAATAGTGGTTGAAATTATATGTGGCCACCGTGTGACCACTCCCTCATTGTGTACAGCCCCACCCAGCTGTGTGACTTGCTTGAAGATGTGGACAGCACGATGGCGCTCAAGTTCAAGTGGAACAACTCATTGAATCATCAACAGCTCTTGACTTCACTTGAGACCAACACACAGAAAATCAGTCACAGTTCAACTTGAGTTGCAAATACTGGCCATGAGGGTTCTAAAGGAACCAGTCACAATCGAACGTCACCATCCACGGAGAAGAAAACGAATAAAACTAAGTTGATGTTGAGGTTAATTTTATACGAAAAGAAGCAAAGTTGCCTTTCATACTGCAAATTACTATTTACATTCCTTTAACGATCTTAAACGAGCAGTATTTTTTCCTGCCAGAGTGGGGCTAAAGAATATACCACAGCCCAAATCATTAAAAGAAGACTTATCAACCGGCCGACAAATGGAGCATCGGCATATCTTGGATAATGAGACCAGGCATTGGCTGTTCTCCAGTAGCATTTCAGTGTGGTCCAGGAAACACCGCCAGCCTGGGAAACTAAGAGGATAGACCCTCCGCCCCATAGGATAATGCGAAGGCGACAAACAAGTGGAGGATTCAACGTTAATTCAATGTAAAAGCAACAGCTATGCTTGTCAAAGCACTAACCTGCAGAGCAGTGTTGATCAGCCGTGCTATGTATTCAAACTGCTGGGTGTCCAGTAGAGCGTGACTCTTTGCGTATGATGCTAACTCATGCGTGAGAGCGAACCGGACAGCTCTGCTCTTCAATGCTCGGATCACTGTCAACATATTGAGATAAACTCGAAAACCAGCTCGTTTGTTTGATCGATAATCGCAACTGTCATGTCAATAGCGGTTCACAACTCCATAAGAGGACGAGTTCAAATTTATTTCTTCTTCACAAGCATAAGATTGTGTTCGACAACGCATTTCGAAATTCTACAAAGACAGACGATTAGCCCATTTCGTTATGTACTTCCATCATTTTCAATCAATCAATAAAGCGACCCGTGATGCAAAAGTGGCGTTATAATTGAGATTTCTTTGAAGAATGTGATATTGTCTTCACAAATATATCAGAAACACGTAACTCACCAGTCAGAAACAAAGCCTAAAGTATGGCAATGACACAGACAGTTTCCACAACCTTTCTTGTAGGTTTGGAAATCGATTTAGTTGTACTTGTGCTGCCGGTAGGTTTGTATGACTATGACGTGATAAAATCTCGTTGTGTACCTGCTTGGAATATTTTCTTTATCTCGAGAGTTTTGTTTTCCATTATAAATGAAAGACAGTTCTTCAAAACCTCCAATCTCCTGCTGCTTGTAGTGGGAGCTCCAAGACGGCTGGCATACGAAACTGAACAGAATTACAGAAATCTTCAATAACTCAAAAACTATTCGCAAGCTTCTTAAAGATACACGCCCCAACAACATCATTCCAAAGTGGACACATCTATTTTTCTTGAGATCAAAAAGTAACTCCTTGCCACATTTGTTGGAGTTTTTATTTTCACATTCATCAAATGAACGTTGCAACTATTGCAAAAACATGTAATAATCCTGTTGAACACCCTACAGTTCAGTATTCTGCCATATTTCCTACACAGTTAATACTGAGCAAAACAATATTGAAGGTGAAGGTATTGGACAGTTGGTTGAGAAACAGCCAATTAGAGACCACAGCAATGCGTTTGAATGTGACAAAGGCCAGGAATAAAGTGTCAGAAGATGGGAGGGAAATGGAAGATTAAAAAATAGCCATGTGTGATATATGTGAAGAGTGCCAAAGGAAATTCTATACAATGTTCAGTGTGTCTGTAAGTGCTGCTCTGTGGTGCTATCTCAAAATGGTCGCTAGTAATTTCAAATGTGTACAAGTGCGAGAGATCAAAGAATGATGCCAATGATGAATAGATGGGGATGGCAGAATAAGGTTAGAAAACGTACAGGACCGTACTTGAACCGACTTAGAAAGTTTTATTAATTTTTTTTATCTGCGAGATGCACTGGATAGAAACGAAGGTTCTGACGCAGGGGTGTGGAGAAAGTCTAAGGAATTACTTTATCATAACAAGGGGTGAATATCGCTTGATAAAAGCAAAAGTACATGCAACATATATGAGAAATACCATGCTTTATAGCAGTGAGACGAGTATTGTGAAACAGACAAATTTGAAAGTCGTGATAATAGACGATTGAGTGGATGGTATATCGATAAAGAGGAAGAAGAAGCTAGCTACAAAATTTAGGGAGATGGTTGATGTTGAAGCTATTTTGAATGTTCTAAGATGAGGCTAAAGAATGAATATTGAAATGGATGATAACAAAGGAATATGAAAAATGAGGTTAATATGAAAAAGTGTCATAAAAATATCAGTAGAAAGATACATGTAAGGTAGAGAACTAGAGGTATCTGCCTAGCCAACAAATCAATCATTTTTTACATTGATTCAACCGTTGAATCAACGTTGAAAACGAGATGTTGAGCATCATAAGTTGAAAATATCAACGTATGATGTTGAGCATCATCTCACCTGGTCGGTTTCCTTCGGGAACTCTCTTGCTGGTTTGCTTTGAAAACTTTGGCTGTCTCTCTCTGTCTACGCTCGACTTCTTTTCCTCCATGAAAGCTTGAACTGCAGTTGAGCTCACCTTTGGAAAACGACGCTGATTGGCTCGATGATACGAGCCTTCGGAAGGTTTCGGAATCCGTTCGGTAAGAGGAGTATGATTCGGATTTTCCTGCATGAAACAAATCAGTTCATAAATTACAAAATCTAGAAAAGGTAGCAGTCTTCTCAGTCGCAAACCAAATAATACAAATTGCCACAATAAAATTTCGTCACGTATTAGTAAACGAACGGTGACATTTACGCCATGTTCAAATTATTGCTCCTACGAGTAACATGCATTCGCAAGGTTATTTTCAGGTTACAAAACGTAAAACAATGAAACAACTGATATTTGCAGTTGTGCGAATGAAAGACTTAGTCACAATATAATGCTTTCCGTATTACGGAAGCAATGTCATAATATAATATTAGTGCTCGTCATATTCGATCAAAACGACATGGAGAACTTTTGAATGAATTTGGCTGCATAAGACAACACTGCACGTTAATAAATAAATATCTTAACGTTATGGATGGATGGTCATTTTATTTTTGTTTGGATGCCAACGTACATAAAACAAAGACGTACAGTGTGCATTCAATGAGAGAATTATGTTATGTTATCTTAATGTTATGTGAAGCTGATAGACAATAGAAATACACTTACAGAAGAACTTATGAACTTGCTTGGGTTGAATGAGAATGTTGATAAGTTGGCGAAGGCGAATGGAGTGAGGTGGTATGGGCATGTTTTGAGAAGAGATGAAGATGATGTTTTGAGAAGAGCGCTGGAGTTGCAAATGGAGGGTAATAGAAAACAAGGAAGACCCAAGAAAGTGTGGAAAAGACAAGTTGAGGAGGAAAGAAGCAAGGTGGGTTTGACAAGAGAGGACGCGTTAGACAGATCGATGTGGCACTTGGAGGTGAATCCGGCCACCCTCGGTAACGGGGACATCACCGGATTAAAATTGGACTACTACCCCTACTACTATGTGAAAACATTCTAATTAACGTAACTGATTGAAAGGAATTTTTGAATTGTTCTTCTGTGATTTCCCTTTACTCCTCACAAGTGTACAGAATCTCAGCCAATACTGGAGGATTTGTGCAGAACAGGTGGTGTGGACTTCAAAAGCCAAACATAGCAGAACTGCCAGTTGTGCGTTTTTCCCACGGAATTGGGATAGTTTCCGTCAGAAACTTGCAAGTAAACTAAGCACTTGCTGGTTGCGAGTATCAAGCTGATTTTGATATTGGGTGATTTCAAGACAAGCTCTATCTTTATTCATCGTAGATCTTATTTCAGGTGATATAATGTAAAAGCGATCTCACAAATGTTATACAGGGTGAACAGAAAGTCCTTGGACCAACTTGTAAACGATTTATTAATAGAAAATAAATAAAATTTAATCAAAAAGATATCACAATGAGAGCTTACAATACTACGAATAAATATATTATTTTAAATGTGGTAGCTCTTCACTTGAATAACTCTCTCAATTCTTTGTCGGAAGCTTTCGACCCAGGCACGTAGCTCATCCTGGGGTATTTTGGCCCAATCCCGCTGGAGTGATTGCTTCAGAGTATGAACACTTCGGTGAGCAACAAAACAGTCCTTGCCTCCAATAACAACCATGCAAAAGTCCATGGGATTCAAATCAGGCGATGAGGGAAGCCACATTTTCTTGCTCCAGGAACTTGGAAGAATCTGTGCTCTTTTAAATCTCTTTTGCTTTTGGAGCGATGTGAGGAACTGCCGTTTTCTCATCTTGTTAAGGAGACAACTGAAGATACTTTTCCACGTAATGGTTTTCATTGAAGTGTTACTCACATTCATGTCTTTGTCCACTGACGGATGGATATGTTTGGGTTTCTCCTCACCCTTTCTCGGACAGCCTTAACCACTTTTAAGGCATATCAGTGACAGTGACATTCAATATGTTTAATCATAGAATGAAAAAAGTCTAAGGACTTTCTGTTCACCCTGTATAATACTTTGGAGCGTTGATGGGTAGTTTTTTCTGCTTTCATTTTGTGTAACTTTGTAAAATTCCAACCTAACATCAACAATCAACATGCCAGGTTTGGCTACTTCTTGGCAATGGCAATTAATCTAAAAATTAACACAACCACAACACAACATCATTCGAAACACCGAAACAAGATCTTTACATTCAAACAGATGTTGTTTGCGGTGAGTGCTTTTTTTCTGAATAGATACGTGTCGTGTATGTTGTGGTTGTATTAATCAAAAATAAAACATGTTTCCAAAAAACAAGATATCAAAATAGATTGTCTGAATTATTTTCTTCTACGACCTCAACAGGTATGATTCAATCCAACACTTATCCACACACCTTGAACTTTGCAAGTTAAACAGAAATATGAAGTGGAATAAAAAATTTAAGGAAATACGTTCGTTATACCAGTGAGGGTCATTGCGTAACTATTAGATGTCATTTGCTCAGCCTTGTACTAATTGTCCGAAAAAAATATTTTTTCAACTGTCAAAGCATAAAAACGAACATACAGAGTCGTTGATAATGTTAATGCACTATGAAAAATAGTGAAAACCGTCTATTCATACTTTCATAGCAATGGTAGGCCTACATCAGACAACGTAACACGGTTAACACATAAAAGTAGCATTTTTCCTTCAAAGTTTTATTAGGTAAAGCCAAATGCCTTTATTGATGAAGCGCGCACGTATTTCCGTGTTCGATAGCTACGTCATCCCTTCCACTAATGCAGGCAAATGTTTCCCTGAAACAGTTGAGAACAAAATATTTGTGTTCTCTAACTTATTGATTGCAGGGCTTCCAAGTGTTTTTCAAAAAAAATCCGTCAATTTTGGAAAGCCGCGCAAGGGGTGAAATCTGTTGGGGCGCATATTCAAAATTTAACTTTAGCCTGTGTATTTCCTTGACTGAAAAGACTGAAAAGCGCTACAGCAATAGAAGTTAATATGATAGAACAATAGCTGACGATTGAAACGACACCAAAGCAAGGTCGCTTTGCGGTCAAAGTTCGCCCGATTGGCACGTGATCACTACTCATCGATATATCGCAGTCCACGATGGGCAGGTTTTGCCGCTTAGGTGTAATCTGCTTACGAAAACATTCTTTTCTTCTTTTTACACCATTGCAATGTCTGGCAGAGAATGTGACAAGTAAGCCAACACACACTACTTGGAATTAGCTTCTGATTCAGCAAAATGTTTCTACTGTTTCGTGGTTTCACATAAACATATACACAGCGGGAGTGAAATGACAAATTTAGTCATAGCATGATATTGATATAGGCGTGTTCTTACATTCAAGTAAAGGTCGGAAGCCAGCTCTTTAACGTGCTTCAGAGCTAAGTATACGTCGCTAACGTCGGCTTGAATTCGATCGGGCGTTTCGCTAACAACCTGTAAAATATGTGGAGCTTAACTTGCCGAGTATAATATACAAGTTTGTAGACTGAACTCTTGGTTGCTGGATGCTGGCATGATTATATTAAGCTTCAAGATATCATCAACATGGAAAACTGCAATGTGAATTAGTGCAATTTCAAACATACACAAAAAATTGTAGCCTACATTTCCTTTACTATATTCGGGTAATCGGGTTCACATAAACCCAATCACGTGAAGAAAAAAACATTGAAGTTGCACTGGATGAAATTATAAAATAACGAAAGTTAAAAACTGATTTTTCAAATTAATGCCCAAACTTTACTTTGAATATGTTAACTTTCCTTCCATAGTATACACTGATTTTTGTGCTTACATTTTTCAATTTATTTAGGCATAGTCCCAGACAGCGAAATCCGTCATTTTTACATTGATTCAACGTCTTCCGATGTTCATTGTTCAATAAATGTAAAAATGACAGTTATTTGCTGTCTGAGTTGTCGCTTGGACAATGAGATAACGATTGGCACCTGCTTCATCAAATCATCTCTCGTATTTGCATGAAGCAAAAAATCTATGATCTTGTGTTTGTGCTTCAAGCATACAGTGTGGACGAATTTTTGTTGTGGGAATCACATCTTCGCATGGTGATGACATTCAGAGAGGATGAGTGGATTCGCTTTGTCGCAAATTGCAATTAATGAAGTGAACACAATGTTCTCACCACATCAAACGTATGCAGCCGGCGAAATGGAGGACCGTTTTCCTGGACGAAAAGGGAAAAGGCTTGACTGTCCAACAGCTTGGGAACAAATTCGTTGGAAGAAGGAGTGTTTGTCACGTCGAAACCTCTCATAGTGAGATAGTGGTCCTAAAAATCATTTTACGTCTTTGATGAATGATCTATGTTTTTAGGATGGTAAAGCATGAAAGAATACGATAAAATGGAATGAAATATTCACGAAAGAATGAAATAACAAACGAAGATGTACGATCTAGAATGTAAGCTAACACGGCGATTCTACAAACAGTTAAAACAAAAATTGCATGAGGCTGTTCACCAGGCATTAAGTTAAATAACATGATGCCTTCTGCTGGTGCAAACGTTAAATCAACGTAAAAATGAAGCATTTTGCTGTCTGGGAAAGCGCGCTAGCATAACATATGAAAATAAGTCGGTTCAAACTGATCGATACCACACGGCCACATCTTCCAAGACAAAAGATTGGCTTTCTAACCTTTCAGCCCGTTTAGCATAAATCTTCAAAAAAAAAAGCATAATCCTATGCAACAGCAGTTGGCTGAGTTGAAAACATGTGAAATGCGGACTTTGCTGGCTTGGGAACATTTTAATAACTAGATGAGTACACAAACCTTTTGAAAGCGGATAATGGGCTTCGGGTGGATCCTGCATACTTGCAGGCTGGATCTATATCCCATTAAAAGCTGGCAGAATAAACGAAGGAATATTGCTCGAATCTCTTTGTCCTGAAAATCAATGGACAACTCAGTTACATAAGTATATATGTTGTCAGGTAGAAATGTTACAACGAACACTAATTTCTGTGGTATGCAGTTCAGTAGTTCTATCTTACACTTTAAAGACAAACTCAGAAAAAATCGTTAACTACTTGTCCCAGTTTTGACGTCATCAATGCGAAATAATAACAAAACAAGAAGAAACGTTGAAAAACGTTCGATAGCCTCAGTCAACAACTCGGTATGTATAACAGCGATCGAATTGTTTAATTCACAATTGAAAAAATCTGTTAAGTAGGCTACAGTTGCATGTCGCCAATAACAATTAATGGTGAACATTTTTTATAGGACTGTAAGCCTGTGAGTGGACCACCAAAGAATAAGGCAAAGTGAAAATACTTTTGTTTGAAATTAATGGCCATCTTTGCCCTACAGTGTTTAGCAATGAAATTCAAAAGAAAACCTCTCACAATTCCAAAATAGTGTTCAGTTTGATGGAACATTGAGAATAGAAATTCGCTTGCAAAAACAAACCAGGTTTGTGCATTCGTGTGGGTATAAAAAGTCGAAATGGCCCGTTTCCGTGAGTCCGATTCGGTGAGTCCGATTCGGTGAGTCTGATTCGGTGAGTCTGATTCGGTGAGTCTGATTCGGTGAGTCTGATCCCTATTCGGTGATTTTTTCAATTTTTTTGTTTAAATTATCGGGTACCGTAGCCTAATTATCATTGCCGTTTTAGGGTTAGGGGTTGGAGGTTAGGAACTCACCGAATCGGACTCATCGAATAGTAGCAGACCCATAAAAAGTATGGTCGAGTAAAGGCCAGGTTAGGCTGCTTCACTGTCAAGAAGTAGAAGTATAAAATAAACAATCATGTCATACAAATTACAACGTTACAATTTAGTTCTTCCAACTAACTTAAAGTAATACTCAAACTTGACAAAAAGCAGGATGAAAAGTTTTAAAGTTGAAGAGAAAAGATTACTATCAAGTAATAGTAACAGGACTAACCAACTTGGTCACTGTATAAGCCAGGGAAATATGAGCAACACGTAATCTCAAAACTGCACAAACTGTACAAAAAGGAAATAGCTCGATTGCTCAATACCAAAATGATGAATTGCACCACAAGCAATTCAAACCGAATTCAGTGATCACGTCTAGACATGAATGTGGTACCTACATGAATTAACACGCAATTCAAATGTGTCTCAACTGCTTGAGCGCATAAGCAACCGAATGTGAGTGAAAACTTGAATTGCCCATAAAATGAATCGTTGCCTATGTTGATCAAACGTCACATAACATCAATACAGCACGAATTTGTACATTGCTCACACAATGCCCACGCCAACACAAAATTTTCATCTCTCCCTAATCTGTCTTGAGCAGCTTGAATGGAAGAAATAAGCAACACTATCTTGCTTTGAAGTGCAAGTTAATTGCGAAAAGGTTAAGCTGTTACCAAAGTGGGCTCAACTTTGAAACTGGCACATCGCAAACAGACAAAAGGGAAAGACTGCTTTGAAATTTGACTCCAATGTGATTTGGCTTTTAGTGGTTACTACCTGCTAACAAAAGTAGGCACAAATAAAAAAAAGAAAAGAAACAGATTGATGTAACACAAATAAGCGTCTAACCACAGTTGTCAGATTTCGGCGCTTTGCATTTACAGGGTCTTGAAAGAAAAACCACTTGTTTATCTGCGTTTGAACTACAGAGCACTCAGTCGTTCAATTTTACTTCAGATCCACAAGGTTTTCCTGGTCGGGCCAACTCAGAGTGCTTTTCTATTGATACAATGTGGCCAATGATTTCATTGCATGGACATTCAGCTTAACAAATACTATAATTCCAATTCTGCACCAGAAAATTTGATACGTATTACATTGATCCAACGTCTGCAGACGACCAAAAGTAGCAATTTTTCGAGCTGAAATGTGCCACAGCCCACAACAGTCAGCAAGCCCGTGTTACGTTACAAGTTGAGTGGGCGGTGACGTCATAACTTATGCAACGTAACGCCGACTCAGTAAAAATACCATCGACCTTGCATCACGTCATTGAGATATTATAAGAAAAATCTTGCAATCAAAACCACACAATAACATTCATCGATTAAAACAAAATAACTGAAGGAAATAATCGGCCACCCCAACTGGTGGGAGAAACACTGAATTTCGATGATGATAAGAAACCTTTATAAACTTTACAAGTTTTATAACGAAAGACTTTGCAAAATGCAAGTCACGCTCTATGAGGCTTAGCACAAGTGCTCCACATCTGCATCATACCTCCACTTAGCACCCTAGTGCATGATGAAAACGTGAAAAATTTTGGGAGCAGAAAGCCTCAACAGTGAATACGTGCCAGTGCAGCTAACGTAGGCATGAATGGCTTGTAGAAGGCGGAAGTAAATGAACAGGGTGTTATGATCAATATGTAACATCGACATGGTGTATGAGATGTGTTTTAACACGAAGACAGCACAACCATATTTCTCACATCAATGCATAAATTTACATAGCTGGCAAAACCAGTACCGGTACCGTAATCTTTGCATTGATTGAACATCTGCATCTGTAGATGTTGAATTAATATAAAAAGCCCAAAGTTTGAAAGCTGGTGAATAGCTAATGACGTAATAGTAATGAAAAATAGAACAAGTTGCGAAACCAATAGACGTGATTATGTAACTCTATTACCGCAAAGTTGTGTCACAAAGTTTCAAGTCACCTGTCGGGTGCCATCTGAAAGTCATGACCATCGTATTAAAGTTGAAATGTTTGCCTAAAGACAATGCATCCGTCGTTGGTAGAAGTTGCAAAATTTGTACTCAATGACACAAAAAATAGCCTTCAAGTTGTGAAAGTAAAATCTACGGATCTTCTTAATGATTACGACTTGCGAGAGCTTCTAAAGTCTAATTGTACACTTGGCGCAAATAGTTTTTAATTAAGAACAAAACTACAAACACGAGAAAATAGAGGTAGCTATTCAACAATCCCAAGTAACATAATCCGTCTTTTGATGGTCCTTTTTACATTGATTCAATTTCAAATTCTCACGTTTAAATTAATACAAATAGACATTGAATCGGTGTAAAAAGAAGATTTTGCATGTTGGAATGTAACATCAAGCAATTTACTTTATTTTCTCCTGAGACTCTAAGTATTGGCTGCACCAACAGCGGATAGTTAAAGGAGCCGATTAAGCTAACCTTTGATTAATGAAAAGAAAATCAACTTGGGAAAATGTTGATCTGTAGATCAGTAATAATAGTGCTTCCAATCAGCTGATTACGGTTGGCACATCAGGAAAAATAATCTACAAATAAGACTTCTTAATCGCTCGATTAGCTTAGCCCAGAAATGATCCCCTGTTGCTGCATCCACTTCTAATTGACAAACTACACATGGCGCAGCGTAAAAGGCTCTCACTTTCCAATCATGCAATCCTGGTTCGATTCTTGGCTTAAGCTGCTTGTTGAAAAGCAACGCTCACCTTTACCCAGGGCCAGGCCCCCAGGGTATTATAAATGGGGTGGGAGTAATTGCTGATGGAAAGGCGACAGAGAGAAAGGGACTGGCCACCCTACTCTCGTTAGTGCCGAAGGTTAGTAAGTTAGCCAAAGTATAATATTATGAGAAGATGAGAACCTTATCTTCTTATCCCCACTTCGATGCTTGGATTAGTATGGGACTCGCCTTTCCCTACGCAAGGCAAAAAATATTCAAAACGTTATGTGCTCTCAACGTGATCTGTGGCGGCCTCAAACGCAAGAAGAAGAAGATCACGCTAATGTAACGATAGTTGCTTAATATCGCTTCATCTTCGCCCTGCGTTGATACGATGTAAGAATGGCGATTTTTATCAATTGGGAGCTGTTTCTGCAATCATAGCCATCTGTCCTCAGCTGTGGAAACCTGTCAACCCAACAACCAGACAGCAAAGTTCGTAATTTTTACATTGATTTAACGTCTACAGACGTTGAATGAATGTAAAAATGACGGAATTTGCTAGCCGAGAACATACCAAACCTTGTAAAAATTATCTTGTTCAACTGAAGTTTGCTGCGTTGAATTTGTTTCGCATTGCAAGAAGTTAAAACAAGGAAATATAACATCTTTATTGCTTTATATCAATAAAGGTCGCATGTCAATCGGATCTGCTACAGAAACATTTACACAATTCTCCGAAACTTTTACATTACGTCAGTGGATAAGGCGCTCGCTTTCCAATTATGTAATCCTGATTCGCCTCCCGGCTTAAGCTGGTTGTTAAAAAACACCGCTCACCTCTACCCAGGGTGTAATAAATTGAGTGGGCGGAGTTGCTGAAGGAAAGACGGCCGAGAGAAAGGAACTGGTCACCCTACTTTCGATAGTGCCGAAGACTTAGTAATTACTATTATGAGAACCTTATCTTCTCTTCCCGAAGCTTGGAATAAGTTTAACACCACGAGTCTCACTTCACCAAAGGCACAAGAACACTCTGCCAAACTGGGGTAGACACTACATGACAACTCGGACACTGGAACGATGGAGATATTTACAAGCTCAGCATATGCTCAGCTAACAAAATCGGTCATTTTCATATCAATTCAACGTCTGGCAGACTATGTGAAAAAGGAATGATTTCGCCAGCTAGTTAGTACATCAAAGGTCACATAGGTAATGGCATGAGCGACGATGACGGTGGACCAACGTAACTACACATCAATCGAACGTCGATGACCTTGCTTTAACTACGTTCAAATTTTAGAAAACTTATATTCTCAACCACAAAGTCAGGCCATATTTAGATCGATTCGATGTTTGCAGATTTGATTCAACGTAAAACAGGGCTGATTTCCAGCCTTTGTTTTGCTAGAGATGAAGATGAAAACAAAAAAATGCTCTAACAACGCAATTTCGTGTCCACCATAATAAAGTGTGAAATCTGTTCAAAGCCATTACACAAATAGAAAAACCAGAAATAAGCCACAAGACGAAATAGCGGTGACATACACCCACGTCGTACACGCAAGTGCATATTTGTGCTATAGTTGTGACTGAATGACACACACGTCCACAGATTAGTCAGGTGAACTACAATACACCGCAAACGTCATATGCATACTCAGAAAAAAGAGTGCCCCAGATAGCAAAATCCTTCATTTTTGCATTAATTCAACGTCTGCAAACGTTGAATTAATTGTAAAGTGACGGATTTTGTTGTCTGGGGTAACCTGAATGACTCTAACGTGCTCATTGCAACACCAAGGTGGTCAAAAGTCAACCCTTTCTACAATCTAGTGTACATTGATTGAACGCTTGTATAGTTTAGTTTGAAAAGAACCCGGTGCTGCGCCAAAAACGTTCAAAATTATTTTGTTTGTTTTTTTGGTTTCATCATTGTTCGAAACTTGAACATTGCTCAATCCAAGTGCCTTGTTGTCAATCGTCAGTTATGATACATCACAATTACTTCTCATGCAAACTCAGACAAGTGCATGGGGATTGGGGATCATGTCGTTTATGGATTGAAAGCAGGATATGACGTTGACGAGGGAAAAGTTGCCGCTCAATTGAAAGTTGAAACTAAAACACAATGAGCAAACATAATTTGATGCAAATTCCACGTCTAATTGTATGAGTAAGAAGCCAGATAGCAAAATCTGTCATCTTTACTGTCTGGGAAAGCAAGAATGTAATTGTTGCAATCAATTTTCAGCGCTCTCATCCATTTTTGATTCTCAGCCTACATACTGCACAGCATATACAGTACACTAGTATATGCGCATGTGAATTATACTGTACTTAACAACATGTTCGTGCACTATATATTATTATATATATATGATATGTGCATAGTACATGTACTATTGTACTTGTTACATACTGTATTTTGAACAAACAGACGGATCAATATCGACTCAATTGATTTTACAGTTGATTTACTTCTTGAGATAATAAATCAGCCATGTGATAGTAATGAAAGATTATATCGACTATACTGCTGGTTGCTTGCGGTAGACATACTAACATGTCATGCGCGCTTGCTATTACTGTGGAGTGTGGAACATTATACGGACCTGACACCATTACCTGGACTGCCTTTCTATGTCTTTGTGGCATTAGGCTATTTTTTGTTAGCCGACAGTGATTCAATAACGGCTAACGCAAAACAAACGACTTTTTACACTTGCCACCACTGATGGCATGCCAACAACAACCCAGTAGTTACAAATTGACCTGGAGGTCAAAAACTCTACAAACCAACAATTAAAGTTAAACCAAACTCAGCAAAGTGAAAAGATCGTTTCCATTTTTTACATGGCAATTTAAAGTCTATACATGTCACAAAGCAGCAAGTTGACCAAATGCATACAAATCCCAGTCAGCAAATTAGTCCTTCTTTGCATTGATTGAATATCTGCAGGCGGTGAATCAATGTAAAAAAGACTGACTTGTTGGCTGTGTTGTTTTGTTAACTTTTTATGGTGCCGTGTGTTACATAAAGTAGGCACCACCCATTACGACGAGCCGAAACGGCCGGAGATAATTCTATTGGATATATTTTCACATCATTGCTTCCTTTCTAAGCTTTGCAAGGTTTGGTGCAGATACAAAATGTTTAACAACAACGTCGATTTTTCAATTAATACTGTAAACTAGATACATCAAAACATAAATAAAATTTCTTGCCATCCAAAAGCAGAGAAATTTTTCTAATTTCGCAATGAAAATAAATAAGAAAAATCGAGGTAAACGATTCCACATGCCGAGGCTAGCACTATGAAAGTGAAGACCTTGATACCATTACCACCAAAACCTTAGATACGAAAGTTAAAAGGCAAAACATGGCCAGCTGCCTAGTGCTTCATACGATTTCAAACAGTATATATTCACCAAAACCTCCATGAAAACGGGATAACTTAGCCTTGAAGTGAGTAAAAATACATTGATACAAATGTAAACTGAGTAGTTTGGCGTTGGAAGGTGTTACGATTAAAAGACACCAACAGCAGCAATAACATCATTGAAACTACAAGCCAAATCAGTAATGTAACAGAAAAAAACAGCATTGCAGCTATCAAGAAGCAAATTTTGGAAGTGAGACTTCAAAAAATCCCATCGACAACTTATAGGGACATGATAACCGAGATTTAAAAACACGATCTCAACTTGAAAGTCTGTTCTGTGTAAGAGATATAAATGGGTCCCAACCCTCAACATTCAACAATGTAGAGCCAACATGTGCTAAACATGTTTGCTACAAAGTTGTTACATCAGTTGTATGCTTTCAGACAGCAAATCAACAGTATTTTACATTGATTCAACGTCTGCAAACGTTGAATCAATGTAAAAAAGGATCGATTTTGCTGTCTGGGACTATAGCGTGAACAATAGTGACACATACGAAGCAAAGACATTTCGGAGCACCATTTTCACAATGATCATTTTTATGCAAAACAAACTTACGAGTCTTTCGGGTTCTGATGTCCTTGCTTGCTCTGGTGGATAGGCCCAATCAGCAACCACCAAATCAGGACATAAAACCTGCAAGAAATGTCGAAGTCAATACAATGGAACTTGTACACAGAGTTAGCACAGAAGAGTCCTAGCTCGCCAAAGTAAAGGTAGAAATATGGTTGCAAACGAAACGTGTGCATCATGTTTACATTAAACTTTATTTAGAAAATAATAGTAGATTACATATCGCTGTGGATTTTTATAACAGCCATGCACATTGCACAGCTATAATATCGGTCGTTTCAACGTTACTAAGTATCAATCGCACTTGGGTCATTTCTACGTAAGTTAAAAGGTATCCAACGCAAAATGTCTTATTCAAAGGCAGGTTCCTAGCCTCTACCGGTGTGGCAACTTTGTATTTGTTTCATATACAATTTTTTTGCTTACACAAAACCATCAGCAACAAACGAAGAGCCGTCTGACCTTTGTGAGGGCTTCCACAACGCTGGTGTAAAAAGGTTCTGGAATGCTTGGAATGTTTACGCATTCTGGAATGGATATAACTCCTCCGTCCAAATCCACAGTGATCACATCCAACTGAAATACCAACACCAGTTAATCCAATTTCATCTATCAGAAAAAGGTCATTTCACAAAAATATACCATTAATGGGGTTGACCTACTTACTTATGGCGTTCAGAGCATAAAACGAAGTCCGAAAAAAATGAGAAAGATCTGGCCAACTATCAAACATTCAAACAATCGTCGTTTTGCAAAGTTTGGTGAAAGGTAAGTTTTTATCTTTAGATTAGGTTTTTTCAAATGATATATTAAATTATCTTTGCGTAGCATATGCAATGCATAGGAAACGCGTTTATACGACGATAACTGATATAAATTGACGCAAATGAATGTTCAATACTTATTTGACAGCTGACAAACACAATGTAACGGAGGGTATCTCTTCGGTGTAACCACTCATTTCGTAACATGCATTGCAAGTTTTTGCGATGGCTTATTCACATAAGCAAACCAGCTTTGCCAACAACAGTGCTGTACTGCACACACAGTCACACAGTGATCAGTGGTCACAATTGCTAATAATTGTAAAGGTCATTTTAAGCTATGCAGTTCCGCAGGGTTGATCTCTAAGTGGTCAAAACTGGTTTTGACCACTAAGCGGTTTAAACCTGGTTTTAACCGGTAAAAACTAGGTTTAAACCAGTCAAAACCCAAAAAAATATTTTTATGTAGAGAATGGTCGGCTACCTGGGCTATGGGCTATTTAGGAAATATAAAAGCAGTTGTGAGTTGTGACTATTTTAATATGCAGGCCACGAAATAGCTGGCGGCCATGACCGCCTGAACTTTCATTAATGGCCGCCAATACCGACCTGTCAGGCAAAATTTGATGGCAAATGTTTTTCATAAAAAAAAAAATTGTTGGAATAAATTCTTGTACTTCAGTTCATCATCATCATCATAATCCATCGTCGGTTTGTTCCCCACTAGTGGGGTTGGCTGTGCAAATTGTTCATCGTTCTACCAAGCATTTTTTGGTTCATCAGAAACTTATTTTTAGAGTTTGAATTTTCTCAATAATTAAAATACCCGTATATTTCGGACCATAAGGCGCAATTTAAATCCTTTTTTTTCTCATAAATTGATCGTGCGCCTTATAAGCCGGTGTGCCTAATGTATGGATCAAGTAGTGCTTTATTGCCTACACTCAAAACCAGTACCGATACTATTATTATATAAATAAACCACCGTCTTACACAATAAACTACGGTAAAAGCAATTAGCAACTGTGATATTCACTAGGCCCATTTTTTCTTTTGCTCATTGTATTTGTACTATTGTGACTTCCTTACATTTATTACGCATTTTTGTTTAATGAGCTTTATACAGTAACCCATACTCCTTAAAATACGGTGCGTTCTATAGCCCGGTGCGCCTTATGTCTGAACAAAAAAGTAATCAAAGCAATTTATTGACAGTGCGCCTTATAATCGGATGCGCTTTAGTCCGTAAAATATGGTAACCAACAGATTGAAATATCAAAAATAAACGGTAAAATTGAATATTTTTTGTTCCAAATCCAGCATTTAGGTTATTGTTGATCAAAACAAAGTATAGGCTAGTTGAACACCATTACTAAACATGGAGGGTAATATTTTTAATTCAATTGAAAAGCAACTTGATTCATACACTAAACGGGGTTTTGACCAGTAATAGGTGGTCAAAACTGCCTGGTTTAAACCAGGTTTTAACCGGTTTAAACCGATCAACCCTGCAGTACCGCTAACGTTTAAGCAACTTTGCAAAAGACAATGAAAAGTCACGTCGTTCTTTTTTTGCAAAATTATATATAATTACCGAAATCAAATGTAAAAATCGAAACATCAAATTACATGAAATTGGGTAGTGCAGTGACAATATGAGGGTCACCGACTAAACTGCAGCTTCAAAGAAGTGATAATTTTTAAACAACCAGGTGCGTAGGCGTGGTGTAGAAACAATACAGCGATAAGTGTTGACAACTGTTTTTTCCTTTTTGTATTGTATGAAAGTTTGCAGACGTTAAATCAATGCAAAAAAAACTAATTTACTGGTTGGGAATGGTTGGTCAATTGAAACTTTCATCTGTATCTACTTTGCTCACCATTTCGTTAAGTTCTGATTTGAAAGAGGAATGGATTCCGATAAGAAAGGGAGTAGGTGATGACGTACATTCCAACAAATGTTTCGGCAAAATAGGAATGTAAGGATAACTGGAAGCGGAAAAGATATTCAACGTGAAACTAGGGACAACTTAAACCGCTGATAAGTTTAAAACTTGAAAATTGTTTCAAAAACTTTAGTGCTCTCATGTTTATCGTGATTAATAATAATCCTTTTTATTACTTAGAAACTGTACCAAACGCTCTTGACCTAAGTCATCACTATTTATAGAACGTGCAGGTTCTGGATGGATACCATCAATCGGTCTGTGATATGACCAACTTTGCATTGAATAAATCTCATAAAGCGCAGACATTTAAAAGAATGTCAGCTGTCGAGATCATTTTAATTAAGACAGCATTTAAATCAGTTAAAATGGTGATAAAAATATCGCCAAGCGCCAGTAACAGCGAAAGCACTTATTTGCAAATTTCAAATAGAAAACTAGATATGATACAAAGTGCAACATAAAAACAACTTTCGTTGAACATAATTCTAACATGTAACATCAGAATAAAAAGCGTACGGTAAGGCAACAAGACACTTAGCTTTGCTTGAACAGCAAGGATTTCAGTACACTACACATATTATATCACTCTGTTTGAAAAAACAAATCAATGACCAAAGAAACAGCTAAAAAAAATTTTGTTTGCTGTTATGTAGCCTGCTATTATCAACATCATATCGGCATCCATGGTTGTGTGAACTGTGAACAGTGAACACGGCTTATTAAGTAACTAGGGAAAATGATTACACCACGAAACGACATCGAAACTGAAATTACCCAAAAGATAAAGGATAACATCAGGTTGGAGAAGATTTGGTCAATATCTCTTTTTTAAAGAGTAAGAACATTTCAATGAGCTTACAACGAAAAACCATGAACAGAGTAATATTGCCAGCATCAACATATGGAGCAGAAAAGTGGGCACTCACAAAACAACAAACAAAAAAACTGGCAGCAGCCAAAGGAATATGGAAAGACTAATACTAGACATAAATAGAAAAAACAAGATTAGACAAGATTAACTTCATAGAAATGAAGTTATCAGAAACAAAACACATATCAGATGCCATTGAAATAGCAACAAATCTAAAGGCAATGGGCAGGACATGTAGCATGAATGACAGACAGCAGGTGGGCCAAAATAACCACAGAATAAACACCAAGATATGAAGAAAACTAGAGGGAGACGGAAAAGAAGACGGCGGGATAACATTGAAGAAAAGATTGGCATCACCTGGATACGAACAGCGAAAAACAGGATGATGTGGAAACATATGTGGAAAGTGGAAGCCATATGCCAGCAGTGGCATGACTGGCTAATAATGATCATGTGAAATATCTAAAGACAAGAATTTGATACAGATGACGGCGATTACTGAACCACACTATGTTGTAACAGTTTGTGCGTCTGATAGCACAATTATCTCAAACATGTTTTCCATAAAACCACGTGATCATAAAGAGGTTTTCTAAGGGCTCAATGCCTGTCACTACGTCGTGGATTCACTGATGAATTTTGAAACTCCATGTCGAAACTAAACGTGCGTTTAGAAAACAATGCAAAAACCAACCTTTCATAAATTGAATTACCCCTTTTAAGTTTTTTTTTAACATGCATGCACGCAACTTTAGAAGTAAAGAATAGGATTTGGGTTGCGAGAGTGCTTGCTGAATCGTAAGTTTATTAAGCATTAGGAACTCCACGATGTTTGTTCAAACAGATTGCCAGTCGTTCATGTTCTGGTGCTTTTGTTTACAAAGTAATTTTAGATGTAAAGAAACATTTGCAAACTTACCTGTAAGAAAAGGGATACATCAGGGCAGTCAAAGCATTACATGCTTCAGTCAAGCGGGTGTAACTACAGGAATAAACCAAAAGCTTCTGGTCAACTAGAGCGGCGCAGAGAATGTTCAGAACATTTAAAATTCCTGAAACAAGAAAAATTAGTCAGGTTAATCAAAAGTAAAACTATTTGGTAATAAAAAGGTAGACAAGTCAACAAAAACTGCTAATTAGGTATATAATTGCACAGAACTTAAAACTCTCTCATTGAAAAAATATAAAACAGCGGAAACTTGGTGAAGTTTTTGAATGGACAATACAAGGAGACACATGTTCAAATGACTAAACTGTGAACACGGACTAAACGCAACAGATGATAAAATAGAAATACTAAAACCAAGCAAAATTTACAAATTGATACATTAAAGATATTCACCTAATTGCTTTAGCAACATAGTAACAGATGATCGAGTAATAGGAAGTTGGTTGCTTCGAGGGGTTTGTAGTGCCTGTTTGTCAGCTGCCCCAATTGTGAAACGAAGCAGAGTCGAACCTGGGGGTGGGACTTTAACTAAAAGCATCTTGGCAATTACGTCTTCTATGGACTGGCTAAGACCCTCAATATAAACAGTGTAGATGAGACCCAAACAGTTCTGAACAAAATATAATGGTGATACACATGATAAACTTTGATCTGAGTATTGCAGATCAAAAAATAACAAAACCAACTCACTGAATGGACTATTTACATTTGCACATAAATACAAGAACAAAAAGTAAAAGATACCGGTAATCATTTTCGTAAGAATAAAAATTAACTAATTGCTGACACACTTTACGTGCAGTGAAAACTTCCAGAACTTACTTTTAAAACTCTAAAATCTTTTACTCTTGACAATAAAACTAAACACTTTGGTGCATAATTGTATTTTGAGTCTGAATTGTTTGTATCGTTGCTGAAAGGCTCAGCAATTACATCGATATCTCCACTTTCAACACGAAACATCTCCTCATCGATAAAATCTTCTCCGTGAGCAAGATCCGAAGTGGATAATCCATTTTCCGTGACGTCACTGTCTGATTTTGCCCGATACACAGACGCAGGCCGAGGAGTACTGATGACAGATTGCCTTTTTCGTTGATTCCGTACATGAGTTGGACTGTGAGAATATAGTGGTTCCGAAAAGCAGTGCACAGCACAATATTGCTGGTGGCCTTCTTCATCTGTCAAAACGGACACAAAGAAGGTTGGAGGCTGCTTTTCTCGACTCAAATACCATCCCCCGGGCTGACAAAACTGAAAAATACACATGAATTAACCCACCATCAGAATTCAGCAGTGTTTTGAAAAATATATATACTATTTATTGGCACTGTAACCACATATGAAAAGTTAAGACTTAGGGTCATTAAAAACCAAACATAACAACACTAATTGTTCAGAAAGTGTAAACAGCTTTATTTACTTCAAAAAATTCAACGAAAGCTAAACTTTGTTAGTTACTTACAGGTGCAACACTGTCTGCCAAGACTCAAGATTAATAATGCATACAGCAAATCAACCATTTTTTTACAACGTGAATGCAAAAAAACGTTGATTTCTAGATGGAAATGAATGTGTTTTTACCTCATACCATCAGAGTCATACAACTTCGATTAATCGTGAAGTTATCACTCTATTGTAAACCACAAAGTGAAGAGTTTTATAGAAGTAATTACATAAATGCAATGCTACTGAAAATACACATAAATTAATTATTATAGTAATGTGTTTCCACATAGCGCTGTATCCATCACATATATAAGTTGTCATCATCATTTTACAAAGCAGACAGTTTTAGCTCAGGTTTAAAAAGGTCACTATTATCCTGAATCATCATCATTTTGGCAGTTAAGATGAAAAATGCATTACAGTAGGTATATACTCACTACACAGGTAAGATGACACCAATTATTAACTGACAATTGCGACATTCAAGAAACTAAAAGTTAATAATTAAGGAATGATCTTTTCACAAGTCCAAAAATAAAATTAAAACTTAACAGAAAAACTAAAAAGACTAATAATATACAATATGAAAAAACAACTTTATGTTTCAAAAAACTGTTAACAAACATTAAAATACCAATTCTATGCCAGAGGTAAACGGAAAATCCTTCCAGTCATTGTCTGGGACACGAACAAGCACTTTTCCTCGAAGTGCATGCTCTTTATCTGCAATAACAACCAGCTATGAGACAAAAAATGTGATGACTATTGTGGGCAATGATTTATATGACTTTCAGTTGTGCGATTCTAAGAAAGGTGAACTTGTCTTATTACGGCTATATATATACAAACTTTCTCCATTATATATGTGTTCTTAATGTGTACTTAATTCTATTTGAACAAGGACCTTCTCCTCCTTTTAGGTGAAACAGGCTGTCAAGAGTTTAGATAGTAATAAGTATATTTGATTTATATGTGTTCTTGTGTATATATATAACTACTCGATTTTTCGTGTGTTAAAAGAACACATAAAAAACATCTCTCTCTCTGCCTTCTTTTTCCTCAAGTTCCAAATTAGACACAAACAAGAAGAGCTCTTGTAGCCTATAAAGAATTCACACTAAAGAAATTATTAAAAGTAATGACAGATATGTGTGGCCCAGACCCAAACAATTACTAAAGAGGGATTCATAAATTTTGTTGTGTTGTTTCATCATTTCATGATGTCAATGAACAGTTCCTCAAAATGAACACAACCACGAATGGAAATTGGAAACAAACAGGACATCCTGTCACGGCCGACCTGGACCAGAACATCTCACCACCGGATACATTTCACCATTAGACGACTTGACACTGATTTCCTTATGAATCCGATTAGCACTTTCTTATCATAGCCCATAGTTTGCTTGAACCTTTGACATCTGTTGGTTCTGTTTTAGAAAACAGCATCAGAGTTATCTTAAAACTTCTAACTCCAATACCGATTGATTGCTGATGTTTTTAATATTGCATTATTTTATTGATGAAAAATATTTTATATTGATCAAAAATGAAAGCCACCTCCAAATCTAAATCTCAAAAATGATCACTTGTCAAGAACAATTGTATACTCTCCAGTCTCCACAGAGCATTTGGGAACTTTTGCAAGGGATTGCACACAATTTGCACATGAATCCTTAAATTATGAGATTGAAAAATTTCGAACTACGGCTGTAAACGTAATCAGATCATGCACAGTGCAGTAATTTTTGGTTTTATTAGTGGATGCCTTTGGTTCATCAATCACAAATAACAAAATGCTGACCATTTGGATGAGAGTGTTTTTTACTTTTTTTTCACTTTTGGAATTATTGTTTTTTGTAATAAACCTTTGTGTCTGTCTTAAATCTCAATTTGTCTTGCAGTAAGCACGACCTCCAACCTTACAGAAACAGCATTTTCTGAATCAATAAATGCTAAGCAGAGTATAGACCACACCACACAGGTGCAGTGGTGCACGTGCAACCACCCCACATCATCAATTGCAGTATAAGAAAAGTATGGATTTAATTTTATGGGTCTGCTACTATTCGGTGAGTCCGATTCGGTGAGTTCCTAACTTCTAACCCCTAACCCTAAAACAACAACGATAATTAGGCTACGGTACCCAATAATTTTTAAAAAAAACTGAAAAAATCCCCGTTAAGGGATCAGACTCACCGAATTGGACTCACCGAAACGGTCATTCCGTAATTGTATACATCACAGTTAAATACAGATGAGACAGGTTAAGGATGTGAGCAATAAGTTGCAAAGAATTTTTGATTACTAATAGCAATACCTAGTCTTTCACGCGGTCCGCACCAAAGCAAATGTAAATTGTACGCTCTTTGCGATATAGGCTACTCAAGCATGTTGATTCGGAGTGGCTTTTAGTTTTGATTGATCAATATGAAATAGTTTTCATCAATAGTACAATATTAAAAACATCAGTAATCAATCGGTATTGCAGTTAAAAGATTTAAAACTACTCTGACGCTGTTTTCTAAAACAGGACCAACAGATGTCCAAGGACCAAGCAAACCATGGGCTTTGATGAGAAAGCGTTAATCGGATTTGTAAGGAATCAGCGTCAAGTCGTGAGATATATCTGGTGGTGAGATATCCTGATGTCAGATCGGCCAGGGTCAGTTGTCAGGCGGTAGGTTGGCCGTGGTAGAATGTCCATGTACCCAAGTCAGAAACATGACTATGCTAGTAAGCTACGAAACCTAAAAAAAGGCTATAACAAATTGTGGACAAATAGCTTGTTGAAACCTTTTACATACTGTACCATAAAACAGCACACAACTTTGCCCAAAATTTGTGAGTTAAAGTCTGACTACAATATGGTCTTCACGTTTTATTGAGTTTGTCTATTGGATAATATTTATAAGCAGTGCTGTTTTACACTACAGTACTTAGTACATTTGCCTCACTGTTAAAAGTAAAAGTCACAAGCTTAACCAAAGCTGATGAAACCGTGACAGTTGCAATGATGAAAAAATTATTATACAAAAGATCAACACTGAGTCAAACAGTTTATTCAATTATTCACTTTTAGCGGTTATGAGAAAATGCCACTCCTTTAAAAATCAACTTACTTTCTGCATCGAGGTCATATCCAACAACAGCAAAATAATCAATTAAACGATCCATGGTTGAGTCACAGGCCTATGGTGAATAAGGAAAACAAAAACATTCCAGAATTTCAAAGTTGGTACGGTAAGTCATACAATGGCTCATCACAAAAGATAATTCTGAACGAAGAGCAAATCCCGAAAATTTGTATACTATATTCCATTGAATCTTTTGCTTGAATAGGCTAATAACTTTTCATACTTCCATTTCTTTCGGAATTGAAGATAACTACAGATATATACTATGCTACAACCAGCCTATATTAACAGCAAAATCATTATTCTTCGTCATGCGACATAATTTTACAAGGGTGCAACCTAGTTCGTACCTTGAACCATTCGTACAGTCAGTTCATACCCTGAAAAGATCGAGAGAAAAATTTAAAAAAAGCCGAAGTCGCTGATCGCAGTTTAATAGCACAAAGCCGAAGTCCCTGATCGGAGTTTCCCCAAACAATTTGAAACAAACTCGAGGGTTAGCGGAAACTGTGGTTAGCGGAAATTGCGAAACTGCGGAGAAACTGCGATCAGCGAGGGTTAGGGTTAGAGCATAGATTACTCCATGGTTAGAGTTAGGGTAAGCGGAAACTGCGGAAAAATGTTTGCGGAAACTGTGATCAGCGAGGGTTAGAGCAGAGGTTAGAGCATAGATCACTCTATGGTTAGGGTAAAAGTTAGCGGAAACTGCGGAAAAATGTTTGCGGAAACTGCAATCAGCGAAGGTTAGGGTTAGAGCATAGATTACTCTATGGTTAGAGTTAGGGTAAGCGGAAACTGCGGTTAGCGGAAACTGCAAAAAAATGTTTGCGGAAACTGCGATCAGCGAGGTGTAGAGCAAAGATTACTCTATGGTTAGGGTAAAAGCGGAAACTGCAGAAAATTGTTTGTGGAAACTGCGATCAGCGAGGGTTAGGGTTAGAGCATAGATTACTCTATGGTTAGAAATTAGGGTAAGGGTTAACGGAAACTGCGGAAAAAATTTTGTGGAAACTGCGATCAGCGAGGGTTAGAGTTTGAGCATAGGTTACTCTATGGTTAGGGTTAGCGGAAACTGCGGAAAAGTGTTTGCGGAAACTGCGATCAGCGGACTTCGGTTTTGAGCTATTTTTTCTCTCGATCTTTTTAGAGGGAAAATTTTAAAGCGATTGCGAAAACTGCGATCAGCAACTTCGGCTTTTTTTGTGTTTTTTTCTCGATCTTTTCAAGGTACGAACTGACGGTACGAACTGTTCATGGTACGAACTAGGTTGCATCCATTTTACAATGCTAACAGGCGCAAATTAGGTATAATCGTCCATTCATACATGTGGCCTGAAAATCAGCTTAGGTACCGTATACTTTCTGTGTGGTTTTCAATAGTCCAAACGTTTCAATACACCACTCAAAAATATCCTATTTAGTATTAGGCTATTGATTGATTGGAAAATGGGGTGCAACCTAATTCGTACCATGAACAATTCGTACAGTCAGTTCGTACCTTGAAAAGATCGAGAGAAAAAGTTAAAAAAGGCCGAAGTTGCTGGTCATCGGAGTTTCCGGTAGAACAAAGCCGAAGTCGCTGACTGCAGTTTCCGTTTTTCCGCAGTTTCCGCAAACATTTTAAAATTTCCGGTAATGATCCTAAGAGTTTGCCGAAGTCGCTGGGTTAGGTAGGCACTTTAACGTATTACACTGCCCGAAAAGGTAACCGCCACCATGCGTGACATACGACATCGCTGATGTTGGTAGCGCTATCATGCACGACGTGACTCAACACGTGATTATCTGGTCGTCTTTATTGAAAGATTTTGATACAAAGAAATTTAACTGAATGCATCGCCACAACCAGCGTTTCCTAATGGGTTAGGGCAGAGTAGTAGTAATTTCGATTGCATGGGTTCGATTCCCACCCTCTGCTAATACTATTTTTTCTTCTGCAACTGAACTGAGTGCAAGAAGGATCGTAGTGACGGCAATCAATGGAGTTTATGAGAAAAATTGTGACTAAAACACCAATAATGCAGTCACTACGATTCTTCTTGCACTCAGTTCAGTTGAAGAAAAAATAGTATTAGTAGAGGGTGGGAATCGACCCATGCAATCGAAATTACTACTCCTCTGCCCTAACCATTAGGCAACGCTGGTTGTGGCGATGCATTCAGTTAAATTTCTTTGTATCAAAATCTTTCGATAAAGACGACCAGTTAATCACGTGTTGAGTAATGTCACACATGATAGCGCTACCAACATCAGCGATGTCGTATGTCACGCATGGTTGCGGTTACCTTTTCGGGCAGTGTAATACGTAAAAGTGCCTACCCTGGGTTAGGGTTAAGAGTTGGGGTTGATCGGAGTTTCCGCAAACATTTTAAAATTTCTGGTAATCATCCTCAGCAGGGCTGCGATTTTTTTCTGTCTTGTCGAACGACCAAAAATTCTGCGTTTGTTTGTCGAATAGTAATACGACGTCACAAGAGTTAGATAAAGCGTTTGCCGCGAATTACCGCACAAGTTGTGTGGATGTACGTCAGAGTCACTTAAGTTTTTAATCGCACGCTGATTGAGCGATTGCAAAGGAGTATCAAGCGCTAAGTTGTGTACCTACCGGACGTGTATATTATTGTTTTACTCCGGGAAGAGAACTGTTGTAAATAAAAAACTGAGGATCGCAAAAGAAAAAAGCCCTTCGGCTATCGTTGTCGGCTCCAGCTCGTGTCCGAGCATTGGTTTCGTCTTCAAATCGAATTTGGTTTCGGATGGTATGTGGCTTTGGAGGCCCAGTCTATGATGGAAAAGACGTGGGCAAAAGTCATATTGTATGGAGGGTGGGGGACGTGGTAGTTTTAGCTTTTCTTTTCTAGTGTTTCGTTTTTCTTGGGCTTTTTGTATCCTGTTTTTTTTTCGAAAATTTCCGTGCCTTCCCTAGTTATTTTTCTCCAGTTAATCTGTCACTAGCAAGTTGTTCCCATGAATCCAGATCAATGTTTGCATGGCTGAAGGAGACTTTCAGCTGATCTTTGTATCTCATTTTCGGTCTTTCAGAGGGTCTTTTCCCTGTCTCTTGTTCACCACAAAGCATTTATTCGAGGAAGCCTCGTTGGGTCCATTTGCATGACATGTCCAGCAAAGTTTATCTGTCTACCATTCTTTATTCACATTGCAAAACATTTCTGCAATCTTGGAACAACAAGTGCATAAGTCAGACATAAATACAAACTTGCAAACACGTTGACAACTAAAAGGAGCCTAGCCTACTTCGGTTATTTTATCTATAAAAGAAACCCTTTGTGTCGAATAGCACGAAACGTGTGTGGCGAAATTTTTTGATGGCAAGCGTTAGAACTTCGATCAAAGCACTTTCCCGCAGTGTTCAAAATGTTCTGGAAGAGAAATCTTTTCCATAAAAATAGCGGATTTTTCATCTGTATTTCTGAACATCTGGTCGGAAACTAGGCTGTGTTCTACATGTGAAAAACTTTCATAGCAAGTATCCAGCAGTCATTTTACCAGAGCAGTATTGTTAATTGGCTCCAGGGATATCTATAACTACGGGATTGGAAACTCTATGGAACTGAAAACCATTTTATACACCAGTAGGGTCACTTTTCTTTGTGCGCTGCTGTGATAAATAATCACATAAATTGATCTCAAAGGTCAGCAAGTAGTAGGCTAAACGAACAACCAAAAGTGTAACAATGAATTCACCTGCTGTAAATTGTAAGGTCTACTCTTGCCTGGTTTGTTTATTTGTTTGTATTCCATTAGTGGTCATGTTGTATTTTGTTTGCTGCTTAAAAAATTTCCAGACTGACTATTGCTTATAGTTCTGATAACATCGTAAACGGATTGGTTTCGTACTGGATTGGTCTGTGAACAAGTTGATGATACAACAGCATATTTCACTGATTGCTGAACACTCCTCATTTACTTTTGATCCGATTTGCAGTACGCAAAATGCTAAAGAACAACAGTAAGCGGTTTTGGACTTGTTGCATTAATTCATTTTTTGGATTCATTGTTTTTTTCTAGCAGCGCAAATGTACTTTTATATTCAATTAAGTTTTAATATGAGTGTATATTTTGTATTAATATTGTAAAATCGAATTTTGTATACCTTTTAGTCGGCATTTTATTTTGTTAATCTTTTTGTAGTCGTAGTAATGTGATGACCCTACTGATGTATAGCACTGAATAGAGTTTCCAATCCCGTAGTTATAGATATCCCAGATTGGCTCAAACGGTGAAATACAAACTGGCATAGACGTTGAAAATTCAACGTCGCCTAGGTTATTTCATCTATAAAAGAAACCCGTTGTGTCAAATAGCACGAAACGTGTGTTTCGAAATGTTAGATGCCAGGCGTTGGAACTTCGATCAAAGCATTCTCCCGCAGTGTTCAAAATGGCGGCCCTGACGCCTTGGGAGTTTCTCTTGTGAACCGTCGCTTTTAGACCTTGTTTTGAAGTACCTGGCGCAAGAAAGTTTACGTAAGTCAGCACTTTTATGATTGCATCACGTGATGCCCCCCCCCCCCCCCCCGATTGTTCCTCGACCTGACGACGTTTAGTCCTCTCTCAGTTTTTTTCCTTTTTATTTTCCTTTTTTTTTTTTCGCTTTTTTTCCGTACGGCACGGCGTTTGTCGAATAGTGATGGCGCGTGTCGAGTGACCTCGTCACCGAAAAAGGCAAAAATCGCAGCCCTGATCATCCTAAGAGTTTTTGTTTGTTTGCGGAAACCCCAATCCGGAGAGAAAAAGTTAAAAAAGGCCGAAGTTGCTGATCAGAGTTTCCGATAGAACAAAGCCGAAGTCGCTGAAAGCAGTTTCCGTTTTTCCGCAGTTCCCGCAAACATTTTAGAATTTCCGGTAATGATCCTAAGAGTTTGCCGAAGTCGCTGAGTTAGGGTTAGTCGGAGTTTCCGTAAACATTTTAAAATTTCCGGTAGCCTAATCATCCTAAGAGTTTTTGTTTGTTTGCGGAAACTCCAATCAGCGACTTCGGCTTTTTTTAATTTTTTCTCTCAATCTTTTCAAGGTACGAACTGACTGTAGGCTACGAATTGTTCATAGTACGAATTAGGTTGCATCCTGGAAAATGTAGGTGCTGGTACCTATAGCCTACAAGTCTCGGAGAAAGTACTTTACAGTACTTCTGCTTTACTGTTTATTCACTTCACTAGAAAGTACTTTACTTCCGCTTCACTGTTCATTCACTTCACCCTATAGGCTACCTCTTGATCTATCCGAATTGACGTATATTCTTGTCACAGCATTTACGACGACCAGGGCGGAGACTTGTAGCCTACACCAGCTCTGAAATCTATCCTCAGACTAAAAAAGCCTCTATGAAAGCTAAAGGTTGGTAGTTACTAGTTTCACATACTTGTATATATACTTGTATATATACATAGTAAGGTTGTAGAAACTTTGAATTACTGACACTGTTGGGTCTCCTAGACCTGGATTGATTGAATAAAGTCTCCATCTCCACTGGGCACTAACTCCACTTGCTGTTAAGTGTTGTCATTGAACTATTCTATCCACTAGATGTCACTGAATAGATAGCTTTCCTTGAAATGGTCAGGGCTTTGGAGCCGGAGCAAGGAGCCGGAACAAGGAGCCGTGCATTTTCAACAGAGCTGGAGCCGGAGCTCGACGTGAAATTCAAGTGGAGCTGGAACAGGAGCTGGAGCCAGTTGTTTAAAAAATAGCTCCGGTTCCGATGCATTTCATAAGATGCTACTACTATTGGCTGAATTAACATAATTTAACAGCAACCCTTCACAAAATTAAGAAATTATTCGCGTAATCAGACGTCGAATTAACGAATATGTTTTGAAACGCAGTTCCGCATGACATTTTGATGAAAGTACTTTAAATTTCATAAATTTGTGCCATTTTTAGCAACAGTTGACTGCAGGCAATTTTAAGCTTTAGAAATTAAATTGATATGTCGTCATTATTTTAATGAAAGCACTTTTCAGAGCCAGAAGCCGGAGCTAGAGCAATGGCATCAATCAATAAGCTTTGGAGCAGGAGCTGGATCTAATTTATGATAAAAGAGAGCCCCGGAGCTGGAGATGGAGCAACTTAATATTTATGCTTGCTCCAAAGCCGTCGATGCTTTGCTCAAGCACATGCCCCCAGAATTTAACGAACGTAGGCAATTTTTTGATGTTTTTTTGTTTATACATTCAGACACTTAATCAACAGGTTTTGGGTTGATAAACTGCAGCCTACGATACCATAATAATATTTTATGGCGTATTATATAAATCAATTATCTCTAACATCTATAGTTCTGCTGTAGTAGCCTATGTCCGACATCTATCTCTCTAGTATTTTTTTTTTTTTTTTGGTGAATGAATAATATGTAATCTCTCCAGACACATCCGTCTCGTCGCTTAGTGATAAAAAACATGAATGAATGCAAGGAATGAGTAAATGTGTTCTCTGTTGTGTATCAATGTTCTCTGTTGTGTAACAATTTCTTTAAATTTTGCGTTGATGACATCACAAATTAAGTTCGACGGTCTTGGCCTTGGTGCGCTACTACTCTTGATGCGTTAGCTCATATTGAAGAGCAAGATAGGCAAACTCAAAAAACCCTTTGAAAGAAATTTTACCGCGGACAAAGCCATTCCAAAACGCAAAGCACCAGGCCTTGCAAGACTAAGAAAAACGGTACAGTGAATAGTAAGCTAGGCTATTAGTTAACACAGCATTCGTTGTAGGCCTGCAAGCTATCTATTTTTTAAGACACGTAAGATATAGGCTATAGCCTACTGGTATGGGCTTCGGTAGTCAGTTAACCTGTTAAGTGCGTATGACGACAATTGTCGTCCGAGACAGTCGCTCTTGCTGTGCGTAAGACGACAATTGTCGTTTTCGTGATCGCAGCTATTCATGGCACTTTTAATTTCGCTTTTCTTTATTCGCTTTGTCTGGAAGGCGCAATTATGACGTGTGAAGAAACATAGATGCATTGTTTGCACTACAATAACGATTGCAGCCTGATGGAAATCATTAATCCCTAAATCACTCTATTTCTATATTTTTGTTTGGTAGCTTCTGGACAATATTAGGTAGCTTCTGCACTCACCTACAATATAATCACAATCGCAAGAATAAAAAGATTTCATCTTAAATGTTTTTTTTTCTGAAATGGCTTCCTTTCGGTGTATAAAATTCGAACCACATCAAGCGCGTTCAGTCAGTGTGAAGTCATTTTGATGTAATGTTGCAAGCAGTTTCAGATATATTTTCTTGTGTTCGAAAACGTATTTTGTAACATATAGTCAACAAAACAATAGGGTTGTTGCTGCTAATGTTAGAACAAGCGTCAGAAAATGATACAGTTTGAATATTTCCAAACTACACTTACATGATTGTACTTTGTTTAGTGTCCTATAAATGCTTAGAAATTATTCTGTTCTGTGAACTGATGTATTTTTTTCTTCATAATAAACATTAAACAACTAGTTGAATAATTTCACAATGGTGAAAGGTATAATCAGTTGAGAGTAATGCGATCACACCACAAAACAATAGTCCAGCCGGAGACTTCTCTGCAATAGTCGATGAAAAGGTAAAGCAATAGACACAAAGGGGAAATTAAACAAAAGCGTATTGTGCTGCGTCATGGGGATTCCCCAATATCCTAGCAAGCAATAATGCGACGAAAAATACTGCGAGTGATCAAATTAAATACGCACAGTAAGAAGAGTTTCAAACATTTAATTACGCACTTAACGGGTTAATTGTGTTCCGCTTGGTCGTAGGTTAACCGTAGGTGTATTTGCAATCTGTATAGACCGCTGCAACAGATGGATATTACATGCACGTAATATTGTGAGCGTTCTTCCAGAAACATTTCCTATAGAAACCAAATAAAAGAAGGTATAGCTGTCGTCAACGTGGCTCAGCGGTCCAGAGTGAGTTAGGGTCAGCGAGTGGCCATCTCGACGACGTGGGCTGGATTCACTCCCTTGTCATTATTTTTTTTTTCTTCTTCTTTAATTTTCAAAGATCAAAGCAAGAATCAACCCTGTGGCCGAGCGCCAAAAGAGTTATAACCACTGTAGTCAGCTGGTCCACAAGGAAAACCGACATTATGTTTAAAGTGTGTAGGCTATACGGTCGAAACACTCCTTCTGCCACAGCAACCCACAGACCACAAACACACCAAACGTAGTGAGCTAGCTTGCGTATAGTGAGCCGTATTTATATGTGCCTTTAGTGTTTTTAAAACTCAATCCATGAGGATTTACCAAGGTAGGCTAATTTATGCACGCAAGTGATATATAGCCTACCTACAGTAGGTTAACTAAACGATGACATGATGATCTGCCAATCGCCCGATGAAAGCAGTGGTTAAAGGGTTAGGTCTAAGTGACGTCAGCTCAGAGCGTATTGTGGTAATTTGTGATGATCGGATAATGAGATTTCTGCAAAAGAATACAAAAACCAGCAAGCCAGTGAATATGTTTTGCCTATATTTTTATTAGCCTATGCTTGAAAGTCATTATAGCTACTTAGTGTGGGCACATTTGTCATGAAAAAAGGTTTCGTGTTTTTTTTTTGTTAAAAGCAAAAACTTTCTTGATTTTGTCAGATGATACCATAAAGATTAAAAAAAATTAGGGTGGCATTTTTTCTGTGTACTCTAATGACCTGAAATCCCCTATCAAAATGGCCAAAATTTCATTTTGGCCCTATTCATTTACTGTAAAAAATACGCAAAAGTGCTTTATGACGTAAATACTTTGTAACAAAGTTACTTTGTGACGCACATACAGCAAACTTATTTAATCATTTTAATCAGCTGTTTTTTATAACTTGTGACGTCATAGATGAATGACAGTAGGCTACCAGAGAGAATCCAAGCTTGTACAGGTATAACGGTTTTTACAGGTTTACTCAGGCTGCTGGATAAAAATAACGAAGAAGTGATACTGGAGTAAAGGGCGAAGCAGCCTGTTAAAGCCAGGGACATCTTCCAAAACATTAAACAATCGCAAAGCACTGCAAACAAGATTTAGCGATGAAACAGTTCGAGACTATCCTCCAATTTGTTCGAGTCACCAGACTACTAGACATATAGCTGCGCATGCAGAGTTTGGAATCACTCATAAAGTACTTCTTTGCCCATGATCATTTAAATTATGCACGCTTTTTACCACTTTACATTTCTACAATGCAGCAAGCAGAAAAGGAGCACCCAGAGATCTGGGCACAATTTATGAAAGGGAATTTCTGCGCATCGGTAACCAAAGGTGTTGTTGGATTCACATCAAAGGTGCAGACCACGGGATTGAACAAGAAAACGTGAACTTAAGATTATTGGAGGCATAGTTCGAATTACACAGAATCAAAAGTCACTGGACAAATATTTTCTCCTCGCACCCGAAGTCTCAAATTTGCAGCATGACTTTGAGAAAAAGTACTACTCTGGTAGCAAGGCAAAGAGAATGCAGCTCCACGAGCTTACAGGAGGAAAACTCTCCCGAATGACGCAAAATGCTATCAAACTCAGCGTAGTATTTCACGAGCATAGAAACCCATGTGAATCCTTTGACGAAGATGAAATTTACAATTTGCTCACCAAAGCAGTTATGAATGAAACTGCTACCAACGACATCCTTTGGCGTGACGAGATTGGGCAACAGATTTTCGAAAGTTTCGTCACTGAACATCTTGTAGAAGGAAAACTTTCCGTGTGAGACAAAATGACCAGGAAGAAACTGTCTACATTCAAAAGTGCCAATGCAATTGCAAAAATCAGCATGGGAGACAAGGTAATCAAAATTAAAGAAGAGCGAGGACTGTTGCAGCGGTTCATTGTAACATCAAGAAGTCGACCAGAGCTCAAGGAATGCATCGGAACGTATGAGTTTGGTGTGGTGCCTCGATCACAGACTGTTTGCTTCAGATGGATGCCTCCTGCTGGCATATGATAAGGCATCAATATTTCGTCATTTTGAGAAGCTGGATACCGGTAGTAACAGACAACGGGTAGGCTACAAGTTGACAGGAATGAGGTAACTGTTACTCAGCTGTCCGATAACCATTCATTCTACGTACCTTTGACACAGCAGTTGAATATACCACTGTAGACCCACCAGATGAACTGACAACTCACCGAGTGATCATCATTGATGGGATGGCTATGGTAAACGCAGTTACCGAAACGGATCAAATGAAAACGTGCCAAGACTTTGCCGAAGCCTTTCTTCAGATAATTTGTAACATGGGTAGTGGGCAGTGGCGGATTCAGAACGTAATTTATGGGTGGGCCTAGGAAATATGTTGGTGGGCTATCACCAATAATACCATGGCGGACCAGCATACAAAAAGTTAGTGTTACCGAATATCTCTTACAAATGCTGTGACATAGTGATGCCACAGACAATTCAGTGCCACTTGGTTGTTCGAGTGTTGAACATTAACATGTTTTTTTTCATGAATCTGATTTTGGGTGGGCCCACTGTCAATCTGGGTGGGCCTTTACCAATCAGGCCCACCCGGTAGATCCGCCCCTGGTAGTGGGTACACAGTATGACGAGATTAGGTTGGTGTTTGATCGGCACATCGAAATATCACTCAAGCAACAGATGCGGACAAAGAGGACCAAGGGAAAGTCAACATAGCCTATTACCACGTGAAGACAACACTTTAATCCAGAATATTTCCTTGAAGGACTTTCTCTCAGATATCCGCACCAAAGGAGAACTGACCGAGTATTTAGATGAAAAGGTTGTACATCACAGCAAGAGCTCCAACAACAGACTGAAAAAATACTGGTGACATCGGAAATACAAACCAAGGTCAATGTTAATATTCCAGACTCGTTCCTGACTCACAGCCAAGAAGAGGCAGACACTTTGATTGTTCTGCACGCTCTAACTGTTTCCAATGAAACAGAACCGGTTCTCAGTTCTCCAGACACAGACATCTTGTTGTTGCTCATCTACATGTATCCACACTTACCCGGGTCTACAACTTTCCTTATGGGAAAGGACAGATTAAAGAGGGACATTTGTGTGCGAAACATATACAACAACTTGGGACCAAAACGTGCTTCTGCACTTCTAGGTTTTCATGCTCTGACTGGGAGATTTGCTGGCAGAACCAAAGACTTATGCTTCAAGGCATTTATGTCTTGTGATGATGAGATCTTGGATGCACTAGCAATGCTCGGGAATGACACTGATCTTCCTGCTGATGTATGCTCGCAGTTGGAACGCTTTGTCTGTATTTTGTATCGATCCAAAATCTACACGAAAGTGAATGACCTCCGTTGGTTCCTCTTCTCCAATCGTGCAACCAAAGGAGAAGACTTCCTACCAACTTTTGGTTCACTAGATTTGCGCATTCGCCGGGCTCATTATGTATGCATGATTTGGAGAAAAGCTAGCAAAGCCCATCCCTGCCTTCCGGCACCAACTGCATTTGATTGGACGTTTGATGCATGTTCAAGTCACGTCACGCCAGATCGTTGTTTAAATCCACCAATTGCAACTCATAAAGTGCGGGTGTAAACGTGGATGCGAAGGAAGGTGCAGCTGCTACAAAAACAATATTCCATGTTGTTCCAGACGGTTGTTCGCCTGGTCAAACGTCATGTAGAAACCGTTCGGGTCTACTGAATATTACGTCATGGAAATTCCTAAAACATGAGCCAAAATTGCACCATCGTCCGTAAGACTCGTGTCAGACTGGTTTAAACCTGTTTCAGTTTGAGGCCTGTTTGGACATGAAATGCTGCGTCACGAACTGCTGGCGTGCCTTTGAGTTATCACAAATTTTTCTGATTCATACTTGAAGTCGTGTGTTGGAAGTCGGTCGCACATTTAACTGGTTTATTTGGTGCTTGCTAGCTGGACAAATTCTCCGTCTTTTATCCAAGTAATCTGTATCGTAGTGACAGTTTTAGAGGTGCAAGGAGTTGCAACCCCATTTCGATAGCCTCGGGCTAATTTTACTGGAATACACTTTGAATAGACGTTTCGAAGGTGTGTTTATTTTTCGGTCATTACGTACAGACAAACGGATCCGGGAACTTTATGTTACAATTTTCCCACGAAGAATTATGGTTTACCGCTGTGACCATAAAAAATAAAAGACGAGTTCTTGTCAGTTGGTAGGTCAAGAAGAAATTAAAGCAAAAAATAAAAATAAAAGACGAGTTCTTGTCAGTTGGTAGGTCAAGAAGAAATTAAAGCAAGAAAAATAAAAGACGAGTTCTTGTCAGTTGGTAGGTCAAGAAGAAATTAAAACAAGAAAAATAAAAGACGAGTTCTTGTCAGTTGGTAGGTCAAGAAGAAATTAAAGCAAGAAAAATAAAAAACGATTTGTTAGCTGGTAGGCCAAGAAGCACTTGAAGGCATAAAAATAAACGACGTGTTTGTTGTCAGCTAGTGCAGAAGAACTACTTAGAAGTACAAGAAATAATAAAAGAAGATTTGTTGGTTGGTAGTCTACACTCTTACAGAAGCAAAGAAAAGTAAAGACAATTCTTCTCAGTTTGGTACAGAAGAAAAATAACTTTGACATTCATTGGCAAGAAAGAAGATTAAAAGACAATCCATCTGTGCTTGTAGATTCAAGTGGAAGAATCCAAGCAAGTTTTGTGGACTTTAGGACTTCATACCCGTACAGCTACGGTATCGTGCATTTAAATTCTTTTTTGTATTTTTACGGTCTTGGCAGTTAAGTTTTTTATAACTACTGTAGCCTAATAATTTTGTGTGTTTGTGTAACTTAATTTTTTTAATTGTTAATTTAGCCCCAACATTTAATATGTCTACACTCGGTGGCGACAAGGACTCGACCGCCGTAGACTCGACTGAGTTTAAGCCTGATGATGTTCTTTGCGGTCGGGCAGGCCATTCTGGGGAGGGACCCAATAACGATGAGGCTAAGTCAGTTCGAGAGGCCCGGCATCTTAGACGGGATATTTTGACTCAAATTGGGAAACTTTCTGTAGCCCTAGGTTCTTTGAGTGATAAGCAGGAACTGTTAATTTTTAGATCTAAGTTATCTACTTTAGAAGAGGAATTACGGCATTTCCATGCTCTTTTGACTAAAATCTTTAACTCTGCAATCTTGGCAGAACTTCGTGATAGGGTAGATCCCGAATTTAACTCGCTAAAAAATAACTTTGAACAAAAAGAAAGTGAGTTCTCAGATATGTTGGATGCTGACATACATCCTGAGGATAGCGCCTCAAATGTAAGCACTAGGATGTCTAAGAGTTCGTCTCGGATAGTTGCACAAATTAACCTACAGCTAAGACGAGAGGAGCTCCAGATCCAAGCTGAGGCCGAAGCAAAAGCTGCTGAGGCCATCGCGAGAGCTGAGGCCATACGAGCTGAGACCATCGCGAGAGCTGCTGAGGCCATTCGAGCTGAGGCTGCCGCGAGAGCTGAGGCCGAAGCGAGAGCAGCTGAGGCCGCCGCGAGAGCCGAAGCTAGAGCTGCTGAGTTCGCACTCAAAGACGCTCAGTTGAGGGCTGAACAACGTAAAGAGGTAGTTTTAGCTGAATATCGATCAGAGGCGGGCTCCCGGCGTAGCTCTAGGAAGAGCTCTTCTAGGCATTCCAGAAATGAACATCAATCGCAGTTTAATTTACATAACCTTTTCCAAACGCCCGTTCAACCTGTGAGTGGACCAGGGCAATCCACACGTTTTCCAGCTGTTTCAGGAGGTCTCGGGGCCGCGGCTAAGGGTCTTCCGAATGCTGTAGAGCCAAGGTCTGCGAATTACAACCAAACTCCTCCCCCAGAGCGTACAGGTCACGGGGCCGCCATTAGCAGTAATGCTTTGCCCCCTTCAAAGTTTTCTGCGCCGCTAGTTGTGGATCGCCCAGCTACACGTAATTTGGGTGGTTGTGAGAGGCGTATCGCGTCTCCTGATTTTAACGTGTGTGAGGATCGTGATCGGGCTGTGCATGTGACTGAGCCCACTCAGCCCCTTAAGGGATATAGCTTGTCTTCTCCCGCTAAATCGAGTTCTCAACAGCAGGATTGCTTTTTTGAATACCAAAATAGTAGGACGTTTTTCGATAAGGCGGCCTTGATTGGTTACGATGGTAATAATATGCCATTTATCTTCTTTAAAAATCGTGTTACGGCCTTAATGGCAGCTTCGCCCTTTAAGGGGACTTGTTTGACTTTGTTACAAGCAGCTTGTGTTAGAACAGCTGCGCAAACGATTGCTAATTTGGTTTCTGACACCCCTGGCTTGTCAGAGGAAGACAGGATAGAAATGTCGTTAGCTCGCTTGTCCCAGCGTTTTGGGGTTCGTGGAGGTCTTTTTGCAGAACCGGAAATTAGAAAGTATCGCTATGGTAGCAAATTGACTTCGACCTCTTCCAGTGATCTGAAAGAGTTTAAAGATGAATTATCGCAGTGTTTGCTTTACGCGCAAGCTTATGGTCAGCGTGATAAATTAGAAGGACGTTTTGTTTTGGATTTGGCTAAGCGACTCCCGTTTGACGCTAAGCAGCGTTATCTTGACTTTTTAGGTGATCAGTATGGTGGCACTGATGAGCCTACCTTTCAGAGTTTGTTTGAATTTGTAGTACGGGAGGAAACGCGTAAGTCGACTGATTTTAGCATTATGCTAATGGGCGATTCTGGTGAGTCGCAGCAATTTAAAAAGTTTGGCAAAGGAAAATTGCCTTCATGTCCGGTTAGGCAGACGTCCGTAAAACCCCATGATGATGTGATGTCAGGGAGTTCGCAGTACTCGACTGTTGTTGGCGCACCGCGCGGTGGTGAAGCCAGACGTAAAAACCTACCGGCATGTATTTGTTGTTCGTCACGTGGTCAAGTTGAATATCATTTTTTGTCTAATTGTAAAGAATTTTTGCGCTTGACACCTAAAGATCGGAGAGATGTCATTGTGAAAGCTGGCAAATGCTTGAATTGTTTGCGCCAGCATATGGTTAGGGATTGCGTTCATGCAAGTAACTGTCGTAAGTGTGGGCCTAACAACGATAGGAAACACTATTTTCTTCTGCATGATTTTTATGTGACGTCACGTGATTCTCTGGATTCGGTTGGGAAAGATGATGCTCGTGCCAGAGTTCCTGTGCGTAATGTTAAGATTGGAAATGTTAAAGCAGCCTTTAACCGCGTTACTGCTGCTCGTGTTTTGAATCCAATGACTGGCAAATCGAAGTTGGTGTATTGTCAGCATGATCCTGGTTCGCAGTTGACGTTTGTTTCGAGTGATTTGGTGTGTGAACTTGATCTTAAACCGTACGATAAAGCGTCGTTTAAAATGGATACCCTGGCTGGTCAGAAAGCTACTTGTGCTGACCTTGTCAAACTCAACATCCAGTCGTTAGAGACAGATGAACTGTTTTGTGATATAACTTCGGTGGTTAACCCAGCTTGGGCTGACGATGTTAAAACTTTACCGCATAAACAAGATTTAAATGGTTTCCGTCATTTTCATGACGTGAATATGTTTCATTTGAATGATTGTAGTACTGTAGATGTACTGATTGGCAACGACAACGCTTATTTGATGTGTGCAAAAAAAGAGCGTGTTGGTGAAAATCGTAGTGAACCACATGCTTTGCTCACTCCTCTCGGCTGGTTGGCTTGTGGTGGTAAGTCACCCTTAGATGAAAGCGTTGCTAAAGTGTGCAGAGTGCAGACGTCTTCAGAGTCGGATGTCATCTCTGGCTTTCAGCGTAAAATTGAGTCTCGTGATATGGAAAAAGCAGACCTGAATAAAGTCATTCAGGATTTGACGTTGCAAAATGAAACCTGTGAATTGTCTCGCAATGATAATTTGGCTAGAGAACTTGTCGAACCGAATATTGAGTTGAAAGATGGTCGATTTGAGATACCTGTTCCGTTGAAGGAAGATATTGATCTACCTAACAATTTTGTGTTGGCGTCAGATAGAGCTGCTGCTTTAAGAAAGAAAGCTTTAAAACAACCTGAACTTCGTGATTTCCTTACTGACACCATGAAAGATCTTAAATCAAATGGCTATATTGAGCGTACTGGTGAAGCAGGAAATGTCAAGGGATTTGAATGGTATTTACCATACTTTGTTACGTCACAATTAAAAAAGCGCATTGTTTACGATGGCAAGTCTGAATTTCGAGGAACTTGTGTTAATGATGTAATGTTTTCGGGTCCTGACTTGTTAAACCCTCTGGTAGATGTCTTGGCTAGATTTCGGCTTGGTAGATTTGGTCTCATGGCTGATGTGACTAAATGCTTCTTTCAAATAAAGTTACCTGAGTCGCAAAGGGATTTGTTTCGTATATTGTGGTTTGAAGATGATGACCTTGAAAATGGTAGGATGGTACCATTTCGTTTTTGTGTACACCCTTGGGGAATAAAGAGTAGCCCGTATATCGCTTGCTTGGCTATAAAGAAAATGATCGAGCAGAATCCCAGCAGTGCTGGTGAATTGACTCTCTGCAATATTGCAAATAATATGTACATGGATGATTTTATATTTTCGGCTGATAGCTTAGAGGAAGCTCAGCAAATCACTCATGAATCAATTGCTTTGTTTGATAGCCGTGGGTTTAAACTTGGTAAGTGGAGTGCTAACAAGGAGGCTATGATTGTCTTGTCAAATTTGGATAATGAGATGCTTTCACCTTTGATTCGTGACATTGACTTTCAGACTGAAAATATGACTTTGCCATCAGCGAAGACATTGGGTTGTGTGTGGCAAACCGAGTCTGACGAGATGCGTATCGCATGTTCCTTAAAGCCCTTAGCTAAACACACGCGCCGAAGTATGCTCAGTCAGCTTGGACAAAATTTTGATCCGCTAGGCTTTGGAGCGCCATTTTTTCTAAAAGCACGCCTTATACTTCAGCAATTGGCGATAGACAAGTTTGATTGGGACACCGAGGTCCCTGATAGCTTTGTTAAAGAGTGGGGGTCGTGGCTTCGCTCTTTGGACCTGCTTAAGGATTTTTCGTTACCGAGATGGTATTTTGCAAACTCTGGTGTGTGCAGTCCGGATGATATTGTTTCATATCAATTGCATGGGTTTAGTGATGCTTCGAATCAAGCTTTCTCTTCTGTTGTTTACTTACGTAGACTGGTTAACGGAGTTCCGAGTGTGTCTTTCGTTCTGGGTAAATCTACCATTGTTGTAAAAAATCAGTTTTCTTGGCCGATAGCTAGGAAAGAGCTTGTTGCCGCTGTGAATACAGCAAGACTCGTGAAGCAGGCCTACGAGGCATTGAAGATGCCTGACTGCCTTAAGTATTTTTGGTGTGATTCTCGTACTGTGTTGCAGTGGGTTAAAAACCCTGATTTACGTTTGAATAAGTTTATTACGCGTCGAGTTGAGCATATTTTATTGTTGTCTGGAGCCCAGGATTGGCGTTTTTGCCCTACCGATATGAACCCAGCTGATGTTGGCACAAGGCCAAATCTTATTACAAAGAAAGAATTTCGAGAGTTGTGGTTAAATGGTTCTAGTCTTCTCTACCAGTGTGAGGAAATTCCATCTGTAGAAAATGCCACTCCAGTACCTGTCCATAGCCTATATCTTCGTGACGAAGAGGAGTCGCTTGACGTTGGACAGGGTGGTCTTCACAGATTGATCGAGGCCGCACCTTCTTTGTATGTTATGAAAAAGAGAATCGCTTATTTGGTTGCTTTTGTTGAATTTTTGTGCTGTAAAACGAGAAAGCGTAGCTTTGTGAAGCCAAAACTGGATGCATCTTATCTTAACAGTGCTTCAGAGTTGGCTGTGAAGTTTGTTCAGAAGAGCGTGTATGGCGATGTGGTACATTTAATGACCAAACGATCGCCGGATGCCCTTGAGGAAGTGATAAAGCGAGGTAGTGTTGGCGCTTCGCAACGTGAGAAGGAACGGTTGAAAGAATTACGTTCACTTAAAAAGTACAGACCTTGTGTAGATGACGCTGGTGTAATCCGCATTGAAGGGCGCTTAAGTAATTCTCCCGAGATTTCTCTAGAAGCAAAGCATCCGATTGTTTTGCCTTCGAAACACCCATTCACTAGGCTTGTTGTACTGTCGCATCATAATGGAAATGTGCACTGTGGAGTACAGCACACTTTGTTGTCTACGCGGCAGAAGTTTTGGATCGCTAATGGTAATGCCTCCGTGAAGAGGTATCTTAATGACTGTGGTGTATGCGCGATTGAGAAAGCTCGACCTATAAGGCAGCTCATGTCTGATTTACCTTTGTCTCGCACAACTGCGCATAGGAAACCCTTTTTTGATTGCGGCTTAGACTATCTTGGACCTTTAACTTTCGTTGAAGGTAGAAGTCACAAAAAAGCTTGGGGACTCTTGTTCACATGTATGGCATCTCGCGCTATTCATGTTGAGCTGGTTACGTCATTGTCGCTGAGTGATTTTTTACTTGCCTTTACACGGTTTACAGATTTACGTGGGCAGGTTAATGCTATCTATTCCGACAATGGAAGCACCTTTCAGGCAGCATCTAAGAAGTTACCCGAGTTGATAGGATCAGCTGAATTTCACAACGCCCTGAGACAGAGAGAGATAAACTGGGAATTTATACCTCCGTATGCTCCGGCGCAAGGTGGCGCCTGGGAGGCAATGGTTAAACAATTTAAAATCGCATTTTTTCACATTTTAGACTCTTCAATTCGTAAGCCCAATTTTATTGAACTGCTTACATACACAGGCAGTGCCGTTCGGATCGTGAACGAACGCCCTTTGGTACCTTTGAGTGACGACCCTAGGGATTTTACTGTCATCACCCCTGCCTCACTTTTGACCCCATACTTAGACCCATACTGTGTTGTTGGGCAACCACATGATCGTGACCAACTAAGAAGGGATTATCGGTTCAATTTGTCACTTTCTCATCAGTTTTGGAGTAAATGGATCGATTTTTACTTGCCAGGTCTTCAGGGCCGGAAAAAATGGCTAAAAATGGCCGAGAATTTGGAGCCTGGTCAACTTGTAGTGGTAGGTTCTCTCCAGGACATTGGTAAACGTGGGAAGTATCAACTTGGGAGGGTGCATGAGGTAGTTCCACAAATTAGGAAAGGGAAGCCTGTGGTTCGTAGAGCTAAAGTTGCCGTCTGCAACTATGATGAGAGTACGGGGAAAGTGAAAGTAGACTATGTGTTGAGGGATATTTCGTGCCTCGCCCCCGTAAAGAACACCTAAGTGTTAGGGTTTGAGCCTGGTTTTTTCTGCGGTGGCCGACACTTGTCTGAGCCCAGAACAGTCGGTTATTATCGCAACCATGGTATATAGCGTCATTTTTGCGTGTACCTACTACCTATGGTACCAATTTCATGTATCGTCGTGTTTATTCTTATTGCTGATCATTCTTTGCATGCCCTTTGTATTTGCGTATTAACTTAAACGTGAGTGATTCAAACAATTTGTGTATCATGTGTTTTTATTCATTGGCTCACAATTGTCGTCAATTCTTTTCTAGTTATGCCATGTCAGACTGTCATAACTAGGGGCCGCTATGTTCCAGACGGTTGTTCGCCTGGTCAAACGTCATGTAGAAACCGTTCGGGTCTACTGAATATTACGTCATGGAAATTCCTAAAACATGAGCCAAAATTGCACCATCGTCCGTAAGACTCGTGTCAGACTGGTTTAAACCTGTTTCAGTTTGAGGCCTGTTTGGACATGAAATGCTGCGTCACGAACTGCTGGCGTGCCTTTGAGTTATCACAAATTTTTCTGATTCATTCTTGAAGTCGTGTGTTGGAAGTCGGTCGCACATTTAACTGGTTTATTTGGTGCTTGCTAGCTGGACAAATTCTCCGTCTTTTATCCAAGTAATCTGTATCGTAGTGACAGTTTTAGAGGTGCAAGGAGTTGCAACCCCATTTCGATAGCCTCGGGCTAATTTTACTGGAATACACTTTGAATAGACGTTTCGAAGGTGTGTTTATTTTTCGGTCATTACGTACAGACAAACGGATCCGGGAACTTTATGTTACAATTTTCCCACGAAGAATTATGGTTTACCGCTGTGACCACATGTACATAAGTCTGTGGCTGTGGTCTCAGCTGTAAAAACAAAACTATCCAACCAGTGATAAATGAAGACTGAAAATTTTGAAGATGAATTGCTTTATTTGACATTCAATAAATATTATAAATTCCGTAGATGTCGGTTGTTAACGATAACTGCCATTTAATCAGAAGGCCAAAGACTTCTTACATCTTTCGCGTGTAATACGACTTAAAGGATCGAACATTAATTCAAGTTTCATTGTATTTAGATCTGTTCATTGGCTTTCTAGTTACGTATTCTTTGTGAAAAATGCATGCATTTAAGTTAATACAGTCTTTGGTGCAAAATTACAAAATTACGCAGGTAGCTTAGCATACGTTTCGGGTGCGCGGGAGCATTTTGAATAACATTTTAAAATTTGGCACTTGTATGTCATATGTAACCTAAATTCGATGATTCCATTAGATTTCCTGTCTCAGAAAACATATATTTAGATATTTTATTTGTAATTGTAGCCTATATACATGCGAAAATATTGTTTAATCATTGTTATGCCCCATTTTGGACGCCATCTTGGATTTCGTGGCCCAAAAATGTTCAGAAAAAATGCCACCTTAATTTTTTTTTAAACCTATCATGTTTTCTTTCAAAAACAAGTGAGTTTTTGCTTTTAACAAAAAAAAAACACGAAATTACAAATATGCCTACACTAACTGCTAGCCTAATAAATACTGTATTGATAAATGCAATAAATGGAAATAGGCTATACTGTCAAAAAATAATAGCCTAATTATAATAATGGGTGGCTTGTTACCAAGAGTAGGCTACTTTTAAAATTAGCTTTTCTATGTGAGTGTGTTGAAATGATTGGATAAGAAGCTTAGCTTGGAGATAGATCAAGATTTTCATTTTTTCTTAAAGCTTTCCATTCGTGGAAAGGCAGCGACACCACACCGCAACAAAAAATCAAATCAGAGAAAAGTTTCCTACAGACTAAAGCAAATAAAGTAAAAACTTTACAACGAACATCAAAATACCGGTACCCTTTTTGTAAAACTAATCCATACGGTACCAATAAGTATATTGGCTGCGTTCCTGAGTAGTGAGAACCCTGGAACGACGTTCGAAAGGGCGCCGGTTCGACACCTCTCAGGAGCATGCGGCTGTGTCTTCAACAAGACACTTGAAGACATACCTGAAGGTGGTCACGAAGATTGTCTTCCTTGCCTTACACTTAATCTAAATCTTCAATCACCGGGCGTAAGCCTAGATACGACAAACAAAAAAGTATTAGGTACGGTATGTTAGATTTATTGCGTTTCAATTGCTTTGTTTTTCTTCTGTTAAGCGCAGGTAGCTTTTAAATAATCCAGATTCTTCAATTGACTCTTGTGCCTTTTAGATTCAAGCCGTAGAATCAGTGGTGTATAGGTTACAACTGGTGTCAGTTGTTCTAGCACTGTTTTAGATTGCCATCTCATTGTCGATTGTTTTAGCACTGGTGTCGATTGTTCTTCTCCCCCTTCCCCAATAGCAATTCAATTTATTTTTCTTTGTCAGAATGCAAAAGAAATGATATTGTGAAAAAGAAATACAGCAACAAAACCAACAAAAGGAAAAGGTGGCAAAACTATAACGGTTTAAGACGTGCATGAAAGAATCTAATATTGCGGTATAATATGCATCGATGAATATAGATAAGCACGGCCACCAAACCTGATACTTTAAAACAAATACATGAATTAGTTAAGAATCAGTCGCCTCCTCGTTCCTGAAACAACTGAAGCGCCAATTCAGCAATGAGAACACGACTGAACCCAACAACATCACAAAAATAAACTAATACACACATATTGTAATTACGTAACGGACTATCAAAACAAGGACTATTTACAGATTTTATACAGAAATAAAGTGTTCGCAGCAACGATATTACGTAGCCTATAGATTGCAAAACAAATACACAATATGGCAACTCATTATCAAGATAAAATGGTTAAAAAAGGTTTTGTTTTTTAAATTAATTTCCTGCACATGTAAGAGCATAAGAAGTATGATGATAAAGCAGCGTGTTTTTCGTGTTCATACGTTCTGACTTGGTGACGCTCGAAACGACAACTACTACTATCATTAGATCAGATCAAAAATAATGGTTCAGATTATGTTGCAACTAGGAAATGAATGGAAAAAATCACCACTTGGGTTGGTACGAGTGCAATTTGAGTTTGCTCGGACGCGAACTGGAGTTTTGCTTGGAAAACAATTTTGAAATAGCAGCCTACCCGAAGTTTGGGACTTTCACATGCTTAAAAGAGCAACGCAGTGACACTTGCTTGAAAACTACCCTCATAACTATGACTGCATCTTCAAGAGAAAATAAATAAAACAAATAATTTTTATGCCGGATAAAGTGATTTCTTGGTAAATTTACTTCCTGGATCTCAGCAGCCTATATATACTTGTTCAACGGATGGTCACGGCGGATTGATAGCGCAAAATTGTGAAGGTACCATCAGTCTGCAGAAGTATAAGTCACTTGTTAAGCAACAGCTTTCTTTGAGTTAGAAAAGTGTAGCCTAAATTTTGTCATCGAAAATAAATTCTTGATAAATTATTAACTATCGTACAAATTATGCTCACTGTTTTTTTTTCTTCATATTTTTAAAACAATTTTGTTCTATTGTCAGCTTAATACGAAAACAAAGTCACGAGAACGCAAAAAACGTAGCCTACGCGATAGCTTGTCGATATGCCTACATTTTAAAAGTGGATGGGCTTTACCAAACCAGCAATTTATAGACATAAGTTTGTAAAGCAAATATACTACAGCACTTTTAAAAACGTAATTTCGTTTTGTAAAGTTTCGTTGGTTTGACAAGAAGCTTCAAGATCAAGCGGCGCTGGTTCGACTCTCGGGGTGTGCGCTTGAGCAACGCACGTTAAGGACTGCTCTCCATTCAGCGGCATCTAATGGATGGAATAGTTCCCCGGCAACAAGACTTCAACAATCGGAAACTTCACTCTGTCAATCTCGGTGACCGGGCCTGCGTCAGTGATTCAAAGCCTCTACAAGTATGCAAAACTGCCAGGATTAAGCTCTTCAAGAAGCTTTCCCAGTCCGAGGATAAAGATTCAATCAATCAATCAATCAATCAATTGAATACAGTATTTAGGCTACTGGCTATAGGCTACTGTATCTTGGAAACGGAAAATGAATGCTTTTGTTATAACAGCCTTTCTTGTGGTGTATGGACAAGAAGTATATTCTCAAAGATTTGGCCTGTGCCGTAAGTTAATTTGTCATCTGAATTTTTTTTTTAGTTTTTTAAAAGTGTAAAACGTTTTTATTTTGGTTTAAATCTTTATCCTCGGACTGACAAACTCTCTGATGGGTTATTCCCGGCAGTTTCGTATACTGATATGGACGCTTTGAACCACTGACGTAGGGCCGGTTACCGAGATTTACAGAGTAAAGTTTCCATGTTGTTGAAGTGTTGTTGTATGTGAATTATTCTCTCCACTAGGTGCTACTGGATGAAGAGCAGTTTTGAAATGGGTTGCTCAAGCGCATACCCTGAGAGCCGAACTTGATCTTGAGTCGGGCGCTTAAGCACTGAGCTAACGAAGCACTTATTCCGAAAAGACCTAGCTCGTTACAATGACTATATTTGGTGCTGTAGACCTGTACATTCAAGCTATAATAGTTTTTCATACAAGAAAAGTTTGTAGCAGGACAGTAGAGGATCTAGAAAAAATTGTTCGAGACAGCAAAGTTTCGACAGATCAAACATTTTGCATATTTCTTCATTTCCTACCAAATCCGTATGATGAGATTTATCAAATAAATTAATTACTTCCTTTGGTTGGATGATATCTTTTGAATAATTGTAAGAAACAAAGACAACCTGCAATAAAAGAAAGACTAAGAAGCTTATTCAATGCCAATGGTGAAAACAAAGTAAAGAGATTTGTGGTGGTGATAAGCAACTATTTACTTCATGCTTTTTTTTAAATAAATCAGTATCATTTATTTGCAATAGTTACAAGAAACCGTCCAAGCACATGTGTCACAATTGATTTAAAACGCAACTCGATGGCAAATCAATCAGTAAGGTCGATCACAGACAAAACAATAGGCCTGCTGAAAATTTAAAACAACAGAATTTTCTGGTGTAAAACAAAATTACTGGACTGGTTTGTATCGTCATTGACATGAATCGGTCATCCGATGTAGCATGTGTAAAAGCACGTTTAATCAAAACTTGTTTATACCGGTAGGCACGTAAGGTCACACAAAAGATTGAGAAACTCACGCAAAAAAATACCCAGCAGTAACACAGTGAAATGAAAAACTTATTTTTGTATTTTGTAGCCTAAATAAATAAATATTCATTGAAACTAAAAACGTTTCCTGGTATGGAGTTAATTTGAAATAAATTTGCTATCGATACAAAATAAATCACAGAGCCCAAATCAAACTATGTTTTTTACTTTTAGTTTCATATGTAGTAAAGCGTGAACAGACTTGTTAAAGGAAATAGATCTGTCGACTCTAACAGAATGGATGATGTTCTTGTTTAGCAAAAATAAAATTGTAAAAAGATTTTTTGTGTTTAATATTATTATTATTTTTTGGTATTAGTGTATACAAACAAGTGAAATGCTATTGATAGCGTATGTGGGTGTGTTTATTGATAGCCAATATGTGCGTTTAATTGGGATTTACTTTCGAAATTCGGTTCATCAGACTCCTATCTCATAAATCATCGTGTATCAAGCTATACATCTTGTAATTTCTTTCTGGTTGTAAGTTCTGCAAGCAATTTATATTGCTAACATTATAATGCGTTGATGGCTTTGTTTGACATATAAAATTGGTTAAAATTAATTTTGAAATAATTTTTAACAGACAAGACTTGGGCTATCACTGCTGCAAAAATAACACTTTACCGGAAAAATTTAACAACTTCTGAAAACATTATAATTTAACACACCCTTTTCTTAGCAGATAGTTGGACATCTAATAGGCTAAGCTACTTTTTCTATAAATTTTTATTACAAATGAGCTCAAGAAAAGTAAATTTCCTTTGAAAGAAACATAAAAACACAACAAATTATTACGTAGGTTTCCAAAACTGGACTGTTGTCTACAATATACTAAATTGATCGATTTTGGAGAAGCTTTATCACTTTTACTTGGAATCAGACCAAACAAAACGTGATTTATTAGCAATTTCGGGTTTTTTATGTATTGATTACCAAGTACACAAGCAACTACAATAAAGTGAGGTCAAGAAACGAAACATAAAGCTAAAACTAGCGTCTAGAGTTTTGTTGTTTTGAGTCAATCCTCAATCCCTACGGCAGGCCTAATTTTTTCATCATTTGGAAGGACGTAAAGTAAAAACAATCGAATTGAGGATTGACCCTTCAAATGTGACAAGGTTTGCACTCGGTACGGCAACTTACTTTTCCCTTGGTTGACAATGGACAACAATTCTGTCCATGCTTCACAACACGTCCGCTCCGATAGCTCAGCTGGTTAGCGCGTGACTTCGTGAACGAAGAAGGTTGGTTGGTTTTGAATCTTTATCCTCGGACTAACAAAGCCTTGATAGGTTATTCCTGGTAGTTTCGCATACTTGTAGAATGTAGAGGCTCTTAACGCAGGGCCGGTTACCGAGATTGACAGAATGAAGTTTTCCGATTGTTGAAGTGTTGTTGCCGGGAATTATTCCATTCAATGTGTGCCGCTAAATGGAGAGCAGTCCTGAAATGCGTTGCTCAAGCGCACACCCCGAGGCCGAGAGTCGAACCAGCTCATCGTGATCTTGAGCCGGGGCGGACAAAGAAGTTTCAGATCAAGCGGCGCTGGTTCGACTCTCGAGGTGTGCGCCTGAGCAACGCATTATAAGGACTGCTCTCCATTCAGCGGCACCTAATGGAAGGAATGGTTCCACGGCAACCAAAATTTCGGTAACCGGCCTTGCGTCAAAGCCTCTACAAGTATGCGAAACTACCAGGAATAACCTATCAAAGGCTTTGTCATTCCGAGGATAAAGATTCAAAACCAAACCAAACACTAAAATTGAAACAACACTCAAGACAATGGCGATGCTTGAAATATAATAATTCCGTTAAAATAGCTTTGCTGCCTTTAAAAATCCTTAAACGATGTTTTAAAAACAACATTCGGTAACTTGCATGCACAATCAGCTGAATTTCCGTATTTTTAAGTTTACCACAACAAAAAATGATTGTTGCCAAGAAAGGTGTTAAAGTGCTTCTGACAGGAAAATAAATTCGCTAAATTTACCTAAGATACCAAAAAGATGACACTAACAAACTTTTCTGACCAGCAAATCGTAAAAATTATCAACAGGCTACTAAGTTACACGCTTGCAAACTTTCGTTGACATCGGCGAATCTGATACTCATTCAATTGCGGAAATAAAAACGGCAACACCGCCGTGACGTCACAGTAAGCGGGAAGGATACATTCTTTCTCTGTGATGACTTGGTAAAGTATGGTACGGCTACTGCAAAACGTGAATGTGTGGGGCTCTGTTGATCTAAAGCACGCGCAAATTAAGAATTACCGAAATGAAAAAGTGAACTTATTATTACTATCAGGTTCCGATCAAATAGGTTGAGTTTACTTTTATCAAACAGCATCTCAATTCAATTGAAATTGCAGTTTCATAGGGCTACAATTTTCATACTTTTTTATTTGTCCTAATCTGGCTATAGCCATTTGCAGTGTAACAACAGTATTTCACAAACAGCACCTTTGATTTATGGTTGAGGCAATGCCTACAAATTGCTGTTTATGTGACATTGTCAGTGACAAAGACCGTGTGCTTTCTTTTCCCACTTTCCCACAAAACAAGGTACTGAGAAGAAAATGATCAAAGTTTTCTTCAAGTGTTCGAAAGTGGGATGGGCCGTACAAAACTAGTCGTATATGTTCACTTCACTGAAGATGATTTTGTTAATACCACTCAAGTAAAAATGCCTACAGGCATGTGTTGGAGTGTATACTACAAGGTGATGCTCTCGGAAGCAACAATCGGATTGTGATGCCGTCATGCATTGCTGTTTAGCGAATCTGAAACAATTTTCCAGATCCAGATGGCCGTTACACAGGATTTCAATGGCCAACTGAAGGCACATTATGAGAGAGAGAGAGAACTTTTATTTATTTTTGAATAGTGATGATGAATTAAATATGAATGATGATTCGTACGATTTCTTCATTTTTCACTTAAAGCATATTTTAGGTTTTGTAGGAACGTATCCAGTACAGTTTTATTAAACTGCAAAAAACAATAAATCTTCGAAAAAAGCAACCGCTTGTACCAACTCCGACCAAACTGTGATCCACCAATTACATCTAGGAAGCGTTTGTTTCATCCGTTGCTAACGACGTCCACTTAGGATGACGTAATACCACCAAAGTCGTCCCAGAGCAGTGAAATATGGAGTTTCGCCTGTGGTGGCGCTGCGGAGCAGTCGTTTGATTAAATTACGCCCTAACCAGTCGAGCTACGAGGTTAAGATTAAAAAGTTTGCTAAGTGTAATTCTGCGCTAGGAAATGCTTTAAAAAGTTACTATACTTGGATCCCACCTGTCAGGGGCACTTTAAGCTACTCAATTTTAAATACAGGAAATGATTGCGGCGACTTCATGGGAACAGCTGTGTGTACAATGTTGCCAAATGTTTGCAATGATCTAAAAATGGCGATGTTCTGTCAAAAAAAATGCAGATTCTGCATACCTTGCCCCAAATCCACATCATCAGAAAGAGCTTTCCGTACAGTGCTCAATGCATGTGAGATCGGTGAGTTTGTATTATTCTGTACAGTAATATAACTACGATTTCATTCATTGTGCAGAGATATTTGAGAAAAGAATAATGTTAGTTTACTGCAATAGTCATATGGATTGCTTTGCAAGGGATTTGATCTGTAAGATTAGTTGAAATACCGTAAAAACAAAGAAATGTTTTTCAACAGATACTTGCGTTGACACTGGGGGTTCAGTTTTTTGTGAGATGATCAAAGAAACTATGGAAAAGTCTTGTGTTGTTGTTGGAAAGCAATGCAAATTAACTTGTGGATTGTGTAAGCCTTGTAAACTTCCTCCACCAGAACCGCCATGTACCACAGGTAAGAAAAAGTCCGCGCCAATAACTCAGTTGGCTAGCGTGTGACTTTGTAAAAGTAGAATCTTCAAGATCAAGCGACGCTGGTTCGACTCTTAAGATGTGCGCTTAAGGACGTTAAGGACTGCTCTCCATTTAGCAAAATTCCCCAGCAACATCATTTCAACAATCGGAAATTTCACACTGTCAATAATATTGATCGGGCCTGCGTCAGTGGTTCAAAGCTTCTACAAGTGTGCAAAACTGTCACAAGCTCTCATAAATGCTTTCTCGACCCGAGGATAAAGATTTAATCAATCAATGTAGAAGTATAGTTTGTAAAGTTTTTATGTTGATTCATTTCCAAAGTCGTTTTAAGGTATACAGTTTCCTTATTCAATCCAACAATGTGTTCCAGACCTACTATCTTTTGGCTAGTAATCTTTTCGCTTTGATGATCGAAAGTAAAACATGAACCTGAAATTGAATGGAATCGTTTATTTTTTCTAAAATAATACTGATAGCTTATGGTTGAAACATTTTTTTCTTTACATCTTTGAAGATTGTGAAGATTCGAAAGGATTGCCATGCATTTATTGGAAGCGTAAAGGATATTGCAGCGTTAAGAAAGGCTTTCCCCATACTTTAACTGCTTGTCCTTTGTCATGCGGAGTTTGCAAACTATGCCCCAATAAACCACCAATCATAAATACAACAAAATCAACAACAATCCGATCAACAACTACAACAGAATCAACAACAATAAGAAATTGGTGAGCACAGATGTTGATTACTAAAAGTATCCTACTTCAGCCACATTTGAATGAAACAAATTCAGAGCACAGTGAGCAATTGTACAACAAACATCAAATACACTGGCAAGATATCTACAATAGGAAAAGCACCTTTGGAGACTTTGGTACCGTTTGTAGGAGCAGATATCTTGACAATATGTTCAATGTTGATCGTACAAATGCTTGCATTGCTCTGAATTTATTTTATATAAAGCTCTTCAATTAGAAGAAAAAAAGTTAAACGGCTAAATTAAAAAACAAAATAAAACGATGCGAATGAATTTGTGGCCTACTGCATCTAACAAAGCTTTTGTGATAAACAATATCTTCTTGAACTTTTCAGTCCACCTTGTGAAGACAAAGATCAATTTTGTGATCATTGGAAGACAGAGGGTTATTGTGACGTCACCAAAGGATATCCGGACACCCTCAAAGCTTGTCCGAATGCTTGCCAAGTTTGCAAGCCATGCTCTGACATTGAATAAACATTCTCCTGAGAGCTTTTGATTCAGTTTGTTGATATGACTGCAGCTTCTTGCAATCAAATTGTGTTTGTCCGTGAAACTATGGAATTCGTAACCGTTCTCTGTGATCGATGTTCATTGTCATTCATTACTACATGTGTGCTTCTCTTCGTTTTTGTTTTATTTTTTGCTGTTTGTTTTCTGGGTTTTGTGGCCATGCTAACTACAGACATATAGCCTACTACATGATTTTATATTCAGGTACGTTTTAAACCTTTCAAGGTTTTGCCACCTTTTCACGTTCATTAACGTGCTGGCAGGCCTATATCGACTATTGTAGTTAGTAGTATCTTTTTCGTCCCGTATGCGTTAATGACGAAAAAAAAAAGAATGATTGATTGGTAGTATTATTACTTATTCGTATTTTTCTTCAGCACAATCATTGGCGTATTATAATAATAATAATCGTGTTTTTATTTGCGCCCATTGCGATAACATACAGTACACTGCGATCACAGATGCGATACAACAGACGACAGGAAGCAGCGAAGGGACATATAGTCTTTGAGTCAGCTGCTCCCCTTATTTTGGCTTGCCATTAAGTGTCTTTGCCGAGACACAGCTGCGTGCTCTGGAGCGGTGTCGAACCCACGTCCTTTCGAACACGGCGCAGACGTTCTCACCACTCGGCTACGCAGCCGACAACTAGTATACAGGATTCTCTAGACTAGGAAGGGGGATTCCACGAGATTAAAAACCATTTATCACAAAAAAATAAGCTCTCCTTTTCATGCTTTCTTAACTGGAGTTTACCTGGAACAAACGAGGTTCAAGACTGAAAACCGAAACTTACGAGTAAAACAATGCAACCGCACAATTACAATACAGGCTAAAAATATGGAGGCAATAGGCCAGGAGAGATCACATCTGGATCAATTACTTACGATCACGACCAATTACACATCATATCCGTGTTCACTGTTCAACTGGTTTAGTTCAATGTATTTGGTTTTGTTGGCTAAATGCAAACGTACCCAACACCAATGATAAAACGAGCTTAGAGATTGCCTGCAAAGTTTTTTTGCAGAGCACAGGCATTGTGAGGCTTCTTTATTCCAGTGAACGATATTATACACAGAGCCCATTTTTCACAAAGCTGAGGACTGAAATGGTTGGTAGGTTGTTCGTTGGATTTTAACGTAGACGTTGAACTATGACACGCACAACGTCAATAATCGGGAAGGGGTGTCCAAACTTTTGCCCAGGCTGGCCAGATTTGATAGTATGGAAGTGCTGGCGGCTAACAGCCTCTCACAATCTTGTTTTGCGTAAAGAAAAGTTCATATCTAGTAATATTGTGTTACTTAATGTTATTTTCATACAACAAAACAATATGCAGGTTATCACGAAATACAACAAGTTTCCAGATAGCAAATTAGTCGTTTTTTACATTGATTCAACGTCTGCAGATTGTAATTTCAATCAATATAACAAACGACTGAATTGTTCTCTGGGGTATGAGTTCTCTGCTTTTCCATCAAAAATTAGCACATCCAGAAACTTTGTAAAACACAGTTGTATTAATGTGAAGGATGAACTGACGTATTGACTTCTATACCCATTACCCAGGTCTAGAGATGTGAGCCGTTTTTTTAGCTCATATTTTTTAATATGTTTAAAATAATCGAAACTAGAAAAACGTAATTCAATTACGTCTCGAATATTTTGTTTTCCTCAACTGCTTCGCCCCACAGTCTTTAATTGTTTGAACGTTTTTTGCTATCCAGCGTAAAAAGTAACCCGTTCGAAGATCTCTTGGTCACTATTTGAAATATGATGTTTTTCCTTTTTTCTCTCTGGCTTCATTTTATTTTGTATGTTATTCGTTCTGAGGATGTGCATTGTCATGATGTACAATCAATAAAACAACTTGTATGCTTTTGCATTCACTTTAGCATTCATCAGCTGAATGTTGTAACTACTTCTAGGAACAAATATATTCCTGAAAAACACTCAAACTTTTCAGTATTGAACTGACAGTTTAGAAACTTTAGATGAAACGCAGCGTAAAAACAACGTAATACATTTATTGAGTTCCATTAAGGATAGAGGATCTCCTGACTACGAAGCAGCAGGCCAACGATTCTCCATCAAGTATCAGTTCAGTATTTTTTATTAAAAATGCATGGAGAATCAGCACAGTCCTATTATGGCATATGCATTTCGCTCTACTACTGTAGAGCATCATCAGTGCCTAAAAAGCAAACATAGGAAAGCATTACCTAAAAGCTATCACTTCAGGTACCGGTAATGCTTTCGTATGTTTGCTTTTTAGGCACTAATGATGTTCTACAATAGTAGAGCGAAATGCATATGCCATAAATAGGGCTCTGCTGATTCTGCATGCATTATTAATAAAAAAAATACTCAACGTAATGTAATGTTCACTGAAAAGTAGATTAGGTTTTCGTATGACTCTCTTCAGGAGCTAACGTCAGAATAAAATTAATAATTAAATAAAAATCTACTATAAATACTTCACCACTATGTGCATTGTGCAGCGTTCTCCTCTCAATATCCAAACATATGTTTTGAACGAAATTTAAAACAACGCACATCCAACAGATTATTACTTAACTTATATATCAAAGTATATAATTCACGATTATACTGTATTGCTTCGCTTCAAAGTATATGCAAATAATTTATTACGATATGAGGTTGTTCTGAGTCGTTGCTGTTTGGGCTTGTCCAAGCACTTTAGCAGATTTTACACTTCAGGACGTTTTTTGCGTTAAAAGTTTTCAATACATTTCATAATTATTTGATTCAAACGCATAAAGAAACGAAATATCTAAAATACAAAACAAACTGAGCTGTAATTGAACAAGTGCTCTGATGCCTAAAGCTAGTGCCTGAAGCCGACGTGTTGATTCACTGTTCACTGTTGGTGAAATTGTATTTCTGTTCGCAGTTTTAGTTTGTGCAAGTTGGAGTGAAGGGTGTTGATTTAGCTCAGTGGTTCTCAAACTTTTTCAAAAAATTTGTTGAACGGTCCCCTTGCGATTTTTTCAACGACTTACGGTCGACCAAAAACTTAAGGCAAATTAGCGCAAAAACGGTAGGCTAAATAATAATTTATTTGTTACATGCAATTAAAAATGCACACGTCAATAAAATGGGTGCACCTGCTTGGGTGTTATCAGTTCTATGTTAGGATCCGTTTGGGTAGGGCTACCATACGTCCTCTTTTAAGAGGATTTGTCCTCTTTTTTCAAGAAAAATGAACTGTCCTCCGAGGACACTAAAAAATACTCAAATGTCCTCTTTTTTGACTGTTTGGGTTTTCATGCTTATTTTTTCAACGGGATTATATTGCTTGATCACGTTTCAGCGACAGCTTGTACGCTATTTGTTTTCTAAACATTTTGTATAGGCTACCAATGTAACATGCTGATTTATAAATTCTACAAGAAATTGGCGCAGTTTATGGAACTGTTGTTGAACGTTTATAAGCCTACTTGGTTCACTGTAAGATATTAAACGACATTTTAAAGGCCATGCTCACACTTTCACAAAAATTATTCTTTTACCTACATACGTTTCATATTGATACAACGCTTGTAGACATTGTTGATTACCAACTCAGTTTGATTCGTTTGTTACTTGAAACAAATCGAAACGAATGTCTATAAGTGCAATATAACACCCTCCAGCAAAAAAAATCGTGGCATGGATAGGCCTATTAATAGCTTTGCAAGGAAAGGAACAACTTTTTAGTTCACGCTGTTTTTAGCATCTTAATTCTTAACGGTTATGTGCAGCCTACTGTTTTAGTCATATTTCTTGCAAGTAATTTAACAATTTCGTTAAGGCTGACTATTCCTTGTTGAAAAAAGTTAAGGCCTCGCTTCCTGGAGATCGTGCCTGAGTTGTCACATCTTTTAGATTTTTGCAATCATGGCTGTCTGACTGAAACTGTCTAGAAATTAGGTATTTTTTTCACTTTTTGCTGACTCTTAAAAATATAAAACCATTTGTTGTCTAAAGGAAGCACTAGAAATGAGAAAAAATAAGTTAAACGTTCAGTCAATCTGTTTTCTTGTTTTTTTTTCGGTAACTTTTGCTGCGTAGGCCTATACTGTAATGATCTAAAATGATGTAAACGATTCTTCAAGCAAAAAATCCTACTTGCTGGCGAAACATGTCCTCTTTTTAGGCGATGAAAATATGGTAGGCCTACGTTTGGGTCAATATGATCTTGATATTATGCATTACATCTAACATGTTTTGAGCTATAGGTATCAATGTGACATTGGCTTCTGTATCCTTGACACCACCTACGACAAAATGTTTTCCGATAGCTCAGATATTCTCATACTCACAGTGCCGTTTGACAGAGACACTTGCTTAAGCCTTTGAACTTCAGATTCTCCCAAAACGTTTGATACAATAACTTGGCAACAAGGCAAGATCAGTTGTTCTCCGATAGTGTGAGGCTTCTCAGCGATAGCTATTGTTCTTGCAACTTCGTAGGAGGCCCTTAACCCTGCAGTGTTTTCCTTCCATTGATCACTAGTGCTACCAAATCTTGACCTAACTAAACTATTAGCTTGCCGTTTAAAGAACCTGCATCTTTGTTTTGATAATCTGGATAATGTGCTACCAAATGTGTGTTCAGCTTGCTAGGTTTTAGAGCAGAGCTTGCTAAAACTTTACAGCATAGCACGCACTGCGGCTTATCTCCTCCAGAATGTATCACAGCATGGGCTCTATCCAAGGGGGGGTGAGGGGGGTGATCACCCCCCCCCACTAATTGGAGTGGGGGGGTGATCAATGCAAAATCACCCCCCCCACTCATTTGGCTTTGAAAAGGTTTTGTGATATTTTATTGATCAAATTTAAAAAAATATATTTTCGCTGTTGGCACATTTTGAATTTTTTATCAATATGAATATATATTTCATTTCAATATGATTTTTTTGTTTGGCAACTCTGAACTACAAGCCAGGTGTTTACACTGTGTTTTAACTTAGCTTGCTTGGTAGCCACTTTAACAAGAAAAAATTCTGCCACTGCAAATGACTAGAATGACACCGGCAACCAATTAGAACATGTTATAAGAGGCTACCGTCCAATTGTGACTTTCTCGTACTTAGCCAGAGAGTTAATCTTTGCTTTGAACTTTATTTGGTAATTACAGAACAAAAAGAGCAATAGCAGTCGAACCCACGTCAATGAAATGACTACTTTCTAACCCTAACCCCCAAAAAGCCAACCAGCTGCCAACTTAGTCGGCAGCAGTGGCCGAGTGGTTAGCGCGTTGGGCTCGCCGTCGAGAGCCTGCATGTTCGACTCCACCCCCCCGCACTTGCTGTTGTTTCTGGTAGCCACTTTAACAAGTCGAAATTCTGCCACTGAAATTGATTAGAATGCAACCGCCAACCAATCACAACATGTTATAAGAGGCTACCGTCCAATTGTGATCCTTCTCGCACTCATCCAGAGAGTTAATGCTTGTTTTGTACTTTATTTGGTAATTACAGAAGAAAAAGAGCAATAGCAGTAGTGGGAATCGAACCCGCGTCAATGAAATGACTACTTTCTAGCCCTAACCCTTAAGCCAACCAGCTTAATTTGCTTTCTATCATCTTCTTTTCGCCATTTTTTACGTCACTTAAACCGTAGCTTGTGATTGGTTGGCGGTTTCATCCTAATCAATTTCAGTGGCAGAATTTCGACTTGTTAAAGTGGCTACCGTTGTTTCTCTGGGGAAGAAACTTCACTATGAGTATAATTGCCTCTACTCAGTGATCGATTTCGAGTAATGGGTAGTACCAAATTTAAGTCATAAGTAGAGTAGACAACCGGAAACAGACATTGCCGTCGGCTGCAGCGTGGGTCAGGTGTACGTCAGAAGGCGTACACCGATGCATAGCGCTCAAGTCCGCTTTTCCGCAATGCAGGGTAAAAATATGAAAAACAAATAAACAAACAAACAAACAGCTGATAGAAAATCCAGCACTTGATTTGCTTTGTATCATCTTCTTTTCGCCCTTTTTCACGTCACGAAAAACGTAGTTAATGATTGGTTCGAGTTTTCATTTGCAGTGCCAGAAATATTTCTTGTTAAGTGACTACCAGTTTGTTTCCCAAAAATGGCCTTTCCGAAACATACTTTGTGAAACGACTTGGAAACCCTATGCTTCGATCAGAAAGAAGCTGATGCTGCAATGGGGGGTCTGGGGGGCTGCGCCCCCCAGAAGTTGAAATGACTATGACGATTTTAGCCCACTGTCCAAAAATCACCCCCCCGAATTCTAAAAGTGGATAGAGCCCTTGTATCACAGTGAAACCAAATTGAAAAAAGGAATCATTGAATCTAAAAAATTTTCGAAAATGAGCCATTTTCACTTTTTGTACTCAAATTTAAGTTAAAAATTCAATTAGGAAAGTTAAAAAGTTGTTAATTTTTGGCTAATTTGACCAAGGCTAAAAGTTCGGAAAGGCATTCAATTCAAAACTTAAATTAATAAAAATAACCAACCTTAATCAACTTCGCCTAACTCCTTTTTAGTCAAGTACACTATAATTCGTAATTCTTTGTTCTTGATCTGGTAAACACGAGTGTTGTAGGAGTACGTCACCATTATGCACTCCTTGATGTCACAAAGGCGATAGAAACGAAACAAAGGCTATCACAATGAAACGAAAGGCCAGGCTTAAAAAACTGTGTGGGGAGATGCCAAGCCAGCTTACCAAAATATATCTTTTAACTTTGGTTTGGAAAATAAGTTGCCTGAAAATTTTTACTTTCCACAAAAATTTTTTCTTCGGGACCGTGTTAATTTTTTGGAAGGTGCTTCGCGGTCCCAGAAAATTATCTCGCGGACCCCAAAAGGACCGCGGACCCCAGTTTGAGAACCACTGATTTAGCTGGTCTGCTGTTAACTTGAGTTGTGCTATAGAATGATTATTTATTGTGCAGATTCGAGTTTTAATTCGAGTAAAACCAAATTCGAGTTTTAATTCGAGTAAAACCAAATAACGGTTACAACAATTTATTAAACTTATAATTTAAATACAATTTTGGTAAAGAGGTTACTTTCTTCAGCCACAGACATATACAACCAAGCAACCACACGGCATTTAACATAATGGATTAAAATTGAACATAAACTATAAGCTACAAACGTTTTCGGCCATACACACGTTAGCCCTTATCAAGTAACAAAAAATAACTGCTTATCATATCTACAATGAAAATGAATAACTGATCTAAACACTGAATTGAAAAACGAAGTGCAAAATGAAACGGCAGAACATAGAAGAAAGGCACATCACGTGGCGTTTAAATTACACCAGGCAAAGACGCAACATATGACGTATCAAGAAAAGACGTTGAGTAGATAAGAAGCACCTGAGGCAAACAACTGTGTATTGAGGCGAGGATTGTATGATTTTATTAGCAAAGCCTCGTGGATTTTAGTGTCGAATTCGGTGAATTATTTAAACATGGACAAGGTCTTGAAACCTGAGCGTTTGGAAACTGAGCCAAGTGCTCCGTCAGCAGTCAACGAATTCAAACATTGGCTTGAGACGTTCAATCACTGTTTAGAAGCTTTGGCTGCAGCAAATTTGAACCCAGACAATTTGAAAGTTTTAATCAACATGGTGTCCCCGAAGGTTTATAAAAGTATAGCAAGTGCTAGAGACTATGAATCGGCTATGACTATCCTGAAGGACAGGGTCGGATTAAGGCCGGGGCTGATGGAGCTGAAGCCCCAAGCCCACCAAAAAAATAGGCCCACCGATAACAACTTATTAAGAGCAACTGACATGCTTATTGTCATGATCTAAACTCTAAAGAATAAAGGACGAGAATCATACAATGAATGCTAACTGTGTAAACCAGTGGTTCTTAACCAGGAGGCATGCCTCCCCAGAGGGCGTCAGCTAATTTCCAAGGGAGGTGCGAGACCTAACCGTTAATTTAATTGAGTTATGGTCGTGCATAATGGAACGGTTTCATAAAACTAGTCGGGCACTGCAGGTTGGCAAAACTACTTTGAATAAGGCAACAAATTTTCTTCATGATCTACATGACTTTGTTCAAACATTAAGATCCCAATTTCAAGAATTCGAAGAAAAGGGTAGTGTATTAAGTGGCTGTCATCATTATATTGAAGAAATTTCAAGAAAGAAGAGAAGAAATGTATGCTTGGATGGCGAAGGTGGATCTGAAGACACATCGCTTGATCTATCGAGCAGATTCAAAGTTAACTCATATTTGCCAAACATTGCCCAAATTATTTTGTGTATGAAATCCTGAATTACAGCATACGATCGTCTTCAAATAATATTTTCGTTTCTGATGGAATTAAACACCATGTCTAACTGAAACATCGAAGAGAGCGCAGAAACATTGCTTCACAATCATCCAGATGATCTAGTTCTAGAAGAATCACTGCCTGGAGAGATGATTCATTTTTCTTCACTGCTAAAACAACACCATTTTAACAGCGAATGCAGGAAAGAAACTCAAATGTTTACATTTATCAATGAAAATGAGTTGATGTATGCATTTCCTAACGTATCTGTTGTAGCCTACTAAGAATGTATCTTTGTCTGATGATTTCTAATTGTTCAGGTGAGCGCTCATTTTCAGTGCCTAAAAGAGTAAAGAATCAACTGCGTTCATCTATGGGCCAGAAAAGGTTGCATTCCTTAGCTCTACTCTGCATTGAAAACAAAATTTTGGAAAAAAATAGACACCCATGATGTTATTACCAGCTTTGCTTTGTTTAAATCCAGAAAACATGTCATTTGAATGTGTTCAATGAGTAAATACTGTAGTTCGGGTATAATTTTTGTTATTTCATTTTAATTGCGATTGGTACAATAAGGGGAATGAAATATAATATAGGCCTCAGATTACCATATAGCTCCAGGTCCATCAAAACCTTAATCCGGCCCTGCTGAAGGGTCTCTATGTATGTAAAGCCTAAGAATATCGTAGCTGCACGTCATCGCTTGCGCACATGTCGACAGCAACCTGGTGAAACAATAGACAATTTCGTTTTGCGCCTGGAACATTTTAGTAAGAATGTGAATGTAACGCTGTGACCGCCGAGGGGCATCGTCGCCGGCTATTGAGAGATGCGTTCATTGCCGGTCTGTCTTCGAGCGGGATACGCCAACGATGGTTAGAAAACAGAAGTCTGGATTTTCAAGATGCATATGAGCAAGCTCGTGCTCAAGAGCTCGCAACTGCAAACGCTGAGGCCTATCAAACATCAACCAGTTCCATGGCGTCCAGCGGTGCATGTGCGTGAGAGTGGCCAAACAGACAGGAACGACTTTCCAGTCAGCAAGAACCACAGTGCGCCGAACCAGAGCTTCTTCAAGCAGCTTATGTTAAGCAACTGTGTTATTTCTGCGGAGAAGCTCACCACCCCAGAAGGGAATGCCCAGCAAGAGATTCAATTTGTCACTACTGTTCCAACATCGGACATTTTTCGAGAGTCTGTCAACAACGTTCTGTTCGTTCTAAATCTAAACAATCACAGCGCACCAAATTGAACACTATCCGAAGCTAAGTACTAGCTACAGCTAATCTTTCACCAACGAAAAACAATAACAACGTTTTTTGTGATGTTTTAACCGTATCTGTCACTGCTTCCTTTTGGAGGCAAGAGTTACTGGCCGAGACCATCAGGTCTACGTCTCTCTTATTGCTAATTACTCCGTCGGCTTATATCAAATAACAACGGGAAAAAGTATGCCTTTGGTCTAAAGCCTTATCTATCACTTCAATCAATTTATTTCGCAAAATATATTCGTGATTGTGTATTTTAGGTAGAAAAGGTGATAAAGACTCGGTTTTTGACCTATTTTCGCCATTTCTTGGTCAAATTTCTCAGTTCACATTTTATTTTGAAAGTCCTCTTGCATAGAACACAGAATTTCATCAATTTTGTTTTTCCGTTTCTGTACAAACATTATTCCATGCACTTTTTGCACTACAAAGCAATTTGCACAATAAATTACCTTTCTAATTGATGTCCGCCAGCAAAGAATGACTCATATCGCGTCAAAGACCAACTCCCTACCCAGACAGCAAAATCGACATTGAATCAATGTAAAAATGACGGATTTTGCTGCCTGGGTGGAGAATGGAATTTTAGCGCGTCGCGTAATGAATAACAAACACAAAATGAAACCGCACGCTAATAATAAACTGTCAATCAAGCTATTGAATATCAGGAAATTTCTTGCATTTTATAACTGGCTGTGACAAAAAGTTTATTGTAAACTTCACAATTATCGGATACCAGCATAATCGGGATTAAAAGTTGGGGCAAGAAAAAAAGAATGACTCCTATCGCGTCAAAGACCAACTCCCTACCCAGACAGCAAAATCGACATTGAATCAATGTAAAAATGACGGATTTTGCTGCCTGGGTGGAGAATGGAATTTTAGCGCGTCGCGTAATGAATAACAAACACAAAATGAAACCGCACGCTAATAATAAACTGTCAATCAAGCTATTGAATATCAAGAAATTTCTTGCATTTTATAACTGGCTGTGACAAAAAGTTTATTGTAAACTTCACAATTATCGGATACCAGCATAATCGGGATTAAAAGTTAGGGCAAGAAAAAAAACTAAAAGTCAAGAAATCTCAGGTTTCTAGCGTCACTGCTTCTATATGAAATTGCTGAATTAGCAGAGGGCGAGACCATAAGGTCTACGCCAGTAACAGATACGGTTAATTGACGGTTTTACTGCAAAATCATTGATGGACACGGGGTCATCAGATTGCTACGTTACCAAAAGATTTGTCGATCAACATTCCTTAAAAATTCATCAAACATTGGGCGAAGTAATTTTAGCCGAAACATCTGTTCGTTTGCCAATCTTAGGGCAATGCTTTGCTACCTTGATCGTAAACAAAAATGAATATTCGAATGTTTCCTTCAACATTTTAGACAATTTGGCCACGGATGCAATAATCGGAGAGAAAATCTTTAAAGAACACGAAAGCGTTGTATTTAAATTCAATGGACATCATCCTGTGCTGACTCTTAACGCCTTACCAAAAATGAATTCGCTTCACCCTAAGCCCTTCGACCATTTAACACAAGATTGCCATCCTATTGCTGATAAGGCCAGACGATACTCCAAACAAGACAGAGATTATATTCATGAAGAAACACAACGCTTGCTACAAGACGGCATGATTGAACCCAGCAATTCTCCGTGGAGGGCTCAGGTTTTGGTTGTCAAAAACGAGCAATCAGGGAAAAGGCGCATGGTCATGAATTACAGCAGAACTATTAACCGTTTCACTCAGCTTGATGCATATCCATTACCACTAATCGAAGACATTGTGACCGAACTTTCTAAAAATAAAGTATTTACCACTGTCGACCTAAAGTCCGCTTACCACCAGATCGAACTTGATCCGAAGGATAAAGAATACACCGCTTTCCAGGCGGGCTCTGGCTTGTATCAATGGCGACGGTTGCCGTTCGGTTTAACCAATGCCGTGCCCGAATTTCAACGAGTCATTGACTAATTCATCAAAAGCACCAATTTAAAGGGCTGCTTTCCTTACCTCGATGACATTACGATTGCTGGGAAGAACCAAGCTGATCACGATCGGAACTTGGAAGAATTTTTTAAATCCGCGTCGAAAGCCAACTTAACTATAAACGAGAAGAAGACACAGCACTCTCAATCAAAGGTTTATTAGGATATCAAATCGAACATCAGTCAATCAAACCAGATCCAGACAGAGTGCAACCACTTCTCGATTTACCAGTACCCAAAACGCACAAAGAGCTCCAGCGCCTGGTTGGACTATTTGCTTATTATGCACGCTGGATTCCTAACTATTCGGACAGAATACATCCGCTTATCAAAGCTTCATTGCCTCTGCCAGAAAACGCCAATCAAGCCATTCAAGAAATCAAGTCAGTGCTGGCTACAGGTTCGTTGCATCCTGTCAACAACTCCCTACCCTTGACCATGGAAACTGACGCTTCCAATTTTGCTATTGCTGCGACTCTTAATCAAGATGGACGCCCAGTTGCCTTTCACTCACGAACCTTGTCGACGGGTGAACAGCGTCATTCTGCTGTGGAGAAGGAGGCATAATTATGCTATCGTGGAGGCTTTGCGCAAATGGAGACACCTATTAATCGGACGTCACTTCACATTAATCACAGACCAAAAGAGCGTATCGTGTATGTTCGACGTCAAACACGCAAGTAAAATAAAAAACAAAAAGATAACTAGATGGCGAATTGAACTCTCTCAATTTAGTTACACGGTCTTACACAGACCAGGGGAGGAAAATGTAGGTCCCGATGCACTTACACGTGCATTCTGTGGTGCAATTAGTAAAGACAATTTTCGTGAGCTTCATGTTGCTCTGTGTCATCCCGGCATTACTAGAATGACTCACTTCGTGCGAAACAAGAATCTTCCTTATTCAGTAGCAGAAATGCGAGACATGGTTTCCAAGTGCTCCGTATGTGCTGAAGTCAAACCACGCTTTGTCAGATCCGACCAATCTCAATTAATAAAGGCTACTCAAGTTTTCAAAAGACTCAACTTGGATTTCAAAGGACCTCTTCCCAACGCAACGAAAAATAAATATATTTTGACCATCGTCGATGAATATTTCCGATTTCCATTTGCTTTCCCATGTGCCGACATGACGCCAACAACAGTAATCAAGTGTTTAACGGAACTGTTTGCTACTTTTGGAATGTGTTCATATCTTCACTCCGATCGCTGGTCTTCCTTTCAATCTCAAGAATTACAATCTTGGCTGCACTCTCATGGGGTAGCTGCCAGTCGAACGATCAGCTACAATCCTAGAGGAAATGGACAGTGTGAAAGATACAATGGAATGACGTAGAAGGCGGTCCAACGTGCGTTAAAATCTCGTCAGTTGCCACCTTCCCATTAGGAAGACGTTTAAACCGATGCCCTGCATTCAATCCGTTCATTATTATGCACGTCGATCAACTGCACACCTCATCAACGATTCTTCCTGCATGCTCGACGCTCGGTCAACGGAACTACTATTCCGTCGTGGCTTAAACCAGGTCCAATTTACGTCAAAAGACACGTGCGTAATGAGAATGATCCTTTAGTGGACGAAGTGGAACTGCTTGAAGCAAACCCAGGTTATGCTCACGTTCGTTTAAGCAATGGAAATGAAACCACCGTGTCTATTAGAGATCTCTCACCATGCAACAGGTCTGCCGACGACGCTGCTGTAAATCCGGCGTGTAATTCTGAAAACGAATCTTTCGCCGAACCTGATGCTACTACTCCAAAATTCTTGTCCATCGTACCTCGAGAAAGTAACACTTCCGAGCCGTCGTATTCAGAAACGATGCAGCCTGATGATGGACCAAGCGAAACTAATGAGAATAGCGTTGTCACTCCAAAGCTGCGCTGCTCTGAACGGAGACGCATACCTGTCGATTACTACGGTGCTGTGCCTTACGTTTGATACAATTTGTGTTCAACTTCATGCTATGGCACATGAAAACATTAGATGTTGTAATAACGGTGTACCTTCAATTGTAATTTTAAGTTCCAATTGTTCTCTTTGTTTTTTTCAACTTTTGGTGTTGTTCAATTTTATATGGGGGAGAATGAGCTGTAATTGAACAAGTGCTCTGATGCCTAAAGCTAGTGCCTGAAGCCGACGTGTTGATTCACTGTTCACTGTTGGTGAAATTGTATTTCTGTTCGCAGTTTTAGTTTGTGCAAGTTGGAGTGAAGGGTGTTGATTTAGCTGGTCTGCTGTTAACTTGAGTTGTGCTATAGAATGATTATTTATTGTGCAGATTCGAGTTTTAAGTTTAATAAAACCAAATAACGGTTACAACACAAACTTCTACAAAACAGCTTTCAATTCAATTCAATTCAATTTATTTTTCTTTGTAGGAAAACAACAGCAATGATAAAGTTACAAATAGTGAACGGGAACAAAACCAACAAAAGAAAAAGGTGGCAAAACTACAAAAGTTTAAAACGTGCATGCGATGCAGATTTAAAGGTTACGTACACGAAAGTAAATTAAGCACGGCCACCAAACCTAACAGTAAGTAGATGAATTAGTTGAAAGAACCAGTTGGCTCCACATATCTAAAGCAACTAGAGGTGTGCCAGTTGATGAAACCATGTGGGGACGACTGAACCTTACAACTAATATAAAAAAGAAAAATCAACAACACGAGCATTTAAGAATAAGCAATAAACATACGGCATATTATTACATTATTAAACATATTACATATGATTTAAAAGCATACAGCTTTAAAAGTCTTATAAGCAACAAAAGCATAGGTCAAGGCAGGCAAGAAATTAAGCATTTTCAGCCCAGTTAGACCTGATCAATGTTTGTAATATTTTTGTTTCATCACAGACAATTTCTTGCCTATGACCGCTTTTATCAAAACGAAAACACGTCTTCCTTGGCTGCCATTTGAATAAAACAACATTAATCATATAATCAATTTTGCTGATGAAGAAAAACTGACAATGATTTATGTAACAAATAATTCGTGTAATGAAAACGGCGTGATTTGCTGAACTTATATCAAACAACAAAACAAAAGAAATCAGAGATTCAGCTCAATGGAGATATTTCACTTCCAATGCCTTGCGCAGTGTTTTTTTTAAGGTGTTTTGGGGGACCGAAACGGTCCCCCAAATTTCTCCAGCGGTTTCCCAAAATTTGGACTTGCAACTACAGTAGAAAAGTAATGGTTGTTTCTCGCTATGTCTTGTCGATAATACGAATATAGCTTACGATCAATAGTTCACGTCCGGAAAAAAGAATAAGTGGAGGTAGACTACAGCTAACAGCTGAATCAAAGAGTTATTCACAAAAGAAGTGCACCTTCGATACTCGTCAATGTTTATTTCTGATTTATGGCGCATAATGATCAGTTTTTACGTGTGGAAACATAACAAGCAGAAGCCAACAAGCACACTTTTTTTGATTGTGCAGCAAATTTGTTTGGCGGCCGTGTTGGGCAGGCTGTTTGGTCGCTGTCACAATCATTTAAGCTGTGCCTTGTCGAATAATTAATTTTATGTTGCGTTGATTGTATGTAGTTTAAATGCCTAGGTTTGTACCGCATCTTTAGAAGCAAATATGGCTATTTTTTGGTATTTAAATGAAACACTTGCGGTCTCTTAAAACTACTTAGCGGTCAACCAAACCAAACCTTAAAGGGGTATTAAAGGAAAAACCTGACTTGGCGATTTTCCACGTTCTTTGTGTTTAACATGCTACCATAAAACGATTTTCAATAAAATTTTGCCCCATTGCGGTCTGACCACCATTGTGCGCGTGCTTTTGTCAGAGCTTTCAAAACGAGATTGGCCTGAGCAACGAAGCGTGCGACTGTAAAGAACGTCATAAAGTCTACGTCATAAAGTCTAGCAATCAACCGATCACGCAATAGTTCAGTTCAGTTCAGTTCAGTTGTTTTTTTATTTCTGACCATCATATCAACACAATACACATCAACATAGCAAAGGTCAAGAAAAAGGTAGAAGCGACAATAATTGTTACTGCGGGCGATTTGACTGTAGGCTATGTATGTATTTACATCAAAACAGCACATTTTAACATCAAAACAGCAGACAGTTTGCTCAAAACATCAGATTGGTAACGTGGCTTTTGTTATTGCTGGACATTATGACGTATTCTTGAGCTGTGTTTGCACGTTTTGGTCATTTTGAAAAAAATGAAAATAAATGAAACACTGGACTTTGGGCCTTGCCAGCGCCATTGAAAACAAATTTTTTTGGGTAATTGTTTTTGAAATGTATTCTTGAATGTTCAGTTTACTCATTTTAATGCTTAATTCCGGTTTGAAATTTTCCTTTAGTATGCCTTTAAAAAAAACCTGGCCTTGCGTACGACGCTGATCCAAAATATAGACGCTATCTACTGTACTGTATTAGTATAGTCACTATTAAGTTATATAGCATGTACCATCCAACCTATCAAATATGCAGTAGTTCGCCCACTGCGTTGGAAAGGAGCAACTTTATTTGTGTTAATACAAGAATTGTGCCAAACGCCAAACCTAAAACTAAAGTTTAACTGACAGAATCAAACTTTTCCAAGCTTATCATCAACCTTTGCTTGGAATAACATAAAAGCAAACACTTTTCTGAATAACAAAGTTTAAATGAAATACGAAGTGCAGCAAATTAAACAAGTGAAAACCTCTCTTTGTGTTCTGTGTGCAGTTTTTCAAAACGGTAAAAGTTTAAAAGATGGCATGCTTTCTCAATAAAAACTTACAAAATTTTTACTTGTACAATTTACTTGGATTGCTCCAATATTTTATTTTATTGAAATCTACTCCAGAGAGCATAATTACAAGCAAAGCCACTACTAAAAAATTAAAATAAGCATTTGATATATCACAAACGCCATATAAACTTTATCTTAAGAAAACCATTGGGTTTGTACATGGTAGGTGTTGATCAAAGCCGTGTGGCCACCATCTTGCTCCCTCCGTCCAAAATCCACTAGTGGGCCCCTATACTTAGTGATGGCTCTTAAACATAGGACAAGATGGCGTTAGGCTAAGGTAGCAAACTCTTTTAATGTAGGAAAAAATTTACATTCTTGTTTTGGTGACATTTTAACTATTTTTGGAGAAATGTTGTTTTTTTGATCATGATGTACAATTTGTATGTAACTAAAGGAGTATTTATTTGGTCGCTAAGTAGGCTATGTAACCAAATTCATCAAATTGAAATTGGATTTGGGTAGACGATTTGGTTTAAAATTTAAGTTAGCCTACAACTTCAAACAAATTTCATTTACGATCACAAAAGTATTTCAATAATGTATTTTCTGAAAATTTCTATAGCCTAGTGCGGTGTAGGCTTTCAGCGGCTAAAACTTCGAAAATATATCTAAGGTGTCCTCTCCTTTACCTATAGTACTTTCACGGGACATTTCACCTGATGGCCTATTTCCATTAACACTGAAACTTATTTTTGTTAATTAACTGAGCTGAGTGAGCAGCGTTTACTTCGAATTATTCCATTATTTTCTTAGTTTTTTGTGGGACACAAATGACTTTTTACTCCCTTAATCCACGTTTGAAACAAATTTGCATGCCCAATGTCGCTAATTCAGTGAATACTGTAAAGTGTAGTTGACCGAGCAAAGCGAGCGAGAAAACATTGAAAAAATGGAAACAAAAAATACATATTAAATGTTACATGTAAAATTACAAGTCGAAAAAAGCTTCACGAACTAAATATGCGTATACCGTTAGACGAAGGTGGGCCCCCAGCCAGGAGTTTGGGAAGCAGTAAATACAGCCATGCATGAATTAAGCTGTTGATTAATTATCGAGCTTCTGTAGAAGCTTTTCTTTATTTTAAACAAACAAACACATTAAACTGACTGAAATGATAAGCGAATAAGCAGCTTGAAAGAGATTGCTTCATGTGAGTACAAACTAATTGCTCATTTGTAAATTTGGTTTTTGCTTTGTGTTAAACGTTTGACATATCTTAATCCGCTTTGTACGCGCTGGGTCCACTTAGAAATAGGCTTAGGCTACTTAATGACAAAATTTTATTGCGCATGATCTACGTATTTTCAATGTATCGTAACGCCTTATTTTCATTTGTTATAGCTGAAATATGGCGAGATCACATGGAAGAAAAGATTGGCATTACCTAGATGAGAACAGCAAAAGACAGAATGGTGTGGAGGCCATCTGCCAGGGTAGCCACTTTAACAAGTCGAAATTCTGCCACTGAAATTGACTACAATGCAACCGCCAACCAATCAGAACGTGTTATAAGAGGCTAGTCCAATTGTGACCCTTCTAGCACTCACCCAGAGAGTTAATACTTGTTTTAAACTTTATTTGGTAATTACAGAAGAAAAAGAGCAATAGCAGTGGTGAGAATCGAACACGCGTCAATGAAATGACTACTTTCTAGCCCTAACCCTAACCCTTAAGCCAACCAACTGACAAAAAATCCATCACTTAATTTGCTTTCTATCATCTTCTTTTCGTCGTTTTTTACGTCACTTAAACCGTGGCTTATAATTGGTTGGCGGTTTCATTCTAGTCAATTTCAGTGGCAGAATTTCGACTTGTTAAAGAGGCTACCATCTGCCGCAGTGGCATGACCCATGACCGGCTAATGATGATGATGATGATGACAGCTGAATTGTAACCGCATTGGAATCCTGTGTAAAGAATTTCAGACTGCAGCTGTTGTCGAAATTCCACCGGCTTACTTGGCAAAACGTGGTATGGACATTTTAATTATGTGAATTTTATTTTATTTAATGTTGTTCACACTATCTGCTACATAAAGCGCTCAGATAGACGCATATTCACGATGGTTGTAGCAGTCTAAAAACTCACATTAATCATTATTGCCTTGTTGTTATAGGCAAATGCGTGATTTGTGCTTTTCTGTTATTCTAGAAGACCACTTCTCTTTTCATCACACTCCTGTTCTGGTCACTCAGAATTGTGGTTTGAGAGATTGTTGTCAAAAACGTCAAGTATCATTGCAATTTCGCACCAATTCAATAAATCATTTATATCTATACTCGACAAAAGTTGGATTCCCTTTGCAGTCGAGCCTCGTGATATAGGATATCACATTAGTTTTCAATTCTTTGTCGTGGGTCGACAAATTAGTTTTCTTTATTTCATATTGCACTTGGTAGGCAATATTGATCATCTTTATGTATTGACAAGTGTTGTTGTATTTTTTCAAATTTCTGCAAATAACTCATGGCTTCTTCACATTTATTACTCTTCTTTAAACAATGACCGATGTCTTGCAGGATGATCGCCACATCCTTGTCAGCGTCTTCATCTAATGATACTGTTTGTCTGATTTTTAGCGCTTTTTGCAGATAACTCATGGCTTCTTCACATTTATTAGTTTCAATTAAACAACGACCGATGTATTGCAAAGTGATAGCCACATTCTTGTCAACGTCTTCATCTAAGGATACTCGTTGTTCGATTTTTAAAGTTTTTTGCAGATAACTCATGGCTTCTTCACATTTATTAGTTTTCATTGAACAACGACCGATGTCATGCAATGTGATCGCCACATTCTTGTCAGCGTCTTCATCTAATGATACTCGTTGTTTGATTTTTAGCGCCTTTTGTAGATAACTCATGGCTTCTTCACATGTATTGGTTTTCATTAAACAACGACCGATGTCTTGCAAGGTAATCGCCACATCCTTGTCAGCGTCTTCATCCAATGATACTCGTTGTTTGATTTTTAGCGCCTTTTGCAGATAGTTCATGGCTTCTTCACATTTATTAGCTTCCATTAAACAACGACCGATGTCTTGCAAGGTGATCGCCACATGCTTGTCAGCGTCCTCATCTAAGGATACTCGTTGTTCGATTTTTAGCGCTTGTTGAAAATAACTTATGGCTTCTTCACATTTATTAGTTTTCCTTAAACAACACCCGGTTTTGTGCAAGGTGATCGCCACAGATTTGTCAGCATCTTCATCTAATGATACTCGTTGTTTGATTTTTAGCGCCTTTTGCAAATAACTCATGGCTTCTTTACATTTATTAGTTTCCATTAAACAACGACCGATGTCTTGCAAGGTGATCGCCACATCCTTGTCAGTGTCTTCATCTAATGATACTCGTTGGTTGATTTTTAGCGTCTTTTGCAAATAAATCATGGCTTCTTCACATTTATTAGTTTTCATTAAACAATTACCAATCACTCCAAGAGTGCTGGCTACACTTCGATCCGCGTCTGCATCTGCAGATAAACGTTGTTTTATTTCCAGGGATTTTTGTAGATAACTTAGTGCTTCCACATTTTGATCTGCAAGATATAAGCACCATCCAATATCGTAAAAGATATTTGCCACTTTTCTTTTGGGTAATTCATCGCTATTACTTTTTTCTTTAGTTTTTAATAAAAGTCTTTTGTAGTTTGTCAACGCTTTATTGTATTGTTGTAATTCCCTGTGACAGTCTGCAATAATAGTGGTTGCTTCAAGTACGGCAGTGTCGACGTTTTTATCAACGTTTTCTGAAACTGAATGTTTTACAGTTTCAAGATATTTTTCTCCATACTCTAGTGCGTCGTTGTAACTTTTCATGTGATGCAAAGCTTTGCTTATTTCGAAGTATGCGATTGGTTTTATCTGTGTTGGCTGATTTTTAATTCCTATTTTTTGTTGTTTAGTTTTTTGGTCTAACAGGTGGGTGTTTTTTTCTAATAAACGGATACTTGTTTCAAAATCTAGTAATTGTGAATTTGTAACTGGATTATCAATGAAGGATTCCATCAATTGTTTTGTTTTTTCTTTTAAGTTGAGAAAGTTGCAGATGAGAACATTCAACAAAGTTAAATGTGAGTAAAAATGAACCTTTTTCATTTGCAATTGTTTACAAATGTCGCACTGCAACGAATAAGCAATTTGAAAAAAGCTGATACAACTGTGTTCTCCAACCACGTCTATTAAAGTTGACTTCTCGAATTTTGAATTGATGGTTGATTCAATATTTTTCATCAGATCCACTTGTCCTTTGTAATTCATGTAAAGTTTCAAGCGCACTTCAAGTGCTACTGCCACGGAAAATGACAACTTTTGCATTGAATATTTGCTGATTAGTTTTCTTTTATAAAGTTCAACAATGATGTCAAAGCAAGAATTGGCAGAAATCTTATGTAATCTTCCAAGAGCAGATATGAATAATGTTATACTTCGATAAACAATTCGTTTATGGTTAAATTCGTCTTGATTTGATGAACCTGAAAGATTTGACTTTATTGCAAAACTGGTCAAATCGTCTTTGAGTTGTTCGGTTATTTCATCTTTCAGAACTTGAGAAGGAATTGTGTTCAATATTTTTTGCACACCTTCAAAGAATTGGTCAAAGATTTCTATTTTACCAGAGACAAAACTGGTTCTAGTGAGAATATCACTGAGATGATAACCATTTTTTAAAGATTGTTCAGTTTTTAGATAATTCAGCATTTCACTCACAGGTTTAATTAATTCTGTTGTCCATGGTTTGTCTTTAGTAATCTGTTGTCGACCGAGTGGAGATTTGCAGGCATGTGGCATCATGCCATCAAAGGAGACACCACGAGTAGTAAATGCATCAAAAAACCAGTTTCCATCTTTCTTGGTTGTATCATTCAAGCAATTAATACTTACACTTGGCAATATTGTTTCTTGTAAATTAATCAATATGACTTGAAAGATGACAGAAAACCACCTGAAATACTCCAATGTTGCTTCGTAATGATCTGATTTTTGGCATCCTTCTTCCAAAACAATAATGTTTTCGAAATCAGAATATGGGGTGATCTCCTTTCTGGCTAATGATCCCATGCCTACAAGACTATATTCACAAGGCCGCATTCCCATTACTTGTTCACAGTAATTACTGATTTCTTTCATGATTGATGTGTACTTAGCAGTTACTTTATCTTGAATCTGATGCATTTTAACAACTTTTTTCTGCTCCTTTTTGTGCAAATGTTGGTCATTTATTTTAGTTGTAATGATCTTTATTGCCAGCAAAGATTCTTTTACCGATTTCCTCATTTTGTTAAATCGTTCATTGACATCTTTTGCTTTATCAATTAAATTGGACTCTGTTTTCTTAGCACCAGCTTGATGAAGAATTTCTTTGCAGAGATTTTGCAAATCATTTTCTACCTTTGTTACATTATCTGGATTTCTTGTTATCGAAGCGTTCAATAAGGTTGCACTTTGAATGAAGCTGACTTTATCTGGACTTCGCTTTTGATACATAAGTCCCAATTGATGTAAAATCTTTGCAGATTTTCCAATGTCTTTCTCTTTGCCATTAGAAAAGCAAACATCTTTCAGTTTTTCAGCAATTTTTAATTCTTCTGTCTGGGACATAGTAAGTTAGTGCTGACTGTATCTACTATAGTAAGACTTAAAAAAAAACTTGTAAACCACCTAGCTTAAATAAAAGGGAGAAAGAATAAAGAATTTGAATCTGAATTAATTTTAAGACTACAGGAAACTGTTTGAAGATTACACCAAAATGTATCAAAGCAACAGTTTAATGATAGTAATGTTTCACCTAACTAATTTTACTGACACTCTCTTATAGATTCTTGTTTAGTTTCCTACACATCATCAGCTAGTGTTTGCCGCCATGACCACGTCATGTCACATAAATTTAACAACTTGTATGCCCGCATGTATCGCTATTTTTTTGTAATGTTTCCTTATAGGCTACTGCTTATGTGTTACATTCCAGCGGGCGCTACTTTGTACCAATTTCGTTTCAGATGCACCCATCAACACGGTTGCTGCGAGACTGGATGCGAGACTTCAAAGGACTTCAATACAGCACCACGATGATGTCACGACAGACTTACTGATGAGAACACATCAACATGGCACCACAGCACCCCATGTCCTCCACGACTTGCACTGAATTGCACAGTCCCTCATCACATGCCTCAACACGAGATGCCTCCACGGAGATGACCCATATACGGCTGTCCACAGACGCCGACGCAACTCCAACATGGTAAACCCCATGTCTGCCGCTACTTCCTGCGACACAACCTTCGGCATGCACCATAGCTGCATTGTCCATCATTCAAGCCTTCTCTGCGTCAAAAGCACACCGCGACGTTTCAAGCCTTTTACACGTCAGAAGCACCTCTCAATGTCAACCAGATCAGTGCCGCCACTCGCGCCACTTAGACATGCATCATAGCTGCATTGTCATCCAGCACTCATCTGCCCCAGATGCTTGCTTCACAGCTTGCAATTATACAAGCTGGCCTCTATCATGTCGTGCTCGTCATCCATCACTGGACAACCAACTCAACTGCTGTTGTATCGTCCCTCTGTACCAACATACTCGAACTAATAGTATGCTTCTATAACTAATCTTGGACATCCTTGTTTTGCACAACCGTGTGCGCGCACCGCTAGGCTATATATACTTTTTTTTACTATCCTGGTTTGCTTCCATGGGTGTCAAGTCCTATCTCTTCGGAGGCAGGGCATGGACAGCCATAGATGCTTACCTGTTTGTATACTTAATTTTTCTAAAACTATGCTTGTATTTTTTTACTAACATTGTGGATTTTACAGTTTCCCCCCGTATTCAATTTCAGTCCCTAAAACATAACTTAAGTATTCGTCATTCACGACGTTTCTCTTATGTTTCAACGTCGCTTTGACTGGGGCCAACGTATGTACCGACTGTTGTCTCATATTCGTCGCCAGCGGCATATTCTGCAGTGCAGTCCAGTGCTCTCATATATTCAACTGTTTACTTTCAAGTTTTAATTTATTAACATTGTGCCTCTGGCTGTACTGGCCATATTCATCTTATGTTGCTTACATCAATTCTTACGTCACAATGGCTTAGCTTGGTATAAATTGATTTGCTTGCATCAGCATCACCATCAACGCTTCCTTTTCAAATTGAAACAACTTGGTAGACGTGTGTCTTGGCCTGGCAATCTGGGTACATCGCCACGTCTACAGGGAAATCAATAAAGAAATCCTTTTGAAGAGCAACCATAGTGTCTGATCAATGTATTCAGATAGTTCGGATGACCTCCAACTTTGTCATTCCCCGTTGCTAGCCAGCAGAAGATTGTACTCTGTCAATTTCCTTCTGCTGCCTCGTGTTGACAAGTTTCTTGGGAACCACCTCAACTACGGCTATTCCCTTATTCTGTCACAAAGGTACATATGGCGTCACAAGGGGTACCGGTATACCGTTTCTCGAAAATTAGAACCGATGGGAAAAACAGTGATTTTATTTTCGCAATTAGCGTCTCGGATATACCCAAAATCAGTCCAACATTCCAGGCACGAAATATCTGTTGACCAGTGTTATGGATTCAACACAGGCTAATGTAGGCGACAATATTTGAAAAAATGCATTGATAAAAAGCACACCACAGTAGTATGGCAAGCGCTTTGCAATAAACTTGATCTTATGAATTTACTGTGAAGTAGCCTACTTTATTCATTCCTAAATCTGCTGACATGACAAGACTTCTGCAAAACCTTTTTATTAGATCACTCTTTAGTTGGTTAGTATCTCCCTACCGAATTACTTCAACTTTGCAAATTATAAGCAGGCTACAAAATATCGAAAAATAATGTGCTAGTGCTTGAACATGGCCTGAACTTCAAGAACAGGCAACAGCCAATACACAAAAAAAAAACTGATGCAACGATTACGGCCCTGCTGCACGAGTGTTGTCTGCTCAGCGCTGGTTTAAAGGAACTGGCAAGAAGTAAGAAATGCAATTGCGTATATTCTATGACTAGTAGAACAATAAACGGATTGGCACTACGTGAGATGCCACATGCATTGTTGTAAAATATTCAACGGAAGTAAATAAAGCTTAGAAAATTTTGAAGCTGTGTATTTGGATGTTTTCCAAATTTAGTTGAACAACTCGGTCGTAGATTGTAAATACAGTAGTAGGCTGTGGGTACAAAGCACGCTCAAGAAAATACCACATTTGGGTAGGCTATGCAAACTCAAAATATCTTGCTCAATACAAGAATTATAATAAATGTTAACAACACTACAAAAAGAGTAGGCTAATCAATCCCAAGCAAAAAACAACTAGTATAAATTCAAACAATATTATTGCTTTCTAAGCCAGTGACGTAAGTTATGCAGGAAATGTTCATGGGAAAGTGTAGTAAAAATATTTCTGCATAAGGCTATTTTAACTGTAACTATGTAGTCCGGGGCTGAAAGTGGGTTTTTAAAGTCAACCTATACTGGAATACCGAGTGGAACTTTTTTGTAGAAATACTTAGAGGGGTCCTATAGGAACAATTTTGGAAAAGTTGCCACCTTCCAATCCCTGGGCAACATCTCGATTTCGTTCGGTTTCCAAAGTCAGTAAAATCGGGAAAATCTGCCAAGCCAAAATTTGGAAAAAATCTCAATTGATCCAAACATAGGATGTTACAGTGATGTACGCGCATACAAAAAATATTGACGCCGTCAGCGCAAACGCAAACGTTCGAAAAACTATACGCCGCATGCGTCAACGCAACTTGTAAAAAAAGTTGGCGGCGTCAGCGTTAGCGCATATTCTAGCGCAAACTCATTTTGTTTGCTAGGTGCCAAATATTCACATGGTATAAACCACTCGAAACAACACACTTTTCAAGCCATTTCGCGATTTCTCGTTACAAGAAATTATCTTTTTGGCCTGAAGGCACATCTGGCATTGAAAATATAAGTTTTTGCCTTTCGAAGAAGAGAGCTTAAAATACTTTTTCATGTAGGGCCATGGATTTGTATTATCATGCTCCATTTCACTTGGAGATGAGTATTACCGTAAGTTATTCCCTGAATACAATAGTGTAGTGTAAGAAACTGTAGCATATGCCCATCAAGAAAATTCTAGTATTATACTAACTGTCGCTCCTAGTAATATACTAACTGTCGCTCCCTAAAAATCCATTATAAAAAACACTATTTTTAAAATGATTCCGTTTGAATAAGACTAATGTTGCTTGTAATGCCATAATTCTCTCAGTAAGCTCTATTCTTTTTTCTGATAAGATTTTTAAAAAGTGGGTTAATGGAAGACAAAACTGCCAGACACAAGCAAGTTTAGATTCTGAACTGCACAACTCTTTGTTATTAGCATTCAGGGATAGTTAGCATTACTAGTGTTATTAGCAGTAGGCTACTCAAAAGCCTCTCACAATTGGCCCCTGGATGCATGTTTTGCTAAACTGCTCATCAAGTTACAAAACATATATAATTACATACTTACGCAACAGACTGTATAAATTGTCAAGTAAAAATTACCTTAGCTTGATAGCCTACTGTATGTAGGCCTACACATTACTACGCTACATAGCCTACAACAAGAATAACCGGCAAAGTAATGTACTACATATAACATACAGAGTACAACATCATGCAAGCAATCACGGTCGGAGACCAAATATTTGAGTTTGTTTAGATACATAGGCTGCACTGCTCAATGAGTGCTCATTGCCTGAGAAGTTTCTGATTTGCCCCAAAATGCAAGACTTAACTAATATAAATTAAAGTGCTCACAATTGCTTACAAACGCCTTCAACACTGCTTGACTAAAAAAACTTCACACTACGAAGCCAAGTCATTGTTTACATTTTTTACATGGAGCGACATTACCAACCTACCTACTTGCTTGCTTACATTACATTCCTGTTCTGATCCGTAATTTACTAAGTAATTTCGCAGTAGGGCTAAGTTGTTTTAACTAATTCTTTCTTTTTTTCTGCAAGACTTCAGTCTCCACGTGGGACTCTAGCGTCAAAGGCAGTAGTGCGATATACAAACAAACTCCAGCTGACTGAACAATAGATGACACTGTGACCAAACACAAGAACAATGGGCAATTGCAAGACGTCAACATTTCGCAGTTTGGCAAAAAAAATTGCAAACAACAACTAAGACATTAAAAAGTATGCGTTGACGCTATGCGCTAAAAAGCCGCGAAAACTTTACGGCGCATCCTCAAGCGCAAACTATCCAAAAAAATGTGGGCGCAAGCGTTAGCGCAAACAAAAAGTATGCGGCGTAGAATTTGCGGCGCATACGTACATCTCTGGGATGTTATATATCATTTTAAAGGATTTTTTGTCCAGATTAATAATATTGAGGTCTTAAAAGTTCTAATCACTTTGAATTTAAGTTAAGTTTATTTAAATTAACAATTAACAATACTAATCTCTCATTGACGAATCAGCGTCATCGTTGTCGATTTCAGAAACAGCCTTTGCCAAATGGGACGCTTTTCGCTTCAACATCATAATGCTTGCTAATCCTGGACAAGAAAAGACATAGATTTCTTCATTCATGTGATCCTTCAATTTAGTGATAAATCTTGATCGGTTTCCTTCTATCCCTCCTTGGGCCCTATACATCTCGTGAAGCTCCAAGGATGACCATGATTTGTCTGGAAGGTTTCTAATTGACCTCGAAACGTACTTGAAAGCAGCGATCTCTGGTGAATTGATAGAATTATGACGCTTTGCTGATGCGATCTCTTTGGGGTTCTGGAATAACTTTAAACATTTTTCATGGTATCTGTATAAATGACATAAACAAAACAATGGGCAATTAAAGACAGTTGCTTCATGTTATAAAGAAGGAATATTGCACCACACATACAAAAACAAAGTTCAGAGAAGATCACTGTGCTACCTACCAAAAAAGGCTGTACGCTGGTAGATATCACTATATTTCAAAAACTATAATGACTCATTAATAATAGTAACATTGATACCTCGCCTCTGCTGCATGCAAGTCGCTATATGCACAGGGGCGCGGAACGATTTTTGACTTGGGGGCAAGATTACGAAAAAAGGGCAGTTTTGTTTACTAAAAGGCCAACTTTTTTTCAAGTTTTAAGATAAGATATAGCGATAATGCTAATCTATCAGCTCACTATGTATTGAATAATGATAGCCTATAAGTGTCCGGTATACAAAGAAGGGCATCATGCTATGTTATAATGATGTAACCTACTGTGAAGCCTTAAAGCAGCCTGTGGCCATGGCCGCTAAGTAGTGCTTGAATGACCGCCGGTGCTACCTCCTCAATCGGCCAAGTTTGGCCGCCGTCTCTTCTAGCCAATTATTCAATTTCGCAATAGAATGATCGTGGATTAACTGTCGAAAATATGTAGTATCAAAGAGTGACGCAGAATTAGGTCAGCGCGTCATAATCGCCACTGTTGTATTGTGCGGGAATATATCCATCTGCAATCACCAGCGCTGTGAGTCTTGTTTGTAATTTCCGACGTTTATTTTAACAAAGTCTTAATCCGAAGTGCTAATTTACATCGGCTGGCAATATTGTCCTTTTTATGTCGATTCGATGTTGTCTGACATTGAATCGTTGTTAAAAAGGAGAACTAGGTTAGTTGACATCCGAGACGAAAACATTTTTTGATCATATTTTGCAAAAAATATGTTTCTTTTAGTAATGTCCTTCACATCATTGAAATACTTATTTTATTACCTTGCCGTCATCGTCAACACATGTCGAACGTTGTTTTTCGTTGCTAAAAAGAATTCTAGGGGAGTGGCGAACTTCTTTGAAATCAGCCACATTGGAGACACTCGTGCGAGTGTCGTTAGATGGTCCCGCAGTCTTGGATTACAATCCCGATAAAGCAGTTATTGCGTGGTGCAACGATTCTATTGCAGGACGTCGCCCAGGCCCAGACTTCAACAACGCTAAGTTTTCATTTTAGCATTGTTGCAAGTTTAATTCTATTTACTTGTGTTATCGTTATTTTTATTTTGTATTTTGGCCTCCAAGCACGCAGATTTGGCCGCCAAGAAGGAACTCCCGATAGGCCACGATGGCTGCAGAAAAAAAAGAGTTTTAAGGCCTATACTGTGTTGCAAAATTTTGTGCCCTAAATATTATTTTGAGGTAAAAATGAAAGATTATAATTAGGCTAAAAGCGCATAGCAGAAATTGTTATATTGCAAAATGTGCAGTAGCTTACGTGACTTTAAAAGGGCACCATTGCCCCCCCCTGCCCCTCCATCTGCAGAAGAAATGAGGGCAGGAGGGGCATCCGGCCCCCTGCCCTCCCGCTTCCGGCGCCCCTGTACATGCACCTTCTATTCTGATTCTAACTAAATCTCTAGTTGCATCACCACGTTCCAAACATTGCTAAAAGAAATATTATTCAATTTTAAATATGCAAATATCTAATACTAATCTCTAAATACTACTCTTTAATCTCTAATTGAACCATGGCCAAAGCCCAAAGAATTAAAAAAGTACACTCGGAATTCATTGACTTTGTATAAAGCAAGATTTCTTTTGTAACGACAAAACTTTTTCCAGACAACACAAAATTCAAATGCAATTAAGCATAGGCCTACTGGAAGAAGTACGTCTTTAACCGTACCTGTTACTGGCGTAGACCCTATGGTCTTGCCCTCTGCTAATTCAGCAATTTCACATAGAACCAGTGACGCTAGAAACCTGAGATTTCTTGACTTTTACTTTTTTTTCTTGCCCCAACTTTTAATTCCGATTATGTTGGTATCGGATAATAGTGAAGTTCACAATAAACCTTTTGTCACAGCCAGTTATGAAGTGCAAGAAATTTGCTGATATTCAATAGCTTGATTAACAGTTTACCATTAGCATGCGGTTTAATTTTGTGTTTATCACTCATAACGCCACGGCGCTGACATTCCATTCTGAACCCAGGCAGCAAAATCCGTCATTTTTACATTGATTCAACGTCGATTTTGCTGTATGGGTAGGGAGTTGGTCTCTGACGCGATATGAGTCATTCTTTGCTGGTAGACAATAATTAGGAAGGTAATTTGTTATTTACGCAAATTGCTTTGTAGTGCAAAAAGTGCATGGAATACTGTTTGCACAGAAACGGAAAAACAAAGTTGATGAAATTCTGTGTTCAATGCAAGAAGACTTTCAAAATAAAATGTGAATTGAGAAATTTGACCAAGAAATGGCGAAAATAGGTCAAAAACCGAGTCTTTATCACCTTTTCTACCTAAAATACACAATCACGAATATATTTTGAGAAATAAATTGATTGAAGTGATAAATAGGCTAAGGCTTTTGACCAACGGCACTTTTTCTCGTTGTTGTTTGATATAAGCCGACGGAGTAATTAGCAATAAGAGAGACGTAGACCTGTAGACCCGGCCAGTAACTCTTGCCGTCAAAAGGAAGCAGTAACAGATACGGTTAAATGATAGCTTTCCCTTTCCACGATCAGCAGTTCTGCACAAGAAGTGGCATATGTTGTGGCATATGTGGCGTATGTTGCAGGTTATAGTTTTATTTGAGGTTTATTGGAGAGGTGTCAATTATGCAAAAATTGCATTATTCTCTTGATTATCGTCAATATATCCTCCATCTTTGGACCGTTCTGCTTGGAGTTTCTACCAAATGCCCACCTATTGGTACACACCCCTGGAAAGGTAATTCAATACTGAATCCGATGCATGTAAAATTTAAGTGGCATGTGTTGTAGATTATAGTTTTATTTGAGGTTTATTGGAGAGGTGTCAATTATGCAAAAATTGCATTATTCTCTTGATTATCGTCAATATATCCTCCATCTTTAGACCGTTCTGCTGGGAGTTCCTACCAAATGTCTACCTATTCGTACACACCCCTGGAAAGGTAATTCAATACTGAATCCGATGCGTGTAAAATTCAAGTGGCAATTATGCAAAATTCGCATTATTCTCTTGATTATCGTCAATATATCCGCCATCTTTGGACCGTTCTGCTGGGAGTTCCTACCAAATGGCCACCTATTGGTGCACACCCCTGGAAAGGTAATTCAATACTAAATCCGATGCATGTAAAATTTAAGTGGCCTGTGTTGCGGATTATAGTTTTATTTGAGATATGTCGAAAGTAGCTCAGGTCGCATTGTATACCTCGCACTTATTCACGGATGACTTTTTTAGGCGGAAAGCGGAAAAATTATTCTGCCAGAATGACGGTGGTGAATAAAGTCTCCACTAACTCCACTTGTTGTTGAAGTTGTTGTCATTGAACTATCACATCCACTACGACCACTTAATGTCACTGAATGGATAGCTTTCTTTGAAATGCTCAGGGCTTTGGAGCCGGAGCAAGTAGCCGTGCATTTTCAACGGAGCTGGAGCCGGAGTTCTACGTGAAATTCAAGTGGAGCCGAAGCTGGAACTGGAGCAACTTAATATTTACGCCTGCTCTAAAGCCCTGGATGCTTTGCTCAAGCACATGCCCCCAGAATTTAACGAACGTACATCTAGATTTTGATGTTTTTTTGCTTATACATTCAGACACTCAATCAACAGTTTTGGGGTTGACAAACTGCAGCCTACGATACCCTAATAATCTTTTATGGCGTATTATGTAAATCAATTATCTCCAACATCTATCCAGTTCTGTTGTAGTAGCCTACGTCCGACATCTATCTCTCGAGTACTTTTTTTTTTTTTTTTGGTGAATGAATAATATGTGGCCTAATCACTCCAGACACATCCATCTCGTCGCTTAGTGATAAAAAACATGAATGAATGCAAGGAATGAGTGAATGTGTTCTCTGTTGTGTATCAATTTCTTTAAATTTTGCGTTGATGACATCTCAATTTAAGTTCCACGATTATGCAGTCGCAACTATGGGGTAATATTCAGCTGCTGCAGTGCGTGTAGAAAGTGCGCATTCTGTTCAGTTTGTTTATATCTCTGAGATTCTGATCATCACAACAAAAAACAATTAGCCTACATGCTAAACATAGCATAGGTCTAGTAAAAGGTAAAAATGACAAAATGCCGACCTTATAACGTGTATGATACCAAAACAGAACAATCAGTTTAAAATATGGCACAGTAGCAACTTCTTAGTGGAATTTAAAATTTAGAAAAACAAAGAGGGAGAAAAAAATAGCAATATTATTTTTCAAAAATGTATACAAGTAAAAAAATAGACAGCTGCTATATTAATTGGCCTTGGTGCGTTACCACTCTTGATGTGTTAGCTCATATTGAAGAGCAAGGTTGGCAAACTCAAAGAAACCCTTTGAAAGAAATTTTACCACGGACAAAGCCATTCCAAAACGCAAAGCACCAGGCCTTACAAGACTAAGAAAAACGGTAGGCTGCAGTGAATAGTAAGCTAGGCTATTAGTTAACACAGCATTTGTTGTAGGCCTGCAAGCTATCCATTTTTTTAAGACACCTAAGATATAGGCTATAGCCTACTGGTATGGGCTACGGTAGTCAGTTAATTGTGTTCCGCTTGGTCGTACTCGTAGGTTAACCGTAGGTGTATTTGCAATCTGTAGGCCTATAGGCCGCTGCAACAGATGGATATTACATGCATGTAATATTGTGAGCGTTCTTCTAGAAACATTTCCTATAGAAACCAAATAAAAGAAGGTAGGGCTATAGCTGTCGTCAACGTGGCCCAGCGGTCCAGAGTGAGTTATCTCGACGACGTGGGCTGGATTCACTCCCTTGCCATTATTTATTTTTTTTCTTCTTTAATTTCCAAAGATCAAAGCAAGAATCAACCCTCTGGCCGAGCGCCAAAAGAGTTATAACAACTGTAGTCAGCTGGTCCACAGGGAAAACCGACATATAGACAGAGATGGGCAAGATCACCAGTATTGGTGATCTTGAAGATCAAGATCAAGATCACCAAGAATATGTGATCTTGAAGATCAAGATCAAGATCACCAAACTATGTGATCTTGAAGATCAAGATCAAGATCGTGATCTTGAAGATCAAGATCACTTTCAAGATCACTTTTTGTGTAGGCTACTTGAAAAAAAATGAAGTTTTTGATCAATGATGTTGCAAAAATTAGTTACTATGAGCAACCTGGGTAAAGGTATATAGTTGGTATTGCTAACTTTTACTTTTAACTACTCGATCGCTAGCCTAAGAATTGTAATAAGTTAGTGACTGTTGCTATTAGGCCTATCAATTGTTGACGTAGTTTGCGTAGAATCGCAACGTCACACCCAAAGCCAAGGTTAATTACAATAGTTTTGAAAAAGTCGCAAAATTTGCAATTAGTTTTATACTTTTTTATTTACAATAAATAAATAAAAATAAAGTTTGAACAGCATCTTTTTTACCAAATTTTTGTCTGGTTCATGTGGGAGTTTTTATTCGTGTTACTAAGTAGTTTTAACTTTCACTGTATTATGTCAATGTTTATGGCACCATTTACCCATCTGGCAACATTGATACTGTTGTCTGCTATCAAAAAAGTTCAGAGGTTTGCGGTCCGACAAACCGCTCCATACTCAGACCCAGGGCCCGATTAACAGGGCCTAATTAAGGCTCACGGGGGCCCGAGGCACAGCTAAGTTTAGGGGCCCCTGTTGGTAATCGCTTTCAAAGCAATGCCATGTAGTCTCTGCGAATGATGAAATATGGGCTAAAGTATAGTTCAAGCAAAACTATAACTTCATAAATATTAATTTAGCCAATTTACCTACAACTTTCTAACAGTATGAACACTTTTATACTTATTACAAAAATTATTGGATGAAAAATCTCTGAAAAATCTGATGAAAAAACAGATTGGCAATTGAGCTCATTTCAATTTCATACAGGAAACACTAGCAAAATATAGGCTACATTTGAACTAGCAGATTTTATTAATGGTTCCTTGAAACTAGTGCTGTGTTAAACCCTTTGTGGGCCCCGGGGCCAGAATAATTTTGGGCCCTCTATCGTCAAGCAGACCTATAACATTGTGTATATTTTCACTGCATCGACATGGAAATGTGGTTCATTTCAATAGACTTTCTCACCAGTTTAGAAAACAACACAAGTGTAAGTAACCGCAAACACAGGTCTATCATTTCTTAGCTACATCTTTGCTCGGAATGAAAGCCAAAAGTGTTAACAATTTCTAATAAAAAAAATACTAGGGAGCTGGTATACAAGCCCTCCCCCCCACCCTTGGCAACTCATGATAAAGAGGAATTGACCAAAACATGTGGATTGAAGTGTGTGAACAGTAAAGCAAAGGCAAAGTAGTTTCACCCTATATGTTTGGTTGAGTCCTGTCTTTGTCATGAGTTTCCAAGGGGGGTGGGGGGAGACTTGTATACCCACTCCAATACTGGCAATGGAACATTATCGGTCACGACGCGGTCATACCATCGTATCACACAAAATTTTGACTGTTTTAACTTTGCCCTGCTTTGCCGCCCGGTACCGCGCAGATAAAATCTGAGGATAAAACCAAAACTGTAGAAATTATTAATTTCCATTCAGATTTGGCCATCTGGTGACATTATTGTTTTTCACTATTTTTATGTTTTATCTGGCAACATTACTTGTTCTGTCAACCAAGGTGAAAACATTGTGATTGCACGGAATTTGTAAGCTAAAGCAGTGTGAAGCGTTTTGAGGATCAGGTGTTCAATTATTTTTATTCAACATTATTTCATTCCAAGGCAAAGCTTTCATAATTTTATGTAGGTATTCAAGTTAATTAAAGTTTTTAGGGTATGGTAGCCTAGGTTAGTGGCATGAATAAACAGGTCCCTTGTGTTAAGAATGATTTTTGTTTTGTACCGTACAACATGTGATATGCCAGGCTTATAAGGTATTTGACGATAAGAGCAATTTCATGTGCAATTGTGCATATATTCAGGAAAAGTAAATACAGAAGAACGTTTCTGCTAAAAGTACAGGACAGGTTTTTCCTGCTCGCAACATCACTAGTCAAGGATATTTATAATTATAGTATTGTAAATGTTAAAATTGAAATGATAATTAAACTATCTGAAATGCTATTTTGCTTACAGCTAACAATTTTTTAAAACAAAACACTTTTATTGATGAAAATAAATTGAATATGTAAATTCACAAAGGGCCCAACCCCATTGTTTTATTTTACTTTTTGTACTTTCCGATTTCTTTTGAATGAAAAGAAATTGAATATGTGAATGTGGAAAGTGGGTACATGCAAAATGTGCTAATGTCAAGAGAGCCGCAACAAGATTGGCGAAGTGTTTTGTTTGTGGGAAATGCAGTAAAGGAAGGAATGAAGTGGAAGACCATGATGATGACTTCTGCCATGGCATCGAAACAGTGACAGACTTCTGTTATCTGGGTGATCGGATAGATGGAAGTGGTGGATGTGAAGCAGCGGTGACAACAAGGGCAAGATTGGGCTGGGCAAAGTTCAGGGAATGTGGGGAAATGTTGTATGGCAGAAAATTTTTCACTAAGGATGAAAGGAAAAGTATATCGGAGCTGTGTGCGGCCTGCAATGCTATATGGTAGCGAGACATGGGTATTGAGAGAGAGTGAACTGGCAATCCTGAGAAGAACGGAAAGGTCAGTGGTGAGAGCAATGTGTGGGGTGAAAACGAGAAGGGAAAAAAGGACTGAAGAATTGTTGGATATGCTAGAGATGAGAGAGACCATAGACCAAATGGCAAGGGCAAATGGAGTAAGATGGTATGGACTAGTGTTGTCAACCGCGCCGCGTACGCGGCCGCGTGCGCGGTGACGTGGCCGCGCGGGCACCGCGTAGAAATGTTGACTGTGCCAACCTCGCCATAATGAAGAATTTTCCATAATGAAGAAAAAAGAAAACTGAAAAAAAAATTTGTCGGTAGCATGGTTAAACAAACTTTTCAAGCTTGAGCTCACTGTATCGTTGAACATTACAGTGGGATAACTGTTCTAGCGAGTTTATAACAGGTTGTGGAAATTTGCAAGATCCAAACTTTTGGAGAATTACAAGGGGAATTAAACTTTTGGAGAATTACAGGGAAATTCATTTATGAGAATCTGGTTGCTGGCAAGTGGCAACACTGTTCAATGCAATGCTGAGTGACTTGAGTCCTTGTCAAACCAGTCAGCAAAAAGGCTGTTGCATGTTGTTACCTGTCAGTGGGCCCTGCCGATTAACCATGAGGCACACGAGGCACAGGCCTCAGGCCCCCTGGTTTTGGGGGCCCCCAATTTTTTTTACATTAGTACCGTAGGCGTCTATACTTTTATAGGTTTCAAGCAGTGCCGTGTCAAGGGGGACCCGGATCCCAGGCCCACCATCTCAAGGGGCCCACAAATAATACATTTTTGCATTTCAGAAAAGTGTTTTTTGAGTTGCTAAAGTTCACTGCATGTACTTGTCCATTAAGAAGATGATTTAGGCCTTTATTATACTAAAACACCTCAAATTTGGGGCCTATTATACAAATTTGGGCTCTAACTACACTGAAACATCTCTAAAAACACCATTACTATCTAAAAACAAAGTTAAAATGCGATAACGTTAGTAACATGATCTGCAGAAATGTATTTAACATATAACAGGTTGAATGCAATTGAATATATGAATTCAAAAAGGGCCCAATTGGCACAAAGTGTTTTTGGCACAACTGTTTTAATTATTTTGGTCATTTACTTTTGTGGTGAACTTCGGTAATGATTATATGCTTAAACATACTGGTAAGCATCATACCTACAAAGTTCACTCAGTGAGGATTCTGTGGAGAAACTATAGAGAAGTTGAAGTGCAATTGCTGTAGTTGGGCCCATTTCAAAATCAATGGAAAAATTGATAGGGTATTTTTTATGTGTTTACCGATATGTTTGAAAAATCTGGCTTTTTTTTTAAGTATCATTTAGAAGACATAGAAAGAAATTGGAAAGCACAAATAGTGAAATAAACAAAAAAACAACTGGAGGGCCCTTTTTGAATTCACATATTCAATTCCTTTTCATTGAAAGAAATCGGAAAGCACAAAAAGTAAAATAAAAAAATGGGGTTGGGCCCTTTGTGAATTTACATATTCAATTTATTTTCATCAATAAAAGTGTTTTGTTTTAAAAAATTGTTAGCTGTAAGCAAAATAGCATTTCAGATAGTTTAATTATTATTTCAATTTTAACATTTACAATACTATAATTATAAATATCCTTGACTAGTGATGTTGCGAGCAGGAAAAACCTGTCCTGTACTTTTGAAACGTTCTTTTGTATTTACTTTTTCTGAATATATGCACATGAAATTGCTCTTATCTTCAAATACCTTATAAGCCTGGCATATCACAAGTTGTACGGTACAAAACAAAGATCATTCTTAACACAAGGGACCTGTTTATTCATGCCACTAACCTAGGCTACCATACCCTAAAAACTTTAATTAACTTGAATACCTACATAAAATTATGAAAGCTTTGCCTTGGAATGAAATAATGTTGAATAAAAATAATTGAACACCTGATCCTCAAAACGCTTCACACTGCTTTTGTTTACAAATTCCGTGCAATCACAATGTTTTCACCTTGGTTGACAGAACAAGTAATGTTGCCAGATAAAACATAAAAATAGTGAAAAACAATAATGTTACCAGATGGCCAAATCTGAATGGAAATTAATAATTTCTACAGTTTTGGTTTTATCCTCAGATTTTATCTGCGCGGTACCGGGCGGCAAACCAGGGCAAAGTTAAAACAGTCAAAATTTTGTGTGGTACGATGGTATGACCGCGTCGTGACCGATAATGTTCCATTGCCAGTATTGGAGTGGGTATACAAGTCCCCCCCCACCCCCCTTGGCAACTCATGACAAAGACAGGACTCAACCAAACATATAGGGTGAAACTACTTTACCTTTGCCTTTGCTTTACTGTCCACACACTTCAATCCACATGTTTTGGTCAATTCCTCTTTATCATGAGTTGCCATGACTTGTATACCAGCTCCCTAGTATTTTTTTTATTAGAAATTGTTAACACTTTTGGCTTTCATTCCGAGCAAAGATGTAGCTAAAAAATGATAGACCTGTGTTTGCGGTTACTTACACTTGTGTTGTTTTCTAAACTGGTGAGAAAGTCTATTGAAATGAACCACATTTCCATGTCGATGCAGTGAAAATATACACAATATTATAGGTCTGCTTGACGATAGAGGGCCCAAATTATTCTGGCCCCAGGGCCCACAAAGGGTTTAACACAGCACTAGTTTCAAGGAACCATTAATAAAATCTGCTAGTTCAAATGTAGCCTATATTTTGCTAGTGTTTCCTGTATGAAATTGAAATGAGCTCAATTGCCAATCTGTTAGAGAGATTTTTCATCCAATAATTTTTGTAATAAGTAGCCTATAAAAGTGTTCATACTGTTAGAAAGTTGTAGGTAAATTGGCTAAATTAATATTTATGAAGTTATAGTTTTGCTTGAACTATATTTTAGCCCATATTTCATCATTCGCAGAGACTACATGGCATTGCTTTGAAAGCGATTACCAACAGGGGCCCCTAAACTTAGCTGTGCCTCGGGCCCCCGTGAGCCTTAATCAGGCCCTGCTCAGACCCTAAACAAGTCTTGGTCTGGTTGATTTGCTGCAATAAACCACTTTAAATGACCAAAGTTTGCTAGAATCCAGATTTTTTAACACCGCCATTCTAGACTTTTGAAACATCTAAAATTGGGTCAAAACAAGCAAACATTTCTTTAAAATTTGCACTTGGAAATTGTGAACAAAATTAAATCATTTTTTATTATGCGTCAACATAAAGTACACGGAAGTTGACTTCTTTATTATGACCAACACAGAAAACTTTTTCAATTTTGAAATGGCAACACTGACCAGATTAGATGGAGACTTTAAATCGTCTTTTGTTGGGCACATATCATATTAACAGTGGCTTAATGTTAGTAGTTGCCACTAACTTCTTTGTACAGTACAAGTTCTAAAAAAATGCCTCCATCTAGGAAGTAAACTTCAATTTTAAAGTGATCTTGATCTTATTGTTCTTCAAGATCAAGATCACACAAAAAAAAGTGATCTTAGATCAAGATCACCAAAAAAAAAGTGATCTTCAAGATCAAGATCACGCCCATCTCTGCATATAGACTATGTTTAAAGTGTGTAGGCTACGGTTAAAACACTCCTTCTGCCACAGCAACCCACAGACCACAAACACACCAACCGTAGTGAGCTAGCGTGCGTATAGTGAGCCGTATTTATATGTGCCTTTAGTGTTTTTAAAACTCAATTCATGAGGAATTACCAAGGTAGGCTAATTCATGCACGCAAGTGATATATAGCCTACCTACAGTAGGATTAAACGATGACATGATGATCTGCCAATCGCCCGATGAAAGCAGTGGTTAAAGGGTTAGGTCTAAGTGACGTCAGCTCAGAGCGTATTGTGGTAATTTGTGATGATCGGATAATGAGATTTCTGCAAAAGAATACAAAAACCAGCAAGCCAGTGAATATGTTTTGCCTATATTTTTATTAGCCTATGCTTGAAAGTCATTATAGCTACTGCTAGCCTAATAAATACTGTGTTGATAAATGCAATAAACGGAAATAGGCTACTGTCAAAAAATAATAGCCTAATTATAATAATGGGTGGCTTGTTACCAAGAGTAGGCTACTTTTAAAATTAGCTTTTTTATGTGAGTGTGTTGAAATGATTGGATAAGAAGCTTAGCTTGGAGAAAGATTAAGATTTTCATTTTTTCTTAAAGCTTTCCATTCGTGGAAAGGCAGCGACACCACACCGCAACAAAAAAATCAAATCAGAGAAAAGTTTCCTACAGACTAAAGCAAATAAAGTAAAAACTTTACAACGAACATCAAAATACCGGTACCCCTTTTGTAAAACTAATCCATACGGTACCAATAAGTATATTGGCTGCGTTCCTGAGTAGTGAGAACCCTGGAACGACGTTCGAAAGGGCGCCGGTTCGACACCTCTCAGGAGCATGCGGCTGTATCTTCAGCAAGACACTTAAAGACATACCTGAATGAAGGTGGTCACGAAGATTGTCTTCCTTGCCTTGCACTTAGGCTAATCTAAATCTTCAATCACCGGGCGTAAGCCTAGATACGACAAACAAAAAAGTATTAGGTAGGCTATGTTAGATTTATTGCGTTTCAATTGCCTTGTTTTCCTTGTGGCGCAGGTAGCCTTTTAATAATCCAGATTCTTCAATTGACCCTTGTGCATTTTAGATTCAAGCCGTAGAATCAGTGGTGTATAGTGTATAGGCTACAACTGGTGTCGGTTGTTCTAGCACTGTTCTAGATTGTCATCTCATTGTCGATTGTTCTAGCACTGGTGTCGATTGTTCTTCTCCCCCTTCCCCAATAGCCGAATTGTTGAAAACTATTCTAGAATCACTGGAGTCGCAGAATTAGGGGTGCACGGAGTCAAGTTTTCTTGACCCTCACTCCTCCGACTGCGAAGTCTGTGACTCCAAACTCCACTCCTGCTCCAAATAATTTGAGTTTGGAATGTTTTCAGAATCTCGCATCCTTCACAGAACGCCCAGGAAGTTAAAAAAACGTTGGATTAACTTTTGCAATAGCGAATACTTGTTTTGGTGTCATGTTTTTGAGGCCCGCAGGTATGCATGCATGTCGGGCATTGATATCCGGCCAAAACTATAGCATCTCAACGGCCCTGGCTACGCCCTTTAAACAATTTTATGAACCGCTATCGTAGGCTATTTGCTTGGGACTGCGAATCAGACAGGCTTTTTGGCTACTTTTGTGCTTTTGCACTTTTTGCTTTGTTCTATGTGTAGGTGAGCCTTGGATTTGGTTTGGTCTTTGAATCTTTATCCTCGGACAGGACAAAGCCTTTATAAAATACTCCTGGTAGTTTTGCATAGGCCTACTTGCTACTTGAAGAGCCTTTTGACTGAGGGCCAGTTACCAAGATTGAACAGAGTGAAGTTTTCCGACTGCTGAAATATTCTTGCGGAGAATTATTCCATCCACTATGTGCCGCTGAATGGAGAGCAGTCCTGAAATGCGTTGCACAAGCGCACACCTCGAGAGTCGAACCAACGTCGCTTGATTTTGAGTTTAGTGCGTAACCACCCAGATAACGGGGCTAATGGAGCTTACTTGATTCATTGAGGGGGAATTTTTATCCTTAGATTCTGAAAACAATTTGGACGTTTAACCCAGAAAAATCACCTCTGAGTTTAATTTGGTAGACCACATAGAAAGCAAAATGTTAAACACAACCAGACTTCGTTTTTCTTATTCTTGGCGCCAAACTTTCGCATTGTCCAGAACGAAGACGTGGTTGTCAGTCGGCAATGTCTCAACCGTCATTGCACGCACAGACGTTGGGATTTTTCACTTAACTGTGCACGTGCATAGGCCTACTTACCCATGCGGGGTGGTATCCTGTTAGTGTGGCGCTGAGGATTACACGGCTGGTCACATCATTAATGTGTGCACCATCTTTCATTTTATAAGCGGAGGATGCCTATATGGCTACGTGCTGTTGTCCAGGGAAAAGTAATTATGGAATGATAGGAAAGCCACGATGCTAGGTCTTTATAGAATGCCGATAAATAAAAAAAATAATCATTGAAGTTTGTCATTTTGTAATCTACTTAGTAGTTTTGAGGGCCATATTCAATTCAATTCAATTTATTTTTCTTTGTCAGAATGCAAAAGAAATGATATTGTGAAAAAGAAATACAGCAACAAAACCAACAAAAGGAAAAGGTGGCAAAACCATAACGGTTTAAGACGTGCATGAAAGAATCTAATATTGCGGTATGTGCATCGATAAATATAGATAAGCACGGCCACCAAACCTGATACTTTAAAACAAATACATAAATTAGTTAAGAATCAGTCGCCTCCTCGTTCCTGAAACAACTGAAGCGCCAATTCTTAAAGCAATGAGAACTCGACTGAACCCAACAACATCACAAAAATAAACTAATACACACATATTGTAATTACGTAACGGACTATCAAAACAAGGACTATTTACAGATTTTATACAGAAATAAAGTGTTCGCAGCAACGATATTAAGTAGCCTATAGATTGCAGAACAAATACACAATATGGCAACTCATTATCAAGATAAAATGGTTAAAAAAGGTTTTGTTTTTTAAATTAATTTCCTGCACATGTAAGAGCATAAGAAGTATGATGATAAAGCAGCGTGTTTTTCGTGTTCATACGTTCTGACTTGGTGACGCTCGAAACGACAACTACTACTATCATTAGATCAGATCAAAAATAATGGTTCAGATTATGTTGCAACTAGGAAATGAATGGAAAAAATCACCACTTGGGTTGGTACGAATACAATTTGAGTTTGCTCGGACGCGAACTGGAGTTTTGCTTGGAAAACAATTGTGAAATAGCAGCCTACCCGAAGTTTGGGACTTTCACATGCTTAAAAGAGCAACGCAGTGACACTTGCTTGAAAACTACCCTCATAACTATGACTGCATCTTCAAGAGAAAATAAATAAAACAAATAATTTCTATGCCGGATAAAGTGATTTCTTGGTAAATTTACTTCCTGGATCTCAGCAGCCTATATATACTTGTTCAACGGATGGTCACGGCGGATTGATAGCGCAAAATTGTGAAAGTACCATCAGTCTGCAGAAGTATAAGTCACTTGTTAAGCAACAGCTTGCTTTGAGTTAGAAAAGTGTAGCCTAAATTTTGTCATCAAAAATAAATTCTTGATAAAATATTAACTATCGTACAAATTATGCTCACTGTTTTTTTTTATTCATATTTTTAAAACAATTTTGTTCTATTGTCAGGTTAATACGAAAACAAAGTCACGAGAACGCAAAAAACGTACGCGATAGCTTGTCGATATGCCTAAATTTTAAAAGTGGATGGGCTTTACCAAACCAGCAATTTATAGGCTTAAGTTTGTAAAGCAAATATATTACAGCACTTTTAAAAACGTAATTTCGTTTTGTAAAGTAAAGTTTCGTTGGTTTGACATTATTGAATACAGTATTTAGGCTACTGGCTATAGGCTACTGTATCTTGGAAACGGAAAATGAATGCTTTTGTTATAACAGCCTTTCTTGTGGTGTATGGACAAGAAGTATATTCTCAAAGATTTGGCCTGTGCCGTAAGTTAATTTGTCATCTGAATTTTTTTTTCAGTTTTTTAACACTTTCATGCCTGGGCTAGGGCATCTCATGCCTTACGAAATTTTAAACGCTGAAAACCATACGATAAAACTATTCTAAAAATCTGAAATTTCATGACTTTGTCACAAAGTTCATACGCATATTGGAGATGCTACTCAAAAATTTGTATCTCAGATACTTTTTGAAATACAACGGGGTTTATGACACCTTGTCAGAAACATTTTGCAGTTTGCTCTTTTTAGGAGCAGAAATTTTCTCCTGTTGTTTCTTTATTCACTGGTGTTACACGCCGGCGCATAGCACGTGCCCAACTTGCAGAATTGAATCTTTTATAGAAACATCACCCTATTTGCATTGATTCAACGCCAGTAGACGTCAAATTATTATGAGCATCTCCTTTCGTGCCTCGCCTTGCGTTAGCTTGTGCAGCTGTAACCGAAATGATCGCGCCGCTTTTACAAGACATACACAACATCAACAGACGTCGAACGTATGTAAGTAATAGTTTAGAGTGAGCTTTGTAAATGTGGTTGGTGAGAGATCTCTGGTTGGGTAACAACAAAAGGTGCAGTTCTGCGCTGGCAAAGCTCTTCTGAACTGTGAAAGAGTTTGCAACTTATAACGTGGACGCTTCATTGCGAACGGCGAAGACAGTGTAGATTTACAGCCAAGCGATGCGTCTTTTGATGTGTCTAACCCCATCCTCCGATACAGCATCTCAGTGGCGTAGCCAAGGGGGGGTTGGGGGTTACAACCCCCCCTTTGGCACGCGTGTGACGTCTCAATATTCGATATTCGACACGGGCTATTTTAGCCCTGTGCTAATTAATCGCTAATAACGGGAACTATGAAAATCACAGAATCAAAATATTTTGCAAGATAATAGCCATGTGTATTGTGCGTGTAGAAATTAAAATTTTACCCCACAAAGTTATTGAAATAAAGTGTTTGAGATGAAAAAACGATAGAAAGTAGGTTTTTATTCTAATTTCCCGAAAACAGCTTCAAAATTGACCGTTCGAACGCATATTTTTGAATTATAGCATGGAGTAATGCTAAACTAAACAAAAATTTACTTTTCCTTATAAATATAAGGCATTTTTGGGCGTTTTTACATTACAAAGAAATTGCACTAATATTTATAATCTACCATATAATTTGTTTGCTCAAATATCAAGCAGCGAAAGGTCAACTCTGGTTTGCCGCTCTTGCCCTGACCTAATTCTCATCGTAGAGAAATAAGCACAGCTTGATATGTCCTATCGTGTCATTGCGAGTGCTAGTAGCTTATAGATACTTTGCTTATGTCGATACAACGTTCAGCGGTGTTGCGATACAACCTAAGAAAATCATGAGTTTGTTTCAAATTGCATTCCTCTGGAATGAATGCTTTTTTGTTACGCAAAACTTTCGCAGGAAATATCGACCGCTTTACAGCGGTTCACCATCGTCAGACGTTGAAACAGTACAAACATTTGATCTGTGAAAGTAATGCCTATCAGCGAAAATGGAAACACATAATGTCATCCAGGCACTGTTTATTGAAAATGAAGACATGCAGCTCGTCATTGCATTGGGAAAAACTAACTTATCAAAATTTTTCGAAGACAAGAAATTCCAGTCACAAAAAAATATGACTTGTGCGAAATATTGTACAAAACAGACCGTATTGCAAGTGTAGTAAATTAGCATCGTCAAGTATAATGGTAATGAAATTGAACCGCACAGCTTTATAAGTAATATTTCGATCAATTAATAGATAGAAAAATACCCCGCTTTTGAATAAAACGGTGATGATCAAATCATCATCATCGGCCATGCCTGAATAAGGCGTCGGCTACCGTGAGTCTCCACAACGATCGATTGTCCATACTTTTAATTAGATTTTCAAAATTTTGGTTTGTCCACGTTGAAAGATTTTTGAAGATTTCCAAACGTGGACGCCCCTGGTGTCTCTGACCAGGAAATCGCCCCATCATTGCCGAGTGTTCAATTCCGCGTTTGCGGTAGACATGCCCAATAAATGTCATTTGTCTTTTTTTGATAGTTGTGATGAGGACGCCAGGGGTGCACCCAGAGCGTCTCCACACTTCTTCGTTAGTGATTTTATCCATCCAGTTAATTCCCATCATTCTACGAATGAACCAAATTTCAGCACTGTTGATCTTCTTCACTATCTTCGGGCATACAGTCCACGATTCACAGCCATATAGCAGAAATGACCAAATACTGTGATTAAAATATCTAATCTCATAATCAACGATAACATGATAAGAACAAATCTTATGATAGCCCGTTATTTCATTATGAAAACCACTGGTAATAGCAAATTTGAGTTTGCTGTTAATCTATGGTTTCGTCCCAAAAATGTTGACATTGTATGGCGGAGTGACCCACGTAGAATAGGTACATCATCCAATCGTCTAGACATGTGTGGTTTGACTAATGACATGGCTAGCTGCCACCCCTCCACAAAACTTTCGTCTCCCTTGGCTTGTGAAAAGGACAACTCGCGGTTCAAGTAACTAATGGTCATCGCATTGACCCGAGCAACGTCTAAAATGTAAGAAAATGCAGACACAGTCCATTTTGCTGATTTCGGCTTGACGCTATAATATGCCATCTTCTGGTTGACGACATCAGTCCCACCCTTGGTAAAATCGTAGAGCTTGATTATTGCAGGTTTTTCCTTTCCGTCATCTTTGGTTACTCCAAGGATTGGCTGCATAGTTGATAAGACCAGAATATTGCGTTTACCGGTAGATTTGGTTTGACTGCGTACGACGTAAGGGTAACGTGGTTTCTCGACTCCTCCCAGTAAATTTTGGTACTGAAGGCTTCCCAATCAGTGAGAGATTTTAACTCGCTAACCCCTTTTCTATTGCTTTGCCATTTTCCAACTAAAGTTATGTTTTTGTTCCAAAGCCATTCTGCCTAATCAAGTGAAGTGTAAAAGCGATCAAGGGATATGTTTCGTCCATGAAGCGAAGAAACTCTGTCCAAATTGTGTACCAACGTTTCCACATATTCCATAGTGGAAGTCAGATAGTGTAGTCCTGGTACACCTACTGGCTTACCCGCATAAGCTATGGCGGTATAGGTGAATGACATACGCGCACTATTTATGCTTCTTAGCAACAAATCATATTTAGCAGTGCTTATTTTTTGCCTGAAGCTTATTGCCTGAAGGACACACCAACGCGGGATGGAAACAAAGTCTCATCCAGTGAAAGGAAGTCTTCTGGTATTAAAATCTTTTCACAATTTCCAGTAAAATATTGCAAAAGTTCTCTGATTGCTGTAAATCGGTCATTTTGCCAGCCATTGGCCCTAGTGCTTTTATCATCAAAACGAATATTTGCAGACAGAAATTTGAATCGGTTCAACGACATTGTCGCACTAAATATAGGATGTCCATATAAATGGGAAAAGCAATCTTAATTCGGTGAAATGTTCGCTTGAGTAGTCCTCTAATACACCACAATCCAATGAATGCATCTAGTTCCATGGCATCAGTTTGCTGAAAATGTGAAGCATGCCAAGATGTTCGTTGAGCCTCCGATATTCGCGATAGCCTCTCTCGTATACATGTGCTGGTGCTTGAAACAATGATGTAGATCATCTCTGCTGTAAATAAGAAACGCCATGCATCATACGACGTCGTTGCATATTGATAATCGCGCTTTACTCCTGGTAAACTGTGCACCACATTAGCAGAGTTTTGTCTTCCTCTTATTGATGGTTGCTTGGTACTCCAAACAATTTTCACTCTACTTCTTTAGTCAACAACCACCGACATTCGCTCCTCTTCCTGGTCAGGCAATGTATGGTAATTTTCCTCATCCAAGGCGCTATCTAATGATTTGACGGCATGGCTCCTACGACATTGGGACTGCCTATGTCTGACGGTCACGACCTCATCTTCGTTACTCTTGTCAGATGTTAGCGGACCACCTTCACCATCAGATAAAGGCAAATCAACATCACTATCCGAAAAATTTGCATCTCTTTCATCTTCGGTTGCTAATAAACTTGCCGTTTGCCTTGCATCATAATACACATCGAAACCATAATTTTGAACTGTGATATAAGGTACACACGGGTCACTTGCTGAAACAAAATGACTTCATTTTGCAAGAAAATAAATCCAACATAGGGTGTGAGAAAATTTTTTTCTTCAACTGTTCGTGTTTTGAGCAATTAAGAAGTTAAATTTAATAATACAATAATTGGAGAAAAAGAGCAGACATTCGTTACAATTATTATTCAGACGCTATACTATCCCTTGCTGGCAGAGTCAGCCATTTGCATTGATTCAACATTGGCAGATGTTGAATCGTTGTTGAGTGACTGATTTTGATAGCCGAGGTGACTCAACTACTGTATCGCATTTTTCGCTCGATTTTGCCATTGTAAAAACATAGCTTCATTCTTACTTTTGACTGACGATGAAAACAGCAGTTTTCGAAACGTTTGAATAATATGTTCGCTAATGTGTTAGCTTTGATATTCATAGTCCGAATTACCTCTAAATCCTACGGTTATGCTCCGAAGTTTATTACTTTACTTCTGGCCTTTTCAATATCAAATTAATTGGGCCATAAAACATATTTTTTTCATATAGCCTAATGATGTAACCTGACTTGTAATATCGCCATGGTATTATGTGCATTTCTACATTACTCCTGTACGCAACGTTGGTCGTTAGCATACTAACATATCGTAGATGTCGTTTTATTTGGACAGTTGCTCATAGTACTCCCAGAGCTAAATATACTGCAAACGTGTTGCAGATAATCTATATCGCACGTTTAGAAGAATTCATCAGTACGAATTTACATAATTCAAGAGTTTGCCGCAATAATCAGGAATGCTTTGTGTCTTATTCAAAGTATTCTTCATCTCATAAATAGCAAAGTGCCATGAGACATCAAAATGACGTAGAATAGCTGTAAAGTTTATAAGTTTTGCGCAAAGAAATTAAAATGAGCCAGGATACTTTGTTTTCTGTCCGATACAAACTCATCTATATTTGTCGAAATAGGTTGAATGACAGTAAATTGGCATAATTTGACTGTTACAACCGATTACACAAATATGTGAAACCATGGCCACCTGGAGATGAGGCCTGATTTGTCACATTTTGCAGATTTTGATTACAGCTACTGCTAGTGCTCAACTGACATTTTTTGAGATGTTTTTACTTTTTGCGATTTCCTAATAACTTAAAACTTTTTTTTTGCCTTGGGGAAGGAGTAGCAAACGAGAAAAAGTAAGTTGAAAAACACAAAATCAGACTGTTATTGAAAATTAACAGTCTGACTAAAATCTTCGAAATCAAACTTTCTTTGTTTTTCAACATGTGAGGATGTTAAAACCTATTGTGTCATCTGGGGAAAAGAATAAAGAAAGTGTAAAAATCTACTTTTTAGGAAAATTTATTTAAACGTTCGCCCAAAGTTAGAAAAACCTGGAAATTTCTGCAAAATGTGACAAATCAGGCCGTATCTTTAGGTGGCCATGGTGAAACGTATAATGATTTTTAGCAATGATGGGACCGCTTGAAGTACCTCTCATTCTTCATTGTAGGGACGCTGTGAACTCATAACGAAAATCAATGACCTAGAATTCATTACACCGTGGTGCTGACAAAACACGTTATGTATGTAGCATGACAGGTGTTATATTATATTGTATCGACGCTCTACGAGATAAATACAAGTGAATATACTTGCAAGAATCTAGGGTACGATAAGGCGTTGTGAAATCAATAACCGAGCAATTTTGTTATGATTATGGGAATACAACATGCATCAAAAAGAATCAAATCAAAAAAAAATCTATTGCTGTCAAACGTCGTCGTAATCACCGAATTGACATACGGTAGTTTGTTTGTTGGCCGGCCAAGCGTAACTAATCAGGCGACAATACGTCTTCACAGTTCAGTTGAGTTTTGTTTTTATTTCTGACCATCACAGCGAAAAAGAGGTCTAGAAAAAGGCAAATGACGCGAGAGTGGGAAAAACGAAAGATTTGTTTCTTTGTTATAAAAATCAGGCAGCTTTCAAATTTGACCCGCGTTCGTAAACACGTTTATTAACAAACTTTAATAATATGTATTACAAACATGTTAATATCAGTCAACGCTCAAAGGCCTTGCGATTGTTTTTCCAGCGGTAAAAGATTCTAGTTCATAACTGAAAGAAGTTATAAGCGGTTAAACTTTAAGGCACTTTGTGCCCCTGCCCAGAAAAACATCGTCTCAAAAAGCCCAGATATGAAAGAGTTAAAAGTGTAAAACGTTTTTATTTTGGTTTAAATCTTTATCCTCGGACTGACAAACTCTCTGATGAGTTATTTCCGGCAGTTTCGTATACTGATATAGACGCTTTGAACCACTGACGTAGGGCCGGTTACCGAGATTTACAGAGTAAAGTTTCCATGTTGTTGAAGTGTTGTTGTATGTGAATTATTCTCTCCACTAGGTGCCACTGGATGAAGAGCAGTTTTGAAATGGGTTGCTCAAGCGCATACCCTGAGAGCCGAACCAGCGTCGTTTGATCTTGAGTCGGGCGCTTAAGCACTGAGCTAACGAAGCACTTATTCCGAAAAGACCTAGCTCGTTACAATGACTATATTTGGTGCTGTAGACCTGTACTTAGGGTGGGTCGATTTCTCCATTTATCATATAAATTTGAACACAGGTGCCACTTTACCTTCTAAACATTTCCTCAAAGTTTAAAATCGTTTTGTGCACAGCAACCTATTACCCCAATGACCCTCTGTTTCTATAACAGGGTTGCCAGATTGGGCGAAAAGTTGCAGAAATTTTTGTTATTTTATCTTATTTTTTCGCCCAATCCGGCAATCCTGCGCAGTGAGCAAACTTCTAATAGTTGTGCGGTTTAGCACGCCACAAAAAAACTTTGTGAAACTGATTCTTTATCTTATTCATCCGATAATGATCCTAGTTTTATGAAGAGTGTCTCAACAAGTAGTGCCTACAATACCATCCCAATCTCTTGTGTTGCAAGGGAAGCCTATCAAAAGATGGTTTCTGACGAAACAGTTGCTGCTATTGCCACTGCTACTTTGCAGGATGTGTTAGGAAAAGACTTCTCCACAGACATCATTATTGACCCACGGAAAGTGAGACATAGCCGAGTCAAGGGGGGTACTGGATTAAAACCAACCCAACGTGTCGTCAATAATTTTATATCGCTCTATTTCGATGGGAGAAAGGATGAATCATATTATGTCTTTGATGACTGCCACCACAGGAGAAAAATAAAAGAATACCATTACGTTTTACTGACACAACCTGGTGACATCTACTGATCTACATCTCTCATGTCACAACACCAAGTGGTCGTTCAGTTGACATTTTAAAATGTATGATCGACGAGAATGTGAACATGGATGGAATTCGAATAACAGGTTGTGATGGGACAGCAGTGAACACTGGGAATCGTAATGGAGTAATTGCTAGAATAGAAGATCATATCCATTATGAAGTTCAGTGGAATATATGTTGGCCTATGCTGCCCATCAATGAGTTACCATTGAACCATCTAATTGGATTATTTGGAAAGACAACTGGTCCAGAAACATTCATTGGTGAAATTGGCGATATTCTGTGGTCAAACCTTATAGCCTTGGAGATTGCATTATTTGATAAAATTGAAACTCCCCATTTGCCAAAATTAGACAATTCAAAGATCTAAACACAGACCAGATGTACCTTTTGGAAATCTGCCATGCAATCAGTTCTGGGGAATGCTCTGAAACACTCTTACACAGAGATCCTGGGAAATATAGGCTAGCCTAATCATTCACAGGAGAAAATCGAATGTGCCACTATTATGTTAGTCAAACCCATCCATCAGAAGGTGTTAAGACATTGACACGATTCATTGCAACTGTATACATGGGCCTGTATGGTTTGCACTAAGATGGCTACAGATATCAGCGATGCTCCAGCAGTAGGCTACTTTTCCTTATGACACAACTCAGTCGTGGAATTGAGCCAGTAGGCTAGAAGTGCAGTCTGTCATCGACAAATCGATCAAGCAAAATTGTTATGCAGCTCACCCCGAAAACTTGCTATATGCCAATGCCATGTTTCATGACAATACCCCTGCCATTCGTGAAGTAGCTGTTAGGCGAATTCTGAAAGCACGAAAGCTTTCATCTACAATACTTTGAAGATTCCATCGCCCTGCTGATCAACTTAATCTTAATGCGATGGATTGTAGGGTAGACTGGGGTAAGAAGCCCCCCTTAAGCAAAAACACGCACCAATCTTCACCTTCATTATTTACTGAATCATCCACCACGTTAACATAAAGGCACAATGCAACTAAATCAATTGTCCATAAAAGCAAAGATGAAATTTTTGAACGAAGCACAAAATATGACAAAATTAAAAAATATTGAAAGGGGCGTTTTACCCCTGCGCTGGGGTAAAAAGCCTATGGGGTAGGCGTTTTACCCCACCAAGCTTTATGAGCCAGAAATGATCTCAAACAGAGAAATAGTTTGTTGTGACGTTGTCAGTTTAAGTAAATTTAATATACAGTAACAATGTTCACATTATGCTCCCTACCAAAACCTAACATTTGCCAACTTTAGAGCTCATGTTTCATTATTTCCAGGTTAAAAAAAACAAGAAAATATTTTATTTCTATGCTGATATCTTTATGATTTAAATGCATTCAGAATTCGACATATCTAGACATTTTGCAGAAAGTTATTTGTACTGAAAAGATACTTAATCTAACAAACATCAGCACTGTATGTCTACATAATATGCTATGTGGCCTACAATAAATTTAACAAATATTGTTGAACTAGAATTCATTATCTGAGCTGCAGTTTTGACAGACATAAACACGTTGACCAGGGGTGCATTCTTCATGTGCCCAATGCTTACTCATGCTGTGTATTGCATCCACTTTTCTCCTGGCCTACTGTTAGAGAACGGTTCCCCATATAGGGGAAGGGAAGGTAATTTGATACGGAAGGTAATTTGATACACCCCCCCTACAGAAATGTACAAAAAATATTAGTCAAAAATATTGTCATTAGGTGGAAGATCTGTGAAAATAATGCCTACAAAAATTGCACCATGCAACTAACTCGTGCTTTTATGGCATAAAATTGTAAAAGTGTGTTTTTTGAGTATTTTTGTAAAATTTTTAACTCATGATTATTTTCGTCTGGGAACTTAAAGAAAAGTTCCTGAAAGATAAAACCTAACTCATTTGACAGTTCATTGATAAGGCTTCAAGGGCATGTCACGTTTTTTCTGCAATGTGCATCCAAGCATACAAAAATCAGAATTTTATAACTTTTTTTGAAAAAGGTAAATTGATACATGTGGAGAAGGTAAATTGATACAGTATAGTAAATTCTTTTTGTGACTGTAATAAATGTTGTTATTGATCTAGTTGATTTAAATAAGTTATTCTTCATTAACAAGACCTGCTACTTTGGGAAACAACTATTATATGGGCTTTCGTAGGCCTACACGCTATCTGCTTTCAAAAAATGAGAAAAGCGCAAAGCACCCCCCTTGAATAAGAACTCCAGCCAATGATCCTTCCCATGTCCATCCCGCTGCAGAAGCTTCGCCGCATACATAGGCCTCAATAGTCGTCCTTGCACCCAAGCACGCCAACCACATTTTAAATTTTCATTTATTGCTTTGCTGACAAAGGGGATTTCTGTATTAGTTTTACTGTCTCAAATTACCTTCCGGGTGTATCAATTTACCTTCCATGGAAGGTAAATTGATACATTTGAGTAACGTTTTTAAAATTTCAATTAAAAAAAAAGTAACAAAAGTAGAAAAGTGAAAATGTTTTTAAAAAGTGTGTAAGGGATCAGACTTTCATTTCAGCTAAAAATCAATAGTTTGTGACACGTAATTTTCAGTTAACAGGCAAAAATGTTAAAAGTGTATCAAATTACCTTCCCTTCCCCTACTAAGCAAGGCCATCTCTCACGATCTAAATCATCAGCAACAACGTTTTCTTAATTCTCTTTTGCTTTCTTTTAGCTGCCCTATTCATGGACATTGGACACAGTCTTCTTTTGGTTTCTTGAAAGTTTGCTAGTAGCAAATTTCTTTTTCTGTAGCCTAACATCTTTTTGTAAGGAGAAGGTGTGATTAATTGTGCTTACTCTGATGTAGGCTACGTTTTCGTTTGGGCTTAGCACTCGATGTGGCATGCGTGGGTGTGCACAGCTTAAAAAGAACACGTTTTGCTCTTACAATGTCTTCTCTCATGGACCAGTTGATGAAGTTGACGGCATATTATGATGAAAGGTTGAATCAGTAGGCCTACCATGTTGGCTTTCCAAGAACCCTTCATTTTTCTGTCTTCCCAAGGACTTATCACTTTGCTGCTTTTCCTGGAACCCTTCACTTGGCTGGTTTGTCAAGGACCCATCACTTGGCTGCTTTTCTTGAGACTCATCAATTTGCTGCTTTTCGGAGGACTCATCACTTTGTTGGTTTATCAGAGACCCATCACTGTGCTGTTTTTCCTGGAACCTTCACTTAGCTGCTTTTCTTGAGACTGTGTAATGGCTACATTTTGTGTGTACAGTGTGGTGGTGGGGTAACGACATCAATGTCATTTTCTTATGAAAACTTCACAGCTTTAAGCATTTTGTGGCTATGATGTCCATCCAGAATAATAATGTGTCTTCTTTTGATGGTTTAGCAATTGCACAAAAGTGATTCAACCATGTCATGAAGCTATCTTCGACAGTCCATCCACTCTTAGTGCAATGTCCAATGGCTCCAGGAGGTTTGTTATTCATAAGAGAATCTGCCAAGCGCTTTCGCGGAAATATGAACATGGGTGGTATGTAAGAGCCAGCTGCATTAGTTGCACAAATGACTGTGACAGTTCTTCCTCTTTCTCCACTCGTTATTATCCCCACTCCTCTTGATCTTTTCGTCGCAATTATTTTGATTGGCTTATAAACATTCGATATGCCAGTCTCATCCATGTTCCACACAATTAAGGGGTAAAAAGCCTACCATAGGCGTTTTACCCCAATGGCATATTCTCCATGGTAGGCTTTTTACCCCAATGGCATATGCTTTAAATTTTCAAAATTTTTCTACTACCATAAAAACTTGGATAAAACTATCGTTAGCTATCCCTAGAATTAACAAGTGACTACTCCGTAACAAATCATCAAGGTGCGTTCTTCTTTCTGAGAAGAGCAGTACTTCATTTCCTGATTTAAATTTTTATAAGAAATCAAGCAAAACCAACCATTTTAGTCTACACTTTTCTTGCGTCAAGTCGGCTTTCTTTAGCATGCGTTTAAGGATTACCCACAATGCAGTCATACACATGGTGGCAGTATTTATTTATTTACACAACTCTGTAAGGAGAAATTTAAGGTAGGCTTTTTACCCCGGGTGGGCTTTTTACCCCAGTCTACCCTATTGATATGATCGACTGGACACAGATTGACGTAACTGAACCACCATTATTATCATCTAACTTAAGAACTAAGAGTGAGAATGAACTTTGGGATGCAATAAAGTCAGTCCCAGTAAAGTCGTCATACACACCACAGACTCAAACCGTTGAAAGAATGATTCGTGTAGTCGCTGAGGTCAGCCTCAAAAAACTGTCGGAAAGGAGAAAAGCAACTCTATGATTTATTCTATCTTAGATGCAAGGAAGCAGCGGCCTATTTTTGAATCAAAGAAAGACTGTGTTGTTTAGTTTAAAATCCAGGTGTGGTTTTAACTCATTACTTTTCAATTGTGTTTCATTTTCACTGTAGCCTAGCTTAACTATTGAATATATATACTGTAATTTACCGTGTAGAAAATTGTATTTTTTCATACCACCTGGGGTAAGTGGTTAGGAGCACACCATCACATTGAAATTTTAACACTTTGTTTAGTATGGCAAGCCTCACCTAAATACCGATTTATGCGACAATCCGACAATTTTATGTGAAAATCGACCCACCCTGGAGTGTACATTCAAGCTATAATAGTTTTTCATACAAGAAAAGTTTGTAGCAGGACAGTAGAGGATCTAGAAAAAATTGTTCGAGACAGCAAAGTTTCGACAGATCAAACATTTTGCATATTTCTTCATTTCCTACCAAATCCGTATGATGAGATTTATCAAATAAATTAATTACTTCCTTTGGTTGGATGATATCTTTTGAATAATTGTAAGAAACAAAGACAACCTGCAATAAAAGAAAGACTAAGAAGCTTATTCAATGCCAATGGTGAAAACAAAGTAGAAGAGATTTGTGGTGGTGATAAGCAACTATTTACTTCATGTTTTTTTTTTAAATAAATCAGTATCATTTATTTGCAATAGTTGTAAGTAACCGTCCAAGCACATGTGTCACAATTGATTTAAAACGCAACTCGATGGCAAATCAATCAGTAAGGTCGATCACAGACAAAACAATAGGCCTGCTGAAAATTTAAAACAACAGAATTTTCTGGTGTAAAACAAAATTACTGGACTGGTTCGTATCGTCATTGACGTGAATCGGTCATCCGATGTAGCATGTGTAAAAGCACGTTTCATCAAATCCTGTTTAAAACAGGTTATAAAGCTATCCTGAAATGCATCAAATTTGTCAGTATTTGTTTATGTCTTACAAAGCGCGTAAGGTCACACAAAAGATTGAGAAACTCACGCAAAAAAATACCCAGCAGTAACACAGTGAAATGAAAAACTTATTTTTGTATTTTGTAGCCTAAATAAATAAATATTCATTGAAACTAAAAACGTTTCCTGGTATGGAGTCAATTTGAAATAAATTTGCTATCAATACAAAATAAATTACAGAGCCCAAACCAAATTCTGTTTTTTACTTTTAGTTTCATAATTATGTAGTAAAGCGTGTACAGACTTGTTTAAGGAAATAGATCTGTCGACTCTAACAGAATGGATGATGTTCTTGTTTAGCAAAAATAAAATTGTAAAAAGATTTTTTGTGTTTAATATTATTATTATTTTTTGGTATTGGTGGTATATAAACAAGTGAAATGCTATTGATAGCTTATGTGGGTGTGTTTATTGATAGCCAATATGTGTGTGTATGTGTGTTTAATTGGGACTCAGTTTCGAAGTTCGGCTCATCAGACTCCTATCTCATAAATCATCGTGTATCAAGCAATACATCTTGTAATTTCTTTCTGGTTGTAAGTTCTGCAAGCAATTTAAATTGGTAAACATTATAATGCGTTGATGGATTTGTTTGACATATAAAATTGGTTAAAATTAATTTTGAAATAATTTTTAACAGACAAGACTTGGGCTATCACTGCTGCAAAAATAACACTTTACCGGAAAAATTTGAACAACTTCTGAAAACATTATAATTTAACACACCCTTTTCTTGGCAGATAGTTGGACATCTAGTAGGCTAAGCTACTTTTTCTAGAATTTTTTATTACAAATGAGCTCAAGAAAAGTAAATTTCCTTTGAAAGAAACATAAAAACACAACAAATTATTACGAAGGTTTCCAAAACTGGACTGTTGTCTACAATATACTAAACTGATCGATTTTGGAGAAGCTTTATCACTTTTACTTGACATCAGACCAAACAAAACGTGATTTATTAACAATTTCGGGTTTTTTATGTATTGATTACCAAGTACACAAGCAACTACAATAAAGTGAGGTCAAGAAACAAAACATGAAGCTAAAACTTGCGTCTAGAGTTTTGTTGTTTTGAGTCAGTCCCGATGGCAGGCCTAAATTTTTCATCATTTGCAAGGACGTAAAGTAAAAAACAATCGAATTGAGGATTGACCCTTCAAATGTGACAAGGTTTGGACTCGGTACGGCAACTTACTTTTCTCTTGGTTGACAACGGACAACAATTCTGTCCATGCTTCACAACACGTCCGCTCCGATAGCTCAGCTGGTTAGCGCGTGACTTCGTGAACGAAGAAGGTTGGTTGGTTTTGAATCTTTATCCTCGGACTAACAAAGCCTTGATAGGTTATTCCTGGTAGTTTCGCATACTTGTAGAATCAGTGGCGTAGCCAAGGGGGGGGTTTTGGGGGTTACAACCCCCCCCCCTTTGGCATGTGTGTGACGTCACGATATTGAGAATGATGCTTTCAGTCTAATAAAAAATTGCCTAGTTTTAAACAAAATTGCATTAAAAGAGCGAGTTTTGCCAATACCAAACATTCAAACATCTCAGCCAGGAATTAGCAACAAGAAAACACAGAGACTTAGCTTTATTTCCGAAAAACGCCGAAGAAAACATGATCTTATCTATTTGCTATGCTACCAGACAGCACCATTTTACAGGAATATTCGTACCCACATTTTTGTTGAAAATGCTCTCAGAATGCACCAAATTCAAAGTAATTTTTCAAAATTTTCTGGGGGAGGCCCCCCAGACCCCCCGCCGCTGGGTGGTCAAAACCCCCCCCCTTTCAAAATTCCTGGCTACGCTACTGTGTAGAATGTAGAGGCTCTTGACGCAGGGCCGGTTACCGAGATTGACAGAATGAAGTTTCCAATTGTTGAAGTCTTGTTGCCGGGAATTATTCCATTCACTATGTGCCGCTAAATGGACAGCAGTCCTGAAATGCGTTGCTCAAGCGCACACCCCGAGACCGAGAGTCGAACCAGCGCAGCGTGATCTTGAGCCGGGCGCGAAACTACTGAGCTAACGGGGCGGACAAAGAAGTTTCAGATCAAGCGGCGCTGGTTCGACTCTCGAGGTGTGCGCTTGAGCAACACATTATAAGGACTGCTTTCCATTCAGCGGCACCTAATGGAAGGAATGGTTCCCTGGCAACAAAAATTCAACAATCGAAAACTTCACTCTGTCAGTCTCGGTAACCGGCCCTGCGTCAAGAGCCTCTACAAGTATAGTATAGCTTTGGTAGAGAGATACTTTTTGAATACCACAGACTGATAATCGATAACAGCTTTATAAGATTGAATTGCATAATTCAAAAAATAATACATAAAATAAAATAGCTACATAACTTCAAACGTTTTAGGCAAAACTTTATGCCCTCGTCAGGAAAATACCTTAATTCATCTAAACAAAAACAAATATTCGTGAAATGTATATTCAAAACAAATGTTCGTACATTTCACGAATATTTGTTTTTGTTTAGACGAATTAAGGTATTTTCCTGACGAGGGCATAAAGTTTTGCCTAAAACGTTTGAAATTATGTAGCTATTTTATTTTCTATGTATTATTTTTTGAATTATGCAATTCAATCTTATAAAGCTGTTATCGATTATCTCTACAAGTATATTATGTGAAACTATCAGGAATAACCAATCAAGGCTTTGTCAGTCCGAGGATAAAGATTCAAAACCAAACCAAACACTAAAATTGAAACAACACTCAAGACAATGTCGATGCTTGAAATATAATAATTCCGTTAAAATAGCTTTGCTGCCTTTAAAAATTCTTGAACGATATTTTGAAAGCAACATTCTGTAACTTGCATGTGCAATCAACTGAATTTCCATATTTTTAAGTTTACCACAACAAAAAATGGTTGTTGCCAGCAAAGGTGTTAAGCTACTAAATTTTAAATACAGGAAATGATTGCCGCGACTTCATGGGAACAGCTGTGTGTACAACGTTGCCAAACGTTTGCAATGATCTAAAAATGGCGATGTTCTGTCAAAAAAAATGCAGATTATGCATACCTTGCCCCAAATCCACATCGTTCGAAAAAGCTTTCCTTACAGTGCTCAATGCTTGTGAGATCGGTGAGTTTGTATTATGCAGTAACATAACTACGATTTCATTCATTGTGCAGAGCTATTTGAGAAAAGAATAATGTTAGTTTACTGTAGTAGTCATAGCTCATAGGGATCGCTTTGCAAGGGATTCAATAAGGTTAGTTGAAGTAAAAACACAAAATGTTTTTCAACAGATACTTGCGTTGACACTGGAGGTTCAGTTTTTTGTGAGATAATCAAAGAAACTATGGAAAAGTCTTGTGTTGTTGTTGGAAAGCAATGCAAATTAACTTGTGGATTGTGTAAGCCTTGTAAACTTCCTCCACCAGAACCGCCATGTACCACAGGTAAGAAAAAGTCCGCGCCAATAACTCAGTTGGTTAGCGTGTGACTTTGTAAAAGTAGAATCTTCAAGATTAAGCGACGCTGGTTCGACTCTTAAAATGTGCGCTAAAGGATGTTGGACTACTCTCCATTTACCAAAATTCCCCAGCAACATCATTTCAATAATCGGAAATTTCACACTGTCAATAATATTGACCGGGCCTGCGTCAGTGGTTCAAAGCTTCTACAAGTATGCAAAACTGTCAGAAGCTCTCAAAGATACTTTCTCGACCCGAAGATAAAGATTCGATCAATCAATGTAGAAGTATAGTTTGTAAAGTTTTTATGTTGATTCATTTCCAATGTTATTTTGAGGAATACAGTTTCCTTATCCAACCCAACAATGTGTTCCAGACCTACTATCTTTTGGCTAGTAGTATTTTCGCTTTGATGATCGAAAGTAAAACTTGAACCTGAAATTAAACGGTATCGTTTATTTTTTCTAAAATAATACTGATAGCTTATGGTTGAAACATTTTTTGCTTTACATTTTTGAAGATTGTGAAGATTCGAAAGGATTGCCATGCATTTATTGGAAGCGTAAAGGATATTGCAACGTTATAAGAAAGGCTTTCCCCATACTTTAACTGCTTGTCCTTTGTCATGCGGTGTTTGCAAACTATGCCCCAATAAACCACCGATTATAAATACAACAAAATCAACAACAATCCGATCAACAACTACAACAGAATCAACAACAATGAGAAATTGGTGAGCACAGGTTGTATCGATTCTGTCCTTTAAAAAAAAAATCAAATTTTGAAATGAAGAGTTGATTACCAAAAGTATCCTACTTCAGTCACATTTAAATGAAACAAATTCAGAGCACAGTAAGCAATTGTACAACAAACATCAAATACACAGGCAAGATATCTACACCAGGAAAAGCATCTTTGGAGACTTAGGTACCGTTTGTAGGAGCAGATCTCTTGACAATATGTTCAATGTTGATCGTACAAATGCTTGCATTGCTCTGAATTTATTTTATATAAAGCTCTTCAATTAGAAGAAAAAACGATAAATTAAAAACCAAAATAAAACGATGCCAATGAGTTTGTAGCCTACTGCATCTAATAAAACATTTGTGATAAACAATATCTTCTTGAACTTTTCAGTCCACCTTGTGAAGACAAAGATCAATTTTGTGATCATTGGAAGACAGAGGGTTACTGTGACGTCACCAAAGGATATCCGGACACTCTGAAAGCTTGTCCGAATGCTTGTCAAGTTTGCAAGCCATGCTCTGACATTGAATAAACATTCTCCTGAGAACTTTTGATTCAGTTTGTTGATATGACTGCAGCTTCTTGCAATCAAAATGTGTTTGTCCGTAAAACTATGAAATTTTGCAAGCGTTCGCTGTGATCGATAGTATTAGTACTTCATCGTATTTGTCTTCAGCACAATCATTGGCGTATAATAATAATAATCGTGTTTTTATTTGCGCCCATTGCGATAACATACAGTACACTGCGATCACAGATGCGATACAACAGAAGACAGAAAGCAGCGAAATGACACATAGTCTTCGAGTCAGCTGCTCCCATTATTATGGTTTGTCATTAAGTGTCTTTGCCGAGACACAGCTGCGTGCTCTGGAGCGGTGTAGAACCCACTTCCTTTCGAACGCGGCGCAGACGTTCTCACCACTCGGCTACGCAGCCGACAACTAGCATACAGGATTCTCTAGACTGGGAAGGGGGATTCCACGAGATTAAAAACCAGTTATCACAAAAAAGTAAGCTCTCCTTTTCATGCTTTCTTAACTGGAGTTCACCTGGAACAAACGGGGTTCAAGATTGGAAACCGAAGCTTACGAGTAAAAAAATGCAACCGCACAATTACAATATAGGCTAACAATATGGAGGCAATAGGCCAGGAGAGATCACATCTGGATCAATTACACATCATCTCCGTGTTCAGCTGGTTTAGTTCAATTTATTTGTTTTTGTTGGCTAAATGCAAACGTACCCAACACCAATGATAAAACGAGCTTAGAGGTTGCCTGCAAAGTTTTTTTGCACAGCACAGGCATTGTGAGGCTTCTTTATTCCAGTGAACCATATTATACACTGAGCCCATTTTTCACAAAGCTGAGGACTGAAATGGTTGGTAGGTTGTTCGTTGGATTTTAACGTAGACGTTGAACTATGACACGCACAACGTCAATAATCGGGAACGGGTGTCCAAACTTTTGCCCAGGCTGGCCAGATTTGATAGTATGGAAGTGCTGGCGGCTAACAGCCTCTCACAATCTTGTTTTGCGTAAAGAAAAGTTCATATCTAGTAATATTGTGTTACTTAATGTTATTTTCATACAACAAAACAATATGCAGGTTATTACGAAATACAACAAGTTTCCAGATAGCAAATTAGTCGTTTTTTACATTGATTCAACGTCTGCAGATTATAATTTCAATCAATATAACAAACGACTGATTTGTTCTCTGGGGTATGAGTTCTCCGCTTTTTCATCAAAAATTAGCACATCCAGAAACTTTGTAAAACACACTTGTATTAATGTGAAGGATGAACTGACGTATTGACTTCTATACCCATTACCCAGGTCTAGAGATGTGAGCCGTTTTTTAGCTCATATTTTTTAATATGTTTAAAATAATCGAAACTAGAAAAACGTAATTCAATTACGTCTCGAATATTTTGTTTTCCTCAACTGCTTCGCCCTACAGTCTTTAATTGTTTGAACGTTTTTTGCTATCCAGCGTAAAAAGTAACCCGTTCGAAGATCTCTTGGTCACTATTTGAAATATGATGTTTTTCCTTTTTTCTCTCTGGCTTCATTTTATTTTGTATGTTATTCGTTCTGAGGATGTGCAATGTGCATTGTCATGATGTACAATCAATAAAACAACTTGTATGCTTTTGCATTCACTTTAGCATTCATCAGCTGAATGTTGTAACTACTTCTAGTTCTAGGAACAAATATATTCCTGAAAAACACTCAAACTTTTCAGTATTCAACTGACAGTTTAGAAACTTTAGATGAAACGCAGCGTAAAAACAACGTAATACATTTATTGAGTTCCATTAAGGATAGAGGATCTCCTGACTACGAAGCAGCAGGCAGCGATTCTCCATCAAGTATCAGTTCAGTATTTTTTATTAATAATGCATGCAGAATCAGCAGAGCCCTATGTATGGCATATGCGTTTCGCTCTACTACTGTAGAGCATCATCAGTGCCTAAAAAGCAAACATAGAAAAGCATTACCTAAAAGCTATCACTTCAGGTACCGGTAATGCTTTCGTATGTTTGCTTTTTAGGCACTAATGATGTTCTACAATAGTAGAGCGAAATGCATATGCCATAAATAGGGCTCTGCTGATTCTGCATGCATTATTAATAAAAAAAATACTCAACGTAATGTAATGTTCACTGAAAAGTAGATTAGGTTTTCGTATGACTCTCTTCAGGAGCTAACGACAGAATAAAATTAATAATTAAATAAAAATCTACTATAAATACTTCACCACTATGTGCATTGTGCAACGTTCTCCTCTCAATATCCAAACATATGTTTTGAACGAAATTTAAAACAACGCACATCCAACAGATTATTACTTAACTTATATATCAAAGTATATAATTCACAATTATACTGTATTGCTTCGCTTCAAAGTATATGCAAATTATTTATTACGATATGAGGTTGTTCTGAGTCGTTGCTGTTTGGGCTTGTCCAAGCACTTTAGCAGATTTTAGACTTCAGGACGTTTTTTGCGTTAAAAGTTTTCAATACATTTCATAATTATTTGATTCGAACGCATAAAGAAACGAAATATCTAAAATACAAAACAAACTAAGCTGTAATTGAACAAGTGCTCTGATGCCTAAAGCTAGTGCCTGAAGCCGACGTGTTGATTCAATGTTCACTGTTGGTGAAACAGTATTTCTGTTCGCAGTTTTAGTTTGTGCAAGCTAGTTGGAGTGAAGGGTGTTGATGTAGCTGGTCTGCTGTTAACTTGAGTTGTGCTACAGAATGATTATTTATTGTGCAGATTCGAGTTTTAATTCGAGTGAAACCAAATTCTAGTTTTAATTCGAGTAAAACCAAATAACGGTTACAACAATTTTTTAAACTTATAATTTAAACATGGACAAGGTCTTGAAACCTGAGCGTTTGGAAACTGAGCCAAGTGCTCCGTCAGCAGTCAACGAATTCAAACATTGGCTTGAGACGTTCAGTCACTATTTAGAAGCTTTGGCTGCAGCAAATTTGAACCCAGACAATTTGAAAGTTTTAATCAACATGGTGTCCCCGAAGGTTTATAAAAGTATAGCAAGTGCTAGAGACTATGAATCGGCTATGACTATCCTGAAGGACAGGGCCGGATTAAGGCGGGGGCTGATGGGGCTGAAGCCCCAAGCCATGGTGACCTCTAGTAACTAGGCCACCATGCCCCAAGCCCACCAAAAAAATAGGCCCACCGATAACAACTTATTAAGAGCAACTGACATGCACATTGTCATGATCTAAACTCTAAAGAATAAAGGACGAGAATCATACAATGAATGCTAACTGTGTAAGCCAGTGGTTCTTAACCAGGAGGCATGCCTCCCCAGAGGGCGTCAGCTAATTTCCAAGGGAGGTGCGAGACCTAACCGTTAATTTAATTGAGATGGTCGTGCATAATGGAACGGTTTCATAAAACTAGTCGGGCACTGCAGGATGGCAAAACTACTTTGAATAAGGCAACAAATTTTCTTCATGATCTACATGACTTTGTTCAAACATCAAGATCCCAATTTCAAGAATTCGAAGAAAAGGGTAGTGTATTAAGTGGCTGTCATCATTATATTAAAGAAATTTCAAGAAAGAAGAGAAGAAAAGTATGCTTGGATGGCAAAGGTGGATCTGAAGACACATCGCTTGATCTATCGAGCAGATTCAAAGTTAACTCATATTTGCCAAACATTGCCCAAATTATTTTGTGTATGAAATCCTGAATTGCAGCATACGATCGTCTTCAAATAATCTTTTCGTTTCTGATGGAATTAAACACCATGTCTAACTGAAACATTGAAGAGAGCGCAGAAACATTGCTTCACAATCATCCAGATGATCTAGTTCTAAAAGAATCACTGCCTGGAGAGATGATTCATTTTTCTTCACTGCTAAAACAACACCATTTTAACAGCGAATGCAGGAAAGAAACTCAAATGTTTACATTTATCAATGAAAATGAGTTGATGTAGGCTATGCATTTCCTAACGTATCTGTTGTAGCCTACTAAGAATGTATCTTTGTCTGATGATTTCTAATTGTTCAGGTGAGCGCTCATTTTCAGTGCCTAAAAGAGTAAAGAATCAACTGCGTTCATCTATGGGCCAGAAAAGGTTGCATTCTGTTCTGTTAGAATAACCAGACATTTCACTTAACTGAAGTTTTAATTAACTTAAAAGTAGTACATCTAAATACAGAACATAAATACATACGTAAACAGAAAATAACATGATTACTCTGTACCCAACATAAGGACCTAACACCAGCTGACAAACTCAAGACTGCAACGAGTTGAAAACACAAAACACCGCGTGTACCAATAAAGAAAGAATGCCTGCGTCCGAAACAAATCAATCATGACGTCACATACACAAATCAGAAGAACGCAATTTCATTACAATCTCCTCCACCAAAATAGTGAGAATATTAATAACGAATACATAGCAAATATAACACGGTAGATTAAAGACAACACGGTAGATATAACACGGTATAACACGGTATATACACGGTAGATTAAAGGTAGATTACGATTAAAGGTAGATTACGATTAAAGGTAGATTAAAGGCAAATTCACAGTATCGCCACTGGTATCAGCACAAGGAAATACAAACGGGAAGCGAGAATACTCATCCACAATAGTAAGAAAATAACGATTTTTACAAACTGATGGTATTGGGCCTTTAAAATCAATGTTCAGTCTCTCAAACGGTTGGGTAGATTTTATTAAAGTAGCATTAGGCGGCTTATAAAATCGTGGCTTTACTTCACAGCATACTTCACAATTAGCAGTCAAACGTCGAACGTCTTCAGCTGAATACGGTAAATTTTTCATACGAACAAAATGAAACATTCTTGTCACACCTGGGTGACATAATTTGTCGTGAATTTCATACAGTGTAGTGTTTGCTGTGCTGGCACAATATGCTCTTGAAATGGCATCTGGTGCTACATTCAAAGTCCCAAGCCTATAGGTAATGTCGTAAGAAAATTGTGAAAGTTCAACTCTCCATTGGAGAATTTTGTCGTTTTTAATTTTGCCATGATTTTTGTTGTCAAACATAAATTTTACCGAATTTTGATCGGTGACGAGGCTAAAACGGCGGCCGTGGAGGAAATGTGACCATTTACTAACAGCTTCCACTATTGCTGTAGCCTCTTTCTCAACACTTGCATGATGCTTCTCATTGCGATTCAAAGTGCGAGAGAAAAATGCAACCGGTTTACCGTTTTGTTGAAGTATTGCTGACAGTGCTACGTCCGACGCATCGGTTTCAACACAAAAAGGTAAATTTTCATCAATAGCTTGCAACGTTGCGTCCGCCAACACTTGTTTTAAGTTTTTAAACGCGTTTTCAGCATCTTGAGTCAATGGAAATGATGCTGTTTCCGTTAGAGGCTTTATTTTGTCAGAATACTTCGGTATCCAACGTGCATAGTACGCAAACAACCCGACAATTCGGCGTAGAGCCTTTGCATTCTGAGGCACAGGCATTTGAAGGAGGGGCCTTACTCTTTCTGGATCTGGGATTATAGTTCCATTTTGAACTCTATACCCTAGAAGATCAATCGTTTCACATGAGTACTTGCATTTCTTTTCATTAAAAGTAAGGTTACAGTCTTTAGCAACATCCAGGAAATGACGCAGATTTTCATCATGCTCCTGTTTTGTTTTGGCACACACTGTTACATTGTCTAAGTAAGCAAAAGTACTTTTACAAGAATGTCGATCAATAATGTCATCTATAATTCTTTGAAACCATGGCACCGCGTTAGTTAAGCCGAATGGAATGACATTATACTCGTACAGTTGACCATTTGTTTCAAAAGCAGTGTACAAGCGATCAGCTTCGGGAATTTCAATTTGATGATAAGCACTTTTGAGATCGAGTGTGCTGAAGAACGTGTATTGCGCAATTTTATTTACTTGATCTTGCATATTGGGTAATGGGTAAGCATCTAAATCAGTAAATTTGTTGATTGTGCGGCTATAATCCACACACATTCTTTTCCGGTGAATTTCTTCATTTTCCCCCGACACAACAAGAACTTGGGCTCTCCATGGAGAAGTACTTGGACGAATTATTCTATTAGCTAGTTGTGCTCGAACGGCATTTCCAATAAACTTTTCATTGGTAATGGATTGTTTTCTTGATTTTGTAGCAATAGGTCTGCAATCTGCAGTCAAATGTTCAAAAAGTTGTGGCTTGAGAGGTGTCTTAATTTTTCCTAGAGCGCCAAGCTGAAGCGATGGTTCCTTTCCACCAAAATCGATTTTTACTGACTCATGTTGTTTTAATAAGTCTTGGCCCAAAATTACGTCAGTCAGTAAGTGTTTCAAAATCACCAGATTGACATCAACATATTTGCGTAGTCCGAGTTCAATCTTTACTTGACAATAACCTTGACTACTTGACGCTTTTCCTTTTATAGCCATTCCAATTTTACATGATTGAGGGTGAACTACAAGGTTATGCCTTCGAACAAACTCTTTATCCACATGGTTTAAACTGGATCCGGTGTCAATTAATGCATTAGCCCAAATGCCATTGATGCTAACTCTAACATTTACCTTTGTCGGGGGGTCTCCTGTTAGTTCCGACGATGATACCACCGCGAGCGATTCCATTGCAGAAGACTTCTTCCAACTCGTGCGACAAACCACCGCGTAGTGTCCGTAAGCGTTGCATTTGTAGCACTTGACTTTTCTGGCCGGGCACAGCGACCGAGCATGTTTTGGAAAACCTCCACAATATCCACATTTTGATATGAAGCTGGATTGATTGGAACTACCCGCAAGTTGGTTTTGAATAGCAGCAGTACTGGGTTCATCATGATACTCAGAAATCGGCCTTGACACAAACGGCCTGTCATATTGTTCGGAGTTTCGATGAGCAATTTCTAGAGAACGAGCTTGCTTGAAAATAGCTTCTAGCGTTGTGGTCTCTGGGGTGTTGTTTTCCAAAAGACGCTGTCGAATCTCGTGAGAGACAATGCCAGAAATGAACGTTTCACCTATAGCTTCGTTTCGATATTCTGTTGCCGTCACCTGTCTATAATCACAATCTTTGGCTAATGTTTTTAGCTTTTGTAGATAGTCATCCAGCGATTGACTTATTTCTTGTTTTCAAGTTTTCAATTGGTAACGTGAGAAACTACTGTTGATAGGTTTCTCATAAAGAGCACGTAGTGTGGCGACTGCATTGTCGAACGTGTCGCTCTCAATAATATAGTCGTAAACGTCGACATCCACATGCGCAATCAGGCATCTTAGCTTGTCCGCATCAGTCGCATCCGGTGTACCATCTAAGAATCCTGTGAATTGTTTGTACCAATGTAGCCAGGTTTTCTTGGATTGCGCAGAACTAGGATCAGCCTTGAAGACGTTAGGTTTATAAAACTTGCTGTCCATTTTCAAATAAGTTAATTAAATTGTTCTGTTAGAATAACCAGACATTTCACTTACTGAAGTTTTAATTAACTTAAAAGTAGTACATCTAAATACAGAACATAAATACATACGTAAACAGAAAATAACATGATTACTCTGTACCCAACATAAGGACCTAACACCAGCTGACAAACTCAAGACTGCAACGAGTTGAAAACACAAAACACCGCGTGTACCAATAAAGAAAGAATGCCTGCGTCCGAAACAAATCAATCATGACGTCACATACACAAATCAGAAGAACGCAATTTCATTACACATTCCTTAGCTCTACTCTGCATTGAAAATAAAATTTTGGAAAAAAATAGACACCCATGATGTTATTACCAGCTTTGCTTTGTTTAAACCCAGAAAATATGTCATTTGAATGTGTTCAATGAGTAAATACTGTAGTTCGGGTATAATTTTTGTTATTTCATTTTAATTGCGATTGGTACAATAAGGGGAAGGAAATATAATATAGGCCTCAGATTACCATATAGTCCAGGTCCATCAAAACCTTAATCCGGCCCTGCTGAAGGGTCTCTATGTATGTAAAGCCTAAGCATATCGTAGCTGCACGTCATCGCTTGCGCACATGTCCACAGCAACCTGGTGAAACAATAGACAATTTCGTTTTGCGCCTGGAACATTTTAGTAAGAATGTGAATGTAACGCTGTGACCGCCGAGGGGCATCGTCGCGGGCTATTGAGAGATGCGTTCATTGCCGGTCTGTCTTCGAGCGGGATACGCCAACGATTGTTAGAAAACAGAAGTCTGGATTTTCAAGATGCATATGAGCAAGCTCGTGCTCAAGAGCTCGCAACTGCAAACGCTGAGGCCTATCAAACATCAACCAGTTCCATGGCGTCCAGCGGTGCATGTGCGTGAGAGTGGCCAAACAGACAGGAACGACTTTCCAGTCAGCAAGAACCACAGTGCGCCGAACCAGAGCTTCTTCAGGCAGCTTATGCTAAGCAACTGTGTTATTTCTGCGGAGAAGCTCGCCACCCCAGAAGGGAATGCCCAGCAAGAGATTCAGTTTGTCACTACTGTTCCAACATCGGACATTTTTCGAGAGTCTGTCAACAACGTTCTGTTCGTTCTAAATCTAAACAATCACAGCGCACCAAATTGAACACTATCCGAAGCTAAGTACTAGCTACAGCTAATCTTTCACCAACGAAAAACAATAACAACGTTTTTTGTGATGTTTTAATTGACGGTTTTACTGCAAAATCATTGATGGACACGGGGTCATCAGATTGCTACGTTACCAAAAGATTTGTCGATCAACATTCCTTAAAGATTCATCAAACATTGGGCGAAGTAATTTTAGCCGAAACATCTGTTCGTTTGCCAATCTTAGGGCAATGCTTTGCTACCTTGATCGTAAACAAAAATGAATATTCGAATGTTTCCTTCAACATTTTAGACAATTTGGCCACGGATGCAATAATCGGAGAGAAAATCTTTAAAGAACACGAAAGCGTTGTATTTAAATTCAATGGACATCATCCTGTGCTGACTCTTAACGCCTTACCAAAAATGAATTCGCTTCACCCTATAAGCCCTTCGACCATTTAACACAAGATTGCCATCCTATTGCTGATAAGGCCAGACGATACTCCAAACAAGACAGAGATTATATTCATGAAGAAACACAACGCTTGCTACAAGACGGCATGATTGAACCCAGCAATTCTCCGTGGAGGGCTCAGGTTTTGGTTGTCAAAAACGAGCAATCAGGGAAAAGGCGCATGGTCATGAATTACAGCAGAACTATTAACCGTTTCACTCAGCTTGATGCATATCCATTACCACTAATCGAAGACATTGTGACCGAACTTTCTAAAAATAAAGTATTTACCACTGTCGACCTAAAGTCCGCTTACCACCAGATCGAACTTGATCCGAAGGATAAAGAATACACCGCTTTCCAGGCGGGCTCTGGCTTGTATCAATGGCGACGGTTGCCGTTCGGTTTAACCAATGCCGTTTTAGAATTTCAACGAGTCATTGACTAGTTCATCAAAAGCACCAATTTAAAGGGCTGCTTTCCTTACCTCGATGACATTACGATTGCTGGGAAGAACCAAGCTGATCACGATCGGAACTTGGAAGAATTTTTTAAAGCCGCGTCGAAAGCCAACTTAACTATAAACGAGAAGAAGACACAGCACTCTCAATCAAAGGTTTATTAGGATATCAAATCGAACATCAGTCAATCAAACCAGATCCAGACAGAGTGCAACCACTTCTCGATTTACCAGTACCCAAAACGCACAAAGAGCTCCAGCGCCTGGTTGGACTATTTGCTTATTATGCACGCTGGATTCCCAACTATTCGGACAGAATACATCCGCTTATCAAAGCTTCATTGCCTCTGCCAGAAAACGCCAATCAAGCCATTCAAGAAATCAAGTCAGTGCTGGCTACAGCTTCGTTGCATCCTATCAACAACTCCCTACCCTTGACCGTGGAAACTGACGCTTCCAATTTTGCTATTGCTGCGACTCTTAATCAAGATGGACGCCCAGTTGCCTTTCACTCACGAACCTTGTCGACGGGTGAACAGCGTCATTCTGCTGTGGAGAAGGAGGCATATGCTATCGTGGAGGCTTTGCGCAAATGGAGACACCTATTAATCGGACGTCACTTCACATTAATCACAGACCAAAAGAGCGTATCGTGTATGTTCGACGTCAAACACGCAAGTAAAATAAAAAACGAAAAGATAACTAGATGGCGAATTGAACTCTCTCAATTTAGTTACACGGTCTTACACAGACCAGGGGAGGAAAATGTAGGTCCCGATGCACTTACACGTGCATTCTGTGGTGCAATTAGTAAAGACAATTTTCGTGAGCTTCATGTTGCTCTGTGTCATCCCGGCATTACTAGAATGACTCACTTCGTGCAAAACAAGAATCTTCCTTATTCAGTAGCAGAAATGCGAGGCATGGTTTCCAAGTGCTCCGTATGTGCTGAAGTCAAACCACGCTTTGTCAGATCCGACCAATCTCAATTAATAAAGGCTACTCAAGTTTTCAAAAGACTCAACTTGGATTTCGAAGGACCTCTTCCCAACGCAACGAAAAATAAATATATTTTGACCATCGTCGATGAATATTTCCGATTTCCATTTGCTTTCCCATGTGCCGACATGACGCCAACAACAGTAATCAAGTGTTTAACGGAACTGTTTGCTACTTTTGGAATGTGTTCATATCTTCACTCCGATCGCTGGTCTTCCTTTCAATCTCAAGAATTACAATCTTGGCTGCACTCTCATGGGTAGCTGCCAGTCGAACGATCAGCTACAATCCTAGAGGAAATGGACAGTGTGAAAGATACAATGGAATGACATAAAAGGCGGTCCAATGTGCGTTAAAATCTCGTCAGTTGCCACCTTCCCATTAGGAAGACGTTTAAACCGATGCCCTGCATTCAATCCGTTCATTATTATGCACGTCGATCAACTGCACACCTCATCAACGATTCTACCTGCATGCTCGACGCTCGGTCAACGGAACTACTATTCCGTCGTGGCTTAAACCAGGTCCAATTTACGTCAAAAGACACGTGCGACCGTGCGTAATGAGAATGATCCTTTAGTGGACGAAGTGGAACTGCTTGAAGCAAACCCAGGTTATGCTCACGTTTGTTTAAGCAATGGAAATGAAACCACCGTGTCTATTAGAGATCTCTCACCATGCAACAGGTCTGCCGACGACGCTGCTGTAAATCCGGCGTGTAATTCTGAAAACGAATCTTTCGCCGAACCTGATGCTACTACTCCAGAATTTTTGTCCATTGTACCTCGAGAAAGTAACACTTCCGAGCCGTCGTCTTCAGAAACGATGCAGCCTGATGATGGACCAAGCGAAACTAATGAGAATAGCGTAGTCACTCCAAAGCTGCGCCGCTCTGAACGGAGACGCATACCTGTCGATTACTACGGTGCTGTGCCTTACGTTTGATACAATTTGTGTTCAACTTCATGCTATGGCACATGAAAACATTAGATGTTGTAATAACGGTGTACCTTCAATTGTAATTTTAAGTTCCAATTGTTCTCTTTGTTTTTTTCAACTTTTGGTGTTGTTCAATTTTATATGGGGGAGAATGAGCTGTAATTGAACAAGTGCTCTGATGCCTAAAGCTAGTGCCTGAAGCCGACGTGTTGATTCACTGTTCACTGTTGGTGAAATTGTATTTCTGTTCGCAGTTTTAGTTTGTGCAAGTTGGAGTGAAGGGTGTTGATTTAGCTGGTCTGCTGTTAACTTGAGTTGTGTTATAGAATGATTATTTATTGTGCAGATTGGAGTTTTAAGTTTAATAAAACCAAATAACGGTTACAACACAAACTTCTACAAAACAGCTTTCAATTCAATTTATTTTTCTTTGTCTGAAAACAACAGCAATGATAAAGTTACAAATAGTGAACGGGAACAAAACCAACAAAAGAAAAAGGTGGCAAAACTACAAAAGTTTAAAACGTGCATGCGATGCAGATTTAAAGGTTACGTACACGAAAGTAAATTAAGCACGGCCACCAAACCTAACAGTAAGTAGATGAATTAGTTGGAAGAACCAGTTGGCTCCACATATCTAAAGCAACTAGAGGTGTGCCAGTTGATGAAACCATGTGGGGACGACTGAACCTTACAACTAATATAAAAAAGAAAAATCAACAACACGAGCATTTAAGAATAAGCAATAAAACATACGGCATATTATTACATTATTAAACATATTACATATGCCTTAAAAGCATACAGCTTTAAAAGTCTTATAAGCAACAAAAGCATAGGTCAAGGCAGGCAAGAAATTAAGCATTTTCAGCCCAGTTAGACCTGATCAATGTTTGTAATATTTTTGTTTCATCACAGACAATTTCTTGCCTATGACCGCTTTTATCAAAACGAAAACACGTCTTCCTTGGCTGCCATTTGAATAAAACAACATTAATCATATAATCAATTTTGCTGATGAAGAAAAACTGACAATGATTTATGTAACAAATAATTCGTGTAATGAAAACCGCGTGATTTGCTGAACTTATATCAAACAACAAAACAAAAGAAATCAGAGATTCAGCTCAATGGAGATATTTCACTCCCAATGCCTTGCGCAGTGTTTTTTTTAAGGTGTTTTGGGGAACCGAAACGGTCCCCCAAATTTCTCCAGCGGTTTCCCAAAATTTGGACTTGCAACTACAGTAGAAAAGTAATGGTTGTTTCTCGCTATGTCTTGTCGATAATACGAATATAGCTTACGATCAATAGTTCACGTCCGGAAAAAAGAATAAGTGGAGGTAGACTACAGCTAACAGCTGAATCAAAGAGTTATTCACAAAAGAAGTGCACCTTTGATACTCGTCAATGTTTATTTCTGATTTATGGCGCATAATGATCAATTTTTACGTGTGGAAACATAACAAGCAGAAGCCAACAAGCACACTTTTTTTGATTGTGCAGCAAACTTGTTTGGCGGCCGTGTTGGGCAGGCTGTTTGGTCGCTGTCACAATCATTTAAGCTGTGCCTTGTCGAATAATTAATTTTATGTTGCGTTGATTGTATGTAGTTTAAAAGCCTAGGTTTGCACCGCATCTTTAGAAGCAAATATGGCTATTTTTTGGTATTTAAATGAAACACTTGCGGTCTCTTAAAACTACTTAGCGGTCAACCAAACCAAACCTTAAAAAAAACCTGGCCTTGCGTACGACGCTGATCCAAAATATAGACGCTATCTACTGTACTGTATTAGTATAGTCACTATTAAGTTATATAGCATGTACCATCCAACCTATCAAATATGCAGTAGTTCGCCCACTGCGTTGGAAAGGAGCAACTTTATTTGTGTTAATACAAGAATTGTGCCAAACGCCAAACCTAAAACTAAAGTTTAACTGACAGAATCAAACCTTTCCAAGCTTATCATCAACCTTTGCTTGGAATAACATAAAAGCAAACACTTTTCTGAATAACAAAGTTTAAATGAAATACGAAGTGCAGCAAATTAAACAAGTGAAAACCTCTCTTTGTGTTCTGTGTGCAGTTTTTCAAAACGGTAAAAGTTTAAAAGATGGCATGCTTTCTCAATAAAAACTTACCAAACTTTTACTTGTACAATTTACTTGGATTGCTCCAATATTTTATTTTATTGAAATCTACTCCAGAGAGCATAATTACAAGCAAAGCCACAACTAAAAAATTAAAATAAGCATTTGATATATCACAAACGCCATATAAACTTTATCTTAAGAAAACCATTGGGTTTGTACATGGTAGGTGTTGATCAAAGCCGTGTGGCCACCATCTTGCTCCCTCCGTCCAAAATCCACTAGTGGGCCCCTATACTTAGTGATGGCTCTTAAACATAGGACATGATGGCGTTAGGTTAAGGTAGCAAACTCTTTTAATGTAGGAAAAAATTTACATTCTTGTTTTGGTGACATTTTAACTATTTTTGGAAAAATATTGTTTTTTTGATCATGATGTACAATTTGTATGTAACTAAAGGAGTATTTATTTGGTCGCTAAGTAGGCTATGTAACCAGATTCATCAAATTGAAATTGGATTTGGGTAGACGATTTGGTTTAAAATTTAAGTTAGCCTACAACTTCAAACAAATTTTATTTACGATCACAAAAGTATTTCAATAATGTATTTTCTGAAAATTTCTATAGCCTAGTGCGGTGTAGGCTTTCAGCGGCTAAAACTTCGAAAATATATCTAAGGTGTCCTCTCCTTTACCTATAGTACTTTCAGGGGACATTTCACCTGATGGCCTATTTCCATTAACACTGAAACTTATTTTTGTTAATTAACTGAGCTGAGTGAGCAGCGTTTACTTCGAAATATTCCATTATTTTGTTAGTTTTTTGTGGGACACAAATGACTTTTTACTCCCTTAATCCACGTTTGAAACAAATTTGCAAGCCCAATGTCGCTAATTCAGTGAATACTGTAAAGTGTAGTTGACCGAGCAAAGCGAGCGAGAAAACATTGAAAAAATGGAAACAAAAAATACATATTTAATGTTACATGTAAAATTACAAGTCGAAAAAAGCTTCACGAACTAAATATGCGTATACCGTTAGACGAAGGTGGGCCCCCAGCCAGGTGTTTGGGAAGCAGTAAATACAGCCATGCATGAATTAAGCTGTTGATTAATTATCGAGCCTCTGTAGAAGCTTTTCTTTATTTTAAACAAACAAACACATTAAACTGACTGAAATGATAAGCGAATAAGCAGCTTGAAAGAGATTGCTTCATGTGAGTACAAACTAATTGCTCATTTGTAAATTTGGTTTTTGCTTTGTGTTAAACGTTTGACATATCTTAATCCGCTTTGTACGCGCTGGGTCCACTTAGAAATAGGCTTAGGCTACTTAATGACAAAATTTTATTGCGCATGATCTACGTATTTTCAATGTATCGTAACGCCTTATTTTCATTTGTTATAGCTGAAATATGGCGAGATCACATGGAAGAAAAGATTGGCATTACCTAGATGAGAACAGCAAAAGACAGAATGGTGTGGAAACACGTGTGGAGGCCATCTGCCAGGGTAGCCACTTTAACAAGTCGAAATTCTGTCACTGAAATTGACTACAATGCAACCGCCAACCAATCAGAACGTGTTATAAGAGGCTAGTCCAATTGTGACCCTTCTAGCACTCATCCAGAGAGTTAATGCTTGTTTTGAACTTTATTTGGTAATTACAGAAGAAAAAGAGCAATAGCAGTGGTGAGAATCGAACACTCGTCAATGAAATGACTACTTTCTAGCCCTAACCCTAACCCCTAAGCCAACCAACTGACGAAAAATCCATCACTTAATTTGCTTTCTATCATCTTCTTTTCGTCGTTTTTTACGTCACTTAAACCGTGGCTTATAATTGGTTGGCGGTTTCATTCTAGTCAGTGGCAGAATTTCGACTTGTTAAAGTGGCTACCATCTGCCGCAGTGGCATGACCGGCTAATGATGATGATGATGATGACAGCTGAATTGTAACCGCATTGGAATCCTGTGTAAAGAATTTCAGACTGCAGCTGTTGTCGAAATTCCACCGGCTTACTTGGCAAAACGTGGTATGGACATTTTAATTATGTGAATTTTATTTTATTTAATGTTGTTCACACTATCTGCTACATAAAGCGCTCCGATAGACGCATATTCACGATGGTTGTAGCAGTCTAAAAACTCACATTAATCATTATTGCCTTGTTGTTATAGGCAAATGCGTGATTTGTGCTTTTCTGTTATTCTAGAAGACCACTTCTCTTTTCATCACACTCCTGTTCTGGTCACTCAGAATTGTGGTTTGAGAGATTGTTGTCAAAAACGTCAAGTATCATTGCAATTTCGCACCAATTCAATAAATCATTTATATCTATACTCGACAAAAGTTGGATTCCCTTTGCAGTCGAGCCTCGTGATATAGGATATCACATTAGTTTTCAATTCTTTGTCGTGGGTCGACAAATTAGTTTTCTTTATTTCATATTGCACTTGGTAGGCAATATTGATCATCTTTATGTATTGACAAGTGTTGTTGTATTTTTTCAAATTTCTGCAAATAACTCATGGCTTCTTCACATTTATTACTCTTCTTTAAACAATGACCGATGTCTTGCAGGATGATCGCCACATCCTTGTCAGCGTCTTCATCTAATGATACTGTTTGTCTGATTTTTAGCGCTTTTTGCAGATAACTCATGGCTTCTTCACATTTATTAGTTTCAATTAAACAACGACCGATGTATTGCAAAGTGATAGCCACATTCTTGTCAACGTCTTCATCTAAGGATACTCGTTGTTCGATTTTTAAAGTTTTTTGCAGATAACTCATGGCTTCTTCACATTTATTAGTTTTCATTGAACAACGACCGATGTCATGCAAGGTGATCGCCACATTCTTGTCAGCGTCTTCATCTAATGATACTCGTTGTTTGATTTTTAGCGCCTTTTGTAGATAACTCATGGCTTCTTCACATGTATTGGTTTTCATTAAACAACGACCGATGTCTTGCAAGGTAATCGCCACATCCTTGTCAGCGTCTTCATCCAATGATACTCGTTGTTTGATTTTTAGCGCCTTTTGCAGATAGTTCATGGCTTCTTCACATTTATTAGCTTCCATTAAACAACGACCGATGTCTTGCAAGGTGATCGCCACATGCTTGTCAGCGTCCTCATCTAAGGATACTCGTTGTTCGATTTTTAGCGCTTGTTGAAAATAACTTATGGCTTCTTCACATTTATTAGTTTTCCTTAAACAACACCCGGTTTTGTGCAAGGTGATCGCCACAGATTTGTCAGCATCTTCATCTAATGATACTCGTTGTTTGATTTTTAGCGCCTTTTGCAGATAACTCATGGCTTCTTTACATTTATTAGTTTCCATTAAACAACGACCGATGTCTTGCAAGGTGATCGCCACATCCTTGTCAGTGTCTTCATCAAATGATACTCGCTGGTTGATTTTTAGCGTCTTTTGCAAATAAATCATGGCTTCTTCACATTTATTAGTTTTCATTAAACAATTACCAATCACTCCAAGAGTGCTGGCTACACTTCGATCCGCGTCTGCATCTGCAGATAAACGTTGTTTTATTTCCAGGGATTTTTGTAGATAACTTAGTGCTTCCACATTTTGATCTGCAAGATATAAGCACCATCCAATATCGTAAAAGATATTTGCCACTTTTCTTTTGGGTAATTCATCGCTATTACTTTTTTCTTTAGTTTTTAATAAAAGTCTTTTGTAGTTTGTCAACGCTTTATTGTATTGTTGTAATTCCCTGTGACAGTCTGCAATAATAGTGGTTGCTTCAAGTACGGCAGTGTCGACGTTTTTATCAACGTTTTCTGAAACTGAATGTTTTACGGTTTCAAGATATTTTTCTCCATACTCTAGTGCGTCGTTGTAACTTTTCATGTGATGCAAAGCTTTGCTTATTTCGAAGTATGCGATTGGTTTTATCTGTGTATGCTGATTTTTAATTCCTATTTTTTGTTGTTTAGTTTTTTGGTCTAACAGGTGGGTGTTTTTTTCTAATAAACGGATACTTGTTTCAAAATCTAGTAATTGTGAATTTGTAACTGGATTATCAATGAAGGATTCCATCAATTGTTTTGTTTTTTCTTTTAAGTTGAGAAAGTTGCAGATGAGAACATTCAACAAAGTTAAATGTGAGTAAAAATGAACCTTTTTCATTTGCAATTGTTTACAAATGTCGCACTGCAACGAATAAGCAATTTGAAAAAAGCTGATACAACTGTGTTCTCCAACCACGTCTATTAAAGTTGACTTCTCGAATTTTGAATTGATGGTTGATTCAATATTTTTCATCAGATCCACTTGTCCTTTGTAATTCATGTAAAGTTTCAAGCGCACTTCAAGTGCTACTGCCACGGAAAATGACAACTTTTGCATTGAATATTTACTGATTAATTTTCTTTTATAAAGTTCAACAATGATGTCAAAGCAAGAATTGGCAGAAATCTGATGTAGTCTTCCAAGAGCAGATATGAATAACGTTATACTTCGATAAACAATTCGTTTATGGTTAAATTCGTCTTGATTTGATGAACCTGAAAGATTTGACTTTATTGCAAAACTGGTCAAATCGTCTTTGAGTTGTTCGGTTATTTCATCTTTCAGAACTTGAGAAGGAATTGTGTTCAATATTTTTTGCACACCTTCAAAGAATTGGTCAAAGATTTCTATTTTACCAGAGACAAAAGTGGTTCTAGTGAGAATATCACTGAGATGATAACCATTTTTTAAAGATTGTTCAGTTTTTAGATAATTCAGCATTTCACTCACAGGTTTAATTAATTCTGTTGTCCATGGTTTGTCTTTAGTAATCTGTTGTCGACCGAGTGGAGATTTGCAGGCATGTGGCATCATGCCATCAAAGGAGACACCCCGAGTAGTGAATGCATCAAAAAACCAGTTTCCATCTTTCTTGGTTGTATCATTCAAGCAATTAATACTTACACTTGGCAATATTGTTTCTTGTAAATTAATCAATATGACTTGAAAGATGACAGAAAACCACCTGAAATACTCCAATGTTGCTTCGTAATGATCTGATTTTTGGCATCCTTCTTCCAAAACAATAATATTTTCGAAATCAGAATATGGGGTGATCTCCTTTCTGGCTAATGACCCCATGCCTACAAGACTATATTCACAAGGCCGCATTCCCATTACTTGTTCACAGTAATTACTGATTTCTTTCATGATTGATGTGTACTTAGCAGTTACTTTATCTTGAATCTGATGCATTTTAACAACTTTTTTCTGCTCCTTTTTGTGCAAATGTTGGTCATTTATTTTAGTTGTAATGATCTTTATTGCCAGCAAAGATTCTTTTACCGATTTCCTCATTTTGTTTAATCGTTCATTGACATCTTTTGCTTTATCAATTAAATTGGACTCTGTTTTCTTAGCACCAGCTTGATGAAGAATTTCTTTGCAGAGATTTTGCAAATCATTTTCTACCTTTGTTACATTATCTGGATTTCTTGTTATCGAAGCGTTCAATAAGGTTGCACTTTGAATGAAGCTGACTTTATCTGGACTTCGCTTTTGATACATAAGTCCCAATTGATGTAAAATCTTTGCAGATTTTCCAATGTCTTTCTCTTTGCCATTAGAAAAGCAAACATCTTTCAGTTTTTCAGCAATTTTTAATTCTTCTGTCTGGGACATAGTAAGTTAGTGCTGACTGTATCTACTATAGTAAGACTTAAAAAAAAAACTTGTAAACCACCTAGCTTAAATAAAAGGGAGAAAGAATAAAGAATTTAAATCTGAATTAATTTTAAGACTACAGGAAACTGTTTGAAGATTACACCAAAATGTATCAAAGCAACAGTTTAATGATAGTAATGTTTCACCTAACTAATTTTACTGACACTCTCTTATAGATTCTTGTTTAGTTTCCTACACATCATCAGCTAGTGTTTGCCGCCATGACCACGTCATGTCACATAAATTTAACAACTTGTATGCCCGCATGTATCGCTATTTTTTTGTAATGTTTCCTTATAGGCTACTGCTTATGTGTTACATTCCAGCGGGCGCTACTTTGTACCAATTTCGTTTCAGATGCACTCATCAACACGGTTGCTGCGAGACTGGATGCGAGACTTCAAAGGACTTCAATACAGCACCACGATGATGTCACGACAGACTCACTGATGAGAACACATCAACATGGCACCACAGCACCCCATGTCCTCCACGACTTGCACTGAGTTGCACAGTCCCTCATCACATGCCTCAACACGAGATGCCTCCACGGAGATGACCCATATACGGCTGTCCACAGACGCCGACGCAACTCCAACATGGTAAACCCCATGTCTGCCGCTACTTCCTGCGACACAACCTTCGGCATGCACCATAGCTGCATTGTCCATCATTCAAGCCTTCTCTGCGTCAAAAGCACACCGCGACGTTTCAAGCCTTTTACACGTCAGAAGCACCTCTCAACGTCAACCAGATCAGTGCCGCCACTCGCGCCACTTAGACATGCATCATAGCTGCATTGTCATCCAGCACTCATCTGCCCCAGATGCTTGCTTCACAGCTTGTAATTATACAAGCTGGCCTCTATCAAGTCGTGCTCGTCATCCATCACTGGACAACCAACTCAACTGCTGTTGTATCGTCCCTCCGTACCAACATACTCGAACTAATAGTATGCTTCTATAACTAATCTTGGACATCCTTGTTTTGCACAACCGTGTGCGCGCACCGCTAGGCTATATATACTTTTTTTTACTATCCTGGTTTGCTTCCATGGGTGTCAAGTCCTATCTCTTCGGAGGCAGGGCATGGACAGCCATAGATGCTTACCTGTTTGTATACTTAATTTTTCTAAAACTATGCTTGTATTTTTTTACTAACATTGTGGATTTTACAGTTTCCCCCCGTATTCAATTTCAGTCCCTAAAACATAACTTAAGTATTCGTCATTCACGACGTTTCTCTTATGTTTCAACGTCGCTTTGACTGGGGCCAACGTATGTACCGACTGTTGTCTCATATTCGTCGCCAGCGGCATATTCTGCAGTGCAGTCCAGTGCTCTCATATATTCAACTGTTTACTTTCAAGTTTTAATTTATTAACATTGTGCCTCTGGCTGTACTGGCCATATTCATCTTATGTTGCTTACATCAATTCTTACGTCACAATGGCTTAGCTTGGTATAAATTGATTTGCTTGCATCACCATCAACGCTTCCTTTTCAAATTGAAACAACTTGGTAGACGTGTGTCTTGGCCTGGCAATCTGGGTACATCGCCACGTGTACAGGGAAATCAATAAAGAAATCCTTTTGAAGAGCAACCATAGTGTCTGGATCAATGTATTCCGATAGTTCGAATGACCTCCAACTTTGTCATTCCCCGTTGCTAGCCAGCAGAAGATTGTACTCTGTCAATTTCTTCTGCTGCCTCGTGTTGACAAGTTTCTTGGGAACCACCTCAACTACGGCTATTCCCTTATTCTGTCACAAAGGTACATATGGCGTCACAAGGGGTACCGGTATACCGTTTCTCGAAAATTAGAACCGATGGGAAAAACAGTGATTTTATTTTCGCAATTAGCGTCTCGGATATACCCAAAATCAGTCCAACATTCCAGGCACGAAATATCTGTTGACCAGTGTTATGGATTCAACACAGGCTAATGTAGGCGACAATATTTGAAAAAATGCATTGATAAAAAGCACACCACAGTAGTATGGCAAACGCTTTGCAATAAACTTGATCTTATGAATTTACTGTGAAGTAGCCTACTTTATTCATTCCTAAATCTGCTGACATGACAAGACTTCTGCAAAACCTTTTTATTAGATCACTCTTTAGTTGGTTAGTATCTCCCTACCGAATTACTTCAACTTTGCAAATTATACGCAGGCTACAAAATATCGAAAAATAATGTGCTAGTGCTTGAACATGGCCTGAACTTCAAGAACAGGCAACAGCCAATACACAAAAAAAACAACTGATGCAACGATTACGGCCCTGCTGCACGAGTGTTGTCTGCTCAGCGCTGGTTTAAAGGAACTGGCAAGAAGTAAGAAATGCAATTGCGTATATTCTATGACTAGTAGAACAATAAACGGATTGGCACTACGTGAGATGCCACATGCATTGTTGTAAAATATTCAACGGAAGTAAATAAAGCTTAGAAAATTGTGAAGCTGTGTATTTGGATGTTTTCCAAATTTAGTTGAACAACTCGGTCGTAGATTGTAAATACAGTAGTAGGCTGTGGGCAGGGCCCACAAGAGGGGGGGACAACCGGTGCATTGCACCGGGGCCCGGTGAGTTCAAGGGGGCCCGACAAAATATCTAAATTCACGCGTTAAAGTTAATTTCAACAATTTTGCATAAAATATTGTTTTTATATTAGTTCCGTATGTTGATAGGGCCCCCTCATGGGTATGCCCTTTTTTAAAACTACAGAATTTTTAATGTTTTGAGTTCAGGGGGCCCGACAAAATGTTAAAATTTGCGTGCTCAGGTCGATTTTGCATAAATTATTGTTTTTTATATTACCGGTTATGGTTTCATATTTTAATTGGGCCCCCTCATGGGTATGCCCTTTTTCAAAACTACAGCATTTTCAGTTTTTTTAGTTCAGAGGGCCCGACAAAATGTTTAAATTTGCGTGCTCAGGTCGATTTTGCATAAAATATTGTTTTTTATATTACCGGTAGTTTCATATTTCGATTGGGCCCCTCATGGGTATGCTTTTTTTCAAAACTACAAAATTTTTAATTTTTTTAGTTCAAAGGGCCCGACAAAATGTTTTAATTTGCATGCTCAGGTCGATTTTGCATAATATAGCCTTTTTTTTTTATATTAGCGGTATTTTCATATTTCGATTGGGCCCCCTCATGGGTATGAATGAATATTTTAGTTTATTTCAGTGTTAGTGTTTTAATTTCAGTGTTAGTCTGGGTGTTTTAATGTGAATATTTGGGTACGTGTACGGCATGTTTTAATAAGCAATTGATTGATCAGGTTAGGTTACAGTCATACAGAAGGTATTCTATGCATTTGCTGACATCTTGTCAATTTATGACACAAGCAAGCAGTGACTGTTATGTGTAGGCTAATCATGTTGAACTGGTACAATTTTAGTTGTATATATAATCTTGTTTAGTGTGATATTTTAAGAGTTCAAAAAATAGTAAAAAGTATTGAAATATTGTTAAAATACTTAGCAAGAAGTCGTTACTGTCACTTTTTCAGTACAGAAATGCTCAAGTATTTTTTGTTTTGGATATGATACTAATTACATGTACTGAAATCATGGAACTTGTCTAATATAGCCTGAGACAGTTACAGTATTTTTGAGTTTTTAGGACTTGTTGAATGACTTTGCTATATTGGAATGCAAGCAAGTTTCATGGAGGCAATGCAGGAAAATAATTTTGTCCTTGTAGCAGGGCCAAATGTCATAACAGTCTAACAAAATTCGAAAAAAAGTTAAAAGATTAGTGGAAGTGTTATTTTTTGAGTAAAAATCATAGATCTTTACTTCTGTTGAAGTGCAGTTTCTTTCAACTATAGACAGAATCAGAAGTGTCCTAATTGCAATGCAGCTTACTTTTTCCAGCACTGCAGAAAGGTGTTGATTTTCAAAACTAATGATTAGTATATAAACAAACATTTGTTTCGAAGAAGTTTTCCTTTTCGTTTGTTTTCACTATTTATTTTTTAGCAGTCTTCTCCAGCCAGGCCAAGCCAATCTTACTCTTGAATTTCAGGAACAGTGTCAATATTGACTCAAAACAGCTATTCTGTCATTATGCAGGGTATTTGTAAAGGTCTCGATACATAGTATAGTGATAGATGTAGGTGCATTTATATTGATAGGACTTAAAAATAGAAATATATTCAACTTTGGTTTCTCCTGACCACTTGCTGTAGAAATGAAGAGAAAGTGACCCTCAATCATGCGTGAATGCAGTTTCACTCAAACAAGCAAAGAAAACTAAAGGAGTAAAAATAAGAAGCTGCCTATTGATCCTGAAATAAAGTTGGTATTTCTTAATGTCATGAACAATAGCAATGCATTCATCCAAGTTTGGTCTCCTAGTCTCTGCTGATTTTAAGGTCAGAAATGATATTGTACGGTATGTTAATGTAAAGGTGTATGCACACATATGCAATGCTACTTGTATGTCAGCCATGCCGGATAGTGTTGCCGTTTTTATTTTCAAAGTGGCTATTTTTACCCACTTTTTGCCATGGTTACAATCAGGTGTTGCCAGAGTTAGGATTAAAGTTAGGAAGGGGTAAGGTAAGGGTTAGAGTTAGGAATAAGGTTAGGGTTTTGATCTTTGACCATGACTAAACATTTTTTCCAAAATACAAGTTTTTGTTTTCAACAGCTATAAACTTTTCCTCAAATTAAAGCAGAATTCCTTATCTGGCAACGCTATTAAGGCTATATTTACACTACATAGTGTAACTATAGCCACAGCCTTTTATCTTTGTATAACTAGTGTGTATCTGTGAATTTAAAGTCATAAACACCACTACAATACTGCATTCTTTGTGAAATAGTGGAGTGGTAATACTTTAACCTAATGTATTCTTTGTAGTATTTTTAAATAGGTCTGGTTTTAAAATAAATACACTGTGCGGAACACCATGTATGCATTGGCCTTGTGGATTAACGCGCACCGCAAATTTTGCTTGTGATTTGTGAGATATCACGCGACATGTTGCGCTGGGGGGCCCAGCAGCAAGATCTGCACCGGGGCCCGGCAGGGCTCTTGGAGGCCCTGGCTGTGGGTACAAAGCACGCTCAAGAAAATACCACATTTGGGTAGGCTATGCAAACTCAAAATATCTTGCTCAATACAAGAATTATAATAAATGTTAACAACACTACAAAAAGAGTAGGCTAATCAATCCCAAGCAAAAAACAACTAGTATAAATTCAAATATTATTGCTTTCTAAGCCAGTGACGTAAGTTATGCAGGAAATGTTCATGGGAAAGTGTAGTAAAAATATTTCTGCATAAGGCTATTTTAACTGTAACTATGTAGTCCGGGGCTGAAAGTGGGTTTTTAAAGTCAACCTATACTGGAATACCGAGTGAAACTTTTTTGTAGAAATACTTAGAGGGGTCCTATAGGAACAATTTTGGAAAAGTTGCCACCTTCCAATCCCTGGGCAACATCTCGATTTCGTTCGGTTTCCAAAGTCAGTAAAATCGGGAAAATCTGCCAAGTCAAAATTTGGAAAAAATCTCAATTGATCCAAACATAGGATGTTATATATCATTTTAAAGGATTTTTTGTCCAGATTAATAATATTGAGGTCTTAAAAGTTCTAATCACTTTGAATTTAAGTTAAGTTTATTTAAATTAACAATTAACAATACTAATCTCTCATTGACGAATCAGCGTCATCGTTGTCGGTTTCAGAAACAGCCTTTACCAAATGGGACGCTTTTCGCTTCAACATCATAATGCTTGCTAATCCTGGACAAGAAAAGACATAGATTTCTTCATTCATGTGATCCTTCAATTTAGTGATAAATCTTGATCGGTTTCCTTCTATCCCTCCTTGGGCCCTATACATCTCGTGAAGCTCCAAGGATGACCATGATTTGTCTGGAAGGTTTCTAATTGACCTCGAAACGTACTTGAAAGCAGAGATCTCTGGTGAATTGATAAAATTATCACGCTTTGCTGATGCGATCTCTTTGGGGTTCTGGAATAACTTTAAACATTTTTCATGGTATCTGTATAAATGACATAAACAAAACAATGGGCAATTAAAGACAGTTGCTTCATGTTATAAAGAAGGAATATTGCACCACACATACAAAAACAAAGTTCAGAGAAGATCACTGTGCTACCTACCAAAAAAGGCTGTACGCTGGTAGATATCACTATATTTCAAAAACTATAATGACTCATTAATAATAGTAACATTGATACCTCGCCTCTGCTGCATGCAAGTCGCTATATGCACAGGGGCGCCGGAACGATTTTTGACTGGGGGGCAAGATTATGAAAAAAGGGCAGTTTTGTTTACTAAAAGGCCAATTTTTTTTCAAGTTTTAAGATAAGATATAGCGATAATGCTAATCTATCAGCTCACTATGTATTGAGTAATGATAGCCTATAAGTGTCCGGTATACAAAGAAGGGCATCATGCTATGTTATAATGATGTAACCTACTGTCAAGCCTTAAAGCAGTCTGTGGCCATGGCCGCTAAGTAGTGCTTGAATGACCGCCGGTGCTACCTCCTCAATCGGCCAAGTTTGGCCGCCGTCTCTTCTAGCCAATTATTCAATTTCGCAATAGAATGATCGTGGATTAACTGTCGAAAATATGTAGTATCAAAGAGTGACGCAGAATTAGGTCAGCGCGTCATAATCGCCACTGTTGTATTGTGCGGGAATATATCCATCTGCAATCACCAGCGCTGTGAGTCTTGTTTGTAATTTCCGACGTTTATTTTAACAAAGTCTTAATCCGAAGTGCTAATTTACATCGGCTGGCAATATTGTCCTTTTTATGTCGATTCGATGTTGTCGGACATTGAATCGTTGTTAAAAAGGAGAACTAGGTTAGTTGACATCCGAGGGGAAAACATTTTTTGATCATATTTTGCAAAAAATATGTTTCTTTTAGTAATGTCCTTCACATCATTGAAATACTTATTTTATTACCTTGCCGTCATCGTCAACACATGTTGAACGTTGTTTTTCGTTGTTAAAAAGAATTCTAGGGGAGTGGCGAACTTCTTTGAAATCAGCCACATTGAAGACACTCGTGCGAGTGTCGTTAGATGGTCCCGCAGTCTTGGATTACAATCCCGATAAAGCAGTTATTGCGTGGTGCAACGATTCTATTGCAGGACGTCGCCCAGGCCCAGACTTCAACAACGCTAAGTTTTCATTTTAGCATTGTTGCAAGTTTAATTCTATTTACTTGTGTTATCGTTATTTTTATTTTGTATTTTGGCCTCCAAGCACGCAGATTTGGCCGCCAAGAAGGAACTCCCGATAGGCCACGATGGCTGCAGAAAAAAAAAGAGTTTTAAGGCCTATACTGTGTTGCAAAATTTTGTGCCCTAAATATTATTTTGAGGTAAAAATGAAAGATTATAATTAGGCTAAAAGCGCATAGCAGAAATTGTTATATTGCAAAATGTGCAGTAGCTTACATGACTTTAAAAGGGCACCATTGCCCCCCCTGCCCCTCCATCTGCAGAAGAAATGAGGGCAGGAAGGGCATCCGGCCCCCTGCCCTCCCGCTTCCGGCGCCCCTGTACATGCACCTTCTATTCTGATTCTAACTAAATCTCCAGTTGCATCACCACGTTCCAAACATTGCTAAAAGAAATATTATCCAATTTTAAATATGCAAATATCTAATACTAATCTCTAAATACTACTCTTTAATCTCTAATTGAACCATGGCCAAAGCCCAAAGAATTAAAAAAGTACACTCGGAATTCATTGACTTTGTATAAAGCAAGATTTGTTTTGTAACGACAAAACTTTTTCCAGACAACACAAAATTCAAATGCAATTAAGCATAGGCCTACTGGAAGAAGTACGTCTTTAACCGTACCTGTTACTGGCGTAGACCCTATGGTCTTGCCCTCTGCTAATTCAGCAATTTCACATAGAAGCAGTGACGCTAGAAACTTCGATTTCTTGACTTTTACTTTTTTTTTCTTGCCCCAACTTTTAATCCCGATTATGTTGGTATCGGATAATAGTGAAGTTCACAATAAACCTTTTGTCACAGCCAGTTATGAAATGCAAGAAATTTGCTGATATTCAATAGCTTGATTAACAGTTTACCATTAGCATGCGGTTTAATTTTGTGTTTATCACTCATAACGCCACGGCGCTGACATTCCATTCTGAACCCAGGCAGCAAAATCCGTCATTTTTACATTGATTCAACGTCGATTTTGCTGTATGGGTAGGGAGTCGGTCTCTGACGCGATATGAGTCATTCTTTGCTGGTAGACAATAATTAGGAAGGTAATTTGTTATTTACGCAAATTGCTTTGTAGTGCAAAAAGTGCATGGAATACTGTTTGCACAGAAACGGAAAAACAAAGTTGATGAAATTCTGTGTTCAATGCAAGAAGACTTTCAAAATAAAATGTGAACTGTGAAATTTGACCAAGAAATGGCGAAAATAGGTCAAAAACCGAGTCTTTATCACCTTTTCTACCTAAAATACACAATCACGAATATATTTTGAGAAATAAATTGATTGAAGTGATAAATAGGCTAAGGCTTTTGACCAACGGCACTTTTTCTCGTTGTTGTTTGATATAAGCCGACGGAGTAATTAGCAATAAGAGAGACGTAGACCTGATGGTCTCGGCCAGTAACTCTTGCCGTCAAAAGGAAGCAGTAACAGATACGGTTAAATGATAGCTTTCCCTTTCCACGATCAGCAGTTCTGCACAAGAAGTGGCATATGTTGTGGCATATGTTGCGGGTTATAGTTTTATTTGAGGTTTATTGGAGAGGTGTCAATTATGCAAAAATTGCATTATTCTCTTGATTATCGTCAATATATCTTCCATCTTTGGACCGTTCTGCTTGGAGTTTCTACCAAATGCCCACCTATTGGTACACACCCCTGGAAAGGTAATTCAATACTGAATCCGATGCATGTAAAATTTAAGTGGCATGTGTTGTGGATTATAGTTTTATTTGAGGTATATTGGAGAGGTGTCAATTATGCAAAAATTGCATTATTCTCTTGATTATCGTCAATATATCCTCCATCTTTGGACCGTTCTGCTGGGAGTTCCTACCAAATGCCCACCTATTTGTACACACCCCTGGAAAGGTAATTCAATACTGAATCCGATGCATGTAAAATTCAAGTGGCAATTATGCAAAAGTCGCATTATTCTCTTGATTATCGTCAATATATCCGCCATCTTTGGACCGTTCTGCTGGGAGTTCCTACCAAATGGCCACCTATTGGTGCACACCCCTGGAAAGGTAATTCAATACTAAATCCGATGCATGTAAAATTTAAGTGGCCTGTGTTGCGGATTATAGTTTTATTTGAGATATGTCGAAAGTAGCTCAGGTCGCATTGTATACCTCGCACTTATTCACGGATGACTTTTTAGGCGGAAAGCGGAAAAATTATTCTGCCAGAATGACGGTGGTGAATAAAGTCTCCACTAACTCCACTTGTTGTTGAAGTTGTTGTCATTGAACTAACATATCCACTACGACCACTAAATGTCACTGAATGGATAGCTTTCTTTGAAATGCTCAGGGCTTTGGAGCCGGAGCAAGTAGCCGTGCATTTTCAACGGAGCTGGAGCTGGAGCCGAAGTTCTACGTGAAATTCAAGTGGAGCCGGAGCTGGAACTGGAGCAACTTAATATTTACGCCTGCTCTAAAGCCCTGGATGCTTTGCTCAAGCACATGCCCCCAGAATTTAACGAACGTACATCTAGATTTTGATGTTTTTTTGCTTATACATTCAGACACTCAATCAACAATTTTGGGGTTGACAAACTGCAGCCTACGATACCCTAATAATCTTTTATGGCGAATTATGTAAATCAATTATCTCCAACATCTATCCAGTTCTGTTGTAGTAGCCTATGTCCGACATCTATCTCTCGAGTATTTTTTTTTTTTTTTTTTGGTGAATGAATAATATGTAGCCTAATCACTCCAGACACATCCATCTCGTCGCTTAGTGATAAAAAACATGAATGAATGCAAGGAATGAGTGAATGTGTTCTCTGTTGTGTATCAATTTCTTTAAATTTTGCGTTGATGAGATCTCAAATTAAGTTCCACGATTATGCAGTCGCAACTATGGGGTAATATTCAGCTGCTGCAGTGCGTGTAGAAAGTGCGCATTCTGTTCAGTTTGTTTATATCTCTGAGATTCTGATCATCACAACAAAAAACAATTAGCCTACATGCTAAACATAGCATAGGTCTAGTAAAAGGTAAAAATGACAAAATGCCGACCTTATAACGTGTATGATACCAAAACAGAACAATCAGTTTAAAATATGGCACAGTAGCAACTTCTTAGTGGAATTTAAAATTTAGAAAAACAAAAAGGGAGAAAAAAATAGCAAGTAATATTTTTCAAAAATGTATACAAGTAAAAAAATAGACAGCTGCTATATTAATTGGCCTTGGTGCGTTACCACTCTTGATGCGTTAGCTCATATTGAAGAGCAAGGTTGGCAAACTCAAAGAAACCCTTTGAAAGAAATTTTACCACGGACATAGCCATTCCAAAACGCAAAGCACCAGGCCTTGCAAGACTAAGAAAAACGGTAGGATGCAGTGAATAGTAAGCTAGGCTATTAGTTAACACAGCATTCGTTGTAGGCCTGCAAGCTATCCATTTTTTTAAGACACCTAAGATATAGGCTATAGCCTACTGGTATGGGCTACGGTAGTCAGTTAATTGTGTTCCGCTTGGTTGTACTCGTAGGTTAACCGTAGGGGAAGGGAAGGTAATTTGATACACTTTTAACATTTTTGCCTGTTAACTGAAAATTATCTGACACAAACTATTGATTTTAAGCTGAAATGAAAGTCTGATCCCTTACACACTTTTTAAAAACATTTTCACTTTTTTATTTTTGTTACTTTTTTTTTAATTGAAATTTTAAAAACGTCACTCAAATGTATCAATTTACCTTCCACGGAAGGTAAATTGATACACCCGAAAGGTAATTTGATACAGTAAAACTAATACAGAAATCCCTTTTGACAGCAAAGCAATAAATGAAAATTTAATATGTGGTTGGCGTGCTTGGGTGCAAAGATGACTGTTGAGGCCCATGTGTGCGGCGAAGCTTCTGCAGCGGGATGGTCATGGGAAGGATCATTGGCTGGAGTTCTTATTCAAGGGGAGTGCTTTGCACTTTTCTCATTTTTTGACAGCAGATAGCGTGTAGGCCTACGAAAGCTTATATAATAGTTGTTTCCCAAAGTAGCAAGTCTTGTTAATAAAGAATAACTTATTGGCAGTGGCTATTTGACCGGCTCCGGTCTTTGAATCTGAAACACTATTTGACCGGCCATGACGTCACTACATAAGGACTTTTTTCTTTTTCTCTTTCAAAGCAAAAGACGATGAGCGCGTTAAGTTTTAAATTCAACACGTTTTCTTCAACTGAGTCCGTGGCGCATACGTAACGTCTCGGGCTGCCATTCTAGAGGGAATGAGTTCGATACCATCCGGAAGCGTTCTTTTTTTTTTTTTTTTAACTACAAAAGGATACAAACTGATATGAATGAATCAACAGGTGAATAAAAAAGTTTCAAAACGAATTAAAAAAGTTTTTTCTAGTCTTTATTTTTAACAAATTCCTTTCATTTCTTAGCACAAATTCTCTGAAAAAACCACTCCTTCTAATAGGCTGTAAGATTACGTTTCGGTGAAGTCCGAAGTTAAAACTTAAATCCAGTCTCATTGTCGCACAACAATCAGTCAAGTTTCAAATCATCATCTCAACCAACCCTTCAAGACAACTTTCCACTTTCACTTTACTACGCTACGCTGAAGAGGTCGGGAGATCGAAACACTGGCCTTTGTCCGTAGTTGCTTTTCATAATGTCTTTTTAGACATTCTTTTTGGGTCAATAATGTCTTTTTAGATATTACTTTAGATATTACTTTTAATGCACTTTGAGTCAAAATTTAGTTAAATAAAAAAAAAAAAAGAACGCTTCCGTATAGTATCGAACTCTTTCCCTCTAGAATGGCAGCCCGAGACGTTACGTATGCGCCACGGACTCAGTTGAAGAAAACGTGTTGAATTTAAAACTTAATGCGCTCATCGTCTTTTGCTTTGAAAGAGAAAAAGAAAAAAGTGCTTATGTAGTGACGTCATGACCGGTCAAATAGTGTTTCAGATTCAAAGACCGGAGCCGGTCAAATAGCCACTGCCTAACTTATTTAAATCAAGTAGATCAATGTCAACATTTATTACAGTCACAAAAAAGAATTTAATATACTGTATCAATTTACCTTCTCCACATGTATCAATTTACCTTTTTCAAAAAAAGTTATAAAATACTGATTTTTGTATGCTTGGATGCACATTGCAGAAAAAACGTGACATGCTCTTGAAGCCTTATCAATGAACTGTCAAATGAGTTTGGTTTCATCTTTCAGAAACTTTTCTTTAATTTTCCAGACGAAGATAATCATGAGTTAAAATTTTTACGAAAATACTCAAAAAACACACTTTCACAATTTTATGCCATAAAAGCACGAGTTAGCTGCATGGTGCAATTTTTGTAGGCATTATTTTCACAGATCTTCCACCTAATGACAATATTTTTGACCAATATTTTTTGTACATTTCTGTAGGGGGGGTGTATCAAATTACCTTCCGTATCAAATTACCTTCCCTTCCCCTAGGTGTATTTGCAATCTGTAGGCCTATAGGCCGCTGCAACAGATGGATATTACATGCATGTAATATTGTGAGAGTTCTTCTAGAAACATTTCCTATAGAAACCAAATAAAAGAAGGTAGTGCTATAGCTGTCGTCAACGTGGCCCAGCGGTCCAGAGTGAGTTAGGGTCAGCGAGTGGCCATCTCGACGACGTGGGCTGGATTCACTCCCTTGCCATTATTTATTTTTTTTCTTCTTTAATTTCCAAAGATCAAAGCAAGAATCAACCCTCTGGCCAAGCGCCAAAAGAGTTATAACAACTGTAGTCAGCTGGTCCACAGGGAAAACCGACATATAGACAGAGATGGGCAAGATCACCAGTATTGGTGATCTTGAAGATCAAGATCAAGATCACCAAGAATATGTGATCTTGAAGATCAAGATCACCAAACTATGTGATCTTGAAGATCAAGATCGTGATCTTGAAGATCAAGATCACTTTTTGTGTAGGCTACTTGAAAAAAAATGAAGTTTTTGATCAATGATGTTGCAAAAATTAATTACTATGAGCAACCTGGGTAAAGGTATATAGTTGGTATTGCTAACTTTTACTTTTAACTACTCGATCGCTAGCCTAAGAATTGTAATAAGTTAGTGACTGTTGCTATTAGGCCTATCAATTGCTGACGTAGTTTGCGTAGAATCGCAACGTCACACCCAAAGCCAAGGTTAATTACAGTAGTTTTGAAAAAGTCGCAAAATTTGCAATTAGTTTTATACTTTTTTATTTACAATAAATAAATAAAAATAAACTTTGAACAGCATCTTTTTTACCAAATTTTTGTCTGGTTCATGTGGGAGTTTTTATTCGTGTTACTAAGTAGTTTTAACTTTCACTGTATTATGTCAATGTTTATGGCACCATTTACCCATCTGGCAACATTGATACTGTTGTCTGCTATCAAAAAAGTTCAGAGGTTTGCGGTCCGACAAACCGCTCCATACTCAGACCCTAAACAAGTCTTGGTCTGGTTGATTTGCTGCAATAAACCACTTTAAATGACCAAAGTTTGCTAGAATCCAGATTTTTTAACACCGCCATTCTAGACTTTTGAAACATCTAAAATTGGGTCAAAAAAAGCAAACATTTCTATAAAATTCGCACTTGGAAATTGTGAACAAAATTAAATCATTTTTTATTATGCGTCAACATAAAGTACACGGAAGTTGACTTCTTTATTATGACCAACACAGAAAACTTTTTCAATTTTGAAATGGCAACACTGACCAGATTAGATGAAGACTTTCAATCGTCTTTTGTTGGGCACATATCATATTAACAGTGGCTTAATGTTAGTAGTTGCCACTAACTTCTTTGTACAGTACGAGTTCTAAAAAAATGCCTCCATCTAGGAAGTAAACTTCAATTTTAAAGTGATCTTGATCTTATTGTTCTTCAAGATCAAGATCACACAAAAAAAAGTGATCTTAGATCAAGATCACCAAAAAAAAGTGATCTTGAAGATCAAGATCACGCCCATCTCTGCATATAGACTATGTTTAAAGTGTGTAGGCTACGGTTAAAACACTCTTTCTGCCACAGCAACCCACAAACACACCAACCGTAGTGAGCTAGCTTGCGTATAGTGAGCCGTATTTATATGTGCCTTTAGTGTTTTTAAAACTCAATCCATGAGGAATTACCAAGGTAGGCTAATTTATGCACGCAAGTGATATATAGCCTACCTACAGTAGGATTAAACGATGACATGATGATCTGCCAATCGCCCGATGAAAGCAGTGGTTAAAGGGTTAGATCTAAGTGACGTCAGCTCAGAGCGTATTGTGGTAATTTGTGATGATCGGATAATGAGATTTCTGCAAAAGAATACAAAAACCAGCAAGCCAGTGAATATGTTTTGCCTATATTTTTATTAGCCTATGCTTGAAAGTCATTATAGCTACTGCTAGCCCAGTGACGATCGGTGAGGGAAAGCAAGGAAAGCAGTGCTTACCTGAGCAAAAACTATGCAAAGTATAATGACTAAATTCTAGGTTTAACTTCTTATTATTTTTATCATGTCTATTTTAACTTGAAAATTACTGTATTCGTGACTAGAATTACTCGTAACGCTAGTGAGTAGTCTAAATCCTCACCAAACCGCATGTCTTGCCTATAAATGCCAATTAACGCAAACGCTTCTGTCAGAAACAATCACTGAGGCTCCAAGGTAAGCAACTATCAAAGTTGCTTACCCAAATTCAAAAATGTCAAAAAACGCCTTCGTTTTATCCAATCATCACTCGTTTTGCAAAACGTCACCAGCTGCTTAGCCAATCAGATGTGTTATTGTGAGACTAGGTGAGTCTTGCTTTCCCAGTGACGTCAATGCATACATTCGCTAGAGCGGCTAGACTAACTCGTCAGAATGGTGCTCGTCACGGTACACCGCACAAGCATCATAATGCCGAAATAATTGTTGCTGTTTTTTGATGTCTCCTCGCCATGTACTGTACTTTAGCCTACTAGCTTTCATAGTCATGCCTTTGCCCTTTTTACAGCGTTGATGTAACGTTACTTTGCCAATGAACGTTCAGGTGCGGGTGCAATATTTAGTTTGTTAAGCTTCTATACGCAGGAGGCAAACTTATCCAGCTTTTTGTACAAATTGCTTGCGGTTGTAATGTTTAGACCTAAGTGTTAGTTTTTGTAGTGTAGGCCTAACTGAATATCTCAGAATGAATATTCATGACGAATTAAATATTTAGACAACTATTATTCCATGTCTAACACTGGATTTTGGTCCTGCAACGTTAAAATTAAGATTGTTCATGACTTCTAAACATTAAATGGATGTATGATCACGACAAAGGCGAAGTACAATAGACCTTTTGCATAACAAACCAACAGAGCGTGACGTTGGAGTCGTGAACGACTAGCCGCTGTTCACAATGCTGTGCGATAGGGTTAGTGGCGTAGTTTGCAGGCGAATAAATTGTTTAACGTTTGCTTTAGCTGTTGTTTTGTGGTCTTTACAGGCGTGTATCAGTGTTTCAGTATAATTTGCCAGAAAATAAAACTCTTTTAAGTTGTAAACTTAGGCTACAGAAGTGTAAACCTTCGACCAGTTCTTTGCTGTATTGGAAGCGATCTTGCCAGGCAAAGATAGGAAGAATTTCTTGTATTATACAGCTTCAAAAGCTAAGCATGCAAATCAAAATATTGATGCAGAACTTAATGACGAGGCTACTTTCGAAATACCTCAAAATGCTACAGGAGCACTGCATCTACATAGATTAGCGGTGGAAGATTGAATTTTTGCTGGTGTTGAAGCTTCGCCTGGGTTTGTTTTATACAGACTTAAAGCACAAGGTTTGGTATTAGTTCTGCATTCGTACTGTACTGTACATCGTATTTTTCATTCATGAATGCACCTCATGTATTTAAGGTTGATTGGTTTGAACATATTCCCTCATCGTGACGTTATCATAGCAACCATGAAGCCAGACTTCTAAAAGGACTACCCAAGCACCATGATCATCATCGACTGCACTGAAGTAGGCCTACGTCTCGAAACACTGTCCTCACTTCACCGTCAGTCGCAAACGTACTCGAACTATAAAAGTACGAACACTGCAAAGGCATTAGTCATTAGTGGGAGTTGATCCAAATGGGGGTAATATGTTTGTATTTCAGTTGTACACTGGTAATGTGAGTGACAAAGAAATATATCAGAGGAGTGGATTTTTTCACCTTTTGAAGCAGAAAATAGCTGCTAATGAACTGCACGTCATGATGCTGTTATGGCCGATAAAGGGTTTCTTATAGAAAAAGACTTAGCCTACATGGTATTGGTCTACATTTGAATATCTCACCGTTCCTAGGCAGAAGGCCTCAAATGAGTGAGGACAAAGTGTTGAATAAACGAAGTATTGCACGCCATCGCATTCATGTAGAGAGGACCATAAAAAAATTTGTCAATTTCACATCTTCGACAGGAAAATACCAGTGACTATGCTTGGTATCATCAATGAAATGTGGTTGGTTTGTTGCATATTATGTTATGCAGAATGAAAATAAAATGTTGCAAGACAAGGTGCCACTATCGTGGTCCATAATTCCCGGTCAAAATGCACACGCTTCACAATGGCGTCCTAAATTGCCTTTCCTAGTCTGTTAGCCAACACTATGATTAAAACGAACAAGAATTGAAGTGTGCCGATAATGTACAACAATTCATAAACACAAAAAATTTACTTTCACCTGCCACCGACCTCACACTTGCTTGCAATAACAAGAAACGCCTTCATAAACCGTAGTAAACAAGCGATTCTCAACCCTCAGACTCCGCGTAACTCAAACGTCACGCTCTGGTGATTTTGAATGTGCAAAAGGTCTATTTGACAGATTTTTATGTTTGATTTGTTTTGAAAATGCTCTCAGAGCGCACCAAATTGGAAGTGTTTTTCAAAAATTTCTGGGGGAGGCCCCCCCGCTGGAAGTGTTGCCTTCGGCAACACGCCTTCGGGCTTCGCCCGACGGTTACGCCCTTCGTGCCTAGGCCTACTACCTTGCTGCAGCATATTTACAAGTTGCTTTCCCAACGGTTTAAGCCACCGAACGTCACTGTGCTAGCCTAATAAACAGTGGCGGCTCGTGACTTTTGGCGATGGGGGTGCTGTAAATGGTGATGTTAAATATGACGTCATGAAGTGACAGGAACGGACGAGTGCCGAAGGCACGAGCCTCCTAGGGGGGTCTGGGGGCATGCCCCCCCAGAAATTTTTGCACTTTTATATGCTCTAAAATGCCATTCCTGGTGTTTTCAGGACAAAAAATAAAAATTTTAAGTAGTTGAAAATGTGGATTTTTAGAACTTTGAAACAAAAAAATTGTTTTTCTTAATACTTTAGCTGCCAGCGTTTTGAAAAAGTGAGAGCTCTTCCTCTTGTTGCCACGGTAATGAAAAAATAGGTTGCCAAACTATTGAAATGCACTTTGAAATTTCGGAGCAAATCGGTGTTGCAATTGATCGGCGAAATGACAATTGCATTTACAAGCGCCGCGCCAGTCAGCAAATCAGTTTTTTTTTACATTGAATCAACTTGTTCAGACGTGAAGTCTATGCAAAGAAAAACGATAGGCCAATTGGTTGATTCAACGTATTCAGACGTTGAATCAATGTAAATGCAAACTGTTAGGCTAATTGGGTTCTTTGAACAAATCCAATGGCTTTAGTAAATGTTTTTCAATTAAAACCTGTACCTAGTCAGCAAAGTTCCCTTTTGTACATGATTTCAACGTCTGGCGATGTGAAATGATACAAAAATGAAAAAATTTGCAGGCCAAGTGCCAGGCTACCGTGCCGACGTTGCACCTATAGGCTACCATGTTTGGTTTGCCTCTATATGACATACATTCAAAAGTTTTGTTGACATCAAAAATTCTTTGACTGTTTTGAGTTACAGCATCTTTTTGTGAAAAGGGTTGTTTTGATGTAAAGCAATTATTTTGAAGAGTCTGTTCAAACTACTAACTTACAGGCTGAAGGCACTCAAAAGTAAACAGTGGATGAGATATATTTCAAATATCATATTTTTATTATTATTTATTTGCTTCAGACAAAGCTGTCCATATCCAAAACAACAAAATAATACACAAAATGCAAATGCACAAAGGTCACAGAGAGCCACTTTGGATGCAGTCAATTTAAAAGCTCACTAAATAGGCTATCTACTGTTACAAATTAACATACAATGAGCGTTGGAAGAATTGAAAGTATTCAGAACGATAAAAACAATCAGATGACATCAGGCCTGATATAAAGCAATTTGAGGAATGAATGCAATGCATAAAATCATCAAATAACTTATTTAAAAAATGAACATATTATTACCATAAAAATGTAGGACTAGCAGTAAAAATTGCCTTTGAACATTGATTTTGTTGTGATTTGCAGTGAGCAACTACCGTACCCTGACAGCAAAATCTGCCATTTTTACATTGATTCAACATCTGCAGACGTTGAATCAATGTAAAAATGGTGGATTTTGCTGTCTGGGTAGTCATAAAACATTGAGAGCTATAAACCTTATTGTTACTCAACGCAAAAAGAAAGTTTACTAGCTGGACGCATATTGGACATATGCGTCTAAATGCCACTTGTACTATGAGACGACTTTTCTTCCTCCTGATCAAGACATTTTTCCTCTGATCAAGACATCTTTCCCAACAGCTTTTCCTCTGACTATTTATGTCAAATACGGTACCGTGATATCTTCTTCAGCTCTCTTCTTTTATTCCCGAATCTACATGAGTTTAAAATATACTATTGTCTTATTTCATTTTTAGGTAAAATTTTTCACAAAAGTTGCGGTACGGTACTTGTTTGCATAAATACGAGCAGTTTTCTTCACAGTACAGTAGGCTATGCTATTATCAGGTACGGTACCATGTAAAACATGGTAATCTTAATGTTAAGCAACAGAAAGCAAGGTTGTTAAAACTAACATTTAAATTGGGTGATCATTTATTTTTTCTCACCTCATATTCCACTTGACTTTCACTTTCATATCCAAAATTACTTGTCTCTGCCAAAATACTTATATATGATTTGACAAATCAATGTTGGACAACACATTTTATAGATTGGAAAGTTTCAAATTAACTTATTTACAACCTAATTCAATAACGCAAATCTGCAATTTATATATACCATTAAGGTTTGATCTGGCATTATGGATTTGATGTTTCATACAGTTTAAAAGATTCATATGCTATTCACTGTTGGCATATACCGGTAGTTCAGTTTATTTTTCATCATTAACGTTTCTGGAATGAAAATGGTTGTGAAAGCTACAATATAGACCTAACATCAATACGGTATACGAACATGCCAATAAATAGGAAAAGGTACGGTAACCAGTTAATGCTATGCATAGGTCTATCTATACTGAGAAATGTTAAAGAAAATAAATGTAGCCTATGCTGTAAGCATCTGTTCTTAGTCCAACATCATAATTGTCTAAAACACTGACGTCTAGGTCTAACTCTACACAAATACTTAATTTACATTAGTCTAACTCTAAACAGCTCAAAAAGCAACTGCAAGTTAGTGAGGGAGAACACACATTTAGCTGCCTTACTAGCTTCGACTGACAGGGTTGCCAATAGTAATACCACTGGCTTACAGTCCAGCAGTTTCTGTCGTAAGAGAAATTTCAAGACTACAACATGGCAACACTGGTACTGCAAAAAACGCAGTCCCTCTCCCAGCCAAAATCGTCACTTGTGAGAAATTCGCGCATGCGCAATACCGCACAAACTAGCCGAAACTGGGACTGCAGTACCAGAGTTTCCGTACCAGAATTTGTTTAATGCGGTGATTTGTGCTATTGTTTTCTAGATATGACCAGGGCCTCCAAGAGCCCTGCCGGGCCCCGGTGCAGAAGTTGCTGCCGGGCCCCCCCAGCGCGACATGTCGCGTGATATCTCACAAACCACAAACAAAATTTGTGGTGCGTGTTAATCCACAAGGCCAATGCACACATGGTGTTCGGTACAGTGTTTCTATTTTAAAATCAGATCTGTTTAAAAAATAATACAAAGAATAGATTAGGTTTAACACTCCAATATTTCACAAAGAATGCAGTATTGTAGTGGTGTTTATAACTTTAAATTCACAAATACATGATGAATGCATTGCTTTTGGTTCATGACATTAAGAAATACCAAGTTCATTTCAGGATCAATACTCAATAGGCTGTTGCTTCTTATTTTCACTCCTTTGGTTTTCTTTGCTTGTTTGAGTAAAACTGCATTCAAGCAGGATTGGGGGTCACTTTCTCTTCATTTCCACAGCAAGTGGTCAGTACTCAGTAGAAAACAAAGTTAATAAAATGTACCAACATCTATCACTTTATACTATGTATCGAGACTTTACCGACACCCTGCATAACTACAGAATGCCTGTTTGGGTCTATATTGACACTGTTCCTGCAATTCAAGAATAAGATTGGAATGGCCTGGCCAGAGAAGACTGCTAAAAAATAAATAGTGAAAACAAACGAAAAGGAAAACTTAAGAAATAAAAAAAAATATTTGTTTATACACTAAGCATATTTTTGAAAATTAGCACCTTTCTGCAGTACCTGAAAAAGTAAGCTGCACTGCAACTAGGACACTTTTGAATCTGTCTAGAGTTAAAAGTAACTGTACTTCAACCTGAAGACCACTGTTGCCACTCTCTTGTCATGGAAAAGTACTAGATTTGACTGAAAAAAACATAGATTCACAAAAAAACACTAGTATCATAAATACACGATCATTTACATGCACAATGTACAAAAATGACAGCCATTGGCGGTAGTGAGTGTTTAAAAGTTCTTAAAATTTCAAAATAGAACTGAATTTCCTTGAAATTGAGAGCCCTGAAGTCATAGCCGTAGTGGAGTAAAACATTTTGGGGAGGCGAAAAAAATTTTCCCAAATTTGGCCTTTGCAAACATATTGTCAAAAACGCAGTATTACTCACAATCATCTCTGAGGTAGTGTAGTCTAAGAACTCCACACTCATCAAATGTAAGCCGACGAAATGCAAGCCTACTATAAGGTACGGTAGGCTACGCTACCTACCTACTTTAGTCTACTTTGAACACTTTTCACAGTCATTTGTGTGTATTTTTTGAAGTAGGAATGCTAAATATCTCAAATTTGGTCATCATTGGGTGTAACTAAACGAAAAACTCGAGTCCACTTTGAAAAGCACTACAAAAACATTGATGCAGCCAAACAAAAATAGGTGGGGCTACTTTGAACACTGTCCAAACTTATGCACACCAACATAGCGATAAATCGCTAAAAACACTAGATAGCAGAAAAAAACACTAAATACAACCCAAAAACACTAGATCTATTGGAAAATCACTAGGAGTGGCATCATTGATGAAGACCTATGATTTTTTACTCAAAGATCACACTTTCAGCAATCTTTTAACTTTTTTTTCGATTTCTGTTAGACTGTTACAACATTTGGCCTTGCTGCACAGACAAAAAATATTTTCCAGCACTGCCCTTATGAAACTTGCTTGCATTAATATAATAAAATGATTCAACAAATCCTAAAAACTCAAAATACTGTAGGGTACTGTATATCAGAGAAGTTTCCTGATTGCAGTATAATTGTAGGCTGAGTTTAGATACATTTACACTATAATATAAATATAGTCTCAATAGGGTTGCCAAATAAGGAATTCTGCCCTAATTTGAGAAAAAGTTTAAAGCTGTTGAAAACAAAAACTTGTATTTTGGAAATTGTTTTTAGTCCTGGGCAAAGATTAAAACCCTAACCTTATTCCTAACTGTAGCCCTTACCTTAACCCTTCCTAACTTTGATCCTAATTCTGGTCACACCGGATTGTAACTATGGCAACAAGTGTGTAAAAATAGCCACTTCAATAACTTGCAACCAAAAAAACAAAGAAAATGAAGGGGTGTACCAGCAAACATCTATAGGATACAATAAGAGAAAAAAAAGTACGCTTGAACATTTTTGTACTGAAAATGTGACAGTGACGACCTCTTGCTCAGCAATTCTAAGAATATTTCAATACTTTTCACTATTTTCTGAACTCATGAAATATCACACTAAACAAGATTATATACAACTAAAGTTGTACCAGTTCAACATGATTAAACATAACTGTCACTGCTTGCTTGTGTCATCAAGTGACAAGATGTCATAGAAATGCATGGAATACTTTCTGTGTAATTACATCATTGATCAAGCAACTGTCAAAATCAATTGTTTTGATTCGATGATTAGCCTGGCCAATTCAACAAGACCTTGGCGCTAAAATTAAAACATTTTGTCGGGCCCCCCTGAACTCAAAAAATTGAAAATTCTGTAGTTTTAAAAAAAGGAATGCCCATCATGGGCCCAATCGAAATACAAAACTAATATAAAAAACAATATTTTATGCAAAATCGACCTTAGCACGCAAATTTAAAAGTTTTGTAGGGCCCCCTTGCACTAAAAAATTGAAAATTCTGTATTTTTAAAAAGGGCATGCCCATGAGAGGGGCCCAATCGAAATACAAAACTAATATAAAAAACAATATTTTATGCAAAATTGACCTTAGCACGCAAATTTAAACATTTTGTCGGGCCCTCCTGAACTAAAACAATTAAAAATTCTGTAGTTTTAAAAAAAGGCATACCCAATATCCATGAGTAGGCCCAATCGAAACAAATATAAAAACAATGTTTTATAAAAAATCAACCTTAGCACAATTTAAACATCTAAATTTAAACCGATGCAAATTTAAACATTTTGTGGGGCCCCCCTGAACTAAAATAATTAAAAATTCTGTAGCTTTAAAAAAGGGCATACCCAATATCCATGAGGGGGCCCAATCGTAAGAAATATAAAAACAATATTTTATGCAAAATCGTTGAAATCAACCATTTTAGCGCGTGAATTTAGACATTTTGTCGGGCCCCCCTGAACTCACCGGGCCCCGGTGCAATGCACCGGTTGTCCCCCCCTCTTGTGGGTCCTGGATATGACGATAGGTTTGAGAAGATTTTCAAGAAATACACATATATTAGGTTCTTCAATAAAGGTTAGGTTATACATTAAGTTATATGTGTAACCAGTGAAATTACGCTAGGGGGTGCTGCAGTACCGCAGCACCTTCTGACGAGCCGCCACTGCTAATAAATACTGTGTTGATAAATGCAATAAACGGAAATAGGCTACTGTCAAAAAATAATAGCCTAATTATAATAATGGGTGGCTTGTTACCAAGAGTAGGCTACTTTTAAAATTAGCTTTTCTATGTGAGTGTGTTGAAATGATTGGATAAGAAGCTTAGCTTGGAGAAAGATTAAGATTTTCATTTTTTCTTAAAGCTTTCCATTCGTGGAAAGGCAGCGACACCACACCGCAACAAAAAAATCAAATCAGAGAAAAGTTTCCTACAGACCAAAGCAAATAAAGTAAAAACTTTACAACGAACATGAAAATACCCCTTTTGTAAACCTAATCCATACGTTACCAATAAGTATATTGGCTGCGTTCCTGAGTAGTGAGAACCCTGGAACGACGTTCGAAAGGGCACCGGTTCGACACCTCTCAGGAGCATGCGGCTGTGTCTTCAGCAAGACACTTAAAGACATACCTGAATGAAGGTGGTCACGAAGATTGTCTTCCTTGCCTTGCACTTTGGCTAATCTAAATCTTCAATCACCGGGCGTAAGCCTAGATACGACAAACAAAAAAGTATTAGGTAGGCTATGTTAGATTTATTGCGTTTCAATTGCCTTGTTTTCCTTGTGGCGCAGGTAGCCTTTTAATAATCCAGATTCTTCAATTGACCCTTGTGCATTTTAGATTCAAGCCGTAGAATCAGTGGTGTATAGTGTATACAACTGGTGTCGGTTGTTCTAGCACTGTTCTAGATTGTCATCTCATTGTCGATTGTTCTAGCACTGGTGTCGATTGTTCTTCTCCCCCTTCCCCAATAGCCGACTTGTTGAAAACTATTGTAAAATCACTGGAGTCGCAGAATTAGGGGTGCACGGAGTCAAGTTTTCTTGACCCTCACCCAGTAAACATCACATTATCGGGCCAATACTGTTTTTGTATCGGCGCGTATGGGGTGTATGGGTAACGTTTGCACCGTATCGGGCCGATACCGGTTACGTACCGTATTGTATCGAGAAACGGTACAGTTTGTCCGATACAAACCCAATATCGGCACAGTACAGTTTTGTAAAGGAAAAACTATACAGTTTGTGTAAGGGCAATCCGATATCGGCACAGTACAGTTTTGTGAAGGAAAAACTATACAGTTTGTGTAAGGGCAATCCGATATCGGCACAGTACAGTTTTGTAAAGGAAAAACTATACAGATTGTGTAAGGGCAATCCGATATTGGCACAGTACAGTTTTGTAAAGGAACACTATACAGTTTGTGTAAGGGCAATCCGATATCGGCACAGTACAGTTTTGTAAAGGAAAAAACTATACAGATTGTGTAAGGGCAATCCAATATCGGCACAGTACAGTTTTGTAAAGGAAAAACTATACAGTTTGTGTAAGGGCAATCCGATATCGGTACAATACAGTTTTGTGAATGAAAAACTATACAGTTTGTGTAAGGGCAATCCGATATCGGCACAGTACAGTTTTGTAAAGGAAAAACTATACAGTTTGTGTACGGGTAATCCTATATTGGCACAGTACAGTTTTGTAAAGGAAAAACTATACAGTTTGTGTAAGGGCAATCCGATATCGGCACAATACAGTTTTGTAAAGGAAAACTATACAGTTTGTATAAGGGCAATCCGATATCGGCACAGTACAGTTTTGTAAAGGAGAAACTATACAGTTTGTGTAAGGGCAATCCGATATCGGCACAGTACAGTTTTGTAAAGGAAAACTATACAGTTTGTATAAGGGCAATCCGATATCGGCACAATACAGTTTTGTAAAGGAAAAACTATACAGTTTGTTTAAGAGCAATCCGATATCGGCACAATACAGTTTTGTAAAGGAAAAACTATACAGTTTGTGTAAGGGCAATCCGATATCGGCACAATATAGTTTTGTAAAGGAACACTATACAGTTTGTGTAAGGGCAATCCGATATCGGCACAGTACAGGTTTGTAAAGGAAAAACTATACAGTTTGTGTAAGGGCAATCTGATATCGGCACAGTACAGTTTTGCAAAAGCAGAACTATACAGTTTGTGTAAGGGCAATCCGATATCGGCACAATACAGTTTTGTAAAGAAACACTATACAGTTTGTGTAAGGGCAATCCGATATTGGTGCAATACAGTTTGGTAAGAGCAGAAGTTTACAGTTCGTGTAAGGGCAATCCGATATTGGTACAGTACAGTTTTGTAAAGGCAAACTTGTACAGTTTGTGTAAGGGTAATCCGATATTGGCACAGTGCGGTTTTGTAAAGGCAAAACTGTACAGTTTGTGTAAGGGTAATCCCATATTGGCACAGTGCAGTTTTGTAAAGGCAATACTGTACAGTTTGTGTAAAGGCAATCCGATATTGATACAGTAAGGTTTGTGTAAAGGCAAATCTGTACAGTTTGTGTAAGGGCAATCTGATATTGGTGCAATACAGTTTCGTAAAGGCAAAACTGTACAGTTTGAGTAAGAGCAATCCGATGTTGGCACATTACAGTCTGGTAAAGAAAAGACTGTACAGTTTGTGTAAAGGCGATCTGATATTGGTGCAATATAGTTTGGTAAAGGCAAAACTGTACAGTTTGTGTAAGAGCAATCCGATATTGATACAATACAATTTTGTAAAGGCAAAACTGTACAGTTTGTGTAAGAGCAATCCGATATTGGCACAGTACAGTCTGGTAAAGACAAGACTGTACAGTTTGTGTATGGGCAATCTGATACTGGCGCAATAGAGTTTGGTAAAGGCATAACTGTACAGTTTGTGTAACAGCAATTCGATATTGGCACAGTGCAGTCAGATAAAGAAAAGACGATACAGTTTGTGTAAGGGCAATCTGATATTGGTGGAATACAGTTATGTAAAAGCAAAACTGTACAGGTTGTGTAAGGGCAGTCTGATTTTGATACAGTATCGTTTGGTAAAGATAAGACTGTACAGTGTACATATTGTGTTAGAGAAATCCGATATTGGTGCAATACAATTTGGTAAAGGCAAGACTGTAGCCTACAGTTTGTGTAAGGGAAATCCGATATTGACAAAGTATCGTTTGGTAAGGACAAAATTGTACAGTTTGTGTAAGAGCAATCTGATATAAGTGCAATACAGTTTGGTAAAGGCAAGACTGTAGCCTACAGTCTGTGTTAGGGCAATCCGATATTGATACAATATCGTTTGGTAAAGGCAAAACTGTAGCCTACATCTGTGCAGTGACGTACGGTGAGGTTCCTAGATGGTGAGGCACTAATTTTTTCAAGTAACTTTTACAATAAAATTTTTTAGCAACAAAAGTGGTATCATACTAATCAAAAAAATTAGCAGCATGCTTTCACATTTATTAAAAATAAAATCCATGCGCCTATCCTTTTGGACTAAAACATTTGTGACTTTGTTGTATAGACCCTTCTTTAGTCCTAACATTATCACTAGATATTGAAAGGGAAAGCAGAAAAGGCAATTTTTAAAGCCAGCCACTTCTTTTTTGAGCTGCAATCTCTTTGAAAGTTGCAAGTTATTGTTTTTTGTTCAGTCGTCTGATGCAAACCTTATAAATTTAGAACCAGTCTTTCTTTATTTATGACTTCAACTTTGGATTGAAAGTTTATTTTTTTTAAATCTTTCAGATTTGATACAAAATCTTCTTCCATTTTTTAGTTAAATGTTATAAGAAACAATCCTTTACACTGCAAGAAGTCACATACCACGTACTATGCGGGCATTCCAGCTTGACGAAAAAGGTTTCATAGCTGTGACGTCACATTTGAGGCAAGCCTCAAATCGTAGCTAAATCGTTCATGATGATTTCTGGGCGACTTTGCGAAAGAAAAAGGCACGCATAATGCAGTCTATGGAAGTTTTCTGATCTGAAGTGAGGCGCAGCTTGACGTTGCCTCTCCTCGCGTATTTCAATGATTTTGACCACGTGAACGCTCGATAAGAATATCGCCACAGAAACAGAAAAAATTAAAGCACAGTTTGGGTGTAGAAACGTAAAATTTGAGGGAAAGGGGGCACGACTACAGCAATTCACACAAATAAAAGCACCTAAAAACGTGCAATATTTACTACTTTTTAACAAATAATATTTATTCTGTGATAACCATTTCTTTGATATAAATTTTGCTTTGCCAGATGTTGGCAGGTGAGGCACTGCCTCACCTGCCTCCCCTGACTGCACGTCCCTGCATCTGTGGAGAGAGAAGATAGCCTATATTGAATGACCGACAATTCAAATCGACTGAACGGATGATGATGATGATTAAGACATAGTCTACAACATTTGTAAAATGAGATGAGTAGGCTATAAGTTTCTGTTGGATTGCTTCAACAAGACGACACACGATTTTTGCTTTGGTTTTTGTATGTACTTGATGTGTATGAATGTAGACTACTTTAATGTGCGTTTTAGACAATTCCACTTGCACTGTAACAGTAACTCTTAAACTTTCGATTTGTGACTGTCTTTGAAATAAGCAATTTTGGAATGAATACAAATCGACTTGGTACCAGTTACGAATCCTTTTTTCTTTTAGCGAGCAGTGCAGGCGAGTGCAAAACAATAAAGAACGCATGACGAAATAAAGGAACACAAGTAAACGAAAGATTAACTTAAAATTATCAAAACTACTTGTTGCTGGTTTAAATTATGCCATTTACATTATATATACATAAGACATGCGGTTTTGGGGTAATTTGAGGGCGCTGAATCAAAAAATGAAATTAGTTTTTCTCTGGTCATCAGGTGTTCTTGCAATTTTGGAATTTATCTTTCTGTAAGCTTTTTTGCGCTTACGTTATAACATCATCATGTTACTTTCACAATCTTCCAGTAAGAAAGTGTAATTTCAATCTGTCATTGCATATATTTTTGTAACTGATCAGAAAATTGCTTAATTATGCTAGAATGATAGATTGATATGTGACAGAATTCCATTTTAGGTCCTTAACCGGTTACAGCTGGCATCTATTACTTCTTACACCCTTATCTAAAAAGTAGTTGAGAACTTGATCGCTAATCAAATGAGAGCGCAGAATATTGTATCTGTGCTGCTCATCATATGTTATAACCAGAGTCGTCACAAAGAGCCTACTTGGTCAGTTGCAGACTTTTATTCACGTGCAAAGCAACTGTTAGGCTATCCAGGTCTGGATTCTGCTACATAGACCTATGGCTCGTTGCAGTGCAATTCTTAAGCCAGTATATTCACCAAACTCCCTGATCTTGGAGACAATGCCTATAAGTCAGTAGTTGTGAAATGAGCAATCAGTGACAACTGAGCTATAGCAACATTTCAGCAAGTGCCTGAAGTTGGTAAATGATGAAACTGAGCAAGCAACAACTGATCAAGCCGAAACTTGGAATGCCACAAGTCACCAAAATAAGTTTGATAAGCGATGACCAAGCAAGTCCGACGAGAGCACGCAAATCTCATTTGTTGACTTAATTGGTAGTAGCTGAAATGTTCTTGCTGAGTTGAAGCACTTGCCAAATTGTCGCATGGCGAGTGGTCCGACAATCTCCTAATGTGTCATAGAAGCCTTCGTCATTTAACTAAACAGATTCAAAATGATTACATATTTTATACCGATTTTTTTTGGGCACATGACCAAGTTCCCCCCTGGATCCGTTCCTGTTCACTAGGGTCAAGTCAACTGCACCATCTGCTTCACTTCATTGCAAAAACTTGTTATGTTGGCATAGCTATCTGGATCTATAATTGTATTTCATTTTGAGCTATCTGGGATCTGTGATTACGTGTTCTTTTTCATGTAAAAATCGCTAATATTTTGTCCATTTTGTTTCATTTTACACGTGTGCATCTGGAAACATTCGTATAATTTTGTATACCGTACCGTCTTTTTTCAAAATTTGTCCTTGTTTCAAAGGGCAGCGTTTTAGAAAACTCCATTGTGTTTACTGCTAAAAAATGTACTTATTTAGAAGATGACACACGTCTTTATTTTCTCTCCAGCGCTGAAACCGGAGCGACTGATGTAGAGTGTTGCGCCTTCGGAGCCGGAGCGACTGATGTATAAAGTCTGACACCTCCGGAGCATGAAGCCACTGGAGTAAAGCCTAACAGCTCAGGAGCTGTAGAGCCATGTACCTCTTTTATAGCAGCACTGCAGCCCTGAGTCAAGGTCCCCCTTTAAATTTCAATGAAGCTTAAGCTCCTTGCAAAATAGCAACACCAAGTGATGGAAGAGAGAATATATAGGCTTAAGCTTGTCCTGCTACAAATTCCAAAGACAGGAGACAGAAATCACCGCAAAAACGAAACTCTCAAACGCAGCCGCTCCCACGCTCCACCAACCCACAAAAACTTGTTGATGATACAGCGGAGGCAATGGATGCACCGAAAAAAAAACAACCATTTATGTACGTCAAATGCCCCTAATGTTTCACATGAATTGACCGAAAACGCAAAGACCGAAAACGCAAGACCACAGACATATAGGTCTTCTAGTTTTTACTAAACACCAAACGGTACGTAATGCAGTTGCATCATTGATCCGTGATCTTGCATCTTCAATTATCTGTCATAGTAAGATTCCTTTAAACTGGGAGCGGAGCTTCATTGTATCTCTCTACAAAGATAAAGAGGGTGCATTGGAGAGGTAAAATTATTGTGAACTCAAATTGACAGAGCAATTAGTCATGAAAATTGTAGAGAGAACTTTAGATAAGTCATATCGGGGAGAAAGTATAACTCTTGATGGCTCTCACAGTTTGGTTTTGTCCCTGGCAGGAGATAAACTGATGCAATTTTTGTTGTTAGACAACTACAAGAAAAATGTCTGTCATGAAATAAACAATTGTATTGCATAATGGCGTTCGTAGATCTCGAAAGCTTTTTGATCGTGTTCCTTGTAAAGTTATCTGGTGGGCACTGAGAAAGATTCAAGCAAAATGGTGGAATTGGTTGATCTTGGAGACGTAATTTCTGCAGCAGGAGAATGCGATTATACAATAAAGTCGCGTATAAAAGCAGCTTAAAAAGCTTTCAGAGAACTGTTGCTGGTCTTAAGATCACGCCACCGGTCTTACAAAAAGAGTGTACAGTATACTTGTGTGCGATTTCAACAAATATGTTATGTGAAGTCCAACAATGCAACAACAACAATGATCTGACCACATTGCGATCATCCGTGTTGCTAGATCGACTGCTGGTTCTTGCTGATAAAAGGCTCCGCTGGTATGCACAATTGCACATGTAGAAAGATCTAACAGTGCATTGAAATTGGCCGCAATTTACAAATTCCAGGAAGACGTGGGGTTGGTAGGCCAGTCAAATTGGAGAGCGAGCGATATAATAATAAAAGCTCGTCGAGAGTGGAATTTGTTGAGATCTGACTCTTTGTGACCCTGAGAAGTGGAGTGAGATGTGCAACCTGCCACGTATGCAGCTAGCCAGTTATCTGGAGTGGGGACTACAAAACAACTGTCCCTCAAAACCTAAACGTTAAAAAATAAAACTCGACGACGATGAATGGAAGATGGAATGGAAGATTTCTATGGTGGAATGGAAATGGGATGGAAGAAAATTTCAGGATGGAAGATGAAAAAAAACGTCCAATAAGAAAATTTTGACAACCATTTTAAGGGAACAAGTGGTTGGGAGGAGTCTCTCCACACGATGATGGTTGAAGTGGAATCAATAATATAATAAACTCCAAACCTATCGTTCCGGTACCGGTAACTTTTGACCCTCGCGATAATGAGCCTTTAACACCAATTAATCTTCTACTGATGGTAGGCTATGTCCTTTACCAAATTTTCCCTTAGGTTGTTGGAAAAGAGGGACTGATGTTACTTTCGACGTCGGTGGGTTCAAATCCAATAAATAGCAAATCAATTTTGGCAAAGTTAGAACAGGCAATATTTGCCTCAAATTATCCAGCCACAAAAATGGCACCAGAAGAAAATAATCTTCTTGTTCATTGATCGACCACTCTCAGCGGCGCTCTAAGCGATCTATGAGTAAGGTTGTAGAAATTTATCCTGACAAGAGCGGAACTGGTCAAACTGTGCTTGTAGACCCAACATAATGTGGTAAAACGGCCAATATCCAAATAATGCTTCATCTAGTTAGATGGTATTGAATACTGAAAAGTTTGGGTGTTCATCAGGACAATTATCGTTTCTAGCACTATAGTTGCAACGTTCATCTGATGAATAAGCAATAAACCATCCTGTTTGTTGTTGCCTTTACTTTCAATTTCATCAGATGAACGTTGCAACTAGTGCTAGAAACGATCTAGATGGTATTGGTGAATAAAAGGTTAAGTGAACCTTTCAAAAGGTCAAACAATTGTGCACTCGATGTAGACCAAGTTATCAAAAAACTGGTAGTGTTGCACTCGATTTTGATTCAAATTTCTGCTGTTCTCCTTTATCACACCGAAGTTCGGTGGCTCTTTCGGGGTCTTGTTTTGTCTCGAGTTTTCGAACTACATGTTGAAACCGAGATTTTTTTTCGAGAACGCAAATCCCCGTTAAGCACTTTGGTGACAACAAATTTATTGGTGCATTGGCTTACTTGACAGACATTTTTTCAAGTTTGAACCAGCTCATTATGCAAATACAAGGAAAAAGTGTTACCATTATATATGTACATAATACAATTCAGGGCTTTCAGACAAAATTAGATCTGTGGAGTAGAAGAGTTGAATGAGGAATTCACGCATATTTTCCAACATTTGATGTTTGGAAAGTCAGTAGAAGTCGCAACGAGATTTCTGACCTCGAAGTCGAAATATGCCAGCACCTTGCCGCCTTAAAAAACAACTTTGATGGTTACGGTACTTCGAAGGTGAAAGTTTTAACAGTACTGCTCTTTAGATAACTCATCCCTTCGAAGCCGAGTTAGAAAGTATTGCTGACGATGATCTTTGCAAAGATCAATTGATTGATCTTCGATGTTCAATAACGCTTTGTTCCAAATTGTTATCGTGCAATGGTGACTTTTCCAAGTTTTGGTGTGATTAGTCAAAGAGTTTCCTACGCTGACTAAGCGTGCATTTGAAGTTATGATACCTTTTCCAACGCCACCTGTGTGATAGGCTACCTGTGTGAAGCAGGGTTCTTTTCATTGTTGACTGTTAAAACAAAGCATCGATCTCGCTTAGTTCCCAAAGACGACATGCGAGTAGCTCTTTCAACGACTGTTTCAAGAATCTCCAAAATTGTTCTTGGAAAGCAAGCACAAAAGTCTCACTGATTGACTGTTGAAATTGCGTGTCAGTTATTAATAAAAGAAAAAAATTTAAACATTTTTGTGTGCTTTTATCATAGTTATTTAGGACATTTGAGTAATTATTTTTCACAGGACCCCGTCAAGAACAATCGTGTCTTCGCCAAATAAACAGTTTGTTTTTGATATTTACCAAGGTAAATCCAGACAAAAAGGATGTTTTGCATTTCTTCGCATGGTTGACTGGACACTTTGTTTGTTTGTTTGTTTTTCATATCTTTATCCTGCATTGCGGGAAAGCGGACTTGAGCGCTATGCATCGGTGTACGCCTTCCGACGTACACCTGACCCACGCTGCAGCCGACGGTAATGTCTCTTTCCGGTTGTCTACTCTACTTATGACTTAAATTTGGTACTACCCATTACTCGAAATCGATCACTGGGTAGAGGCAATTATCGTAAAGTTTCTTGCCCAGAGAAACAACAGCAAGTGCGGGTGGCTAGAGTCGAACATGCAGGCTCTCGACTGCGAGCCCAACGCGTTAACCACTTGGACACGATGCATACGGTGGGGGTAAATTTCACTTTTTTTATTCGGCAAGGGGTAAACGAAACAAATAAGGTTAAGAACCCCTGATGTAGACTAACTTATGTTGAAGATTTAAAATAAATTCATTTTAATACATACATTGGTAGGGGTATGTTACAATTCGTTTATATTATACTACGTCTTGTAAGTGTAACCGTGTGTTTTTATCGTTTTGTGTCGCTGTTCAGTCAAGCTTGAAACCGTCGAAAACTTTTTTTTTCTTCAAGCTGAAGGAATCATTTGTGCGTCCCTTGACGTAATTTTTACTACTGTAGTTATCGTACGTTTACGGGTCAGACCAATTTACGGGTCAAACCAGTACATGCTCTCTGTCGATCTGAATATGTCCATCAAAATAAAACAGATATTGAGTGGTGGCTGCAACGTATTCCACAGTTTAAGACAGTTAGATTAGTGTATAGAGTCAAGACATCTGTTGCTGCATATACAGTATATAGATAGTATTAGTAATTATGCCAACTGTCGAAGTGCAGAAATGAACTTGTGAAGATCTGTAGGCCTATGCTACAATTATTTGGTAAGATATTGTTCTTTATATGATCAATTATGTCGTATTTTGGCGATATACTGGTTAAGAGTTTGTATTCTGAGTATCCGCTTACGTCAGATTAATGTTCTCGTCTATTGTTTTGTGATTACGCAACGTGGTCTTCTTTATACACGAAAAACAACAGTTAATTCTTCATTTCTATTTACAATTTTTAATATTGTCTCCAGAAACCGTCGCAACTGGATACCCGTCAACTATCAATGTCAACTCTACTATAAACCTCATTACTGCAAATCGTATCTTATGTGACGCGTTCAAAGACAGCGCTAAACTACTGCCATTTTGTGTACCCGTCGGCGTCCAGATTCATCCAATAGACGCCGTTACACCAAGTACACCTTTTATTGTGGGGAGTTGAGTTGAAACTACAGTACATTTGAATTGCTATGTCATCGCGTTGGTCAAAACGTCGAAAAACTATTTATGCTCGCAAAGAAATAGAAAAAAGAATTTGTGCAAAAAATAAATATGCTTATCCTGAAACTGAATCTCAGCACAATGGAAAAACAGTTCTAAGTTCCATTGTTAGTGTTAGTGATATGCCTCAAGAAGTTGCTAATGTTTCTAATGATGATTTTCAACATAAATACGTGGACACGGATCAATCGCAAAATGAGTTCGATTTGATTTCTTCGAATAGCTCCTCTAAAAGTCTTAATATTGATGCTTCCGCAAACAACAAAAAAGGCGATTTTAATGAATACGATTTGCCTCTACTTTTAGAAATATGGGCAGTAGAATGCTCAATAACTTGCAATGCTTTAGGCAAACTGTTGGATATATTGCAAAAATTTCACCCAAATATACCGAAAGACCCAAGAACTATTTTGTCCACATCTAAAGTGACTGGAATTGAAAGTATTGCTGGCGGATCTTATTATCATGTTGGTGTTGAAAAGAACATTCGTAAAGAACTTATTTGTAATTCCAGCTTGCAATTATCGGATGAAATTTTTATTAATGTAAACATTGATGGACTACCCTTGTTTAAAAGTTCGATGCATCAATTGTGGCCAATCCTTGGCATGGTTAATGAAAAGTCACTGCAACATCTGCAGCCTTTTACAATTGGAGTTTATGCTGGAGACCATAAGCCAAATAATTTAGAAGAATATCTGCAGGCATTTTTAAATGAAGTTAAAGTATTGCAGTCTGTTGGTTTTGTTTTTAATGATAAAACATACACGGTAAAAATTACAAATGTCATATGTGATGCACAAGCTCGCTTTTTCGTTAAAAATGTTAAATCTTGTGCTGGTTATCATGGTTGTGATAAGTGTACTCAGAGTGGTGTACACAATGGAGAGAAGATGCTCTTTCCAGAAGTTGATGCACCCCTGCGCACTGATTTAAGTTTTGAAAAAATGTTACATGAAGAGCATCATAAAGGGCTCAGTCCATTTCGTTCAATATCCTTGGGTATGGTCAGTCAATTTCCAATTGACTATATGCATCTTGTGTGTTTAGGAGTTGTAAAGAGATTGATTACACTGTGGCTTTCAGGTCCATTAAAAATTAGATTTGGTAAAATCATTCGTAAAAATATATCTGAAAAACTGTTAGCATTTAGATTTTCGATTCCACAAGAATTTGCTCGAAAACCACGCTCACTTGACCAAGTTCCTCGCTGGAAAGCCACAGAATTTAGGCAATTTTTATTATATACTGGTCCAGTCGTCGGGCACCATACCTGATTCAATGCATAAAAATTTCTTGTTGCTTTCTGTTGGAATTAGAATTTTATTGCATGCGGATTTATGCACATCCAGGTGTGATTTTGCTCAAAGTTTATTGATTGCATTCGTCAAACATTTTTCACAAATTTATGGTAGCAACAATCTTGTTTACAATGTGCATGGATTGGTTCATTTAGTTCAAGATGTCAAAAACTTTGGATCGTTGGACAATTTTTCATCTTTTCCATTTGAAAATTATTTAGGCAAACTAAAACGCTTAGTTAGGAAGCCCAGTCAAATTATTCAACAGGTTATTCTTCGACTTAAAGAAAAATCAAACGTTGACATAGGTAAATTACCACTAGAAAATGTAAATGTGAAAACGTCCTTATTACAAAGCCATTTTTCTGGACCAGTTCCTACTGAGCATGTTTCTTGCAAGCAGTTTAAAAAACTACAGTTAAAGAATATGGTTTTAACTGTATCAACGCCAAACAATTGCATACAAACTAAAACTGATTTGTGCTTGGTTTCAAATATATTAGAGTGTGAACATGGTATTTATATTGTTTATAAAATGTTTGCAAAAGTAGAATCGTTATTTGATTACCCATGTGATTCATTGGTTTTAGACATCTGCAAAGTGTCAAAACTTAAAAATGATTTGTTTGTTTGTAATGTAACGGAAATTACGCAAAAGGTAATGCCTCTACCATTAAATGCTGCTGCGTATGCAGCTTTTCCTGTTATCCATGCCTTTCGCTAGTTTTTTATTTCTGACCAGATTTAATATCACTGCAGATGTTTATGTGTTTTATGTCGTAAGTGGCTACATTTATATAATATCTTGCATGCAATATTTTACATATATCATTAGCTTAATATCTTGCTAATCACAATCATGCTACAAGACAGCTGCTCGCACTATGTACACGTCTTTTTATAATGAAACGGCTTACGGTATTAATATTATGATTTATAACCACTTTTTTTCGTATTTTTATTTTAGGGACATATGTTAACTGCAAAATGTATCAAGTCGTAATATTTAAAACAAGCAATGAAGTCGAATGTGTTCCATGCATATGGTTCAAAACCGAAACGCAGCTGTATTGGCCAAATTGCACTTTTTCAAAACCGATAGCTCACGCTATAATGAAGCAAACTGAGCCCGATGAATCGTGGGATGTATATGATATACAATTGGTGCCAGGTGGAAAATGTTGTAAGTATGAGTTTTTTATCACGAGTTTTAGTTGAGACGTTGTATTGTGTATAGTACAGTCGTCCACTTATTAAATCCACATTCGGACAGGACAATTTTGGGACCGGGTTAAATAAACTGGTGAGCTTACTAAGCAGGGGATGTTTTCTACATTACCAGAATGAATGGGAGTAATTCTGGACAGGACCAAGTTAGGGTGATGAGCGGGTGGGTCTATTAACCATGAGCTCAATAAGCGCGGATTGCTGTACTAATGCTTTTTTTTTTCAGCTACTTATCAAGAAGGATTGGCAAAAGCTAAACGAGCCGAAGAGCTTTCCGATCTGCAAACTGATGAGGAAATAAATGAGCTGAGCACGTTAAAGTAAGCATATTCAAAGAACTTTTCTTTATGTTGGAATAGATACAGTGGTGTGAGCAGAAAAGTTTCATGGGAAAAGGGTTTTGAAAAAAATTGTATGATAAGCCTACAATTTGAAACGTAACCAACATTTACTTCATAGCAGAAACAAAAGTAAACCCATGACAGGTCACAAAACGTAGGCTATGCTGTAATATTGTGCTGATGATGAGGGCCACAAGATGGTCGAGCAAGCTTTACTACCTTCACCGAAAGTATTTGTTGGTATAGTTGGCAATGCAAAGTAGCCTAAATTGTGGATGCAATCTACTGTTTATCCAAAACTTTGACCTGTCTTTCCTTTGAAGCGATTACGTTTTTCAATTCAGTTACGTTAAGATTGCGTTTCGTAGTAAAAAAGCATTTTAAATACTCGTACTCGTTGCAGTGCTTTGCTTCTCCTTTGCGACAAGAAAGATGTTAGGTTAAAGATGATAAAAATTTCTGAACCTCTGCGATTAATTGTTAGGCTATTTATTTGTCAAACGAAATAAAATTTTGAAATACGCTGCATTTTATTCGAAACATCCCTAAATGAAAACAGTCAGTAGGCCTATATTTAAAATATATAAACACGTTTTACGTAATCCCACACATTTTTTCCTTGGCGTTTTCAACCTTGTAAGCTACGATTCTCATGCATTAGCATTTCTTATTTATTTAAGCACATATTAAAACCAAATCGCTATGATTTCGAAATCAAAGATGAAACAATTTTCCGTCAAAATAAAACGCAGTTTTGTTTTAAAAACGCTTCAACGTAACACTAAAGTTGCTCATGCTCATCAAACGGTGGAAGCTGTTGCTTACTAAAAAATAGGCTAGCGTAGCCACTAGCAAAAAAATAGACCGTTATTCAAACAGGTGGTCTTCTTCTTTCCTGTAAGACAGGATTGTTCAAATTTCAGGGCAGGTGGTGGAAAGCCAGACTAGTGCGTTACTGGATAGATGTGCACTGTACAGTACGCATTAATAATATATACGTAAATGTATTTTGCCTATACGTATACGCAAATGGCCTATACGTAAATGTATTTTGTATTTAACTAACTTTGTACTAAATAACTTTGTAGGCTACATGAAGAGTAATGTTGTGTGATTTTGGAAAGAAGGCAGTAATTTACTTGCATTTGGCTGTGTGCTTGCCTGTCTTCTTGATGAAGCGCATAAAATTTTGAAACGTATTATTATTGTATTGTCTCACTTGTGTGAGTCTAAATTCAGTATTCATATCATGCTTTATTTTTGTAAAAATAACATACTACTAGGCTAATACTTTTATTAGTAACCTTATTCTTTGTAAAGACTATTTGAATAAAGGTACCGTAATTTGTATTTTTGTAGAAGAAAAAAGAGAAGGCCTTCACGGTATGTTGATGCCAGGGTTGAGGAGTCTGACGATACTGATCCAGAAGGTAGTCAATGTAGTTCTCCAAGTATTCATGTTTTAAATATTTCATGGTTTACAACTTTTATATCCTTGTGTTTCCTACTACTATTCATTATCTGAATGTGTGCCTGAGTTCTGACATACCTGTAGCTTAGTTCTAGGCTACTGTGTTGCTTAATGCTTCATAACGGAGAACTGAGTGCATTAACTATTGTCTTTACGTTAATTTGCATATTTAATTGGCACAAAAATGCAATAGTTTATTTTTTGCCGGCATTGCTGCAGATCATTCATAAGCTGGTGATCTTTGAAGCATTAGAATTATTTTATTTTCATTGTCAGAAAACCCTGGTTCTTCAAAATCAAAGCAGAGGCGAATGGAATTTATCCTTCCTAATCCTCCACCTATTTTTTTGCCTGAAAGTGACACGTCCTCACCAAAACACAAGCGGTCAACATCTGTTCAAAGTAAGATCGTATAACATGGGGTATTTTTCCTAAGGCAAACTAAATGAATCAGGATAGCATTTTTGACAGCCACTATTTCATTAAATAGCTGTGTTGGTACAAGGCATATCTTGTTTAGAAGTGGAAGTATGCCAAAAGTTGCAGTGTTGTGAAGATTAAACGCTTTCTTGGAATGAAACAGTGCGCATTTATATTGAATTGCTAAATTTTGTGTTGCAATGTTTATGCTTTCAGATGCTAGTAATTCTGGGTCACTTATGGATGTGTCTACTACGTCCCAACATAGCTCCATGTCCCTAAACAGCCAAGAGAGAGATGTCTCTTCTGTGGTTCAGCTTTCACAAGGTAAAAACTAACACCGAATTAATGCTGTTTTAATTTGTTTGCCCAAGGAGTTTGCAATGATCTTGTTTTCACTTTATCATAGCGTTGTGCTTATTGCAAAAATTTAACTTGTTGGTTGGTTTTGAAACTTTATCCTCGGACTGACAAAACCTTTTACAAACTCAGATGACGTTATCCAAGAACTAGCTGAAATAAAGGTGCAGTTAACATCTCAGTCCAAGGAGATGGTGGAAATGAAGAAATTGCTGCGCAAAATATTGCGTTCGAATAACGCATCCAATTCCATGGTAACAGAGCTTCCAGATGGAATTCCAATTCCATCCAAAACTGTGGAGGAATTGGAGCATTTAGAAGGTCTTCTCGTTGATACGGGTATAAAAAATGCATTGGTAAGTAGTGATGCACGAAGGCAACATTTAGGCCGGATGTTCCGGCTTGAAAATTGCAACTCCGTCCGGAACTTCCGGCCTTGGTAATATCTACTTCTTACTGAATACTTAATATTCCAACTGGTTGGTAAACGGTTGTTGGTACATTACGCTCACCAAGCAGTGAAGCGGTAACCAAGAGCTTTTTAAGAAGGTGCTTTATGGCAATGCTTAGGATGGCCGCTAGGGTCTTTTAAAGGAATACATTTAGGAATAAACTTTTGATAGATTCAAGTTTTATTGATTTCAATGTTTTCTATTCACCCGATGTTGCATTCATCATCATTATCATGTGCCGTCTTCCGAGTAGAAAGTTGGCAGACAATTCTTTCCACAAGTCACATTTTTCCGCTACTCTTTTTGCTTCTTCGATGCTTGACAAGTCACCCCAGTGTTTTACATTATCTCCCCAAGTTCGTCTCCTTCTTCCCCTGCACCTATTTCCTTCCACCATACCTTCAATAACCAGTTGATGTACTTGTCCTGCCGATCCTCTCAAAATATGTCTCGCGAATTTCATCTTTTGTATTTACCAAATCGTTGGCCCATCTATCTTGCACTCAAATTATTTTCTAATTAATGTCGCATTGAAGACTTTCAGTTGACTTCCTAAATCCCATTTTCAACCGTATGTGTATTCTAGCATTATTACAATACCACAATGATAAAAACAATTAGATTCACTCAAGGTCACAAACGTAACCACAGCCACATACACTTTCGGAGTCGGAGGGTGTTCCATCATCATTGGTAAGTAATGTAGCCTACAATGTAGCCTACATATCAAGATAATTACTGTCGCAACCCAGTGTCAGTAAATATAGTTCAGTAAGCAGATTATCGGTGCGTAATATTTGTTTCTGAGTATTTTATGTTTTAGATTTCTCGCCTTTCTGTGGTGGGTGGCTCGTCAGTGAAGGAATGTAGCTGGCGAGTGATGGAGAGCATCATTTTCAATCCACTGTGTGAGAAATATAATTGGTCGGGAAAGAGTGGATGGAGAGGAAATTCTAGTTTGCCACAAAAAAAGGCGCTATGTTCTTTGAAAAACATTGTGGATGTCATAAAAAGTAAGTAATCTAGCGCTCAAAGATTTAGTTTCCATATTAAACTTTAGGATGAAATCTAACACCAAAAACACACACCGCAAAAACATAAAGAAATAGTGAAATAATTTTCGAACTTTACTCTCATGGTATAAAGTATGAAGACACAAAAAACTGTAATGGTATGTGAGAACGTCAAATTGTGCAATCATAGGCGCCCACTTTTCAAATAACCTTGGGGGGCGAGAAAGGCGATGACGTCATAACCATAAAGCTATTTTACTCAATTAAAATAGTCTTTGATTAAGCTTATTGTCTTGTTTATATTGACACCTAAATCGCAAACCGAATTTATTAGAACTACTGCTTGAAACGATTAGTTTTACGCATGCAGTACGCCTAGTCGTAAAAATTTTGATATTGTTAGCTCATAATTGGAACAGTTGGAAAACAAGCCGATTCATTTCCTTTTCGTGCGAGTGAATAACAAGGACAACACTAAAAGGCGGAAATGCGGAAAGGCGGAAATAAGCAGAAATTACTTAGAATTAAAACAGTCATAGTATTTAATGATCTCACAATTGCTTCTAAATAATAGATTTCAATGATATTTCAACATAAGAAAATGTTCGGTATTGAGTTGTGGCTAAAAATCGCATTTCCGCCTTTTTCCTATTTCAATAAATTCCATTACATTTCGAAATTTACTCCAATAACTGTGGAATTAAAACAGTCAAAGTATTTAATGACCTCACAATTGCTTCTAAACAATATCTTTCAATGATATTTCAACATAAAAGTAGGTTCGGTGGTGAGTTGTTGTTAAAAATCGCATTTCCGCCTTTTTCCATGTTGCAACATTTCATTCTTTCATGATGAAGTTATCGCTATGTTAAACAATATGGACGCCAAGATCGTACTTCCGCGTTTTCTGCATCGGCATTAAATCGCTACTTCTGCGGACAATACGCCATTTCACGCCCGGCATATTTCCGCGTTCCGCATTTCCGCCGTTTAGTGTTGCCCGAATAACAACGATCAAGACAGCGAAGTCATTGAAATAAAACGCTAAAAATCGTGATTTCCAGCAGAGTGGAAACCCGCTATCAGTTTTATTAACCTCGTTTTGTTCGTTTTGCTAATTACTTACCTTCAAAGCGCTAACAAAGGCGAAGTGTTTTCTCTTCTGTTTTTTATCGAAAGTTTTAATAGTCTTTTAATCGAATACCGTATACCCGAGTATAGGTCGAGATGTTCGCTAGTGATTTTCACCTCAACACAGCTTCAACTTATACACGGGACAAGCTGTTGTCTCCAGCTCGCAGTTTTCAAAATGAACGCATTTTTACTGCTGCAAAATCATTGCTGACGTAGATTACGGAGTTTGAAATGGTGTCGGCCGAATTAAAAGTTTTGAATACGTTTATTTGCAGTGATTCGAACTTAATTTTCAAATTTAATGATTTCTTGTCAATTCTAAATTTTATGCACTTGTTAAGCAATATGCAAAGCTCACGAAACAAAACAGCGGAAAGAGCTGTTTTAAGAGATCGATTTTTTTATTTTTGCGTGTAGGATATAATCGTTCTTATTACGTAACATTCCATGATCGTTTCTACCACTAGTTGCTACGTTCATCTGATCGTTGAAGTCGACGTCAAACCTTAGCGGCCCTTAGCGGCCCCCATATGAGAAAGTCATGCGATCAGCTGCTGTTTTGCGGGCAAGAGCAACGTAGGCTATTTTTCGCTTTCGGCATTCTTTAAGTCCGTTTAAATCAGGGGTCACCAAACTTTTTTCTCTGAGGGCCGGATTGCTGCGAGATTAACAGCTGCGGGCCGGTTGTAAATTGCGAAAAGATATACAACTATTTAAATCTCCATTGACTTGAATTGAGCACAATAAATAACAAAGTCAGCGGTGGAATAGCAAAGTTGTGATGAAAATCGAAAGGTTGCTGGAAAATTTATCCCCTGCTGTGATACACTACAGGGCATCGTGTTCTTGAAAAAACATTACATCTTTCCAAATTTGGCCTAGGCTGTCCCCATTTGTGGTGGCCTAATGATAAAAAAAGAATCATTAGCAGGTTGCGTGTTGCTCAACAGCAACGTCAGTCCTTTACAAAAAGTATGGTAACTTTTTTTCCTTAACAGTTGTAGTGTAACTGTTATTTCTGCAGCACGTGGCGGGCCGGATGAAATTAGTTCGCGGACAGTTCCGGACAGCAGGCCGTAGTTTGGTGACCCCTGGTTTAAATGATCAAAATCTCTTTCGCGAAGTGTTTTATCTTTGAAACACCATTTGTAATAACCATTTTTGTTGCCCCTCAACCATGAGTTTACGGGGGGGCGCCGCCCCCCCGGAAGTCAGCGCGTATGTTGTGCATAATAAAATAGTTGTCTCTACAACAGGTAATTGGTACAGCATAGTGATGCCTAGCTTATTTAACAAATTGTTTACTGCTTTGGCATAGGCTAGATTAATTTCACTGGTCAACAAATTTTAAGTAAGTTTTGTAATCAGAGGTACAAGTAAACTTTTCTAAATAAAGTTTCTGCGCTGATTCCGAATCTGCGCTCGTTTTTTCTTCACCAAATTTGGTTTTGAAAAATTTTACACTTTGATATTTTAGGTAGTTTTACGTATTTTAGTCATAAAAATACGTTTCTAAAATGCAGCTGGTAATCGCAATTCATTGAGAAATCCGCGTTGTGCAAGCTTGAGATCAAAATTGTCACTATTAGGTAAAATTGCGTCGCATTTCCATCCATATAGGTCATATTTAAACAACAAAAACTCAAATATCTCTGAAACCTGGTGTGCTGTAGAAAAAATAAGCACATTTGCGGAATCAGCGTCAAAAACCCTTCAAGAATCACTTAATTGGACCTCCATTTCAAACTTGCTGTTGGCCAATATTGTTTGAATGATTATTGGTTATGTAATATGCTCATACCATATGTACGAGCATATATGGTACCATATGTATTGATGTTACAGTTCTCTTTTCTTGACAACATTTTAATCCTTGTTTTAGGAGCGGTTCTACAAAACCCGGTGCTGACTACAGCTACCGAAAAAGAGATAGAGAAGGCAGCCAGCACCTGGATGCGAAATTGGCGTGATCGCCAAGGCGGAAGAAGACACCGAGTTAGAGCTGAGGTTGTCAACAGTTAATTGTTTTGATAACAATAAAAGATGCAAGTGGTAAATAAGTTGTGTTGCAAAACCTGTCAAAAGAATTCCTAAAGACATTATGCTATTCCAGAACGTCAGAAGAACAGTTTCAGTTATCGAGCAATACTCATCAGTATTGGTGTTGTACCATAGAATCACATCAAAGCGGCGCGATAGTTTCTTTACAGTTAAGGTAGTGACAGATTATCCGTGTACAGGCACCATAGGTCACCCGTACAAAAACTGTATTGGCCCAACGCGCTAACCAGGTGCACGAATGTACGGAGCCCGTATTGACGCTAGTAGCCTACAGCGCAAATACAGGTTGAGGACATTGAGCCAGTACAGGCAACATGCGGTCACCCGTACAAACACTGTATTGGGCCAGTGTTTGGCTGTCTACAGGCACCGATACAAAGATTGTATTGGCCAAACGCGTTAACCAGGTGCACGAATGTACGGGGCCCGTATCGACTCCGGTATAGTGCCAATACAAAGTTAAGTGCATTGGGCCAATACTGACTATGTACAGGCACCATACGGCTACCCGTAGAAAAACTACATTGGGCCAATGCTGGCTGTGTACAGGCAGCATACGGTTACCCGTACAAAGACTGTATAGGCCAAAGACGTTGCCAGGGTGCAAGAATATACGGGGCCGGTATTGGCACCAGTACAGTGCCGATGCAAGTTAAATGTATTGGGCCAATGCTGGCTGTGTACAGGCAGCATACGGTTACCCGTACAAAGACTGTATCGGCCCAAGACGTTGCCAGGGTGCAAGAATATACGGGGCCGGTATTGACGCCAGTACAGTGCCAATACAAGTTAAATGTATTGGACCAATGCTGGCTGTGTACAGGCAGCATACGGCTACCCGTACAAAGACTGTATCGGCCCAAGACGTTGCCAGGGTGCAAGAATATACGGGGCCGGTATTGACGCCAGTACAGTGCCAATACAAGTTAAATATATTGGGCCAATGCTGGCTGTGTACAGGCAGCATACGGCTACCCCGTACAAAGACTGTATCGGCCCAAGTTGTTGCCCGGGTGCAAGAATATACGGGGCCGGTATTGACGCCAGTACAGTGCCAATACAAGTTGCCTATACAAGCTGATATTGGGCCAGTATTGGCCTAATGCTATGATGTTTGCTGGGCACTCCTCCGACTGCGAAGTCTGTGACTCCAAACTCCACTCCTGCTCCAAATAATTTGAGTTTGGAATGTTTTCAGAATCTCGCATCCTTCACAGAACGCCCAGGAAGTTAAAAAAACGTTGGATTAACTTTTTCAATAGCGAATACTTCTTCTGGTGTCATGTTTTTGAGGCCCGCAGGTATGCATGCATGTCGGGCATTGATATCGGGCCAAAACTATAGCATTTCCACTTCCCTGGCTACGCCCTTTAAACAATTTTATGAACCGCTATTGTAGGCTATTTGAGACTGCGATAATCAGACAGGCTTTTTGGCTACTTTTGTGCTTTTGCACTTTTTGCTTTAGGTCTATGTGTAGGTGAGCTTGGATTTGGTTTGGTCTTTGAATCTTTATCCTCGGACAGGACAAAGCCTTTATAAAATACTCCTGGTAGTTTTGCATAGGCCTACTTGCTACTTGAAGAGCCTTTTGACTGAGGGCCAGTTACCAAGATTGAACAGAGTGAAGTTTTCCGACTTCTGAAATATTCTTGCCGGAGAATTATTCCATCCACTATGTGCCGCTGAATGGAGAGCAGTCCTGAAATGCGTTGCACAAGCGCACACCTCGAGAGTCGAACCAACGTCGCTTGATTTTGAGTTTAGTGCGTAACCACCCAGATAACGGGGCTAATGGAGCTTACTTGATTCATTGAGGGGGAATTTTTATCCTTAGATTCTGAAAACAATTTAGACGCTTAACCCAGAAAAATCACCTCTGAGTTTAATTTGGTAGACCACATAGAAAGCAAAATGTTAAACACAACCAGACTTCGTTTTTCTTATTCTTGGCGCCAAACATTCGCATTGTCCAGAACGAAGACGTGGATGGTTGTCAGTCGGCAATGTCTCAACCGTCATTGCACGCACAGACGTTGGGATTTTTCACTTAACTGTGCACGTGCATAGGCCTACTTACCCATGCGGGGTGGTATCCTGTTAGTGTGGCGCTGAGGATTACACGGCTGGTCACATCATTAATGTGTGCACCATCTTTCATTTTATAAGCGGAGGATGCCTATATGGCTACGTGCTGTTGTCCAGGGAAAAGTAATTATGGAATGATAGGAAAGCCATGATGCTAGGTCTTATAGAATGCCGATAAATAAAAAAAATAATCATTGAAGTTTGTCATGTTGTAATCTACTTGGTGGTTTTGAGGGCCATATTCAATTCAATTCAATTTATTTTTCTTTGTCAGAATGCAAAAGAAATGATATTGTGAAAAAGAAATACAGCAACAAAACCAACAAAAGGAAAAGGTGGCAAAACCATAACGGTTTAAGACGTGCATGAAAGAATCTAATATTGCGGTATATGCATCGATAAATATAGATAAGCACGGCCACCAAACCTGATACTTTAAAACAAATACATGAATTAGTTAAGAATCAGTCGCCTCCTCGTTCCTGAAACAACTGAAGCGCCAATTCTTAAAGCAATGAGAACTCGACTGAACCCAACAACATCACAAAAATAAACTAATACACACATATTGTAATTACGTAACGGACTATCAAAACAAGGACTATTTACAGATTTTATACAGAAATAGAGTGTTCGCAGCAACGATATTAAGTAGCCTATAGATTGCAGAACAAATACACAATATGGCAACTCATTATCAAGATAAAATGGTTAAAAAAGGTTTTGTTTTTTAAATTAATTTCCTGCACATGTAAGAGCATAAGAAGTATGATGATAAAGCAGCGTGTTTTTCGTGTTCATACGTTCTGACTTGGTGACGCTCGAAACGACAACTACTACTATCATTAGATCAGATCAAAAATAATGGTTCAGATTATGTTGCAACTAGGAAATGAATGGAAAAAATCACCACTTGGGTTGGTACGAGTGCAATTTGAGTTTGCTCGGACGCGAACTGGAGTTTTGCTTGGAAAACAATTTTGAAATAGCAGCCTACCCGAAGTTTAGGACTTTCACATGCTTAAAAGAGCAACGCAGTGACACTTGCTTGAAAACTACCCTCATAACTATGACTGCATCTTCAAGAGAAAATAAATAAAACAAATAATTTCTATGCCGGATAAAGTGATTTCTTGGTAAATTTACTTCCTGGATCTCAGCAGCCTATATATACTTGTTCAACGGATGGTCACGGCGGATTGATAGCGCGAAATTGTGAAGGTACCATCAGTCTGCAGAAGTATAAGTCACTTGTTAAGCAAGAGCTTTCTTTGAGTTAGAAAAGTGTAGCCTAAATTTTGTCATCGAAAATAAATTCTTGATAAAATATTAACTATCGTACAAATTATGCTCACTGTTTTTTCTCTTCATATTTTTAAAACAATTTTGTTCTATTGTCAGCCAGCGTTTTGAAAAAGTGAGAGGAGTTCTCCTTTTTCTCTTGTTGCCATGGTAATGAAAAAATGGGTTGCCAAACTGTTGAAACGCACTTTGAAATTTTGGAGCAAATCGGTGTTGCAATTGATCGTCGAAATGACCATTGCATTTACAAGCGCGCCAGTCAGCAAAACAGTTTTTTTGCATTGAATCAACCTGTTCAGACGTGAAATCAATGTAAAGAAAAATAATAGGCCGAGTGATTCAACGTATTCAAACATTGAATCAATGTAAATACGAACTGTTAGGCTAATTCGGTTCTTTGAACAAATCGAATGGCTTTTGTAAATATTTCTCAGTTGCAACCTATACCTGGTCAGCAAAAGTTCCTTTTTTACACGATTTCAACATCTGGCGACGTTGAAACGATGTAAAAATGACAATTTTTGCTGGCCGATAGCTAGGCTACTGTACGGTACCGAAGTTTAACTTAACCAACTAGGCGATTGCAAACATATTTCCTTTCGATGAAACCTATAGGCTACCACGCTTGGTTTGCCTTTACATTACATTCATAAGTTTTGTTGACATCATAGCATAGTCAATTAGTCATGGCCTATATTCATAAGAAAATGCTTGCTTGGATTTTTTTAGCGACTAGGGTTAGATAGCCTACCGTACAGGACTTCTAGCTAGTACCAGTAAGCAGTCTAGTCTAGTGACTCTAAATGAATAGGTATATTAGTCTAAACCTTAAAAAATAATAGAATATTTCAATTACCTTGCTGCATAAAAACTAAGCTCTTTTACATGACCTATGTGCATTGATCAATATACTAGTTGCCTAGCAACATGATTCCAGTCTAAGAATCTCTAGACCTCGAAGTTATTGCTGAATTCCAAGCTTTGTTCACACTGATTGGTGTTTTGACTTTTATTTAATTTTAAGAATTTGGCGGGGAAATGGGTTAAAAATCGTTTTTTTTGGTTGAAAATTGAAGCAACCTGTCAGGCCCCCAGACTGGCAACACATTATGATTTTTGCGGCATTGTGACGTCATGTGACGTTAAATTACATCACAATTGCACGAGCTAACTCGTTTCCAGCAGCAGAACTGTTTAGGAAAACGAACTCACGAGAACGCAAAAAACGTACGCGATAGCTTGTCGATATGCCTACATTTTAAAAGTGGATGGGCTTTACCAAACCAGCAATTATTATTTAGGCTTAAGTTTGTAAAGCAAATATATTACAGCACTTTTAAAAACGTAATTTCGTTTTGTAAAGTAAAGTTTCGTTGGTTTGACATTGTTGAATACAGTATTTGATATTACCCTATCTATAGGCTATACTGTATCTTGGAAACGGAAAATGAATGCTTTTGTTATAACAGCCTTTCTTGTGGTGTATGGACAAGAAGTATATTCTCAAAGATTTGGCTTGTGCCGTAAGTTGATTTGTCATCTGAATTTTTTTCTTCAGTTTTTTAAAAGTGTAAAACGTTTTTATTTTGGTTTAAATCTTTATCCTCGGACTGACAAACTCTCTGATGGGTTATTCCTGGCAGTTTCGCATACTGATATAGACGTTTTGAACCACTGACGTAGGGCCGGTTACCGAGATTTACAGAGTAAAGTTTCCATGTTGTTGAAGTGTTGTTGTATGTGAATTATTCTCTCCACTAGGTGCCACCGGATGAAGAGCAGTTTTGAAATGGGTTGCTCAAGCGCATACCCTGAGAGCCGAACCAGCGTCGTTTGATCTTGAGTCGGGCGCTTAAGCACTGAGCTAACGAAGCACTTATTCCGAAAAGGCCTAGCTCGTTACAATGACTATATTTGGTGCTGTAGACCTGTACATTCAAGCTATAATAATTTTTCATACAAGAAAAGTTTGTAGCAGGACAGTAGAGGATCTAGAAAAACTTGTTCGAGACAGCAAAGTTTCGACAGATCCAACATTTTGCATATTTCTTCATTTCCTACCAAATCCGTATGATGAGATTTATCAAATAAATTAATTACTTCCTTTGGTTGGATGATATCTTTCGAATAATTGTAAGAAACAAACACAACCTGCAATAAAAGAAAGACTACGAAGCTTATTCAATGCCAATGGTGAAAACAAAGTAGAAGAGATTTGTGGTGGTGATAAGCAACTATTTACTTCATGTTTTTTTTTTGAATAAATCAGTATCATTTATTTGCAATAGTTATAAGAAACCGTCCAAGCACATGTGTCACAATTGATTTAAAACGCAACTCGATGGCAAATAAATCAGTAAGGTTGATCACAGACAAAACAATTGGCCTGCTGAAAATTTAAAACAACAGAATTTTCTGGTGTAAAACAAAATTACTGGACTGGTTCGTATCGTCATTGACATGAATCGGTCGTCCGATGTAGCATGTGTAAAAGCACGTTTAATCAAAACTTGTTTATACCGGTAGGCACGTAAGGTCACACAAAAGATTGAGAAACTCACGCAAAAAAATACCCAGCAGTAACACAGTGAAATGAAAAACTTATTTTTGTATTTTGTAGCCTAAATAAATAAATATTCATTGAAACTAAAAACGTTTCCTGGTATGGAGTTAATTTGAAATAAATTTGCTATCGATACAAAATAAATTACAGAGCCCAAATCAAACTATGTTTTTTACTTTTAGTTTCATATGTAGTAAAGCGTGAACAGAAAATAGATCTGTCGACTCTAACAGAATGGATGATGTTCTTGTTTAGCAAAAATAAAATTGTAAAAAGATTTTTTGTGCTTAATATTATTATTATTTTTTGGTATTAGTGTATACAAACAAGTGAAATGCTATTGATAGCGTATGTGGGTGTGTTTATTGATAGCCAATATGTGCGTTTAATTGGGATTTACTTTCGAAATTCGGTTCATCAGACTCCTATCTCATAAATCATTGTGTATCAAGCAATACATCTTGTAATTTCTTTCTGGTTGTAAGTTCTGCAAGCAATTTAAATTGGTAAACATTATAATGCGTTGATGGATTTGTTTGACATATAAAATTGGTTAAAATTAATTTTGAAATAATTTTTAACAGACAAGACTTGGGCTACCACTGCTGCAAAAATAACACTTTACCGGAAAAATTTAACAACTTCTGAAAACATTATAATTTAACACACCCTTTTCTTGGCAGATAGTTGGACATCTAATAGGCTAAGCTACTCTTTTTCTAGAAATTTTTATTATAAATGAGCTCAAGAAAAGTAAATTTCCTTTGAAAGAAACATAAAAACACAACAAATTATTACTTAGGTTTCCAAAACTGGACTGTTGTCTACAATATACTAAATTGATCGATTTTGGAGAAGCTTTATCACTTTTACTTGGAATCAGACCAAACAAAACGTGATTTATTAACAATTTCGGGTTTTTTATGTATTGATTACCAAGTACACAAGCAACTACAATAAAGTGAGGTCAAGAAACAAAACATAAAGCTAAAACTTGCGTCTAGAGTTTTGTTGTTTTGAGTCAATCCCGACGGCAGGCCTAATTTTTTCATCATTTGCAAGGACGTAAAGTAAAAACAATCGAATTGAGGATTAACCCTTCAAATGTGACAAGGTTTGCACTCGGTACGGCAACTTACTTTTCCCTTGGTTGAAAACGGACAACAATTCTGTCCATGCTTCACAACACGTCCGCTCCGATAGCTCAGTTGGGTAGCGCGTGACTTCGTGAACGAAGAAGGTTGGTTGGTTTTGAATCTTTATCCTCAGACTGACAAAGCCTTTGATAGGTTATTCCTGGTAGTTTAGCATACTTGTAGAGGCTCTTGAGTTGACGCAGGGCCGGTTACCGAGATTGACAGAATGAAGTTTTCCGATTGTTGAAGTGTTGTTGCCGGGAATTATTCCATTCACTAGGTGCCGCTAAATGGACAGCAGTTCTGAAATGCGTTACTCAAGCGCACACCCCGAGGCCGAGAGTCGAACCAGCTCATCGTGATCTTGAGCCGGGGCGGACAAAGAAGTTTCAGATCAAGCGGCGCTGGTTCGACTCTCGAGGTGTGCGCCTGAGCAACGCATTATAAGGACTGCTCTCCATTGAGCGGCACCTAATGGAAGGAATGGTTCCCCGGCAACAAAAATTCAGGTAACCGGCCTTGCGTCAAAGCCTCTACAAGTATGCGAAACTACCAGGAATAACCTATCAAAGGCTTTGTCATTTCGAGGATAAAGATTCAAAACCAAACCAAACACTAAAATTGAAACAACACTCAAGACAATGGCGATGCTTGAAATATAATAATTCAGTTAAAATAGCTTTGCTGCCTTTAAAAATCCTTGAACGATGTTTTGAAAACAACGTTCGGTAACTCGCATGCACAATCAACTGAATTTCCGTATTTTTAAGTTTACCACAACAAAAAATGATTGTTGCCAAGAAAGGTGTTAAGCTACTAAATTTTAAATACAGGAAATGATTGCCGCGACTTCATGGGAACAGCTGTGTGTGCAATGTTGCCAAATGTTTGCAATGATCTAAAAATGGCGATGTTCTGTCAAAAAAAATGCAGATTCTGCATACCTTGCCCCAAATCCACATCGTCAGAAAGAGCTTTCCGTACAGTGCTCAATGCATGTGAGATCGGTGAGTTTGTAATATTCTGTACAGTAATATAACTACGATTTCATTCATTGTGCAGAGCTATTTGAGAAAAGAATAATGTTAGTTTACTGCAGTAGTCATATGGATTGCTTTGCAAGGGATTTGATCTGTAAGATTAGTTGAAATACCGTAAAAACAAAGAAATGTTTTTCAACAGATACTTGCGTTGACATTGGGGGTTCAGTTTTTTGTGAGATGATCAAAGAAACTATGGAAAAGTCTTGTGTTGTTGTTGGAAAGCAATGCAAATTAACTTGTGGATTGTGTAAGCCTTGTAAACTTCCTCCACCAGAACCGCCATGTACCACAGGTAAGAAAAAGTCCGCGCCAATAACTCAGTTGGCTAGCGTGTGACTTTGTAAAAGTAGAATCTTCAAGATCAAGCGATGCTGGTTCGACTCTTAAGATGTGCGCTTAAGGACGTTAAGGACTGCTCTCCATTTAGCAAAATTCCCCAGCAACATCATTTCAACAATCGGAAATTTCACACTGTCAATAATATTGATCGGGCCTGCGTCAGTGGTTCAAAGCTTCTACAAGTGTGCAAAACTGTCACAAGCTCTCATAGATGCTTTCTCGACCCGAGGATAAAGATTCAATCAATCAATGTAGAAGTATACTTTGTAAAGTTTTTATGTTGATTCATTTCCAAAGTCATTTTGAGATATACAGTTTCCTTATTCAATCCAACAATGTGTTCCAGACCTACTATGTTTTGGCTAGTAATCTTTTCGCTTTGATGATCGAAAGTAAAACATGAACCTGAAATTGAACGGAATCGTTTATTTTTTCTAAAATAATACTGATAGCTTACGGTTGAAACATTTTTTTCTTTACATCTTTGAAGATTGTGAAGATTCGAAAGGATTGCCATGCATTTATTGGAAGCGTAAAGGATATTGCAGCGTTAAGAAAGGCTTTCCCCACACTTTAACTGCTTGTCCTTTGTCATGCGGTGTTTGCAAACTATGCCCCAATAAACCACCAATCATAAATACAACAAAATCAACAACAATTCGATCAACAACTACAACAGAATCAACAACAATAAAAAATTGGTGAGCACAGATGTTGATTACTAAAAGTATCCTACTTCAGCCACATTTGAATGAAACAAATTCAGAGCAGAGTGAGCAATTGTACAACAAACATCAGATACACTGGCAAGATATCTACAATAGGAAAAGCACCTTTAGAGACTTTGGTACCGTTTGTAGGAGCAGATATCTTGACAATATGTACAATGCTGATCGTACAAATGCTTGCATTGCTCTGAATTTATTTTATATAAAGCTCTTCAATTAGAAGAAAAAACGATAAATTAAAAACCAAAATAAAACGATGCCAATGAGTTTGTAGCCTACTGCATCTAATAAAGCATTTGTAATAAACAATATCTTCTTGAACTTTTCAGTCCACCTTGTGAAGACAAAGATCAATTTTGTGATCATTGGAAGACAGAGGGTTATTGTGACGTCACCAAAGGATATCCGGACACCCTGAAAGCTTGTCCGAATGCTTGCCAAGTTTGCAAGCCATGCTCTGACATTGAATAAACATTCTCTTGAGAGCTTCTATGATTCAGTTTGTTAGCTTGGTATGACTGCAGCTTCTTGCAATCAAATTGTGTTTGTCCGTGAAACTATGAAATTCGTAACCGTTCTCTGTGATCGATGTTCATTGTCATTCATTACTACATGCGTGCTTCTCTTTGTTTTTGTTTTGTTTTTTGCTATTTGTTTTTTGGGTTTTGTGGCCATGCCAACATCAGACATATAGCTTACTACATGATTTTCTATTCAGGCACGTTTTAAACCTTTCAAGGTTTTGCCACCTTTTCACGTTCATTAACCGTATCTGTTACTGGCGTAGACCTTATGGTCTCGCCCTCTGCTAATTCAGCAATTTCACATAGAAGCAGTGACGCTAGAAACCTGAGATTTCTTGACTTTTACTTTTTTTTCTTGCCCCAACAATTAATCCCAATTATGTGGGTATCGGATAATTGTGAAGTTCACAATAAACCTTTTGTCACAGCCAGTTATAAAATGCAAGAAATTTCCTGATATTCAATAGCTTGATTGACAGTTTACTATTAGCGTGCGGTTTCATTTTGTGTCTGTCAGTCATAACACGACGGCGCTAAAATTCCATTCTCTACCCAGGCAGCAAAATCCGTCATTTTTACATTGATTCAACGTCGATTTTGCTGTCTGGGTAGGGAGTTGGTGTTTGACGCGATATGAGTCATTCTTTGCTGGCAGACATCAATTAGGAAGGTAATTTATTATTTGCACAAATTGCTTTGTAGTGCAAAAAGTGCATGGAATACTGTTTGCACAGAAACGGAAAAACAAAATTGATGAAATTCTGTGTTCTATGCAAGAGGACTTTCAAAATAAAATGTGAACTGTGAAATTTGACCAAGAAATGGCGAAAATAGGTCAAAAACCGAGTCTTTATCACCTTTTCTACCTAAAATACACAATCACGAATATATTTTGCGAAATAAATTGATTGAAGTGATAGATAAGACTTTTGACCAACGGCATACTTTTTCCCGTTGTTATTTGATATAAGTCGACGGAGTAATTACCAATAAGAGAGACGTAGACCTGATGGTCTCGGCCAGTAACTCTTGACGCCAAAAGCAAGCAGTGACAGATACGGTTAACGTGCTGGTAAGTCTATTATCGACTATTGTAGTTAGTAGTGTCTTTTTCGTCCCGGACGCGTTAATGACAAAAAATAAAATGAATGATTGATTGATAGTATTATTACTTATTCGTGTTTTTCTTCAGGGTAGGCACTTTTACGTATTACACTGCCCGAAAAGGTAACCGCAACCATGCGTGACATCGCTGATGTTGGTAGCGCTATCATGCGTGACATGACTCAACACGTGATTAACTGGTCGTCTTATCGAAAGATTTTGATACAAAGAAATTTAACTGAATGCATCGCCACAACCAACGTTCTTCTTCTTGCGTTTGAGGCGAGATATTCTAACATGTCGCATTTGGCTTTGGTAAGGCCTTCAACGTTTAGCTGCAAGATTGTGACTCCGACAGGATGAATTTCTCTCATTGGACACTGGGGCCGAGGGTTTATCCTTTTACCACCCCAGGTGCCATGTGAGTTGCGGTCTCTGATTGTTGCCATTCGCTTCATTAATATGAATTACCAGGACTCACCACGAGGAGGTTGGCAACATGAGTCCCAACCAACGTTGCCTAATGGTTAGGGCAGAGGAGTAGTAATTTCGATTGCATGGGTTCGATTCCCACCCTCTGCTAATACTATTTTTTCTGCAACTGAACTGAGTGCAAGAAGAATCGTAGGAGTGACTGCAAACAATGGAGTTTATGAGAAAAGTTGTGACTAAAACACCAGTAATGTCATATACGATACGCATGGTTGTGGTTACCTCTTCGGGCAGTGTAATACGTAAAAGTGCCTACCAAGAAAGTAAGCCCTCCTCAGGTTTGCCAGACTGAAATTTGAAAAAAAGGGCAAACTCAACAGGAAAAAAGGCCAAATTGAGGCCAAATAGGTAGAAAAAAGGCCAAAAATAAGCCAAACTTAAACAAGATAAAATAAGCATCTTTTTTCATGTTTGCTTTAGAGTTTAGACAGTCTAACTGCCGTTGTGAAATTTGTGCTCGGTAAGAATTTGAAACGCTGGCTGAAAATTAGGGCGTTTCCTCGGAATTTTCACCACTTATCAGGGTTTGATTTTACATACGTAGTTTTATGTTGTTGTAAGTGTTGCGCATTTGACACATGCTGCCAGGCCCGTAGCCAGCCGGGGGCCAGGGGGGCCTCACCCCCCTAAAAAAATTTCGCCCCCCCCCCCTGGCAAAATCCCAACATTCTCGAGCAACAGCCACAATTATAATGATTTTGCCCATTTAAATTTTTTCGGCCCTCCCTAAAAACAGTTGGACCCCCTTGCTCTGCGGTCTGGTTACGGCCCTGCATGCTGCATTGCTTGAAGCAATAAGCCCCTTTAAATCAATCGTTCAGCGTTAAACACAGTCAGTTTGTGAGTTTCCAGTATGGTTTCTGTTGGCCAGTTGTGTGGTGCCTTATTTTCTCAGTCAGTTTGTCACGGATGCCTTTCTCGGAAGTCACGGTATTAGTTTAATTATGGTTGTAGTGTAGTTTTTTATGTTCTGAATTAGTTTAGCTCGTTCTATTTGAATTCAAGGCATTATTTGGCTACAACGTTCCGACGTGGAAGTTCATTCATTTCTTTGTAATAAACTCCTACTCGCAAAAGAAGCAAGGTATTGTTCTCAAGATCATCCCCACTACACGCTAGTACCCGGGATGTTGCTGTAGCAGCTACAGCTAGGTATGGGCGGATGTTCAGACCACTCGACGTCCGCTACAAAGGCAATAACCAAAGCAAGGTCTGAAAGGAATGGTCCAACAGGAAAGAGTCTTGTGATGTCGAACAGAGCTGAACACTTTTCATAAGAAAGTCAAATATGAAGGCAATCAATATTAAAATGTCGTCAGTGAATAAAGCTAAATTCATATCGTCATAATTGAATAATTTGTGTTCATGTCGTCAAATTCATGTCGTTTAAATTCCTCAATCGTCATAGGCTACTGCGTGATGTGCAGTCTGACCATGGGAAGAGCTCAACACTTTGCTCTCCTGGGCCGCATCGAAACGGCTTTTGCCTAAGGATGGGTTTCTTTTATGTCCGGTTTTCTTTCTCCATCCTATTTTTATTAAGATGACTGCTCATCCACATCAATATTTGAACTGGCAAATGCGAACCACAACACTTTTCATTAGGCTATCATTTATTGCTACATGTGTGCTTCTGTTTGTTTTTTGGGTTTTGTGGCCGTGCTAACTACAGACATACAGGCTACTACATGATTTATTATTCAGGCACGTTTTAAACCTTTCAAGGTTTTGCCACCATTTCCCGTTCACCGTCAAAGTACGAGTGTTGACAACGGCCCTACCGAAGAGCACCCAAATGCTTTAGACGAACCGGCAGATCAACCCTCCAATAATCCTCAGCCGGCATGCTCCGAAGGATTTATTTAAGAACCGCGTCGATCTACTAGAGTTCGAAAAGGAGTAGATCGATATGGAGTTGTACCTTATATGTAAATGCTTAGTTATACTTCTGTAATTCTGTATATGCTCTCATTTTGTTGTAGGGAAGAATGTCGTAAAATTGCGTTATTATTGCGTACTATTATTGCTACTGTGTTTCCTTTACTTTGCTTCTGGCTGATTAATTGCTGCGTGACTCTGCTTACTCGATGAGTTGCCACTCACATTGTAGTGCAGTGGCTGGGAAGCTTGCATGCTGTTTAGTTTGAGCGCGTCTTTTATTATCGTTATTTTATGTTCCATAGAGTTAAGTTTACAACCAGTTAATTAAAGCCTTACAAAGGTCAAAGTAAACTAATGTGTTTTAGTACACACGTGTTGCGGATTATAGTTCTATTCGAAGATGTTTGAAGTGGTGTCAATTATGCAAAAATCGTATTATTTTAATGTTTATCGTAAATATTTCCTCCAGCATCTTTGCACCGTTCTGCTGGGAGTTCTTTCCAAATGCCCACCTATTGGTGCACATCCCTGGAAAGTTAATTTAATACTGAATCCGATGCATGTAAATTTTACGTGGCACGTGTTGCGGATTATATATCTATTCGAAGATGTTTGAAGTGGTGTCTATTATGCAAAAATCGTATTATTTTAATGTTTATCGTAAATATATCTTCCATCTTTGGAGCGTTCTGCTGGGAGTTCCTTCCAAATGCCCACCTATTGGTGCACAATGCACAATTGCACATCCCTGGAAAGGTAATTTAATACTGAATCCGATGCATGCAAAATTTACGTGGCACGTGTTGCGGATTATATATCTATTCGAAGATGTTTGAAGTGGTGTCTATTATGCAAAAATCGTATTATTTTAATGTTTATCGTAAATATATCCTCCATTTTTGGAGCGTTCTGCTGGGAGTTCCTTCCAAATGCCCACCTATTGGTGCACATCCCTGGAAAGGTAATTTAACATTGAATCCGATGCATGCAAAATTTAAGTGGCACGTGTTGCGGATTATATATCTATTCGAAGATGTTTGAAGTGGTGTCAATTATGCAAAAATCGTGTTATTCTAATGTTTATCGTAAATATATCCTCCATCTTTGAAGCGTTCTGCTGGGAGTTCCTTCCAAATGCCCACCTATTGGTGCACATCCCTGGAAAGGTAATTTAATATTGAATCCGATGCATGCAAAATTTACGTGGCACGTGTTGCGGATTATATATCTATTCGAAGATGTTTTAAGTGGTGTCTATTATGCAAAAATCGTATTATTTTAATGTTTATCGTAAATATATCCTCCATCTTTGGAGCGTTCTTCTGGGAGTTCCTTCCAAATGCCCACCTATTGGTGCACATCCCTTGAAAGGTAATTTAATATTGAATCCGATGCATGCAAAATTTAAGTGGCAATGCAATATGGCAATCCTGTAATGTCATGGTCGACTGAACTGCATTGTCTCGTTTCAAATCAAGTTTCTACCTAGTAACCCGATGTGTAACCTGTTTATCTGTTCGTGAATAAAAATGTTGCATAGAAACATAACATGGCGCTACGAGTAATTCAAATCTGTTATTTGAAGTGAGCAGAAGTATGCCTTTCATTTTTAGAAGAAGTGACATTCCGAAGTTGGATCTTGATATAGATCGAGGGAGTGCATTTACAGCTTGGGTAGAAGAATGGAATGCCTATTCTTTAGTTTCAGAATTAACGAAAAAAAATGGCACTACCCAGTACAATGTCTTGAGACTGGCTTTCTCAAGAGAAACAGCGTTAGTCGTCAGTAACCTAGGCTTACCAGACGATAAGAACAAAGGCGTCAAAAGCATTATTCAAGCTTTGACTGAACATGTTGAAGGAACTGTCAACGAAACGGTTGAGCGTAAGGCGTTTCGCAAAAGAAGACAACAACCAGGTGAATCTTTTGATGACTACCTAGTTGCCCTACGCGACTTAGTAAGAACGTGTAACTACTGCTCTGATGAATGTTCAAATAAAGCTATTCGTGACCAGATTATTGAAGGAATTTTTGATGGCGATACTATAGAAGAGCTTTTACGTGACCGAAAGTTGACTTTAGATAAAGCAACAGCCATATGCCGCGCTCACGAATCTGCGAAGCAACAGAGAGCCGACATTAAAAGTCACGTGATCAACCGTACTTTTGCGCGCGCACGTTTTCGAGACAGAGAAAAGGCGACGTCATTCTCATCACGTGCGCAGACTGAAAACAAGAACCGATGAAAACATGTGGTAAATGTGGCCGACCATGGCACAAGGACATAAAAAACTGCCCCGCCAAAGGTAAAACATGTCATAAATGTGGACAACTGGATCATTTTGCGTCACATTGTAGAAGCAGTGGCTCTGAACGCCGCCCGCCTCGTACCACTCCACCTGCTCACAGGCTTGGGCAGATCTCTACAGATGCCGATTCCCTGTTGAAAATAGGATGCGAGCAGTCTTCCATTTGTAAGATAAATAACAAAGCTCCTACCGTTACGGTTCATGTCACTAGTCTTAACGGGTCCAGCACCATTGACGCACTGCCTGATTCTGGTGCAGACGTGACGGCGGCAGATGTTTCCATTCTACAAATTGTTAGGAGAAGATGTCGAGAATCTCCTCCAGCCATCCCTCAAAGCAGCTTCGTCAGCAGATGGAACACCCTTGTGTGCGATTGGAGAATTACCAGTCACCATAACGCTTGGCAAAATGACAATGGAAGAAACGATCTACGTATTTCCATCCATTCCAGGAGGACTCCTCCTCTCGTGGAAGTTGGCGAAGGACCTACGAATATTGCCAAAGGACTACCCAACACAGATCCAAAGTATCTGTCAAACTGATACCGGTCTCACAAGAGTGACTGAAAATGACCTCATCAAAGAGTTTCCAAAAGTTTTCGATGGACAAATTCGAACAATGGATGGCGAGCAATTTTGCATTAAACTGAAAGACGATGCATAACCGTTTTGTGTTACCACACCGCGTTTTCTGCCGTACGCTTATCGCGATAAATTACGGGAAGAACTATCCCTACTTGAAACGCAAGGCATAATTGAGCCTGTCACAGAACCCACCGAATGGTGCGCGCCAATTGTGGTCACACCGAAAAAAGATTCGGACGATGTTAGACTTTGTGTAGATTTTTCGAAATTGAACAAGCATGTGTCGCGCGAGTTTTATAGCTCATGTTCACCGGCGGAAGCCGTTGCTGATATTAACAATGAACATTGTCACTATTTTACCATGTTTGACGCCCTTAAAGGCTATCATCATTGTCCTTTAGACAACGATAGTCAGTTGTTGACCGTTTTTATTACCCCATTTGGGAGGTACAAATTTTTGAGAGCCCCTTTCGGCATATGCTCTATTTCAGAACACTACAATCGGCGTATGGACGAGGCTTTTTCAGGCCTCCATAATTATCGTAAAGTTGTCAATGATGTGTTGATTTTTGATCGTGATTTTGATTCGCATGTCACTCGAGTTCGACAGTTCCTAAATCGCTGTGAGGAATTGAACATTTCCCTTAAGAGGGACAAGTTTAAATTTGGGCGAACGTCTGTAACATTCGCTGGTTATGAAATATCTGAGAATGGGTACAAAATGGACATGTCTTTAATTAAGGGCATTAGCAACTTCCCTACCCCTCAGAATGTGACTGATTTGCGATCATTTTTTGGTCTTGTTAACCAATTGTCTGGTAGCTCCGACAAAATTGCCACTTGTTTGGAACCACTCCGACCTCTCCTCAGCACTAAAAACGCGTTTTTGTGGGGACCTGAGCATGAGGAGGCCTTTCAACAATGTAAATTGGTCTTGTCACAATCCCCTACATTAGCTTTTTTTGATCTCCACAGGGAAACTAGGCTAATGACTGGTGCTAGTGGGAAAGGCCTTGGTTTCATCTTACAGCAATTGAACGGAGATACATGGTCAGTTATCCAGGCTGGCTCACGATTTTTGACCAGTGCGGAATCGAGGTACGCCACTATTGAAAAAGAAATGCTTGGCGTTGCCTGGGCAGTTAAGAAATGCCACCGATTTTTGGCGGGACTGTCCCATTTTGAGATTATCACAGACCACAATCCCTTGCTTTCGATATTGAATTCGAAACGCTTAGATGAAATAGAAAACCCGAGGCTACAGCGTCTCCGGATGAAAATTGGGTCTTACAATTTTACCGCCAAGTGGGTTAAGGGTACCTTAAATGCTGGCCCAGACGCCCTGTCACGTTACCCCACTTCGGAAGCGGAAATCGCCGATGAAATGGCCGAGGAATCTTCTATGTCTATTTTTGCCATTGCTGCTCAAGCGGAGCAGACGGAATTAAATATGAGACTCGCTGAAGTCTTAGAGGCCGCTTCTAATGATACTGTTTATCAGAAGTTAAAAAAAGTGATCATAGAAGGTTTTCCTGAGTCGAAAAATCAACTTCCTAACTGCTTATGTGAATTTTGGCATGTTAGAGATGATCTCACCATTGTTGATGATTTGATTTTGTATGGATGTAGATTGTTCATACCACGTAAAATGCAGAATACTGTTCTGCGCAAATTGCACGACTCACACCAGGGTATTGTGAGAACCCGTGAACGAGCTCGTTTAGCTGTGTACTGGCCTGGTATTGATCAAGACATTGAAAAAGTAATCACTGCATGTAAAGTATGTCAAGATGAATTGCCTTCGTTGGGTAAAGAACCCATGATTGTACGTACACCTGCTGATCGCCCATTTCAACAGCTAGCTATTGATTTTGCGTATTTGAATGGCCAAAATTTTTTAATTATGGTCGACTGCTATACTGACTGACCATCAATTCAATTGATGCGTCGTGATACTACCGCTAGTGCTGTAATTTCTGTTTTGCGCAGCTATTTTGCTCGTACTGCTGTACCTGATCTATTGTGGTCTGATGGGGGGCCCCAGTTCGTATCCCACAAAGTAGAAGCCTTTTTGCGGGAATGGGGGATGGAGCACAGAGTATCCTCACCGTCATACCCCCAATCTAATGGTAAAGCTGAGGCCACTGTGAAGTCAATGAAGAAGTTGATCAGACGATCGACTGAACGATTTGCCCTTAACGACGACAAACTGGCAAGAGCGCTCCTACTGTATCGAAACACTCCATGTAGGAAAGATGGTTTGTCCCCTGCCCAAAAGCTATATTGCCACCCCGTGCAGGATACCTTGCCGGTTCATTATAAGGCATTTGCCTCCGAATGGCAAAAGAAAATGAAAGCCTCCGACATACGGCGCTCTATGTCCTTGGGAGAGACCCAGAGGAGGTATGATCAGCACGCTGTTCCGCTACCCGAAATACAAGTGGGCAGCCACGTTGCAGTTTACAACAATGAGTCCAAAAAGTTCGATGTTTATTGGGTTATAGTTGAGATTAACCAATTTCGTAAATACGTTGTAAAAACTGTAAGTGGTCGACTGTTGTTACGTAATCGCAGGTTTATACGTAAGCGCATACCCGCTTCAATGCCTGAACATCAATGTACTAGTTCAAACGATCCTGTGGCATCCGCCCTCGACAATGATAGAAATGTACGACCACGTAGAAATGTTTTCAAGCCACGTAGGTTGATTGCAGACCCTGACTGGCATTGATGAATGTACAAATTGTATTGCTATTGGTGATTTGTTTATGGACGTCCATTTCGTTGCAATGTACTTAAAAGAGAGATGTGCGATATGCCAATCCTGTAATGTCATGGTCGACTGAACTGCATTGTCTCGTTTCAAGTTTCTACCTAGTAACCCGATGTGTAACCTGTTTATCTGTTCGTGAATAAAAATGTTGCATAGAAACATAACAGCACGTGTTGCGGATTAAAGTTTTATTTCAAGATGATTAAAGAGGTGTCAATTATGCAAAAATCATATTATTTTAATGTTTATCGTAAATATATCCTCCATCTTTGAAGCGTTCTGCTGGGAGTTCCTTCCAAATGCCCACCTATTGGTGCACATCCCTGGAAAGGTAATTTAATATTGAACCCGATGCATGCAAAATTTAAGTGGCACGTGTTGCGGATTATAGTTCTATTCGAAGACGTTTGAAGTGGTGTCAATTATGCAAAAATCGTATTATTTTAATGTTTATCGTAAATATATCCTCCATCTTTGAAGCGTTCTGCTGGGAGTTCCTTCCAAATGCCCACCTATTGGTGCACATCCCTGGAAAGGTAATTTAATATTGAATCCGATGCATGCAAAATTTACGTGGCATGTGTTGCGGATTAAAGTTTTATTTCAAGATGTTTGAAGAGGTATCAATTATGCAAAAATCATATTATTTTAATGTTTATCGTAAATATATCCTCCAGCATCTTTGAAGCGTTCTGCTGGGAGTTCCTTCCAAATGCCCACCTATTGGTGCACATCCCTGGAAAGGTAATTTAATACTGAATCCGATGCATGTAAATTTTACGTGGCACGTGTTGCGGATTATAGTTCTATTCGAAGATGTTTGAAGTGGTGTCTACTATGCAAAAATCGTATTATTTTAATGTTTATCGTAAATATATCCTCCATCTTTGAAGCGTTCTGCTGGGAGTTCCTTCCAAATGCCCACCTATTGGTGCACATCCCTGGAAAGGTAATTTAATACTGAATCCGATGCATGTAAAATTTAAGTGGCACGTGTTGCGGGTTATTGTTTTATTCAAGGTTTTTCGAAGGTATGTCAGGTCGCATTTTATGCCTCGCACTTATTCACGGATGAATTTTTTAGGCGGAAAGCGGAAAAACCATTCTGCCAGAATGACGGTGGTACAAATGTTTGGACCTAACATTCAGGGTTGCCATTCTCTATACATAAAAGAGAAGCTCGCCTCCAGTTTTTAGCTGGCACTGCGCGTCTGGAAGGCCTGTAATATAGTAAGCCATGCCACAAACTAATCAATCATTTGTGTAAAAAGTATCCTCAGACCTCAGTCATGTTTTTAATACAAAAAAGAAACCTTAATAATCTCAGAACTGCCTGTTTTGTTTCTTATTATTCCACTTTGCACAGAAAACAACACTGATCACACAAATTTGCTTCACTGGACAATACAAAATACTGTAATGTTTTATAAACCTAGTCTAAATCCACTTGTAAAGTATTTAGATGTGTATTTGCAGATAGCTTACAGAAAACCAGCATGCAAAAGACGTTCATTAGCCTTTCTGTCCTTATTGCACAACCAAACTTCATTACTAACCGGTCTTCAACGTGCAGCCTAATCACCAACAGCCCTGTTTAAACTTTGAATGTTTGCCAAACGGTAGCCACTTTAACAAGTCGTAATTCTGCCACTGAAAATGACTAGAATGAAATCGCCAACCAATCATAAGCTACGGTTTAAGTGACGTAAAAATGGCGAAAAGAAGATGATAGAAAGCAAATTAAGTGATGGATTTTTTGTCAGCTGGTTGGCTTAGGGGTTAGGGCTAGAAAGTAGTCTTTTCATTGACACGGGTTCGATTCCCACCACTGCTATTGCTCTTTTTCTTCTGTAATTACCAAATAAAGTTCAAAACAAGCATTAACTCTCTAGATGAATGCTAGAAGGGTCACAATTAGACGGTAGCCTCTTATAACATGTTCTGATTGGTTGGCGGTTGCATTGTAGTCATTCGCAGTGGTAGGCACTTTTACGTATTACACTGCTCGAATTCCATAACGCAATCATGCGTGATGTATATGACATCACCGGTATTGACACTCACAATTTTCCTTATTAACTCCATTGATTGCAGTCATTAAGATTCTTCTTGCACTCAGTTCAGTTGCAGAAGAAAAAATACGGTAGTATTAGCAGAAGGTGGGAATCGAACCCACGCAATCGAAATTATTACTCCTTTGCCCTAACCCATTCGGCCACGCAGGTTGTGGGGATGCATTCAGTTAAATATCTTTGTATCAAAATTTTTCGATAAAGACGACCAGATAATCACGTGTTGAGTCACATGACTGAAGTCAGCTGATTTGCGTGTACGTCACTTTTTTCTTCTCTTCTCGTCACGCATGGTTGTGGTTACCTTTTCGGGCAGTGTAATACGTAAAAGTGCCTACCTTGCCAAACAGTAATACTCAGAGTTGCCAGACTGAAATTTGCAAAAAAGACCAAACTCACCAAAAAAAAGGCCAACTTGAGGCCAAATAGGTAGAAAAAAGGCCAAAAATAAGCCAAACTCAAACAAGATAAAATAAGCATTGTAAGTACACTAGTGACTCAATGTGCCAGAATCCGAGCTTGGATTTGTTTTTGATGAATATCAGCATTCAGCAGGAGAATTGCCAGACTATGAAAAGGTCTTAAAGCTAAAATAATACAAAAAAAGGCCAAACAAGGAAAATATTAGATAAGTCAAGTCAATTTATTTTGTTTCAACAATGCCATATATTAACAAACAAGCAGAGTAAATGTAATTTTTAAAACAATGCATTGTACAACTGTTGGTTAGATTATGGCGCAATCAGGATCGTAGCGAAAGACCATAAGCAGTCATCAGTCAGCCACCACCCCATAACAGTAAATCTAACTACACTTTCATACACACTAGTGTGCAGAGGCAGGCACACTACTTCAATGAATAAAAAAGATTTGCCACTGAGATTCAGAAACAACTGCTTTTAGTTTGAATCTCCATTCTCAGACTGAATAAGCCGATGATGAAGACTCAAACCAGCGACCAACAATTAACCAACGACCAATATGTGATTGTGTGCTAGAATAGGCTACAGCACTTGCGAAAGCTTTCCTGAAATAACAGGGATAAACTTGAATAGGCTACATCCAAGGAATTGCAACAATTATTATGTAAAACATACAAAAACAGGACAATCTGATACTAGGGCCTACTGTAGAAAACAAAGATTAAGAAGTACGATACGATGATATACTGTAAAGATAGGTTATCCTTTGCATTGAGCACTTAAGGTACGCATGTACAGGGGCGCCGGAACGATTTTTGACTGGGGGAAGGATCATGAAAAAAGGGCAAAAAAACTGAAAGGCCAAATTTTTTAAAGTTTTAAGATAAGATTTAGCGATAATGCTCATCTATCAGCTCACTATTGAGTAATACTAATGAGAGCCTACAAGTGTGCGGTATACAAAGAAGAGCATCATGCTATATGTTATAATGATGTATAGGCCTAAACTTACTGTGTTGCAGAATTTTGTGCCGTGAATATCATTTTGAGGCAAAAATGAAAGATTATAATTAGTCTAAAAGCGAATAGCAGAAATTGTTATATTGCAAAATGTGCAGTAGCTTACATGACCTTAAAAGGGCACCATTGCGCCCCCTGTCCCTCCATCTACAAAAAAATTGAGGGCAGGGGGCGGATGCCCCCCCCCCCCGCTTCCGGCGCCCCTGCACATGTAGGCTTATATCCATGTAACAGCGATGGAACGGTAAAAAAGGCCAAATGGATATTTACCTGTTTCTATCAAAGTAATATCTATAATAGGCTATTCATATTTATTGATAGCGAATTTTAATAAATTGTAGCAAAAATATTTCTGAAAGTAGCCCGAAGAATAACAAGTATAAAAAAGCTGTAGAGGATGAGTTTTAATCCGCTACAGTGGTGACATCTGGCACCACTAGCTGGCTTAGAGGGTGACCGCAGTCTGACTCGGCGCTGGCGTCACATTACGATTATTGAACAAGACAGTAGGCTTATAGAACATGCATTGAACAATGGTGAATATGGTTTTCATGTGGTGAGGTTACGAATTACGATATATGAGAAATATTGATTAGGCTATTCTGCATTTTGAAGAATAAATTTTAAAAAAGGCCAAACTTAAGGCCAAATCTAGAAGAAGGCCAAATGTATAATTTCTGTTGTATTTCCAGACGTTTAATATAAAATAAACAATAATAATTGTAGCGATAGCCAACCAAGTGAGAAAACCATTTACCTCTTGTTACTTACTGACTTATGTGCACAAAAACAACTCAATATATATCAAGAAAGAAACGCAAAACAATCAACTAAGGAACGTGGTACAGAATGCTCAATTGATTACACGCGCAGTGCGGTGGTAATCAATTCCAACGTCTGTACCAGAAAACGCTGAACTGTGATTATGTAGTGACGCTGGTCACGAGTTACATATATTCAACGTAAATAAAATGACGACTATAACATCTCCCCCGATAATTTTTATACACAAAGAAAAATATGAACAAGACACCGAATTAAACAATAACTCTCAAAGTCCGAAACGGGCCGGAGGTCTGCGGCGACGGCTCGACCTTCGTGGGTTGTGTGGCCCGAATTCCGGTACAGTCGGTGTGTCGTCCGAATCCGTTCGAGCTAAGGTGGAGACAGCGGAGGAGTCGACTGTTGGTGCAGGAGTTTCTCCCGGCTCCTGGTCCTCCGATGATGCATAGCGAGGTTGCAGTTGGTCCATATGGCGCCTCCACGTCGGACCATGTAGCAGCAGACGTACCAGGAAGATTCGGCTACCCTGTCGCTTAATCACCTCGGCTGGAACCCAACGAGGATCCTGGCTCCGTCGTGGAGTGAATGATAGCGCGTAACAGGGATCTCCCGGTTTGAAATGTCGTTTTGTAACTTCAGAGGCGTCCGTGTTGTGAGGGTTTTGTCGGGGTACCACTTGAGACGGTGTGGGGAGAAGCGTGTCGATCTTGGTTCGAATCTGACGATTGTTGAGTAATTGGCTTGGAGAGTAGCCACTCGGAGTGGGCGTGCGTCGATACTGCTGTAGGAATTCCAAGACTGCTTGTTTCGGGGGCAGGGAAGATTTGCGAAGTGCTTGCTTGAACGTACGTACGAGGCGCTCCGCCGCTCCATTGGTTTCCGGATGGTAAGGGGCACCCGTGATGTGTATTGTGTACCATACCCCTCTCCTTACAAAAAGTTTGGAATTCTGTGGATTTAAAAGTATTAGCATTATCGGTAACTACAGTATGGGGATAGCCGAAATGAGCAAAATCTTCTTCTAGCAGGTTGATAGTAGCTGTTGAAGATAAGGAAGTAGTAGCATGAATACAAGGGTATTTAGAAAAAGCATCAATGCTGAGTAACCAATGGTAACCCATGAATTCTACCGCATGATCTATGTGTAAGCGACTCCACGGTGCTTCTGGAACCGTCCATGATTGGACCTGAGTTTTAGATTGCGGTTGATATTCGCCACAGGTACTGCACTTGTGACAAAGTTCCGCGATGTGTCGATCGATGTTTGGCCAGTAGACGGACGTCCTTGCCAACTGCTTCATTCTCTCAATGCCGAAATGTCCTTCATGAAGCAACTGAAGGACGGAAGGACGAAGTTTGGAAGGGATGACCACTCTGGAACCGTAAAGTAGACATCCGTAACAAGTAGAAAGAGAGTCTGCGTACTTACGGAACGGTTCGACCGGGTCTTATGGAGAAGACTTGGCCGGCCATCCTTCATGAATGAAACGCATTACCGTGGAAATGATAGGATCTTTAGAAGATTCTTTACGCAGTGAGGCGGCATTTGGGGTCTGGACCTGCAAATCCAAAGCATCGATAGCACAGACGATATCAATGTCATCCGCACTTTCCTCTTCATCGAAGACTTTATCCCCTCCTGCTGGTAAGCGACTCAAAGCATCAGCGTTTTGATGATCCTTTGTCTTCCTGTACTCAATAGTGTATGTAAATTGCTACAAAAAGAGTGCCCAACGAGCCAAACGATTTGCTGTCAAAGAAGGTGTCGATTTGGTCGGGCCAAAAAGACTAAGCAATGGTTTATGATCTGTGACCAAAATGAATGATCTACCAAAAAGATATTGATAGAATTTCTTTAGCGCAAAAATTATCGACAAACCTCTTTCTGAATTTGACAATAGTTTCTCTGAGAGGCTGTTAATACTTTTGAAACGTTTGCTATAGGCCGTTCTGTGCCATCTGGGTAACGGTGAAACAAAGTAGCACCAATGCCCACACTAGAAGCATCACATGCGATACCTACCGGAAGTGACGCATTCAAATGTGTAAGAACCTCATCAGTAGATAGATGATGCTTCAGCTGAGCAAAAGAGTTTTCCTCTTGTTTTCCCCATCTCCAAGAAATGTCCTTTTTCGTGAGATGGTATAGTGGTTCTGCTACAGTAGAAGCGTTCAACGGTAGAAACTTCAAATAAAATTGTAAGGAACCTAAAAACGAACGAAGAGAAGATACGTCAGTGGGGGCAGACATCTCCAGTACGGCGTTTACCTTGGGACCTTTGGAGATGCCCTGCCTGGACAAAATGTGTCCGAGATACTCTACCTGAGGTTGTGCAAACTTACACTTGTCTTTCCTACACCTCAGGCCTTTTGAGTGAAGTCGATCGAGGAGCCGTCTAAGATTCTGGAGATGCTCCTCAGCAGTAGTGCCACTGACAAGAATGTCGTCTAGGTAGACTGCAACCCCTGGAAGGTCGGCTGTAAGGTCGTCCATGATCTTCTGAAAATAACCTGCAGCAGAAGATATGCCAAAAGGTAAAACATTTTGTAAAAGTACGCCACGGTGAGTGCTTAATGCGAGTCGTTTTCGACTGTCAGGACCAAGTCGAATCTGATTGTAGGCATCAGCCAAGTCTATCTTGCTGAAACCGTACCCACCACCCAACTTTTGCATTAAGTCTTCTGGTAAGGGTAACGGGTGACGATGGGTCTCCAGGGAAGGGTTCACCGTGACTGAATAATCGCCACATATGCGTAACTTGGCCTTCGCTTCTGAAGAGTTTGAAGGCTTACGGACTGGAACAACCGGTGTGCCCCAATCGCAAAACTGAACTGGTATCCATACACCCCGTGCAATGCCCGAATCATAGGCTTGTGCTAAGTCTTCCTTTAGCGCGAAAGGTACAGGCCTAGGTTTGAGAAAAACAGGTTTAGCATCAGACTTAAAATCTATGTCTAGTTCATAATCTCGTAAGCACCCGAGTTCAGGCTTAAAAACATCTTTGAACTCGTCACATAAGAGGGAGCATGCTTTCTCCAGACTCTTATCAGGCTTGTCGTATGACTGGATACTCTGTAAAGTAGAATAGTTAGACAGAAGGAATTTATCGATAGAAATTCCTAAAGACGAAATTGCATCACGACCTAGCAAGTTCAGTCCTTTGACTGTCGTGACTACAAAAGGAATATTATCTGACCTTCCCGTGGAAGGACAAGTCACCTGGGCCGTGAAAGAACCCGTGATTGGTACTAGATGCTTGGTAGCAGATTGGAACTGCGACACTGGTGCTTGCAATTGAGGTGCGCCTACCCGAGTCCAGACGTCGTTGGAAAGGAAATTTCCATTTGTAGCAGTGTCCAGTTCTAAGTGTGTGGTTACCGAATTAATGGAGATCGGTACTTCCAACTTTGAATTTCGAGGTTTTCTGCAAGAACTAGAAAGCATGTTAATCTCCTCGATACAATTTACCTTAGAAGGTTTGAATTGTCTAGCTTTCTTTCGACAAACACTCTGTAAGTGTCCCGTAATATTGCAGAAATGGCAAGTGGCTTTCTTAAACCTACAGTCATTGGCGTTGTGGTTGGAATTACCACAGCGATAGCATTCTTTATTTTTAGAAGAAAAGAAAGTACCTGTAAGTTGCCTAGTTTTTGGAGGTTTGCTGATGGTCCTTACTTTCGCAACTGGTACTGGTGGAGTGCCGTAAACACTTTCTTTGGCCACCTTGGCTGCCTCTTCGGTTTCTGATGCAACCTCCACCGCACGTTTGAAAGTAAGTTCATCAGCTCTGATTTTGAATAACGCCTTAAGCACCGCCTCGTTACCTATTGAACAAATAAAACGAGTACGTAAAGCTTCGTCCAATGGATTTGAAATGGACGAGAAGTCACAGGTGGCAGCTGCCTGGCGTATGCGGACGGCTAGTTCTTGAGCTGTTTCACCGGGCTTGCGCTTCATTTCGCTCCAGAAACGGAATCGCTCCCTCACGATGAAGCGTTTTGGGTCGAATTGTTGAGCCATGTAATTTGTAATTTCCGTCATGGTGAGATCGTTGACTTCTTTTGGGTTTGTTTCCTGCGCAGCCAAATTTGTTAACATTTTGTAGATTGTAGGTGATTGATTGGTGAGAAAAACCTGCGGCATTTTGTCTTGTGCGACTGAATGTGCTGCTACAAAGGTGTTAAACCTCTTCCAATAGTCTGCCCACAGTTCAGTGGTGGCATCGAACGTTACGAACTTAGGTAAAGATACCTGCTGTTGTATTGTTGTTGGTTGTGGTCTTGAAGTTTGGGCTCGCATTTCTCGTAGTTGCTCCATGAGTAGTTTCGTCTGATCTTGGTGACGTTGTTCTTGTTCTTGGTGACGTTGTTCTTGTTCTCGGTGACGTTCTTCTTGTCTGGCAATTTGCTCCTTCGTCTGGCGTTCTTGGTTGGCAATTTGTTCCTTCGTTTGGCGTTCTTGGTTGGCAATTTGTTGTTGCAGGACTTCGATCAGTTTCTCCATGTTTCTAAAATCCTGTAGAAATTCTGTAAAGATCCTGCCGGCGACGCCAGTTAAATGTCTGTTGTATTTCCAGACGTTTAATATAAAATAAACAATAATAATTGTAGCGATAGCCAACCAAGTGAGAAAACCATTTACCTCTTGTTACTTACTGACTTATGTGCACAAAAACAACTCAATATATATCAAGAAAGAAACGCAAAACAATCAACTAAGGAACGTGGTAGGCCTACAGAATGCTCAATTGATTACACGCGCAGTGCGGTGGTAATCAATTCCAACGTCTGTACCAGAAAACGCTGAACTGTGATTATGTAGTGACGCTGGTCACGAGTTACATATATTCAACGTAAATAAAATGACGACTATAACAATTTCTAAGGCCAACAGACTCTAAAAAAGGCCAAATTCGAGAAATTTGGCCTTAAAAAGGCCAATCTGGTAACCCTGGTGACACTACTGTGCGCAGAAGTGCTCTCGCGAGGTCACGTGACTTCGTATCCCGGAGCTCACTATATCCCCAGTTTTCCAGCATATGCAATGGAAGTATATGTGTAGAGCACACGCGCACTGTTGATACTTCTAAATAGCAATCCGTATTTTGCTGACTTATTTTTATTGTACTGACGAAATGCTACTCCCACAGGAGTAGCATACAACGTTTCGTCTAAAGACAAAAAATTTTCTGGAGTAACAACTGCCGCACAGTTTGTAATAAAAATTTCTCTCATAGCGGAAAATCGATCGCTCTTCCAACGACGGGTTCTGGATGACTTGTCGTCAAATCTGAGGTTGGCCGACAAGAATTTAAATCGATTCAACGACATTGTTGTTGCAGCAAATATTGGATGGCCATACATACGAGAAAAAGAATGCTGAATTCTGTGAAAGGTATGCTTCAGTAACCCTCTCACGTACCATAGACCAATAAATGCTTCAATCTCTGTCGCATTAGTTTCCACCAAATATGGAGCACACCAAGATACTCGCTGCTCATCCAATATCTTTGCCAACCATTCTCGAATGCATACGTTGGTGCTTGCTACTATAATGTAAATTATTTCGACAGTGAAAAAATTGCACCAGGCCGCGAATGATGTCCTGGCGTTTCTATACGGAAGATTGACCCCAAGAGTGTTAGGAATAACATTAGCTGAACTTTGTCTCCCTATTCTTGTAGGACGATTAGTTGTCCACATCAAACTTTCTTTAGTTCTCTTATCAATTACAACCGAAATTCGCTCTTCCTCCTAATCAAGACATGGTTGAAAATTGTCTTCATCTAGCGCACTATCCACCGAATTGACGGCATGATGTCTCCGCTGCTGCGATTGCCTCGGTCTTGCAATAATTATCTCTTCATCACTGCTTTCACCCGAAGTTATAGGATCGTTTTGCCATCACACAACGGCAAATCCTCGTTACCGTAGGAAAAATCCACTTCATTTTCGTCCTCTATGTTTGCAAGTATATTTGCAGCTTGAGTTATAAGTTATAAGTTTGCGTTATAAGTTTCATTCAAATTTAAAGCCATTACAAGGTATCTAGTTTTGTCCAACTGAAACATTCAATATTGCTATGACTAAGTAGGGGAGATGCAGGAAAGTTGAGGCACAGGGAGAGTTGAACCACCACCTCTAGCAGAAATTCTGTTTAACATAATTGCACTCTACTGTCACTAGTGGTATGAAAAAACATTGTTACAGCTTCACTGTTATCAAGAAGGCTTCACGATATAGCCACGGAAAGTTATCTTTGAAAACGCAAAATATGTATCAAAAAGTAGATTTGACAAATTTCAGCATTTGCTTAAATAACTCTAAATCTATAAAAGATATTTAAATTACAAATATAGTGCAGGGTACCTTTGGAAAAGGTGATTGTATGCAACAATTACCATGCAGCTTCTTAAAAGCGTTTTGAAAAAATTCACGCTAAATTCAAAATGGCTATGATTAGAAGAGTTGAACCACCACGTCAAGGAGAGTTGAACCACATGGCTCAACTCTCCCTTTTATTTAATGAAAAGTTTTGTTTCTCAAATCTACAATTCTAGCGTTTAAATTGTTGTTTTATGCTTAAAAACGATAGGCCTATAGGCCTACTTGCTTGCAACAGTTAATTAATGAAGCAAAAATATCAAAGCAACTGGACTTTTGCTTCAACCTATTTGTTAAAACAGTCTAGCCAATCATGCAAATGCTTCAGGCATTGTGGTGAGTTCTACAAAAGATCCCAAGCTATCTTTGTTGAATTATTTGTTATACTGAGATTGAATAGCTAACCTAACGGCTTATCTGTTACAAGGGTCATCAATAATTAACGTTAGCCTACAAGAGATCCAATTCAAAAACTGGCAAAGAAGGCCAACGTGGCCTATGGAACCATGTTCACAGTTCTCAAGAAGGATTTGAAGATGAGCCCATTTAAATACATGAAGAAACAGTTACTAAATGCCAATACTATTGAGAAACGTCTCTCCAGAACCAGAATTCTGCTCTCACGCATTGAAGGAGGCACGCTGCCAAACCTTGAGTTCAGCGATGAGAAGAAATTTGATGTCTAGCATCATTTTAACAGTCAAAATGATCGTGTTTGGTCAATAAATGGTTACATGGAACCCAGGGTAGTCACTCGGAGACAAGGGGCGGCAAAAGCAGTAATGGTGTGGGCTGCAGTCAACGAATCAGCAGGAAGGAATCCATTGATTTTTGTGGACCAAGGAGTGAAATTGAACCAAGAAAACTACTGAAATGATATTCTTGAGGGTTCATTGTTGCCTTGGGCAAAGAAACACTTCAAAAAAACTTAACTGGTCATTCCAACAAGATTCTGTCCCTTCACATGGAGCAAAGAGAACGCAAAACTGGCTTTCAGCTATAATGTGCCGTTCTTTATTACCAAGGAAGAATGGCCTCCTTCATCCTCAGACCTGAACCTCCTGGACTTTGGTATCTGGTCTTACCTGGAGAACAAGGTTTCGACTAAACACAACCAAAGTTTGAAAGCGCTGAAGGTTAATTTGAAAAAAGAATGGATCTAAATACCTCAAAGAGTTATTCTTGACTCTTACAGGTCCTTTTCGAAGTGTCTCCGACTTGTTATCGGCGCAAATGGCGGACACATTGAGTAAACCTTGTTTTTCCTAAGTACAGTACCGACTACCGTAGTCTATATGTCTTGTGGCTGGAAATGATAGCAATCCATTCAGTTGCAAGTTTATCGAAGAAGGTACCAACAGTGTAGGCTATCTATTAAATGCTGTTGCCCTTGCTAATCATGTCGCTTCAGGAGTAGGCTATGTATCGACAACTTTTGGCGATCTTTGAATCCCAACCAGAAGCTTTGTCCTTCTTTCTTGTCCTCTTTCCAGCTATCGGGAATAACAACGTTACTTCTCACCGCAAATTCGTAGGCAAGCATGCGACATTTGTCTTTTGACCAGCCATAATAGTCTATTAATAGGTAGAGGCCAAGTCTTTCACGTGATTGACTAGCTCGGTTTCCATTTCCATTGTAAATATCATATTAACTGTTTTACATTTCTTGTATTCATTTGCTTCAGCAGCACGCTGGAGATCTTCTTCAGAGCTACTACGAATAGAAATCCGGGTGTATTTTATGGCATACTGCTTACAAGCTTGATGTTTTCTTTTAAAAAAGTCTGCACTCTTAAAATTCTGTGGTGCATAAATATACAGTATACTTTAGGCTTACAGATAGCTTACTGTTTAACAGAAAAAGTCATTCTTAACTGCATTGATTGTTTGTCGAAAGCACAAATTATGACTCAAAAGGTTTATGAGGCTTTTGCAGAACATTGCTACTCTAACTTTGAACTTCTACATTACATGCATCAACTCTCCTTATCCGGTTCAACTCTCCTTAACCCTATGATCAACTCTCCTGTAGGTGCAGGAAAGTTGAGCCATTTGGCAAAACTTTTTTAAAGTTAAATTCTGAAAATACGTTTGATATTGACTAACATTTAATCAGAGTGATTGGAAGCCAATTGGTTCTACTTCAACATAAGCACACAAATATAACAGATTATAAATTTTCAAACAGAGCGCTGTAAACCTGATGTTCTTGTAACATGTACCATGTTTTTAACTAACAAATTTAGATTTTAACATTTAACCGAAATTCATCATTATTGCAAAATGCACTTCAATGCTGCAAATTCAAAACCTAACGTTCTCACAGAACATAAGTCAAGCTTCCTGTAACAAACGCCACTCACACAGAATCTAGCTCAAAACATCTGTATTTTTAATGCGACATAACTATGAAACCGGTATAGCTTTTTCCTTGATTCTTACGATAGCTATTATTGATGAAAAGGCTCTACCGGGATATTATGATATAAGCGGGGAATTGAAAAATGCAAATACGCAGACAGGAATTCGACATTAGACTTGCAAAGCGAACGGACTGAACTTTAGAACGAGAAGGTTAAATTCACGACTGGGGAATGTCGCTCTTCTGACACCGGTCGCAATAAATTATATTGATTAGAGATATTTTTCAATTTCCGAATAGCAAATTTGTAACTTTGATTTAATAAAAAATGATTAATTCTATTTAATTCGTTTTCTTTTTTGTAGGAAGTCATACCCCTAGACTAGACAGCCAGAAGCCTAAATTATCCTTTTTAATTAGAGACTTAGAGTCTCTCAATATCTTTTTAAATTATCCTTTTTATTTTCCTTGTATAAAAAGTTATACGACAATTAGACAGCCAAACCCTAAGCTGGGGTCGTAAGTTAAGCAGAATCCTACATTCTGACTGGATTCTAACAGTGAAATTGAAGTGGCACAAAATTTTGAAAGAAATATATAGGCCAACTGTAATGGTCAGATCATCGATCTAGCAGATCTTGACAGCACAGCAAGACGGACGAAAGAGTACACAATTTAATTATGAGAAAAAAATAATCCCAGTTGGTTACATGGATTCAACGTTAAATAAAATTTAATCGTTGCTGTAAAGTACATATTGGTTACTACATAGAGGGAGACAAAGTGGGCGGAAACAGAGTTAAATACTAAATAAATAAATACAAAACTACAATACATACAAAACTAAAATACAAAACTATACTAAATCTTCCGTTTATGTTGATTCCACGTTGGTAGATGTTCGATTGTCGGGACAAAAACAAACTGTTACAGCCAGATACAAGACGAAGTTTTATCTCTAATCGTTGCAAGAATTATAAATTACGTAGTAATGTAAAACGGACGTAACACTGGAACAAATGTGATGTCGCAACAATAACAGCGTGAATGTATTATGGGTTGAGTTGAGTCATTCGCTACGGCGTTTAAAAGAGTTCAAAATACTTTATACTTTTATCACTACACGTTGAACAAATGTAACAAAAAAGAGAAAATTATGCGCATTCTCTTGTACCAAGCCATGGAGGCAAGACCAACATATCGCGTCAGAGACCAACTCCCTACTGAATGGAATTTTAGCGCCGTCGCGTTATGAGTGACAAACACAAAATGAAACCGCACGCTAATAGTAAACTGTCAATCAAGCTATTGAATATCAGCAAATTTCTTGCATTTCATAACTGGCTGTGACAAAAGGTTTATTGTGAACTTCACAATTATCCGATACTAGGGATCGTGGAATACCGGGATGACTCACTTTACTGATTGTTCTTGCGACATGGACAGCTGGAGGGTCACTAAAAGATTCAAAAATTGGCAGAAATGCAAAAAGTTTTTTTTTTTGCTTTTACACAAATACATTTTCATCAGATGAAATGCTGTATTTGCTTGGAATTTTGAGTGCTAGAACATCGGCAGAACTTTATTGCAGCAGTGTGAAACTACCTAACATTACCACTGTCCCGTGAAGTCTACCACTGCATTACCATGACTTGAACAGTATTAAATAAACATGATATTACACATTTCCATTCATTTATTTTGGCAATACACACTTTGTACTCACGTGGACAGGTCACATACGCTGCAACTGGATATGCGGCGTATGGCGGTAGACCTCATGCTGTAGTTGCACCAAATTTTGTCATATGACCCTCCAGTTGTCCACCTTCTTTTTGAGTGAGCAATCCCCTACTTAAACTATCCATAAGCGAATCCCCCAACATAATCGGGATTAAAAGTTGGGGCAAAAAAAAAAAGTAAAAGTCAAGAAATCTCAGGTTTCTAGCGTCACTGCTTCTATGTAAAATTGCTGAATTAGCAGAGGGCGGCGTCACTGCTTCTATGTAAAATTGCTGAATTAGCAGAGAGCGAGACCATAGGGTCTATGCCAGTAACAGGTTCGGTTAAGCCTTTTTGCAGATAACTTATGGATTCTTCATATTTATTACTTTCCATTAAACAACGACCGATGCATAGCAAGATGATCGCCACATCCTTGTCAGCGTCTTCATCTAACGCTAGTCGTTGTTTGATTTTTAGCGTCTTTTGCAGATAACTGATGGCTTATTCATATTTATTACTCTTCATTAAACCACGACCGACGTCTTGCAAGTTGACCGCCACATCCTTGTCAGAGTCTTGATCTAATGACATTCGTTGTTTGATTTTTAGCGCTTTTTGCAGATAACTCATGACCTCTTCATATATAAGTTACTACTTTCTATTAAACAACGACCGATGCATTGCAAGGTGATCGCCACATCCTTGTCAGCGTCTTCATCTGATGATACTCCTTGTTTAATTTTTAGCACTTTTAAAGATAACTCATGGCTTCTTCACATTTATTAGTTTCCAACAACGACCGATGTCTTGCAAGGTGATTGCCACATCTCTGTCAGCGTCTTCATCTAATGATACTCGTTGTTGAATTTTTAGCGATTTTTGCAGATAACTCATGGCATCTTCACATTTATTCATGTCTGTAAAACAACGACCGATGTCTTGCAAGGTGATCGCCACATTATTGTCAGCGTCTTCATCCAATGATATTTGTTGTTGGATTTTTAGCGTGTTTTGCAGATAACTCATGGCTTCTTCAAATTTATTAATTTCCATTAAACAACGACCGATGCAATGCAAGTTGATCGCCACACCCTTGTCTGTGGCTTCATTTAATGATACTAGTTTTTTGAGTTTTAGCGACTTTTGCAGATAAGTCATGGATTCTTCACATTTATTAGTTTCCATTAAACAACGACCGATGCAATGCAAGTTGATCGCCACACCCTTGTCAGCGTCTTCATCTGATGATACTCGTCGTTTGATGTTTAGCGCTTTTTGCAGATAACTCATGGCTTCTTCACATTTATTAGTTTCCATTAAACAACGACCGATGTTGTGCAAGGTGATCGCCACACACTTGTCAGCGTCTTCATCTGATGATACTCGTCGTTTGATGTTTAGCGCTTTTTGCAGATAACTCATGGCTTCTTCACATTTATTAGTTTCCATTAAACAACGACCGATGTTGTGCAAGGTGATCGCCACACACTTGTCAGCGTCTTCATCTGATGATACTCGTCGTTTGATTTTTAGCGCTTTTTGCAAATAACTCATGGCTTCTTCATATTTATCAGTTTCCATGAAACAACGACCGATGTCTTGCAAAGTGATCGCTACATTATTGTCAGCATCTTCATCTATTGATACTTGTTGTTTGGTTTTTAGCGCCTTTTGCAGATAACTCATGGCTTCGTCATATTTATTACTTTCCATTACACAACGACCGATGTCTTGCAAGGTGATTGCCACATTATTGTCAGCGTCTTCATCTATTGAGACTCGTTGTTTGATTTTTAGCGCCTTTGGCAGATAACTCATGGCTTCTTCATATTTATTAGTTTCCATTAAACAACGACCGATGTCATGCAAGGTGATCGCCACATCCTTGTCAGCTTCTTCATTTAAGGATACTCGTTGTTTGATTTTTAGCGCCTTTTGCAGATAACTCATGGCTTCTTCACATTTATTAGTTTCCATTAAACAACGACCGATGTAATGCAAAGTGATCGCCATACTTTAGTAACTATCTTCATCTATTGACACTCGCTGTTGAATTTTAAGTGCCCTTTGCAGATAACTCATGGATTCTTTATATTTATTAGTTTCCATTAAATAACGACCGATGCTCCTCAGAGTGATCGCCACACACTTGTCAGCGTCTTCATCTAATGCCAGTCGTTGTTTGATTTTTAGCGTCTTTTGCAGATAAATAATGGCTTCTTCATATTTATTACTTTTCATTAAACCACGACCGACGTCTTGCAAGTTGACCGCCACATCCTTGTCAGAGTCTTCATGTAATGACACTCGTTGTTTGATTTTCAGCGCATTTTGGAGATAACTCATGACTTCTTCATATTTATTAGTTTCCATTAAACAACGACGGATGCATTGCATGGTGATCGCCATACCATTGTCAGCGTCTTCATCTAATGCTGCTCGTTGTTGGATTTTTAGCGCCTTTTCCAGATAACTCATGGCTTCTTCATATTTATTAGTTTCCATTAAACAACAACCGATGTTGTGCAAGGTGATCGCCACATTCTTGTCAGCGTCTTCATCTAATGATAATCGTTGTTGGATTTTTAGCGCTCTTTGCAGATAACTCGTGGCTTCTTCATATTTATTAGTTTCCATTAAACAATTACCGATGAATTGCAAGGTGATCGCCATACCATTGTCAGCGTCTTCATCTAATGATAATCGTTGTTTGATTTTTAGCGCCTTTTGCAGGTAACTCACGGCTTCTTCATATTTATTAGTTTCCATGAAACAACTACCGATGTCATGCAAGGTGATCGCCACACCCTTGTCAGTGTCGTCATCTAATGCTACTTGTTGTTTGATTTTTAGCGCCTTTTGCAGATAACTCATGGCGTCTTCAAATTTATTTGTTTCCATTAAACAACTACCGATGCTGTGCAAGATGATAGCCACATCTCTGTCAGCGTCTTCATCTAATGACAGTCGTTGTTGAATTTTTAGTGCCTTTTGCAGATAACTCATGGCTTCTTCATATTTATTAGTTTCCATTAAACAACGACCGATGCATAGCAAGATGATCGCCACATCCTTGTCAGCGTCTTCATCTAATGCTACTCGTTGTTGGATTTTTAGCGCCTTTTGCAGATAACTCATGGCTTCTTCAAATTTATTAGTTTCCTTTAAACAACGACCCATATCGTGCAAGATGATCGCCACATCCCTGTCAGCGTCTTCATCTAATGCTACTCGTTGTTGGATTTTTAGCGCCTTTTGCAGATAACTCATGGCTTCTTCATCTTTTTTAGTTTCGATTAAACAACGACCGATGCATAGCAAGATGATCGCCACATCCTTGTCAGCGTCTTCATCTAATGACACTCGTTGTTGGATTTTTAGTGCCTTTTGCAGATAACTCATGGCTTCTTCATCTTTTTTAGTTTCGATTAAACAACGACCGATGCATAGCAAGATGATCGCCACATCCTTGTCAGCGTCTTCATCTAATGACACTCGTTGTTGGATTTTTAGTGCCTTTTGCAGATAACTCATGGCTTCTTCATCTTTTTTAGTTTCGATTAAACAACGACCGATGCATAGCAAGATGATCGCCACATCCTTGTCAGCGTCTTCATCTAATGCTACTCGTTGTTGGATTTTTAGTGCCTTTTGCAGATAACTCATGGCTTCTTCACATTTATTAGTTTCGTTTAAACAACGACCGATATCGTGCAAGATGATCGCCATATCCCTGTCAGCGTCTTCATCTAATGCTACTCGTTGTTGGATTTTTAGCGCATTTTGCAGATAACTCATGGCTTCGTCATCTTTTTTAGTTTCGATTAAACAACGACCGATGTCATGCAAGATGATCGCCACATTCCTGTCAGTGTCTTCATTTAATGCTACTCGTTGTTGGATTTTTAGCGCCTTTTGCAGATAACTCATGGCTTCTTCACATTGATTACTCTTCATCAAACAACTACCGATGTCTTGCAAGGTTATCACCACATCCTTGTCAGCGTCTTCATCCAATGATACTCGTTGTTTGATTTTTAGTGCTTTTTGCAGATAACTCATGGCTTCTTCAAATTTATTAGTTTCCATCAAACAACTACCGATGTTGTGCAAAATGTTCCCCACATCCTTGTCAGCGTCTTCATCTAATGCTACTCGTTGTTGGATTTTTAGCGCCTTTTGCAGATAACTCATGGCTTTTTCATACTTATTAGTTCCCATTAAATTGCCAACGATGTAATGCAAAATGATAATATCAGATTTGTCAGCATTCTCATATAATGATAATCTTTGTTCGCTTTTTAGCGCTTTTTGCAGATAACTCATGGATTCTTCACATTTATTAGTTTTCATTAAGCAACGACCGATGAAGTACAAAATGATCGCCACACCCTTGTTAAAGGTTTCATTTACTGATGTACGCTGTTGGATTTTTAGCGCTTTTTCCAGATAACCAATGGATTCTTCATATTTATTAGTTTCCATTAAACAACGACCGATGTTTTGCAAAGTGATAGCAACATTATTGTCAGCGTCTTTATCTAATGATACTCGTTGTTCGATTTTTAACGCCTTTTGCAGATAACTCATGGCTTCTTCATATTTATTACTTTTCAGTAAACAATGACCGATATCGTGCAAAGTGATCGCCACATTCTTGTCAGTGTCTTCATGTAATGATACTCGTTGTTTAATTTTTAGCCCCTTTTGCAGATAACTCATGGCATCTTCATATTTATTAGTTTTCATTAAACAATGACCGATGTCATGCAAGGTGATCGCCACACCCTTGTCAGTGTCTTCATGTAATGATACTCGTTGTTTAATTTTTAGCGCCTTTTGCAGATAACTTATGGCTTCTTCATATTTATTAGTTTCCACTAAACAATGACCGATGTTTTGCAAAGTGATCGCCACATCCTTGTCTGTGTCTTCATTCATTGATAATTGTTGTTTGATTTTAAGCGCCTTTTGCAAACAACTCATGGCTTCTTCACATTTATTAGTTTTCATTAAACAAAGACCGATGCAATACAAGGTGATCGCCACAGCATCTTCATCTAATGATACTCGCTGTTTAATTTTTAGCGCCTTTTGCAGATAACTAATGGCTTTTTGACATTTATTAGTCTCCATTAAACAACGACCGATGCATTGCAAGCTGATCGCCACATCCTTGTCAGCGTCTTCATCTAATGATACTCGTTGGTTGATTTTTAGTGCCTTTTGCAGATAACTCATGGCTTCTTCATATTTATTAGTTTTCATTAAACAATGACCGATGTCATGCAAGGTGATAGCCACACCCTTGTCAGTGTCTTCATGTAATGATACTCGTTGTTTAATTTTTAGCGCCTTTTGCAGATAACTTATGGCTTCTTCATATTTATTAGTTTCCACTAAACAATGACCGATGTTTTGCAAAGTGATCGCCACATCCTTGTCTGTGTCTTCATTCATTGATAATTGTTGTTTGATTTTAAGCGCCTTTTGCAAACAACTCATGGCTTCTTCACATTTATTAGTTTTCATTAAACAAAGACCGATGCAATACAAGGTGATCGCCACAGCATCTTCATTTAATGATACTCGCTGTTTGATTTTTAGCGACTTTTGCAGATAACTAATGGCTTTTTGACATTTATTAGTCTCCACTAAACAACGACCGATGCATTGCAAGCTGATCGCCACATCCTTGTCAGCGTCTTCATCTAATGATACTCGTTGGTTGATTTTTAGTGCCTTTTGCAGATAACTCATGGCTTCTTCACATTTATCAGTTTTCATTAAACAATGACCAAGCTCTTGCAAGATGATCGCCACATCCTTGTCAGCGTCTTCATCTAATGATATTCGTTGTTCGATTTTTAGTGCCTTTTGCAGATAACTCATGGCTTCTTCACATTTATTAGTTTTCATTAAACAATGACCGATTCAGTGCGATGTGATCGCCACATTCTTGTCAGTGTCTTCATCTAATGATACTCGTTGGTTGATTTTTAGCGACTTTTGCAAATAACTCATGGCCTCTTCACATTTATTAGTTTTCATTAAACAACGACCGATGTCGTGCAATGTGGTCGCCACATTCTTGTCAGTGTCTTCATATAATGATGCTCGCTGGTTGATTTTTAGCGCCTTTTGCAAAGAACTCATGGCTTCTTCCCATTTATTAGTTTCCACTAAACAACGACCAATCATTCCAAGGGTGCAGGCTACACTTTGATCCGTGTCTGCATCCACAGATAAGCGTTGTTTTATTTCGAGGGATTTTTGTAGATAACTTTTTGCTTCCACATTTTGATCTGCAGCATATAAGCACCATCCAATATCGTGTAAGGTACTCCCCACTTTTCTATTCGTTAATTCATCGCCGTTATAGTTTTCTTCAGTTTTTAATAAAAGTCGTTTATAATTTTTCAACGCTTTAATGTATTGTTGTAATTGCGCGTAACAGTTGGCAATAATTTCAATTGCTGCAAGTACGGCAGTGTCGACGTTTTCGTCAACGTCTTCTGAAACTGAATGTTTTACGGATTCAAGATATTTTTCTCCATACTCAAGTGCGTCGTTGTAACTTTTCATGCTATGCAAAGCTTTGCTTATTTCTAAGTACATGCTTTGTTTTATCTGTGTAGGCTGATTTGTAGTTTCCACTTTTTGTTGTTTAGTTTTTTCGTCTAACAGGTGCATGCTTTCTTCCAATAAACGGATGCATGTTTCAAAACCTAGTAATTGTGAATTTGTAACTGGATTATCAATGAAGGATTCCATTAATTTTGTTGTTTGTTCTTTTAAGTTGAGAAAGTTGCAGATGAGAACATTCACCAAAGTTAAATGTGAGTAAAAATGAACCTTTTTCATTTGCAATTGTTTACAAATGTCGCATTGCAACGAATAAGCAATTTGAAAAAAGCTGATACAGCTGTGTTCTCCAACCACGTCTACTAACATTGACTTCTCGAATTGTGAATCAGTGGTTGGTACAATATTTTTCATCAGATCCACTTGTCCTTTGTGTTTCATGTAAAGTTTCAAGCGCACTTCAAGTGCTATTGCCACAGAAAATGACAACTTTTGCATTGAATATTTGCTGATTAGTTTTCTCTTATGAAGTTCAACAATTATGTCAAAACAAGAATTGGCAGAAATCTTATGCAGTCTTCCAAGAGCAGATATGAATAACGTTATACTTCGATAAACAATTCGTTTATGGTTAAATTCGTCTTGATTTGATGCACCTGAAAGATTTGGCTTTATTGCAAAACTGGTCAAATCGTCTTTGAGTTGTTCGGTTATTTCATCTTTCAGAACTTGAAAAGGAATTGAGTTTAATGTTTTCTGCACACCTTCAAAGAATTGATCAAAGATTTCTTTTTTACCAGAAACAAAAGAAGTTCTAGTGAGAATATCACTGAGATGATAACCATTTTTTAAAGATTGTTCTGTTTTCAGATAATTCAACATTTCACTCACAGGTTTAATTAATTCCGTTGTCCATGGTTTACCTTTAGTGATCTGTCGTCGACCAAGTGGAGATTTGCAGGCATGTGGCATCATGCCATCAAAGGAGACACCCCGAGTGGTAAATGCATCAAAAAACCAACTTCCATTTTTTTTGGTTGTATCATTCAAGCAATTTATATTTACGCTTGGCAATATAGTTTCTTGTAAATTAATCAATATGACCTGAAAGATGACAGAAAACCACCTGAAATACTCCAATATAGATTCATAATTGTCGAAACTTTGACATCCTTCTTCCAAAACAATAATGTTTTCAAAATCAGAATATGGGGTGATCTCCTTTCTGGCTAATGATCCCATGCCTACAAGACTATATTCACAAGGCCGCCTTCCCATTACTTGTTCACAGTAATTACTGATTTCTTTCATGATTGATGTGTACTCAGCAGCTACTTTATCTTGAATCTGTTGCATTTTAGCAATTCTTTTCAGCTCTTTTTTGTGCAATTGTTGTTTCTGTATTTTATTTGGAATTATTTTCAATTGAAGCAAAGATTCTTTTACTGATTTCCTCATCCTGTTTAATTGTTCTTTGATATCTCTTGCTTTGTCAACTAAATTTTCTTGTTTTTTTTCTGCACCAGCTTGATCAAGAATGTCTTCGCAGAGCTGTTGCAAATCTTTCTCAGCCTCCTCCACATTATCAGGTTCCCTTGTTATCGCTGCATTCAACAAGGCAGCACTTTGAATGAGGCTGATTTTGTCTGGACTTCTGCTTTGATAAACAAGTCCCAATCGATGCAAAAATTTTGCAGATTCCTTAATAATTTTTTCTTTGCCATTCAAATTACAAATATCTTTTAGATTTTTCCCAAGTTTAAATTCTTCTTCATCCAAAGACATGATACAACTGTTTTACGTTAATTTCTACATAAGTGGAATTACAACAGAAACCCCTAGTGTTATCACTAGAAAAGCTTTGCCAGCTGTCACGTTTGAATAAAACAAAATTAAAAACCTACAATATTGATCATCCCTGATATTGATAAGCAACTCTACCATTTTGAATCAATATTTTTAACAAAATCAAAAAAGAGTTTTAGCCATTGTTTTCTCTGCTAAAGTAGAAGACGATATATTTATGATTATGTAAAAAAAATTACTTCCCAATTCTACAGAAGTGCATACCACATGTGAGGTGGAAGCAAACTGTGTACAAAAACTTTAGCTTTGCAAACAAAAGAAAGATTTATAGCAAAAGTTGATGGCATTATTCTTTAAGGAAAAGAGCTTCTCAGCCTTTTTTCGGTTACGGACCACTGTTAATAAATTTTTAAGCCTCTGGATCCTTACTTTGAATTTTCAAAAAATATGTTCAAAAAATATCTTGTTGTTAATGCATAACCAGAGGAATATTTATTGTAGTATTAAATGTAAGTTACGTGACAGCTATAGATTTTAAACCCATGATTTAACTGCTTGCGACAAATGTGCTAAATTGAAATAATCACTAAACGAAACTGTGAAAAATTTAATTGCTTGAGGAAAACAAATCGTTGGCAAACTGTTATCAATTACAACTTGATAAATGTTGCCAGTCATAACGTATTTATGATCAGATACCATGGGGAAAAATCCAAAAAAACACGTTTTCTCAAAAAACACTTTTCAGCTATGCATAGCCGTAGGAGAGTAAAATATTTTGGGGGAACAAATAAAATTTGCCCAAATGTCATATTTGCAAATATACTTTCAAAAACCCAACATTATTCACAATCTCTGAGGTAATTCTTAAGTCTAACTTTAATACATGAGTCGGGAACTTTTTTAGGTAAGAGAGCCATAAATGCTACACTTTAGGATATATATTTCAGAAAGAACCATATAATGCTTTAACACTTAATTCAACTAACATGTAGTGGCAGGTGATGAGTTGTAAAAGTGAGGTCATGTGTTTACTGAAAATGAGAAAAACAGCGGGGGTCTGGGGGAGGAGAAAATTTTGAAAAAATGCACTTAATTTGGTGCATTCTGAGGGTACTTTTAGCTTCAATTATGTGAAAAGTTAAGATAAAACTTTCTGTGAGCCAGATGCCGTCACGAAGTGCCTCGCCAAGTGTCATATGTGCCTCGCGAGCCAAGGGTTCCCAGCCCCTGGTCTAATAACCCCACAGTTATTAACTTGGCAGTTTACGGAAATGCAGGCAACAAAACGTTCAACTTAGGTAAACAAAGCTGACTTAATTAATCTACATTCATAGACCTGTCTACGTCCCAATTACCGTAGGCTAAATAAACCATCAAATAGAATCTTTCTTGCATCAAACTTGCACTTTTGAACAAAACTACTTTTCGAAATTAATGTAATATTACAATGAAATCATTGTCAATGTTCAGTACCATAGTTACGCTTCTTCTTCTTCTTTGTATGAACCTTCTTCGCTACTCCAGGGGTCGAGGGGCTTTGCCTTTTACTACCCTTGGGCAGTGGCGGCCACTCGATCTAGATGTTTGGCGCAAGTGTCGAGCAGCCGTTGAATTGATTCGTCATCCAATTCACGCAGACCACGCACACCATTTGGCGCATGGTAGATGGCGCAGTTACAGATGGTGTGGTCTGCGGTTTGTTCCTCCTTGCCGCACTCACAGATCGCGGATGGAGCCATGTCTTATTTGTGCATGTTGGATCGGAACAGTCCGACTCCAGTAGCCTACGCAGGCGGTTGAGCCGCACCCAGGCCTTCTTTGGCAAATGCATTCCAGCTGGGTTCCGTTACGCTAATAACTGGAAATTTTTGCACAAATATTTTTACAAGTAACTGCATTAGTAGGATATGGACAAAAAACCAAAACAGGTTTCCGATGCTAAAACAGCAGCCTCATGACGTTACCAGCATCCAGCAGGCTATCAAAATTGCAACGATGAAGAAATGTAGGCTAGTATCCTAATGAATATCTGAAATAACCTTAGGCCTACATCTGCTGATCAATTTTATTCTTTTACGTATAATTTATGCAAATACTGAATCGAGACTTAACATTCAATTGAAATACCAAATACAAAAGCTTCCAAAATTGATGATGCTACATTTTACATTTTACGAAAAATGTTAATGTAACTTACTTCAAAATACAACAACATACAAAGTTCCTAAACTGATCAAATGTTGAAACTCATGGTAAAAATTGATTTGTCTAAATAACTAGACGTTTTGTTTCCAAATGATTTTATTAATAAGTGCATTAGTAGGATATAGAGAAAAAATCAAAATAACCATGAGGTTACCAGTACCCAGCAGGCTTTTAAATCCTATACCCTTGAAGAAATGTCGCTTATATGCTACTGAATAAGCTTACCTCTGCTCGCCAATTGTGCTCTTTTACATTTACTTTTTGCAAATGTTGAATCAAAACTTATCATTCTGCCCAAATTGCAAAACCTCGTGCAATAGTTTCCAAAATTGATGATATTACATTTTACATTCATCGGAAAATATCAATGTAGGCTAGCCTATGTCTTAAATTATAAGAATTATGTAAAGTTTGTAAACTGGTGAGATGTCGAAACATCATCGTGAGTTTGATTTGCCCAAATAACTGAAAATTGTTTCTCAAATCCCTAACGTTTTTTTCAGCAGGGGAGCGACCACCCCTGCTCTTCATCTCCTACGGCTATGCCGTATGTTAACAAAAATAAATTGGCAGCAGAAACTAAAATACTTGCCGAAAAGTTGAGATGCTGGTACTTCACACAGTTCAAAGTATCAAACGGGAAAGATGCTACAGATGTGGAAAGCATACTCGATCTGCATGTGTCACTTGTAGCCGACGGGTTTGACCAAGACACAGAAAACTTTAAAAAAACCAATATCGTTTGGAATGCTATATAATTATTTCTTGCTGTGCTACATGATTCTTCGGGTTTGTTAAGCTTTCTTTGTGCTTCGTCTGAGAGCTAGTAAGTTAAAACTAAGCACTGAGTAGGAAGCAGACCTCCCGATTGGGAATTTATGGTTGTTTTGATAAAGTTTCATCAACATCAAATCATCTAAAAAAACACTTCACCGAGAACAGCGCATTTGTATCGAAAAATGCCATGTTGACAATTCGTGAACATCTGTGCCGATTGAGTTGCCCAAAATCTCTGTGCTAATAAGGGTTACAGCATGCTACAATGTGAACACAAGTAGCCTACAGTATTCAGTTTCAACCAGAACATGACTAAAAGATCTTTTAAAAAATATTTGCAATCCCACTCTGCCTTTAACATTCCACCGCTTCCACCGCCGTAGGTATTGTTTTAATGTTTTGAAATCCATTTTTATTATTTAGAAATCGATTTTGTTATTCTTTTTAGCGTCACAAGACTAACAACGTTCTTCATTAACGTTATTATACTGACAATGCTATAACAATATAACGAAATCGCTTTTTAATTATTAAAAATAAAGCTGGCAAACTATTGCTGCGTTAATAACAAGCAATCTTATACAGTAGGCCTACTATACTCATTCAGTCATGCAACATTTGCTGAATTTTTAATTTGTGCCCTGTTCAAATGTTTGTCATAATTTTTTGTAAAAACACTGTTCTACTCGCTATTTTCAACATTTCTAGTTTGCATCTGCGTGTTAGTTGAATAAATATTCTTGCAACAAAGTAGCCTACAGTATAACCACTAACAGTTTGCAACTTTTACCTTGCAACGAATGTAAACAGCAATGACTAACTCACTGTATGGTCGTGCCAAAAACCTAAAAAATCGTGGCGCAAAAATCTAAATCTCTCATGACTTACAATGAAAGACAAAGAAGACGCTTTCTCATTCCCCTGAATGCATTCAATAGGCTACCTAATGTTTGCTGTTTCGTCATAAAACATTCTCCTCGAACAAAACTGTAACATGATCATTGCTCGCAAACATTATTAGTTCCTCACTTAATTGCGCAGTCTCAAAATGCGCATAACCATATTTTGGGAAAGACCTGTTTTATTCATCAGATTTATTCATCAAACTTAATCAGTATGAGACTTGAAAAACTTCTGTTGTGCACATATCTAGAATACCCAGCTGTGTTTTAACAAGACACTCAAAAGCAAGTTAAAGGTGGACAAAAGATTTACTTTCTTGCCTAACCGTTCAAACCACCGGCATAAACCTGGACTCGACAAAAAGACAAACTGATTTTCTATTTCAAACATTTAACAAATTTGACCTTCAGCTTAGCAATGCTGTACAATTTTTGAAAAAAAATGTCAACTGTTGAACTAACCGCGTTGCTTCAATACAAAACAATTTGAGTTGATGAAACAACAAAGCATGATCTGTTTCAAATTACAACTTACAAGCAGTGTCATATAACACAAACTGCTCAAACCAACAGCCCTTTTGTTAAACTTCAATAGCTTCAACAGACCTTTTGTTACGCCAACAGGCCTTGATAAGGAATTCCAACATTTAAACTCTGACTTTTGTACTACAGCAGGCTACTTTAACAAAATGATAGAATCTTAGTGGCTCATCGGGTGGCACTCGGTGGCTTTGCAAGCAAAGCAACGACAAAATCAAGCAAGGAAGACTTCACTTCTAGACGTGTATGCTAAGCAAGGTGTTGCAGGCGCCCCAACCTTTTCAAAGGCGGCTTGACGTTTTTTGGTTCTGTTTTAATGGATGTTGGTCATAAATCTGAAGTTTAAAACATTTTATCAATGTTTACCCCACCCACCCACCCGCCTGGCAGTTTTGTGACCCATTTTGTATAGAAGTTAAATTTTCGCCGCTAGAGAACGCTGGTCGCTGTGTTAAAGTTAAATCATTAAGTGAACTTTCAAAAATTTTCTTTGTTTATTTGAACAATTAAAAAAATGTTTGCCCTGGTTCGGCCTTTGGATCCAGAGATATTGTTTTATTTGCATTTATTTTACCTCTTCTATCTGCATTTATCTAAATAATCTTGCAACAAAATAGGCTATGACCACTAACAGATTGCAACTTTTACCTTACAAGGAATACACGTGGTCACATGATCATTGCAAACAAACGTTATTACTTATTAGTTCCTCGCTTGCGCAGTCTCAAAACGCACACAGCCATTTTTGGTCTCGCATGTTTTTTATCAAACTGATCAGATAATCGTTTTTGATCTTAATTATTTTTGAACATTTAGTGGAATGGAATAAAATAATTTTTAATCAGTTTTGTGTACTATGCAGGTAGCAGCACGTTCCTTATCTTGATTGATATATCTACAATAAATGAAGACCTTACATTCAAATTTTACAATACATTCAACGTACAACACACATGACAATCAGTGCCTTGTAAAAACTCTGTTTTGTTTTTGAAAAGAAATAAATGAAATTAGCGTTAGGTAGACCCTCGGTATATCACAATTGATCAGGGCCATGTGAGCACCACTTTAGGCCCACCCCGAAACCCATTAGTTGGCCCTTATGTTTGATGGCTCATAAAAATAAGACAAGAAAGCGTAACGTTATGGCCGCAAAGTCTTTCAATGTTGGGAAAACCTTCACATTCATCATTTTGGCAAAGAGAAAACAACTCTAAAAATTTGTAGAAAAAAAATATATTAGGTCGCTTTATAGCCTATGTAGGCTAACCAGATTCATTACATTAAAATTAGATTTGGTGAGAAGATTTTGATTAAAGTCAGCCTACCATTTCAAACAAGCTTCATTTACGACCACGAAAGGATTTCAATTATTTATTTTTTGAAATTTTGTAGACTGTCCTAGTGGTGTAGCCTTCACCAGTCTAAAACTTCAAAAATGTATTTGAGATGGCCTCACCTTCGCTTCATCTAGGCCTATATTGTATTTTCACAGTAGGCCTATCTTTCACTTTATAGCCTATCTCTATCAACACTCCATGTTATCAATTTAATTGTTAATTCACTAGGTTATTTGAGTGAGCAGTGTTTACTTCAGAATATTACATTAGACAGGCCTTTTATAAAAAAGCAAACTCTCTCCCGAAACTATAATATTACATTAGTTTGCTAGTTTTTTGTTGGACACAAAAAAATCTTTTTACTCCTTTAATCCACTTTTGAAGCAATGAATGCCCAAGGTTAGTTGAAGTTGTAAAACTGGTTAGTTGAAAAAAATGTAGTTGAGCGTGCAAAATGATTTTTTTTTTTAAAACAAGAAAAAAACTACATATTAAATGTTAGGCTACATGTAAAATTACAAGCTGAAAAACTATGCACAAACTAGGCTAAATATGCATAGGACCCTACAGGGAGGTGGGCCCCCTGCCGTAAGTTTGACTGAAATGAGTAGGCCTTTAAACAACCGTGGACCTCCCGTCGGGGGGAACGAGGGGCGTTTAACACAGCCCTGTAATTAAATATGTGTTATCTTGATCCAGCGTGTTCGTTCGTTGGACACTGTCATTTGTGCCACTTTTTCCTTCAGTTATAACCAAACTATAATCGACAAATGCGATCCGACTAAATATGGGCGTAGTCATGGGGACAATTGCCCTTCCCCCCTAATTTTTTGTATAATGTATTATGTAATGGACCAACATGCTTGTAAGCTATTGAAAAGCTGTAGTAAAGTATGTTAAAAAATATGTATTTCTTTGATCAAATTTATCCGAATTTAGTCATGTGACGCTTTCGCTGCTAACAGGAATCAGAGACAGTGGAATATAGCCTAATTTTGTTGTTAACGTTTTTCTTGGTACCTGTAGCCAACTTTGTCGAATGAAGGTTTGTTTCTACGACGCACACCTCAGATCTAATATGAACATTAGATAAGTAGGTTGCTGTGTTGTATTTTGTGCAAAGGTGATTATTGACATGCTGAAGCCTACCATTGAACCAACCATTAGGCCTATAGGCGTATAGTCCAGACTATTTATTCGTACTGCTGTTTTGCTTTCACCCTCTGTTTTAGCATTATTTGACGGAGTTTTAATATTATTTTAGGCTGAAATTAATATTAGAATGCGCAATTTCAAGGAATTTTTTTCAAAATTTCTGGGAAAGACCCTCCATACCCCCGCTACTTGTTTGCTCCTCCCTAAATTTTGTGCGGGGTAAGGCCTACTCCGCACAAACCTGCAAATGACCTGTAAAAGAAAACCTTCCAACACGAAAGTTAATCTTTTGTCGTCAATTAACATTTAACATCAAATTCATTTTTAAGGCAATTTGTATCACCTTCGTTTATGACATCACTGTAAATGTTGCCCCTTCTGGAAGAAGCCTTGCCCTTTCCTTGCTTCGTTATAAAATTGATCCGATTAGGCCACATGCTTTCAAATAGCCAGTAGGCTACCGCTGTTTCTTCAACAGAACCTGGTGGATGAAATAATTCACATGCAAAATTGTTGGAATAGCAGGCAGAAAATTTGCACTTTTAACGCCAATGCCGAGATCTGGCGTAAAGATCTTTCCACTCAATTAGATGAAACACTGCAGTCGAAATGTGAAACTGGTTGCTAAAAACAAGCATTGCTTTCCTACTGGTGGAAATCTTTCATATTAACAACTTATCACTAGATGATACTCTTACACTAATATGACATGACATAATAATAGTGTAATCATCTAAGCTCAAAAAAAGGGCCAACCCGGAAAAAATTCGTAACTTAACAAATTTGGTACCAAAAGAAGCGCAATTTTATGTAGATCATCATATCCAAAATCCTCTTCAATCGGCTTTGAGCAAATGGAATGGGGGGCATTTGAAATTTGCGTCTAGCGCCTCCTAACGGAAATGAACTATAAGCATCTTTTCTAATACTTCCATACTGATTTTTGATTTGTTTTTTCAAATATCGCAATCTGTAGCTTTGTGAGAACATTTTGGTAAAAAAATTCTGGATGTGACGTCATGATGACGTCACAAGAATAATTGGAATATCGTAATTACTCTTCAATATTCCGTGCTATCAGAGAACTTAAGTTTCACATATGTATAACTCTAGAAAAGAACATTGACCTTCTTTGGGAAATATCGTTTACTTTTTCTGATGTTACCAGACCAAACTGGTCGGGATTTATGCAGACGCATCGCAAAGGTACCTACCCAGGAAAGTGTGACGTTACCCTTCTACCTATTATCAATTTAAATCCAAATGATCACAACTGTATTTACTCAACATTATCATTTGTGATTGACTAGTCGAGGAAAGCCAACACAGGAACACCATGCATCACCTTCGACCAGCCGTTGTGGTTGAAAGGAGTAGAAATATAACAGAAAAGTTCCTGAAGACTCTTTGCCGTCTTGGAGGGTTCCACACTTTGATAAGTTACTTAGGAAGCATTGGTAATACAATGAAAGGATCCGGTATTGTAAAATGCTTGCAAGTGGTTTATGGTGAAAATGCGGTTCAACGCATGATTTCAGGCACGGCGATAGCGAGAGCAGCAAGAGGCCATTTTCTCTTACAAAGTGCTCTTCAATTAACAATCATTGGCAGACTCCTACAAGAAGAGATTATATCGGAAGACGATTTGAAAAAACTGAAGGCCATCTACCACAATCTTATCAATGATGAGATCCCATCTGATGAAATCAACAACTGTGAAGTATTGGAGAAGTTAAACAGTGCTATGGAACAGATGATGAGTAGACTTGGTGCTCTTTCCCGTACAGCCAAGCTTTGGGTACAATATTATCCGCTGTATCAACACCATTAAATTATTCATTGCTGCGGAAAGGACTGGTAACTGGCAAAATCATCTAGCTGCTACTGTACAAATGTTGAATTTATTTGCTGCAACAGGTCATATCAACTATGCAAAGTGTGCCAGACTTTATCTGCAAATGATGAATGACCTCCCATTAACATTCCCAGATTTGCATGAACAGTTCACGCTCAACGGATATCATGTTGTCCGACGAAGCGCTCAATTTTGAAACGGAATTTGGACTGATCTGTCGATTGAACAAGTGTTGATGCGCTTACTGAAGACACGTGGTGGCTTAACCCGTGGAAGAGGGATGACAGAAAATGTAATGCTGACCTGAGTAGGCCTACACACGATGCATGTTTGCGCTTCAATACATGACGCTATGACAACATTAACTGGGAACACACATAAAACAAGCAATCAACATTCAGAATTAGGAACAAACCGTATGAAGCGAGACAATGATGATTTAGTGAAGATTCGATCTTGGATTGAAAGCCATAACCCCTTCTATGAAAGTGCGCCTGTACTGAGAAATATTCCAACAGGAGTTACAGGAACAGAAGGAGATATAATCAATTGTGATGATGCAGAAAGTGTTGGTGAAGCAATCCAGCATCAACTAGATAGACGGTGTTTCGTATTCAGAAGCAAAAATTAAGAAGAGAGATCAGATCAAGACGCTAGAAGCACTAGAGATTGGTGTAAGAATCGACAAGGAGAAAGTGCATGTCGACCCATTGCTCCTATTTTCCAGGTTGCTTGTGTTGATTGAGAGGGAAGAGGATATACAAAGCTATTTCCAGTATGAGCTGACAGCTGTCCCTACCTCGCTGTTTCAGAATTCGATGATGCGAAAATCAAGCAAAGCAAAACTGGGACAGGCTTTAAAGAAAGATGTCACATCTTCCACCTACATATGGGATCAATCATTTCATATACTGGATGGAGGTGCTCTGCTGCATAAAGTAAAGTGGCTCAAAAATCGTCCATATCGGTCAATTTTGGATCAATACACAAAGTATGTAAACAAGAAATATGGACGATCGTGTATAGTTTTTGATGGATATGATAATTAATGGTCCCTACGTAAAAGATCATGAACACAAACGAAGAACAGAGAAAATGAGTGCCTTTGTAAGTTTGGATAACTTAGAAATGATCCCAACATTCAACCAAGAAGTATTTTTGAAGAACGAGCAGAGTAAATCACAGTTCATATCTTTCCTATCAGACGAGCTGCGGAGAGAAGGTCATGATGTTCGAAACAGTTTGGGAGATGCGGACACTCAAATCGTTTCAGCAGCATTGGAGTATGCAGAAGATAACAACAAAGATGTGGTTGTAGTAGCGGCTGACACTGATATTCTAGTGTTGTTAATGTTTCACTGGAAAAATGATATGCATCGCTATATGCTTTCTGATGCTAGCAACAAAGTTGACAAGGAAATCTGGAAAATTGAAGATTTGGTCAAATCAACTGGAGATGTCATTACAAGTCATATTTTGTTCATCCATGCTTGGTCGGGTTGCGATACTACGTGTGCATTGTTTGGACAAGGTAACCTACAATTTGTTTTTGGCAACTATAGGAACTTTCATGATAAACTTGGTTTTACTTGCTTGAATGATGTAAATGTTACTTTACGAAATATTGTATTTAGATAAGCCTTATCGTATTCTTTTTAATATAATTGTACACGATGAACATATTCGGAATTGCCTTCGTTCTTTACTAATTTTTCGGTTAAGCTATGCCCAGGCTACTTATATCTATAATCTTTTATGTCAGGAAAAACTAGTAGCCTACCCTGAAGAAGTTTGGGACAAGGGAAGTGTTCCAAGAAACTGCTAAAGTATTCGAAGACGAAACAGCCACTGCAGAGGAAGTAGAACAATAGGACTTAAATTGTTAATGTTTAGGTAACTTAAAAAGTTACATTAGTATTATAACGATAGTGTCAAGTTCCTACCACCAAATCATCAATAAAAGTTTAAGAAGTGTGTTCAGTTTTAATATACAATTTTTATCTTTTTAGCTATGGTGGGAAAGAAAACTGGGCGATGGAAGATTTGCGCTACCATCAGTTTAGGAAGGCAGCAGCAACATCTAAAACGACAATCAAGCCACAGTCTCTCGCTCCAAACAAAAATGCTGCAAAGTATCATTTTCTTCGAATCCATCTGCAGGTGATTAAATGGAAAACACTGATGAGCGTTGAACTAAATCCGCTCGATTGGGGCTGGAAATTATCCAATCGGAGTTACGATCCTATTCTGACAGACTTGAGTACGGCTCCTGATAAGATTCTCCGCTTTGTACGATGTAACTGTAACGTCACTAAGAAAAGTCCTTGCAGGACCAACGTTTGCAGCTGCAGGCGGCACGGGCTACCATGTGTTTCTGCGTGTGGTAATTGCAATGGAGTAGATTGTGAAAATTATGAAAAAGACGAAGTTTCATCAGACGAAGACAGCGTTGGAAGTGACGAGGAAGCGGATAGAAACATATTTGATGTTGAAAAATAAATATCAGATCCAAATTTGGTCAAAATTATTCAAAATCTAGCTTTTTGAAGCGTTGGTTGCAAAAAAAAGCGATTTACAAGTCAGGAAAAGAAATCATGAAAACAAAACTTTTGAAACAATTTTAATTAATTTCAAACGCCTTCTACTGATATGATATGTTTGGTTTGACATGTAGATTATTGTTCATAAGCATTTGCAAAGATTGATATTGAATTTTACTATTTACCTTATAACAGTGATATTCGTGATCGTCCATAAAACATTCCTTTTACCCAGTGCATTATGACGCCATTGCTACTGCAAGTATTACAACTTTTCATTGATTTTCTAAATGCTCTGAAAGGTTTACTCAAGTAAGTGAACACAAAACAATATGCACAAACCAACGATTGCATTCACTGGAAATTCTCGATTGTCAACATTTACATTTTCTGCACTAGATGGCGCAACATGTGTTTTAAGTAGCCCACCACTCCCCATTAAACTTATTGTATTCAACAAAGTAAAAAACGAAAAGAAAAAGTGGCTTTACTGGGAGTATTCTTGCATTCCATTCATCCACTAGTATTGAAGAGTAATTACGATATTCCAATTATTCTTGTGACGTCATCATGACGTCACATCCAGAATTTTTTACCAAAATGTTCTCACAAAGCTACAGATTGCGATATTTAAAAAAACAAATCAGAAATCGGTAGCCACTTTAACAAGTCGAAATTCTGCCACTGAAATTGACTAGAATGAAACCACCAACCAATCATAAGCTATGGTTTAAGTGACGTAAAAACGGCGAAAAGAAGATCATAGAAAGCAAATTTAGTGATGGATTTTTTGTCACCTGGTTGGCTTAGGGGATAGGGTTAGGGCTAGAAAGTAGTCATTTCATTGACGCGTGTTCGATTCTCGCCACTGCTATTGCTCTTTTTCTTCTGTAATTACCAAATAAAGTTCAAAACAAGCATTAACTCTCTGGATGAATGTTAGAAGGGTCACAATTGGACGGTAGCCTCTTATAACACGTTCTGATTGGTTGGCGGTTGCATTGTAGTCAATTTCAGTGGCAGAATTTCGACTTGTTAAAGTGGCTACCTCAGAAATCAGTATGGAAGTATTAGAAAAGATGCTTATAGTTCATTTCCGTTAGGGGGCGCTAGACGCAAATTTCAAATGCCCCCCATTCCATTTGCTCAAAGCGGATTGAAGAGGATTTTGGATATGATGATCTACATAAAATTGCGCTTCTTTTGGTACCAAATTTGTTAAGTTACGAATTTTTTCCGGGTCAAACCCTAATATGACTACACTATAATAGCGCCATGGTTTTATTTACTGTCGCTCTACAACTGCTAAGGACTTTTTGCGACAGGTCTCATATTTAGTTTTATATCAGATTCACAATGTCACCACATTATTACCAGACTTATCTTCACTGCATTATGCAAGAAAGAACACAATCGGAACCGTTTTTAAAGTCTTTGGTTTGACCGAAGAAATCACTTGGCGACTGAGCTGGTATATGACCTGATGATGTGGGGTACCACAGCCAAGAAAATTTGTCATTTTTACATTGATTCTGTGTCTGGAGACGTTAAATCAATGCAGAAAGAACAGGTTTTGGTAACTAGGATAACGTTTTAGGGTGGATTTAAAATCAGTGATGAGAAAAAGTCGTGGAATACCGGAAGAATTTTGGCTTTTCTCAAGGCATTGCGGAACCAAACCGTTTGTTTTGTTTTGACTTCATATTCTTATGTTGCCGGGTTATGCTTTTTTCTCTTTTTGACCTTGGCGAAAGCTTAATTGTTGGTTAACTTTTTGATTATTTTCTCTTCACGGTTCTTCTAGTAATTAAAAAACACTTAAATGTTTAGGGTATTATCTGAAGCCTTTACAAATAGAATATTTAGGGTATTATTAGTTTTTATTATTCATTTGTAAAAAAAAAGAAAAATTTTTTATTGTTCTTTTGTCGTCTGCATAGCCGAGTGGTGAGAACACTGGACCGGCAATCGAAAGGATGCCGGTTCGACACCGCTCAAGAGTATGCGGCTGTGTCCTTTAAAGGACACTTAAAGGCATGCCTGAAGGTGGACACGAAGATTGGCTTCCTTGCCTTCCCGTCCGCTTACCCTAAATCTTCAACCACCGGGTGTAAGCCTGGATACGACAAACAAACATTATTCATTTGCTCCAGACAAAGCTGTCCGAATCCAAAACAACAAAAAAATACACAAACTGCAAATGCACAAAGATTACGGAGAACCACTTTTGATGACGTCAGGTTAGAAGCTAACTGATCATCTGTTGTGACAAATTCAAATACAGTGAGCGTTGAAAAAATTAAAAGTATTCAAAACGATAAAAGCAACCGGATGACATCAGGTCTGATATAAAGCGATTTGAAAAATGAATGCAACCAATGTGAGTGTAATAAATTGCAGACGGCAGCCCACATAATCAAGGATTTGCTGCTGTACAAACCGGTAGCCACTTTAACAAGTCGAAATTCTGCCACTAAACTTGACTAGAATGAAACCGCCAACCAATCATAAGCTGCGGTTTAAGTGACGTAAAAAATGGCGAAAAGAAGATCATAGAAAGCAAATTAAGTGATGGATTTTTTGTCAGCTGGTTGGCTTAGGGGTTAGGGTTAGGGCTAGAAAGTAGTCATTTCATTGACGCGTGTTCGATTCTCACCTCTGCTATTGCTCTTTTTCTTCTGTAATTTCCAAATAAAGTTCAAAACAAGCATTAACTCTCTGGGTGAGAGCTATAAGGGTCACAATTGGACGGTAGCCTCTTATAACACGTTCTGATTGGTTGGCGGTTGCATTGTAGTCAATTTCAGTGGCAGAATTTCGACTTGTTAAAGTGGCTACCGTACAAACCACTTCATGGTATGGAAAGACTAGTCTCCGTTGACGATGACACCAGGCAATGGATAACCCAGGGGTGCCCTGATATATAGCGACAACATGAGAGAAGATACAAAAAATGTTTGCATGTAAATTAGGCCAACTCTCCTTTGCTTGGAATCGAATTGAATTACAAAACTTGCAGTTTGTAAAAAGCGATTTATTGAAACATTTCTCTTGTAGCAATAACTTCAAAGTACAGCCTACTTGCAAATCCATGTCAAATTGTTATATTTTTCTTCTGTCGTGCAGCCAAAGCAAATTTTGCTTCTAATTTAAAAAGTAAAAACACCACACAGATTGCTTATGACAGAAAATAGGTTCAATCAAGAGTGTAGTCCTTCCAATTTGCTCAGTGGTGGAGCGTCCAAGTCAGGATCAAGCTGTTATGGTGGGCGCTTGAGCAACGCATTTCAAGGACTGCTTTCCATTCAGCGGCACCTAGTAGATGGAATAATTCACAGGCAACAAAACTTCGACAACTGCCGGAAACTTCAGTCTGTCAAATTAGGCAACCTGGTCTGCGTCAGTGGTTCAAAGCCTCTACAAGTATGCGAAACTGCCGGAAATAACATATCACAAGCTTTGTCAGTCCGACGAGGATGAAGATAATAATGAGAATCCAAATTGTGGCGTGCTGGCTACATATGGCCCAAAAGCATGTGATTTGCTGCCCTTAAAAAGGTTCTGAAAGCTATGTGTTTCGCAAAAAGACAACAGTTAAGCCAAATGTAGGCTAAAGTTCTCATATATAGTTCCCATATTTGAGTTAGGCCTGCAGCTGCAAAGCCCGCCAATCAGGGGCGATATTACCTACGGCGCCGGGGCGCCCCCTAAAATTCCAATTTATTTTTTTATGTCTTCATGCAAATTTCCTTTTTATGCTATACTTTAACTTGTAAATTTCCATTTTACTAACGTAAAACAATGCGTGATGTTTAGTCGCGGAAAGTAGACCTACTAACCGCTGATAACGGTACAAGAGACAATGGACATTATGTAAAATACTAATAAAGAAACTTTTTTTAACTCAAGTTTAAATAATATAATGCATGGTAGCAATCCAGATTTTATGGCAGTTTGGGCAGAGAGATAGGATGGAATGCCATACATCAACCGTTTGGACAGTAAAGCTGGATCTGGTCTTGAAAACATCTCTGCTAAATTTATTAGGTAACTTACGTATTTTATTCAAAACATGTTTGTGATCGAATTAATTGTTTGAGGAAATCTAATGTCATTTTTATACGTTGTTACAAATTACAATTACATATTGAGACGTTTTTGCAACATTATCAGCATGAGTAGTTTAATCGTATTGTTCTTTTGCTCAATTGCATCATTGTCAGTTCACAATATTTTGTTTTGCTGATAGGGCATATAGGCCCGATTTCGCTTATTCTACAAAATAGAAATAGTAGACTCTTATTGCTGCAAGCGCTTTGTTCATATTTGAATTATTTTTTTATTCGCAATATCTTAACTGAGTACCACTCACTTGTACTAAGTACACCTAGGCTTCACCGTTTGAATGTTTTTTTATAATGCATTTTTTTGGGCTATGCACCAGTGAGCTTCAGACACTCTAGGTTGGTGATTTATTGAAATGGATTTTGGTAGTTAGGGGAAGGGAAGGTAATTTGATACACTTTTAACATTTTTGCCTGTTAACTGAAAATTACGTGACATAAACTATTGATTTTAAGCTGAAATGAAAGTCTGATCCCTTACACACTTTTTAAAAACATTTTCACTTTTCTATTTTTGTTACTTTTTTTTTAATTGAAATTTTAAAAACGTCACTCAAATGTATCAATTTACCTTCCACGGAAGGTAAATTGATACACCCGGAAGGTAATTTGATACAGTAAAACTAACACAGAAATCCCTTTTGACAACAAAGCAATAAATGAAAATTTATTATGTGGTTGGCGTGCTTGGGTGCAAGGATGACTGTTGAGAACCATGTGTGCGGCGAAGCTTCTGCAACGGGATGGACATGGAAAAGATCATTGGCTGGAGTTCTTATTCAAGGGGGGTGCTTTGCGCTTTTCTCATTTTTTGAAAGCAGATAGCGTGTAAGCCTACGAAAGCCCATATAATTGTTGTTTCCCAAAGTAGCAGGTCTTGTTAATAAAGAATAACTTATTTAAATCAACTAGATCAATGACAACATTTATTACAGTCACAAAAAAGAGTTTAATATACTGTATCAATTTACCTTCTCCACATGTATCAATTTACCTTTTTCAAAAAAAGTTATAAAGTTCTGATTTTTGTATGCTTGGATGCAGATTGCAGAAAAAACGTGACAAGCCCTTGAAGCCTTATCAATGAACTGTCAAATGAGTTTGGTTTCATCTTTCAGAAGCTTTTCTTTAATTTTGTAGACGAAAATAATCATGAGTTAAAAATTTTACGAAAATACTCAAAAAACACACTTTTACAATTTTATGCCATAAAAGCACGAGTTAGCTGCATGGTGCAATTTTTGTAGGCATTATTTTCACAGATCTTCCACCTAATGACAATATTTTTGACTAATATTTTTTGTACATTTCTGTAGGGGGGGTGTATCAAATTACCTTCCGTATCAAATTACCTTCCCTTCCCCTACCCCTTTTCATTCACTTGGAGCAATCACTGTTGTATAGCCTAAAGTTTTAGTAGAAAATACCTAAATTATCATTTCACGTTAGTTATTGTGTTTAATTGCCACGAGCGGCATGATGGCATTGCCTCAACTTTACAACTGATTGTCACTTGTGGTGTTGATTTGTGATGTGGGAATGACTGGTAGCCTACCTGACTTAGATAGGTAATTTTATTGATAAAAACGCAAAAAAAATTCCCAAGCCATTTGCGGTGAGGTTGTTCTATACTTCTTTGGCGCCCCCTAAAATGTTGCCCTAAATCCGCCACGGCAGCTAATTGGGTGTATTTGGCAAGATTAAACTGAAATTTTTTTTACCTTTGGCTTATATTGTTCTACAATTTGAATTTTGCGATTTCGTTATCCCAACCAGTCACATGCAGTTTCAATGGTTGATAGGTATCCAGTGATTTGAACGGAACTAAAATAAGAAGCAAGAAAAGTTTTGCAAAATATAACCCAGCTAACAAAGCAATTAATTTAACGTTTGCAAATGTAGGTTTTTATGACAACAGCAGTTCAGAAAGCAATTTTCCGAAGTATTTCTTGCAGGTTCAAAACTAATAACGCTTTAAAATACAGTAGAAGCCGTCTAACTCGACACCTGAAGGGGAATCGAAAAAGCCGTCAAGTTAGGCGGAACGTCGAGTTAAGCAAAACACAAATTTTCCACCCAAATGAGGCAAACCCTATGTATTTTTGCTTATTACTGTAGTAGACGCTGTCCATCTGCGCAAGATAGATCGAGTTTTGGTTGAGAATACGTGACTATAGAAAGAACAGGGATCGCAGCACATCGTGTCTGGAAAGTGGAAAATGATTGTAAGAGTTTTCATTAATGAGCGAATTATCTCTTGTTTCTGAAGACAACAGCTGTTTGAATAAGAACGATAGATATATGATAAGTGTGAGAAACTTATCAGGAAATTGTCTTGTTTTTTATTTCTCCATATTTATGCCTTGTAGCGATATGGCATTTTTCTTGCAAAGTTAGGCATTTTATTGTGATAAGTCTTCCAGACATTGTTTAAAATCGTAACCTGCAGCAACCGTATTGATTCAATAAACATAAACAGTTTTTTTTCTTTTACAAAGAAGCAAATTGAAACTTACAATTGTACAGCTTGGAAAAGTTGAAAAAAGATGATAGAGCTTTAGTGGAGAGTAGGGTGGAGTGAAAAAAATAAAAATCACTAATTCAAAAAACGTCCCCTCTCAATAGTTGCCTTTGGTCCCAAAACTAAGTTTAAAAGTGGTTTTGGGAAGTTGCCTCGAATACTCAGGTGACAACCTTGACGCAAAGTTCATGCGGGGGTCAAATCCCATAAAAATGCCATAACTCTGTGAGCGTGAACAAAATCCTTAGTTTGAGAGGGGTCATTGAACAATTTTCAATCGAAAATGAAGTGCCTGAAAGCGAAGCAGCACCAGTCCAAAACGAGCCATCCGATGGGGAAGAATCCGTAGCTTCTGTCCATGTGAGAAAATTCAATCATGCTAAATCTTACTACAAACTTGTGAACTTAAATTCTGACCAAACCAACGAACCACCAGCCATTCGACACCTGAGTAACTGTGATATCGAAAAAATTAGAGAAGAAAAGCTCATTATTCGCAACCCATGCCACAATCAAGCTGTGAAGCGCCACATAAAGCTTGTAACCGAAGCTTCATCAGCAATAGCTGGCTTCAACAGACGTGACGGTCTGATCAGGCTAAAGATTCGGTCACGAAAACTGATGAAGCAATACAATACCAAAAAGCAATTTCAATCTTAGGTCCTCCTGCCGATACCATTTCCCCATGCATAAAACTGGCATTTAACGTCTGTCGTCTAGGCTATTGTAATATTATGAAACCCAATTTTATATGTTTGTTGTTACCATCCTGTGCTTGTGCTCGCTTTAAAGCCACTCAAATGTGTGTTTCATTGGTTAGAGATATATCATACTCATTATGCTGATTTCTTGTGGAGTGATTATGTTATGGTGATGTTAAACTGTGCATAATGCTATGTGTTATTCATATTTGACCCGAAAATTACATTTTGTGAAAATAACCATATATCTAGTGAAATTTCGAAAAAAACTTCTTTTGAGACAGATAGGAAAGTGCACATTCTGCTTCTTTTGGCATCAAAATTAGCTCCCTAACATCACCGCTCACAGAGTTATGGCATTTTTATGGGATTTGACCCCCGCATGACCTTTGCGTCAAGGTTGTCACCTGAGTATTCGAGGCAACTTCCCAAAACCACTTTTAAACTTAGTTTTGGGACCAAAGGCAACTATTGAGAGGGGACGTTTTTTGAATTAGTGATTTTTATTTTTTTCACTCCACCCTAGTGGAGAGTTGGTCTTGTTGAACCATAGCCACACGAAGCTCAGCAACACAATTAAATTTAACATATTTAAGTTTATAAAAGTTTATTGAAAAGAGAGTCAAACTTTAAAGCCTGGTGCTTAGCTCCAAATCTATTTACAGCATAACGTTCAGGCAGAAGTCGCTAATCTATTCACAACGAGACTTTCCCTTTGAAGCCGAAAATCCGCTCTTCAAGCATAACATTCGGTTTGACACATCGAAATTGTCGACTTACACGAAATTTATTCTATAGCCTACTTAGAATTTGTCGTTACAACGTTACGTTGATTGTTGTCAGGATTCTAAAAATTTGTCGCTATAAACAGATTTAAACCAGACGCACTTCAGCTCTGGCATCTACGCTTTCTGTTAAATGTTCAAGCTTGCCTGATTCAAATACGACCGGATGGCAGTACCGTGGACAGGTGGTCCAGGGGATGGCAGTACCGTGGACAGGTGGTCCAGGGGATGGCAGTACCGTAGACAGGTGGTCCAGGGGATGGCAGTTCCGTTGACAGGTGGTCCAGGGGATGGCAGTACCGTGGACAAGTGGTCCAGGGATGGCAGTACCGTGGACAGGTGGTCCAGGGGATGGCAGTACCGTGGACAGGTGGTCCAGGGGATGGCAGTACCGTGGACAGGTGGTCTAGGGATGGCAGTACCGTGGACAGGTGGTCCAGGGGATGGCAGTACCGTGGACAGGTGGTCCAGGGGATGGCAGTACCGTGGACAGGTGGTCCAGGGGATGGCAGTTCCGTTGACAGGTGGTCCAGGGGATAATTTTAGACCCTCCATGATTTTAAAGCCCGGAAACTTGAGGAAACCACCACTTTATTTTTGGGATAAATATGTTTCTTAGAAGTGTCTTGATTTAGGGCCGAAGGTCTCATTGGTACAGGGCCCCATTATCTTAACGACTCTTCCTACCAGTATAAGCTATGGCACCAGTATCCTGTACCAAGCGCATTCAGCCAAAGCTTGCCTTATTACTACCGTACTGTAGGCTATTTCAGGAATATATTTGTATAACTTGGTGATAAGCTTCAAAGCAGTAGACTAAGTGTGTATACCACAATGTCAAGACCCAGACCAATGAACATTGCTGAAACGCTTGAACAACTTTTTCAAGACGATGATGGTGATGTTCCAGATCATGCAAGTGATTCAGAAAATGAAGGTGATTCTGATGAAGAGCACAGTGATACTATTATTTTCCAAGGCCCAGTGGTAACCCAATCTGCTGCAGCTACCGGTACCATGTCCTCACAAATTGGTCCATCTTGCAGCTGCTCATCCACAATGACAACAAGGCAGTCTAAACAAACAGCAAAAAGAAAGAAGACTACAAATAGTATTGTCCAACTTCCTAAGAGGACTCGTCGTACTGCAGACAAAGTTGCCAATGATCTTCATATTGCTTTATTAGCACTTCCTGCAGCTGATACTGATGGTGAAAGTAATGATGGTAGTAACATTGATAAAGGCCTAGTTGTGAATAATGACAATCAACCAAACTGGAGTACAGAAGTTTTGTCTTATTTTTCATCTCTACCGAGTTTTGATGAGCCCACTGCACCTGAAGTTTGCCATTCATTTCACAATTGTGCTCTTCCTGGAGAATTTTTTCAACGTATTTTTGGCACCAATCTCTTGTAGTTTATAACTGATGAAACTAATAAATATGCTCAGCAGAAACAAATAAAAAATTGAACTCAAACTACTGTCGAGGAGATCAAAGCATTTCTGGGAGTTTTAGTTGTTATGGGTATCATTGGTTTGAAACAAATAGACTTGTATTGGTCTTCTGGTCCTTTGTCTGAAACTGGCAAAGTGAGAAATGTCATGACCTGTAAAAGATTCAAGAAATTGCTTGAAGCTTTTCATGTCAGTGACAATCAAACAGCTGTACCACATGGACAGGATGGCTATGACAAATTTCAAAAGGTTCGCCCTCTCATTGAGAATTTAAATACAAAATTTCAAGAGGAATACAATAGATGAATCTATGGTGTTATTCAAGGGGCGATCCTCAATGAAGCAGTATATGCCTAAAAAGCCAATCAAACGTGGCTACAACGTTTGGGTTCGTGCTGATCCTGTCACTAGATATATGTCACAGTTTGATATATATACTGGAAAATATACGCAAGCTGAACAATTTGCAGGTGGTAATCTTGGCTCCAGAGTAGTGAAAACTCTTTGCCAGGGCGTCAAGTGTGATGATTATGACGTACCACTACTTGTTGTATTTGACAATTTGTTTACTTCTCATGACGTGATGAAGTTTCTGCAAGAGAAGAATCTCTTTTCTGTAGGTGGTCACAGCGGTAAACCATAATCTCTTCGTGGGAAAATTGTAACATAAGATTCTCGGATCCGTTCGTCTGTATGTAATGACCGAAAGAAACACTTTTTTGAAACCATCTATTCAAAATTGTATTTCTGTAAAATTAGCCACCTGGCTGTCGAAATTGGGATGCAACACCGTACACCACTAAAAACTTGTCACTACAACAAACTACTTAGATAAAAGACGGAAGTTTTGTCCAGCTAGCGAGCACTAAGCAAAACAGTTAAATATGTGACCAACTTCCAAGTAACAATTTTAAGAATGATCAGAATACATTTCAATATCTCAAACGCACGTAGACAGTTACTGTGACGTAATAATGAAAGGCATTGTGAAGCAATTCTCAACAGGTGTTCAAAGGTGATGATGCAATGTTTTATGTTTAAGCAGGTTTGATACAAGTCTTACGAACGATGGTGCAATTTTGGCTCATTTTTAGGAAAAATTCCATGACGTAATACGCTAAAATTCAGTAGACCTGAACGGTTTTTATATGACGTTTGATTTGGTGAACAATTGTCTGGAACAGTAGGCACGGTGCGAACCAACAGGAAAGATTTACCTTCTGAAATGAAGAAAGAGCCTAAAATGAAAAGAGGTGAACATAAAGGCTTTTCACTAAAGAAAATGTTGGTGCAGTATTGTGGCAAGACAATCGGCCTGTGGCAATGCTCACAACAGCCCATAATCCTAATTTGCTGCAAACTGTAAGCAGAACTGAGAAAGATGGGAGCAAGGCCAGTGTCCCATGTCCGAAAGCAATCATAGATTACACTGCATACGTGAGAGGAGTTGATCGTTTTGATTAACTGAAGGAGTCCTACAGTGTCTCAAGAAGATCAAGAAAGTATTGGTTCAGGCTATCTTATTGTCTGTTTGATGCTGCTTTAGTGAACTCGTATGTGTTTTATAGCATTTTCAATGCAAACCATGGTGCCGCAGTGAAGCACATTGATTTCAACAAAAATGTAGCAGAGCATCTCATAGAAAGTTTTTGTTCAAGGAAGAAAAAAGGATTTTCCTCAGCATATTATATGAACACAAACAACAGTGTTAATGGTAAAGCAATTGGAGATTCACAGAAATTCGTTTTTCTAATGTTGGCTGCCACCTTCCTGCTGAACTGGAATCTTTTGGACGATGCAAACTATGCTCAACAGCTGAGCATGACAACCGAAGTAAAATTTCTTGCAGCACTTGCAAAATACCACTTTGTATTGTACCTTGCTTTGCTAAATTTCATAAAAAATAAACCAAGGTTGTGTGTTTTTCAAATTAGTTGACGTTCTTTTTATTTTTTCTTTAATTTAGCTTGTGTTTTCCTTAAAAATAAGCTTTAGCACAAACCGCAGACAAGGCAGTGGGAAAAATATTACCATTTAGCTATAGAATAGGCAGCGGTAAGAATATTTCCGGGCATTTTCAACATGAACCAACGTGAAAATAAACATTTTTGGCGTGGTTTTGATACTTTGGTATGTAACTAAGCTCAGCAATATAAACATTTTTTCAAAACAAATGTCACGTGACTACCACCCATTAAAGGGTTAAAACACTTTCATGCATTTTATATTTGTTTCGAACGCAGAAAAAGCGACATAGATACAGCACAAAATAAACTTCACAAAATCAGATCTCATTGCAAATAAGTCAAGTTCAAATATAGGTTACGTTAAAATTAAAACAAGTTGTGCCAATAAACGGTGATAACTGTAGCCTGTTAAAATTAAATTTGCTACCAGTGATAAAAAAGATGTTATTCAAGCTGGTGGTTCATTTGCTGAGTTTTACTTCAAGCAGCCCTATTAGGCTTATATACAACAAAACCACAGGTTAAGGCAGGCAAGAAATTATACATTTTCAGCCCAGTTAGGCTAGGTCATTTTTTGTAATATTTTGGTTTCATTACAGCCAATTTCGTGGCGATGACCGCTATATCACAAGGAAACCTCACATTGTCTTCGGTGTGCAGTTTTTCAAAACGGTGAAAGTTTAAAAGATGGCAAGCTTTCTCGATAAAAGCTTACAAAACTTTTACTTGTAGAATTTTCTTGGATCGCCTCATGTCTTTTTAAATCTATTGCTGCAGAGAGCATTATTACAAGCCAAGCGACTACCAAAAAATTAAAATAAGCATTTGATATTGCACAAACGCCAAATAGACTTTAGCTCAAAGAAGCAATTGGGTTTATACATGATAGGTGTTGATCTGGGCCATGTAGGCACCACCTTGTTGCCTCCTCTCAAGATCCACTAGTGGGTCCCTATGTTTAGTGATGGTTCTTAAAAATAGGACAAGATAACGTTATATTAGGGCCGCAAGCTTTTTTAATGTAGGGAAAAGTTTACATTCATCATTTTACCAAAGAGTAAACAACTCTAAATTTAAAAATAGTAAATATGCCGACAATGCAGCAGCGGATCCAAATAAAAGTTGGGAAAGGACCAGAGTTTTAACAAACCAAAAAATTATAAGATAAATGAACAATGTAAAACTCATAAAAAGTTTGATTGGAGGTGTGGGGAGCTTGTCCCCGGGAAAATTTTAACAAACATAATCTTGTTCTTGTTTCGGTCATATTTTAGTCCTTTTTGGCACAATAACTTTTTTTTATAATAATGCACAATATGTAATAGTAACAAAGCTATTTGGTCGCTATGTAAGCTATAACCATTTTATAGCTATAACTATAACTACTATAAGCTATAACCCTGTCAAGTAACCCATGTTGATGCGCAATCTGCTGCAAGCGGAGATAGCGAATGATTATTATTAAGCTATAACCAAATTAGTCAACTTAAAATTGGAATTGGGTAGAATGTTTGAAATTTAAGTTAGTCTGCCATTTCAAACAAATTTTATTCACGACCTCACAAGAATCAATAATTTATTTCTTGAAAATTTTGAAGTAACCTAGTGTGGTGTAGGGTGTAGGCTTTCACGTCACATGACATTTCACTTTATGGCCTATCTCCATCAACACTACAATTTATCAATTGTTAACTAACTAGGCTGAGTGTTATTATATTATTTTGTTAGTTTTTTGTGGGACACAAATAATTTTTTACTCTCTTAATCCAAGTTTGAAACTATGCATGCCCAATGTCGCTAATTAGGTGAATAAAATGTAGTTGACCAAGCAAAGCAAGCGAGAAAACATTGCAAACATGAAAAAAAAACAAATTATTAAATGTTACATGTTGTAAAATTACAAGCTAAAACAAGCTGCACGAACAATATGCGTAGGCCCTCGGCCGGAGGTTTGGAAAGCGACAAAGGGGCCTTGCATGATTTAAGCAATTGATTATTGAGATTTTGTAGCGGCTTTTCTCTATTTTATAGCCCACAGTTAAAAACATCAAACTTACTGAAATGAGTGAGCCCTGAACAGACGTGTCTCTCCCCTCTGGCCGGAGTCGCGAGAGTGGTTTACGGCCCTTGGTGTTGTTGATATCTAAGGTCCATTAGGCATATTCAATCAACTTCATACATTGGGAAAAATTATACAAAAGATACATTCAAGCTTATCAAAGATGAACTTTTGAAGTACAATGAATTGAATATAAGCCAATGTACAACACTGTTAAAAAATTTTACTGTCCTTTGGACAGGCAGCAAAATAACTTCCTAAGTAGTAATTTTATTTACTGTAATGGAAGTATTTTTACTTCCGTTGACAGTCATATTTTTAATGTTTCTGATCAGTAAAAATACTGCTCTGGATAGTCATTTTTTAAATGTTTCTGATCAGTAAAATTACTGCTCTGGATAGTCATTTTTTAAATGTTTCTGATCAGTAAAATTACTGGTCTGGATAGTCATTTTTTAAATGTTTCTGATCAGTAGAATTACTGCTCCGGATAGTCATTTTTTAAATGTTTTTGATCAGTAAAATTACTGCTCTGGACAGGCAGCAAAATAACTTCCCGAATAGTTTTTGTGACAAACGGCATTATGAGAGTAAAATGACTTTCTCTACAAGTAAATATTACACACGTGCATTTGCAGATATAAATTTATTGTGTACAGCAGACCTCACTGGCGACAATGTTTCACAATATATCTCTCAAGATGTTACAAGTATAGCTATTTGTTTGATGTTTCACGAACACGTGAATTCGCTTTTTTAACTGCAGAGTTCAGCCGAGGCTATATTTCGGCGAAGCATGAAGCAGCAGCGACTGAACAGTGAATTTCTTGACTTGCTTCAATCTTCATAACAAACATCCCTGCCGAAGCATGACCTCGTTGCACAGTCGGAGTACTTTAGGGTGCACATCTCACTTTTTCTTGTCATGACGGATGACCTCAATGCGAGCAAAGTATCTGAGGAAACAACACAAGTTATATCAGTGGATCTTTTCAAATTTGACCGTGATATTTAGCAATGTTTGTAACTACACCACAATACCATCGTGTAGTGAAACCTTCAAATTGATCAGAATGCGTTGTCACTTCCACAAACCTTAGAATAATCGTCATCCTCTGGAGTTGTGGCTTGGAACTTGCGTACATAACTAGTAGTAACAGTTTAACACCTCTAATAATCAGTCTGGATGGCCGAGTGGTCTAAGACGCAATCCCTCCGGTAATGGGTGCAGTTCTTACTAGCTGCAGTAGAGAGACACTGTCAAGAACTTCGTGGATTTGAACCCCACTCCAGCCAGACCAGCTTGTCACTGGTATGAATGACTTTGTGAAGGAGGGAGTTCCATTATTGTTATTCCTTAGCTCATACATAAACAATTAAACACATTACAGGTTTACATACCTCTGTATAAACTCCAGGCTTGCAGCTGCACTATTTGGATATGACATTGCAAAGACGTAATATGAGCAGAAGAAGTAAGCCAGCGCTACAAAAAAACGACTTGGTTTCCATTGCAAGGTTGCCTTCGATGAATACGAGAAACTTCACTGCACTGGCAAGAGTGGGCCCTGCAGATGCAATGAGGCACAAATGAAACTACGAAGACTAAAATTAGTGCATATTTACATTTACCAACTTCATATTTAGGTGAGCAATTCAAAAGTTCACTTGTACATCAGTCAAAATTGTACAAACGCTCATTCACAACTTACCAAAACACACAATTATTGGATGCTGGTACACGAGTTTCTTCAAACTGGGAGATAGCTGAATCCTACAAATTGAATTTAACATTTTTAAGATATTGAAAATAATACAAACATTGTCAAACACTCATATAACTGCACTTTTATCGCTAAGAAGGCAATGAAATAGAATTTATTAGCAGTAGTAGCATGGTGTTCATATCACACAAGTTATATATAAGCTATACATAAATTTGCAAAGTATGTGTCAGATGTTCTTCCGAGAATGGGAAGGTTGGGTATTAAAACATCTGTGTTTGCAAGTAAATAATAATAGATGTACGTTACCTCAAAGCATTGATAAATCGCTGAGCAATCTTCTTTAAAATATGTTGTAATCAGTTCCACTAATCCCACTGAGATGGCAAGTTGTCTCCCAGTCGCCAGTTGTCTCCCGGCACATCATAAATGCACAAGGATAACATCCAAGTATCAAGTTATTCAATGAAATGAAATACAACACATGCTCAGGAAAGCATGAAAAAACCTAAATTGGTTTAAAACATGTATTATGAGACGTTGTCACGAATAATACCGGTAATAAGTACTGGTCCTCTTCCTGTAGCCTAATGGGGATTTTTCCTTCTTGATCTTTGGCCAGGGCTGAGGGTCTATTGTTTACCACCCTGGACCTTCTGCTCAAATTATTCATGCTGGTCACACACGAAAGATCAGCCTACCACAAGTTTTATCACCACAGCTGGATAAACCACTCAATTATTTAGTTCTCACTTTTTAACAATCCTGGGCATTGACTAGGCCTATAAACTGCAACTGACGGCAGATGTTTCACTCTGAGGTAAAATGGAGTTGCATCTCTAATGTCGTTACTCCCTGGCTACTCATGGGCAAGGCGTAGCACCAGATATGGCAGATATACTCTCTAGCTAGGGTCACAGCTTGTTTTTTTAAAACTGTGTAGGCTACCTAATTTCTCATTTTGAAGACAGTTGCAGCAGCCATGCCTAGTAATCTTTTGGCAGTGGCTATTTGACCGGCGCCGGTCTTTGAATCTGAAACACTATTTGACCGGTCATGACATCACTATACAGGCACCTTTTTCTTTTTCTCTTACAAAGCAAAAGACGAAAAACGCGTATATAAGTTCTAAATTCGACAATTTTATTCAACTTGATCCGTGGCGCGTGCGATACTTCGCCGACTCCTATTCTAGAGGGAATGAGTTCGATACTACCCGGAAGCATTCTTTTTTTTTTAACTAAATTTTGACCCAAAGTGCATTTTGTAGTGAATTTTTAATTTGAGTTGCATTACATTTACATACCATTACCATTTTTTTAAAAGAAGCATTGTATATAACTAACTTGTTGAGAGCAAAAGTGTAATGCTTCGTTCGGCACACACGGTCACATCAATCAATCATTTTATTTTTGTCATTAACGCGTCCGGGACGAAAAAGATACTAACTACAAAAATCGATATAGACCTACCAGCACATTAATGAACGGGAAAAGGTGGTAAAACCTTGAAAGGTTTAAAACGTGCCTGAATGAAAAATTATGTAGTAGGCTATATATCAGTAGTTAGCACGGCCACAAACGGAAAATTACCCAGAGAAATTCTCAAATTCCAGCAAATTAAAAAAACTCTAACTTTATTAGCCTACTCACATTTGAAAAGACATAAGAAATTGGGCTGTAGGCAACTGAAATTAAAAATTGACTACAAAAATGCTCTTCGCGTCAAAATTTAGTGAAAGAAAAAAGAACGCTTCCGGGTAGTATCAAACTCATTCCCTCTAGAATAGAAGCCGGCGAAGTATCGCACGCACCACGTATCGAGTTGAATAAACTTGTCGAATTTAGAACTTATACACGCACTTCTCGTCTTTTGCTTTGAAAGAGAAAAAGGTGCCTGTATAGTGATGTCATGACCGGTCAAATAGTGTTTCAGATTCAAAGACCGGCGCCGGTCAAATAGCCACTGCCTAATCTTTTTATAGTACGATTCCAACACTGGATCTTCCAATCCAGAGTCCGAATGCTAGAAGCTACTACAACAGAGCTCGACTACTTCAACATTGTGTGTTCAGTAGGCTACAATACTGGTATACTGGGAAGATGTGTTAGGTAGTTCTTCACATTGACTCAGGGGTGCAGTGGTTAGAAAATTGTAGGGAGGGGGCAGAGCCTCACTGCATTGACTGACAGACCGACCTGCCTGACCTAAGTCATTGTTGTTCAGTGCATATTGCTTAACTATGTAATTTCGTAGCAGTTTAATGCAGTTAACTTACTAAAAGCATCGAAATAAATTAATTTCAATGGTACGCTATTGTTCTCATTTGTCCATGGTAAACATAAAAAAAATCAGCAAAGATACCATTTGTAGGATTAAACTTGTTACCTGTTCAGTGATACAGGTTTAACGATGCTACTTTTGCTATTGACACGCTTCCTCTGTCTATCTGAAACTTATGACTGCAACAAAACCAGCTGTAACTAAGTCACTGCACTATTCCTGCAACCATGCTTGATGCTTGCATCCTTGCACATGCTCAGTTGTTAGACTCAGTGTTGCCAGATGCTTAGCACCAAAAAGTAAATAAAATTTCACCAGATTGCATACAACTTCACCAGATATGTAAAACACCCTAAATAAAACAATTTCGCCTAAAAATACAAATACTTTTTAAGACATAAGACACTGCCGTCACGCATGCGCAAACCTCTTGCAAAACGTTTTCTACACGAGCGGGGATTTTTCGCTTAAAAGTTTAAAAAAACTTTCTTGAAAAAAAAGATTGGGGGAAAATTTCACTAGATTTCACCAAAAAGTTTTCTGGTCCCAAAGTCAAAAAATTTGGCATCAAAGGCCTCTAAAATTGAATTTCACCAGAATTTTTTTAAATTTGTTATCCTATTTCCCCATCTGGCAACGCTAATCAGACTCTGCAAATTCTGAGCGGGAAGGCGGGAAATTGAGCGCGGACCAGGATAACATTCGCCAGCCCATTGGCTGACGACTGATAAGTGATAATAATTCTCGGGTTTTAGTCAGAGAGTCGAACCGTTTGACTATAAAACTCGGGTTCGGGTTCGGTTCGACTCTCTAGTACTTTCAGTGCATTTTTAAGGAACCAATATTACAAACAATTAAAACATTTTTGTTGGAAGCCCGTGAGTTCGGATCTCTAGCAAACTTTTCTTCCAGTCATGATTGTTTCAATTAACCCACGAACTCTATATTGCTGGCCAAGGTAGCCTATATCAGATATCAAAACAGAAAGGCATGACATAACGTAGCATCCCACTGTTTCGAGAATGTGCTAGTGTGACCGTAAATAGGCTATGTTGACCGGAAAAAAGGTTGACGTTTCGTAGAAGTGCTAAATATATTGCTGCACAGGAGTATAGTAGCCTAATCGGACTAAAATAACGGTGTTAATAAAATGTTACTGCCCATGTAGCCTACCGTACCTATAGTACAATTACTGCCAATGCAAGTTAAAAAAAAAACTATAAAAAGTCAGTAAAATTTTACTATTTTTGTCAGTAAAATTGCAAAACACTTTCACAGACCAGTAAATTCACTTCCAAAAAAGAAGTGAAATCATCTACTACAAAAAGAAGTAAAATTTAAAACTGCTCAATCAGTGATTCTACTATATTTGGAGTAAAAAAACGTCTTTGTCTAGTAAATATACCACAAAATGGCCAGTAATTTCAAGTACTGTAACAAGATAGTAATATTCTACTGCTCTTTTGACAGTAAAATTACGAAAATTTTTAACAGTGAAATGGCATTGTGTAAATTTAGTTTAAACAAGAGGTAATTGTTTTAGATATGTCAAAGATACTTTGATCATTTCCTTTTAATGACAAGTGTTGTTGTATTTTTTTAAAATGTTGCAGATAATTCATGGCTTATTTACGTTTATTAGTTCTTATCAAACAACGACCGATGTCTAGCAAGGTGGTGGCCACATTATTGTCAGCGTCTTCATCTAATGATACTCGTTGTTCGATTTTTATCGCCTTTTGCAGATAACTCATAGCTTCTTCACATTTATTACTCTTCATTAAACAACGACCGATGTAATGCAAGGTGATCGCCACTTCCTTGTCACTGTTTTCATCAAATGATACTCGTTGTTTGATTTTTAACGCTTCTTGCAGATAACTCATGGCTTCTTCACATTTATCATTCTCCGTTAAACAACGACCGATGTAAGACAAGATGGTCGCTACATCCTTGTCAGTGTCTTCATCTAATGATGCTTGTTGTTGGATTTTTAGCGTTTTTTGCAAATAACCAATAGCTTCTTCGCATTTATTACTTTTCAATAAACAACGACCGATGTCTTGCAAGGTGATCGCCACATCCTTGGCAGTGTTTTCATCTAATGATACTCGTGCTTCGATTTTTAGCGCTTTTTAAAAATAACTCATGGCTTCTTCACATCTATTACTCTCCATTAAACAACGACCGATGTAAGACAAGGCGATCGCCACATCCTTGTCAGGGTCTGCATCCAGTGATATTCGTTGTTTGATTTTTAGCGCCTTTTGCAGATAACTCATGGCTTCTTCACATTTATTACTCTTCATTAAACAACGACCGATGTCGTGCAAGCTGGTCGCCACATTCTTGTCAACGTCTTCATCTAATGATACTCGTTGGTCGATTTTTAGCGTCTTTTGCAGATAACCTATGGCTTGTTCACATTTATCACTCTTCATTAAACAACGACCGATGTAAGACAAACTGATCGCCACATCCTTGTCTGCGTCTTCATTCAATGATACTCGTAGTTTAATTTTTAGCGCCATTTGCAGATAACTCATAGCTTCTTCACATTTATTACTCTTCATTAAACAACGACCGATGTAATGAATGGTGATCGCCACATCTTTGTCAGCGTCTTCATCTAATGATACTCGCTGTTTGATGTTTAGCGCCTTTTGCAAATAACTCATGGCCTCTTCACATTTATTATTCTTCAATAAACAACGACCGATATCTTGCAAGGAAATTGCCACATTATTGTCAGCGTCTTCATCTAAAGATACTCGTTGTTGAATTTTAAGCGTCTTTTGCAGATAACTCATGGCTTCTTCACATTTATAACTCTTCATTAAACAACGACCGATGTCTTGTAAGGTGATTGCCACATTATCGTCAGCGCCTTCATCTAATGATACTCGTTGTTTTACTTTTAGCGCTTTTTGCAGATAACTCATGGCTTCTTCACATTTATTACTCTTCATTAAACAACGACCGATGTCTTGCAAGGTGATCGCCACATTATTGTCAGCGTCTTCATCTAATGATACTCGTTGTTCGATTTTTAGCGCCTTTTGCAGATAACTCATTGCTTCTTCACATTTATTACTCTTCATTAAACAACGACCGATGTAAGACAAGGTGGTCGCCACATCCTTGTCAGCGTCTTCATCTAATGATACTCGTTGTTTGATTTTTAGCGCTTTTTGCAGATAACTCATGGCTTCTGCATATTTATTACTTTTTATTAAACAACGACCGATGTCTTGCAAGGTGGTCGCCACATCCTTGTCAGCGTCTTCATCTAAAGATATTCCTTGGTTGATTTTAAGCGTCTTTTGCAAATAAGTCATGGCTTCTTCACATTTATTACTCTTAATTAAACAACAACCAATCATTCCAAGAGTGCTGACTACACTTTGATCCGTGTCTGCATCTGCAGATAAACTTTGTTTTATTTCTAGGGATTTTTGTAGATAACTTATTGCGTCCACATTTTGATCTGTAGCATATAAGCACCATCCAATATCGTGTAAGATATTCGCCACTTTTCTATTGGTTAATTCATCGTCAATATTGTTTTCTTCAGTTTTAAATAAAAGTCTTTTGTAGTTTGTCAACGCTTTATTGTATTGTTGTAATTCCCTGTAGCAGTCTGCAATAATTTCAATTGTTTCAAGTACGGCAATATCGACGTTTTCGTCAACTTCTTCTGAAACTGAATGTTTTATGAATTCAAGATATTTTTCTCCATACTCAAGTGCGTCGTTGTAACTTTTCATGTGATACAAAGCTTTGCTTATTTCGAAGTACACATTAGGTTTTATCTGTGTAGACTGATTTTTAATTCCTACATTTTGTTGTTTAGTTTTTTGGTCTAACAAGTGCATGCTTTTTTCTAATAAACGGATACTTGTTTCAAAATCCAGTGATTGTGAATTTGTACTTCATTTAAGTTGAGAAAGTTGCAGATGAGAACATTCAACAAAGTTAAATGTGAGTAAAAATGAACCTTTTTCATTTGCAATTGTTTACAAATGTCGCACTGCAACGAATAAGCAATTTGAAAAAAGCTGATACAGCTGTGTTCACCAACCACGTCTATTAACGTTGACTTCTCGAATTTTGAATCGATGATTGGTACAATATTATCCATCAGATCCACTTGTCCTTTGTAATTCATGAAAAGTTTCAAGCGCACTTCAAGTGCTACTGCCACGGAAAATGACAACTTTTGCATTGAATATTTGCTGATTAATTTTCTTTTATAAAGTTCAACAATGATGTCAAAGCAAGAATTGACAGAAATCTTATGTAGTCTTCCAAGAGCAGATATGAATATCGTTATACTTCGATAAACAATTCGTTTATGGTTAAATTCGTCTTGATCTGATGAACCTGAAAGATTTGGCTTTATTGCAAAACTGGTCAAATCGTCTTTGAGTTGTTCGGTTATTTCATCATTCAGAACTTAAGAAGGAATTCTCATTAATGTTTTCTGCACACCTTCAAAGAATTGATCAAATATTTCTTTTTTACCAGAGACAAAAGTGGTTTTAGTGAGAATATCACTGAGATGATAACCATTCTTTAAAGATTGTTCTGTTTTGAGATAATTCAGCATTTCACTCACAGGTTTAATTAATTCTGTTGTCCATGGTTTGTCTTTAGTAAACTGTTGTCGTCCAAGAGGAGATTTGCAAGCATGTGGCATCATGCCATCAAAGGAGTCACCCCGAGTAGTGAATGCACCAAAAAACCAATTTCCATCTTTCTTTGTTGTATCATTCAAGCAATTTATACTTACACTTGGTAATATAGTTTCCTGTAAATTAATCAATATGACCTGAAAGATGACAGAAAACCACCTGAAATACTCCAATATAGCTTCATAATTGCCTAAACTTTGGCATCCTTCTTCCAAAACAATAATGTTTTCGAAATCAGAATATGAGGTGATCTCCTTTCTGGCTAATGATCCCATGCCTACAAGACTATATTCACAAGGCCGCCTTCCCATTACTTGTTCACAGTAATTACTGATCTCTTTTATGATTGATGTGTACTCAGCAGCTATACTTTATCTTGAATCTGTTGCATTTTAGCAATTCTTTTCAGCTCCTTTTTGTGCAATTGTTGTTTCTCTATTTTATTTGGAATTATTTTCAATTCAAGCAAAGATTCTTTTACTGATTGCCTCATTCTGTTTAATCGTTCTTTGACATCTCTTGCTTTGTCCACTATATTCGATTTTTTTTCACTGCACCAGCTTGATGAAGAATGTCTTCGCATAGCTTTTGCAAATCTTTCTCTGCTTCCACCACATTATCAGGTTCTCTTGTTAGCGCTGCATTCAACAAGGCAGCACTTTGAATGAGGCTAATTTTATCTGGACTTCAGCTTAGATAAACAAGTCCCAATTGATGCAAAAGATTTGCAGATTCCTTAATATTTTTTTCTTTGCCATTTGAGTTACAAATAACTTTCAGCTTTTCTCCAAGTTTAAACTCTTCTTTATCTAAAGGCATGATACAACCATTGTACTTTAATTAATACATAGGCGGAATTACAACAGAAACCTACAATATTGATAAGCAACTCTACAATTTTAAATCAATATTTTAAACAAATCAGAAAAGAGTTTTAGCCATTGTTTTCTCAGCTGAAGTAGATGACCATATATTTATGATAATACCTGTATAAAAGAAAATGCTTCATAATTCCATACGAATGCATACCACATGTGAGTTGGAAGCAAACTGAGTATAAACACTTCAGTTTTGCAAACAAAAGAAAGATTTATAGCAAAAGTTGATGGTTTTATTCTTTAACATTTAGAAGGTTGGGCTCCTGGAGTCTTGCTCAGTTTGAGGGGGGAGGGGGGGGCTGTCGATTCTTTTTATGCTTTAGGAGTGATATCTCTGTTATTTTTTAAGGCACGGTTTCAAAATTTGGGATTTACTTTGTAAAATTATTCACACTGAGCATATCCGAAAATTAAAACTATGTGAATTTTAGAACTGCTCATATACGTTGAAATGTTGAGGTGACTTATATGTTTTAGTAAGTTGAAGCTTTTACTGTATCGACGTCGCTTATAAGCCATGATGAGAACAAAAGGTCCACGCATACAGCCAATTCCCTTCACGCTGTGAAACAGTTAGGATTAGCGAGACATGGGCCAAAATTAATTACTTTCATCCAGCTGGTGGGAAAATTTTGAACAATAGAATATGAAATATTTCAGAGGATGTGCTGAAAAATGCCTTATATCTCTCAATTTATAACCTTTATTCGCTCAAAATTTCAGCTCAATAGAGGTGAATAAAAGTTAGGAAAAGTCAAGAAATCTCGTAGTTGCAGTCCATGTACTTCTAGACTACTTTGTGTGCTTTGCAGGAAGGTAGGCTACCTTTTTTTAATGTTTTGTGTGCGTGACTGTGATGTTAACACAGCAGTAGCTATGGGAAAGCTTTGTGAGAATGGAACCTATGGTAGGCTACTGCTCGGTACAAAAGTAGTCTATGTACAACTTTACAAAGCATAAAACATTATCAAGAAATACCACGTTTTTGATTGTTGACAGTGAATACAAGAAGGCTTGCATTGAGTGACATTGATAACAGCACAGCAGTAAGGCATGCAAGTTTGCAAGAAGTCAAGTTTTGGAAATAGCCTAGGCTACATAATAGTAGTAAGCAGTTAGCTATGGCATTTTGTAATTTCCGCAAAACTAAAGCATACAGTTTTGAAATCAGTTAGAAAGTGATGTTTCCAATTCAGCTCTCTTATCACAGCAGTTACATGTTAGACTAATTTGGTCATTCAATTTACAAATAAAGACACCTGATGAATTGTTGCAGGGTTGCAGGTTGTGTAGCTTGGTAGGCCTACAAATTTCAAATTATGGGACGTTGCTCTGCTTATGGCTGTAAAAGTGGCTATGATAGGCATAAAACACCAAAAGGTGTGTCAATGCACAGTTTTCCTTTCCAAATCATGAACTGTTAAAAAAAATGGGTCTGTAAGCTTTCTCGAAAAGATTTTGTTTCAAGCAAAAGTTCGAAGGTGTGTTCTTTGCATTTTACTGATGATTGCTTTGTGAATTTATCGGAAGATTCTAATGCAAGTCGAATTAAGAAAAAAGGAACTTCAGATCTCAAAAGAAAGTGAGCCTCACATTGTATATACAGAAAAAAGCTAATGGTCTTTTGTACTTTAAGATGTCCGCATTGAACGTGGACGGCTTAAAGTACACAAGACTCAAAGCTTAGTTCAGTTCAGTTTATTGGTTTTGTTGACGACAGAGAGGAAAAAAACAAAACAAAATTATTCAAAACACAAATAAATTCCAACAAATAAATAAATTGTAGTTAATTATCTTTTAACATTTATGTTGCTGTGCTACCTCATATCTTGTTGTATTGTATAGCTTTTGTATTGCATAGCTTTTGTATTGTCACTTTTACAGAAAACTAAGGAGTGATGCATTGCTAACATTATTTCCCAACTGCCCAACTTACATGTCCAGTGAGCCACCACCCAAACGATCCAAAACTACTTCTGCCAGTGCCATACACAAACAAGATACTGAAAATGTAGAGAAAATGAGCAAATCATTTTTAGAAAAAGACCAGGTGAGATCAATTGAAGACATATATCAGCGAATACAGACAGAACAAGCCATGCCATCTGAAATTACTGCGTTGTTGAAAGATGACATTTTATTTCTTTGTATATATTGTTGACATGACTGCTGAAATTCCATCCATAAGCATGGGGTTGCGGATTTTTGTTGATTTGTCATACGAGTCCTTTTTGAGTAGTAAAAAAAGAAAAAGCAATGTTAATATTGCAAATGGCACAACAAGTCGTTTCAGTGAAGTCACAAACCTGCTTGCTGACCTAAAATGTCAATCACTATCTTGTCACACAACTAGCTTTGATGATGTCCTTGATGATTTTACAACTTCTTTTGAAGCATTTTTTCCTGATTGTAAAAGAATAAATTTCATAACTGAGCAACTGAAGCTTATTGGAGGTTCTACAAACCGACGAAAATACTCTAGATAAACCACTGTTTTTGCATATCTGGTTTGGTCGGTAGCCACTTTAACAAGTCGAAATTCTGCCACTGAAATTGACTACAATGCAGCCGCCAACCAATCAGAACGTGTTATAAGAGGCTATCGTCCAATTGTGACCCTTCTAGCACTCATCCAGAGAGTTAATGCTTGTTTTGAACTTTATTTGGTAATTACAGAAGAAAAAGAGCAATAGCAGTGGTGAGAATCGAACACGCGTCAATGAAATGACTACTTTCTAGCCCTAACCCTATCCCCTAAGCCAACCAGCTGACAAAAATCCATCACTTAATTTGCTTTCTATGATCTTCTTTTCGCCATTTTTTACGTCACTTAAACCGTAGCTTATGATTGGTTGGTGGTTTCATTCTAGTCAATTTCAGTGGCAGAATTTCGACTTGTTAAAGTGGCTACCGGTTTGGTCAACAAGTGCAAGTGTTTACAGAGTTCTTTTAAAAAATGAAATTTTAATTTTGCTTTCAGAAAGAACACTTCGTCGTATCACACACAAACTTGGTCCACCAACTCAAAATGCTTCTGTTAAATATTTAAAAGCACGGCGATCTGGGTTGACTTCACTTGAGTCTAATGTAAACCTCATGCTGGATGAAATTTACACAGCTAGCAGAGTTGAGTATGCATCTGCATCTGGAAGGCTAGTGGGCCTGACTAATGGAGGTGAAGTTGCTTCCACTATTCTGTGTTTTATGGCCTCTCCTTTATGCGGTAAATTCCAAGATGTGATAGCATTGGTCCCTACTTATCATTTGGATACGTACACATAAACTTAAACTTGCCATGTGGGATGTCTTACACTTATTGGCTGAATCGGATTTTAATGTTGTATCACTCTGCTGTGACAATCACCCTGTGAATCGTTCGTTCTTTAAAAACGTCTTGTGTGAAGGTGTTCTGAATCCGATTGTAAATGTGAGATTTGTGAAATGGATCATTCATTCAAGCCGTCGGTTTGTGAGTTAAACAGCATTTATTATGTTACAGAAGCAATGGCCCATTCTCAGCTTCGCAGCAAACCCTGTTCTGCTTGTTCTGACACTCTTTTGTCAAATTCAACTGCCGTTATGGTAATTGAATCAAAAGTCTTTGATAGAGAATGTGATGAAGCCTGAAAATTTATGAATGAAATTAATCGAGGTGGATTTATTCCACCTAATGATATATCGTTTTCTTTGTGTCAATATTGCTACTTGTAACGTACGAA